>NC_088690.1:4940000-6171250 GCF_028017835.1 Emys orbicularis | reverse complement strand
ACAGTCCAAATTTTAATCAATGCTTATTAAAAAACAAAAAGGTCTGTAATAGTTGGCCTGTTCTTGCAAGTGCAACATAAGGAGAGTTTTGAAGGAGGATGGAGGGGTTCATATGCAGGCATTGTAGAAGGTATGGACAGTGGAAGAAGGACCCCAAAAGGTAATTGGGAGGGAAATTTAGGATAGATGTATAGTAGGAAGCAGTAAGAGTTGTAAGAGAGAGGCTAGAACTTTGGGGCCTGATCCAATGCCCATTGCAAGGCTTCAGTGGGTGCTGGATTTGACCCCTGTGCGAAAGACGAGAGGAAGCCAGTGAAGGGACGTGGAGAGGCAAGATCAAAGCAGGGGCAGATGTTCCAAAGGGACCACTTGCTAGGCAGAATAAAATCCTACTGGGCAATAAGACCCAGGCCTTTTATTGAACCAACTACCTATGACACATCAGTTCAGGCCAAAATAGGCACTTTGGCTGATGGTGGCAGAAGAAGGGGGGGTGAAGATCTTTACGCCCAGAAGCTTGTCTATTCTAACTAACCTCTTGGTCTGATTCAAATGGCACCACGTTATCTACTTGGTCCCTTTCCCGCACTTAGATCAGTGCAATATCGGCATCAGAGGACTTTCTTCAAGTGCAGGTGAATCCCGTTCTTGGAGCGTAGGACGAGCTGAGGTATTTTGATGGGGGGGTTGGCCAGATCCGGTGAGAGTTCGAAGCGGAGCAGAGTCAGGGCGAGAGCCACTTTCAACTCATTCATGGCAAACTGCTGCCCGATGCAGTTCCTGAGAGAAGAGACCCAAAGGAAATTCAGAAAAGCTGGGCCTGCATCAGCAAAAAGCATGAACCTCTCTCCATAGCTCACCCTCTCAGCCATTACTTATGGTTTTCTTTAGTTCTCTTACTCTTTGCCAGACAGACACAGTTGTCATGCAAATGGCTACTCAGCAGTTCCAGTAGCTGAGACTCACGTACTGCCTGCCTGATGTATCCAGCCTATTTTCAGACTTAACCAACCCACTCGTCTTTCACACGTGTTCTACTAAAACCCCCCATAAAGTTCCAGAGTGTCCCATAAGACTCTTGCCCATCTGTCCCTTTTCTGGTCTCTGTGTACAGCCCCTCAGGGGATAGGCCTCTTGCCTTTGCCCTGCCTTATGGTGGAATCTTGCAGTGTTTCCCCCACTAGATCAGGACTAAAGTACGCTCCCCCATGTATCAACGATTTATTACCTTGAAGGCTTGACTGGGTTTCAGGCACCTGTTTCCTCCCTTTAGGTACCTGTAGCCAATGCTAGTGACCAACAGCCTCCTTCAAACACAGTGTTCGTATTTGTGTTTGTATTAGCCAAGATGGGCAGGGATGGTGTCCCTAGCCTCTGTTTGCCAGAAGCTGGGAATGGGCGACAGGGGATGGATCACTTGATGATTACCTGTGCTGTTCATTCCCTCTGGGGTACCTGGCATTGGCCACTGTCGGAAGACAGGATACTGGGCTAGATAGACCTTTGGTCTGACCCAGTATGGCCGTTCTTATGTTTCCCCTTCTTGACGCAATCAAAGTTTGGGGCCTTGGGAATGTTCCAGTTGGAAGCAGAAATTAATGGAGTCGGGTATTTATCTTGTTTATTTACAAGGAATGTACAAAGTCCCATGTCTCTGAACACAGAAAGAACCAAAAATAAAAGGAACAGTTTCTTATCTTACAAGCCCAAAGTCTCTCTAGCTAACACCAGACCCCAAATCTTTCTCACTAGCTTTTCCAGGGTCATACTGTGCTTACAGGTTCCTGCTTGGCTTTCTTGTCTCTCTACCTCTCCCTTTCTGTTCTCAGTTTCTGTATGATCTCTCTCTTCCCACATCTAGTCTCCTGTCGGCTGTAATACTTTGATCTCATTTCGGTTGTTGGGGTTCGTGTGTTGGTGCTGTGTGATGATGGTGGCCTGTGATGTACAGGAGGTCAGAATAGAAGATCTGGTGGTCCCTTCTAGCCTTAAACTCTATGACTCTAAAAGCCCGAGGACTGTGAGAGGTTAAGAAGGAGAGTAAGGGAGTGGATGAGAGTGGGCATGAGGGAGATCAGGAGATGGGATGGGGTCACTTGGGCAAGGGGAGGTATCAGAGGAGAAGAACAGATGACAATTTCTTTGTCTGAGATGGGGTAGACTCCTTGCATGATCCCAGCCAAGTCATTTAATCTCTTTGTGCCTCGGTTCCCGGTATCTAAAACAAGGATAATACTACTTTCCTATTTTGTGTATTTAGATTATAAGCTCTTTGCATGACGGTACATGACTGCCAGCACGGTGGGACAGGATCTTAGCTGGGGCCTCTGGGTGCTACCAGAATATAGATAATAACTGATGTCAACTTGATAGAAAATATTAAGATTGTAAGTCTTTGGGGCAGGGCTCATCTGTTCCTTTGTGCTTGTATAGCACTTTGCACAATGGGCCCCAACCTTCGTTCTTGGCTGCGATCTCTAAGTGCTTCTGCAGTACAGATAGAAACATCTGCTAAATCACATTTCAGAATGGTGGTTCTTTTCTTCCCTTTGACTTCTTAAATTAAAATATACTTCACCTTGACCCAGCAGCAAAAGGCAGGAAGGCATGAGAATGTCTGTCAGAGACGTTCTCTGGAGAAAATCTCCACGGATCAAACGCCTGGAATGAAAGAGTTCATTTAAAAAACAAACAAACAATGGTCATTTCAGTTTCAAAACTACCGGCCAATTCTTTCAGCAGCGACTAGTGGCTTTGGCGTCTATGTTCTGGATGCCCAATTTGAGACTCCTTTATAGGATAAAGCTGGACAAATTCAGATAAGAAACAAGGCACAACTTATCTTTCATAGCGAGAGTGCTTATCCACAGGGGTATTTTGCAGGGCCCTGGGCCAGAGCAAGTGGGGGCCCCTCCCCACCCCTTCCACCTGCAGTCCCCTCTACACTGCTGCTGGGGAGCGGGGTCAGGGTGTGAGGGTTTGCTTCACCTGCCCGGCGCTTCAGCCGGGAGCGGGGTCAGGGCGTGGGGGCTTGCCCCACTCTGCAAGAGCGCCAAGCGGGCTGAGCGGGACAAGCCCTTGCGCCCTGACCCTGCTCCCCGGCTGGAGCGCCAGACAGATGGAGCAGGTTGGGGTGCAGGGGTGCCCATGGGCATGGGCCCCGTTGGCTCAGTGGATAATCCGCCACTGCTTATCCATGGAACCACTGAAAAAGGGATACAGTCGATTCTCTATCACTTGGAGTCTTTACATAGGTATCCAGTCTTGATTTAAACAGCTTTCTCTAGCTCCAATAGAAAAGGTGGGCTTGATGCTGGAATTACTAGGTCCTGCTATGCAGGAGATCAGACTAGATGATCTAATCGTCCCTTCTGGCCTTAGAATCTGTCTCTCTCTTCCCCACTTCAACCCCAGGAAGGGTCAAGTACCTGCCCTCTGAAAGTCAGGTCCCTTTAAGGGAAGGGTACTAATTAAACTTGCTGATGACCCAAATTGGGAGGCACCAGCAATACAGGTAGAACTGGAGAACTGAAATAATAGAAATGGGATGAAATGTAATAGTATAAAGTGTAAGGTTATGCACTTAGACTACTAAGTATTTCTGCTATCCATCAGTTGGAAACAGAGGAGGAGAAAGACCAGGCTGTCTTAGTCAATCACAGTAAGACTATCAGCCACCACAGATGTGACTGTGGGGGGGGGAGGGAGGGGGAAGTAAAGGCAGTCCTAGGATGTATCAGGCAAGATCTTTCCAGTAGAGATAGAGACGTATTAATGCCAATAGTAGGCACTGGTAAAACCTCATCTGGAATAGTGGCCAGCTCGGGTCATGCATGTTTGAGAAAGATGAATTCAAATTGGAACAGATGGAGAGAAGGGCTGCTAGGATGATCGGGGGACTGGAGGGCCTGTTTAACCAGGAGAGATGAAAAGAGCTTGCTTGTTTAGCCTAGCAAAATGAAGACTGGGAAGGGGATCTAATTGTTCTCTAAATACATTGGGTTAAAATGGGGGAGGAGGTAAATTAGAGCAGGAGAAAGAGCTATTGAAAATAAAGGACAATCTTGGCACAAGAACAAATGGGGATCTACTCCCACGAACAAATTCAGGCTGGAAATGAGAAGAAGGTGTCCAGGCATCAGAGGAGTTAGGTTCTGGGACAGCCTCCCAACAGGAGCAGTGGGGGCAAACGCCCTAATTTTGAGGCTGGAGCTTGATATGTTTATGAATGGGATTATATGACAGAGTTGCCTGCAAAAGCAGGGGACTGGACTCTGTCCCAGGAGGTCTCTTCCAGTCCTATGTTCTTTAGGTATCTCCAGTTGAGCACCCAAAAATCACTAGTCACTTTTGAGAATCGTGGCTATTATTTGGTGAGCCACCTGCCTCTAGTTGTCTCTGTTTTCATAAATTACAGCCCTTCGGTTGTATAATGAGGATTGTAAAGCCACTCACCAGATGTAAGAATCAGGGAGGTTTCCCTGAGGACTTTGCCTGTCTGAAAGCTCAACCCGCTTTGTAGCTCAAAACAAGGTTGTGACACACACCGAGATCTACTATTATTTTATTAATCTGAGTAAGGACTTCATCTCTCGATTGGGGGTGGGGGGGGGGAGTGTCTCCAAAACCACTTAATAATAATCAATAATTTGCACACCTGTGGGACTTTAACTGAGGATTGCAATGCAAACAATTAATTAAGCCTTCCAGTGCCCTTGTGAGTTACCAGTACAGATTGCTACCATAGCCAATTTCTGTTTGGCTAAGCTGATACCCACAGAAAGGTCAGGGCCCCCATTTTGAAAAGTGGATGTTCATTCTGGGTGTCCCTACTTGGAGGTGTGGGAAGGTTTAATTAATATGTATAGAGTCCAGGGCCGGCTCCAGGCACCAGCTTAACAAGCAGGTGCTTGGGGCAGCCAAGGGAGAGGGGCGGCACCTGCGGCAATTTGGCAATTTGGGGGCGGCAGGTCCCTCACTCCCTCTAGGAGCGAAGGACCTGCCGCTGAACTGCCACCGCCAATCGCGGCTTTTTTTTTTTTTTTTTTTTTTTTGCTTGGGGCGGCAGAAATGCTGGAGCCGGCCCTGACAGAGTCTCTTGGAGATCCTCAGATGAAAAGATGGTACAGATGTGCAAATAACTATTGTGCAAGTGCTTTAAGAGATCCACCCATCAGAAGAGGCTTCCTGAAGTGCCTGATCAACACAGGGGAGGCAGGTGGACTTGTGAAATCCCTTTGCTGCTCTCCCCTAACTGTGTCTTTAATTGCTGACAAAGGTCTCTGACTCAAGGATTTCTCCAAGACCACGGAGTCAGACATTGGTAGAGCCAGGATTAAACCGAGGAGTCCGGACTCCATGGGTTGTGTGCGCATGCATGTGGATTTTCTTGTGGAGTTTTTTGTGGGGGGTTGGGAGTGGGGTAGAAATAGCCCATCAATGCCACCCACCCAGCTGAGGAGACAAAGCCAGGAAAGTCACGACACAGTGTGCATGAAACCTGTGCAGCCTACAGTCTTCAGTCACAGGGGCCTGTATGCCAAGGGGTTTAGCTACTAAAGGTGCTAACTCAGCTACTAAAACACGTACATTGAATGCACTGCTTGCAGCGGAAAGGGTCTCGTAAGGACAAAAGAAAACATACCAGCGGATCTTTCCACATGCTGGGGTTTCTGTGAATGAGATAGATGCTTACTGCAACCAAAGAACCTGTAAAGCAAACAAAGGGGAGAAAATGTTTACTGATGCAGCAATTACAGAGGGAAATTCTATGGGCTGTGTTACGCAGAAAACCTGCTTAAGTGATCAGTGGTCTCTTCTGGCCTTAGTCTATGGATGAAATCCTAGCCCCACTAAAGCCCATTGAAGTTTTGCCATTTGTCTTGTGAATCTTTGAACAGGAATTGGGATGTAGGTACCTACTATTTCATAGAATCATAGAATATTAGGGTTGGAAGAGACCTCAGGAGGTCATCTAGTCCAACCCCCTGCTCAAAGCAGGACCAATCCCAACTAAATCATCCCAGTCAGGGCTTTGTCAAGCTGGACCTTAAAAACCTCTAAGGATGTGGAGATTCCACCACCTCCCTAGGGAATCCATTCCAGTGCTTCACCACCCTCCTAGTGAAATAATAATAATTTCTTTGTTCTTAATCCATTTTATTCCATCTGTCTGCATTTGACACTTGCTTAAGTGGCCAGGAGGTGGAAATTAGCAACAAGTTTCTGCTGCACCTACATCTTCCCCAGCCCCTGATTTAGCAGCCCACTTGCTGATCAGAAGAGTGGAGCTTCAGTACAAAATAATGTGTGTCTTGTCTCTCCATCTGTTGGTCAAGATGGGATCATTTCACTCAGATGTTCTCACGTTTTTAAAAGCGTGCCAGTGGGCTTGGAAGAACAAATGGCCATTTTGAATAGTTCTTTCTTGGGGTATGTCTACACTTGGAGCGGGAGTGTAAATTCTAGCTTGAGGAGACATTGGACTTCAATGACTGCCTGTGGCGGGGCAGTTACCCACTCCTCGGAGAAAAGGTAGGCTGATTGGGGAAGCGGCCACAGCTGTGGCCACACCTAACCAGGCCACAGCAGGCCCTGATAAAAGGGCTGAGGGAGGAGCTGGGTCAGTCTCACTCCAGCCTTGGAGTGGGAAGGGCCTAGCTACCTGGGAACAGAGGCTACCTGCTGCAGAGCAGCGCTGGGGAAAGGCAAGAGGAGCTCCAGCCTGGCAACTCCCCAGGCTGAGGCCCTGGGGCTACAGAGATAGGCAGAGGCAGCTGGTCCAACCCCCTTGCCACTCATGAGTGGCCATTACAGACTGCAGTCTGCCCCCAGGGAAAGGGGCTACATGGTGACTGGCAGTAGCTACTAAGGCAAGGTGGGGATAGAGGGTTGGGGGTTCCCCTGGGAGGGGAGACCCAGAGAGTGGGGGTACTGCTGGAGCATAACCCCGAGGTAAAGGGCACCGGGGTCTGGGAGGGACACAGGGGTCTGAGGCAGGCGAGACACCGGCCAGCAGAGGGTGCTCCGAGGCTGGAAAAGAGATAATTCCCAGACGACCAGCAGGAGGCGCCGCACCGGTGAGTCCGCGAACTGCTACACTGCCTTTCACAAGGGGCCAGGCACATATTCTCTTGGGCTTTAGGGGCCTGATCTAACACCCGGTGAAGTCAATGGGCTTTAGATCAGGCCCTGTCGGAGGATTTCTATTTGATTTGTTTTCCAAATTAAATGTCACTTGTTCAGTATCCGTTTAGGAGGAGAACAAGTCAACAGGGTGAAAATCTGCTGATTCCTTCTGACAGGGGGGTACTAGATGTTCACTGCCCCCTGCTGGAGGCCCTGCTGCCATGGTAATCCTGCCCTATGAAGCAGTTCTTTTGGAAGAGAAGAGTAGCGAGCTCAGACCTCCAGGAGTTGCCTAGAGAGGCCTCCCAGGATCAGCTGCTGGAGGAATAAGTGAGGCTAGAAGGGCTGGGAGCAGGCAGAGGCCAATCAGGGGCCAGCAAGCCAGATAAAAAGGATTGGCTGCTGCTTTCAAAGGCCAGTTCTGGGTGTGGCTGTGACAGGGAAGGTGCTGTCTCCCTGATTTAAGACTAAAACCTGGGCTGGTCATGGGCCTAACGCTGACAGTTTGGTTAGATCTGTGAAAGACTGTTATGTTATGGTCTTTAACACCCAGGTGGCCATTTTGAGTTGAAAATTGTTTTACAGAAAACTAAATTAAGGTGAGCCTGCTCCACAGGACACCCCAGCTCTGGTGAGCCCATGATATCCCTATTGTGACTGTAGAGTAGCATCCCATTCCAATTAGTTTAGGTTACTGGATCCCCAGTGAGCATGAACATTGTCAGGCATTAAACTATAAAACCATCATCTAGTATAAGATAAACCAAGAAATGAATTTATTTAAACATTAGGGGGTGAAGTTCATCTCTGTGCAGAAAGGCTCATGAACCACTCACATCCCAATTAGTCCTTATTTTTTAGGACTTAAATGAGGCATATACCTTGTTCTGGCACACGGCCTGGGGTAAATTTCACACTACACACTTTGACGTGAATAATCAAGAATCTTGCGTGAATAGAGAGGAACAAATTAAATGCTATGGATACAGGAGAGCAAAGTCCAACTTTCCTCATTCTTTTTTAAAGCAAATATTGTGCAAAGTTCAGAACTAGGGCAGGGTGCTGGCCTGATAATCCTGCGGAAAGAAATCTGTTTGTCCACCGATAAGAAATTTCCCAGGCAGCAGCAACGTAAATTGCCCCCGGAGTCAGGCCAAGGTTTCACAGAACTGGCCTGGAGGGAGCTTAATCTCCAAGATCTCATTCCGTCTCTACTCTCTTCAGTTGTGGTGGGTTTTTGTGTGATATGATACCAATCCACTGTGAAAAGGCATAAATTAACAGTGAGTAATTATGGAACAATTTACCAACAGTTGTGGTGGATTCTCCATCACTGACCATTTTAAAATCAAAATTGGATGTTTTTCTAAAAGATCTACTCTAGGAATTATTTGGTGAGGGTGGGGGGAGTTGTCCGGCCTGTGCTATAAAGAAGGTCAGACTAGATGATCACAATGGTCCCTTCCAGCCGTAGAATCTATTAATTGAACTTAGATCACTGATTCATTTCATATAGGCACATGACCAGTGGTCACAAATAATTCTTGCTCTAACATCATATGTTGCTTTTCAACTGGCTAAACTTGCAATTCCATTACCCAACACTAATCCCTAGAGCAATCGAGTACCCCTTTCTAAAGGACTTAAGTCTCTGCTCTTCACAATATTAGAGTGGTCAAAAATTTGACTCAACATTTTTGTGTCGGAATTCATTCAATTCGTTTCCAACAGTTTGATTCTAATCGCCTTCTTCTTAGTGCACTTCATCTCCTGACCACCAGAGGGCGCTGTCTGCAGCTTTTTATATCAATGCTTGCTCTTCTAATTAGGGTGACCAGATGTCCCAATTTTATAGGGACAGTCCCGATATTTGGGCCTTTTTCTTATATAGGCTCCTATTACCCCCCCCCCCCCATCCCCTGTCCCAATTTTTCACACTTGCTGTCTGGTCACCCTACTTCTAATGACATATAACTTATTTAGGGGCGGGCCATATCCTTCTCTCCGTTTCTGAGGTGTAACTCTCATGGCTGTCAATGGGAGTTGTACCTGTATAGCTGAGAGCAGAATTTGACCATTAAAAATTAATGGAAAAGAGGAACCCGAATACAGACCTTCTGGTAAGGTACGTCCATCGTGGAACGTGATGGATTTGCTGAGCTGTCGGGACACTCCAGGTACCGGAGGGTAAAGGCGAAGGCTCTCCTTGATGCACATGGTGCTGTAAGTCATCTTGCCAAGGTCATCCCTGAAATGACCCAAAGGCAAGGGTGTGAGTGAGTGATTCAGATATTTCCAGTACAGCTATTCCAGCAAGCAACAGCTGTACCCAGAGCATACACACTGTTTGCATCCGCCACACCTCTGGTTGTGGTTTGGAATTATAATTTTCCCTACATCTGCTTGGACTTAATTTGAGGGTAACATATTTGCACTGCCCGATGCCCTGAAATGCAGTGACACGGACTAGATTAAATATAGATCAGAGGGTGTTGGGCCGCATGTGACCCAATTACCACACAGCTGCAGCCCAGCTCAGCCATGTGCTAAGGGCCGGCCCGTGAGGCGGGGTCCGGGTTTCCAGTTGCCCAGCACGGCGGGGTCAGGGCTGCTGGCCCGCCCTGCGTGGTGGGGGTCCGGGGTTGAGGCTCTCAGCCAGCCCCACGCGGCTGGGGATCTGGGCTCGCCACCCAGTCCCAAAAGCTCCAGGGTCCGGCGCTGCCGCCCAGCCCCGCAAGCTCCGGAGCAGCCGGCCAGCCCCATGCAGGGAGAGGCCAGGGTCCAGGGCGGGCAGCTGGCTGGCCCTGCGTGGTGGGGGTCCAGGATCAGGGCTGCCGCTGCCCTGCCACCCGGCCCCTGCGGCCCAGGTAACAAATTGTGGGCCACATATGCAGCCCACAATGATAAATAAGTTGAGAACCACTGATATAGATATTGCAGGCCCAGTTTTCAGAAGGGCGTAGCATCCACTACATCAAATGAAGTCATAACTACTGTGTATTCAGTGCCTCTGAAAACTAGGCCCTGAGCACCTTGGCTTCCTAACTAACATTTATTAATACCTTATCTCCTAGTAACAACATTGATAGGGAGGAATCAGATAAATATGAAAATGTGAGATTCACCACTGGATAGTAGTCCTGTCTCCCAGAATCTCCTTGATCTCTTCCCTGCATCTCTGCTGGTGCTCTGGGTACAGGGCCATGCAGTACAAGAGCCAGGAGATCCCACTGGCCGTGGTATCGTGACCCTCAAACATAAACGTGTCCACCTCGGCACGTAGGTCTTCATCGGATAATCCAGCTCCGTTTTCATCCTAACAACACATGGACACTCTCAGTGGCACAAATGAATCCAGCAATAAGAACTACAATCACTCATCATGCTGGCTATCGCTTTGCCAACCAGTTCAGGCGGGAATCCAAAATCTCTTTGTCACAGTGCCCATGGACAACTCCTGCTGCCTCACCCTGGCACAGAGACGGGAAGAGGTAGGTTGGCTCCTCTTGTGGAGGAGCAGTGAAGAATTGCTCCCTACAGCACTTCTTTTGGTTTTCTCCAGCAAGAATGCTCTCCCACTTTCCTTCAGAGACTGTTCTGGAGGCCTAAAGGGTCAAATTCATTCTGGTCTTACCCAATTGACTGCTATGAAGTTGTATCAACTTTTGACCAGTTGTGTCTATGTAACGCTGACAGGCCCTGGTCATCTGTGGGCAGGATTGAACCTGGGACCTCTGGAGCTTAGTGCATGAGCCGCTACAGCATGAACTGAAAGCTAACTGGCTGTTAGCTAAGTCTGTAGAGCAGACTCATTAATCTCTTTCCCTCTCTCTAAGTGGTCTTGGTGCCACTAGAGGGGACAGAACACCACACCCAGGAGGTGTGTGGGTTACATCTACATTTCCTTTTCTTAATATTGCCCCTTTAGTCCAGGTTATGCCACCTGTCCTGGGAAAGGAGTTATGTCCCCTGTAAAAATTAATCTGCCCTCTCTACTCTTCTGTGTAGACACACAGAACTTAGGGTGATCAGACGTCCCGATTTTATCGGGACTGTCCCGATATTTCCTTGTTTGTCCCGCGTCCCGACCGATGTGCGGTCGGGACACTGGACAAACAAGGAAATGCTCCAGAGCCCAGAAGTGCTCGCGCCCCCCCCCACCCCAACTTCGCCCCTCCTCCCCCGATTGGCTCCCTCCCCGAATCCCCGCCTCTTCCCCAGGCTCACCATTCCTCCTCCCTCCGCAAGCGCTAGAGGGAGGCCCGGGAGACGCAGGGGAAGCGCGGGGCCGGGGTGAGTGACAGTCCGGCCTGGCCCCGAGCAGGCAGGACTCAATCGGGCGGTAGGGAGAGTAGGGGGGCGGCCCGCGGGGCCAGGCGGCGGCTGTTCTCCCCCCCCCCGGGCAGCGGGACTCGGGAGCAGCCGCTGCTGCAGCTCCCACTGCCGCGGGGGGAGGAAGCGGCTGATGGCCAAGCTCGGCGGCTGCGGCTCGGACGCCCGGGCCTGCTGCGGGGACCCAGCAGCGCGCACGCTGCGCCCAGCCCCTGGCCAGTCACGTCTGGGCTGCTGCTGCCCAGCTGGTGCTATCCCACGGCGGCCCCGGAGTGGGGGCAGCAGGCCCCAGCCCCCCCGTCCTGCTCGGGTCCCGCAGGGGAACGAACGGGGCTGGGCTGCCGATGCCTCCGCCCCGGGGCCGCCATGGGATAGCACCAGCTGGGCAGCAGCAGCCCAGACGTGACTGGCCAGGGGCTGGGCGCAGCGTGCGCGCTGCTGGGTCCCCGCAGCAGGCCCGGGCGTCCGAGCCGCAGCCGCCGAGCTTGGCCATCGGCCGCTTCCTCCCCCCGCGGCAGTGGGAGCTGCAGCAGTGGCTGCTCCCGAGTCCCGCTGCCCAGGGGGGGAGAACAGCCGCCGCCTGGCCCCGCGGGCCGCCCCCCTACTCTCCCTACCGCCCGACTGAGTCCTGCCTGCTCGGGGCCAGGCCGGACTCTCACTCACCCCGGCCCCGCGCTTCCCCTGCGTCTCCCGGGCCTCCCTCTAGCACTTGTGGAGGAAGGGTGTTTTGTTTTTTGTTTTTTTTTGCCCCGCCCCCCCGCCCCGCGTCACTCTCCCCCCGCGTCCTGATATTTGACTTGGGTGATCTGGTTACCCTAACACCACTCCAAGAGCTTCCAGCAAACAACTATGAGGAAGGGAGAAGAGAATATCTTCACTCTCCAGCGCTATGAAATGACAGCTGGAAAGAAGACTTGAGAGCAAGGCCTGCCTATGCTAGAGAGGGGTAAATTGAAGCAAGGGGGCTCCCTAGTGGACTGAATCAATTATTGCAGATTGGAAAAGGAGGTTATAGACAAGAAGTGAGATTTACATATAGATGCTTGATTGGTCACTAACTGAGCATGGGGACTAACTTCTCTTTTCACTTTCTCTACGGGGGCCCGGCAGTTAAAGTCTGGAGGCCCACCCAACTTTCAGTAGGATGAGAAGAGTAAATATTTTATTTAATCACCAGGTGAAATTCACTCTATGCAATAGGCCAGCCATGAGGCTTATGCATCACTTCAGCCCTCATTTGAGGGCCTAAGTGGTGCATTGGTCCTGTGCTGGCTCTCAGCACAGGGGTGCAGTTCACTTGGTATCACCCAGGCCTCTGGTTGTGAAGCCCAGTGGAACATACCCCCTGCTTGGTGGTATTTAGTGCACACGCATACCTCCATAACTCACTTTGGCATGGAGAAGAATATCCAGAAAGTCCAAGTGCCTCTTCTTCTGGACCTTCTCACGTTCTCGCTCGTCCTTGAGAGACTCCTTCCGCTCCCAGATCACCTTGTCTGCATTAGAAAACGATTGAAGTACACCTTTCAGCTACAGCCGGTAGAGCCCTGTAGTCCTGGAGACTGCCTGCGTGCTCTCCAAACACAAAGTGGGGTGGCCATTCAACTACACCAACCCTCCTCTGACCTATGGGAACATGGTAGCATTCACTCTGTTACCACAGTATGTAGGCCAGATCCCCCAGATTTAGAATCCTTTTGTTCATTGAAATCAATGGATGTTAGGCGTCTAAATACCTTTGAGGGTGTGGGCCCTCGTGCCTCAGCAAAGGTCTGTTAGGAGTCTTTCAGGAGTGGGGACTTCCTCCTATCCTGACCCCATTTACCTCAGCACCTCCGCCAACCCCATTTACTACACTCCAGGAACAATATGGCACAATTAGGATTCAGAGAAAGGTCATTGATCAATTCCGGTGCAGACCGGGCATGAGTGAGCACCCAAAGCTGTTACCCCAGGATGGCCATTCATTAGCCAACTTGCTGGGTCTCCGCCTGGTTCCTAGCTGCCTTGTGCTCACATCATGAGAAACAATGGTACATCTGACAAGTAACTGGACCCTTGGCTGAAAACTCGGCACTGAGGCCAAGGAGCGTATGGGCCAGATCGTCTGCACTACTCAGCTCTAGCCTTTTAGAAGAAGGTTGGAGCACATTGGTCAGGAGCTGTGATGGCTGCTGCTTGTTTTGTGGCTAGAGAGGGTTCCATGTTAAACACCCCAAATGCACAAAGGATTCCGAAAACCAAAGGCCAGGGTGTTGGGAAGTACCTGTGTGGTGGTGCGCGAGCTGGCAGGCCTTCTTGAATTGGAAACCATGAGGGCTGAGCCAATAAATGAGATCATTGTGATACGGGAAGATGCGCAGCCTCTGCTGCACCAAGTAGCTGAGGTCAAAGACGGCTCGGATGTAGGAATTCTCCCTGGGGTTGGAGGTGAGGGACAAACAGAAGGGATTTGCTTTCAGGAAATCAAATATTGTATGCTGTGGTGCACATGGTCCATGCTCACTTTCACCCATGGACACCCTCACTGCCCGGCCCCGCCTGGTCACAGGCTACAAAGCAGCACCATTGTTTCAGAGGGAACAGTTATCTCTCTCCGAAGTATGATCAATTTTAGTACTGTAATGTAACATGAGGGAGCAGCTGAATGGGATTTTAAAGCAGAAGATGGTGACCAAAAATAGAAGGGAGGGGCAAATACATAAGGACTCCATATATTCAACTAGATACCACCCAGGAAGGAGTGGGCTACCACTATTAGTTATAATACAATAGCATCAGAAGGCCTTATGCAAGACCAGAGCTCTTCTGGTCTAGGCCCTGTATGCATACATGGTAAGAGACAGTACACTGGGCCATGCTGCAGGGAAATACACAGTCTGAATAAACAAGACAGTCTAAGGGTAGGAGAAAGGGAGAATTATTATCCCCCTTTTACAGATGGGAAACTGAGGCACAGAGATTAGGTGGCACAAAAGGAATCTGTAGCAGAACTGGAAATTGAAGCCAGAGGTCCCGAGTCCCCGTCCAATGCCTGAACTGCAAGACCATCCTTCCTCTCTGCCTCAGGAGGGAGGGAAGCAAATATCGCACGCCTTGAAAAGGCGGCAGTGTTCTCAATACCGCATCCGCTCCTGGGAGCCCCAGAGACACTCTGGCAGAGGCAAAATCTTTGCTGCGGGTTATCTGCTGAGAAGGAAATGTTCATGCTGAGACTGTATAATACTCTGGGAAAT
Organism: Emys orbicularis; assembly: GCF_028017835.1. Classification (NCBI taxonomy): domain Eukaryota; kingdom Metazoa; phylum Chordata; order Testudines; family Emydidae; genus Emys; species Emys orbicularis. The sequence goes on along the minus strand of NC_088690.1, from coordinate 6,156,554 downwards.
GTAAAAGTCACCTCTGGCACAGAGTGACTGGCAGCCGGAGGTGGGATTCCTGTGCATTCCACCCATTAAACTGCATGGACTGTTGGAGAACTTTTAAAATGAAGGTGGGATAAATGTACCAGTCATAAGCAACTTGCGCAGTTTATTCATGGCCAATGAATAGCAGCCTTCCGTCAGGACCCGAGAGCATCTGGTACTGACCTGTCCGTCTGGCAGTTGCTCTGGTAACTGAAGGCACATTTCATGATGCTGTCGAGAGTCATCAAGCTGACATGTTCAAAGAGCTCCACGGACTTCTCCTGTGTGATCAGCTGTTCCCACTTATCCTAGTGCAGGAAGGAGACAGGTGAGAAGGCCCAGAAATGCCTTGCTCTGCAGTGTCAGCATTTACCTTCCATCTTAAAAATAAACGCGGGACATCTTTAACCAGTTGTGTATTCTAGGCAACAAAATATGGGAAAGGGAGACACTCCCTTATTTCTTATTTAGAGATGCTAGTTTGAAACAAGAGGAAGCTAGGAATCTGACTTGGCACTTATGGTATAGACCCAAGTTATTTTTCTCTCTTTTGCCTTTGTCCAGAGTCAGTTGCTTTGATCGTTACGCTGCACGTTATCTTATGGTCTGGAAAATTAGTCAGAAAAATTACTATGTACAAATGGTCCCTCTTTAGCCAAACCCTGATGCAAAGGTCTTGGGCTGGCCCTCTGCACAGGAGTGATCTTTTACTTTAGTCCCCATGTATAGGATGCCAGATGCTCTGCCCCCAGCCTCAACAATGCCTTCCTCTTCCTTACAAGGCAAGTTCACTACCAGACAGATATCTGTCCCATGCCAACACTGCCAGTGTCAATTCAGACTGGAGACACGCTAATGCTGGCCCACAGCCCATCCTGATGTGTCAAATGTCATTGCCAAAGGCCTCCTTGGAAGAAGCCTCAGGCTCATATCACGATGAGGTCAGAAATAACTGCCACAACAGGGGAAGTGTTGGAGTACAGCAGAAGCCGCGACGACAGCTGAGTGGTCCCACAACGGGCTATTAATGTTTAGTAATGTGGCACTGTGAGGATCTTAGGTGTTATTATAAAAGTCAATCTAAAAATAATGTGTTCATTGATCAATGATTTCAGGTACCAGTTCTGACTGATATAAAGGCCACTGATGGCTGAGGATGTCAGATGCTTAGACTTTGGTATATGATTTGTATTGCGTCTTACTCCTGCATAGGGGTGGCCATAGCTAGATTAGCCAAGAGCAGCCCTGGGAAGGAAATTGATTAAAAGACTTGCAGCTCCAGCCTGGGTTCTCCTTTGCATCAGCTGGGGTGTAAGTTGATGCAATTATTTGTAGGATGCAGCTTGCTTCCTTGTGTGTGGGCGGTGGGGGGTTGGCATATCTATAGAGGCTTGGAAGGATTAGATGCATTGATAAATGTTGGTGAATGTCAATTTCAAATACATATACAAACAGAGGGGGGAAATATTTCCATAGATAATAAATCAAAATATACAGATAGGAAAACTTAGAGTTTGATTTAAGGCTAGTAACTTTGTCAATGTGATGTTGACAAATTGTGTTTTAATGGTTAGAAAGCGTTACCTTTTTGAATCTCAGTCTCGGTCTTTAAATGATTATTGTCTGACCCCCCCCCCATCATTTCCTGAAACTGTGAAAAATTTAAATTGATGATACGAAAAAAGCTAACCCATAATTTTGTGCAACTGTCAAAATGTAAGTCGCAAATTGAAAAAAAAAATGCTTACAAATAATCCATATTAGCTGTCCAAGATATATAAATGCATAAATAAATTCTACCAAGCCTATGGGGAGAGAGATCACCCTCTAGTGGCACATATAAGAATAATAGCATCTGCTGTATGGTTTGTAAGTTTATAGGTTCAGTAAAGTTTTATGCACTGCAAAGGCTTCCAGCTCTTAACACCTCGAAGCTTGCACTGGGTTATGACATCTGCCAACTGGCGTGGGGAGTGGGGGGGAGAAGCCACAACTCTGTGGCTACTCTTCTCCCCTCCTATCCTATTCCCTGCCCAACTTGCTGGGGTTCAGAAGTAGTAATACTGCAGCGTCGGATCTCACCTTCCCTCTCCCCCCACCCCCCTGAAGCTTCAGTCTGTGCAGGCTAAATAGAAGGGCTGTGGTCAGTGGGGCATTATGTGCCTGCACAGCCACAAGAAGGCAAGTGAGAATCTTGCCCATTATATTTAAAACTGTAACGTATTAGCTCTTTTGCTGCCCTATTAAAGAAGGCAGCAAAAGGGGCCGCAATACTGGTCAGTCTTAAGGAGATGTGACCTACTAGTGAACGTGTGCCCCTTCCAGATCCATTCCAAAGAGGGTCTGGGTCTGTTACAGCTCCCAGCCACACCCAGAAGCTCTTTAGCTCCATACAAGATGTACAGACTCATGTTTTCAGCGGTGGAAGTCCCCCGTTCGATCCCAGTTATATTGGCTGACACATACAGAAAATAGGGCTGTTTTATTTTTCTGTAACAATAGCCCAGTGTGGTTCAAACTCCATGCCAGTGCGTCAATATTCCGGTTTCTCTCCATGCACATGCTCGGTTCACTCAGTAGTGAATCTATGCTGCAGGCCTGTTTTTAATTCTCACACTAGAAGGCAGTGTTGTCCACATGGAATCAGCGTTCTTTGAGGGACAATGCATTGCACGTTTAGTTGCTCTTGTACCCAGACTCCCTGACAATGTAGCTGCAGAAATTAATGAGGGTCCCATGCGCAAACCTTGTAACTCTATTATTTTTCCTGCACAGAGCCCACCGAGAAGTGAAACTGTAGTTACAATGTGTACTATGGAAAGCAGAGATTGCAATCTAAACATATATATCTTCCTACTGTATTTTCCACTGCATGCATCCAGTGAAGTGGGTTTTAGCCCACGAAAGCTTATGCTCAAATAAATTTGTTAGTCTATAAGGTGCCACAAGTACTCCTGTTCTTTTTGCGGATACAGACTAACACGGTTGCTACTCTGAAATCTAAACATTGTGAATATTGGCATCTCAGGGTATTTTCTAATCCCCAGATCACAAGGTTGAAGTGTCCCAATCCTAGGATTTAGGAATGCATGAGATCCCTTATTTAATCCTGCCTTTCATATAAGTACCTTTAAAGAGTACCACCAAGAACCTATTTAATGCCTTATTAATAGTAGTAATCACTATTGTAGATTAGATGTGATTTTTGGATCACGGTAAAAGGGAACCCCAAATCCCTGGATTCTAGAATTGTTACCTATTGAAAAGCAAGGAAATACTGCAGCTGGAATCCACTTCAGAAAGGCCCGGACTGCCAATTGTTTTACGTTTCTAACAGGCAAAATGCATTAATTAACTCAAGAGTAGAGCTGGTCGGGACCATTCCTCACACACCTTTTCATTTAAAAATGTGTCCCTCACAGAGCTGGTCAGAACACCGGGGCATTTTCCATTGAAAAGGACAACTTTTCATTGGAAAACAAAACTCAAAACCCCACAAATATTTGGCTGTAAACTGCCGAAAAGTTTTTAAAAATTGTTTTAAAGTTTTGATGGGGAGAAAAAACGAAAATTTTCAAGGACAGGAGATGCGTCACAGGCAGATTTTCATTTACTCAAAACACCATTCTCTGATCAGCCCTGGTCCCTTATTTTATTTTATTTTTTAATGATATTATAGGCCAGGGATAGGCAATCTATGGCACACGTGCCGAAGGCGGCACGCGAGCTGATTTTCAGTGGCACTCACACTGCTCGGGTCCTGGCCACCAGTCCGGGGGGCTCTGCATTTTAATTTAATTTTAAATGAAGCTTCTTAAACCTACTAAAAACCTTATTTACTTTACATACAACAATAGTTTAGTTATATATTATAGACTTATAGAAAGAGACCTTCTAAAAACGTTAAAATGTATTACTGGCACATGAAACCTTAAATTAGAGTGAATAAATGAAGACTCGGCACACCACTTCTGAAAGGTTGCCAAACCCTGTTATAGGCTTTGCCACAGAGTCTGTATATCTTCTGGACCAATTAGTTGCTATATCTCAGAAAAGAAATGTGATTCATTCAAAAAGCTAAACCACCAAAAAAGAGAATTTCCATGGAATTATAGACTGTACAGGCTGATAACAGCTAGGTAACAGCAAGAACAGCAAGGAAACTCTTGATCCATCACTTTGCCTTCAACCCATCAAGGATAAGAAACTAACATAATAAATATGGCAATAGCAGTCATCATTCCTACCAGCATCACTTTGGTAGAATCTGCAATCAATGGCACGTAAGGTTTCAAAATGTCATAATGAAACCCTGGAGTCAGCAGTTTACGATGCTGGTACCACTTTGGCCCATGTAAGACCAATAATCCTTTCCCTGGGGGAACACAAGCAATAGAATTCAGATCATTTAAGATTTTAAAGACCATAAGCAGATATTTTTGATGTATATAGGTAAAGCCTTAGCCTACAATAACTAAAACTTTCATCAGAGATGGAAACTATTTGGTCACATCTATTCCATCTCCTATTTGCTAGGATAGTATATTTTCTAGTGCTATGACAACAAACAACTGATAGGAATGCAGAGAGGATCTTGATCTTTCATCTTCAAATTTCACCATGATTGTTCAGGATCATACTCCAGACGATGATTTTATTGTAGATAGGTGACCAGGTTTAGATAAAATAAGAACCTATTTGAACCTTTCACCCATAACTTGAAACTAACTAATCTTTTACCAGTCTCCAGTAAAATTAGCTTTGATTGCATATTCATTTTCGTGCTTCTCTGTATTTACCAGAAGTGGACGTACAGAAATGCCTGTAGAAAGGCTGTACTCCCAAGATTCCTGATTGGATCAGAAGCAAAGAATAGCCTAAATTGCAAGAGAATGCCTGTTCTTATGAAATCCACAGCCAGATTTCTAGATCCAAGAAGTTCAGATGAGCAGCTAAACTTTTGGTTGCTTCTTCAAACTGAACCTTTGGATCTTCGCCCGTCACTAGTTCTTGCTGGATTCAAGGTATGTTAATGGAATTTCATTTGTATATATCACATAAGTATAGGGTTGCCAACTTTGACAAATTCCTGGAGATTTCATCACATGACATAATCTTTAATTAAAGATTAATTTTTAATTCCTGGAGACTCCAGGACAGTCCTAGAGGGTTGGTAACTCTACATAAGTAGCAACTTGTGGGGGAGAGACCTCAGTGTTGATACAAAAATGATAATAAAAATGTTAACTTTTTTTTAAGTTGCTACAAACTTGTCTGGACCTTTACTGAACATTAAGATATAGCCATAATAATGTTTTAGCCAGGATGCTTGAAAATATAACAGGCACATGTTAGCTAATTATGTTACAAAATGTTAAAGCTAATTGATTATAATCAAAGAAATATTGGAAGGTTTCTGTTTCTAATAGCCAAGGACAAGCAGTCATCAAGTAGAATAACCATTTACACCCTGATAGGAAGAAAACTGATTGTGAAAGGAATTCAAAGTTGTGCTACCAGAGCAATAAATCAAGAGGTAAATTGGTCCTATAACAGATCCCCTCCCCTTTTCTTTTCAAAGAGAAACCAGAGTTTAAACCCACACAAGGAATGCTAGGAATATCCTCATTGAAATTGATTTCTCCTGTAAACACACTAAAGTCTTTATTCTTTAAACCTGCAGAATATTCATGATGGAAAATGTTTTTACTGGGGCTGTCGATTAATCGCAGTTAACTCACACGATGAACTCAAAAAAATTAATCATGATTAACAAAATTAATCGCGATTAATCACAGTTTTAATCGCACTGTTAAACAATAGAATACCAATTGAAATTTATTAAATATTTTGGGATGTTTTTCTACATTTTCAAATATATTGATTGAAATTACAACACAGAATACAAAGTGTACAGTGCTCACTTTACATTATTTTTCATTACAAATATTTGCACTGTAAAAATGATAAACAAAAGAAATAGTATTTTTCAATTCACCTCATACAAGTACTGAAGTGCAATCTCTTTATTGTGAAAGTGCAACTTACAAATGTAGATTTTTTTGTTACATAACTGCACTCAAAAACAAAACAATGTAAAACTTTAGAGCATACAAGTCCACCCAGTCCTACTTCTTATTCAGCCAATCACTAAGAGAAACAAGTTTGTTTACATTTACGGGAGACAATACTGCCCGCTTCTTATTTACAATGTCATCTGAAAGTGAGAACAGGTGTTCGCATGGCACTTTTGTAGCCAGTATTGCAAGATATTTACATGCCAGATATGCTAAACATTCGTATGCCCCTTTATACTTCGGCCACCATTCCAGACGACATGCTTCCACACTGATGATGCTCGTTAAAAAAATGTGTTAATTACATTTGTGACTGAACTCTTTGGGGGAGAATTGTATGTCCCCTGCTCTGTTTTACCCGCATTCTTCCAAATATTTCATGTTATAGCAGTCTCGGATGATGACCCAGCACATGTTCATTTTAAGAATACTTTCACAGCAGATTTGACAAAGCGCAAAGAAGGTACCACTGTGAGATTTCTAAAAATAGCTACGGCACTCGACCCAAGGTTTAAGAATCTGAAGTGCCGTCCAAAATCTGAGAGGGATGAGGTACTTCTGGAGCATGCTTTCAGAAGAAGACTTCAAAGAGCAACACTCTGATGAGGAAACCTATAGAACCCGAACCACCAAAAAAGAAAATCAACCTTCTGCTGGTGGCATCTGACTCAGATAATGAACATGAACATGCGTCGGTCGGTCCACACTGCTTTGGATCGTTATCGAGCAGAACCCATCATCAGCACAGACACATGGAATGGTGGTTGAAGATGAAGGGACATATGAATCTTTAGTACATCTGGCACATAAATATCTTGCAACACCGGCTACAACAGTGCCATGTGAACGCCTGTTCTCACTTTCAGGTGACATTGTAAACAAGAAGTGGGCAGCATTATCTCCTGCAAATGTAACCAAACTTGTTTGTCTGAGCAATTGGCTGAACAAGAAGTAGGACTCAGTGGACATGTAGGCTCTAAAGTTTTACATTGCTTTATTTTTGAATGCAGTTTTTTTTAAGATAATTCTACATTTTGTAAGTTCAACTTTCATGGTAAAGAGATTGCACTCCAGTACTTGTATGAGGTGAATTGAAAAATACTATTTATTTTGTTTTTTACAGCACAAATATTTGTAATAAAAAATAAATATAGTGAGCTCTGTACACTTTGTATTCTGTGTTGTAATTTATATATTTGAAAATGTAGAAAATATACAAAAATATTTAAATAAATGGTATTCTATTATTAACAGTGATAGTGATTAATCGCGATTAATTTTTTTAATCGCTTGACAGCCCTAGTTTTTACAGAAGACACTGGTTACTTCCAACTTGTGTTTCCACTTAAGGAGCAACACCTTTGTTGTTTCTCAAATGCTTAAGATGGCATCAGCTGCTTTTAATATGTATATTTGCAAATATTTTGTATCTAAATACAAGCCTTCCTATAATAATTGCTTGATATTATTGTTATATGAATAGTAAGATGTTTTATGTACAAATACAGCAAAGTCATTTGATGCTAGACTAACAACTAATATAAGAAGCCATTTAAGTATAGAATAGTTATAATAATGGGGAATTAATTAATCAAAGCAAACCCTCATCCAACACAGGAAGAACATAAAATCATCATTTCCAAAATTTCCATGTAGAATCAACAACTTGAGCTAAGGTCTTACTAAGAGTTATTTAATTTTAAAAGACTGTTTTGAGGACTACAAACTCTTATATAATGAACAGGAATGTTTGGACTTTTTGAAAACAGAATTTCACTTCCTGTCAAACTAAGGTAAAAACATTTTATCAGAAAATGGACTGAATGAAACGAGTTAGTTTTAACTTTAAAAGTTATCTGGATATTCCCTGCCACAAGAACAAAGGTAATTAGCCGACTGGCTAAGCGGCAGTTCTGCAGAAAAGGACCTGGGGATTACAGTGGACGAGAAACTGGATATGAGTCAGCAGTGTGCCCTTGTTGCCAAGAAGGCTAGCGGCATATTGGGCTGCATTAGTAGGAGCATTGCCAGCAGATCAAGGGAAGTGATTATTCCCCTCTATTCGGCACTGGTGAGGCCACACCTGGAGTATTATGTCCAGTTTTTGGCCCCCACTACAGAAAGGATGTGGACAAATTGTAGAGAGTCCAGTGGAGGGCAACGAAAATGATTAATTGGTTGGGGCACATGACTTACAAGGAGAGGCTGAGGGAACTGGGATTGTTTAGTCTGCAGAAGAGAAGAGTGAGGGGGGATTTGATAGCAGCCTTCAGCTACCTGAAAGGGGGTTCCAAAGAGGATGGATCTAGACTGTTCTCAGTGGTGGCAGATGACAGAACAAGGAGTAATGGTCTCAAGTTGCAGTGGGGGAGGTCTAGGTTGGATATTAGGAAACACTATTTCACTAGGAGGGTGGTGAAGCACTGGAATGGGTTACCTAGGGAGGTGATGGAATCTCCATCCTTAGAAGTTTTGAAGGCCCGGCTTGACAAAGCCCTGGCTGGGATGATTTAGTTGGGGTTGATCCTGCTTTGAGCAGGGGGTTGGACTTGATGACCTCCTGAGGTCTCTTCCAAACCTAATCTTCTATGATTCGTTGATCAAGAAATGTTGCATATTCATTAGACAGACTGCATATTCGGGAGTTGAAAATGTCACCTAAGCCAACCCCGAAATCATGGAGTCAATAAGAGTGGCAGCAACCAACCAGAATCTAAAACAAGCATAAAAGAAGTTTGTTTTCCTATAATTTCACAAAAATAAGAAGGTATAAAAGACTCTGAAATAAACATCTCCTGCTCACACACTCCCAGTACTCATGGAGCGAGTACACCCTAACTCATCCTGTCTATCTCTACAAGCAAGCTGCAACAGGCAGATAAGAAAAACAGAGAAGACTCAAGAAGAAACCAACCCAAAGCAACCTCTCCATGACTTCAACATGGATCGGTGAGAGGAAGTTAACTCACTTACAAGGGATTAGGTTTAAAACTCTTGTAATGATTTTTATTGGAACATTGAAATGATGTCATAACTTAAATTTACTAACCATTTCTCCTGTTAATCACCAAATGGTTAGATCATGTATTCCTGGAGAAGAGACACGGGCTAAACATTGGTAAACCGAGAAACAGTGGGATTTAATTGGATTTAGGATTCTTAATATTTGTAACTGGCCTGTTTTAAGATAGCTTGTTAAATGGCTTCTTCTAAGAAACTAATGTAAATATTGTCTTCGAATTCATAGGATTTAGTTAAGATTGCTTCCTTTGCCCAGCTATAAACTGTTTGGGTTCTTGTTAACAACTAGATAGGCTTAAACAAATTATTTTGCCAGACATTAAACACTTAAGTATCTAATAAGCTACTAAAACCAAATTCACAAGAATTTTGGAAAACACTATACTTGGGTCTTTACTTATTGAGGGAAAAGTGACCCCTCCTCCCAACAGGCGGGTTCACTCTCAAGGGTATAATCTCTGTTAAAAGCTCACCACAGAAAGGCTTGCAAAAGAGACTAATGGAAGTTACAGGGCTGGTCCACACTAACCCCCCACTTCGAACTAAGATACGCAACTTCAGCTACGTTATTCACGTAGCTGAAGTCGAAGTATCTTAGTTCGAACTTACCGCGGGTCCACACGCAGCAGGCAGCTCCCCCGTCGACTCCGCGTACTCCTCTCGCAGAGCAGGAGTACCAGCGTCGACGGCGAGCACTTCCGGGATCGATCCGGGATCGATTTATCACGTCTAGACAAGACGCGATAAATCAATCCCAGAAGATCGATTGCTTACCGCCGGACCCGGAGGTAAGTATAGACGTACCCACAGTCTAGAATCAGTGCAGCAAAGTCAGTCTCTGGATCACAGCTGGCCTTTAGTAGGCTGCCTGATTGGCTCCACTGCTTATTGCTTGGAAGAGGCAGCAGACTGGCTCTTAAATCCAGCAGCAGCAGCAGTGGCTTAAAGTATTAGCCTGTGGCTGCAATAGCTCCTACTCCTGCCTTGGTCCCAGCCCTGCTCCTGCCTTGCTTCACTCCAGGTAACCCAGCTCTGACCCTGGCTTCTGACTCCAGCTAGGACCCTTGGCTCTGATGCCTGGCTACCGACTTCTGTCCAACCACTAGGCCTGACTCCTGTTCGGATCACTAGACATGACTGCCCACCTCCCCGTCACTGACACTAACCAGTTTATCAATCTGTCATTTGTGGTATTTTGTTTAATGTTTTCTTTTTCTTTCTTTAATAATAAAAAGGCCAGAGTTAACCATTGTGATTAGTTGGTTTGGTCGTGATCAAAGTGTTCCCTATGGTATGTCAAAGAGCCCTGGTGATTAAATAATGGAAGCCACAGCACTGAGTTGGCAGTAAGAGAAACAATCCATAACAGCTGGCCTACCCTTTCTTATTTCTCTAAACTCAATATTTGTAGTAATTTTTAAAAGAAAATGACTTTGTATCCGCCAATTTAAAACTAGCCCTTTCAACCCTGCAATCTGAACCTTCTTCTCCGGCATGTAACCACCTTTATCCAAAAGCTTCTTCGAGTTTCACCTTTTTTTGACACACAATGCATACATAATGATTTCAGAGAGCTTCTGGCCCTCACCACGCCAAGGAGCGGGAAATGCCATCGATTGATGGCTTGTTCTTGACTGACCTAGCATCATTTCTGGTCGAGAATGTGGAGGAGACCACGAATATACGTACCAATCCATGGAACTATATGCCTATAGCTAACGTTATCCTTGGGATCTGGAAAAGTCAATTGAGAGAGAGAGAAGAAGACAATACTTTATTAGTAATGATTCACTGTATTGTACGTTTATCTGTGGGGTACACACCAACCTTCAGTTGTGAATGAAACAAAATGGGTGGCATCTCTTCATAATGAATCAATATTACACAACGAAGCAACACCCAGTTCAGCATAATTGTGAGGTGGCTGAATGAAGGACAGATGCAAGACTAGCATTAACCAAGGATACTGCAGGTCTAGAGCTGAAGGGGAACATGGAAAGGGACCTCAGGAGGTATCTAGTCCAACCCCCTGCTCAAAGCAGGACCAATCCCCAACTAAATCATCCCAGCCAGGGCTTTGTCAAGCTGGGCCTTAAAAACCTCTAAGAAAGGAGATTCCACCACCTCCCTAGGTAACCCATTCCAGTGCTTCACCACCCTCCTAGTGAAATAGTGTTTCCTAATATCCAACCTAGACCTCCCCCACTGCAACTTGAGACCATTACTCCTTGTTCTGTCATCTGCCACCACTGAGAACAGCCGAGTTCCATCCTCTTTGGAACCCCCCTTTCAGGTAGCTGAAAGCATCTATCAAATCCCCCCTCATTCTTCTCTTCTGCAGACTAAACAATCCCAGTTCCCTCAGCCTCTCCTCATAAGTCATGTGCTCCAGCCCCCTAATCATTTTTGTTGCCCTCCGCTGGACTCTTTCCAATTTTTCCACATCTTTCTTGTAGTGTGGGGCCCAAAACTGGACACAGTACTCCAGATGAGGCCTCACCAATGTCAAATAGAGGGGAATGATCACGTCCCTCGATCTGCTGGCAATGCCCCTACTTATACAGCTCAAAATGCCGTTAGCCTTCTTGGCAACAAGGGCACACTGTCGACTCATATCCAGCTTCTCGTCCACTGTAACCCCTAGGTCCTTTTCTGCAGAACTGCTGCCTAGCCATTCGGTCCCTAGTCTGTAGCAGTGCATGGGATTCTTCCGTCCTAAGTGCAGGATTCTGCACTTGTCCTTGTTGAAACTCATCAGATTTCTTTTGACCCAATCCTCTAATTTGTCTAGGTCCTCTATCAGTTTGCAGATGATGATGCATCAAGGAGTTGGGATTCCTGAGTGACATCATAGTTGTGGAATTCTGCTTTGCTGTGAATAGTTAATACCCGGGAAATTATGCTCGGCATTTGCAATTTGCAGGAACGTTACAATCATTCAGAACTCAGATGCACCATGCCTTACCTCCTCTGGCAAATATGGCCTTGGCATAATCAGGGTGGGTGATGTTTAAGAATGCTGAGAAACTCCCAAACCAGAGAGGGAAGGCGTACGGGTACTTCTGGCTCCATAGCTCTACTTTGTTTAAAATCTCCCCTTGTAGAAGCTGCAACAGCGGAGGAAAAAAGAGAGAAGAAAATAGGGTGGTTGGAAAACTGTCCAGAAGAGCTCACGGTAATCTTGCTACAGCCAGAAGAATGGGGAATGTTCATAGGACATGACAGTTATAAATAGTCCATGGTCTCTCTGAATTGGCCTGATGTACTGCAGAGAGGGTTGTTATTTTTAAACATTATATGAAATAACTGTTCATCCAGGGATTCTCACCAAGGAAAATACCTTTACATGGAATGCTGTAACGGACTGGTCAGTGTATGTTACATGTCCCTACCCTGGAACCAATCCACAGAGGATGTGAATCTGTTACAGCTCCCAGCAGGACAGCCTGGCTTTTTAGCTCATAGATGGAGACTCAAGTTTTCAGCTCTATGAGGTTTCTGGTTCAATCCTTGCCACAGTGGTACAATATATAATGGACTTTGTAAAGGAGCAGGAGGAATCTAACCAACCAATAAAAAGCCCAGATAAAGATGGGCCAGAAGCTGTCACAGATCAGGACAACTGCACCTAAAATTCCCTTTGTGGTCTCACAAGGGCACCCACTCTAGGCTCCCAACTCCTCAGCCGTCACCTCTCTGGGGCGGAGACCTGTCTCTCTCCCTACTGGCCAGACTGCGCAGTTCCCCAGCAAGTCAGACTGCCCAAGCAGGCCTGCTTGGCTTTCTCCTCAGAGGCTGTAAACAGCATAATTGCCCCTGGTTAGAAATTAACACCCTGCTCTTTTAAGCAAACACATTTGTTATAAAGGTGAAAACATTACAGAGAAAACATGTTAAAAACAATAAAAGGACCTACACACATGCTAACTAGCATATCAGAGATCATAACCCCCACCCCAAACTCCAACAAGGGCTCTGGTAGGAGTCAGTCCTTCAATCCACTCACAGGGTGTTTTCTTTGGTTACAAGTTCATACGTCTTTTGCTCAGAAGAAGATCCCTCATGAATAAATCTGCCTGTCCTTTATACATCTGGGGTCTCTAATTTAGAGATTCCAGGAGCAGGTAAACAGACAATGGACCTTTCCTCAGGGCATAGCTTCAAAAGGCTGGGTTTTTGCATAACTAGAAAGGGGATGAGGTACATTTGCATTCATCTCCCCCCAGAGATTTCCTAGGAAACCCACTTAGCCAAAAGTTCATTCTTGCCTGGCACACTGTTTAAAAGAGTCCTTTGAAGCTCATAACACTTCCTAGGGTTTGCATTAGTCACATCTCCCCCTAGAGACGTTACATACAATCCCACAATAATATATAAACCTTTGCATCGTTAATTCAGTAACTCCTAAAATACTCAACTTAATCCAATAAAGTTTGGCTTAATCCAATAAGGTTTGTCCAGGATAGTGAAGGAAATTACCATATCTGTCACAAAAGCATTCACCCATCCCTTCCATCAAACTGTGGTGGAGTTAGCGTGGAAACCAATGCCAAACCACCTCTGGTTTTGGTTTTACAAGTGTAAGCAGAGTCTGAATGAGCTCTCCCCTGACATCTAGTGGTGAGCTGTGGAAAGACTTCAGAAGCTGATCTCATTTGCATGGACACACCCACCCTGTCTAGGTGCTCAGCATGATGGGACTGCTTGCACAAATGATCACTTGTGGCTGGTGTTGGATCCCCAGTCTCCTTGTTATTGGGGCAGGAGTAATAAAGCGTTGCTATCCTTGTTGTGTGAACTGAGGGCAGCAGAACTGTACCTGGCATACCTCAATGGAGGGACTCACCCTCAACTGAACAGCACTCGCTAGGCAGGGGACATGGGTTCCAAAGCCCAATGAGTTGAGAGAGGGTGGGGACAGATATGTGGTAGTGTGGGCTCTGTTTAAGGGTCCTTGACACCAAGGCAGCTGGTGGGGAGGTGTGGTAAGTGGCTAGCAGGGTAGCTAGTGGAGAGGTGTGACCAACAGGGTGGCTGGCAGGCAGAGAGGCATGGCAAGTGGCGAGTAGAAAAGCTGGTGGAGGGAGCCAGAGCAGAGCCCTGCAGAGGCGTGGCAATTGGCTGTTGGGGTGATGAGCGAGTGCCCGAGCAGTGCAGCATGTAAGGTGCCTCCTTACCTCCCCCCCCGCCCCGCCTTCCACACAGGGTGGGAGGTGAACTCTGTGGATGAATCTCTGAACTCTGGGGCTGCACTGGCCAAGGACAGCAACTGTGAGTGGGGTGCAGAGAAGGGATGGGCACGTTAAAGGGACTTTTGGGTTGCTGGGCTTAAGACCCTGAGGGGAAAAGGCCACTGTCCAGCTTACTTGGGGGTGGGCCTTTGCTCATGGTTTGCGTTTATGAGCCCTAGTTGTGGTGTTTTCCCAAATTAATGCTGAGTTAATTCACTCCTTTTATTAAAAGTTTTGCTACACTTGGACTCTGTGCTTGCGAGAGGGGAAGCATTGCCTCTTAGAGGCACCCAGGGGGTGGTGTGTAATTGTGTGAGGTCACTGGGTGGGGGCTCAAGCCGGTTTTGTGTTGTATTGTTAAAAAAGGAACCCCTAGATACTGAACCCAGCCCTTGTTGCTGCTGGCTCCACCTGGCAGAAGGGTTACACAAGGGGAGATGCACAGTATGATCTAGTTAGGCTGAATAAACAGGTGAGAGCCACAAATTCCTCAGTTCTAATCCCACCACTGACTTGCAGCATATCCTTGGGCAAGTCACGAAGGGCCAGATTTTTAAAAGGTATTTAGGCACCTAACTCCCATTGATTTCAATGGGCGCTAGGTGCCTAAATACCTTTTTAAAAATCTAGGCCTAAACCTCTATGCTTCCATTTTCATTCTAGGTAAAATGAGAAGAAGAATAGTGGCCTACTCGACTGGGGTGTTGGGCGCAGTCAGCAGTAAATGCTATATGCTTTTCATGTATAATTATTCATATTAAAACTCAACCAGTGGGAGCTTGCGAGACAAAGTCCACCATAGTTTAGCTCCTGTTTGAACGCTGTAGGTTTCCAGGTCGGGATGGGGTGCGATTCTTGGGGGGGCTATACGTCCTTCAAAGCTGGCAGAGCAGAGGGCTCGAGCCCACGCTTCCGAGGTCAGAAGGGAGCCCTAACTCTCTACCCCGAAGTTCGATGCTGCAGAAAGATGGAGCCATTCAGGTAAGCGTGTCACAAAGCTTGGTCGAGCAACTCAAAAATCTGCTTGAAAATTCCCTGCTGTAAATAAACATGTTTTTGAACAGTGAATCAATACAGATTTTGTACCGCCTGGAGCAAAGGTCAGTACCAGGCTTTTCTAAGCTGTCTTTATGCCAAGACGATGCCACAGTAGTCCTGCCAGCTCACACAGGGCGCTGTTTCATCTTCCATTTTTAAACAGTCTCACAGGCAAGTAGGTTCTGATTTGTACCTGCGAACGCTGGGGAAGTCAGAGTTACAGCCAAGTCATCCATTTGTCTGGTCATTCCAAACCACCAATAAAACGACATGGGCAATAACTAAGCCCAAGGCTGCATTAAGGACTTTAGAGCTTCGACAGTATTTGAAAGCAATTTGTGGAGGCAACGCCAGGTTTATAGTAAGCAAGGGGTTAAATCTGGCATCCTCCCTCTCTTCCCTCCTCATTGTGACTGCTCAGTAGGGTAGCTATGGGCCTGGCTCTCATATACACTAGGGCCCCTTTGCACAGCTCTAGCAGTGTGAAGGGGCCTTAGAGTTGATACAAGTTTAAGTTGCCAGAGAGGTACAAAGGGACCTTAGTATAAATGAGAATCAGGCCCTATGACAGGGGTGGGCAAACTTTTTGGCCCGAGGGCCAAATCTGGGTATAGAAATTGTTTGGTGAGCCATGAATGCTCATGAAATTGGGGGTTGGAGTGTGGGGGGGTGGGGGTGGGTAAGGGCTCCAGCTGGTGTTGCGGGCGTGGGTGGGGCCAGAAATGAAGAGTTCAGGGTGCAGGAGGGGAATCAGGGATGGGGCAAGGGGTTGGGGTGCAGGAGGGGGTCAGGGGTGCAGGATCTGGGCAGCACTTACCTCAAGCAGCTCCCAGAAGCAGCGGCATGTCCCCTCTCTGGCTCCTACATGGAGGCACGGCCTAGCGGCTCTGCACGCTGCCCCATTCGCAGGCGCCGCCCCTGCAACTCCCATTGGCCCCATTTGCTGGCCAATGGGAGCTGCAGGGGCGGTGCTTGGGGCGGGGGCAATGTGCGGAGCCGCCTGGCTGCCCCTACGCGTAGAAGCTGGAGGGAGGACATGCCACTGCTTCTGGGAGCCGCACGGAGCAAGCCCCCGACCCCAGGAGCTCGAGGGCCGGATGTGGCCCCCGGGCCATAGTTTGCCCACCCCTCCCCTATGAGACTAGCCCCTTGATAGCTACAGAGAGGAGAGTGCCTGCGAGGCGTGGGAGGGGGCCAGGTTTATTCCCATGTTCTGCAGACTGGGTGGAATCTCAGCCCGAGGAAGATTTTGTTTGTTGTTGTCTGTTTTTGCTCATGGTAACTTGTGGTCTATGGTTATAGCAATTTGCTCCTGAGGAAAAGTCCTTGTTATGTCTAACTTCTGCGGCGTCACCCCACTGATTTACATACAGAATGTGGCATCGGGTGTGAGCCACAACTTGGGGGCAGGATATAGGCCATGGTGCAATACTTAGACTGTACACTCGTTAGAACAGGAACTTTTTTTAATCTGTGTCTGAGCAGCACCTAGTCCTTTGGGGTCCTGGTTCATGACTGGACTGCTAAGTGCTATGGGAATACACATAATAATAATTAATAACATAGTAACGTCTAGGATCACTAAAGGCCTGATCCAAAGCCCATCAAAATTAATGGATCAGTGCCTCATTTCTTAATGATCCTATTTCAGATTTACTCTTGTTCTGACGCTTTAATGGGGCCCTTGTTTGCTCATTAACCTGGAAACAGTTGAACTTTGGAACTCAAACACAAGCCTGTAAATAGTTTGCCTTTTGGAGCAGATCCTGGACAGCATTTCACTGTGGAATAATGAAAGGCCAGATTCTGATACCTTAACTCGCACTGAATAATATCTGACGCTACAGCTGGAGCTACTCCTAGACAGGGGCGGCTCTATGGTTTTTGCCGCCCCAAGCACGGCAGTCAGGCGGCTTTCGGCGGCACGCCTGCGGGCGGTCCGCTGGCCACGCGGATTCGGCGGCACGCCTGCAGGTAGTCCGCTGTTCTCGCGGATTCGGTGGCATGCCTGCAGGAGGTCTGCTGGTCCCGCGCCTTCAGTGTCCCTGCCGCTGAATTACCGCCGAAGCCGCGGGGCTGGCGGACCTCCCACAGGCATGCCGCCGAAGGCAGCCTGACGGCCGCCCTCACAGCAACCAGCAGGCCGCCCCCCGCGGCTTGCCACCCCAGGCGCGCGCGCGCTGCGCTGGTGCCTGGAGCCGCCCCTGCTCCTGGAGTAGGGTCCTATTCAATATGAGTAACTGGATCACAATCTGATCCTCAGTTACAAGCAATTGAAAAATCATGTTTGAGCCCGCCCATTAGACATCCGCCTAAATGGCCTCAAACCTGCTGCCTTTGAAGTCGATGGGAGCTGAATCAGGCCCATTTTATAGCAAAGGCCTGTCTGCTTTGTCACATCGCTAGGGAGGGGCCGGGCAGAAGCCCCCTGTGAATGGGAGAGTGGGGGTCGGAGGGATAGGAGGGGAAAGGAGGGGAACTACTAAGACTTGGGGAGGGAGGGGGAAAGCAGGGAAGCTCCTTCACCTCTCCTGGGCTGGACAAGATACCAAGCCAAGTTGGTGACAGTACCCATAAGACATGGGGCCAGAGCAACAGGTAACGGGGAAAATATTTAGCAACTCCTTTTCCTAGCCCTGATCCGCTGAAAATTCATGAGGTTCCCCAGTCTTTGCAGTCCACTGATTTCCCTGGGTGCAAGACCATGCCCTTCACCTTTCACTCCTAAACTTCAGTCCCAGGTCTTGTACAGCAGCTAACAATTACAACCACTTAATTCAGCCTAGTAACCTTTCAACGGGTTATGTTTCCAGGGGAAATGGAAATATTTACAGCCATACACTAGGGTGGTTATAGATTTTCTCTACGGGTTATAAAGATTTAATTAAGGGAGACCCTAAATTTTAGAAGGATAGTCTGGGCGACCCTATACCATTGCAGACATTAGTGTTCCTAGCTCCAAGTGCAGGATCTATGGCCTTGGAACCGATGATGCACAAATTTACTCATCTGAGTAGCCCTCAAGTCAACAGTCACTCACCACCACAAACCAATGGTCTATAATTAACTGTTCTTGCATTCATTGCTCATTCTAGTCTCCAGCTAAAGTCAGTGGAAATCGGACCTTATCCTGGATTCCCCATACTACCTTCAGACTTGCTAGACTAACCCCACCAAGTATATATTTATTGTATTACTATGTTATTACCAGTGCTTGTGTTAACTTTTCATTGATTTATTATTAAAAAAATCAGTAATAGCTACATTTACCATTATGGATCCAGTGGAATTCCTATTCCTGTAAGAAAGAATCTTCTTCTGTCCCCTGCAGCTGTCAAAATACTCTTACCCCGGTCTCTGACTCTGGGTCTGACCCTCAGCGCTGTTCCTGGCCTCTGATTCCTGCTATGACCACTAGGCCTGACCATTGCTGTTCCAACCACTAGGCATGACCGCTCACACCCCAGTCCATGACAATCAGTGCTGACTGCTGAGTGTGGGATTTGTAGCATGTGCCGGCACATTACAAACTGATCATCACTACTTGGTACATCTCATTTGGCAACGGAATTAACGAAACCCTACAAACGCGTATCTGCCATACATTATCTGCCATGTATGGAAGCTTGATCCTAATATGCATTCTGCCCTTCTGCAAAGGAATTACAACATGGAGAGCATTGCAGTGGTTTCACTCTCAGTTCACTCCCTAGTCAAACCAGAAGAGACCTGGGGTCAGCAGGTGGAAATCAGTGTAGTTTTAATGGCGCTACCCTGATTTACGCCAGGTGAAGAGTTGACCCATAAGGTGTCATAAGGTGTTACCTTCTCCTTTGCCCTCAGTTAATCATTACCTCTTTGTTGTGCTTTTTGCACTGACCTATGTCTTTTGTTCTTTACACAACACTCCTTAGATCATGATTGCAGAGCAAGCTTTGTATAGTGCAGGAGTAGACAACCCATGGCACGCATGCCGAAGGCGGTACGCGAGCTGATTTTCAGCGACACTCACACTGCCTGGGTCCTGGCCACCGGTCCGGGGGGCTCTGCATTTTAATTTAATATGAAGCTACTTAAACATTTTAAAAACCTTATTTACTTGACATACAACAATAGTTTAGTTATATATTATAGACTTATAGAAAGTGACCTTCTAAAAATATTAAAATGTATTACTGGCACGTGAAACCTTGAATTAGAGTGAATAAATGAAGACTCGGCACACCACTTCTGAAAGGTTGCCGACCCCTGGTCTAGTGGGATGCATGACTTACCAATGATTTATATTAGCCAAAGGGGCACAAGGAGGATTCTCACAGATCCCAGGGACATACCATATCAGTGAGATTTTCCCCGCTTCCCCCCGCCCCTCCCTAGTTCAGGGAAGCTGCTTACTCGGTTCACTGCACTGTGTCTATTTCATTTTTAAATACCACCTCCTTCTGCCCCACCCCCATCCCCCAAGGTGCAAACTCAGCCCTTTTCCTACCTCATGGACATGGCCGTATAGCCAGTGGGTCGGATGGCTTGGGAATCTGCTGAAAGCTTTGATCAATTCCTGTCTCCGGTGATACAGCTGAATCACTTTCAACAGCACGCAGGTCAAGCCGAACACAGCAGCCAGGTGAAAAATCCGATAGATATCCACCCCCAGCCAGGACCAGGAGGGCTTTAACCCTCTCTCTAGCACAGATGTCATGTTCCTGCTGCTTCTGTTTGGCTCCCCCAAACTGCACTCATTGTCCTGTCTCACCCTTCCTTTGCTACAGTTATAGTCAGCAGCCTCAGCCAATGCTGTGCAAAGAGGCAGAATCTCAGACGCTGCTTTGCTGCCAAATCATGAGAGTCTTTATTGGAGGGAAGAGTCCAACCAGCACAGCTTTGGGGAGACATCATTTGTGAGGGGAAGAGTGCAGCAGAGCAACAATCTGGCCTGCCTTTCCTGGATCTTATGGCAGCAGGCTAGGCTGCGACGCATATAACACTCACATCGCACTGCTGTCAAGAATTGCACAAGGTGTAAGGTAGTGGAAAATCAGCCCCACTGAGTGACCTCCATTGTTCAACGAGGATAAAGAGAACTGTTCAGTAGCTGCTCATTAACTGAGCACCATCCATCCTGTGCACTGAATGCGTCAGGGCGCCGGCGGAAAAATTAGTATGCAATCGTGTAACTAAAGACTGGTTTCAGAGTGGTAGCCATGTTAGTCTGTATCAGCAAAAAGAGCGAGGAGTCCTTGTGGCACCTTAGAGACTAACTAATTTATTTGGGCATAAGCTTTCGTGGGCTAAAACCCACTTCATCAGATGCATGCAGTGGAAAATACAGTAGGAAGTTATATATATACTGAGAACATGAAAAATGGGTGTTGCCATACCAACTCTAACGAGACTAAGGTGGTGTCAATTAAGGTGGGCTATTATCAGCAGGAGAAAAAAAAGTTTTGTAGTGATAATCAGGATGGCCCATTTCCAACAGTTGACAAGAAGGTGTGAGTAACAGTAGGGGAAAAATTAGCATGGGGAAATAGTTTTTACTTTGTGTAATGACCCATCCACTCCCAGTCTTTATTCAAGCCTAGTTTAATGGTGTCCAGTTTGCAAATTAATTCCAGTTCTGCAGTTTCTCGTTCGCAGTTTCTCGTTTTGATGGAAAGTTTCCAAGCTGCCCTATTTGGAACCTACTCTGCACGTCATAGAATCATAGAATCATAGAATATCAGGGTTGGAAGGGACCTCAGGAAGTCATCTTGTCCAACCCCCTGCTCAGAGCAGGACCAATTCCCAACTAAATCATCCCAGCCAGGGCTTTGTCAGGCCAGGCCCTAAAAACCTCCAAGGAAGGAGACTCCACCACCTCCCTAGGTAACGCATTCCAGTGCTTCACCACCCTCCTAGTGAAATAGTGTTTCCTAATATCCAACCTAGACCTCCCCCACTGCAACTTGAGACCATTGCTCCTTGTTCTGTCATCTGCCATCACTGAGAACAGCTGAGCTCCATCCTCTCTGGAACCCCCCCTCAGGTAGTTGAAAGCAGCTATCAAATCCCCCCTCATTCTTCTCTTCTGGAGACTAAACAATCCCAGTTCCCTCAGCCTCTCCTCATAAGTCATGTGCTCCAGACCCCTAATCATTTTTGTTGCCCTCCGCTGGACTCTTTCCAATTTTTCCACATCCTTCTTGTAGTGTGGGGCCCCAAACTGGACACAGTACTCCAGATGAGGCCTCACCAATGTCGAATAAAGGGGAACGATCACGTTCCTCGATCTGCTGGCAATGTCCCTACTTATACAGCCCAAAAGGCCGTTAGCCTTCTTGGCAACAAGAGCACACTGTTGACTCATATCCAGCTTCTCGTCCACTGTGACCCCTAGGTCCTTTTCTGCAGAACTGCTACCTAGCCATTTGGTCCCTAGTCTGTAGCTGTGCATGGGATTCTTCTGTCCTAAGTGCAGGACTCTGCACTTGTCCTTGTTGAACCTCATCAGGTTTTTTTTGGCCCAATCCTCTAATTTGTCTAGGTCCCTCTGTATCCGATCCCTACCCTCTAGTGTATCTACCACGCCTCCCAGTTTAGTGTCATCTGCAAACTTGCTGAGAGTGCAGTCCACACCATCCTCCAGATCATTAATAAAGATATTAAACAAAACCGGCCCCAGGACCGACCCTTGGGGCACTCCGCTTGAAACCGGCTGCCAACTAGACATGGAGCCATTGATCACTACCCGTTGAGCCCGACGATCTAGCCAGCTTTCTATCCACCTTACAGTCCATTCATCCAGCCCATACTTCTTTAACTTGGCAGCAAGAATACTGTATCAAAAGCTTTGCTAAAGTCAAGGAGTAACACATCCACTGCTTTCCCCTCATCCACAGAGCCAGTTATCTCATCATAGAAGGCAATTAGGTTAGTCAGGCACGACTTCCCCTTGGTGAATCCATGCTGACTGTTCCTGATCACTTTCCTCTCCTCTAAGTGTTTCATAATTGATTCCTTGAGGACCTGCTCCATGATTTTTCCAGGGACTGAGGTGAGGCTGACTGGCCTGTAGTTCCCCGGATCCTCCTTCTTCCCTTTTTTAAAGATGGGCACTATATTAGCCTTTTTCCAGTCATCTGGGACCTCCCCCGATCGCCATGAGTTTTCAAAAATAATGGCTAATGGCTCTGCAATCTCATCCGCCAACTCCTTTAGCACCCTCGGATGCAGCGCATCTGGCCCCATGGACTTGTGCACGTCCAGTTTTTCTAAATAGTCCCGAACCACTTCTTTCTCCACAGAGGGCTGGTCACCTTCTCCCCATACTGTGCTGCCCAGTGCAGCAGTCTGGGAGCTGACCTTGTTCGTGAAGACAGAGGCAAAAAAAGCATTGAGTACATTAGCTTTTTCCACATCCTCGGTCACTAGGTTGCCTCCCTCATTCAGTAAGGGGCCCACACTTTCCTTGACTTTCTTCTTGTTGCTAACATACCTGAAGAAACCCTTCTTGTTACTCTTAACATCTCTTGCTAGCTGCAACTCCAAGTGTGATTTGGCCTTCCTGATTTCACTCCTGCATGCCTGAGCAATATTTTTATACTCCTCCCTGGTCATTTGTCCAATCTTCCACTTCTTGTAAGCTTCTTTTTTGCGTTTAAGATCAGCAAGGATTTCACTGTTTAGCCAAGCTGGTCGCCTGCCATATTTACTATTCTTTCTACACATCAGGATGGTTTGTTCCTGCAACCGCAATAAGGATTCTTTAAAATACAGCCAGCTCTCCTGGACCCCTTTGCCCTTCATGTTATTCTCCCAGGGGATCCTGCCCATCTGTTCCCTGAGGGAGTCAAAGTCTGCTTTTCTGAAGTCCAGGGTCCGTATTCTGCTGCTCTCCTTTCTTCCTTGTGTCAGGATCCTGAACTCGACCATCTCATGGTCACTGCCTCCCAGGTTCCCATCCACTTTTGCTTCCCCTACTAATTCTTCCCTGTTTGTGAGCAGCAGGTCAAGAAAAGCTCTGCCCCTAGTTGGTTCCTGACCTTTCCAAACCAATTTTTGGAAATTGTCCCCTACACTTTCCAAAAACTTCCTGGATTGTCTGTGCACCGCTGTATTGCTCTCCCAGCAGATATCAGGGTGATTAAAGTCTCCCATGAGAACCAGGGCCTGCGATCTAGCAACTTCTGCTAGTTGCCAGAAGAAAGCCTCGTCCACCTCATCCCCCTGGTCTGGTGGTCTATAGCAGACTCCGACCACGACATCACCCTTGTTGCTCACACCTCTCAACTTTATCCAGAGACTCTCAGGTTTTTCTGTAGTTTCATACCGGAGCTCTGAGCAGTCATACTCCTCTCTTACATACAATGCAACTCCCCCACCTTTTCTGCCCTGCCTGTCCTTCCTGAACAGTTTATATCCGTCCATGACAGTACTCCAGTCATGTGAGTTATCCCACCAAGTCTCTGTTATTCCAATCGCATCATAGTTCCCTGACTGTGCCAGGACTTCCAATTCTCCCTGCTTGTTTCCCAGGCTTCTTGCATTTGTGTATAGGCACTTAAGATAACTCATCGATCGTCCCTCTTTCTCAGTATGAGACAGGAGTCCTCCCCTCTTGCGCTCTCCTGCTTGTGCTTCCTCCCAGGATCCCATTTCCCCACTTACCTCAGGGCTTTGGTCTCCTTCCCCCGGTGAACCTAGTTTAAAGCCCTCCTCACTAGGTTAGCCAGCCTGCTGGCGAAGATGCTCTTCCCTCTCTTCGTTAGGTGGAGCCCGTCTCTGCCTAGCACTCCTCCTTCTTGGAACACCATCCCATGGTCGAAGAATCCAAAGCCTTCTCTTCGATGTCGGCCATGTCTACACTAGAAAATTGTGCTATTTTAATTATTCCAGCATAGCTGAAGTGGTACAGGCGTTATACCAGCATAAAGGTGCTTAGTTAGAGCTATTTCTGTAAGGGAAGAGGAATAACTATACTGGTATCAGGCACTTTTATACTGATATAACTGTGTCTTCATTTGGGCTTGTACCAGTAGAACTATATCAGTAAAAAAAACAGACCCTTAATCAACATGGTTATCGTGGTACAACCTTCAAGTGTAGACAAGCCCTTAGTCTGAAATGGCTCAGATGTGGGCAGGCTGCAAAGCCCATTTATTCACCCAGGCCTTTGTGGAGGGAGGGACACACTAGAAGCGATCAATTATGTGGAAGAGGGTGAGAATTGTTGGGTTGGCTTCTCCTGTGCACTGTTAGCGTTGGCACAGGGGTGTGGAGCAGCTGCTGACTTTACTCTAGATTGATTGTTTTTTTAAGCATTGGCAAAGGCCTAGGCCAGGTGCTTGTATCCATAGTGTTATAAATCTGAATAAATAAGCAATAGAAATCTGTTTATCGAGTTCAGCTGTCACAGGTGATTAACGCTGGGGCATACACCCTCCATGGACAATCCTGACTCACTTCTGCCCGTGAAACTCGTATTCTGCACATGCCTCTGCTTATTCACCCCGACAACACCTCAAATTCCTGCCCTGTCGTGGGGAGAACAATCACAACCACAGCAAATGATATGCTTTGCTGGATGCTTCTTGCAGTGATCATCTTGCTCAACCGACTTTCAACAAGCCATCTGTGCTGCAGACTACAACGGCCCGGGAAACAATGCTCTTTGCCACTGTGTAATAATTGCCCACTGCCTTTCATGACACCATGTTACAATAGGGGGTTATACTGGGTGTCTGCATGCCTTGGGTGTTATAACAAGCTGCTCTGCCCCTTGAAGAGTCTGGAGGCCAGGAGCCAGCAAGCCCTGTTCGATTGTCAGACACAGATGGGAAGGGGTCAGGGGGTTACTATAAAAGGCTAAGCGAATACAATTGGAGGTGGGCTATAGGAAGCAGGTGGGTTGCTGTGGCCAGCCCTGGAGTGGAGAAGATGCAAGAAGAAGGTCCTCTAGATACCTACAACTTGCTTTGGTCAGGAGAATAGCTTTGTTTTGTACTTGAATAATACACTGAACTCTGAGAAAAGGGCCTGATCCAGGCTCCTGGGCTGAGGGACAGGCCAGCAGGCTGCATGTATATTGTAAAGAAAGAGGCTCTGTGAAATTCTTCAGAACTACCATTGGGTCACTAGGCTCTGCTGTTTTCATGCAGTTGTGGTTACTAGTGGAGCTACTAGTGCTGTTTCACTTTAGTAGCACAATGGGTTTAATGAAAGACTAATCTTTAATTCCTGGAAACTCCAAGACAACTGGGGAAGGCTGGCAACCCTACAGATCAGGTGTGTGGCAGTGCAGAGAGGGAGGAGAGAAAGAAAGATATGAAGATGGATGGATGAGGGGGATTGACCCTGAGGTAAGGAGCCTTTTGTTGCTTGGACACTCCTACATCTCCAATCCAACCACAGGGTGGGGAGAGTGGATGGCTCAGAAAAGTGAGGGGAGGAGGGGAGGAAAAGGAGTTTCCCTTGTTAAATATAATTAGAGCCACAATACAGTCCTATGTGTCCACTAGCAGTAAGAAGAATGTGAGTAGTGCTTTATTTAATTTTGATTTTATTTGTGCTGCTTCTCGGCTCCTTGGAGCTAAGATCAAAGTGTAGTGTCTGTTCTTATCAGTTTAATTTCTTCTGATGGACATCTGCGAACACCCGTCCTGAAGATGGAATCTCCTGCAGCCATTTTTGAAAAAATTGATGCTGCTTTGAAGATATACTCCACTCCTGCTATTTCGGAAGAAAACTCTTTTTCACCTTCAGCTACACTGTCGTCGGCTGCTGCTGTTCCTGTGTTCTCTACTTCCCAGAAAGCTCAGCGGAAACCTATCCCAAAGACCACCCTTGGTGCTTCACGGAAGACCCGGACCACCTGCAAGGATGAAAACATTCGGAGGTGGCTGAAGAAAACCCCCGTGGATACCTCTGCAGGGAGACCTAGCACCCAAAGGACAGCTCTTCGGGACCTCACATCCAGGAGCAAGAATATCTCAACAGCTCTTCAGGAGTAGGACCCCTGGAAAACCCTGCCTGCTTCCCAGGACCAGGATGCTGAGCGCTGCCCTGCTGCTCCAGAGAAGGCTGCCACCAGAAGAGCCCCCCCCAACGACCCAGGACCAGGATGCTGATGGCCGCCCCGCCAGGAAGGATGCCACCGGAGGAGCCCCCCCGATGACCCAGGACCAGGATGCTGATCGCTGCCCCGCTGCTCCAGAGAGGGATGCTCCGGAAGGAACCACCTCCTCAACCCCAGACCCTGAAACTACTTACCACCCGGCTGTCCGGAGGAGGGCCGCTCGAAGGGGAATGCACTTCAGAGCCCAAGATCCCGATGCCGCATGCTGTCCTTCCGGGCAAAGAGACATCGTGGCCAGTGAGTCCAGCGCCCCCCCAAGAGCGACTTCACCTCCCCAAGCTTCTCTACGACACCCAGAGGAATCACCTGGCGAGTCTGCAGGCACAACAGAGATCCGCCCCACGGAGAGTGAGGCAGGGGAAGAAGACCGCATCTACCTCCAGTACCCGCTCCCTACAGGTCTCCTCCTCTGCCCCTTCTGTCTCCCCGTCCATGGAGTCCAGACCCTTGCGGCCCTCAGCAAACACGTTTGTAAGACCTACAACAAACGGATTGCTTTCCGGTGTAGCCGCTGCGATCTCCCCTTCGAGATCCAAAAGAAATGTAAGTTTCATCAAGCCACATGCAAGGGATCCCCCACGACCGCGAAGCTGAATCCCACTGACATCCTGCGGGTTCCAACCCTGACCCGCACCGATGGTCTGGCTTCAGCACCCCAGCCAGCATCCCCAGAGTCACAGCAGATAAGGGGGGACCAACCGCCAACTGAGGGAAGCGTAACCCCCGCCTTGAGGACTGACGATGCCACCAAAAGGACCAGTTCCGTCTCCAGAATCCCCATGCTGTGAGGGGGACCACCACCACCTCGCAAGTCAGCAACCTCACCAGACGCCTCAGCGACCTCATAAAAACCATCCGGCACAACACGGATACGAGACGCTGCAGCACTCCCCCACAGGTAACCTCATGCCACCCTGCCGTAGGAGCAACTAGCGTCGCCCCCCAGGCCACACGGCGAGACCCAGCCAACGGAGGAGCCTCCCGCAGCCCCCAGATCCCATGGCCGGACCCCGCCCCCGGGAGACCCAACACCTCCTCCAAGGTTACCCAAAGAGCCTCCAACCGCCAAAAACCCCATGCCCCAACGAGGACCCCCCAGCCGGATGCCGCCCGCAGAAGAACCAGAACCATCCCCAGCGCTCCCAAACACGACCATGCCCCCACAAAGCCCAGCACCGGTGCTTCCAGAACCCCACTCCCTCCCGGAAGATCCAGCGCTGTCTCAGAGACACCGAGAGCTGCCCTCCCCACCACACCAGGACCCCCGCCTCAAGACCCACCTGAATACTGTTCCTCAGTCCGAGGGACAACAAGGCCGCAGACCGTCCTTGCAGCACCTGAACCTGCGGAGACAACGCAGCAGAAGGAGCGACGGCCGCGAGCGAGGGTTGCCACACTGTGGCAATCCGCCTGGATGGAGGAGCTGGCAAAGGCTGAGGACTTCGAGAACTTCGACACCCTAATGGACAGACTGACCGCAGAACTGTCTGCAGAAATTACAGCCAGAAGGAGGGAACCCCAGGAGGCCGCACGGGCCACTCGCAGATTCCCTGTGCCGAGCCGTAACAACACCGCCAGAGAAGGCAGGAGAGGGGACGTCGGCCGCCGCTACGATCCGGCGGCTGCATCCCATATTCAGAAACTATATAGGATGAACCGGATGAAAGCCATGAGGGAGATCCTCGACGGGACCTCCTCCTACTGTGCCATCCAGCCCGAGAGGCTCTACTCCTACTTCAAGGACGTGTTTGATCACGAGGCCCAGACCAACTTGCGATGCCCAGAGTGCCTTCCCCCGCTACCCCGGATCGACCTCACGGAGGACCTGGAGCGAGATTTTTCCCCGCAGGAGGTGCAGGCGAGGCTGACGAGGACCAAAAACACCGCCCCTGGAAAAGATGGCATCCGCTACCCCCTGCTGAAGAAGCGAGACCCCAGCTGCTTGGTGCTCGCTGCCATCTTCAACAAATGCAAGCAGTTCCATCGCGTTTCCCGCTCCTGGAAAAAGTCCATGACCGTGCTCATCCACAAAAAAGGCGAACGAGACGACCCCGGCAACTGGAGGCCCATCTCCCTCTGCTCCACCATCTACAAGCTGTATGCCAGCTGCCTCGCAGCAAGGATCACAGACTAGTCAGTGTGCGGGGGCGCCGTCAGCTCAGTGCAGAAGGGTTTCATGTCCTGCGAGGGATGCTACGAGCACAACTTCATCCTTCAGACGGCCATCCAGGAGGCCAGGAGGTCCAAGAGGCAGTGCGCCGTAGCATGGCTTGACCTGACCAACGCCTTTGGGTCCATACCCCACCATCACATCTTTGCCACCCTGGGAGAGTTCGGGATGCCATAAACCTTCATCCAGATCCTCCGGGACCTCTACTGCACCACCACCATCCGCACCACAGACGGAGAGACGGACGCCATCCCATCCGCCGCGGCGTGAAACAAGGATGCCCCCTTAGCCCCATCATCTTCAACCTGGCCATGGAACCGCTCATCCGAGCCATCTCCAGCGGCCCGACCGGCTTCGACCTGCACGGCAAGAAAATCGGCATTCTGGCCTACGCGGACGATCTGGTCCTGACCACGGACGACCCAGAGAGCCTCCAAGATATGCTAGATGCCACCAGCCGAGCTACTGACTGGATGGGGCTCTGCTTCAATGCGAAGAAGTGTGCAACTCTGCACATTGACGGCAGCAAAAGGGACTCGGTGCAGACAACGGGGTTTCAGATCCAGGGTGAGCCCGTCATCCGCCTGGCAGAGGGGCAGGCATACCAGCACCTGGGTACGCCAACAGGTTTCCGTGTCCGGCAGACACCTGAGGACACCATCCAGGAGATCTTGCAGGACGCTGCCAAGATTGATGCCGCCCTGCTGGCACCATGGCAGAAGATAAACGCCCTGAACACCTACCTGATCCCACGCATCTCGTTCACCCTAAGGGGATCCGCTGTGGCGAAGGTGCCCCTCGACAAGGCAGACAAGATCATCCAGAAGCTGGTGAAGAAGTGGCTGTTCCTTCCCCAGAGAGCCAGCAACGAGCTGGTCTACATCACCCACAGGCACGGCGGTGCCAACGTCCCCCGCATGGGTGACTTGTGCGACGTCGCGGTGATCACCCACGCCTTCCACCTGCTGACATGTCCCGACGCCACGGTAAGGAACATCGCGGCGAATGCCCTGCGTGATGCGACAGAGAAGCGGATCAGCAGAGCCCCCTCCAACCAAGACATCGCCACCTTCCTGAGTGGCTCCCTGGATGGGGAATTCAGACGGGAGGGGCGCGACATCGCTTCACTGTGGTCCCGCACTTGCAATGCCACGCGTCGCCTACGGAAGCGCATCGGCTGCCGCTGGGAGTGGTGTGAGGAGCGCCAGGAGCTGGGAGTCCGGGTGCCACACATCAGGTCCGACAACAACACCATCGTCACCCCGAGCGCCAGGGGCTTGCTGGAGAGGACTCTGAAGGCCGCCATCCACTCGCTGTACGTGGAAACCCTGAAGCGTAAACCGGACCAGGGTAAAGCCTTTGAGTTGACCAGCAAGTGGGACGCCAGCAACCACTTCCTCGCCGGGGGCGGCTTCACCCATTTCGCCGACTGGCGGTTCATCCACCGTGCCCGGCTCAACTATGTCCCGCTCAATGGAGCCATCTGCCACGGGAACCGAGACAAGCGTTGCAGGAAGTGCGGCTACTCCAACGAGACCCTGCCCCACGTCCTGTGCAGCTGCAAACCCCACTCCAGAGCCTGACAGCTGCACCACAACGCCATCCAGAACTGCCTGGTGAAAGCCATCAGGCCATGCCTCGGGGAGATCTCCGTGAACTGCACCATCGCCGGTACTGACAGCCAGCTACGACCTGACGTGGTCGTCACAGACGAGGCCCAGAAAAAGATCATCCTCGTGGACGTCACGGTCTCCTTTGAGAACAGGACTCCGGCATTTTGCGAAGCCCGAGCTCGTAAGCTGGAAAAGTACGCCCCCCGGCTGACACCCTGAGAGCGAAGGGCTATGAGGTGCAGATGGACGCCCTGATTGTCGGAGCCCTGGGCACCTGGGACCCCTGCAATGAGCGTGTGCTGCGGACCTGCGGGATCAGTCGACACTATGCACGGCTCATGCGGCGCCTCATGGTCTCAGACGCCATCCGATGGTCCAGGGACATCTACATCGAGCACATCACCGGCCACCGACAGTACCAGGAGGCGTGAGCCAGAGTGACATCGTTCTCCCACTACGAGAAAGGGACCAAGTGACCTTCTCCGTTGGATCATATGAACTGGAACCATAAACTCCCTGAACATTAAATCTCACCAAATGTGGGTCAATCCATCCTCATCATCATATCCACTCATTATACCCTACACCCAAACATAGCCACCCTATGAACTTCATACCCTCATATCTCAATGCCTGTACTTTGACCCATCAACCTTTTACCCCCAATTGGGGATATTGCAGATTATGTATTCCTTATGCCACCTGATTTTAAACCAAACTTTGCACCCTCGATAATCTGTATGTTATTCCCTGATAACCAGAAACTTCTATGCTCAAACTCTGTTCACTTTTTTTTTAACATCATCTTAATAAAACTTTTAAACTTGATTTTATTCGTGTCCAGATTATATATGTGGGAATTATCCCATTGTATTACCCTGTAACCATTGCTGAGTCAAGACCCTATCCACAGCAACCTACCTTTGTGTTGCTGGTGTAACACTAGTAAGTAGAGTGGTTAAAAACTAGATCCTCATTGTGTCTCCACTGCTTCAAACTTGTTCAGAGAAGGTCATTGGTTGTGGGTGACAGGCCCTAGCAAATTCATCTCTGATAGCAAAGCTGGCACAGACAGTCTCACAGCCTTACCAGCGCCAGCTTGTTCCAGCCAAACCTTTCATCATGATGGTAGAATAATGAGTTACAAAGAGAGTCAACCTCAGTGGGGTGGTCTCAGGGATGCTTGAGGTGAATTATCTGAGAGTGGAGCTAGCTAACCATGTGTTAAAGACCTACATGCCATCGGACTGCAGATATTTCATGTGTACTATATACAGAATCTCTTTGTCAGGGTGATGCTTCCTATTTTCACTCCCAAGTATCTACAAAGAACACAGGGTTTGCCACACAGAATAGAGCCCAGCTCAATCTGGTCTGATTTTCCACTTCCTTCCGTATCAGAACAGATCATTGTGTACATCAGCAAGGGCTAGTATTAGATGCTTCAGAAGAAGCACAGTCCCATACGC
Source organism: Emys orbicularis (assembly GCF_028017835.1). Taxonomy (NCBI): domain Eukaryota; kingdom Metazoa; phylum Chordata; order Testudines; family Emydidae; genus Emys; species Emys orbicularis. The sequence continues at coordinate 6,124,804 of NC_088690.1, read as the reverse complement.
CACACACCCGCCCACCTCCTGCATGTGTGTGTGCAGACATACCCTTAAAGCAACATACATAGAGGGAAATAAACCTTCTTGTCTCCTGCAGGTGGTTATTCACCTTTCTCCATGAAGCCATAAAGTTTGATTACTTTATAATCTAGCGTGAACAGCTGAAAATGTAGGATCAGTTATGACACTGCCAAGCCCTTGTTTATTTAAATCCAGCCCTGGTGTTTGCTATACTGACGTCCTACTGCAATAACTATACACTGCATAAGAAATGTCTCCTCTTGTTTGCTTTACATTTGCTAAATAAATTCCTAGATTGAGCCCTTATCTTGTAATTATTGATAGGGGTAACAGAGGTGACGTGTGCGGGGAGGGAGGCATCCGGGGTCATGTTCCCCCCTCCCCAGATTTGCTGCTTGGCTTGCACTGAGCATGCTCACACTCGTTGCTGAACCTGTCTGCCCTCCCTCTGCTGCTCCACCCCTCCAGGCATGGGCTGTCTCTGAGGGTAGCTAAGAGAAAAGATTAAATCGTGTCATTATCAGAGGGGGAGCCGTGTTAGTCTGGATCTGTAAAAAGCAACAGAGAGTCCTGTGGCACCTTTAAGACTAACAGATGTATTGGAGCATAAGCTTTCGTGGGTGAATCCCCACTTCGTCAGATGCATGTAAACGCATCATGTCATTATGTACTTCTTATGAGCAACAGCTACTCTTAGTGCAAGTGAAATGTAACCCAATAACTCTGTAACGCTGGCTCGAATCTACCTGCTGCTCTGAAAGGCTTTAAATCTAATTCACTTTAGAAAACATGCATTGCTCTTGTGAGTTTAGCACAGGCACGCAAAACCACACGGCAGGCGGAGCCGGAAACCCTCCATTTCTCCACAGAGCAGGTACGGCAGCGAGAGCCATTCCGTGAGACTTGGCATAAGCCGCTGTGGAAGTGCAGCCAAACTATACCACCCTGAGCCCAGTCCCTGGGCCCCCTAACTCTAGCGAGAGATTGTGTGACAAGGGGTGGACTGAGTCCCATCTTCCCAAGTTTCCCATGCGCCGTCTCTGCTCTGTGGGGAAGGTCCACTGGCACGACACAGTCCGAAACGTTAACCTCCGTGAAAGAGCAAAACCAACCAGCCATGATCAGCTGAGATGGAGAAGTCCTGTTATCAGAATGGGCAATGATCGACGCCCCCCCAAAAGTGTTGGATGGTGAGCGGGAGCTGGGAAAGCGCCGGAAGGGTGGTCAATGGACAGGCATCGAAGACACCCTCAAGCAGCGTAGAGATTGATAACTCCAAAGCCAGGGCCCCAGGCAGAGCTGACTGGAGAGCCACTATCCATAAAGGTGGCAAACAGTTTGAGTCAGACAGACGTTGCCATTGGATACGGCCTAGAGTCCCCCTTAGACAGCCCGTCAGATGGGAGATACCACTTAGGCCTGCCGCGAGCCGGACTGGAACCTTCCACTTCCCTCCCCCCCCCCGCTAACTCGCCAGACGGTGCTGCTGGCCCTTTAATGATCCTCCCCCCCTCCGGCCGGGCGGGGCGAGGCGGACGCCGCTGGCCAATGGGAGCGGCCCTTACTGGCAGGTGGGGCCGGGCTGGGGCTGAGGGAAGCGGAGCGGCGGCGGCCGCCCCCTTCTCGGCGGCGGAGGGAGCAGCCATGGCCCAGGCGGCGGCAGCGGGGAGGAAGCGGCAGCGGCCCCGAGCGCAGCCCCAAGGAGCGAGGCCCCGCTGAGAGCGGGGCCCGGAGACCCGGACACCGAACCGCCCGGCCAGGGACCGACCCCGCCCCCCCTTCGCTGAGACCGGCCCCGCGCTCCCGCCGCCCGGCCAGGAAGGCACCGACCTCCCCCACCCGGCCGCGCTCGGCTCCCGCCCGACGCCCCCCGGGGGGCTCCTCCTGCGGGCGCGGAGCCGCCCCAAGCTGGAGAGCCGGGGCCCGGCGGCGGTGCTGGGAGTCGGGTACCAGCCCCCGGCGCCCCCCGCCGCCGGGGCCCCGCTGACCCCGCACAAGAGGATGAAGAAGCGCAAGGAGCTCAACGCGCTCATCGGCCTGGCCGGGGACGGCCGCAGGAAGAAGCTGCCCAAGAAGGGGTCGGGCCACCGGCTGCTGCGCACCGAGCCGCCCGCCTCCGACTCCGAGTCTAGCTCCGAGGGCGACGAGGACGAGTTCGGGACGCCGGGCACCCGCTCCCGCTTCGCCAAGTGAGCCCCGGCTGGGTCAGGGGGCGCCGGGTCTGGGGGGGGTCTGGGAGGAGGAAGCTGGGTTATATTTAGGGGACGTGGGGGTCCGGGGGGAGCTGGGGGCGGGGCGGGGCTGTGGGGAGTTGGGTTGGGGGACTAGAGGGAACGGGTGGGGCTGGGAGGAGTTGGGGGCATTAGAGGGGAGGGGTTGGGGAGGGAAGTGGGGCGGGGCTGGGGGAGTTGAGATGGGGGGTTGGGGCATTAGAGGTGTGGGGCTGGGGGAGGGAAGTGGGGCGGGGCTGGGGGGTTGGGGCATTAGAGGTGTGGGGCTGGGGGGGAGCTGGTTGTATGTTGGAAGGGAGCGGGGATGAGTTGGAATGTGGTTGGAGCAGAGGATTAGTTGGTGTGATAAGGGGGGCTGAGGGTTGTTTTAGATGTTATACATTGGGTGTGGCGGGGGCTTAAGAAGGTTAAGAGCGGGGGGGGCATAGAGTGGATGTAATAAGGGAGAGGAACTGGAAGTACAATTTGGGAGGGGATCAAGGTTATGAGCTACACGGTAGGATAGGTGTAATAGGGGAGCTAGTTCTGGGCTGTGAGGGTAACTTGGTCTTATCACCTGGTTTCGTCAGGTTCTGACATATGAGGATTAACCCTTTAAGATAAAAAGGGGTTTATGCACTCTTTTGTTGAGACACTATTGTTGCCCTATTGAGTTTGTTGTTCCCTGTTTCCCATCTGTCCTACCCCTTACCTGATCCTAGTTACTTCCGTCTTTGTTCTACTTGGCATCAGTGATTTCAGTTGCTCATTTTCTACCCTTAATATATCTGGTTCCTGGACTCCTAGTTTCAACCCCTTCTTTACGTCTCTCTTCTCAAACACACAAAATAAGTCTTAATTGTCAGCAGCATGATTCCCTTGTGGTTAAGGTGGAGATCATTCTTCCTGCATAATTTCTGTTTCCAAAAGAGTAGGCTGCCTCTAATAACCTTCATCCCATCCTTTCTTCCATGTGTCTATATTAGACTGTTTTTGTATCCATGCGTAACTCATTACCCATGTCTAGCTGACATTATCTGGCTGGTGACATTTCAGATAAAGCTCTCACACAGGCACTGACAGGTCTTTCTAATTTATATTTACATCCAAGACTCAGCTCTTCAGTTTTCTAAGTTGCTGGTGGTGTTATGTAAGGCTGTCACTGGCTTCTTCCCATTTTTAAAAACTGCTTATCTTCTTCCTGGAATCTGACACTTCTGCACCCACTGGGCAGATTAGTCACACACCTAGCTATCTGGTTTCTGAATGAACGAATCCCCTTCTGTCAGAAGAGGGTTTTGTCTTCCATGTTTCTAATGCACCAACCACTGTAGTTGTAGACACCACTTTTATTTTGATGCTCAGGGAATTATCTTCTGTTTCTCCTGAGGAAAAAAAAGTTCCTCCATCCTTCCTTGGTTGTCTTCCATCTCTCAACATCACTGGATGACCACAGTAGCTAACCTTACAGGATTGTTACCAGGTAGTCTGATGACAAATTGATCCTTAACTCTTCTAAAGTAACTCATTTAATGTATTTTTAGAATCTTTCATTTTGTAAAAGTCAGTAAGGGCAAAATGATCTTTAGAAAGTTTTTCTTAAATAAATTGTGTTGTCCTGTATGAAAGAATTCATCTTCATACAACTAGTAGAAAAGATCTGAAATAGCTTCTGTTTTTTGTCAATCATAATAATTGATCAAGTCCTACCCTTTAAGTCTACATTACTTTCCAAACAATTAAACTTGAATTTTGCATTGTAACTCTATTGTAATAAAGCAGGAAACTCTGGAACAGAAGCATGACAATTATACTAATCATGGAGGAGGAAGCATGTTTCCAGTCTCAGGGATACATTTTACTATGAATACCGTTTAAACCAGATTTTCACCGTCTCCCACTGTTTACTCCTGGAAATGCACTGCATTGATTCTTATCCCCAGTGAAGCAAACTTGCTGTTTTGTTAGGCTGTCAGTTAAGTTAACTTGACCGTAGATCTTCTTACACTTATAATATAGCTGTACATGTCCCATTGCAGATTCATGATCAATTTTTGATCTTTTACCCAGGGGAGAATACCTGCGATGCTGCAAGTTCTGTTATCCACTGTGTGCTTTTGTCATTCTGGCTGCTTGTGTGGTAGCTTGCGTTGGCTTAGTATGGATGCAGGTTGCCCTCAAGGAAGATCTGGATGCACTAAAGGAAAAATTTCGAACTAGTAAGTATATCAACCTTCTTAAACTGAATAACTTAGCTGTTTTTTACCCTAGCTGTTGGGAGAAGGTAAGCTGTGCGTAATATAACATACTATCCTGTGCTTCAGATTGTCACAAGACAAGGTCTGGATAGACAAGGTCAGAACCTCAACTGTCTACTTGTTTTTATGGAGATTTGTATACATCTTTCTTAGAAACAAAACCTGAAAATGGTTCTCAAAAATACCCAGACGTGTATGGTCTGTGGACTGTTAAAGATTAACATGATTGCAGCACTGTTTTTTAAAAAAAAAATAAAAAAATAAAAATCAAACTTTCCAAGTAGTCTTAAGGGATTTTGACACATCTTTCATTAAAGTTAATGGAAGATGTGTGAAAATCCCTTTGGCTGCTTTAAAATAACTCAACTTCTTTTCAAGACTTTGAATGCTGCCGGTTATGTACTGCTTTAGTACAACTTTGGCTATTTCTGTGTATCTTTCTAAAACCTGTAACTCATTACTTTCATTTGAAATTGCTCACTCCAGGACCCATTTTTCTCATTTATCTTCATCTCTTGTTTAAAACTGATAGTCAGTTGATAATTCTGTACTTAGAGGAATTTAGGTTTACATGAGGCATTCTGCTTATTAGTGTGAGTCTTGCTTTGTTCACTCATACAAGGTTGACACAGTTGCAGCACGATCAAATCACATCCCTGTGCATAGACCTCCCTCAAACAATTAAGCTTGTCCCCCCAAAGGGACATTGCTGGAAAATCAGCGTATGAACCCTCACATGGCAAGAAATACAGAACTATCTTGTTACTGTTTGTTTGTATTACAGTAGTGCCTCAAGTTCCCAGCCAAGTTCTGGGCCATATTGTACTAGGCGCAATGTACAAAAACACAGAAGACAGTCCCTTCCTCAAGGAGCCAACAATTGAAATAGACAAGACAGATGACGATTCTGAGAGAGGAAACATTATTATTCACGTTTTGCAGATGGCACAGAGGTGCCCTGGCAGGGTTGGGAATTGAACCCTGATCTCCTGAGTCTCAATGAAGGGCTGTAATTATAAGACCAGTTTTCCTTTTTGTTCTGTTGGGGTTTATTTTTATTTTAACAGTTTCTCATTGTTGTTCCTATTGTACATTCCTGATGTTGCATTGGGAGTATGCTCAGTAAACTGCTTCTGATAACCAAAAACACTTCTGCTTTACTTTTGTTATAATTACAGAGAAACACAGATTTTTATGGGCATGTTCTTATAACATGAACATCTCTTAATTAGTGTTTTCCTTTTGATTTAAATGGTAGGTGGTGTATTTTTTATAATTGACCTTGTATGCAAAGTGGACACGATCATTTCTGCCATCGATGTCTGAAGCAGCTTTGTGTAAGAAAAAGGATTTCATACTTATGATTTTTTTCAGTATGATACTAAGAAAATTCAAATGAAAAATCTCGTGTAACTTTAAAAAAAAAAAAAAAAACCTATTTGATCTGACAACTTTTCACTAAAGAGACATGGTTGGTGAGGTAATAACTTTTATTGAACCAACTTGTGTTGATGCGAGAGACAAACTTTCGAGCTACACAGAACTCTTCTTTGGGTCTGGGAAAGGCACTCCAAGCATCACAGCTAAAAACAAGGAATCTGTTCCACCTTGTATTTAGCTGTGATGCCTGGAATGCCTTTCCCAGACCCGAAGAATAGCTCTGTGTAGCTTGAAAGCTTGTGTCTCGCATCACCACAGGTTGGTTCAATAAAATATATTACCTCTCGCCCACCTTGTCTCGAATATCCTGGGACCAACATGACTACAATAACACTATGCCTTTCACTAAGACAGTTTCAGGTCAGTTGTCAGTAGTGATGCTTAGAATTTATATAGTACTTAATCTTCAAAGCATCATTCAGGCTTTAAATAGGTCACTTAAATGCATAATAATAAACACATGAAAGTGGGGGAATCAGTAGCATTCGTTAATGTGAAAAACTTTTGCAGGGTTTCCTGGAATTGTAAGTAGGAGTGGGAGGACAAGCCATCATATTTCAGTGTGAGCTCTTAAAGTGAAAAGCATAGAAATGTAAAGGACTCTGTCAGACTGTTTAGGTAAAAACATTTACTTTCTTTCTAAAGCTATTTTATAAATACCTGATTTACCTATAAGAGCTTCTGAATAAAACACTGTTTGGATCCTGAGGAGTCCATACAGATCTATTATAATCCTTGATCAGGACCCAAAAATGTTTTTGTTTTAAACAAGTTATAAAAAGTAATTTATTTTTTTTATAAAAGCTACTTAAATATTGGTATATTTTTGAGCCCAAAAAATAGGCCGTTAAACGTGGGAAGCAGCCTTTCAGGATGAGGAAAGTGTGGGACTAGAAAACAGAAGTGTAGTGGGGCTACCACCCTTTAGGGCTTTAAGGAAGCCCAGCACAGCATATAGCAATCAAGTACATTTATTTTCCTTGGAGAACCATATAAAGTCAATGGGAGTGGCTGTTCTTAATTTACTTACTTTCCTTTGGGCCCTTTTAAAAATCCCCATCTTAAATTCTAAATAAAAAAGTAGCTTTCCTGTAGATCATAAATCCACAGGATTCATTGCACTATTCTTTCTTTAAAGGTGTGCTGTTTACTCTTTATTTACAAATTTCTCTTTAGTCAAGGAATTTTCTGTTTGCCAACTTGTTTTACAAGAAGACTTTTAGTGTGTAAGTACATGCATTTTTTTGTAAAGGGAGCTTACTCTGTTCAGTACTCCAAGTTCCTTCAAGTGATATGAAATCACCCTAATCTTTTTGGAATATTCTTCATAGTCAGCAGTCACTCTGTATGTTTGAATTGGGGATTGGGGTTAATTTCATATGCTGCTACTGTGAGAGTACAGTTCCTGGCAGTTCTCATCACTTACTCATTTTGCACAGTTTCTTTATTACATTAGTTATTGTATATGCTCCCAACTATGATGTAATAAGAAAATAGTGAAAAATGATTGGACTACCTGAAGAGATTCTAAAGATTATCAGAAATAACCATAATATGAAGATACTGTAAAGTGCCAAACATAGTAGACTCTCTAATTTTTGGCATTCTCCAAGCATCATGTGTTGGATACTGTTGGGCCAGGGGCTATCAATTTAAATCAACACTCTATTTCTGGGTTGATTCTGAATATAGGAGGATTATACAGTGGAGAATGTTACTTGCAATGTTCTTCAACTACTGTAGATGTCACTGGCTACAACTTGAGTTTTAGCTTGTATAATTTTCACATCTTAGTCTGTTTTGCAGGATTACTCAATTTTTCATTTCTTTTTTTAGTGGAATCTTACCAAAAAACATCATTCCAAGAGATCCCCAAATTAAATGAAGATCTGCTTGATAAGCAAAAGCACCTTGAGAAAATAGAGACTGGAGACATGGGACTAAATAAAATTTGGATAAATATCACTGAGATCAATAAACAGGTAATAGGAACAAATGTTTGACAATATTTCACAAAATATTTTTCAATATTAATGTTTTAAATCAACTCTGCCTTCTTGACTTTACTGTGTGTTTACACTTCATATGGAAGTAAGAATGAAAATGAACTGTCTGATACTTACAAACATGCTAGCACTCTTCTCTAAAGACTTAATATGAGAAGTTATGTAGATGTAGGTTGAAAGTTTCAAAGCTGACTAAGGGATTCAGACACCACTCCCTGTATTTTTTTCATGGCACATACACAGCAAAATGCCTTAGCTTTGAAAATCTCAACCAGAGCACATTACAATGGATCAAAAATAGTGACTGAATATCATTCATCTGGGAGGAAGTTTAAAGGAGACATTGCTTCATCTTTGTGACAGTGATAATTGTGCAACTTGTCCCTAGGGGCTTGTCTTCACTACCCGCCGATCCGGCGGGTAGCAATCAGTCTATCGGGGATCGACTTACCGCGTCTAGTGAAGACGCGATAAAATCGATCCCTGATCGCTCTGCCGTCGACTCCGGAAATCCACAGCGGCAAGAGGCGGCAGCGGAGTCGGCGGCAGTGCGGCAGCGGTCGACTTTCCCCCGTCCTCACAGCCAGGTAAGCCGACCTAAAATACGCAATTTCAGCTACGGTATTCACGTAGCTGAAGTTGCGTATCTTAGGTCGGACCCCCGCTGTAGTGTAGACCTAGCCTAAATACCTGACATGAGGGCAGCCCCAAGTGTGAGGGGGCTGTCGGAGGTGGGAATTAGCATACCTAATTACATCAGAAGCTGGGGGGATGAAAGATACCTAAACTGCAATCTGTCTCCTGTTTATAGTATTGCAAAGGCAAATAAAGAATTCAATGCCTCTATTAGTATATAACATACTAAAAAAACTGAGTCAGTTCTCAGCGGGTATAAATTGTAGCTCCATTGAAGTCGATGGCACTAAGCCAGTTTATACTAGCTGAGGATCTGAGCCTTTGAGTTTTATCTAATTTTAATCATAGTTTATTAATAAAACTGGCAGATAAGAATCTTAGTGAAGATAAAGGTACCTTTTGTTGGCAAGATGGAGATTTAGATTCAGTCAGTGAAACTGATTTTTTCAAAAACAATTTAGCATTGGATAAAGTCTTCACTTTGAGTCAGATTTTTAAAGGTATTTAGGTGCCTAAAAATGCAAATAGGTGCCTTCTGGGGTCTTTAAATTTTAAATGTCCACGTAGGCACCTATCTGCATCCTTAGGCACCTAAATACCTTTAAATTTGGCCCTTTGGCACTAATCACTTCCAAGTTTTCAATTATTTTATAGCTGGCCACTTCAGGCCAGTCTGATAGTCAGCCTAACTTCCCACTTGGAGACATACAAGGGATTTACTAATTTCCGTCACTGCCAGCCTGCTAAACCAGTATCTATGCCTTTCCTCAGCTTGGGAAGCTGCATATATTTTTACAGGAGCAGGCTGAATTTATCTGTTTAACAACTGGATTGTCGAATGGAAGGACTTTGTACTTTGTTCACTTCAACTGCAGAGAAGTGTAAACTGCTTTTAAAGTGATGTGTTTAGCAAATGACCACAACTTGTCAATATTTTTACTTGCTAATTGGCAATTTTGTAACTTGCATAGATCATATTTATAAGCCAATTTGAATGAGTTAATCTTTTTAATTACTCAACTTCTGGTGCATTATTTGTAACTAATTTTTGAGCTGAACTATTTTGCACAAATTCTTAGTTCTACTTTCAGAACTTACATCCGTTAGTCTATAAGGTGCCACAGGACTCTTTGTTGCTTTTCATAACTTAGTTTTTCAGTGTGTTATGTATGTAGCTCCCTTTTTTTGTAGCTGTTTGAAGCGCATATTAAGGGAAGGACCGACAGGAAAGTTGAGCATTTTGTTGTATCAGATACTGTGAATAAGCAGGCTAACCAATATGGAACTAGATGATAGTGCATTTATTTTGTTGGTCTCTTAAAGGAAATGAATTGTATAGCAATGGGCAAATACAAATTGAAAAAAGTTGTTGAAAACAAATATATAGGCTTTAGTTCCTATGATTCTTACAAATAGAGCAAAGTTTTAAACGGAATGTAAGGAGTAGTACTGATGTCTCATGTAATAGAGCTCTTATATAGGCCAACTTATAGTATTAGTTGTATGTCAGTTGTGTTCAGTGTAGTATTCTATTTCTTAGTTAATTTGACACCCCCCCCCCTTAAACTAGAATCAGAGTCCCTCACAATCTTTAAGGTGTTTCTCCTCTCAGCACCCCTGTGAAGTAGGATGGGCACTTATCCCCATTGTACAGATAGTGAACCGAGGCCCAGACTGAGTGACAAGCCCAAGGTCACACAGGAAGTCTGTGGCAGAGCTGGAATTGAACCTGGGATTCCCCAATCCCAGGCTGGCATGCCAACCACTGGGCCATCCTTTTCTAGCTCTTCTTTTTCAGGTGACTGCCAAGTAAAATAAAGTACTTAAAATATCTTACAATATTATCAAGGTGTACAATGTCATATTTGAGAGTTCACTGAATAGTGAAAGTGCAAAAATATCCAGTTTGGACACTTCTGTTAAGGCTTTGCATTTAAAAAGTTTCTATTAATAAAAAGGCATTAAGATTCTTTCCTTTTTCAGGTGTCAGTGATATGAAGTAACACAGTAGAGAAGATACTTCTTCATAGGTCCTATTTTCAGGCACTTGTATCTCATCCAAACGATCAGTTTCTTATGCTAGTTCCCAATCCTGATTATTATAATTTAACCAGATGTTAGTACCACAAAAATGACTTTCCATGTCTGTCTTGTATGCAGATTTAATATGAAGGAGAAGATAGATATTCTGAATAGTAAAGGAGGGTAGCAATCCATCCAAACAGAAGCAGTCTAAAGAGTGAAATTAACCTGATATATACACCACAAATTCTCTTTTGCAAATTCTAAGGTTTGTGGTAAGGATTTTCCTGTGACTTGCAGGGCCCAGGCTGATTAAATTCTTGCGTTTTGTTTTATGAGATGGCATTAATAGTGTTAGAAACATCAGCCATTCCACATCTCCTTGGTGGTGAAGACTGGTTAGGCTGTGCACTTTCAAGAAAAACACATGGCCTCAAGCAGTTGCATGTGTTGAATGTCAGTCATAAATTAAAGTCCGTCATTAGGGGTGGGGGAAGATTGAAATAAAGTTGCTGTGTTTACTAATTCTAAATACTTTTCTCTGTTTTTTAGATATTGTTTTTGACATCAGCAGTAAATCACCTCAAAGCCAACATCAAGTCTGCTTCTGACTTGATTACTCTTCCTGTTACTGTAGAGGAACTTCAAAAGGTAAGTATTATAAATATGGCTTTTAGTGAATATCACACTAACTCTAAACTGTAGCTGATTGGCTAGTTTCCAAATATTTCTGCAAACAGCAGTAACTACCAGAATCTCTCAAAGATCGTATGCCTCTATGAAATACTGTTAGCTTGTGTTCATTTCAGTGGAGCACCTTTAGTGTCACGCTCAGTGATCCTTACTTAATGCAATCTAGAATATGTTTGAGAATTCTCTAGATGCATTTTAATTGGTAAAACGATTAATATATCTCTCGTGAAATGGTTACATCTTTATGTTGGTTTTATATGTATATTACCATTTGCGTTGGTAATCTTCCTCCATTCACATGTACATGAAAGTCTTGGCTTTGTTTTATAACCCTTACAACCCTAAATCAATATTTATTTAGCTTTCTTTGGTAGGAAATGGAAGCAGATCATTTTTGGAAAACCTTCTTAAACTTCAGAAGTAGTGTAATTCTCTGAATGGTTTATTTTTATATTAACATGTAGAAGTGCAGAAACTTAGTGTCATTTATCCAATAGGCTGAAGTGACAATATGAAAGCCCTCAGGGTATTGTGTTTCCAGTATGTGCATAGTGAAATTCATTATGAAAAGTGGTCAGTGTACACATACAAATCAGAATTTCCAAGTACAGATCTGCCATTTTATGTTAATGGTTTTCATAAAGCTATTAGCTGACTAAATTTAAATTGATTGGTAAAAGTATCTTTGGAATTATACAAGGCAAAACTATCTCAGCTACTTTTTATTTTAAATTTTCACTGCTTTTAACTCTTTAAAGGTAACAAACACACACCCCTCTTGTACTCAGAGTTCTTGGAGAGCAGGGTTCAACTTGTAGAGAATATTTCCAGGCAGTTGATACACTTGTTTCCATCTAGCTAGTCTTTCAAGAGGTTAACTGTACATGGACTTAACTATTATATTGGTGGTTTCTGTGGCACACGCTTTAGCTGAATTTTCTTTCAAAAAGAGGAGCTGGCTTGTTCCCTGGGTTAAGCAAGTGGTTGCCTAAACTTTCCCAAGGTCCGCATTAGCAGTTTTGTTAGAAGGAAATATTTCTATTACGGCAATACCTAAAGGCTACAGATCGGATGGAACCCCATCGTGCTGACCGTATCTAAGTGGAAGTCTTACAGTCTACAGACACCGAGTAAAGGTCAAAGATGGGGATACAACATACAAACAAATTAATATAATGAAGAATTGGCACAGCGTGGTTGGTTACATTGTAGGGGTTTTGTTTTTTAATTGAGGTTAGAGATAGGTGTAGGGATTGGGAAAGAAGGGGAAGAGGAGAATATTCATAGTCACCTGTTTTGACATGATCAGGAGACTCTGTTTTGTAGGCATTATATCAGAGGTAAGTCTTAAAGTAATTTTCTAGGAGCCCAAGGGCTGCACCTAGTTTGCATAAAACAGAAGATTGCAGTCTCCCCAGATTCACCACCACCGATTTTAATCTAGAACTGTGGTCTGTAGGGCTACAGGTTACAGCATGCAATGCTCCATTTTTGAGCTGAATGACAAGGCTGTATTTCATACTGGAACAAGTGATGCTTGGCCATATCTCACTAAAGTTGAAGCCCAGCTGACCGTCTGATGGAACTTTGGGAGCTGAACTGGGTTAATGAATGGCACTATTTCCAGCCCTAAGCTAAGGTATTAGAAATAGTGGCATCCATTTTCACTCTTCTCCCGGATATCCTCTTGCTTGCACTCTTATATTTGGTAAGTGCAGTGTAAAATTGGAATCCTGCCAGGAAGTACATTTTGCCTTAACTTTATTTTTACAGAAAGTGCTAGAAAAACACTATGTGGAATTAAATAAAATTGTTTAAATTGTTTTTAGGTTTGAAAACTAAAAAAGTGGTGAAATTCTAACCTTAAAGCTTGGTGTCCCTTCACCCCTCACTATATGTTTTTGAACACTCTTGTGGAAAAGAAGCATATGTGGAGCTTCTTCACTGTTGTCTTTGGGTGTTGCCTTGTTTGCTAGGGAAACTGCTACTACCCCCTAAATTGGATTTAAAAATATTTTAAGCCTCCTCCTCCATTGCAGTTAATGTCTCTGAAAGCAATGAGGAGCCTTTTTATACTGTTAAACAAGCCTGAAGAATTCCTTTACTGTATCAGAGTTCCCCCTGCAGCAGGGCACCTGGTTATGGGGAAGTGGTGAAGGCACTGTTGCTACAGCAGGACAGCTGGGGTCCTGACTTCCATAAGAGTGGAGGGGGATGTATGCTGTATGCTTGTATTGGGATTTACAAGAGGAGAAAATGGTCAAGTTTCCTGAGAGTTGAAGGTGGATAATGAGGTGCCTTAGTGGATATTTACAGGGAGCTCCTCCTCCTATGTATGAGTTGCTACCTGGGAGAAGCTTGTTTGAAAATCTAAAAAGTGGGGTCATTGGCAGAATGGAGATGGGGTCAACATCTTAATAGGATACAAGGGAGAACAGGCCATGATGGGGCTTAAAAGCGAAGATTAATGGTTCATATTTGGTGTAGGGATGCTGATATTAAAACTGCACACAGAAAAATTACATTACTTTTCATCTAAGTACTGTCCAGGAATACTTAGATTCCTGCAGGAGGAGCATGCCGCTATATATCCCCTTAAATCACCCACATGAAAAATGGAAGAGTACATGTGGATGGAGGTTATATTAATCTTCCTTGTTGGCATCAAAACATTTTGAGCAAAGACTAAGGATAAAATAACTATTATAGTCTGTAAATGCAAATCTGAATCCTCCAGTTCATCACTTAGGTTTCTGGCAATCTGGCTGCGTGGCATGTAATTAATAAAACATTGTTTTGCAAGTTGGTCTTTCAGATTCCGCAGTTGAGCACAGTGGAAATTTATTAGGTTGCTATTTCTGTTTTCAGAGCGTAGCTACTATTGGTAGCACTCTAACCAGTGTTGCTCATAATGTTGAGGCTATGCAGGCGGCGATAGAAGAACACAAGAAAACCACAGAGAGGCTCCAAAATGATTTGGTAAGGACAGTACTAATTTAACAGAGTTAAATATTAGCTACATAATCTGTAGTAAAGCTTAATGTGAACTCTACCAAGTGCTGTGTAACTTGAAAAATAATAAATAGTTAAAGATCTCTGCAAGATGCTGGCTTGTATAATAAAATAGCTAATAGCCTTCATGTGACATCCATTCTACAGCAATGAGAGCATATTTTCTTGAGGCCAAAATCTCGGTAGGTTTGCAAGACTGGAAATAGTGGTTGCCCACTATGTGTGGCCGTCTCAGGAGGGCTTTATGCCACCTACGTGCTGCAAAGTACAACTTATTGTGGCTCTCAGAACAACTGGAGAGCAGTTGAGATTGTGGTTGTGTTGGGAGTGTGCTGGAGTGAACAAGCCCATGGCCCAAATCAAGGTGCATACATAAGAAATACAAGTTCACGAATCCCAGCTGAAGCTCTCAAATAGCTGAACCTTTAGAAATCTTAATTTACTTTTAAACATTCAGTCTTTCTGCCACAGTGGGAACGTTTGTAAACTAACTTCTCCTGCTGCAGCAGGAAACACTTCAAGAACACCGTAATGCTAATTGATTTGTTCACTTCTACTAATCCTATTTTTCTTTTATAGCAGGGTTAACTCTCTAACACTGACAACCAGGGATTCTTTGTGCTATGTATTGGAAAATAATTGATGCTGATTCTAAGAAACTATGCAGTTCATTCATAATTTTTCTTAACTGAAATGTATATCACGTGCATGTGTACTTTGAATGCTGCATGTGACAGGGAAAATGGCTGATGTATGGCCACTATTTTAGTGAAACGTACGTCTGGACCCTACCTATTTAATGGAACAGAAATAGTACACTGTGCTTTGTACTAGCATACTTAAAATATTCCATGCACAACCAACCTATGGTTCAAAATGTGTAATTCTTGCAGATATTTTAGTAAAATATCTGAAGTTATGTCTACAATCTTTGTCTAGCCTCAAGAGTTTCATAGATGCAATAATAAATATTTTGTTACAACTTCTGCTTCTTTTGTCAGAATGAATACATTAAAGAAAATGGAGAAAAACAGGTATCTTCACTTTCCGCCACTGTCAGTCCAAGAATTAGCAATAGAAATCAGACGGAGAATTGTAAACAGGTATTTATTGCTTTGCCATTAAATGCCAGCAGCATTGCAGTGGGTAAAAGTACAATTAATATTTTCCCTTAGGCTCTTCAATATTGTAGTATGATACTATGAAGTATGTTCATGTCAAGGTTGAACTTGAATAGAATCCATGTACGTGAGTGTACTGCAAAGGCTTAGTAAATGGTGGTTGAACAAGTTAAGGGTGTATCTTGTAGTAGAAGTGTGACTAATGAGTTAAGGACTTGAAATAGAACCTGGCTTTAATGTCAGGTACTTGCCTGTCAGCTTGAGCAAGAGAGGGAGAGGCAGGTGATGAGTCATTCTGAAGGTGATAAAGTACAGAAACAGGGCTTTGGAAAAATGAGTGAATTGGACATATGACTAGACAGAAATACCTTGGGATGGGAGTGAAACCAGTGTTTGTATTTTTCATACAAACAGTGCCAACTTCAGAAGTAAACCCTGTATGAACAATGCCTAGTGCTTAAGCTTTTTGTCTAATACAGTAATTGGTATTGTGCCTAAGGTAACTTGCATTGGAAAATTAGGTTAATGCTCACTTCAGTTAACTGCATGGCACCTGTTGTAATCAGAGTATTCATTGGCAGCAATGAATTTTAGCACTAGGAAATCCCATTTTCAAACAGCAAAGGCTAAAGTGACTCACTCTAGTCTTCCTCACTGTCAGGCAATTCCAAATACACAGTAGTTCGTGTGGCTCTGAGGCCCTTTGGAGAAGGATTCTTGGTTGAACTGGGCCACTCACTGTTTCATTAACTGAAATAGTGCTGTGGCAGTGTTTCCAAACAATAGTAGTGGGATAACACAACTTATTCTCTTTTTATTTCAGGATAACCAGTTCCTGCACGCCAAGGTAGAAGAGATAAATGCTTCCTTAGTGGCGTACCAAAAGCTCAATGATCTAAAGCTTCTAAGTGTGGATACAGCAATCAGTAATATAACTCAAAGGGTTACATGGCTAGAAAACTCTGTGGTTGCTGTGTATACGTTGGAAAACAGAGCGAATTTGTCCACTAGTGCGGTAAGTGTTCAGTGACCATGGGTGCCTACTTGCCTTGTAGGGTACTTGAGTGGCCTAGGGTGCTTCCTGTGTAGCAGTCCTAGTCTGCAAGAGACTAGGGAGGCCTTTCACTACACTGGGGATGGCCTAAGCCAGCGGTTCTCAAACTGTGGGTTGGGACCCCAAAGTGGGTCACAGCCCCATTTTAATGGGGTTGCCAGGGCTGGTGCTAGAATTGATGGGCTGAAGCCGAATCCCCTGGGTGGCGGGGCTCAGGTTACAGCCCCCGGCCTGGGGCTGAAGACCTCTGGCTTCGCCCCCCGCCACCCCGGGTGGTGGGGTTCGGGCTCAGGCTTTAGTCCCCCTTTCCAGGGTCCTGTCGTAATTTTTGTTGTCAGAAGGGGTCGCAGTGCAACGAAGTTTGAGAACCACTGGCTAACATAAAGGAAATGTGTCAAGCTGATGCTTTGGGAGGCTTAATATTTGATTTTAAAGGAAGTTGGACGTTTCAGCTGCTGTTCAGGTATCTTAAGTGGCAACCTTAAGAACAGTTGTGTACTGAAACAGAGACCGTTCTTCCACCACCCCATTGAGAATCTAGGCCAATCCCTGAATGCTCCTACCTAGGACTGCCTCTGTGATAGGGTTTTCCAAGTGTATGCTATACAGTAAGGGTATGCTGATGCTACAGTGTATAGGAATTTAATTGTATAAGTCTCATTAACATTAAGCCATGCAGATAAATTTCAGGGCTGAAATTAAATTTTAGGACTACATAATGTAAGATTTCCAATGCCATATTTGAAATTTGCATTTAAATACACTGCATAATCCCATCTTGATCTGCAGGGTCTTGGTGGTTTATTGGAAAGTAGAACATGTGGCCAAGTCCATGCAGGAGATCCTGCAGAAATATGTTTCACATAGTGTGGTAACCAGAATTAACCTCTTAATATTAATGTGGTTCTGGTGTATACTTGTTGTAAGTTTGATTCTGTTTTACTGCTACATGCATGCCCAGTTTGAAGGAAGCAATCTTCATTACAGAAGACTTTAAGCAAATGTCTAAGCTCTAATACTCTCACCTTTTTCTTCAGGTGGGTAATACAACTACCTCCCCAAAAGTGGAAAGTCAAGATCAACCAGAGAATGAAACTGCTACAGAAAAAGCACAGAATGCAAAGGTAAGTAGAGGAAACTAAAATCAGTGTTGATTAGTAGATCATGCTATTAGTCATGTTAAGTCACATTTATTTGGGTCACTCTGATACTAATACATATTTTCAAAGACAATGAGGTAGCAAAGTAACTTTCCCACAACATTATGTGTGCAGTAAATGAGTTAAGATGGAAGTAAAACTAGTAATAGGGTAAGACCCTGTCATCTTGAAATCTGCAGAAGCAGCATGCACATGAGTAAAAGCTGCAGGATCCAGGCTCCCAGTAACTACATCTCCCTCTGTAACTTGCCAAGATAGCTGCATTCAACTGGGATATTGCAACTGAAGGAGCATTGATGGAGACTGAGGGGCCAGGGGCTGGGTCTTCTTGGCAGACAGCCCTTGGCACATCAACTCCTTACTAATAGACATCAGGACAAGCCTGGCATGTTTTGTGGCTCAGTGAAAGCCTTCCCCCTCAAGTAACAAACTCTAAAGACTAACTGGGAGCATCTCTAATAGACAAACAAAAGAACACTCTGATTAAGTAACAGCAGCTGAAGTGTTGTGGGTGGGAGTTATTATTTCTGGAAAACAGTTTATTCCTTTGTATTCAGTATATAAATAGTGTTGGAGGGTAGTTGGATGCATTGAATCATAGAATATTAAGGTTGGAAGAGACTTCAGGAGGTCATCTAATCCAATCCCCTGCTCAAAGCAGGACCAACACCACGCATAAAAAATGCTTGTGCACTGGTTTAAAAAAAAACACCTGTGATCTGAGTGATGCTTGCTGAAGAAAAAATACCTTCAGTAACCCTGTTTTTGTGACTTTACGTAATCTTGATTTACATGTTCAGTCTGTGAAGTAAGGGCCAGAGAATGGATAGACTGAGCAAAGAGCTTGAAAGGGACCATGTGATAAAACTTGACTTAGATACTCTTAAAAGGAGTTCAGATGGATGAAATAATTCCCAAGATGTCCTAAGATTCAGTGAGTTATTCCGTGTTACATTGGGAAAATATAGTAAATGGAGGCTTTAGTCAATATATTAGACACCTTAAATTTAGATACAAAATAGTGGTAAATAAAGCACTGGGAAAAAGTTTGTTTAGAAACAAATAATGCAAAAAATTTTTGCCAGTTGTTTTAGATTCAAGTTCTGGTATTAGAGACTAATGGGTTGCACAGGAGTAAACTTTGGGATATAGTTCCCTGAAGATTTTTTACCTTCTTAATCAACTAAAACTTACTTGGCCTGGAAGTATGTAGGCTAAAAGTTTACAGATCTGTTGTAAAGTGAATTCTCTTTACCTGCTGTGCTGTACCTGGTGAAGAAAGGTTGCTTTTAAGAAATATTTTCCTGTTGCTTTGTGCAGAAAATTGAAAATGTAGATCCTCAGGTATCAAAACTAAGAGAGAAGCTTCAGCTGATCAATGCTCTCACAAGCAAGCCAGAAAATGAAAGATCTCTTGAGGCATCAATAAAAGGTGGGAATATTGTAGTAATTGTATAATTCAGAGAATAAGTAAGAAAGGTGAATAATTAATATTTTCTTAAGATATGAATATGAATGAATGAGTCTTCTTTAAAATAGTAAGAAATTGATGGTACTAAAACAGAGAACTCTTGCTTAGAGTTCAAAATATAACGTGGAGAAATTAAGTGAGGTTTCCCATTGTGCTTAGAAGGACCCCTACACTTATGCTGTGTAGCATTTCCATTTATGTAGATAAATATGTAGAAGCAATACAGGCATGGAATGAAATGTTGTTTATCATCAGGGTCTGTTAAACTATCATATAGTAATTTTATCATTTTAATACTAATTGGTGCTCAGTAGCCGAATTAAGTGTACTGCTTTTTCAATAAACGTTAGTGCTTCTAAAAGTTTAGCATAATGCCAACAAGAGTTACAGCTGTAGCACTGCACTTCAGTATCTCTGCTATTCCGGTCCTGAGGAATACCAAACGTGTGTCAAATGGCCACTCTTTACTGTAGTAGAACCTTGCTAATTCTCATCTAATTGGTAAACTTGACAGTTCCTTCCAAAAAAAAGGCTCCCCTCACTTACTGGGAAAGAGATAAGAGGGTTAGTGAGACCTACGTAGGAATTGCCGTGCCAAATCAGGCCAATGGCCGATCTCCAAACAATTTAGCACCTAGAGGAAGGTGCAAGAAACCCTGAAGTGGACAATTATGGTATCTAGCCATTAGGAAATGTTGTTCTTTAACCCCCTCAGCTAGAGAGCTGCATATGCCCTGAAGTGCACTCATACTGCAAGTGTTTGTTCTTTTCACAGTGTACTAATGTATATTTCCTAGCATAGCATGAAGTATTAAGACCACATAATTGTTTTACAAAATGTACTTAGGTGATATATCCTATAGGATGGCTTGTTTGCTTACTTGCGGTTTCTCGAAGTTAAATCTCTAATGGGCCTCCCTACTAGTAGTGAGATATAGCAAAATCTTGTTACATGTTGAAACTAGCAAACCACCCCATAGTACATTTGAACCTAGTTTTTGTAAGGCAAAAAGTCTTTGTACCACTGGTCTATCTTGTCCCAGGCTATTGCTGTTGATTTTAATTGTGTTAAAATTTATAAAACTAATGTAAAATAACTTCTAACAGGTGGAAAAATGCAGACTGCTACATCAAAGCCTACAAATCTTCCAAAACTTTTATCAAGATCACTTGGAGGCAACATGGAGAGAAATGGACACCCAAGACGCTTGTCGATACCAGGAATTGCCACCATAAAAGGTACATCTCGGTTTGCCTTTGATTTGCATAAACACTTCCTGTAAGTGCAGACTAACAGACCATGAATAGTTGTGGAATAACATAGCTGAGGCAGAATATGGGACAGTAGTTCTGGAAATGGAACGTATAGAAAGTATGTTGACAAGTCCAACAGAAGGAAGGATAGATGGAAGAAGACGTGCTTTAGTGATTTGGAGGAGAAGGGGTATTTGCATGAAATGGGAGAAATGTTTTGAGTGTAAGGTATATCATGAAAGATACAGAAAACAGGGTGGGGGAGAAGGGATAAGAGGAGGAGTGGAAGGTGTCAAGGGCACAGGATATAGCTGTAAGATGGAGCAAATTGGTATTTGGATAGAACTATTTCAACTCTTACGTTGGCAAAAATATAATGTTTTAGCTTCAGAAAATGTGCAGAGAATAACAACACTTGTCCCTCCGTATGATCTACATAACAAGTACAGAAACTTTAGTTCAAAGGCTTCTGTCATGGAAGGTAAACTAAGTCTGCATATTTTTATCAATGTTTGGTTGGGGGAGTGGGTTATTAGAAATAGCGATAAAATGCTTTTGTGTTCAGATTTACAAAGTGGATTCCAACTAAATAAAATCTACACATCTTCAACAGAGCTTACACTTGCTTTCTGAATTTTCATCATTACTGGCTTATGCTTTGTGTTTAACTTACTGTATGTATACAGAGAACATCTTATAAAGCCTCATGTAGTTTTCCAGGCTTGTAGGGGACCATATAATGTAGTAAAACAGGAGCAGAACTTGTACATTGTGTAATTAAAGTGCTTGTTGCTTAAAACTGTTTGTCCTTCTTGCAGATCTTCAGGATTTGTTTGAAAAGACAGATCAAGGCATTGGTGGAAAGCTATCCTATGAAGATCTCCAAACTCTGGTTGGCTTGGCAATACAAGAGCCACAGAGCTATAAGGAATTTGATACAGACGGGGATGAAAAATACTCATTACCAGAACTGAGATTAGCTTTAGGTGTATAGCATAAATATTTAGAAATGCAGTATTGATGAACTTTACTATAGCTACTGAAAACTGCAAAAGCTACGTCTGCACTTTGCCCAGCGTCCTTCAAATATTTGGAGCTAACTTTATGTACACGTTGCCACCTTTTTAATTTGCATTCTTTGGATATATTTAAAGATTTTTTTTAAAGGGTTTCATCTATAGCATAATGTTAGGAAGTTCCTTCAAAATTCCAGGAAGATCGTAAACTCAAACTATGTTAGGAATCATCAGCCAACATTTTCTTTCCCTTTAAGGGGCATTCGTGTGTTTAAATTGGAACATGTGTACATAGAGACAAAAACCCATGTTTTATATTTCACATAAATTTGCCTTAAATTAGAGAGCTGCACTTTATATAGAGCCAGAAGAAATCTGTCTTTTAAAGGTAGGCCTTTTCTGCTTGTAAATATTTGAAATAGAATAAATTATGCATATTTTAGGGAGGGGGGGGGCGTTTTCAGGGCTGTGTTGATGACCATGCTGGTTTCTAAACCATAAAAATGCAGGATAGTCTGGAGGCAGAGGGTATTTCAGTTTCCACTTGGATTTTAAATGGCCAGTGCATCCAGGGATGGTATTTGAGTTCAAACTGAGGCAGATGCAAGGCATGATTTCTCATGCCATCCTACAGAGGGCTTTCATTTTAAGAGGCAAGGAGTGAGAAATGTATTGTTTTGTTTTACATCCTGAGCCCATCAGAATAATGACATGACTGGGACTAGGTAAGGTAGCTGTTTATGACCCAGTTCAGTGTTTCCTTTTAACTCTGTTGCATCCAGGGTTATAATTTGTGGGAGGAGGGTGGCTATAAGGGGGAAACTATTGGAACATTTTAATTGACTCTTAGTTTAAAGCAAGCTTGTCCCCTGAAGCTGCTGCTGGCTGCCATCATGACAAGGTAACTTGCACCCCTATTACGCTCCATGTACCTGGCAAGCTCACAAGTGTGATAATGGTCTCCCTGACTGGTGTTGGTGTTATTTTTAACAGAGCTTCTGACACTCCCAGTTTCTTCCTTCTAATATTGTTTCATGTTATTAGTCTACCTGAGACCAAGAGCAGTTTGTTTCTAAACAAGCCTCTTTGTGCTGCAGTGTCACCAACAGGATGGGAAAGCCTACAATAAAGAGAACTTGGATGCAGTTTCCTTGCTTCATGAATGTTCATAGTTCTTAGGGTCTTAGACAACTGTGCATTCCTCTCATTCAAAGGGGGACAAAAGGCAGGTGCAGGGTAAGATTGTACAACATATATTTTTTTATTGATGAGTGCAATATAAATTTTCTTTACTATAGGTACTGCTTTGACCTTGAAACAAATATCCACACCCAAAAAGACCATACTAATATGTTCATACTATAAATATTATGAATCAACTTGAAGACCGCAATATCCAGAAACTTTTTCTGGAACATACAGAAAGGCTTTTGCAGAACGTTGTCTCCCTCAGGCCAGATCAGGGACAAATTAAACTTTATACAAATTGTTTCATTGGCCACAAGCATAATTCATAGCTCTTTTTTTTTTTTGGTCATTTGAATATTGATTTAGTGGACTGTGAAATATACCGATGGTCTATTGACATGGGTTATCTGGAAGTCTGTTCATAGTTAGTTTTATGTGACTTTGAATGGGATGCTTATAATTTTGCAAGGAAATATTCTCTGGAAGTAGTCAAATCAGTGAAAGGTTTAGCAAAATGGAACCCTTTCCTAGGTTATCTAGTCTGTTTCACCATCACTTTTACTGACCTGTTTTGGGCATGTTTGCTTTGCCCAACAGGGAGATGCTTTCATTGATGTGAAGTTTTGAAATGCAGTATAACCTGGCTTCTAAGGCAAGTAGAAGTCAACACTCGCTTCTTTTGACCAGTTTCCACACCCCTTTTATACACTTCTGTATAAATCCCTTAACCAAATAAAAATTCTAGCAATAAAAAATAACCATTCTGGTATTTTATTTGTACATTCTGTATCATAGTTGTATGCCAGAATTTGCACGGTATTTTTGGAAGGCTTATTTGTATGAAACAAAACTTAGGTAAAACTTAGAATTGTCTATAACCGCAACTTTAAATGTTTTCCTTGTTGCAGTTTGTTTTAAGTTTGCAGGGCTCTTCTGTGGTAATGAGAAATCTTACTCAAAACTCTCTGGAAAGAGTGCATGCATTTCCAATCTCTAGTATTTTTATGTCCTGTGTATGGCAGTGGTACTGAATTGATCAATTATTGAGGCACTAAGACATGAGACTATTCTGTGGTGCTGGTTAACCTTGGTTAATGTGCATATTGGATACATAGTGCCATCTCTAAGGTCATTAATTGGCATTGCCACAAAGTCTGCAGCCTTACTATTATTATGGAGTGGACACGTACAAGGAATTTAACAAAATAGGGTCATTTAAAAGTACAGTGAATTATTGTTCATTGCCAACTAGTTCTTTTTACATTTAATTTTGGCCCGCAGGCAGCCATCCTAATCTCAAAGTATTGCTCAGCATTCAAATGCTCGAGACTTGTACGGCTTCTCAGTTGCTGCTGATGTTATCAATCCATGTTCTGGCCTAGATTGTTAGGTAAGGCACCAGCAGACTTTTGTTGATAGCCCAAAGACCTTGTCTACACTACTGTTGACCGGTCATTGGTAGCTGCAGGTATGTTAAACACTTGCCTAGATTTGCTCTGAGCAGGGTGAGATGACTGGTGGCTGGTCTACATTTGCACCACCTGGCACTAGTGGGAAATCAAGCCAAAAAATCTAACAGTCTAATCAAGCCACAGTTGGTGTGACTTTTTTAATCAAGTTCTGTCAGCCATGAGACTTAATGCTTCCCCCCACAACTAGAACAGCTCTTCCAAAATGAAACAGTGGGATAGATAGTTCATGGAAGATGCATGGATCCTAAATTCTAGTCTCTCACTGTGCTTAACTCCATGGATTCCAGTGTCGTTACTCTTTACTTACCCTAGAAAGGCTCAACCATGGTCACTAGGATGCGGTACTTAAAGGAAGATGCTGCCACAGAAATACCAGTGAAACTTTCTTGTACCTTGGCTAGTGGAAGCCCAAGCAGGAAAGGGTTAAGTCTGAGAAGCAGAGGTGGGTTTAAGGAGATGGGTTTACTTGGGGAGAGCAGATGGAGAAGTGGACTTGACAGAGGTTTTGGCAGCAGGGGAAGTTTGAAAAAGGTTGCTTCTAAGCATTGGGAAAGGGACAGGAGAGACGGTGCATCACTTTATTAAATGGGCTTTTAAAATCATTCTGACTTTCATGCTCTTAACTTAGTGCTGTAGATGCCTGGTTGAGAATAGCGACGTAAGAGAGCCTCTGGACTCTCTTGTTAAAAACTAGTACTAAAGCGTTGCACTGGGGTAGCCAATTGCTGTCCAGGATTCTTAAAAACCCATTTTCTAACCTGTCCTATAATTGTAAAGAATTACCAAGTTGGTTTGCAGTGATTTTTGTTTGTAGTTTTGTTTCCATATATGTGTTATTCTTGCCTGCTAATTTGTTTTTAAACTTAGATTTACTAAACTCAGATTTTTAGACTCAACGGTGTATAAGGACCATTTTGTTAATTTTAGTTTACCTGACCTTTCCTGTACAATAAGTGAAATGTTGGCGTTATTTGAATAAAGTTGGACCTATTTTGGAATGTACAGAGGCTTTTTTAGATCTGTATATGGAGTAAATTAAAGCTGATTTTAGTTACCGAGTTCTGCACAAGTCATCATGTAACATAACTGTTTAATTTATCTAAATAAAATATTTCATTTTTTTAGTGTGTACTTGAGTAAATCATTTGTGGAATAAACAGCACTAGAGTGATAAGCAGATAAAATTAAATAAAAAAAAACAGTGAGAAGACATTGAAAATTGAGATCAGCTTCACTTTCCCTGGTGTTTCAAATGTTCAACTTCAGCACATGGGTACTGATGATAAAACCTTTTTATTCTATTCAGGTTCTTATCCCACCCTTGTTGCCATAGTATCCGAGTATCATAGTACCTTCCAGAAGTGCATTAAGCAATGTGACAGACATTTATTATGTGTAATTTTTTCCTCCCTTTTTCCTCTCCAAGGGGAAAATTGTGATTTTAATTAGTTTGTATCTGCTGTGTGCGCTATTGAAGGCGAGAACAAAGAAATGCTTTATACTTGGAAAATGATGATGTTTGCGGCAATTCTTTCATCAGTGTCTTCCATGATTGGGATAAAAAGGAGTTACGAATACTTTTAAAAAAATTACAGACCAGTTTCTCTAGACAAAATTAAGTGTTGTCCTTTCAGCTTTCAAACTAGAGGTGGCTGGAAAAAAGTGGTGTTTTGTTTTGTTTTTTTAAAGGGGCATCTCAAACTTCTAAAACGTTCAGGAAATTACCCAAAATGTATGTGGGGAAAATTCTGCTCCAATCTAACATTAACCATGCATATTTTGATGGGCAAACTAATGTCCTAGTCTAAATTGATATTCAAACTCCCTCAGCCTTCAAGGATTGAAATCCTGGCTGTATTAAAAATCAATGTCAAAACTCTGTGACTTCATTGGACCCAGGATTTCACCCCTAGTTTATAATGGAACCATGGTTATAACCTTAATTATGAAGAAACTTTCTCCATAATTAAACTAGCAACACAAAATAAGGCTCTAGCATGGATTGCCACTCTTACCCAATCCAGCCATAGCTGGGGTTATGTGATTTGGAGTGAAAGGATGAAAAACGCCATTCCTGTGTGGCTGATTTTTTTTTTTTTTTTTTTTTTTTTTTTTTAATTAAACCTCAAGAAAAGGGGGAGGGGTCTGCAGCGCAGTAAATTGCTGGGGTAAGTTCTCAGTTGCTTATTTTGATACAGTGCTTTGGTCAGGGGCCTGGACATGAAAATAAGAGAAGGTGCATTCTATACTAGTCAGAATGATGTGAAGATGCAAAGCAAACTGCCAAGCTGGGCAAATGGCTTTTGTGGAGATTTCATGAGGAATCAAATAGCCAGTTTAATCCTAACTGGAGATGTACATATAGGAAGTTGAAATTGGGGTTGTTCAGGTTTAATCTCAAAGGCGGAAGTATCTCTACTGCAGCCCCTACATGTCTTGTGAGTAACAAAGAAAACCCATTTAAGGGGCCTTTGAAAGTATTCTGGTGACAGTAGCTTGTTTTAGTTGACTTTAAAAAGTTTTCTCTGTTTTATTTTGGTTTCCATCCCAAAGGATGCAGTCCACTGTGGGTCTGACATGAGTTATATCTCACAAGCAGAGTTGCTGTTACTGAGGTGGCATCTCCCATTTCCTGACTTCGTTACGTTAGGAAGAGAGCTGAATGGAACAGTCCTTGATGGAATGGCTGAAAAAGGATAAGAGGTTGAATGATGGAGCAGCGGTGGCAGGCTGGAGAGTGAATGAGCCCATGGCAGTTCCTGAAACACCAGTTTGTATGAACCCACACCTGTGAGGGAAGGGAAGAAAGCTCCATCCCTGCCTGTGTTGTTCTCTCTGTCAAAGCTTTTGCCATTTTGTTTTGGGCTGGCACTGGACTCGGGAGTGCATACCTCTGCTTTAATCCCATAATGAGCTCTCTTGTTAGCCCAGTGAACTACTGCATTGGGGAAGAATGTTTCACTCCTCATCAGCTCAACCCACGCTTTTGCACGTTGCTCCCGCTGGACGACTTTCTTCCAGTGAAAGAAAAACATGCTACTGAATATCAAGATGTAACATAGCCCTAGGCTCGCAAAGTAGAGAGGCAGCCAACCTGAAAAGCAAGAGCAGAGGGTAAGCTCTATTAATGCATTTGTGCAGCATCCAGCATGATAGGAGACTTAAGTTTGATTAGGGCCTTTTTGGAGCTATCCTATTATAAATGACACTGAGGCCTGGTCCCCACTAAGCCCCCACTTCAGACTAAGGTACGCAAATTCAGCTACGTTAATAACGTAGCTGAATTCGAAGTACCTTAGTCCGAACTTACCGCAGGTCCAGACGCGGCAGGCAGGCTCCCCCGTCGATGCCGCGTACTCCTCTCGCCGAGCTGGAGTACCGGCGTCGACGGCGAGCACTTCCAGGATCGATCCGGGATCGATTTATCGCATCTAAACCAGACGCGATAAATCGATCCCAGAACATCGATTGCCTGCCGCCGGACCCTCCGGTAAGTGTAGACGTACCCTAAGTGGTCAGTCATTTGATTATTTTTTTTAACCCACTTCCATTAAGTATAGGAGAGAATTTCCCCCTCTTTCCCTTTCTATCTTTTAGTAGCTGCACCTGTTTTGTATGTGTGGATCTTGGTGCTTGAGGCTAGGGTTCAAGTAACATCTGAGTGTTAATTATTCTAAAAATATAATCTGACTAGGGTCCATTTGAGTGAACCTAAACTGCAGCTTTAAAACATGTACGCGATTGCCCTGCACAAATGAGCACCAGTTGAAACTGGTGTAACCCCGTCTGGACATTCTTTCTTTGGCTTAAAGTGTTCCTTATTGACTTAAGCTAAGTGTCCACGCAGCCTTTTTTGCAATGGTTTTACTAAATGTGTTTTAAGTAACACCTTTAGTTAAACCAATCCAACTCTGTATTTAGACTTTCCCCTGGCTATCTGGAAAGCCAGGTTCAAATCCCAGAAGTGCCAGTTTAGACTGAACATGCAGTTGGTGTAAAAGTCTTGAGGAAATCTTTTTAAAAAATAAAGACCTGTCTACTCTGTGTATACTTATAGAAATGTAGACCTGGAAGGGACCTCACGAAGTCACCAGTCCATCTGCCCTGCCCATGAGGCAGGACCAAGTAAACCCAGACCATTGCGGACAGGTGTTCTTAAAAACCTCCACTGACTGGGGATCCACATGTTAAAGGTCATGTGGTATCTTGGGTAAGGGAAGGGCCTGGTATCCGGCTCAAAAATCTACCCTGTTGCGCAAAAGTAGCAAGGCTGTTACTATGTGAAGTACTTGAGGATCCTTCAGGAAGAAATGTAATGTCAGCACATGCTATTATAGTAAAGGCACCAGGGAAACTATTTGTTTTTGGCTAATTGAAAGAGCTGCTTTCAGTCTGGGGGGGCATAAATAGTGCATAGCCAGCAGCAAGGAGACACGCATAGTGGGATCTGGTTGATGGGTGTTATCACCAGGCAAGTAAAGAGGGCCAATTATGAGCTGGGTGCAGGAATTACAGGGTGAACTTCTGGCATGTGTTATGAGGAGTTCCAGTTAGATGAACATACTGGGTCCTTCGTGCCTTAAAACCTATGGCTGTGGTGTTACCAAAAAGCCTTTTGAACATAGCTTTAATTATGGACTGCAGATAGATTTGCTAATAAAATCCATAGATTGAAATATTGCCTCTTCAGACAATCACTTGCTAATGTCACCTTCCAAATTTCTGGGGAACAGGGGCATTTCTTAAAACTTGTCACAAGATAGCAATTGTACCAGCTTAGCAGCAAGATTCCATTTAACCGTAAGTAGTAGTCTGCAGGATGGGTGAGTGATCTTATTTGCTAGCCCATTTCACTTACACAATATTATTTGAGGTTTCAGAAAAAAGAACATCTTAAGGAGGTAATAGAAAATTGAGGGCTAGTTTTCAGATGGTAAATATGGTACTCACTGCTGGGGATAATCATTGTTTACCTACAACGTGCTCTTCAAAGAGGTGTGGGTAATAATCACAGGTCTGTGTTGGTTCCCATCCCTGCTCTGGAGTGGGGAGGAAAGGAGGGATTTTGAAGGCACACGCTGAGATTACAGCCGATGCCTTTGATGTAACAGAACTGCCGCAGCTGAGCATTCTAGGTCTCACAATGAAACAATGGTTGCTGCTGCAGCTGCATCAGCAGGCGCTAGAACATCAGCCTGGGGTGTTCGGGGCACTCCTGGGGCTGTGGGCCTCAATATCTGGTGGCATAAAATAAACCCATGTTGTGGCTGTTGGAAATATCTCTTTAAAAGGCGTGAAGCTGATACTAGAAGTGTGAATAAAGCTATGTTTACACTAGAGACTTTACAGCAGCACAGATGTATCGCTGCCGCTGCGCCACTCTAAGGTCTCCCGTGTAGCCGCTCCATACCAATAGGAAAGAGCTCTCCTGTCGGCATAATTAAAGCACCCCTAACGAGCGGCAGTAGCTATGTAAGCGGGAGAGTGTCTCCCACCAACATAGTGCTGTCCACACAGGCTGGTGCTTCTCTCGGTGTAACTTATGTTGATCAGGGGTGTGTGTTTTCACATTTGACCAACAGAAGTTTTATCAACAAAATTATGGTGTAGACAAAGCCTTATTCTATGCAAAGACAGAAACTCCTCCAGCTAACGCTGAAGCCAGAGGCTGATCTATCACTGTATACACAGCAGAGACTTAGGGTGGTATGGTCATAGGCTTGGCAGGATTTGATTGTTGTATCTACAGTATATAATTCTGATAGATATCAATGTTTATTTTTAAGCATTTTTTATTTTTATCAATTTAAATTTTCACAGTTAAAGGAAAGGAAGGGGGAGAAAATTATTTAATGACAGTAGCTGTTGAGATTTTAAAAGTTAAAGCTTTTAAAACACAAACTACCAACAGCGCATATCAAAATATACAAAGTAAATATTCTTACATCAATCTCTAATAAGTTCTAAAGCAGCATTTTTCCTTACTTTACTTATCTGTACATTTCAATTGTTATGGAAATATTTTTTGTGGATTTGTGGGTGTGTTTGGGTGAAACTGATGTTCACGGACAGTTACCAATGATAATAATCTAACCTTCCAAGCCTACTTACTCAGCATGCCCCCCACCCCATACACAGACTTATCCTGGCAGAAGCCTCTGGCTTTTTACTGATCATACAGCCAGGAGCCTTTACAGCTGAATCTTACAGCCTGGCCTAACTCTGTAGTTTTCAGTGGGGGGAAGAGATTTTTCAGTCCCTCCCCCAAAATCACTTGATCACAGATTCACTGTGTGTACTTGGTGAGCGATAGCAGTGGTTCTCAACTTTTCCAGACTACTCTACCCTTTTTCCAAGTCTGATTTATCTTATGGTGTCCTTTTCTTCTCCCCCCCTCCCCCTCCACCCCCCGTTAACCTCACTTAAAAACTGATTGCTCACAAAATCAGACACAACATAATACAAAAGTGTCACCACACACTATTACTGAAAAATTACTAACTTTTTCTTTTTACCATATTATAAAATAAATCCATGGGAGTATAAATATTGTACTTTCATTTCAGTGTATAGTATACAGAGTAGTATAAACAAGTCATGGTCTGTATGAAATTTTAGTTTGTACTGACTTCGCTAGTCCTTTTTATGCAGCCTGTTGTAAAACTAGGCAAATATCTAGATGGGTTGATGTACCCCCAGGAAGGCCTCTTTGTACCCCCAGAGGAACAGGTACCCCTGGTTGAGAACCACTGGGTAATAGGATAGTCATGAAGCAGGAGGGACTTACACAGCCCCATGTGTATGTCCCATAAATGTCCCCTTTATTCGACATTGGTGAGGCCTCATCTGGAGTACTGTGTCCAGTTTTGGGCCCCACACTACAAGAAGGATGTGGAAATATTGGAAAGAGTCCAGCGGAGGGTAACAAAAATGATTAGGGGGCTGAAGCACATGACTTATGAGGAGAGGCTGAGGGAACTGGGATTGTTTAGTCTCCAGAAGAGAAGAATGAGGGGGGATTTGATAGCTGCTTTCAACTACCTGAGGGGGGGTTCCAAAGAGGATGGAGCTCGGCTGTTCTCAGTGGTACCAGATGACAGAACAAGGAGCAATGGTCTCAAGTTGCAGTGGGGGAGGTCTAGGTTGGATATTAGGAAACACTATTTCACTAGGAGGGTGGTGAAGCACTGGAATGCTTTACCTAGGGAGGTGGTGGAATCTCCTTCCTTGGAAGGTTTTTAAGGTCAGGCTTGACAAAGCTCTGGCTGGGATGATTTCGTTGGGAATTGGTCCTGCTTTGAACAGGGGGTTGGACAAGATGACCTCCTGAGGTCCCTTCCAACCCTGATAGTCTATGATTCTATGTGCCCTGCACCCACCCAGCATCCAGATGAGGTCCCATAGCCACCTCCTAGAGCCACTCAACTATTGGGTACCTAAGCTCTGGGCTTCCCATGTGCTGTATAATACAGAGCTCCCCACTCTAGCGCCTAATCCCTCCCCCACCGTCACCCGCCCCTTCCGGAACCTTTGTTGCCCGGAACCCTGGTGCGGGCAGCGCGGCGGAGCCGGCGGGGGTTGGAGGCGGACTCGCTGTATGTGGGGGGCCCAAGGGGAGCCGATGGCGGGGGTTCTGCAGCAGGTGTCCGGCCTGTACCGGGGGGCGCTGGCGGTGCGCAGCCGGGCCGTCCTGCGGCCCCTGGGCCTGCTCTTCCCGCAGGCCCGGCTGCTGGCGGTGCCGCGGGGCCCGGCCGGGGGGGGCGAGCCCGGCCTGGAGGAGAACCCCTTCTACGGGAGGTACCGGGACAAGATCCAGGCGCTGCGCAGGTGCGGGGGGGCACCCCTGGGGGATGGGGGTCGCTGAGGGGGAGGGTTCCGCCGAGGGGGGCACCCCTGGGGGGTTCCGCCGAGGGGGGCACCCCTGGGGGATGGGGGTCAGTGGGATGGAGGGGGCCGCCAAGGAGCGCACCCCTGGGGGATGGGGGTCGCTGAGGGGGAGGGTTCCGCCGAGGGGGGCACCCCTGGGGGATGGGGGTCAGTGGGATGGAGGGGGCCGCCGAGGAGCGCACCCCTGAGGGATGGGGGTCAGTGGGATGGAGGGGGCCGCCAAGGAGCGCACCCCTGGGGGATGGGGGTCAGTGGGATGGAGGGGGCTGCTGAGGAGCGCACCCCTGAGGGATGGGGGTCGCTGAGGGGGAGGGTTCCGCCGAGGGGGGGCACCCCTGGGGAATGGGGGGTTGCTGGGGAAGAGGGGACACCCCAGGGGGCCGTTGAGGGGAGAGGACACTCCTGGGGGATGGGGAGTTGCCAGGGGTGGAGACACCCCTGGGAGTTGGGGCTGGAGTCCTCCGGCATTGGGGTTCTGACAGCATTGGGAGCAGGGGTAATGGCACACAGGGGGAGCTGGTGCTTGGTGGGACTTGGGGTTCTGGGAGAAGCCCAGAGTTTGGGTCTCCTGGAAGCAGATGGAGCCTTCAGAGTTTGGGGGGCAGTGGGGCTTGGGGCTCTGATGGGAATGGGGAGCTGTAGGGGGAGCGAGGGGGGTGCTGTGGAGTGCTCTGGCGAGCGGTAGCTGGGACCCTCCAGAACATAGCCTGGGACGTGGTTTTCTTAAAGTTCTAGATATTACAGTGAGGTGGAGGGCATGTAAATACCTAGTAGATAGAGGTTGACATTGACATAAGGGGGCTTTAGGGAGAAGTTGTAACAATAGGGAGGAATATTTGGCTGGGAGGCGGGGTACTTTATTCTGTAACGCGTAAAGGGGTGGGTGGGAATTCTTGATTTTACATTTTTTCAGGAAAGTGTTACAAGGGGGTGGGGAGTGGGTCTTGAAAATCACCAAAAAAATGTGTTGCGTGGTTTATGGACAGTCCCAAACCCCAAATCTATCATGCCTCTGTCATTTGATGCTGTCATTTGACATAAGAACGGCCATACTGGTTCAAACCAAGGGTCCATCTTGCTCAGTATCCTGTCTTCCGACAGTGGCCAATGCCAGGTGCCCCAGAGGGAATGAACAGAACAGGTAATCATCCAGTGATCCATCCCCTGTCGCTCATTCCCAGCTTCTGGCAAACAGAGGCTAGGGACACCATCCCTGTCCATCCTGGCTAATAGCCATTGATGGACCTATCCTCCATGAATTTATCTAGTTCTTTTTTGACATGTTCAAGTAAGTTACTGGAAAGCTCTATATAGTTTATGCCTGAGATTTGACCTTGGTTCTGACTATTATAAGTATAGCTGTGCATAGCACCTGGGTTCTAGCCCTGTGTCCTTGATCTGGTTGGATGAACATTTTTTGTCTGAAATTACTTGTTCTACTGCTGTGCTGTAGAATGCCCGGGGCTGTCTCTCTATAAAAAATAAGCTGTGTTTGAAGCCAAATTCAGCCTTAAAATACAGCCACACAACTCTCAATTTAGACTACGCGGGCTGCATGTATTTATCTGTGGGTATCATTGGCACCAATGTGATCAGTTTAACAGTAAATAGATTTGCCTCCTCTACTAGAAAATAGCGCCCTGCACGGATACAAAATTTGTATCCACATCCAATCCAGGATCCACCAACAGGGTCCGCTGATATAAAGCGGATATCTGCAGATTTGCAGGGTTCTAACTAGAAACGCTGAGAATAGAAATCTGTCCTATGGAAAGTCAAGTTTTAAAATGCCAGAACAGTAGTAGCCACTCAAAAGTAGTAATAGTCTCAGTTTTGTTTCAGATCCAATCCAGGTGTGTTTGAATCCCGCATGGAGAAACGAAGTGAAGTGAAAAAGCAGCCAGTGGGACATTCCAAGCAAATGGAATTTATCAGATATATGGAAGAAAAGGCAAGACCAATTGTTAACTTCATTCAGTATCGTGTTAAAATTAGCTTCAGAATGTCATCTTTTACAACTGTAATCCTGGAAGGGGAATTACTGTCTGGAATTAAAAATGTTCCTGTTTGCTATTTATATGGTGCCTGAAAGTACAAGGCTCACTGCAAATATGCAAGACAGGTGCTTGCTCCAAATGGTGATATTGCTGTTAGTAAATGCTGTGTTTGAATCTTATTCAAAGTGTTTGTGATAAGTTCCAGATCCATGAGGTCCAACTCGGTTGACATATTCTCTCACCTTCATTCTCTTTTTATGAATGAAACAAACAATTGAATAGTGTTGGATCTGGAATGGGCTTTTATAGGTCCCCTCTGACGTTTCCCAACTTGATGCTGAGCAATTAATAAAATGGAGTGATTAAGCAGTTGATTATTAATTAGAAAATCAATATGCTACATTAATTTACTCCTATTATTGATGTTTATTTGTCCTCATCCAGTATTTTATCTACGTTAATTGCATTTTAAGCATCTTTACTTCTTACTCCCTTCCAGAGACACTGCTATAATGTTGCAGGGACACCATCTTCTGGTGGGCATGAAGACTAATGCAGAGTTAACTTTTCTACAGTGTTTTTCTTTGTGTGAAGTATCAGTGCACCACTTACCCAGTCTAGACTGGTGTATTGATGGTATTGCCTTCAAGTGCACTGCCAGGGTTACAGGACTAACCTTTAAATTATCTTTTAAAAAGAAAACCACTTATGATCCTGAAAAAACTTTTCTCTTCCAGCCAAATTAGGCCTGAAACATTGTTTAAATACTGACTGCTCCACCATCACCGTACGTAGCGTGCTGAAATTGTGCTCATTCACGCATTGGGTGCATCACATTAGGACTTTACATTTTTACAAGTTTGAGTTGTGTGGACGTGTACAGGAGTTCAGGTCTGAGAACTGTGGAAATCATCAGCTGTTTGATTAAGAGGCTGGAGGGACTGATCTGTGAGGAAAGATAAAGGCCCCAAGTAGGATGTATGTCAATAGTCCTGTTAAAGTCAATGAGGCCATGTATGCTCAAATACCTTGCTGGGTCAGCTCATAAAAAAACTACATATAGCTTGGCTAGGCAGAGACTAAAGGAAGACTTAACTTCCTATAAGTACTTGAAGTTGTAAACACCAAGAAGGGAGAGGAATTAGGGGTATAACCAGGAGTAAGGGGATGAGCAAAGTAAACTTGAGGCTCTGTAATAGGAAGCATTTTCAGTTTTATTTGAACAATTTCCAAGGTCCTTTTTTATACTGGTAAATGACCCATTGCTGCCAATAGTTGGTCGCAACAATTTCTCCAGGTTCATTTTCACGACTGTTACAGTAAGCATGATTTGAAATCTTGTTTTACTAGATCTGGAATATACTTGCTTGCTTTAAAGGTGTTGAAACTAGTTTTGGCCTGTCCACACGAGTAGTTAAATAATTTTCTGTACCAGGTAAGGTGGAGACGGTTGTTGACAAAAACAGAAAGCAGTCTGCTGTGAACAGTGTGTAGACAAGGGCCATGAGAAGTGCTGAAATCTCCATTGTTTGAGGCTCTTTAAAAGAGACAAGGTTTGGAAGCGATGGGCAATCCTTCATTATCTACGAGGGTGGGCATGGTGTCTTAACAGATATTTCCTTCTCTAATTTCTGTTATTCTTGTTTATTTGTAATACCCCCATGTGCCTCAAAAACAGAGCAGAGGAACAATGCAGTGGGTATGACCTTCTCATGTTGAAGAAAACCTGTAGGTCTAATTTTAGGCCTTGTCAATGCCCCTTTAACAACCAAGGTTACTAACTACATAGGTATGTCCTTTGGTTTCTTCACTTCCACTCACAGGGCACGTGCTCGAAAGGTTTTGTGAGTGGACATATTATGCTTGCTGGATAAGGCAGTATAAATAACATGAAAACAAACGTAAAACTTTAAAGGCTTATTTTTAATTTTAGGCAGAAGCCTTGGGCACAAAGGCATCAAAGGAAGGATTCACAAAAGACAAGGTAAGATAAAATGGACCTCCATGTCTGGCTATGGCGTGCCTGTGAATCAAGCATGGAGATGAATTTTAAACACTGCATTATCCTTACGCCAGTTGTTGTGTGGGATGCAAGAATCCAAAATTCCTTGTATTGTATCTCATTTTAGGATTGTTTTTTAGTACTGGGGTAGTCTTGAAGTCTTAAAATCCCAGAGTAGTTCCTATCCTTGTCTCTGAAATATTGGAAGTCTGTGCTATTCTGGGAATCAGTCTTGAATGCACACAGAAATTGATACAAAAAGTTAAGCTCCCTTTAGAGCTTATTGAGGCCTCTCCTGGTTCCATCAGAGGAGATGCTGCAGAGGGACTGTTCATATTTCAGTGCCAGCAATCTCCTTGTTTAAAATTGTGAAAGCTACTGACAGAGCACATGCAGGTAATGGTTGAAAGGAAAAAGATCACAACACATATTACAAGCACATGGGTCTTGTTGCAGTTAGATTCCTGGAACCAAAATTTACCATGTATCCTTATGGACTCTGTTTCTCAGCTCGGTATATATTTCCTTTTCTTTTCATTGCAGGGCTATCTTATGACTTATCATTTTTTTTGACAATTAAGTGTGCCGGGATATGGTTTAAATGAGATGTCATTTCTGAACTTTCTGCAGCCTGGATTTGTCCTGTGTAACGTACCAGTGAATTGTCTTCCTTGTGAATTCTTTGTGCTTTCTGTTGCAGACACTTGATTCAGTACTTAATGTTGAAATGGTGAAAGAGAAAACACCAGAGGAAATAAAACAGGTGATACATTTACATGGAAATTTTATAATTAAATGTTAAGCATCATTCTGGAATTCACTTAGTATTCTACGTGTGAGGTTGGAATGCATACTAAGAAGAATTGTGAAAATAAAGGCATCTCTTTCAGCCAAACATTTAAAAAAAAAAAATTAAAGAGAAACAAAAATAAAAGTTGTCTCAGGGTTAGGTAACGTGACATGGAACCTTTCACCTTTGGGTAGATGAGCAGTTCATATCTCGACCTGATCAGTCAACAGTTACCTTCCGTGCAACTGGCAGCGTCCCAACAATTGGATAAGTGTGGCGACTAAATTGCCTGCTCACCAGCTGCAGTCAGAGTTGAAGCACCTTGATGGGGCATCTTGCAGGAAGCTAATGTTGCCTGTGCTGCACGTATTCTGCAGTTCTTCCGAAGAACTGAAGCCCTCTGGCTGGCAATCTGGTGCCTTTCACTAGCACTAACAACGCTTAGGAGGAGGGGAGGGAAGTGAATTTTTATTAAAAACAGTAAGATTAAAGGTGGTTTCCCTGGTACAGTTGTGGGCATTGCACTGAGATTTATTTTCCTCTTTTTGTCTTTTTAAAAATCTGCTTCCATTCTACATCTCTGAAACAGCCAAACTCAAGCAGAGTTTTTCGGTTGGCTCATCAGATTGTGAGGCAATGGTGTATAAGAGGATACATTGTGTACACATAGGTCTCTGGGGCTACACCACACTTCAAGATTTTGTATGTTAAAGGCCCTTCTGAAGATTCTGATTAAGTATCAAGGATTGTAGGGAGGCAGTGTTATCGAGCAGTTAGAAAAGAGTTTTGAGAGTCTGGATTGTATTTCTGTCACTGACTTTATTAGTGACTTTGGGCTGGTTGTATAAATCACTTTCCCTGCATGCATAATGAAAAGAACTTTATCAAATGCTTTGAAATTCTCAGAAGCAAAATACTATGCAAATACAGAGAATCATAAAAAATACAAGTACTGCCTTCTGATGGGAAGGATCTTGTACATTGCTTATTTAGAAATAATCTTTTGCTTGTGTGCTGTGTTTGTGAAAAGTCACATGGTCTGAAGCATTTCTCACCATTACTAAACTGTGGGCCACCAAATCTGACCCCATTGTTTATGGCAGTTGTCTGGCTGAAATATGCATCATTTGATACTAGTAGTCTCGGAACATAATATATGAGATAAT
Organism: Emys orbicularis; assembly: GCF_028017835.1. Taxonomy (NCBI): domain Eukaryota; kingdom Metazoa; phylum Chordata; order Testudines; family Emydidae; genus Emys; species Emys orbicularis. The sequence goes on along the minus strand of NC_088690.1, from coordinate 6,086,934 downwards.
AGCTTTCAAAAATATATGGAAAAATGGCCCCTGCCCCGATGTACTTGCAAACAAAGTTTAGTTGATAAATGAATACTTTTAAAGGTGTTTAATATTAAATGCTAGATGCTTGTTTGTGGTGTTAATCATATTTGGCTTCCCTCCTTTCTTACAGATCTGGAAGCAGTATTTTTCTGCAAAAGATACAGTTTATGCAGTTATTCCTGTAAGTAGTTACCTTAACAAAATGTACACCATGGAGGTAGCACAAAAAGCTTTGCAATACAAGCTTCCTTTCCACTAGGTGTCTGTTGCTTGTAACAACAATCACTTAATGAAAGTAAAGTTTCTAAACCCAGTCTCCTTCCTAGGCTGACCAGCCATAATTCTGCATTTGAAAGTCAAGCTTCTTAGGCTTCCATTGACCTCAGTGGTCTTTGTGTATTTTAAGTGCATAGTCTTCATACTTTCCCAATTGTTGACTTTCAGAATCACTAATGCCTGTGGGGTCAATCCTTTCTGCAGCACTGGGCTCAAACCCAGGTCTCTCACATAGCAGTGTGGAGCAGTGGTCTGTTAGACCAGAATAGTTCTGGCTGAAATTTTCCTAAGCGGTTTATCCATTTCCAAGAACGAGTCTAGGGGAAAACGCATGGTTTTTCCCATGTTAAATTCTGGCGACCTTTTCTCTAGTGCCGCATGCTTTGGAGTGAGGACTTGAAAATTGGTAGTAAGGTGGCTTTTGTGTCCAGGGTGAGCTTTGTGTGTCCCCAAGGAAATCTGCCCAAATTTGGTCAAATCCTTGTTTCAAAGCAGGGCAGATCAAAGCGCACTCTGGAACGTCTCACGTGCGGCAGCTGGATCCATTTGGACAGTTGGTGTGTGGCAGGCTGCTGCAGGGTAGATTTATACCTCCGCAGTCTTAGACAATCCCAACTTTTCAGTGGCACCCCATGAGCAGCCTCTCCCAATTCATTCAGCCTCCCCCTGCTTTTCATTTCTAGGCCCTTGGTCTGGAAATGGCTTATTGTTCGATTTAATCTCTCTTCCTGTCACTGCTATAAACCTGGCTGTTGTGTTTGGGGGGGTAGGGAAACTCCTTATCTGGGCCAGTGTTTTCCCTTTCCTGCTTGGTTTCTTTAACAATCCCTTTTGATGTAACTCCATAGCAAGGAACCCACCATAAACAAACACAGAGACATGTATCATATTCATAAAATATAATGTAGATAGTTCTCAGTTCATCATAGCTAAGGCTACAGTTTATTCACGGAGGTCATGGCAAAAGTCACTTCCATGACTTCTTCGACTTCAGCTGTCAGCAGCTTGAGGCGGGGGCTGCAGCCGGAGCCGTGCACCCCTGCCCCATGGCTTGCAGTGGGGGCTGCAGCCCGGGCCCCTGCTCCACGGCCAGGGCTGCAGCAGGGGCCATGCGCTCCCCTCACAGCTTCCCAGGACCATGCACCACTCCTCCCCCCCCCCCCCCCCGTGGCGGCAGCCAGGGCTGTGCTGGGGTTAGAGCTGGGGACTGTGTGCCCCCCCTGCGGCTGCTGCCGCTGGAGCCAGAGCTGTGCCCCCCCCATGGCGGGGGGCTCGGTCTGTCAGCCCCCCTCACCCCCCCATGGGACCGCTGCTGTCATTTCCCCCCTACCTAGCCCTGCCCCCGGTTATCTTTAGTAAAGTCATGGACAGGTCACGGGCTCCCATGAATTTTTGTTTATTGCCCATGACCTGTCCATGACTTTTACTAAAAATAACCGAGACAAAATCTTAACCTTAATTGTAGCTGCTCATTCATTGAGCACCGTCCATCCTGTGTCCTGGATGAGGCAGAGGTCCTGTGGAAAAAATCGTTTATGATCCTGTAATGAAAGACTGGATCATGCATATGTGCAAGGGGGTCAAATTAAGGTTGCACAAGCAGCTTGAATTCTGGCATTTCCTAACTTTTGAGTGCTTGACTTTGCAACCTTCATGTCCTTTTAACATAATGTTTGTGGGTAATATAAAATATATATACTTCAAGAGATTGCTGCTATTGGCAATAAGATGTGTCTCCAATTAAAGCTAAGTCGATCTCAGAAGAGGTTGTGGATGGTTCTAAAACTTTAGTATAAACCAGATCTTGTATAAGTAGGGGAGCAATGCATGGTGCATGTTGTTGTTTAGGGAAGCAACTGCATTTCAATAGCCTGCAGTTTTAGTTGGCTGGATGCTGAACTATCTCTGTACAATGTTCAAAAGGAAGCTAAGAGCTTCATAGTTAGAGCCCTGCAAATCCATGGATATCCGCTTGATATCCATGCACCATTTTTGCGGATCACAGGTGGATGTGGATCCAAATTTTATATCTAAAGCCCTGCAAATCTGCGGATATCTGCTTGATATCCGCAGATCGGATGCGGATACAAATTTTGTGTCCGCGCAGAGCTCTATTCATAGTACAGTTGAACAGCACGTTTCTCCTGCCCTGAAGATTTTATAATCTAGATGAGCATATGACCCAACAAAGGGGCAAAGAAAACAGCAGGGAGGGGACATTGGGGAACACTTGAACCAAATTATATGGTTATGCAGCATGGTGGAACTCGCATATTTGTGGGGATCAATATAACTTAATAAGATAAATATGATGTACGACTCGAATGATAATCTGGCTTGTACTGTAATAAAGAGCAGAAGAGAATCTATAATGTATGTTCCTGTGGGTCAGCAACCTGCTTGTTTGCTTGTGTATAAAGCACTACCATGCATTTCAGTGGAACTATATTGGGGGGGAAAAAACAAAGTGGTATAATTCTGAAGTGTAGACATTTTTCAAGATATAAAAGCTTTGAATTCCAAGAGTTTGTTACTGGCTTCCAGGGACTGCATTGTCTAGAAGGGGTGCTAATGATACTTTCCATTTGCTCATTTCTGTAAACCTTACCAATTAAGGCAGCCTAATTGTTAATATTTACATATTTGAGACCGACTGTATATGCAGGTTGAACCCTATAAAGGTTAATGGAGTGACTGAGTGATAACTGTGTATCCATTATTTTTATGTTGTGAAAATTAATTAAATGATCTTGTTTCATCTCCAAAGGCAGAGACGTTCAATTTAATATGGAAGCGGGCCCAGAATTGTCCATCAGTAAGTGTGATATATACTGCATGCATATTCAGCTTTAATGGATCTCTTCTAGACAGAAGTTAGAGTAGAAGTTTATAAACTTTTGACCTTTTGTTATTCAGATTAATTGACGTAACTTGATTGGTAAAAACCATTTGATCTAGTATTTGTTTTAACAGTCAGTTAAAGACAGCAGGCTGTCAAACATTTCAGTATGGGCATAACAGGTAAGGAGTTCTACAACCAGGCAGTCTCCCAAGCTTAGTTTTATATAGAGATTTAGCTACATGCCTCAAATTCACCGTACTAGGTGTCATGTGGTTAAATCATCTGCATGCCGCTCTGCGGAGAAGCTAGCCTTGTATGCCAGCTTTATTGACACTACTGCATAACTATCCCTCTTGTTTATGCTGCTTACTATATTTCCTTGCTTTATTAGCCTTATGGCTAAATGCTTGATTGAAGTTAGTGGGGGTCTTTCCATTGAGTGCAGCTAGCGTTGTGGCAGAATGTTAAATACATTCACTCTACGATGGACCAAATCCCTTCCATTCACAAAGCTCAGTTCACGGCTGCTGGATGGGGAATGGAATCCTGCCTCACAAGCCACAGCACCTGTGGAGCTGTTCCACAGCTTGACTGCAGCTTCACAGGTGTAACAGCTTCTGTCCCGCTGCTTGTCTTACTACTCTCCCTGCACATGGCAAGTTCGCCCTGTGGATCTGCATCTTTGCAGATTTAGTCCCCCCTCTACTGGGTTGTTCCCGACCCCTCCCCACACTGCTGCTGAAGGGGGTGCACAGGGTATGACCCATGCCCCAAACTCCATGCTGAAGAGCCATGTTGCGACAAATAGAATGTTATTTTGCCCTTTGGCTGACATGATTTGCCCCCATGTCCTACAGCACTATTTTTAGTAATGAAGGAGGCAGTTAGAGCAAGGGACTGGAAACCAGGATTCTTGGGTTTTGTCCACAGCTGAACCCCTGACACATATAAGCTCATGCAAGACTCTTAAGCTCTGTTTCCCTACCTGTACAATAAGGATACTCAGGTAGCAAGGTTGTTGTGGGTTAATTAATGTTAATTAAAGCAATGTGAGATCCTTGGATGGGAGTTAAGCTGTGTAAGTGCTTACTAGTATTAATGCAGTTTATACTCTGGTGTTACTTGTGTCAGTGAATCATCTTGAGATATAGGTTGTGTGAAAGATGTTCAGGACAGAATTGTATTGTTATAAATTGCAAACGTTACTAATGTTGCACTGAAGTTAAATTTTAGTTCCATTAAGGAACGCTGTCTTGTAATTCTGGGCTTGTGTTCAGGTGTGTAGCTAGGACCTTTTGTTTGAAAAGTGTGACTGTTTGACCGTGTGGTTGGTTGTTTGAAAAGTGTGAATTGGGAGTGTTTTGTTCCAGGTGGGCCTTGAGTGTTTGATTGGAGAGAAAGCTTTGAGCCAGGCCAACTGCTTCGAGCCAGCAGCCTTATAAAAAAGCTGCCAGTTGGAGGACCTGGCTGAGGACTGACTGGATAAGTAGTAGTTCTGCAGAAAAGGACCTGGGGATTACAGTGGACGAGAAGCTGGATTATGAGTCAACAGTGTGACCTTGTTGCCAAGAAGGTTAATGGCATATTGGACTGCATTCGTAGGAGCATTGCCAGATCGAGGGAAGTGAATATTCCCCTCTATTAGGCACTGGTGAGGCCACATCTGGAGTATTGCATCGAGTTTTGTGCCCCCCACTACAGAAGGGATGTGAACAAATTGGAGAGAGTCTAGCGGAGGGCAACAAAAATGATTAGGGGGCTGGGGCACATGACTTACGAGGAGAGGCTGAGGGAACTGGCTTATTTAGTTTGCAGAAGAGAAGAGTGAGGGGGGATTTGATAGCCTTCAACTACTTGAAGGAGTGTTCCAAAGAGGATGGAGCAAGGCTGTTCTCAGTGGTGGCAGATGACCGAACAAGAAGCAATGGTCTCAAGTTGCAGTAGAAGAGGTCTAGGTTGGATATTAGGAAAAACTATTTGACTAGGAGGGTGGTGAAGCACTGGAATGGGTTACCTAGGGAGGTGGTGGAATCTCCATCCTTAGAGGTTTTTAAGGCCAGCTTGACAAAGCCCTGGCTGGGATGATTTAGTTGGGTTGGTCCTGCTTTGAGTAGGGATTGGACTAGATGACCTCCTGAGGTCTCTTCCAACCCTAATATTCTATGACCTTTGTGGTAAATATCAATTATCTTCATTACATACAAGATGGTGCTTCCTGTGTGATGACAACCCAGAGGCTAAACATGTGGGGGTGCTCAGCGTAGTTGTTTCCAGAAATGAAATGAATGCCCAAGCTATGGAACAGTTGTTTACGGCATGAGGGTGTTGGTACCTTATGCACTGCTGTTCAAAGACTACCTGTGCAAGGGAGTGTGCTGTTGCTTAGGAGAGATTAAGCTGGGGGGGGAAGGAACAGAACAACAAAAAAGAGTAAGAACATTATCTGACTGCATTTCCCCACATGCTGGGTTAATAGTATTGTTTTCCATTGTAAAGTACATGCCTTTACAGTAATTTGTACAATGAAGCATGGCCTAGCATAGTCCCAGTTTGGATAGGCAGCAGTGAAATGCTTCATGCGTAGCTAGATTCTGGAAGAGGAATATTCTTGTGGTTTTGACAGGAAGAGACTGCACCAACTTGATTCACTAGTAAGGAATGCCTTGAGTTCTATTTAATTTACTGAGAGCAAGGTCAAATGTATTTGGCCTTCTACAGTGAAGGCTATCAAGAGTTTGGGAAATAACTTACACTTGTCTGTGTTTTGCTGCAGAGAGAACCCCGTGCATCAGCACATGGTCTGGTGTCTCACTTCTCTTTCAGCTCCCATGTAGTGCTTTCTCTTTGTGTGTGATAGTGTTACAGATGCAACGCCGAAACCTATGAAGCCAAATAGACCAGAAATCTCCAGAGATAAGTTGCTTTCAAGCTGCTGTGGGACAGAGTTAGAAAAACTAAACTAGTGTGAAAGCCGTTCGCCTCTCCGCGTCCCTAACTGACCTTTTGTGACTTTAATCCCTCATTGCAGCATCTGGGGAGAAGGGCAAGAATGTCGGGCATGCGAGGCCACCGTCTCATTGTACCGTACAGTTCACTGTCCGGTTTTAAATGTCTCAAAACGCTGTTACCAAACATCCTCCATGAGTCCCTCCCATGACAGTGAATCAAGCGATTCTGAGAACACAGTAAAGTGATTCTTTTAAATCTGAGCTTCTAAAATTATCTACTAGGAAATGTAAGGCTGGTGTGTTGTCTGCCTGGAAGATGGATGCCTGCTCTCTCCACAAAGCAGGTAGTACACAGGAAGCAGCAGGGCAGACTTCCCTACGCTGCCCTGCCAGTAAGGCTCAACCCAAGCCTTTGTGTGTTTTCCTCAGCTTTCCTGGTGGTGGGAAGACGCCAGCAGGAGGTAGGCAGCAGGGAATGGCTCTAGCAGCTCCCTTTTAGTGTGGTGTGTAGCTACACACCACAACATGGGCACAGCCTACTTTTCACGGCAGCGTGTGGCTACACGTCCCCTACACTCCACCCCCAGCGTAGAAAAGCCGTAAGCTCTGTCTCAATAACCAACTCCCTGCTGTGACTCCTAACAGGGTTGCTGGTTAGGTCCCATTTCGTGCAGTGGGGATGCCCATTTACTCTGACGTGGGCTGGGAGCACATATAACGCTGACTGTCTTTTTCTTTGCAGTTCCTGTGTGCTTTGCCAAGGAAAGAAGGCTATGAGTTTTTTGTGGGGCAGTGGTCAGGGACAGAGCTGCACTTCACCGCGCTCATAAACATTCAGGTGGGTGTATTTTATTGTATTACTCTCCAGGGTTAGGTTTGAAACTCCAGCTGTATTAGACTCTGAGTGACATCTAGACATAGATGTATCTTTAAACAAAACTACAAAACCCTGCCTAGCGGAATCATTCCATAAAATACCATGCAAACTATTGCCTGGTTTCCTCCAGCTCCATGTAATGCAGCATTTATAGTGCTGGTGCATGATTTTAAATGAGGCATTCTAGTTCTGAGATAATGTATTTCTTCTTGGTGTTGTAAATGAAAGAGGTTGTAATCGTCTCAGAAGTTTGTTGGGCCCTACCTGTTTTTATTCCATTTGATTTGCCATACTAGATCAAACAACTTGTCTATCTGCTCTGGTGTTCTGCAGCCTTATCCTACCTGTTCATAGTCTGTCTACTCAATTAAGCAAGGTTTCCTTTCACACACCCACCAGCAATCAGTTTATACATGACGTATTTGACTGCTCTTCTCTTAGCCTGTGCATATGAGTCCAGAAAACCATCCCAACCTTTTAAAAATCCATGCATGGGATTTTTCTCTGACTTGCAAGTTACAGTTCCACATGCTTCAGTCTTCAGATTCGGGAGGCTAAGCAGGCTCAGACTGGCTCAGTACATGGACGGGAGACTCCAAGATTCAGTCTGCGACATTCATTCCTCTGAGTCAGAACTTGATAATCCCTTGTTCGTTGCCTCCCACAAGCTTTCTTTAACTTCATCTATTAGCAAAACACCCCTGAGACACAGTGTGCTAAGACGCCTCACTCTTCCTTCAAGTCTTTTCTGGAGTTGCTTCTTTTTGATTGGCTTTCCAGTTTGGCTTTTCCCTCCACCACTCCTGCCATTTTGCCTTATTTTGTTCCCTTTAACCTTTGAAATATTTTAATAACTAAGTTAGTTTAAAAAGTGTGGGGAGAACCAAGGGGCCCACAATGTACTTAACGTAAGCTTCTCTCGTGTCCGTTGCATTTTATTATCACTCACTGACCTTTGTCTAGCTTAGATTGTAAACTCCTCAACACGGAGGACAATATTGGGTTTGTGAGTAAAGCACCAGGCACTCTTATGGCGGTACAGCAATAATAATTATAATAATCCCTAGCTCTGAGATAGCGCTTTTCATCAGTAGATCTGGAAGCACTTTACAAAGGAGGTCAGAATCATTATCTCCATGCTGCAGGATGGTAGTGCACTGCTGGAAGTGCCATATTTTCGGACTTGAAACCAAAGAGCTGACAGTTTATGGCCACTAAACATTCCTTGGTACATCTTGCAAGAATAGAGAAGCTAATCCTGATTGGTCATTCAGATGCTGACACTATAAATGGCCTCTCCATTTTTAATTGGATAAGGTATTCCCTTCCGATTCTCCACTGAAGTAGAGTGATGTGTGCTGTAAAACAGTTGATGTGGTTGACCCCAGAGGAAGCTTCATTTCTTTAGCGGATGAAATGTTTCCTGTATGTGGTTTCTAAATAGTTGTGGGATCCTTGGGCATGAAATGTGCTATACAAACATAAAATTGAATGATTACGTTTTGACCATTTGCAGCATTGGATTCCGTAAATTCATCACGTACGACATAAAGTAGTACCATAGACATGGAAATTGTCACTGTCATTGTTTTTCCAATTTTGGCACTATGCCTTTGACCCTCAAGTAATAAAAATGTTGCCAATTCTGATGACTCCATGGTGAAGTTTATAAATTTGATGAAATAGATATGTGGACCCTTCAGTGGTATCATATAATTTAATACAGAGGATATTAAGCAGTTCTCTAGTATTTCCTTGGTTCTGTATTTACTGTCTTATGAAAATGTTTGAGTCATAAATAAAATGTCTACAAAGACCTTGGCTTCTAACCCCTCTATGATTTAATTTTGTTGTATACCAGCATAGTTATTCTTGTTCCTTTTGGACAGGCTTTCTAATTTCTCTTCTCTACAATTAGTTTGACACCTATATATCGTGTAGTTAAATTATTATCTAGAATAACCCCTTTCTAACACAAAAGGTATTGTCCCCAACGTGAGGTAAGTCTATTTTGGACTTCATTGTGACACATAAAGATGAATGAATCACTGGACTGGAAGCTGGTCGTTGCCTAGGGACCAGTGATCATGACTTGATTACATTCAATGTGGGCAAACAAAGGAAAATCCCAGCCAGTAATATATATAACTTGGTGCTTTAAAAGGGCTAATTCTCCAAAGATGAGGCAAATTATCAGAGAAATTGATTGAGGGGAAAATTTAGACAAAAATATGAATGAAAATTGAGAGTTATTTAAGAAGAGTTTATTAGGTAGCCAAAAAGCCATGATTCCACAATCAATAAAATGGACATTTTTGCCTTAAAGCCAATCCTAGGTCATTGGTGAAGTGAAGGCAGCAATCAGAAATAAAAAGGCAATATATAACAAATAGAAAAGGGGCGGGTGGGGGGGCGGGGGAGAGATAGCAGTCAATATATATTAGAAAGTCTGAAGGATAGAAAATTGATCAGGGAAGCTAAAAACATCAGAGAAAAATGGCTGGCAGGGCTAAGGACAATGAGAAAGAGGTTTTAAGCATGTTAGGAACAAAAGAAATCACAGCAATGGGATAGGCCCATTACTAGATGTAGGTGGTAAAACTGTTAATGGTGCAGAAAAGACAGAAGTGCTCATTAAATATTTCTGGTCTGTATTTGTAAAGAAGCAGGATAATGTACTCCTATCACATGAGGATGATGAAGTACTTTCTAGTCCATTCGTGACTGAGGATGTTACATCTACTAGGGATACGTATTTTTAAATCAGCAGGCCCAGATAACTTGCACCCAAGAGTAATGAAAGAGCTGGCCAATGAGATCTCTAGTCCTCTGATGTTAATTTTTAATAAAGCTTGGAATACCAGGGAAATTCAGAAGACTGGGAGAGGGCTAATGTTGTGCCACATTCCAAAAGGGCAAGAGGAATGATCAGGTGTCAACCTCAGGCAAACTAATGGAAAAGCTGTTATGGGATCCAATCGATAAAGAATTAAAGGATGGGAAGATAATTACTGCCAGTCAACATGGTTGTATGGGAAATAGGTCTTGTCACACATGCCCGATTTCATTCTTTGAGGAGATGCCAAGTGTGGTTGATAATGATAACTTAGTAGATGTAACAGACTTAGACTTTTGTAAGGCATTTGACTTGCTACCCCATGACAGTCTGATTTTAAAAATGAGCACCATACAGTATCAGTAAGGCACACGTTACATGGGTTAAGACCTGGCTGACTGCAAATCTCAAAAAGTGGTTTTCAGTGGGGAATCGGCATCAAATGAAGATGTTTTTAGTGGGGCGCCGAAGGGAGCAGTTCTAGGCCTGACGTTTTCATCAGTGGTCTAGAAGTAAATCTAAAATCACTGCTGATAAAATTTGCAGATGACACGCAGATTGGGAGAGCGATAGATAATGAGGACAGGGTAGTCCTACAGAGCCATTTGGTAAGCTGAACCCATTCAAACAAATGTCTTTAATACAGCCAGTTGCAAAGATCTAGATCTAGGAACAGTGAATACAGGCCATATCTACAGACTGGGGACTGTGTTTGGAAAGCAGTGACCTGAAAAGGATGTAGGGGTCATAGTGGATAAGCAATTCGCCATGAGTTCCCAGAGCGATGCTGTGGCAAAAAGGGCTGATGAGATCCTTGGATGTGTAAACGGGAGTAGTGAGGAGGCGTGCAGGGAAAGGATCGAAACCAAGCCTGAGTAAGGGAATGGGGTCCACGTTTTAAAAAGGATGTTGAAAAATTGGAGAGGAGGCAGAAGAGAGAGAGAAAAATGATTCACGGGCTGGAGAAAATGCCTCACCGTGAGTGATTTAAAGAGCTCAATCTGTTTAGCTAAACAGAAAGAAAATTGAGAGATGACTTGAATACAGGATATACAGGCTTTCACAGGGAGAAAATACCAGGTACTACCAGGCTCTTTAATTTAGTTGAGGAAGGCAGAACACAAACCAATGGCTAGAAGCTGAAGCCAGCAAATTCAAATGATAAACGAGGCACACATTTTTATCAGTGAGAGTTATGAACCGTAGAAACAAACTACCAAGGAAAGTGGTGGATTCTTCATCTCTTGCTGTCTGCAGATCAGGACAGGAGACCTTTCTGGAAGTTATGCTGTAGCTGAACCCAAGTTATTAGGCTCAATACAGGGGTAACTGGGTGAAATGTCATGGTCTCTGCTATACAGGAGGTCAGATTAGATGATCTAATAGTCTCTTCTGGCCTTAAAAACTCTGAATCTGTGACTTACTGTTGGCTACAGACACACAGAAGTGCAAATAATTGACTCTTAATTAAAACGGCCTCTCCTTGACCTTGCTAGGAGGACAGTGGGGAGACTGAATGAGTGAGTCTATGCACGAAGTTAATATTCAGATTCTTTATTAGCAGACTATTAAATATGCAATAAATCTAGAGTTTTTCTAGGGCACTGTTAAGAAGTCTCTCTCTCATCTCCTGCAGACCCGAGGTGAAACTGCCGCTAGCCAGTTGATCTTGTACCATTATCCTGAACTCCAGAAGGAAAAGGGAATAGTGCTAATGACAGCCGAAATGGACTCCAGTTTCCTGGTAAGAGAATCCCATATTGTTTCCTTAGTGTTCTACTAAGATCTGATACTCTGGCATTTCTTTAAAAGCAATTAAAAGCTAAGTCTTGTAAAGCCACACTGAGCAGAATGATCAGGTGATTTTCTGAATGAGAAGCACTGTTCTTCTTCCATCCTTCCCCTAAAGCGATTAGGTTAAAGAAATCTACAGCTATCCGTTGAATAACCAACCTAGAGAAAGGCAGAAAAATTCCCAAAGCCTGCAGACTTGGTGTCTAGTGATTGTAGTTTATGCCACATCTAATTTCCCTTCCTCCACCCCATTCTTGACGTTAGCATAATTCAGAAGGATAATTTAGAAAAGTGCAGAATTTTGGAGCCTCCGTTTCTCTTTTTTTAGGGAAGGGGATTTAAAGAAAAATAATAAAAAGTTGGTACTTCTCAGCAATGTTAAAACACACTTTTTAAAATTAACACAGATGGACAAATTTTTAAGCCTGCATTGGATTTTCCTTGTGCCTTCCCGTACCTCCCCTGAGTGAGGATGTACTGCCACTTGGATAGCTCTCATAGTACATGTAATGAGCTTACGGGACTCACGTTGCCAATCACATGAATAGCATGCGTGCAGAATGTTTTATTAGAGGGTGGGCTGTTAAAGGGCGAGAGTTTAAGGTTGTTTCATGTTGTTTGGAACAATCTGCGGAAGGAAGTGATGGATTCTCTATCTCATGAAGTGAGATCAGTATTGGATGCCTTTCTGATAGATGTACTTTAGTCAAACATAGTTATTGGATTCAGCGCTGGGATAACTGGATGAAATTCTGTGTTCTGTTCTCTGCAGGACGACATACTAAATAATCTAATGGTCCCTTCTGGTCTTAAAATCTTAACTCTGCATTTCCACACACTGGCAAAACAAATTGTGACATTTTACCATAATGCACATTTTCTTTTCCTCCGATATTTGTTGATTTTCAATCACCCCAATGTTCTGTTATTGACACATTTCCAATTTTAACTCCATTACCGAAGTTTTGTCTGTGAATTATATTATATAGAAGTATATTATATCTTAATACTAGAGCGAGGCAAATACTCAAAATAAAAACCTTTCAGTGAATGTTTGTATGAATTTTTAAACAAATTTGTTTCATCTCTCTCTGCTTTCTGTAATGTTGCTATAAACTAATTTTACATCCTCATTCCACTGTCTTTACTCGTGAACAGGATCCCCTGCTGCTGTTTATTTTTTCTTGTAAATGTCCTCTCTTGAACATTTCACAATCTCTTTATTAGCATTTTGCTCACTATACAAACAGGCACCCATTGTAAGACATACAATACCCACTACACACATAACCAGACAGAGAGAGAAACGTCTATTATCTCTTGCTATGAAAGGAACCTGTCGGGGACGCGTCACTTCCTGGTTACCTGCCTTAAGAACATAATTTTCATTATAGACATAGATCTCCTTAAATATTATCCGTACACACATTTCACAGTAGTGATTATGATGTCCAATGGGTTATCGGATCTCGGTAAAGACCTCACATGCCACCCTTTAGTGAATTATTATGCAGACATCTGAAACTCTGTGTGCCCCCTGTGTCCTCTGTCTGTTGGCACCAAGAAGTTCCTGGGTCACAAATATTCATAGAAAAAAGTGTGGAAATTGGAGAATATTCAAGGAAAATGGATTTTTAATTCAGAAACCATGCTGTGGGCAACATAAATAAATAGGGGTATGGAACGGCTGCCATATGAGGAGAGATTAAGACTGGGACTTTTCAGCTTGGAAAAGAGACGACTAAGGGGGGAATATGATAGAGGTTTATAAAAACATGACTGGTGTGGAGAAAGTAAATAAGGAAGTGTTATTTACTCCTTCTCATAGCACAAGAACTAGGGGTCACCAAATGAAATTAATAGGCAGCAGATTTACAACAAACAAAAGGAAGTATTTTTTTCACACAATGCACAGTCAACCTGTGGAACTCCTTGCCAGAGGAAGTTGTGAAGGCCAAGACTATAACAGGGTTCAAAAAAGAACTAGATACATTCATGGAGGATAAATCCATCAATGGCTATTAGGATGGCAGGGATGGTGTCTCTAGCCTCTGTTTGCCAGAAGCTGGGAATGGGCGACAGAGGATGGATCACGTGATGATTCCCTGTTCTGTTCATTCCCTCTGGGGCACCTGGCATTGGCCACTGTTGGAAGACAGGATACTGGGCTAGATGGACCTTTGGCCTGACCCAGTGTGGCCTTAATTATGGGTTAAGCTTGATTGTTAGTTACTCATCCAGTCAGGAAACTGAGCCATGTGACCCCAAAGTCCAATCAAAATCAACCAGCACAGCTTGGCTATTGGATATTCGTGAATAACTGCTCCCAAGCGGAACATTTTGAATCATTTTCTATGATTAATAAAATTGAGAAAATTCCGGTCTCTTTCTCTTATAGTTTCCAAACCGGTGAAATTGGTTGTTCTCTTTGGGCATGTCTGCACACGGAATTGAACCACTCTAGCTTATATCTGTCTAGTTAAAGCGGTACTTTAGCGTGGGTGCAGTTATGCCAATGTAAAGGTTCCTTACACCAATATCGCTTACTCCCATATGGGAAGGGGAATAAGTAGGGAGGCCACTTGTCTGGCTTTGAACCAGACAGTCCTCATTTGGGGTGGTTTGTCCTATTCTAGCATTGAGACAAAACCAGACATGGTTTTGTCTGGTATTGGATGGGGACACCATCTTTAAGAGCGTGCCACTCCACCCTCTCTCGTGTGACCTTGAATGCACCGTGCGGGGTGACCTTCCACACACCGGGCATGCGAGATCATGGCGGGCAGGCAGGTCTATACCATTCCCTGAAGTACCTGAATGTCTGGTTGACTGTGAATGGCCACCCTAGGAATAAGCCATACCAGTATAAAGCACCTTTATACCAGTATAACTCTGTCCGCATTAGGGGTTGTACTGGTATAACTATATCCATCAAATAAAATCTCACCCCTGACTGACTTTTATACGGCTATAAAAACTGTGTTGCCCAGAACTTTGAGTTCTTTGCCTAGCTGTGTTTAATACAGAGTATTACTGAAAAACTTTTACGGAGGAAGTCTGGCAAGGAGTGGAGCGGAAAGTTAAGGAGAACATATTCAGAGTCTTGGAGGGAGCGGAGTATGAGAGGGGTGGTGGAGCTGTGGTTCCTGAAATGCAGAGCTATAAGGAGATCAAAGTTAGTAGGAACAGCACAGAGGTAAGTAGGTCAGTGAGAAGATGGATCAGGCTTGTGGAGAGCTTTGAAAAACTCAAACTTTGAATAGAGTTAGGAGCTGAGCAGGAAGCTCGCTAAGGTAACAGAAGCGGACTGAAGAGGGATCTGTTTGCAGCTTTTCAGTAACCACAGAGCTTTTTTGAAAGGGGAACTTACTTTAATGTCAGAACTGCTGCTTTCGCTATTTTGATACATTCTTTTTTTCTTTTTCTTTTTTTTAACCTGACAGAATGTCCCTGAAGCTCAGTGCATAGCCAATCAGGTGCAGCTTTTCTATGCGACGGATCATCCAGAGACCTATGGATTAGTGGAGACCTTCAACCACAGGCCTAATGAGTTTAAGTACATGGCAGTTATAGCAGAGCTTGAGCAGAGTGGACTTGGAAGAGAACTGAGACCTCGATGGGACTCTGACAAAGCCTAGTGTCTGATTTACACAGCATCTGGGCCAGACGCATTGAAATTGCTCATTGGAAAGGGTCCTTGACACAGGAGTTTTTTTAATTGGGGGCAAACTCCAGTTTTTATATGGGGCCTGTTTGCTACAGAGTTGGTCTGGACAAAAGAAAGATTTGGGGAGTGATATTCACCCCTGACTGTTTTGTATCGGTGCAAGGAAATATGGCAGCCTAACTAGGACCGAATGGGAACGACGCACCTTAATCCAACCTCATCAAAACAACTCTTTCAATACCTTATTCCTGAGTGCAGTATTCCTGTGGAAATGATAAATCAAACGAGAGAAGGGGGGCTACTTACGGGAATACGTCAGCCACTGGAGAGAGACAACAAAGGATGTTTGTGTTCAATAAAAGCTATTTGGAAGTTGCCCTCCACTATAACTGCATGGGTCAGTGCATTTTATCTTGTATGAAGATTATAAATTCCCCTCTTTCATCCAACAGTGAAAAGATAATGCAGTTGATGATCTAAGACAGGCTCCTCTTTGTTGATTAACGTGTGGGATTCCCTACATAGCTGCATGCTTTGCTTTCTATGCTAGTGCAGTTAAGGACAAAAAACACTCAGCTGAGTTAGATTTGGCTCTGGGAATGTCAGGTTTTTTAATTGAGACATGAACTTCATTCAGGTGGCCAGCTGTTAGGTCACTGTATTGGGGATCATTTCACCGATGACATGATGTGATAACAGGGTTTTCTTTTTGCATATTGGGCTTTTTAAAGTGGTCCAGCAGATAACTAAATTGTTTTAGAGATCATACTAGTTTGTCCGATATCATCTAGACAGCCAGCTCTTAAACACGTCAGCATTTGAAAGGGGTAAAATAGAGCTCTTCTTTATCATTTGGGAAAAACACTGTGTACAGCATTAAAAATGGTTGGGAATAGAGAGCTTTGTAATTCTGTTCAGGATTACCGTGGGATAACTCGTGTGCACTGGAGTGAATGTATCACACATGATATAACCGAGCAGCAATTAAAGTGAGTCTGCCTTAATAAACCTTGGTGATCTCTGGTGAAACTAGCGCCTTTCCTGCAAGGAGCTTACAAGCATTGCCTGAAGTCCTGTTCTTTGCAATGACGGTGGGAAGCAGCCACTGAATCCTTGAACAAGGGCCATAATGATCTGCACAGTGAGGATGCAAAAGCTGTGCACAGATCATTGACAATATGATGCCAGTGCGCAGTTAGAGAAGTAAACGAAAGGCAGCCAGTGTTTGTCTGCAATTGTAGCTTCGGGGGAATAAAACTGCAATGTTTCTCAAATGGATTTCAACACACACACACACCCCGAGCAGTAATTACTGTCTTTAGCACATACTGCGTGTTGGTAGTGTCCAGAGCACCTTGCAAACATTGTTTACTCCTTCCAACACCCGATGAGATAGGTAAGCATTGTTTGTCAGAGTGGGAAATAGCGCTAGGAAGGGTAAGAGACTTGCCCCCAGCCAGAGAGGGAGCAGTGATCGCAGGGCCGCTGGGGGGTGCAAATGGGGCAATTTGCCCCGGGCCCCGCAGGGGCCCCCACGAGAATATAGTATTCTATAGTATTGCAACTTTTTTTGTATGGAAGGGGCCCCCGAAATTGCTTTGCCCCAGGCCCCCTGAATCCTCTGGGCGGCCCTGAGTGATCAGAGCAAGGATTGTAACCTGTGTGTGACCCATTATTAGAATTAGGCCTAGGTGTGAATGGGGCTGAACGATTGAGTTGTGCGCATTGTTCACTTATGTACATAGTTCATGACTGTCATCCTCCCCCCCAACATACACACTGGTGCTTCTCTCCTGTTGGGCCGGCGCTTGCTCCCTTGTTTCATACTGTGCACATGTAGTGCTCCCTACTGCTGGTGGAAGGAGGTTCAGGTATCTCCTGAGAACTGTCTGACCCTCTCCCTAACCCTGGACCCTCTGGAGGCTTCTCTACTGGTCAGGCCAAGTGGAAGAGGGGGTGGGGATGGGATTGGGGATGTGACATTCCTCCATCAGCTGGACAGGAATTAGAAAAGAAGACATGCTGGCTCAGTAGGGGCCCTGGTAGGTATCTGGGGACATGGGAGTCCCTGTGGGAGCAGCTGTAAAGGAACTAGTGACATCATAGATCATGGAGTCAGGATGGAGGCTTAGAGCCTTCACATAGATGGTCCTGGCTTCCCACAGATCCCTGGGCATCTGTTTGGTTTGAGGTGTGCCCTGATGCCCTCTTCTTCAGGGGTTGGGTGTGAACCTTGTTCCCTAATGGGGATGATGTGGTGGGGTGTTTCTGAAAGAAGAGCCTCATCCTCCTGTTTTTTTCTGCAGGAGAGGATGCTCTTGGCCTTTGATAGTTGGTGACCTCATCTAGGCTTTGATTAGGTTTCAAGTTCCTGTGTGTGTGTACAGCACCCTGCGCAGTGGGGGCAATCAGTCCTTATTGATGCCTGCCTGTTCGTGCTATGATACACCTCACAGACCACGCCTCTTCAAAAAACAAAGTGGAGCATAGAAACAGTTGCCTCCTTCTGCTGGGTTTCTTGTAGCCTTCCTGTTACATTTATCGGCTTCCCTTCATATGCTGAAAGAAGGATGATTTCAATCTGTCTACCACTTCCTGGTTTCAAGATTTTCCAGCTATTGCAAAAGTTTTCACTACCTATGTAGCATGACACCTGCGTGGGTGATTGGCAGCGGGAATCAAACACAGGACTTAAAACTCAGCCTCTGAGGTACAAGAGCTTAAGCTCTGTTAGCTCAAGGCTGTAGCAGGTTCCAGTTTCTGCAGTCCACCCCTAGAGGGGGACAGAGAGCCACACAGTAAGTGTGTGTTACCCATAATTTTAAGGCTTTCTTTTAACCAACCTTGTAAATAGTTACAAGGTAAGAAATCGTTCAAGGGACTTTAAAAAGCAGCAAATGTAAAGCAAGAGGGGAGGCATTTCTTTATGCTATGTGTGGTTACCTCAGTAGGATGTCAGTATCACAATCACTGGGACTGCATTTAAATAAATAAGGGCTTGATAATGTCAACCAATAATAGCCTTTGCAGCTGTTCAGGCTAAGATAATAAGGTAATCATTGTTGATGGTTTCAGGGAAAGAGGTGTATAATCACTTGCAGAGGGTCAAGAAGGAGTTTTTCCTCCAGGGACATAGATGCTTTATGGATGCGTGAGCGCACCCACAGGAGGTGGGAAGCCGTGTGGCAAATGAGAGTTGACTTCCTTCTGAAGCATCACTAGCTGCAGTTAGTTGACATTTTTCATGGAAAAAGTTTTTTCCCACTGCGAAGGGCGCGTTCTGTCAACATTGACTTGTTTGCAGAAAAATGCTGATTTTTTTTTCTAGATTTTTTTTTTATTTTTTATTTTTTTATTTTTCAATTGCGAGAAAACAAAATGAAAAATATTGCTTCAAAGTGACATGTCAAAAGGACACTTTTGGTTTCACCACGTTGGCTTGTTTAGCTTTGACCAGACATGCTGACATTTCAGGTTTTCGTTCTGATCCGGAAAGTAATTTTGAAACGTCAACATTCCCCATGAAAGGAAAGGTCTGTTTTTTGACCCACTCGGCCTGTGAATGCAGTGCTTATGGCCGGCTCTCTCGCTTTCTGTTACAAGGTGCAGCTCGACTCTTGCTGCGTGGGACGATCGGGCGAGAGATTGTCGCTTTCTTCCAGTGGAAGCAACACAGTTTCACTTTGCCCTTCTCCCTGGCACCTTCCTGGTGAGTTTCTCCAGGTGTTTTACAAATGCAGTGGACTGAACCTCGCAACGCTCCTGTGAGGCAGGACAATGCTACTGTCCCCATTGTATGTATGGGGAAACTGAGGGACTAGGGTGACCAGAGGTCCCGATTTTATAGGCACAGTCCCGATTTTTGGGTCTTTTCCTTATATAGGCTCCTATTACCCCCCTCCCCACCCACTGTCCCGATTTTTCACACTTGCTGTCTGGTCACCCTATGAGGGACAGACAGCATGACTTGCGCAACAGCTTGCTTTTTCCTGTTACACAGTTAAGAATAAAACCACCTCTCCTTAGTCCCGTGCTTTAGCCACTAGATTATCCTTCCCCTTCCTAAAATAAAATCAGGTGTAGGGCTCACTCCAGCTTTGAGCAGAAGAGATGTTTGTTTATTATTTGTTAGAAATGTGAATGCGTAGGAGGATGAGTCATTGCTCTGTTGTAATGAGGTCAGAATCGGAAGGGATCCAGTACAGAAGAGTGGGGCTTTGGAAGCATTTTTAATATTGAAACGTCTGGGTTCCTGAAACTCTCTGGATGGGAAAACCTGTCACCGACAGACAAAGGCAGCAGGGAAAGGAATTTGCACCGCCAAGGATCCTGCAGAGGGGGCTGTTTCAGAAGGTCCGTGGGTATTGAGACGATTTTGAGGGTCCTCCAGAGGGGTTTGTCATTTTATTTTCTCCATTTGGAAGCCTGTCTCATTCCCTGTCTCTTTACGCATCATCTGTCTGCCCATCACTTCATTGTGGGACCCTTTCCCCTCTCCCCTTTTCCAGGGCCTGACCCTGCATAAATGCACCACCTGCTCTAGAACTGGGACCTGATGATTCAGGGCCTCTCCCCAGTAAGCTGAAGAGAAGTGGAGCTGGCCAGTTCTTTCCCCTCCCCCCATGCAACAGGAGCAGTGTTACATAGGGGATAGAGCGGTGAGAGCGTCAAGACTCCTGGGTTCTGTTCCCAGCTCCGCCACAAACTCGCTGGGAATTTGGGCCAGGCACGTGGGCGCTTTTGTAGCTGTGACCCTGTGTGCCTGAGCTTACCCGTCTCTCAAGTGGGTGTGACACCATGCAGACCTGACATGAGATTTAACTCTGCCCCCCAGAGCACTGCCCTTGCTGTGTGTCTCAAGAGAGCGGGGTCTCTACTGACAGCTGTTTCATTCCCACCCCACAGCCTGTTGTCTGACACTGTCGGCTGAGACGTTGCACAATCAAACTAAAGCCTTTTGCTGGTTACAAGCCACCCAATTGTTCAATATTAATAGGCCTCTTTTGGGGGTCAGCATCTGATACGCCATGACCGTGCCTCCGGCTGATTCTAAATAGAAAATCAGTCGCTCTTAGTCCTTTGAAAGTGTGGCCTGGTCTTACTGTGCTCGCTCCACTGATTCGGGTTTGAGTGACCCATGCCGATTGCCATGGTGAGTGGTGGTAGAAATTGGCATCAGAGCTTTGAGGAGATGAAAGGCCCAATAGAAACTCCAAGCCTGATTCCTCCTGCCACTTACTCAGGCACACAGCTTGAGATTGATGGAGTAAATGGTGGAGTTTAATGCCATCTCTGTACCCTGCCTTTGTGCTGTGGAGTTCTCAGCTGTGGGTCTGGTAAGGAGCGGGGGTAACTTTGCAGCCTGCTTATGAATCACATAGAGGATTTCTATTTAAAGTCTGTAAACATCAAATCTCATCCACTTTAAAGGACCCTATTTATTTGCTACCTTAGTGTATGATTTAAAGCCACAAACATGATACCAGGTTGAAATTAGACAGAGATTTCTAACCATCAGAGGAGTGAAGTTCTGGAACAGCCTTCCAAGGGGAGCAGTGGGGGCAAAAAACCTAACTGGCTTCAAGACTGAGCTGGATAAGTGTATGGAGGTGATGGGATGATGAGGTTGCCTACAAAGGCATGTAACTGATCTGTGACTGCTAGCGGCAAATATCTCCAACAGTCCTCGGTGATAGGACACTACATTGGGAGGGCTCTGAGTTACTACAACGAATTCTTTCCCAGGTGTCTGGCTGGTGGGTCTTGCCCACATGCTCAGGATCTAACTGATCGCCATATTTAGGGTTGGGAAGGAATTTTCCCCCAATTGGCAGAGACCCTGGGGGGGTTTCGTCTTTCTCTGAAGCATGGGGCACGGGTCACTTGCAGGTTTGAACTAGTGTAAACGGTGGATTCTCTGTAACCTGAAGTCTTTGAATCTTGATTGGAGGACTTCCGTAACTTAGCCAGAGGTTAGGGATCCATTACAGGAGTGGGTGGGTGAAGGTCTGTGTCCTGTGATGTGCAGGATGTCAGACGTGATGATCATAGTGGTCCCAAGTCTGAGTTATTTCTTCCAGAAGTCATCCCGTCTGGATTTGGAGACATGGAGAACCCACCGCTTTCCTTGGGAGTTTGTTTCAATGGCTAATCACTGTTGCTGTTAAAAAATCTGTGCCTTGCTTCTAATGTGAATTTGTCTGACTTTAACTTCAAGCCTTGCTCTTGTTCTGCCTTGCTCTGTTAAATTAAGTAGCCCTTTAGTAGCAGTATACTCTGCAGTATTTTCTCACTGTGAAGGTACTTAGACACTATAATCAATCACCTCTTGATCATGTTTTTAATAAGCTAAAGCAAGACTGGATGCCTTTCTAAAGGATCTACTCTAGTTCAACCTCAAATTATTGGATTCAATGCAGGAATCATGGGGCAAAATTCTATGGTCTGTGTTATGCAGGAGATCATACTGGATCATCATAGCAATGGCCTTAAAAATCTCTGAAACTCCTGCTCTGAACGTTAGACGGCTTTTCTGTATCAAATACACTGAGCCTGGAGTGCGGGTGAGAGTGGTGTTTGCAGTCTAAGGGGAAATGGAAAAAAAAAAAATTGTAACTCAAAATAAAAGTAGCACACCATAAAGTCACCAGAGGGCAGTATCACCTACTGATTGGGAAGGACTACAGGACCCAGAGTTAGAAGGGGCTGGTTCTCTTTTTCAGGCACTGAATGTTTCTTATTAAATGAATTTCACAATCAGAATCTTCATGGCCCACCCGCCATAGATCAGATACGCTACTGTGGAGCCTGCTGGTATGTATGATAGGTAAATAAATGGATATGGTTTAAATCACTGAACGTCAAAGGTCAAAGGAAAGATCAGTTAAGTTAGGCCAAAACATAAAGAGAAATCTACAGCTAAATGGATTTTAGACTGATCAGGAAAATGTTTCTGGTGGTGGAGTTGAGAAGATGCCCCACTAGTCCAAGGAAAGCAGTGGCATCACATGGATCATATAAAACGAGACACTAGCAACCCCTGCAAATTCTAATCCATGGAACAATTCTGTATTGTCTCCTACTAAGGCTGAGTGGCTTAGATGCCAGGGTACCTCACCACCAGAATAATGCCGACAAACTGGAGGGAAATGATGTGGAGAAGAGCAACAAAAAAGATTCGGGTACTGGAGGGGAGGGTGTGTGTGTGTGTGCGTGAAATTGACTTACACGAACAAAGAAGAGTAAAATATAGCTTGGGTAAGAGATGTCCTTCAGTGAGGAAGGACAATAACCTACGAATATTTGAAATGTGTAACAGCAGTTAGGAATTATTTTTAAAAACACCAAGGACTGGGGAATACAACTAGGAGCAGGATAAGGTTCAGGCAATGAAAACTGAAGATGAAGATCAAGATGCACAGATCTCTCCCCAGCGAAACTTCCTGAGAGTATCAGCTGCCAACGGAAGTAGCAGAACCTCTCAGATGT
The DNA here is from genome assembly GCF_028017835.1 of Emys orbicularis. NCBI lineage: Eukaryota > Metazoa > Chordata > Testudines > Emydidae > Emys > Emys orbicularis. Next base: position 6,064,182 of record NC_088690.1, on the reverse strand, counting down.
GAGATACATTTAAAACCAGACTAGACAAAATACTAGCACAGTGAATGTCTAAGGAACAATCCTGTCCTGACCGGGAGAAGGTCTTCTCCATCTCCAGTGCCTCTGTCTGACGAAAGCCATGCAGACAGTTGTAACAATGCCCTGACTGTCTTCATTCCAATATTCCTGTTGAGCTCAAATCTTGGAATTCCCTGGACTCCTTCATTATGGGGTGCTGAGTACAGGAGAAAACCCTCAAGTTTTACCATTCCAGAGGTCATCCCAAAGGCGATCCGTTGATTTTTGATTGCATTTTAGCCACTCGGATGTCTTTAAATGCATATTTGGGGATGAGGTTAGGGTGACCAGATGTCCTGATTTTATAGGGACAGTCCCGATTTTGGGGTCTTTTTCTTATATAGACTCCTATTACCTCCCACCCCCTGTCCTGATTTTTCACATTTGCTGTCTGGTCACCCTAGATGAGGTCAGCAGTTCTACTTCTCTAAATTTAGCCAGGAGATTTGCTGCTGGAGATCAAACGTGCTGTGGGCTCCAGCAGTGCCTGTTTCTGCTGCCGAAAGGGTCGAGACCTAATATGGCTCTTGGGCCCAGATCTTTTAAGGTATTTAGGCTCAGTGAAAGTTTGGAGCCTAAATAGCATTCAGGATCTGGCCTTTGGAGCCCCACCTTCTATGAGTCAGACTGACATCCCAGTTCACACCCTATCAGGAGAATCTTCAACACAGGTGCAATGTCCCGGGGAGGGAAAAGCACATGGGAAGAGGGAAAGGGAGGCAGCCAAGACTTCTGCAAGTGAGCTGTGTCCACTGCACACAGCTGCTGGCAGACCACCTGCTCAGGACTCTCTAGGTCCTTGCACAGATGAGGGACAACTGGGAAAACAACTCCGTTTGTTTCATAACCAGAAGCGTGGCATGAAGGAGCACAGTGAATTATGGCTGTGCTGTTGTTGGGAATGAAGTTAAGGGGGCTGGTTTTAATTTGCTGGAGCTCCCTGTACTGCTGCAGGGACTTCTGGGAGTGGGGGGGCGGGGGCAGGGGGACACTGGTCTTCTTAAAACATAGGAGAAATAGTGCAGCTAATTCTGTATAAGCCAGCAGTGATGGGCTGCAGTAAGGGGAAATGAGATGATCAGTCTGGGACTGACTAACAGATGCTCAGGAATCAAAAGATACACGCAGCTCTCGCATCCACACAACCTGCAATTACTGTGTCGTGGGGTTGAGTTCAAGGCTCCTAAGACTGGATCAAGTCACCCCTTAACCTTCTCTTTGTTAGACTCAACGAGCTCAATTTATTTAGTTTATCACTATAAGGCAGATTTTCTAAACCTTTGATCATTCTTGTGGCTCTTCTCTGAATCCTTCCGATTTATCAACATCCTTTTTGAATTGTGAATCCACGCTGAAGCATCAAGATTTGACCTTCCCCGGGGCTCCCCAAATGATTTGTATTTCTCCTTGTGTAAAGACCTGGCTCTCTGCGTATTTCCCAAACCCAACGTGGCTTTTTTTCTCTGGTGGAATGGCCGTGTGTAGAGAGGGGAGGGAATCGGCTCAGGAATCGGCTCATTGTGTTAAAAGAGAAATGTTATTTCTCCAAGAGAGTGGATGGCTTGATTCATCAGCTGTTGCCAGCAGCGTTTTCAAGGTCGTAGCCTGTGATGTGTGTTCTGAGGTCTGCATGGGAATTACCCAACGCCAGGGCTGGAGCAAACAGCAGGACTGGAAAGGGACCTCTAAACAGCAGGACGGCAAGTTGCCGCTGTGGAATTTCCATTGACATCTTCTGCTCTGTGGTTAAAGGCGCTGGATTGGGACACGGCAGACCTGTCTTCAGCATCTTCCTGGGAAGCCTTGGACAAGACACTTAGCATCTCCCTTCCCCATCTGTAAAATGGGGCTAATAGTATTCTCTCTCATGATGCTCAGAGAGACGTGGGCCATGGAAGTACCTGACCCACTCAGCATCTAGCAGGATTGGACCCTCAGAATGCGTGTGGCCCCGGACCGCTACCATCTCCTACTTTCTCAGGCTTCATGAATTAAATGCCGTTAGTGAGCAAAGGGGAGATGCTAGCAGCTGTCTCTAGTGATCCCACCCTTCAGGCATTTGCTTTGAAGTTTCCCGGCCTCTTTAGTCCGAGGAGAAGAATCCAATTACCTCAAGCAGATGAACACTGTGCTCATGCAGAGACGAAATTAAACCTCTCCTCACTTGGATCTGAACTCTGGACGGACGAATGGCCTTTTCGAGAGCGAGGGGTGGGGTGAACCGATAGCAAACATCTACAATCAATCCCATTTAAACTGGATCAAAGCTTGACCTTTGTCTCCTGGCATTTTGGGTGTCCGACGCTGCTGGCGGCTGGTATTTCAAACCACTGTCATTTAGTGATCCATTTGGGTTCCCCAAATCAAAGATTTTTTGGAGGTTCTACTTTATCACCTTTCTTTTTCTGTGGCGCATGGGTTAGATCCCACCGTCTGCATCAAGTGAACAGTGCAGCCATCCGCCGTCCCTGTTATCCACAGAGAGCAAAGAGAAGTGCTAGCAAGTTGCCGTCTCCACTTCTTCTGTGAACACAATTTTATTTTGGGTCAAAGGCCTGATCTGAGAACATGCAGTTGACTGACTTCAATGAGTTTTAGTCGTTTGGCACCTCTGAAACGTAGGCCACAAAAGCCTTGGGACTTAGTACCCCATGTAATTTAGGGTGAAAACGAGGTCTCCATGTTGCTTCGAAGCACGTTCCTGCCACATCAGGATGTTGCCCCACTGTGACATCACATGGACAAACATGTTGAGGGGCTAGGAAGGTATTTTAGGTCCTGAAAGCATGGCTTTGTAGGACGTATTATCCACCCAATACAACTGGGATGGTCTTGGAAAGCCAGGACATATGGCTGGATCTCAGCTGTAAGGGGTCAAGTGCAGATCTGAGTTCAATAGACCGGGACACACATAATAAAGGGAGAGCCACGTGTAACCCACTGCTCAGTATGTTCTACGTGGAGGTGAAGCTGTTATAAGCTTTGGCTCTCTAGCATGAGCTGTAGGGACTCATGCTTTTAGCTCGGAAGGTTGCCAGTTCAATCCCCAGTGTTGGCTAAGATGGTGGCCATCCCACATGCATCGATTTGTTCTGTATCTTCTTCCCAAGGGCCAGACAATCCAGGCTTTCGTTAACCAGGAGTTGTTTGTGGGGAGGAGCTACAACAATAAGACACTACGGGGACTTCTTCAGTCCTCTGTGGTTGTGCAGTAAAAGCTTCTTGTGATGTAAGCTTGCGTGGCAGGATGCTTTTGTGCAACAGCTTCAGAAGTTGCTAGGTAACCATGCGTTGGCCTCCAGCCAGCAATAAACTGTTCTGATGGCATTCTAATTTGTGTCTTCACTGAGTGAGGGGTGGGTGTGTGGGGGGGGTCTCTCTCTAGCTACTTGGGCAGTTTAATTCCCTCCAGATCAGTCAAATCTCTTACCAAACAACCAACAGCTTTTTAAAACCAACTCCCGGGATTTTAAAGATGATGGGGGAAATGGGCTAGAGCCTTGCTTGTTTCAGAAAAGCTTAAAAGTGTGTGGGGGGGTGTGATTTGTCTTTAAAAAAGCTTTTTACCTTAGACTTACAGTATCAGAAATATAAAGGTGGTGGTTGTTTTTCTGGCGCTCTCCTTGGAAGTCCCAAGACTGTGAAGTGGGAGTTTTCTCAGCTGTGGACTGAAGGGAGTTGGGTTTGATTTTTTTTTTATTTAGCAATGAGTTTGCTAATCCCAATTGTTTGTCAGGTGATTGAATAAAATAACGACGGACAAAACCAAATAGGAAACAGCGTTTTGAACAGACTGGCTGAAAATTCCTTCCCCTCCCAATTACTCCACTTTCATTTTCTTGACTCTTATGATGTCATTGTTTCACTAGGTCTCCCATCATCCATAAAGTCTTCCAGGAAAAACAGAATAGACAAGACCAGAGTTTCTAACATAATAAAGGGGAGAAATTTCACCATAAATAAGGAAAAAAGGGGGCACAGATTCATTTTCCCCTTGCAAATCACCTTTAAAATACTCCATTCCATAAACAACAGTCACCCCTCTCAACCTCCGGTCTGAGTCGATGAGGAATTGCTCTGAATTTATGCTTAAATTGGGATAAAACCACTGAACATTTGAATGGAAAAGGATAGACTGATGGTATTTGTAAAGGAACAATGTTACTGATTAAGTCTGCAATAAGATCTACATTCCCCCCTATATTTATCTGCAACATGGACGCTTTCTTTACAAATATAGATCCCCTCCACCCCCACCCCCCCCAAAAAAGAGGTCCCACTTCATATTTTCCCATCTCTGCGTCCCAGCACATGTGGTATTGGATATTGGTTTGAGGTACTCTGTGAAGTGCTAGTGTTTCTTTAAGAAATGTTCTCTTTAGTCAAGTAGTGGTGAGCCAGAGGATTATGGGAATTTGTAGCTGAGGCCCAGGCACTGACCGTGCATGCCTGTGGCACGGTGGTAGGGTGGAGGTGCAGAGTTGCAGTGTATTTTGCTCTCTGTGTTTAGGTGATGTTAATGGCTCCCCATGCAAACCATGTGACGAATCACCCGGCTATTGCAGTCATAGACAGACTCTACAGCAATGCCATCATATTCTGTCCGTCATCAAGGTGGTGGTTTCTGTCGGAGCTGTCAAATCTATCCCAGTAACAGCCATTGCGTGAGACACCCAATCACTCTCTTAGCAAGCAGTCCTCTCTAAACTGCCCTGCTCACACCACGCTCAGAACAGATTAGCACTAGCAATCCCAGCAAGGGCAGAGTCTGTGTGCTGTGCTGGATGTGGACACCGAGTGGACGGGAGGGTTTCTGTTGTGGGGTGTGTGTGTGTGTGTTTAACCCACCTTAGGTGTTTTATGAGGTCCAGCCACAAGAGGGCAACAACGTTACACAGCGGGTTAGCATCAGAGACAAGGGCTAAAAGGAGCCAGGTTGCTGATGAAGGCGGAGAAAAGCAAATGTAGCACTAATCTTCAAAGAATGGGATGGCGAGCAATCCTGGCGATTACTGTCTTATAGGTTTAGCGCCTCTCCTGGCAGGGACTGAGAGGTCCTTTTTTGCATGGCTAACTTCCTTTACAAGCATTTGCCTTTATCCCTAAAGTGGGATAATAACAGAGATGGAGAAGACCTGTTTAGCTCAATGGGTGCATTTCCCTGCAAGGGAGGGGCACAGTCTCCTGCTGGAGGGTGCGTTATTGCACCTGATACCAGGCCTGAAAGTGCTGTACTGCCCCAGCCCCCCTTTGGCCCTCCCCCTCCTCCCAACCTCCAGCCCTGGTACTGTCCTGCCAGTGGGATTCACTCTGCTATCTCATCCAGTAATGCCCTTTACAGAGACTAGCGTCTGCTATATTACCAGGACTGACCATGCACTGGGGCTGAGCCATGAACCTTGGAACATCTTCATTAGCTAGCTGCAGTGATGCTACATGGGTAATTGCATGTAGTTACTTGGAGCAGCCACGGGGTGGCAGCATAACTGTGAAAGCCCTGCACTCTCTGGCTACTACCAGGCTGCAGTGGACTATTATATTTCATGGCAACCCAGTGGCTTGTGCATTGCGTGGGGGTGGGTCACTCAGTGGGGTTTTCCCGTGACTAACTCCAGCTTTATGCTGATGAATGCCACATGTATCGGTTTCATTATTTCATCTCAATCTTACTCTGATCTTAGTCATATTTTGGACTCCCTCCTGAGAGCCAGACACAAAATACCCATTGGGGATCACAGTTGGATTTCTATAAAGTGAGGAAAAATCGTGGTGACATTAAAGCACTGATCTGTCTCTCACTTAAACGCTCAGTACCTCAGTTTCCCCACCTGTAAGATGGGCATAATAATGTTTCCCTCTTGGCTGTGGTGGTGTGAGGATAGACACATCAGTGCTGGGGAAGCGCTTGCATGCTACAATGAGGAAGCTAGATAGACTCTGCTCTCCCCTGCTTTGTAGCCGAATGGCTCTTAGAATCCAGGCCAACCTGTCAGATTCCACCCACGGGCCTCTTTTAAATTTGTCCTTGTCCGGGGAGGCACGTGGAGCTGTCGTCTCCAGCCACAAACAGCATCCAGGCAACCTGTTGCCGCGATTCTCAGCAGCTCTCACACGCTCAGCCCTCGTAGCTCAATATGAAACAAACACACTTGGCTCTCACTGAATAGCTTTCCAGCATCACTCCTGTCGCTGCAGGTTGGCTGGCATGGGAATAAAGGCAGGACCCAGGCAGTTTGCCAGAACAGTTTCCTGTCTCGGAGTGCTCCGCGGGTGTGCTGTACTCATCTGCGCCGCCTGCCCTGCCCCGATCCCCTGAGTGGGTTACATCAATGGCAAATCCACCCTGGCCTCCCCGTTTCTCAGCGTCTTTCCCAACCCACGCACAGAGGACAGAGGGGTTTTTTCAAAGAGCATCTCAAGGCCCCAGTTAACCTTTGCGAGGCAGTTCTTCTGCGCTGTTCCCTGGCCCGTTTCTGGGCTATCCCTCAGCCCAGGGAGCCTGACTGCAGGGCCTTGTCCTTCTACGACAGTGAGAATGGGCAGCAGCTCGTGGTGCTTCCTTCCAAGTGGGAGTTCCCCCGCATTTGGCCACCAGGAGCTCCCTTCTTTCACCTACAGTCAGGGCCTTTCCATTTCCTCCCATATATCCCCCTCTTCTCCCCCTCCCCCGTGGGCCACCTTATGAATGCCCCATCCCCTCCTACCTCTACAGTCACAGAGACTTCCCCCCCCCCCCCCGGAGCATCGCCCTCTAGTGATACACCCCCCACCCAAACCGTGCCAGCCACCTCCCCCATCCTACTGACATAAACCCCAACTTCACCCCACTCCCCTCTTCCCTTCGCCCTGAGACGCTGAAGAACAGGGCCCTGGTTTGTGTTGTCAGAAATCGGACACAGCCTTCGACTAGTTAATCTCTGTCTTCCAGCGTGGGTCCCGGGTCAGGTCCTTTACTGTAGGGGGAGCCAGCAGGCTCAAGAGGGGGGCTGAGTCTGTCTGGGAGCCATTTCCTCAGTGGCCTACACTGGCCGGCGCATGGTGCAGTGATTGCTGGGGTTCTGTAACGCTGGGCGTGCCTGAGTCTGCCCGCCAGGAGGCAAACTCTCAACCCATTGCAGCAATCTGACGCACCACCCGCTTGAACCCCTCGTCTTTCTCGGGCGTGGCTCTTTGGGCAGCTCCACGTGGGCGCCTCCATTGAGGGTAGAAATCTCCTGGGGTCCAGGGCCCTCTCCACTGCTGCCAGCACCCCATCTGCAGTGCTAACCACCCAGCGCCTCTTAACGCCTGCTGCACGCACTTCCTCCGAGCAGCCTCCGGTGAGTGCTGCGGCCAAATTCCCAAGCAGAGCGCTGCTGATGGCTTAAACGGCAGCACATTAACCTTGTCCTCTCTCCTCTCCTGGAGCTTGTCCGAGGCTTCCTGCGCGGCTCACGTATATCCTCTTCCCCCAGCTGATCAGCGCCGAGAGATGCCCTTGATAACAAGTCTAGGGGCCAGCCCTAGGAGTCTTTGTTGGTCCCATCCATGCTGCAGGCGTGACAGGGGTTCGTGGTGACTCGCGTCTGACCCGCTTGCAATGGACACAGTTATGTTGTGTCTGCCCAGCACCTCTTCCCTGCAGGCCGGTGTCGGCCATGTTTGTTTGCCCGTCCCTAGGCATTCTGGGTATTCTCAGTGGGCGAGAGAGTGGCCGCCACCGCATGTGGTGCGGTGCATTCTGGGATGGCCTACCACACAGAGAGCGGGGAAGAAGGAAGCTGGCCGAATCAGTGCAAAAACCTTAGGCATAGGCCCTGACTCCATGGGTACTCCGGGGCTCAAGCACTCATGGGAAAAAATCAGGGGTGTTCAGCACCCACGGACCCCAAGGCCCCACCCCCACTCGGCCTCTTCCCCCGTGGCCCTGCCTGTGCTGCGCCTCTTCCGGCCCCTGCTCTGCCTTGTCCCCTAAGGTCCCCGCAGCTCACTCCTCTCTGCCCCATCCCCTGTCACTCGCCCTTAAGGCAAGAGGGGGCAGAAGGGAGCGAGCAGCAGGCGAGAGGGGACAGAGCGGGGGCGGGACCTCGGGGGAAGAGGCGGAGCAGGGGTGGAGCACCCACCATCAAAGACAAAAGTCAGCGCCCGTGTGGTTAGGGGTCTCCGCCGTTCAATGTTGCAACCTGGGAACGGGGGGAGGAGGGGGGGGGACCCCCAAGCACCAGTGAAACAGGGTTAGTTGCCATGGCAACTGAGTGCTAACTATGTTGCACTGATCTAAAAAAAAAAAAAAAAGTTTAGAGCCAACCAACTCCTGAAGCTGTGGTGTGGACAGGGCCTTGGGGGCCCCAGAGGCTAATGGGAGCTGCTAAAGGAAAAACTGGAAGTCAAACACATTGCTGCCCCCTAGGGGTGACTGCTTCTTGTCATCTAGGGGGTTATCGCGGGTCAGGACTAGGCTTGTCGAATGTGCAGAAATTTTGAAGGCATGGAAAAAAAGCACATTTCCCCCCCTTTTTTCCAGCAAAAATCAGAAATTTGGGGAAAAACTCTGCAGTAGTTGTGTATTTATCAAAGCTAAATATTATTTATTTCTTTAAGAATCAGAATTGTCTGATGGCTAATTTCGTTAGCACATTAAAAAGTACCGTTTGGTCTATTTATGAAATATATATGTAGAAATTCTTTAGTTTGGATTTGAATAATGACAAATATACCTAGCATTAGGGCCGGCGCTGCAGCTGCTCACTAAGGTACTTAGGTGTATATTTTTGCCCGTTGGCAAATAGGATAAAAATATAACATGTTGCAAATAGAAAACATCAATATTGTTGTAAACAGAAGAGAAGGTTATATCATTTCAGGTCAGAAATAATGTGTAAATAGACCTGGCCTGACATTATCATGGAGATACAGAAGAAACTCATGTTTCCAAAGAAAGAGCTTGGAAAACGAATGTCCTTGTAATGTAGTTAACAGAGCACAATATTAAGGACCAACTGTAAATTCAGGTATATAGCCAAACTTTATAGTAAAACCACCACCAAACTCTTCAATAGTGCATTATCATCAGATATACATCTACACACAGTAAGTGTCATAACTGTAGACAAAACTAGCCATCCTCTGAACAGTATAATATAACTTAAACAGCCTACCTCAATTTTACTTCTTTCCTTCCTCCATCACTGTTCATTCTGAGAGAAAAATACTTAATAGACTAAAACGGCTGCTACTCTGAAACCTGTCATTAATAGAACAGTTTCTTTTCAATTTCCCCCCAAATTTCCAATTTTTCCAGACCAGGGCTTGGGAAAAAAAACAGATCCCCCTTCCCCCTAAGTTCCCCTTCTCCCTCCCCCCAGACCTTGAGAGGGCCAGCTGCGCCTCTGACCCCTCCCTGGCTCTCTGAGTGCACTCCCTCCAGGTGCTAGGCCCTTAGCTTTCACCTTGGGGAGGAATTTCACAATTCTTCACTCCCAGATAGGGCGCTGGCTACAATACTCTGTGTACCAACCCTCATTGCCTAACAGTCCCGACTGAGTTCAGCCCCTGAGGTTCATCCCTTTGGAAGCTGTTACCAGGAAATGAATACAGTGACCCAAACCAGCCTTCTTAAAGTATTGTTTAATCTTAACAGTAGGAAGGAAGCATGACAAGAGAAAAGTCTTTTTAAACAGTAATCCCTAACCTTTATATGGCGCCTTTCACCAGCAGAGCTCAAAGGGCTTTACAAAGGAGGACAGTATCATTTTACAGGTGGGGAAACTGAGGCACAGAGTGTGGGGGGGAGGGAGGGGAAGTGACTTGCCCAAGATTACCCAGCAGGCTGGTCACCAAGCCAAGCATATGACCCAGAGTGCCTGAGTCCTAGGTCAGCCTCTATCCCTCTCTTAAGACAGTCTATATGCATACCTGTCTTCCCTAAAGGCTATCCTGCACCGGGCTCCCCAACCCCTGGGGCGCAGACTGCTCCCCAACAATCTCTGCCTCGATTCCCCCCTTAACCATCTGCCCTCCTCCAGAAAGTGTCTGTGTCTTTTAAACCTTTCTGAGGCTTTGATCTCCATGCCCCCAGCTGGGCTGAGCCATTCCTGGAGCAACCTGTTTAACAAGCCTGGGGGATCTAGGCAGCCCATCACAGTGAAGGGGTCCACCCTTGTCCAACCAGTGTTTGCTGAGGGGGCAGTTCATCTCCCCCATCCCTGAATCCACAGAAAAGAGGAACTTCCCAGTTAGTGGTAGGTAGGTGGGAGGAGAAATCTGACAAGCAGTGGGGGCCAGATTCTGAGTCCAGCAAAACTGCTTTAGATTGGGAACAACTCCTGTGATATCGGTGAGGCAAGAGTGATGTGGTCTTCACAAATGTGCCTGAAGAGGAGACTGTTTGGGGTCCTTTCATCTGCTCCCACTGCCCCCTGGCTCAGGAAATCCTGGGATGGTACTGTCGATTGTGATATCACTAGGAGCTCGCTCAGGGTGGTCTGATTGGGTTGGGTGAAGGTACCCGGCTTGGGGCTCTGTTGGACGAAGAGCAGATCCTTCTACTCAAAAAGTAATAGCAAAAAAATTTTTAAGTACATCAGAAGCAGGAAGCCTGCTAAACAACCCGTGAGGCCACTGGATGATCGAGATGCTAAAGGAGCACTGAAGGACGATAAGGCCATTGCGGAGAAACTAAATTAATTCTTTGCATTGGTCTTCGTGGTTGAGGATATGAGGGAGATTCCCAAACCTGAGCCATTCTTTTTAGGTGACAGATCTGAGGAACTGCCCCAAATTGAGGTGTCATTAGAGGAGGTTTTGGAACAAATAGACAAACTAAACAGTAATCAGTCACCAGGACCAGATGGTATCCACCCAAGAATTCTGAAGAAACTCAAATGTGAAATTGCAGAACTACTAATTGTAGTCTGTAACCTATCATTTAAATCAGCTTCTGTATCAAATGACTGGAGGATAGCTAATGTGGTGCCAATTTTTAAAAAGGGCTCCAGAGGTGATCCTGGCAATTACAGGCCAGTAAGCCTAACTTCAGTACTGGGCAAACTGGTTGAAACTATAGTAAAGAACAAAATTGTCAGACACATAGATGAACATAATTTGTTGGGGAAGAGTCAACATAGTTTTTGTAAAGGGAAATCATGCCTCACCAATCTACTAGAATTCTTTGAGGGGGTCAACAAGCATGTGGACAAGGGGAATCCAGTGGATATAGTGTACTTTGATTTTCAGAAAGCCTTTGACAAGGTCCCTCAACAAAGGCTCTTAAGCAAAGTAAGCAGTCATGGGATAAGAGGGAAGGTCCTCTCCTGGATGAGTAACTGGTTAAAAGATAGGAAACAAAGGGTAGGAATGAACGGTCAGTTTTCAGAATGGAGAGAGGTAAATAGGGGTGTCGTCCAGGGGTCTGTACTGGGACCAGTCCTATTCACATATTCATAATTGATCAGTAAACAGTAAACTGTGAGGTGGCAAAATTTGCAGATGATATAAAACTACTCAAGATATAAAGTCCCAGGCAGACTGCAAAGGGCTACAAAAGGATCTCACAAAATTGGGTGACAGGACAACAAAATGGCAGAGGAAATTCATTGTTGATAAATGCAAAGTAATGCACATTGGAAAACATAATCCCAACTATACATATAAAATGATGGGGTCTAAATTAGCTGGTACCACTCAAGAAAGAGATCTTGGAGTCATTATGGATAATTTTCTGAAAACATCCACTCAATGTGCAGCGACAGTCAAAAAAGCAAACAGAATGTTGGGAATCCTTAACAAAGGGATAGATAATAAGACAGAAAATATCACATTGCCTCTATATAAATCCATGGTACGCCCACACCTTGAATACTGCATGCAGATGTGGTCGCCCCATCTCAAAAAAGATATATTGGAATTGGAAAAGGTTCTAACAAAAATGATTAGGTGTATGGAGTGGCTGCTGTATGAGGAGAGATTAATAAGACTGGGGCTTTTCAGCTTGAAAAAGAGACGACTAAGGGGGGATATGATAGAGGTCTATACAATCACAACTGGTGTGGAGAAAGTAAATAAGGAAGTGTTATTTACTCCTCATAACACATGAACTAGGAGTCACCAAATGAAATTAATAGGCAGCAGGTTTAAAACAAACAAAAGGAAGTATTTCTTCACATAACAGACAGTAAGCTTGTGGAACTCTTTGCCAGAGGATGTTGTGAAGGCCAAGACTATAACAGGGTTCAAAAAAGAACTAGATAAATTCATGGAGGATAGGTCCATCAATGGCTATTAGCCAGGATGGGCAGGGATGGTGTCCCCAGTCTCTGTTTTCCAGAAGCTGGGAATGGGCGACAGGGATGGATCATTTGATGATTCCCGGTTCTGTTCATTCCCTCTGGGGCACCTGGCATTGGCCACTTCAGTAGACAGGATACTGGGCTAGATGGACCTTTGGTCTGACCCAGAATGGCCATTTTTATATTCCTCTCTTTTTTTCCCTCTCCTCTGAAAGGTTTTTACTGGTGCTACTGGATCCAGACAAACCCTCTGGGTCTCTCTAGCTCCCACACGAAACCTACCCTCTGCTGCCAGCCTATGGTGTTACAGGGATGTTTGGATCAGAATATTTTCCTCTGCCTTGCTTAGCTACCAGAGCGATGTGAAATTTTTGTATTGTTATTGGTGGAAACCCATTTCAGTCTGATCTGAGCATCCCTAAATTTAGGGGAGGATAGTCCTTCTTGTATCAGAAACAAGGGCACAATCCCAATTAAAAAAAAAAAAAAAATCTGTTGCAGGCTCCTTTAAGAGTTAAAGGGACCAGGATTCTGGATATCTGTCCCTCTGCCGGCTGTTTGCTTTGGGAGGCTGTGAGTGAAACAAACCTGAGCTGATTAGAGCTGGTTAGAAGAGTCTTGCCACCCCTGGGTTATAGTATTATTACTGTTGTCAATGACTGTCCCTGTAGCTGGTAGCAAAAGGAACAAGATTCAACATCATCTGAAGTGGAGTCCATACTTGGGGGACTAGGGCCCGGTCGTGCTAAGACTTATGGAGGTGACTCGCAGAACTTTAGTGTGTAAGGCTCTGCAGGGTTGGGCCCTCTGTGTGGAAGGTGAAATGTACATCAGACACTCTTAGGTCAGACATTTGCTGTCCTGGTGCCACGTGTAAACGTCAAGCCATCTGCAAAGGACGAAAGCAAAATGTGAAAAACATCTGTGCCTCCAAACCTCCCAGCTAATGCAAAAAATTAACCGCCCCCGGCCTTGTGGCTGACAGCAGCAGAAGGGAAATCCCAGAGAGGTTGGAGACGGAGACTCACGATTTAATGTAACTACAAAATGACTGTGGACAAAGGTCCAGATGCTCAGCGAGTGGGAATTGACGTGGCTGCGTTGATTTCAGTGGAACTAAGCTAACTTGCACTTGTTTAGGATCTGGCCTAGAGGCCGATGGCCCGGAAAGGGAACAGATTGGGGGGAGCTTGTCTTCTTGTTTCCCATTTGTTTCCTTTTCTTGAGGCACAGTTTAGAATTCAGAGCTGCAGGGGGAGGGAGGGAGGGTGGGTCTGTGATTTTTGCAAGCTGATGGGTCTGTGGCTTCCTGCCTCCTGGATGACTCATGTTCACTCAACTGGATTCTGAAGTGTGATAAAAAGGGAAAGGCAAATCTAACTGTTCCTCCTGTCTTGCTCAGCCAGTGGCTGAGATGGCAGGTGAGGAGCACTCTGCACCAGGAATGGAATGTGACATGGACGGGGCAATGACACTGCCGCACCTCCTGTTGCAATTACTAGCCATAAGCTCTGATCCACAGCCCGTTGATGTCAGTGGAGGGTCTATTAACTTCAATGGGCATCGGACCAGGCCCACAGTGCTGAGAAGGGGCAACACTTGTGATGCAGGCAGGCTGGGGAGTAGGGGGAGGCAGTGTCCCCGCCTAAGCAAAATCTTTGGCGGCTGATCCGGATCTCTCACAGTGGTGTCACTCTGGAGACTTCAGCAGAGTTACTCCTGGTGTGAACCAGTGGAAGTAAGATCAGAGTTTCCTCTGTCTTGCTTTACTGCCGGAGCTGTGTGAAATTTTAATATTGTTAGAGGTGGATTTAAAGCAAGACCCCACCCAGATCTGAGCATCCCTGAATTTTGGGGAGGAGCCAGATTTCAGTGAGTGTAACTATACATTTTCTTGCAGTGTATTATTCAGCCACTAGGTCACCCTGTGTGCTGTATAGAGTTCCAGGCAGGGTGCGACTATGCTGGTAAACAAAGGAGACAAAGTTGGGAGTCAAGCTACATGGAAGCCTGTTTGTTTTTGTCTTTAGCTGTGGTTTCTTGAATAAATGGCTCCTGTTTAAGAATGACTATGGTTCTATAAACCATGATAGCAAGGAGGTGACCTGACAGAGGTATATAAAATAATGAACGGTCTTGAGAAGGCCAGTTGGCAACATCTTCCTCACAAGGGGCATCTGATGAAATTAAAAGTTATTAACCTAAAATTGGTGAAAGGAAGTAATTGGGAACAATTAACCTGTGGAACTCACTGCTACATGATATCATTTTAGAGAAAAAGAAGGATCTAAAGTAAAGTTTGGACAATTATATGGGTAATAACTAGTGTCTGAATGTATACTAACCAGGATAAAAGCATATGAGCTATACCTACCATCATGCTGCATGATAAAGGACTGCCACTGGGAGATGCATATATAAGCCGGTTGTTGCAAAACTCTAACTCTGAAGCATCTTTGGTGCTGATCCCTGTCAGAGGAAAGTTATTGGCACTGTGGACCTTTGGTCTAAGCCTGCATGGTCCTAAACATTAAACTGGCCAGTCTAGCTTCATTGCCCAAGCAGAGGGAGAGAAAAGTAAAGTAACTTAGGATGCACTCTGGCTGAATTCCCATTGACTCTATCTAAGAAGGCATGTGTCCCCTGACTGCTCAACGAGGCCCATAAATAGTGGGAAATAAATGAGACCTTTCACATTCTTTAATTTTAGTAACTGAAGCTGCCATTAGTAGCAGAGGGATTTGATTACATATATGTTGATGGTCCCCTTTAAGAAAATCAGGGTATTGTTAGTAGCTACAAGCCAATCTTGGGGGGCCGGGGAAGGATCGTTATGTAGCTTATGTAGCCAATAGTTAATGGACAATGTGGACAAACTTGGCCCTACATCTCCCTTGTATAGAATAAGGGTTTACAGAAACTAAGAACAATAGAAATGTTGCCATGGCGTTTCCCCCCCAATATAAACCCCTTTTGCAAACATTCTCCAGCAATGTTTGCTACCCAAACGCTGTAGCTTTGTGCCAATACAAGGCAATCTGGTGGCGAAACTGATTATAAGCAACGGCTAAGCTGCTGAGCTGAGAGAGAGAGGCAGAAAGCAAACCTACAGAGCAAACAGTGAAGGAAATTGGATGTGTAAAAGCCTTTGTCATAGAAATTGAAGGTGTTGTTAATTACACAAGTACAGAAACTTGCTGTGTAGAACTCGCGGAGGGCTTGATTCTTGATTCCTCACACCCCTAAAATGTCCATAGGATTTAGAGGCCGCTTTGGGGGCCACCAGGATTGCAGGTTTATACCGGGAGTTTTGGTCCCCTTAAAGAACTTTATCATATACAAATGTAAAGACCCAATCTTGCTCATAGAAACAGGCTCAGTTACACCGAACTGCAGGATCAGAGCTCTGTTTTGAATGTGACATTTAAAGGAAGCAACTTTAAAGCCAATTCGCTCAAGAGAACCTCTCTTTTTCTGAACACTGGTGACGGTTGTGCTAGAACTGAAGGCTAAATCCACCAGCTGATTTTCAGTGGCAGAGGGAAAGCGAATAGTAAATGTTTCTCTCCCCCTTCTCTCTCCTCCGGTCCCACCCCTCAATTAACTTTTTCATTTGGAGAGCTATACTGCCACATGTAACATTCCTTTGTAAATCTGTGGGCTGGAGCCAACTAGGGGAAGCCCAATGAAAGACCCACAGCCAAAGGAGATATTGCAGCATCAAAGCATGATGTGTGCTTTACACTTTCCCAAGGAACATGCTACAGAACAAAAATCTCCACAGAGTAGAGAGACAAGGCGGGTGAGGTAATCTCCTTTATTGGACCAACTTCTGTTGGTGAGAGAGAGACAAGCTTTCAAACTACACAGAGCTTTTCTTCAGGGCTGGGAAAGGGACTCCCAGCATCACAGCTAAATACAAGGTAGAACAGATTGTTCAGCACAGGTAGTTAGCCGCACATATTCTAAGGGATCATTCAGGCCTATTAACACCCCTCCAGTCATTGTGGGTGGGGGTTTAAAGGGTTATAGATTGTTGTAAAAAGCAATAAATCCAGTGTGTCTATTTGGTCCATGATTTTTAGCATCTAACAGTCTCATTTTCTGAAGGAATTGTGCAGGTCTCCTTGAGGACGAGGACTGAGAGATCAGCTGTAGAGCGATCGCTTGGTGACAAGTGCTCTCCCACAGGTGAGATGGGGTTTTTTGTTTATCATTTTTCTGTTTGAGTTCATTCAAGAGCGTGGTGATTGTCTGTCTGTTTTACCCACATGGTTGTTATAGGGGCATTTAGTGCACTGGATAAGATACGCCACATGTTGTGATAGGCATGTGTGGGACCCATGGATCATGAAAGGTGTGTTGTGGGGGGTGTTGATCATCATAACAGACCTGCACATGACAAAGCTGGGAGCTTAAATTCATAACTCTGCTAGATGCTGGAACCCATGGACAGAATACAGACACTGGATTTATGGCTTATTACAACAACTCTGTAACACACTAAATTCCCCCCTCCACAGCTTTCCTGCCCCCCAGGACTGGAGGGGTGATAACAGGCCACTTCACCTGGAATGATCCCTTGAAATATATGTTAACTACTTATGCGAAACAACCTGTTCCACCTTGTATTTAGCTGTGACTCACTGAGTGATTTCCCACACCTGAAGGAGAGCTCTGGGTAAACGCCAAAGCTTCTCTCTCTCCCCAACAGAAATTGGTCCAATAAAAGTTACTACTTCACCCACCTTGTCTGTCTAATATCCTGGGACCCACACGGCTACAACTACGCTGCATACCACAGAGTGGAAGCAGGAGACAGAGAGATTGAGGCATAGGGGGCAGGGCAAGCGACGGGTTCTTTCTTTCTTTTTTGAGTCAGTTATTGCTAAGGCAGCTGTACTCTAGACACACTCAGGATATGACATCACTGGGAGGGGGGGCGGGAAAGATCAGGCAGAGTTTCTTTAATGAAAACCCTAGCAAGGGTTGGTGCGTGTGTGAGGTTTTTCCCTGACCCTGGGATCTCACAGCTAAACCGAGGGAGCCCAGAAGGAATCCGGAGGATCTAGCTAGTTGACCTTTCCATACACTCGGGAGGGATTTGGTCTCTAATTCAGATCAGTTCTGGAGTTAGGTGAGTGTTTGGTTTTGTTTTGTTTTTTAAACTTTCCTTAAGAAGTTTCTGGCTTGCTCTGAGAATAACTGTCTCCCAGCAAAGCCCCTTCCAGCTACAACCTCACGCTTTCCCTGCTAGCCTGTTGTGTGTCACAGTCCCACTGGGAACAAGAGCAAAAGCAGCCAAGGGGATTGATTCCCCCAACTTCAGAGCCCCACAATGAAGTTGCAGATGGTACATTTTAGGGGGAGGGGGCATTTCAGGAGCTGGATGCTGCAAACTAGGGTCCGCTCAGCTGGTGCGCTTGTAAATATTTAGTGACCCCGTGTTTTGTGACATCCGGGGCGAGCGTGAGGGGCTAGCCACAGCAGAGGGGGAATGAATGTGGCTTTCAGAGCCGATGAGTGGAGTAAATGTCACTTCCTGGAGCAGAAGAGGATCCAAAACAGCCGAAGTTTGGAAGCAGTATTCTGTGCTTAGCAGAGTTTGGACAGGGGCCGGTTGCCACTGGACGGCCACGCTGGGGTCTGGGAGCAGAAATGTACTTTGTATGGTTGTAGTGTTTTGCAGTTCAATGGCCCATAGCTAGTGGCTTGAGTGAGGCAATTGCATGTCCTGGAAGCTGGTCTATACATGTTGGCGTGAGCGCGTGGCGTTCGGGAGGAGCTTGGGTTTGCCCAGAAGATGAGTTGTAGAGGGTTGGTGTGTCGTGTTTTTTGGTATCATGTCTGACCCTCACATGGGGACTGCGCGGCTCACATGCTCCGAGCAGGCAGTAGGAGCCTCTGAGCCCAGGCCTTTCGGGGTTGTGCCTCTGTAGCAACTGTTACTAAGGACTGGACCTGGTCCCTCCAGTGCTAGGAGCATGAGCCTTTACTGATCTACACAGGTGTTCGATCAGACCCCAAATCCCCTAGCTGGCAGCTGTGGTAGATCCATGTCCTCTGCGGAGCAAGCACAGAGTGGGACGTGTAACACACACTGGCCAGGGAGCTACACCTCCCTTCTGCTTTCCAAGTAAGAGGATCGGTCTAGTGAGAGGAAGGTTGGCCCGGTGGTGAAGACATTCGACTCTGACCTGGGTTCAATTCCCCCCTCTGCCACAGACTCCCCATGTGACTTTGGGCCAGTCACTTAGCCTCTCTGTGCCTCCGTTCCCGGATAACAGCACCACCCTACCTCACAGAGGTGCGGGGAGGAAAAAGACATGGTGGGAGGAGGTGATGGGGGCCAGATAGACCGAAGCTGTGGCCTGGTCCCTTGGGGAACAAACACTACAAGGAGGCGTGATCAGAGGCGAATTCTAAGAGGGTGTTGGAGGAGCAGCAGCCGAGTTGCATGATGCCAAGCACTCAGTGGGCTAGTACCGGGCAGAGTAATGGGCCAGCCGGTAACACCAGCTTGGGGCAGGGAAATCGTGGGGCAGGCGGATGTGACAGTGGAGGGAGCAGCAGGCAGGCTGGGTGATGGAGGCAGCAGATGGGGACTGCCTGGCAGTGGGCAGGGTGAAGGAGTGAACAAAACCAGGCAGGGGGGCAAGGGTCTGGAAGCAGAAATCTGCTTGGCACGTTTGCAGTGTTTCGCACTTGGCGACAGAAGGGGGTTTCCAAGTCGTGAATCACCACTGGAGTAACCTGGGCTCCGCTCTCCTGGCTGCAACTTCTCAGGCTGTCCCCTGATTGCAGCAGCCAGAAGGGTGATACCCTACGTGGGTTTTGGTGCCTAGTTTCTGTGGTGGTTGGTGCTGCCTCTGAACAGCTGAGACTGTGCGGGAAGTTCCCTTCCTGGGACCCACAGACAGATTCCCATGACATCTAGCAGGTAAATGTTGTTCTGCGCTCCTTGGAGATCATCATCTCTCAGCTGGGGCTCCTCTTCCGATCTTCCTCTCCCAGGCTAGTTCGCTTTGGCCTCTCCCCCAGCCCTTCACGCCCCAGCCAACAAGCTCCCCCTCCCAGTAATTTCCTTGGAACGTCTCCTGGAATTTTCCATCCTTTGTGACGGCATTTGGGATCTGCGGCCAATAACCCCGTTCCTCCCAGGCAGTGCAGCCGGGGTCTGGCTTCAGCAGGAAGCCAAGAGAAACCAGCCCTGTTTGGGGAACATTGAGGTCAAGTGACCATTTAAAAAATATAATCATGTCATGTCCCCTTCGATTAGTTAAGCTCAAAGGCTGTACAAGGACAGGGCGCAGATGGTTGACTTGGGCATAACGCTGCTGGTCTATTTCCAAACATACGACTCTTTGTATCAGGGTTTCATTACAACAATAACGAGACTCCAAACCTATAAATGCTTATGCGCATGCTTAACTGTGAGCATCCTTGTCCCATTGACTGCAGAGGCATGTGTGTACCTGAATGCAGGATCAGAGCCCAGCTAAGACTAGTTAAGTATCTAGGGTGACCAGATGTCCCGATTTTATAGGGACAGTCCCGATGTTTGGGTCTTTTTCTTATATAGGGTCCTATTACCCCCCACCCCCTGTCCCGATTTTTCACACTTGCTGTCTGGTCGCCCTATAAGTATCGGAGGGGTAGCCGTGTTAGTCTGGATCTGTAAAAAGCAACAAGGAGTTCTGTGGCACCTTATAGACTAACAGGTTAGTCTATAAGGTGCTGTTAGTCTAGAAGGTGCCACAGGACTCCTTGTCGCTTCTTAAGACTAGTTAATACAGTTGCAGGTGCCTGATGGGACAGCTGACTGGGGAGGTTAATATCCAATCGAAATATCTCGCTATTATCCTTTTAAAGCTTCAGCTAGCAGCTTCCTCGCTGACTTCTCCAATGCTCGTCTGCTATCGAAGTAATGTGTCAGCAGGGGACTTTCCTCTTTTACTGTTGAGAGCAGAGAGGAATTCCCTCAAACTTCAGAGGAGCCGAAGTCAGCCACTGAGACGGCTAGGAGTAGGACTACAGGCCTCTTTATTTTGTCACGCAGAGTCTGCCTAGCTGGAGTCCGCAGCGCACGGCCACTTCGGGTATGCCCGCCTGGCAGAAAAAACAAAACCCACCGCAGCGAGTCTCCGAGCCCAGGTCGACTGACTCGGGCTCGCGGGTCTCATGCTACGGGGCTCAAAATAGCAGTGTAGATGTTCTTGCTTGGGCTGGAGTCACAGGCACTGACCTTTCTTTTTCCCTCTGGGTGCTCCACCCTCGCTCTGCCCCGAGGCCCCGCCCTCGCTCCACCCCCTCCCCCCCGAAGCCCTTCCCGCCCGCCCACTGCTCGCTCCTCTCCACCCCGCATCATCCAAGCGCCTCCCGTCAGCCGCTCGCTGCTGGGTGGCTAGTCCCGGGGCCCCGCCAAACAGCTGTGGATGGTGAGTGCCGAGGACCCCCTGTTTTTTTTTTTCCATGGGTGCTTGAGCTGTGGAGCACCCATGGAGTCGGCACCTCTGGCTGGAGCCCGGGCTCTGAAACTCGAGCGGGAACGTCTGCGCAGCTATTTTTAGCCCCGTCGGACGAGCCCTGCAAACCCAAGTCAGTTGACTCAGGCTCTGAGGCATTGCCATGTTTGGGTTTTTTTGCAGATACACAGGCCCCAAGGTCACCCACAAACCACATGCATGTGGCATGAGAGAGGAAATTTGTGACTGTCAACTCCCCAAACCCAAGAGTCGGTGAACTAAAAGGGTAACTCTTAACTAGGCTGGTAGAGAGATCTGGTACACTCATGAGCAGGGCAGGGGTGTAGAGTTGGGAAAGGGGTAGGACCAAGTCTGTCCACTAGAGAGCAGCGTTGCAGGGGCATGCAGACCAGTTTGTTGTAGATTCAGGCTCTGCGCAGATTCAGGCAGCCTCCAACAGACAGGTTGATCCGGGCCTGGATGTTTCGAGGGACACTCACATTTTACAGAGAGGCCCCCAAAAGTTGGTTGCTTGCCTTCCCACCTCCGGGTTCAAAAATGCAAGAGGGCATGGGGCCCCTTGCTTCAAACTGGGGCCTTGCGTTTCCTAAAGATGGATTTTTACCCCCACCGGAAATTCACGCATGGATTTGAGAGCCTGCGATCTGTGACCCGCCCCTGGCTGAGCATCTCCTTAGGAGCTGGTGACATGTCAGATGGTGTTAGGATGTTAAATGCCTCGCTCCGTCCCAGCGTGAGAGCAGCTGTTCCGCTGCTTTAAAATTTGGATCGTGCTGTTCAGTGGCTGTTTGAGGTTATCGGAGCCAGATGCTTGTGTGAGTCTTTGACCACCGGCATGCGAGAAGGGATTTAATTCATTAAAGGTTTCAAACAGCCTCCCAGCACTGCATTTAATTGTAGATCAAGTACCAAGCTGTGTTCTCAGCCGATGAGCAGATGGATACATTTTCCTGGCTGATCTTTTCGTTTTGGTCACCCGGTGCTGCTCAGTTTGCTTTCTCATGGTTTATTAATAATACTTACTTATTCATTCTTTCTGGTAGCAGCCACAATGCATGAAGGCCCAGATCTTAAACGAGATTTACGTGGCTAGCTTCCAGGCACCTGGGCAAGTCACAACCTCCCTGCCTCAGTGTCCCCATTTCTAGAACTACAGTATATTTGAGGATCTGGGCCTAAACGCTTTTTAACGGACAAGGAAGCCCAGTCCTTGCCTTGAGGAGCTTTCAAGCTAAACACAGCAAAACTGAGCAAGGAGCACCGTATATACCCTCGTTCTAAAAATAGGGAAACTGAGGCAGGGAGTGACTTGCCCAGGTGCCTGAGAAAATCAGAATCAGAGCTGGGATTCTGTTCTGTTCTCATACTGTGCCCATCACCTTGGTATCTGGGCACTTGGATTAGAACTCAGGAGCTCCCCGCTGCCCAGTCTATCTCTTGCCACAGCCCTCAGTTTATCACTTTCCCCATTCGTACGACTTTCCTTTCCTCTTTTGTGTGTACCTGTGTAACAAAGTGGAGATGACGCTCGAGAGCCTGTTTGATTACCCCTGTGCCCTGCATCTTACGCCCTACGCTGGCTGAACTTCTCATGTTTAAAGGTTGCTGTGCCTATTGGGAGGTCTCTGAAGCTGGACTGATGACTAGGGGAACTGAAACTTAGCCAGATGGGCTGTGGGTGCCGTTTTAGTTTGTGGCTTCCTTCTGCATCTGACCCTGTTAGTCTCTAAGGTGCCACAAGGACTCCACGTTGTTTTTGCTGCTACAGACTAACACGGCTACCGCTCTGAAACCGGTCACCCTGGATGAATATTCATTTTGTATTTGGCTGTGGCAGTGTGGTCTAGTGAGTAGTAGGAGTCAGGAGAGAGCTGGGTTTTATTCCGAGATAAATCAGTCAGGACCCCATTGTGTTGGGTGCTGCACATACACATAGTAAGAGAGAGCCCGTGCCTCAGAGTTTACAGTCTAAATAAACAAGACAGACAAAGAATGGGAGAGGAAACAGGCATCAAGAGGTTCAGTGACTGCTCTGGGTCACACAAAAACACAGCCAGGAACACCCATCCAGGTCTCCTGACTCCCAGTGCCGCCGCTGAGCTGCTGTGTGACTTTGGACAACTCACGCAACTCCACCCGTGCCTCAGTTTCCCCATCTGTGCAATGGAGCTGACGGGACTGGCCCAGAGCTTTGGCATTCTGCAGCTGAAAAACGCTAACCCTTGCACCAGTAACGCCTGTCCTTTTGAGGCACAGAGGAACCTGTTCTTGGAAAACTATTAGGAGAAGCCTTACGTTTCTTCAGTGTTGTATGCATATAACTATATCGGACAGGGGCATGATTATTTTAACCGAGATAGTTATTCCAGTACAACCCCTAGTGTGGACACCGTTATACCGCTATAAAGGTGCTTCTGCTAGCGTGGCTTATTCCCCTTTCCGAACAGGCAGGGCTATACCAGTGTAAACCACTTTTCTCCCAGTATAACTCCCTCTTTAACTTGCTAGTGGAGACAGGCTGTAAGTTACAGCTCTGCGTGTGGACACCTATTTTGGCTTAGCTGTGGCTTGAGCATTGGCTTAGGTGGTAAATTTACAGGCACAAACTAGACCAATTAAACCGGTTTTAAACTGATCTGGATTTTCCCTGATTGAATTAAACCAGTTTAAGCTAAACTGGTGCCTCCTCTCAGTGTAGACAAGGCCATGTGCCTAGAGGAATGAGCACAGTGCAGCTGGCGCTGAAATTGGCAGCCGAGTCAATGCTGGAGCTTATATTCGTGCCTGACCCAGCAGATACAGGAACAGGGCTTCCCCTTCCTTCCTTCGTCTACACTACTGAGGCCTTTCTCCTGCAGCTCCCTGGCAAAGGAATCTGGGACCTTGGCTGGTGAATGGAGCACTGTGGGGAGGGGGAGGGAGCCGTCGCTCTCTAACTTCCTGCCTCCCCGGGCGATTGTGAGATGCGGCTGCCGGGACAGGAAGGGCCCCGCTCACAATGGGGGCAGCGCAGCAGGAAAGGCAGCCGGGGCTCCGGCCGGGACGGCCACCTGTCGGCATCCCACATCTGCTTCCGTCCATCCTGACGCTGGGGCGAGGACGCTGCTCGCTGAGGGGCTGGGAAACTGGACGGAGCTGGTGCTATGAATGCCTACAGGACAGGCTGATTGGCTCAGGCACTGGGTTGGGAGTCAGTTCAATTCCTGGCTTTACCATGGGCCTGCTGGGTGACCTCAGACAAGTCACGTCCCTGCCTCGTGCCTCAGTTTCCCCTCCTGTCTGTTGGCTATATAGATTGTAAGCTCTCTGGGAGCAGGGACACTCTCTCTTACTATATGTCTGTACGGTGCCTGGTACAATGGGGCCTCTAGATGCTATTGCAGTGCTAGTCCTAATTCACGAAATTCCCTGCAATCCAGTTAGCAATGGGCCCAAAACCAGGGGTGCGAGTGTCCCCGGTCTCTGCAGGAGGGAGGATGATGTTCTCCTGAAGTTTAGGTTCTCAGGGTTGATTTGACGGGCTCTGTGGCTTTTCGGTGCCTCTAGTGGACTGATTTCCATGAAATGAAACAACCATTGGAGCATGGAACCTGGCTAAGCCACTCAACAAAAAATGGGTGGTTTCTCCCAACCCCTCAGCAAGGAACTAATAGCAAATGCTGTAGTAAGGTCTCACCAGTGGAAGGAATGCTCGGGGTGATCGAACCCTCTGAGTACCAGAAGCCACGAGTGGATCACTCCATAATTGCCCTTTCTGTCCACTCCCTGTGAAGCGCTGGTACAGGCCGCTGTCAGCGACAGGCTACTGGGCTAGATGGACCATGGTCTGACGCAGTACGACACTTCTTCTGTACGGAGGGGCAGGACTGTGCAGGGGCCAGTCTACTGGTTGGCCACAGACTTCTTGGGCAACTCACTTAGACACGCTGTGCCTCAGTTTTCCATCCATAAAATGGGGATAATGCACTTCCTTACTGCACCGGCGTGTGGCGAAGGTAAATGCATTACAGATCATGAGATGCTCCGATACTATGGTAACAGGGCCACATAAGTACCTTAGATCGGGCAAATCCCTATGTGGACTGGCTACATTGTATTTAGCACCGGTAGGAACCAGCTGCGGTTTCAAGCAAGGGAAAGCTCGTTTGGGACAAACAGCAGCTCTGTCCGTCCGCACTATGGGTTGCATTGGTTCTGCTCTGCCGGTGGCTGTAACTAGGCCAAAGGTTGAAGGGTTATTGATCTACTCCAGCGCACGTCCTGGCATGCCCGGAAATATCACCAGTGATTAAACAACAGCTGAGAAAGAACTGATTCGTGATTCAGCAACTTTGTTTTGCAATGGGTCTCCTGGTCACTAGGACAACTTAGCGAAAGGCTTGGGTTTCTGATCAGTTCCCCGTTTGCTCCATGATTCAACCCCTGGGTGGCATCACAGAGATCCCATGTACAATTGGCAGGGCTGACGTTGCTCAGCAGGGATGAGTTCTGGGCCTCCCAGAGAAATATTTAAGCAAATTCTTATAAAGAAAATAATACTTGTATAGTGCTTTTCACCTGCCGGTCTACAGATCTGTGACGGAGTGTGTTAGCCCTTTGCAGTTCCCTGCTGGGAGCCCCGAGGTCCTACTACATGATTCCCCAAGAAGCTGTGAGCTGAGAAGAAAGGAGCAGCAAAGGTGGGTCCTCCAGGCTTGCCTAGAGAGGACTCTCTGGAGCAGTCACTTTGGAAAACCACAGAGACCTGATCCTTCCAGGGCTAGAGGGGCTGGCAACAGCCAATCAGGGCCCTGCTGACTCGGATAAAAGGAGCTGCCTGGTGGTTAGTGGAGCAGTCCCTGGCTAGGACTGGAGGAGAGAAGGAGGGAGTCTCTCTCTGGGCACAGGGGCCTGACAATACACAGAGTTCATGGCTGGCTGAACCTGCACAACAGGGATTGCAGCGAGAGTAACCTGGGAATACCGGCCCTGAGCTAAGGCTGGAGATAAAGGGCCTGGTTGGAAGAAGCCCAAGGAAGCAGCAGTGACGGATTGGAGAGGGCAGTATGTGGCTACTGTGCAGAGGGTCCCTGGACTGGAACCCAGAGCAGTGAGTGAGCCAGGTTCTGCCACCAGCCACTGGTGTAAACCCCACAAAGGGGATGGGGCTTATTTGGGACTCTGAACAAAGGGCCAAATTTAAAGGGCCCAGAGCTGCAGCGGAAGACCCCAGCGAGGGCAAATAGACTGTTTATTTACTAGACTCTTTAATACCCTGGAAGGGTCATTCAGACTTCGTGATTCGGCCGGAGGGCCAAGCCACGGAAGGCCTTGAGGGCGGCCAGCAGCGTGCAGGCGGCACCAGGGGTGAGAAAAGGAAGGCAGTACTGCACCCTGCCACTTGGAGGCGCTCAAGAGGTGAGTGCCCCTATCCAGGATCACAGATCAGTGGTGCCTCACAAAGCACCCTGGTCAGATAGAGAAGAATTAAACTAAGGCAGGCAGAGTGACTTCCCCAAAAGCAGCAGCAAATCGGGAATAGAAAGCAAGAGACTGACCCCAAGTCCCCTTCCCTGTAGGCCTGTGGTTTAGACGTCCAGAGGCTTGGATTTATTTCAGCTGTATCCTTGGTGGGGCTTGTAGGCGCCTGCTGTAATGGAATAGACTGCAGCTGCTGCTTGTTCTTCCCCCTGCAGATTTGATGCTTTGGGAAGGAGTTTGTTTTGTAATGTGAAAATTAAAAGCAAAAATGTGCTCTTCTAGGCCACTGTGTTACTCCAGGATGCATTCAGTGAAGAGATGGGCGAGATCGGGGCAGTGTGTCTAATGGTGTGAGGCGGCTGGCTGAGAAGAAGCCGCTGCAGCATATACTGATAATCGGAGGCCAGACTCTTCCTCCCTGAGCCCTCCTAGAATGGCCCGAGACTTGGCCATCTTCCTACTGTTTATATGGAGCAGTCCTGAGCACATGGGCACGGCTGGAACATCAGCAGCCCCACTGTGTGTGTTCGCTCTCTGTAAATAAGGTTGGGTGCCCAAAATCAGAGACTACTATGGTGGGGGGGGGGGGGGGGGGAGAGATTTGGTCCTGCACTTTTAACTGCAGGTTTCCTTCCCTCAGAGTCTGTCGAAGTCAATGCAATTGATTTCTAGGCCTTTGGGTGAAACCATCGCTGAGAGCTATGAATAATACTTTGTACTTGTATAGCAGCGTCCACTGCAAGCGCTCCTAACGCCCCTGTGAGGTAGAAAAGGATCATCATCTCCATTCTGCAACTGGGGAAACTGAGGCACAGCGGGGCAAAGTGACTTGCCCAAGGTCATGCAAGGAGTCTGTGTCAGAGCCAGGAATTAAAGTCCCATTTCAGTGCCTTAACCACAAAAACCAGAGCGGCGATTAGACTGCAAGGCTGCAATCCCTGGCCTCGTTGCTGTGGAGGGCAAAACTCCCCTGAATTCAGTGGGGCCAAGATTTCACCCCCAGGTCCCTGGGCTCTGAGCTTTTGCTTTACCCTCCCCATCCGAGATTCGTGCTGATACTAAACCGACCACTCTTGAGGGAGATCGAGAAGTGACCTGGCTTCTTTGTAGGTTTGTGGCTCTACAGTCTGACTTTGCTTTGAAGGGAAACGTTCTGCTTCTACTTTTTCTGAAGATCTGTTTTCTTCCAAATTCCTGTAAGGATTTACAAGGCCTGTGCAGCTTGGCAGCAATGCTGACAGCGGGTCACTAAGCAAAACCTCAGCAAACAGCTCATGTAGGTGCTGACTGCATTCGGGGTAGACTGGAACGTAATGACCGGGCATGTACAGCGCTGCCTTCGTAGCGGATTAACTAAAGGACTTGAGCACTAGGAAATCAGCTTGTGCCGGTGCACCAGTTCACGTATATCTTTCACGGAGACGCCATAAGAAAACACATCCCAGATGCTTAATAGCATCATTGATCTTAATTGGGTTTTAGTAAGACAATAAATATCCAAAAAGGAAATCCACCTCCATTTGCCTAATGATTGAAGAGATCAGTTTGTATGATAACAAGAAAGTGATACAGTGGAATAAGTTTGTATGATGAAATATGTCCTCGGAGCTGGTTATTGGAGAAGAGAGAGAGTCATTTCCCATTGAGTATAAATGAGTTGGAAAGAGCCGTAGAATATAAATTAAATAAATTAGATGTAAATATAGATATACAAATAACACCTTAATGATTGGAGGAACAGGGATTTAATTCTATTCTATTGCCAGAAACTGGGAATGGGCGACAGGGGATGGATCACCTGGTGATTACCTGTTCTGTTCATTCCCTCTGGGGCACCTGGCATTGGCCACTGTCGGAAGACAGGATACTGGGCTAGATGGACCTTTGGACCTACTGGGTCAGACCATTCTTACGTTCTTATGGATCACAGCCTTTCACTTTTTATGTGCCCTGCTTTACGACAGAGGCTCCGAAACTCTCTTGCCAAGCCCCCCGTTCGGCGCTTCAAGACTCGTGCTGAAAACAGGAGTGTAGCCACGGTGGGGTGAGCGGTGGAAGGGGCCGGCGGCGCTGAGTACAAGCCAATCTGAGACCACAAGGACGTACTCCGGGCAATAAGGCTGTTTGCACTGCTGCAGCTACACTTCTGTGTTGTGTGTTTTTTTTTTTGTTTTTTTTTTGTTTTTTTAGCACGCTAGGTTGATCAGACCTAGCATGGGCATGACTCCTCGAGCTGGAATTTACCCCTCCAGCTCAACGTGAAGACAGACCTACTCATGGACTTGAGGAAGGAAAGCCTTCCCACCATAAAGGACCCTCCAAGTCGAACACCCCTGTTATCCCAGCCCTTCACTCCACCCAGGGAAAAAACCCTACCACAAGCAGAGTCTTTACTTGGCCTGGGAGAAGTGCCAGAGGCTCCAGGAAGCCCACTAGGGACTTTGTTGTTGCTATTGATTTTACATGGAAGATGCTCAAATGCCGTGGTGATGTGTGCGACAGGATAAAACTCTAAGACAGATAAAATAGGTCCGTGGGTCACATTTTCTGGGCTGTGTCCTACAAGAAGTCAGGCTAGAGCAGTGGTTTTCAACCTGTGGTCCACAGCCTATGCCTAAGATTTCCAAAGGGGTCTGCACCTCCACTTGAAATTTTTCAGGAGTCCGCAAATGAAAAAAGGTGGAAAACCGCTGGACTAGCTGATCTTCATGATCCCTTCTAGCCTTAAACTCTGAGTATATGACTTTAGTGGAGAGATGCTAATTTAGCCAAGCTGAGGCTCTGGCCCAAGGTGATATGCAATGGTGATTGAGCTCCACATATGGATGCATGTTATATAGCGTGAGGGACTTTTAGTACTATTTTAAGTGCAAATCTCAATGCGACCTTAACTACGGAGTCACTACTAATGCCCGAATGTTATTATGTGTGTATCAATTATATTTATGGCACTGATCTAGTGAAAGTATTGAAGGACCTACTTAACTTTAAGCATGTGACTAGCTCTGTTGAAGTCAATAGGAGTCCAGTAAGTTGCATGAGTCCAGTTAAGTGCTTGCTTCAGCACTTTGCTGGATTGGGGGCGGGGGGCACCCAGGAGGTCTATTTTAGAAGTAGATGTAACCTAAATATCCAGAAAACTTGCAGTCATGGAAAGCTTATCGGTATCAGCAGGGTGCGCCTTGAAAATGTGACAGCCATGCAGGAAAGTACAAGATAACGCTCATTCTTTATCCGGCACTAGTTCCAGGCTCAGTAACTGGGTTACAAACCACCAGCCTCCCTCTCAGGCCATTCTGTGCTGCTAGGCAGGAAGCCGTGATGCTGCTGGAGTGTTTTAGAGCCGTAGCCAACAAGAGGGCCTGCTACCATGCCCAGATGCCTCCGCTTCCCCCGCAGCACTGCCATAGAGTGGCACTGAATGCTGCCTCAGAGGGCTTGAACCCCGTTTCCCATGTTAAGGGGCAACTTCTGCTCTTTAGTCCACAGCAGGAGTGACTGAAGCTCCCTAAAAGGGGGGGGTGTGGCACCAGCACCCAAACTGTGGCCCCGTGCCCCACATCACCTTCCCCCCCGAAGCCCCGGCCTCGCACTGCCTCTTCCCCCAAGACCCCACCCCCTGCTCGCTTATCTCCGCCCCTCCCCCCATTGCTTGCCTTTACAGCTGGTAAAAAGTGATGGTGCTATGGCTCCTGGTCCCCCTTGTTCCAGTGCCCTTGGCCCACAGGCGCAGTTCTCACTGGCGTCAGTGGAAGACGCCCTGCTAGGCTGAGAGCAGCGTTTCATGTGGAGCAAAAGCCACCCCGGCCAGAGGGGCAAGACAATCCCTGTGCCCCAATGGGAACAGAGAATCTTGTGCTGCCCTCTGCACGGGGTGAATTTCACCCTTGTTTTCATGCAACACCAGGCAGCTGTCCAGTCAGGGAGGCACAGGGCATCCAAAATGAAAAGATGAGCATCAACAACAACCAGCTATTGTCCCTCAGAAACAACTGGAGACAACATTTAATACTCTGATGTCTGGATAACTTGCCCTCAGGGGAAATCCCCCCCCTCCCCCGCAACTCTACTGACTTCTAGCCATACTCTCTGTCTATTGCTGCAGTGTGCTCTTAAGTACCTGCGGCGTTCCACCCAAGAGGCATTTGCTCTTCTCTAGTGGCTAAAGTGATTCCAGTATACGTTGTAATTGAGTCTGCAAAGCACCTTATAGGATCCTTTGGGATGGAAGGACCTGTGTGTATATCTGTGACAGGTGAACCGGGTACTGGATTGGAGCTCAAGTGGCCTGGGCTCTCGTACCGTCTGCTTGAGACCTTGGGCAAGTTCTTTCCCCTTTCTGTGCCCCTTGTTCCTCTCCCACCCTTGCTGTGACTTATCAAAGTAGTTGGCAAGATTTTCAGGGTAAGGACTGTCTCTCACTTGGTGGACGTGCAGCACCTAGCACAATGGAGCTCTGATCTCATGTGCTTAATAGTACTAACGCTGGGAAACTGTAGGACGATGCAAAATGTATTTTAGTTGCTCGGTGATGTTTGGCGAGCCCTTTGGCTCTTTGAAAACGACGCACAGATTTCAGTTCATAGTCTGAGTCCAGGAGAAACACAGACCCTCTGCTTCCATGGTAGTAAATTCAGGAAGGCAACTAGGGGCATAATTAGCAGTTGATTGAATGACAAGTAATCCCACAATTCACGGTAGTGTTCAGGGTGACCTCCAGCTAACCCCCTGGCCATCCCATCCGGGAGTACCCTGCTTCTACAGATGCAAAGGTGCAGAACTAGCTGCCAAAGCTAGTGTCCGACCTGACACGGCTTTGTTATTTTAAAGCAAGGTGCAGATGGCGGCCGATGCAATCCAGCAACGTGGCAGGAGGAGGTAGACTGCGTGTGACTAGTTTGCATTGTATTTCGGCTCTATGGGTAGGGGAGTCTCTCCTTTTATATCACATTGTTACACTCCAACAGTACTTCCCTCAGGACACAATTGTACATGGGATTTGGGCCTAGGGGGCTTTAAAGAAACAGAAGACAAACTCCATTTCTGCTAAATAATGGAGCGGCTAGCCGTACTCGCTTCAGAGCCCTGGGGGAATTACCAGGCTGGCCGCAGGGGCAGGTCACGGGGAGCGCTTTTATGAGCTGGGAAACTCTTGGGGGGGGAACTTCCCGTGTGACCAAAAAGGAAATCCACACGGAGCCATTTGAGTGATGCTTGGACGGGGTGGGGTGGGGTGGGGAGGGAGGAAAGCTGCCTTGAACGCATCTGATGCTGCTTTTTATTTTGCTTTAGAGCAGCCGCCCTTGAGATACCGGTGTGAGCAGAGCCTTTCCCTGTAAAGATCATGCTGTTACTCAAGGGATATTGATTTATGAAGAGGCTTTCAACATAAGGTGCCCCCATCTTTCGCACGCAAGGCTTCCCACCAGGCCAGCCGTGGTAGCACCAGCAAAACATTTATTGCCATTTGCATTATGGCAGCACCGAGATGCCTCAGGGTCCCCCGTTGCCCTAGGTGCTATAATACATCCCTGCCTCCAAGACCTCACCATCTAAATAGACAAGACAATAATCCTTCCTTTATCTCCATTTTGCAGATAGAGAAACTGAGGTCATGGTCACACAAGGAGTCTAGGTAGAGCCAGGAATCGAACCCAGATTCCCTCAGTTGACCTCTAGTACCTTAGTTACAAGACCATCTAGTCTCTTGAATGTGCCACCAATTCGTCATGAGCAGCTTCAGTAAGGGAGAGCCAGTTACAGTTGGCTTCATAAATAACGGGTTCACTATTTCTCTATTTTCCTTTCAGAAACCCACGATGTCCACCCTGAAGCTCCCAGGCTAGGAATCTGCCTTGGGACACGCCGCTGCCCCTTTAAACCTGGCTGCCCCAGCCCAGAATGGCTTTGTGCCTCAGCCAAGTTTTCAACAAAGACAAAACCTTTCGCCCCCGTAAGAAATTCGAGCCCGGCACCCAGCGGTTTGAGCTGTACAAGAAAGCCCAGGCCTCTCTCAAATCTGGGCTGGATCTGAAGACTGTGGTCCAGTTGCCACCTGGGGAGAATATCAATGACTGGATAGCGGTGCACGTGGTTGACTTCTTCAACAGGATAAATCTTATCTATGGGACGATGTCGGAGTTCTGCACCGAGAAGAGCTGCCCCATCATGTCCGGTGGGCTCAAATACGAATACAGGTGGCAGGATGATCACAAGTACAAGAGGCCGACCAAGCTATCGGCACCCCAGTACATGTGTATGCTGATGGAATGGATCGAGATGCTCATTAACAATGAAGACATCTTTCCTACCAGGATCGGTAAGTGGGCTGTAGTTCTTACATTCAGATAACAACTATTGTGATCATCTCGTCTGGCCTCCTGCATAACACAGGCCCTAGAACTTCACCCAGGGGTTCCCACATCCTGCCCTGATGGCTTGTGGTTACTCATAGACTTTAAGGCCAGAAGGGACCATCATGATCATCTAGTCTGACCTCCTGCACATCGCAGGCCACAGTACCTCACCTGCCCACTCCTGTAATAGACCCCTAAGCTCTGGCTGAGCTACGGAACTCCTCAAATCATGATTTAAAGACTTCAAGCTACTGAGAATCCACCATTGACACTAGTTTAAACCAGCAAGTGACCCATGCCCCATGCTGCAGAGAAAGGCGAAACCCCCCCCCCCCCCCCCCCCGAGTCTCTGCCAATCAGACCTGGGAAGAAAATTCCTTCCTGGTCCCAAATTTGGCGATCAGTTAGACCCTGAGCATGTGGGCAAGACCTACCAGTGAGATAACTGGGAAAGAATTCTCCCCCTCTAGTGTCCCATCATCGGCCATTGGAGATATCGGCTGCTAGCAGTCACAGATCGGCTATATGCCCTTGTAGGCAACCTCATCATACCATCCCCTCCATAAACGTATCAAGTTCAGTCTTGAATCACAGCATATCTTTTAGCTAATTGTCCTGTCATGATGTAAAGACTCCAAGGGATGGAGAATCCAGCACATCACCAGTAACATGTTTCCATGGATAATTACTTTCTCTGTTAAAGAAGTTTTGCATCTTCTTTTTCACATTCATTGGAAAAGCAAAGGAAAATATGCCAGCTCTATCCTGCAATCAGCTTAATGAAGTGACACTATGAACTCAGTGTGTTGAATCCTTTCCCCCTACATTTGGGGCTTTGTGGACGTGGGGGACTCCTAGCACTCGTTAGAGCCAGGCAGGGTGTGTGGAGTGGTGCTACTCAAGCTTCCCGTACATAGCTGTGGCAATGCACTCCACCCTGACCTATGACATGCCTTGCTATTCCACTCCTAGGCTACTTGTGGCCTACAAGGACATGTGGCTTTTTCAATGAGGACAAATCTCCACCAGGAGAATAGGAGGTGGCCCACCACAAACAGTTGTTCTTATAACCTAACCCAGTTTCCAGAGGGAAAAAGTTTTTTGTGAACTAACCCTCTTTATTGCCCATCCTGCAGATTTAATCCTCGTTACCCCTGTGGGTAACTATGGTGAAAACATCACACATGCTAATCAGGTTCATCTGCCGCCTTTGGGGAGATCCGGGATTGGAGTTTACTGGGTTCGCTGATCGGTATTGGTGATTCATTATTCGGTCTGATGGACACATACCAGCAATCCTGTTTCCATACAGATGGCTCTTGCTGTTTTCAGCGTCTTCATGGAGCACCCGGATTCCATAAATAAACTTCCCCCTAGATAGCAGTCGGTCCTCTCCGTGGTTCAGTTGTATTGAACCCAGCTGCCAAGCCCACATGGCGCTCTTGGAAGCGGTTCCTTTTCCGATGAAGTGAGCAACGCTTGTGTGTTTGTGGGGTTTTTTTTTTTTTTTTTTTTTTTAATTTTTCCTCCTCCTCCAAAGGGAAGCTTTAAGAATCTTAAGACCTAGTGATCATCCTTCCAGTGAAACACAGCCCTTGGCGCGTCTTCCTCGCGATTACTGCTTTCCAGAGGGGCATGGGCTTGTGAATCTGAATCCAGTCACTGCAGTTGAGGGTTCCTATTTTAGTTACCTTGGTGGGAAAGCTGTAGGAATCTGGGATGGAAAAGACCAGTGCAGGATTATTGAGCGAAATCCTCAACTGGTGTCGAGTGGCACGGCTCCAGTGACGTCCTCATATTCTCCAGTCCAGTTCCTGATGACTTAACTGATGGGGCTTCCATTTCTTCCCTTGGGAGACTGTTCCACACTTTAGGGGCACGACTGGCAGACGCTTAAATTGATGGAGCCTGTCTCAGTAACTTAACGCAATGCACGCTAATGCAAGGCGGTGCATCCAGACTCCATGCATATGTGTGGACAGTGGCTGTGCCTCTCAGCTGGCCTTGCACTCCATTGTGTTGGGCACTTTGGTTTCTGAGCATGCATCCGATGAGTCCCAGCACTGCTGCAAACTCTGGCATGCTGGGTGCAATGTCACGGGGCATACTGGGGGAACTTGTTTGCCACCTGGAGGATTATGGAAGGAAAGGCCCAAACTGAAACTGACACTACAAGAAGGATGTGGAAAAGTTGGAGAGAATCCAGGGGAGAGCAACAAAAATGATTAGGGGGCTGGAGCACATGACTTATGAGGAGAGGCTGAGGGAACTGGAGTTGTTTAGTCGGCAGAAGAGAAGAATGAGGGGGAATTTGATAGCTGCTTTCAACTACCTGAAAGGGG
Organism: Emys orbicularis; assembly: GCF_028017835.1. Lineage (NCBI taxonomy): Eukaryota > Metazoa > Chordata > Testudines > Emydidae > Emys > Emys orbicularis. The sequence goes on along the minus strand of NC_088690.1, from coordinate 6,029,215 downwards.
GTTCCAAAGAGGATGGATCTAGACTGTTCTCAGTGGTAGGAGATGACAGAACAAGGAGTAATGGTCTCAAGTTGCAGTGGGAGAGGTCTAGGTTGGATATTAGGAAAAACTTTTTCACTAGGAGGGTGGTGAAGCACTGGAATGGGTTACTTAGGGAGGTGGTGGAATCTCCTTCCTTAGAGGTTTTTAAGGTGAGACTTGACAAAGCCCTGGCTGGGATGATTTCGTTGGGAATTGGTCCTGCTTTGAGCAGGGGGTTGGACTAGATGACCTCCTGAGGTCCCTTCCAACCCTGATATTCTATGATTCAGTGAAGTGATGGTGCAGGACAATATTAACTGGCAGGTGGCTCCCAGCCAGGATCACTGTTTGGCTGAAGAGACTAGGCAGAGGATAAGATGGGCTACCTTTTTGAGAGGATTCTGGAGGATTGTGGGATAGCACTGGAGGACTAGCTTGCATTCATTGTTGAATCACAGCACCGCCTCCTATTCACACACAACTGAGCTAGCTACATGTGATTCGGCCTAACCTGGGGTTGATCAACACTTTCAATAGAGAGAGTTCTGTGTCAGAGGGAACAGCTGATCTCTCCCTCTAGCTAAAAATGCTCATCTAGATGTCCCTGGCTGTTGTTTGGATGTTCTGGAGGCAGCTGCTCCTGCTACTGCCCTGAGTGAGGGGATAAAAGCCCTCACAGCTTGAACCTCTCGACTGCTGTTTGGGATTGCTGAGCTCTCTGGCTCTTGGACAATGCTACTGTTGCCAAGGGGATAAAGTGAGGGCAGCAGAGAGAGAACTGAGGGCCTCCTGCTTGCCCAGTATAGCCCCCTGAGTGAAAGGAGAATCTCCATTAGCAGTATAGAGTCTCTGACGTGTGCAGTTCTCTGATTCCATCCAGAGAAAGGCACACCCCAATCAGTTCATTGCAAGATCTTTTTGATTCAGAATTTGGGGCTTGAACTTGCTGATCACTAACCTGTCATTATGGGAGCCTGAATTAAGGAAGAAATCTAATTTTTGCTCCCACTTCGTGGCAGTATTAGAGTGTCATTGATCCTGATAGGCATCAATCTATAACGAGCCCTCTCTTCAACATCTCCTTGCTCACAGAGCCTGCCCTTTCCTGCAGGCATGCGGCCTCTGGGTTTAGAAGCTGTAGATCTGATATCTTGAAATTAGAAGTGGAAACAGCCAAAGCGAAGAATGGAAATTGTCTTGGAGCAAAAAGATCAAATCAAAGCTGTTAGGTGCGAGTGCTTTGGCCAAAGCCTGCCGAAGAAACCATCATTCCCAGCCTCATCCCATAAATATCTCCCCAAGGGGAGGGAACCCAAAGTGAACCCAAACCCAACAGGCAAAGCAAGACCTTGGCATGCCTGAGCCCACGCTGGCATGAAGGATGTGGACCGAGACTATGTTCCCATGGGCTGGAAGTGAAGTACCATGACCGAGAACGCCTCTGCCAAGGTTCCTGCAGGAGAAATGGGAGGGCTCCTGGAAAGCAGCCACGGGCATCACTGGATACAGACCTGCGCCACATGGCAAAGCTGCTGTTAACCAAAGCTGTAATGCCACCCTGTGTGAGCTTGCATCGGGTGAGGTCAGGCCTTCCAAAAGCCGGGGTTTACAGTTCAGCTCTGAAATTGTCAGCCATTAGGGCTTGCAGTTGAGCCTGGGACCGGCTACCTCCACCTCCCTAGTGAACAATGTAGGACTGGCAGCTGAAGCCTAGTTGGCTTGCAGCTCAATCATCTGACTTGGCCAGACCGCCTGATTGGCTGGAGGAACCAACAGGCATGGGTGGGGCATGAAACCTCCTCAGGGAGGCTAGTCACCTGGCTTCGCTTCTTCCACCCGAGGCCCCACCCCCAACCCCCCACTGTGGCCCAGGACGAGTCCCAGCCGAACTGCCCCGAGCACTGGCCGGCCCAACCCCCGGGCCGCCAGCTAGGGTTGCTAACTGTCTAATCACACAAACCAAACACCCTTGCCCCGCCCCTTCCCTGAGGCCCCGCCCCACTCACTCTATTTCCCCCCTCCCTCCATCACTCCTTCTCTCCCACCCTCACTCATTTTCACCAGGCTGGGGCAGGGGGTTGGGGTGCGGGAGGGAGTGTGGGGTGCAAGCTCTGGGAGGGAGTTAGGGTGTGGGAGGAGGTGAGGGGTGCAGGGGCCAGCCAGGCAGGGCTTACCTTGGGTGACTCCTAGTCAGCGGCGCAGTGGGGCTAAGGCAGGCTCCCTGCCTGCCCTGACCCTGCACTGCTCCCAGAAGTGGCCAGCACATCCCTGCCCCATGCGCTCCCCAAATGCTGACTCCGCAGCTCCCATTGGCTGGGAACTGCAGCCAATGGGAGCTGTGGGGGCGGAGCCGGCCTTAGCCCCACTGTGCCGCTGACCGAGGAGCCACCCGAGGTTAGTGGGGCCAGAGGGCTCCGCGCACTGCTCCCGGAAGCAGCCAGCATGTCCCTGAGGCCCCTGGGAGGGGGGCCACAGGGCTCCGCGCGCTGCCCCTGCCTGCAGGCACTGCCCCTGCAGCTCCCATTGGCCGCAGTTCCCGGCCAATGGGAACTACGGAGTCGGCACTTGGGGCGCGGGCAGCGCGCATAGACCCCCTGCCCTCCGCCGCAGGGATGTCCCATGAGTGGCACAGGGCCAGGGCCAGGGCAGGCAGGGAGCCTGCCTTAGCCCTGCTGCACCGCCGGTGTTAGCGGCGTAAAATCTCCTGGTTTGGCTGCAGTAGCCTCTGGGAGATAGGGCCTGATTCCGGGAGACTCCCGGAGAAACCAGGAGGGTTGGCAACCCTACTGCCAGCGAGGCCATCAGCTGGCCTGAGCAGCAGCACGACTCCCAAGCCGCTGGCGGGCTGGAGCAGCTGCCTGAGCCCCGGGCCACTGGCCCACCCAAGCCACCCCTGGCCGCCAGCCGAGCTTCAGGCCCCTGGCTAGAGCTGAGCCCCCACCGCTCTGGGGCGGGGAGGGGGGAGCGAGGGCAGGGCCTCAGGGCGGAGCATGGGTAGGGCTGTGGCCTGGGTTAGAGGAGGCTTAGTCTGCCCTGGCCTCTGATGCCCGCCGCCCATGCCAACAGGCGTCTTCTTAAGCCCAGCAGCAGCGTTAGGCTAATGGCTGCTCGAAGCATTCACCCACTGTGGGCCAGAGGGGGTCTGTTGCCAGGCAGGTTAAAGCTGGGCATTTAGTTTTGTGGGCGATGTTGGTAGTTTCAAAATTTGGTTTTGTTCATCAAAAACGTCAAAATTCTCAGTGGAAAGGCAAAGCCTTGGGGTCCCTAACCCCGGGGCAGCCCACCTGCAGCCACAGATGCTGGAAACGTAGGGGGAGCAATGAACCTGAGCAGCCAGGCTCCTGTGGTCTTAGCTCCATCAGTCTGCCAGGCGGGCTACCGAGGAGCTGCCTGGCAGACGGGGCTCTGTAGCAGCCCTGTCTACGTTCCGCCATAGCTTCGTCAAATTATCTCTGCAAAACAGTTCGATCTACATGAATTGGCCAATTCTGACGATACCATGTTTCATTCGGGTTTTCTCAACCAGCTTCTATGACCACTTATTTTTTTGCTTCCCCAAAGCTTTCCCTGTGACAGTCATCCCAGAACCACTCTGTACTGGGCCGTTCCTGGGTTTTTTCAGTGGTCCAGTTGCCAGCTATTTTCCACCCGCACCACTGTGTCCTAATCAGTGCCATAGAAGCACATGCCGTTCTGCAGAAACCCGCTGGGGTTCGGAGAGTTATTGACAGACCTCCAGGAACAGGCAGAATGTTCTCGCGTTCAGAACCCCGCTCCGGAGTCTCACAAACAGAGAGGTGGAACTGGCTGTGGCGGTTTGTGGACGTTCTTTCTGGTTGAGAGTAAGAGAATATGGGTCTGTATCCATTGAGCCCTGCGAGGTGGGTCTACACTGCACTTAAACAGTCCCTTAGCTCAAGCCTGAGTCAGCTGGCACGGGCCAGTCGCAGGTGTCTAATTGCAGAGTAGACACACGCTGAAAGGTTGGAGCCTTCCACAGTCACACGCCATTGTCAACACTTCCCCAGTTAATTACTCTGACAAGCTGAGGTTAATTACTTTGTAGCTTTGGCATTTCAGAAGATGGAGCTGTCTGGATGAAAGGGAAATGCCAAGTGTATTTGTTTCTGATGAGGGCGCTTCCTTTTTATGAACTCAACAATAGAACGAGTTTGGGTGAGAGCGACAAGGCCGGGGCCGTGGAGCCAGTCGAGGGAATGAAAGCGCATAAACAAAAGAAGGTGCTTGATGTGTTCTACAAAGAACCAGACCTTGTAGGGCTGAGGGATACACTGGGAATGGATCAAGGTGGTGTGGAAGGAAGGCTGAGACTACAGCTTGTCAAAAAATGGGGCGGGGGGAATCTGCAGAATTCAGAGATGTTAAAGCCAGGAGGGACAATTATCATCTAGCCTGACCTCCTCTATCACACAGGCCATAAAATCTGCAAAAACGTCTGCATCGAGCCCATCACTTCTGTTGGAGCATATCAGGGCCAGGGGATTGGCTTTAGGGTTAGCATTAGGAGCGGGCCGAGGGTCCAGGAGCCAACTACCAGAAATCAGGCCTGGTTGGAACACCAGGAGATCAGATCTGAGAGACAAGCCAGAGGGCAGGGATCATGAGTCAGTTACCAAGACTCCAGACACCAGGAGGTCAGGATCAGAAGGCAGGACCAGGCAAACACCAGACCAGTGATCCATGGCAAAGTGAAGCCCAATTGTACAGACAACTACCTAGTTCCTCCTCTGGCTTAAATAGGGGCTGCAGCCCAATCAGGAGCTTGCCCAATCAGAGCAGAGGGGTGGGGCTTGTGCCCTGGTTGCGCTTCATGGGCCCCAGTCCCAGCTGCTGAGGACTGCAGTGCGATGAAATCCGGGTCCATGTTGGGAGTTGAGACCCCTGGGGCCTGACAGAGCTATAGCAGAGCGTCCAGAAAGAAATCCAGTTTTGATTTAAAGAATTCAAGTGAGGGAGAACCCACCACAGCCCTACGAGAGCTGTTACAATGGTTAATTTCCCTCACGCTTAAATATTTGCACCTGACTCCTAGTCTGAATTCGTCTAGCATCAGCTCTCCACCAGTGGGTCTGGTTACAGGATTTTTCCCTGCTGCGTTAATGAGCTGTCTATTATCGGCGGCCTGTTCCCTAGGGAGGTTCTTGTAGACTGTGATCAAGTCACCTCTTCGCCGTCTCCTGGTTATAGTAACTAGGGGTTGCGTCCTTTGTAGTTTGAGTTCGCTGAGCTCCTCGCACAGCCCGGGGCTCTTTGCATCCCTCCATTTCTGCTCCCTGTCGCCACCCCGTCTATTTCAGGGCCTCCTTGCAATTCCCCCCATCTTCCCTCGGCCAGGGGTTCTGTGTACCCCCTCTTTGCATACCAAGGTCCCCCATTCTCCCCCACCCCCCATGCCAGCGGCTGTGTGTGCACACCCATGCTGTCCATTCCCTTTCCCAGCAGGGGCGCTGCGTGAACCCTTATTACCCTCTTCCCTCCATTGAGAGGGGCTGTTTGGGCCTACCTTCCTCCCTCTCTGCATAGCAGGGGTTCCCCACCATTCCCCAATACCAGGGTCCCCCATTCGCCACTCACCTTCCCAGAGCTGGGTGCACTCCCCCCCCCATTCCCCTTTCCTCCCTCCCCCTTTCTTCTTGCTTCTTAACACACACAGTGACTAGTTTGCAAACAGCCCCCGGAGTATAAAATGTTCCTGCGGTTCAGGACAATGAAGGAGTAGAGCCACATCTGTTTGAGGGTAAATCACATGCAGACAGAAGGGCAAAACTCATCCCATGAATCGCTGGCTCCAGAGAATTAATCCCCGCTCCAGAAATTCCTCTTTGGACCCAGCCCCAGGGCAGCCGAACAGTGGAGTCCCATGAAGAGTTGACATATCGTATGATTCCCGTGGCAGTGTTATTGCCCTGGGGCCCCGTCCTTATGTATTCTACTCGCTCAGGCAACGCTCTGACCTGAGTCTGATACTGACTGGAGGAGGTGGGTGCTGGTGTCTCATTCTCTCTCATGTTGGTCCCGCATGCTTCCCCTCCTCGCGTGATATTGCCAGGACTGGTGCTACCATTAAGGCAAAGTAGGCGGTTGCCTAGGGCGCCAAGATTTGGGGGCGGCAAAAAGCGGTGCCCCCAATTTTTTTTATTACAGCGTTGCTGGGCTGGGCTGCCGGCGGCGCGCTGACACGTGCGGCTCAGACTCCCTCTCCCAGCGCAGCGGCCGCTCCACTTCTCCCGCCTCCCAGGCTTGCAGTGCCAATCAGCTGTTTGGTGCCGCAAGCCTGGGAGGGGAGGAGAATTAGAGTGGGGGTGGCATGCTCGGGGAGGAGGCGGAGCAGAGGTGAGCTGGGGTGGGGAGCTGCCGCACGGCTCCCTGGGCCGGGGGGGGTGGGGAGCTGCCATGGGGGTGGGGTGCCTCAGGGCAGGGGGGGAGCTGTCGGAGGGCTCCCCACCCCAGCTCACCTCTGCTACGCCCGCTCCCCGAGCACGCCGTCGCTGCTCCACTTCTCCCGCCTCCCAGGCTTGCGGCGCCAATCAGCTGTTTGGCGCCGCAAGCCTGGGAGGGGAGGAGAATTAGAGCGGGGGGCGGCGTGCTCGGGGAGGAGGCGGAGCAGAGATGAGCTGGGGTGGGGAGCTGCCGCACGACTCCCCGGGGCAGGAGGGGAGCTGCCGCGGGGGGGGGGGCCTCAGGGCAGAAGGGGGGGTGCTGCCGAGGGGGGGGCCCTCAGGGTGGGGGGGAGCTGCCGCAGGGCTGGGGGGGACACAAGGTGGAAGTTTCGCCTAGGGCGCGAAACTTCCTTGCACCAGCCCTAGATATTGCCATGTGCAATAGAACTCCCCAAGGGCAAGTAATCTCTTCTGCTCTCTGGCGAGGGCTGACTGACCGCTGACAAACCAGCCTTTTCTCAGAAACGTTGTTTGCGGTTCTCCTCGGCCGTCCGAGTCATCCAAAACTCTCCAACGCAGAGGCAGGGCACAGTTCAGCAGGGCTAGTCAGCCAGCTGTATTGACAGGCAAGGAAAGAGATTGGCTACTCCACAAAGCAACGCACTGTGTGCAGCTGGGGGTGGAAAGTTGTTCCTCCTGCCTCGGGGAAATCAGATGGAAATTAGCACGGAGGGTTGGCTCACGGTTTCATTGACTCCTTTGGTTTTTAGGGCCGGGTACTCAGCTGATGTACATCTGCAGAGCCGCTTTGGCTTGAGTGGAGCTGCGCGGATATCCACTAGCGCAGGATCTGGCTGGTCATGTTTGTTAGCGCTGTAGCAGATAGGACGGGTCGTTGGGGAGCTCACACTCTGAGTCTGTAGGGCAGCCCCATAGTTTCAGATTTTGATATCCTTAGGCCCTTGCTCTGTGAGCCGTCCCACTGGCTCCCATGGAGGAAAGGCTCTGTGCGGCGTCAGTGAGTGCAGCCGAATCTGGCCCTGGATTTGCGGGTGCAGTTACATTGGGTTAGACTGTCACAGCCGTGCCGTGGCCAGGCAGGGAACTAAGGTTCCCCTTCCCCGCCCCAGCTCGGCCCTGCTGAGAGGGAGACTCCAACCTGGAGAGGGGAGAGCAGGAGTTATGTATCTGATACAGCTCCCAGTGAGTGACTGCTGGGGGCACGGATTGTGACGGCCCGAGCTCCACCACTCATCCTTAGTCCCTGGCCAGTTTAACTGGTGGGGTGCGTGGCAGGGCGATGAGCTACTAAAGGGAGGAAGTAACTTACTCCCTCTCCAGAGCCAGGGCCGGCTCTAACTTTTTTGCCGCCCCAAGCAGCAAAAAAAAGCGCCGCCCCCGCCGTAACACCCCCCCCCCCAGCGCCGCCCCGCCGAAACACCACCCCCACCGAGTGCCGCGCCGCCGAAACCCCTCCCGCCGAGCGCCGCCGAACAGCCGCTGCCCCCGCCGCGCTGCCAAACACCCCCCGCCGAAACCCCCGCCGAACAGCCCCCGCCCCCCCGCCGCACTGCCGAACACCCCCCGCCCCCCGTGGAGCGCCGCGCCGCCGAAACCCCTGCCGAACACCGCGCTGCCGAACACCTCCGCCCCCCGCGGAGCGCCGCACTGCTGAAGACCCCCCCCGCGGAGCACCGCGCCGCCAAACACCCCCCGCGGAGCGCCGCGCTGCCGAAACACCCCCCGCGGAGCGCCGCGCCGCCGAAACCCCTCCCGCCGAGCGCCACCGAACAGCCGCTGCCCCCGCCGCACTGCCGAACACCCCCCGCCCCCCGTGGAGCGCCGCGCCGCCGAAACCCCTGCCGAACACCGCGCTGCCGAACACCTCCGCCCCCCGCGGAGCGCCGCACTGCTGAAGCCCCCCCCCGCGGAGCACCGCGCCGCCAAACACCCCCCACGGAGCGCCGCGCTGCCGAAACACCCCCCGCGGAGCGCCGCGCCGCCGAACACCCTCCGCTGAGCGCTGCGCCGCCGGAATCCCCCCCCCCCGCCGAGCCGCGCTGCCCCCCACCACCCCAAGATTGGCCGCCCCTTACCAGGAGCCGCCCCAAGCACGTGCTTGGTTGCCTGGTGCCTGGAGCCGGCCCTGTCCAGAGCAAGGGGGAGCAGGGGAGGAATTGTGACCTGGGCTCCCAACTCCTTCTCTGCTCTGCAGCGCCGGCCCGTGCTCGGGACGGGATAGTACCGTTACAGCCCAGCCCTCTGAGTGCCAAGGGGCAGCTCCCTTCGGGCCAAGCTTGACGAGGGGGATAAGGGGGCCTCTTGCCGTGGGTTGACCAGCAGCTGTGCCCTGGGCCAGCGCTTCCACCTAAAGAGAATACAGGATGGTTGGTGCCACCATGCTGGGGGAAGGGGGGGTGGCTCTGCAATGGGGGATGCAGGAACCACACTGATTGGAGTCCCTGCGGGGGGGGGAACACCGGGACAGCCCAGCCTCCAGGGGCTATAGTGATCGGGTGGGGCGAATGTGTAGAATGAATCAGGGAAATAGCCTCTCCCCCTTCCCCCCCACCAAGACAGGAGCAGCTCCACAGACGCTACCTCCACTGGCCACTTGGTGAGGGGCAGAGAGGAAAATCCACATAGCAGTGGGTCCCCTGGCTTTGCCCCCTGCTTGTTGGTGGGTGGGGAGCACCCGCCGGAGCTGAGATCCACTAGGGCAGGGGCCCCACACCCTTCCTGCTGCCGGGGTACCCTCAGGGGCTGCAGAAGCACAGGCAGGGTTTGCCCCTCAGCAGCAATGTCAAAGGAGCGAGGCTGCTGAGGGGTGGTGATCAGAGCATGTGACCCTTCTGTTATCTGCAGCGAGGAGGCCTTGCGCATCTGGTAGCCGGGAAGGACTTTACCGCCCCCTGCTCAGCTCTTATCTTATCCCAGCGGAGGAGCTTTTCTGTGGGCTTGAGGGGAATGCTGAGCAAGGCTGGGGCGTTGCTAGACTGAGGCCTGGCTGATCTGCTGTGTCCGCTCATGGGATGGCTTCCTTTCCCAGAGATGGCTGCTGTCACACAGTGCTATGAGACATGCACACACAGGAATTATTATAATCTGCATTGTGGCAGCACCTATGAGCACAGTTCATGGACCAGGATCCAGTTGTGCTAGGGCCTGTACAAACTGAACAAAAAGACAACCCCCCCACCCCCAAGAGTTTATAATCCAAGAGTAAGACAAGAGGCAACAGATGGATGCAGACAGACAGGAACAATGAGACAGTATGGGCTGGGGTATCCGCATGCCAACTGCTGCCTAACCCTTGTTGAGGTTTGTAGGCCTCACAGAATTACGTTATGTGGAAGCTTGGGTATAGGATTACTAAGGACAGTGGTGGTGTCAGTCAACAACGGAAGATCAGTTTAAAGGCTCAAGACTTGGCTACACACTCACCTTGTACTGATGTACTATGCCAATATTGTTAAAGCTGGACAACTACCCTAATGTGGAGGTGATTATACCAGTATAAAGATCCTCATGCTGGAATGACTTGTTCCTTTATGGGAAGAGGAATAAATTATACTGGTAGAAGGACCTTTACATTGGTCTAACTACGGCCAGACTACGGGTTGTACTGATACAACTATAGCCATAGAAAATCAGACCCTTAATCGACCTAGTGACGCCAGTACAAAACCTGCGTAGATCAAGCCTAAAGATTGTAAAAGAGCCCTGAGCACCCTTTTACATTCTGTCGGTGAAATTAACAAGCTTTGTTCATCGCTAAGCATCTATGTGAAGTGCTTTCTTTCTAAACACAATCTGGGCCTTCCATGCCCTTTCCCAAAGAACACAATTAACAAAACAAAACGATCGGATACTTTCCCAATAATAAAGGGGGAAAAAAACATTTGGACGCAGTGTGATGCGATTGTAAAACCAGCCAGCTGAGAAAACAAGGAGGTTGGTTTTTTTTTTGTCCCATCTCCTTCCAAAATTAACACCATGTATAGTTTGCAGCTGCTGTCCTGCCATTCATTTTAAGTGGTGTTTAAAAAAAAAAAAGACTTAAAGAGGAAGGGGCCGTTCTGTTAACAATACGCTGCCAAAACGGGATTTAATAATAATAATAATAATTAATTCATTGTATTAATACTGTTGACTTGAATTATTCCTTTCCACAATTTCATGGGACTGATTAATAATGAAAGAACGCAATTAGCTGGCACTAGTGGTACATAGGCAGAATCCTGGCAGGGAAGATGCGTAGAATTCTGTTTCCATAATTGTGTCTACTTTTGGATTTCTCTCATTTTAATGTCTTTCCCCACATTGTCCCACATGGTTTCCATGTTTTGAAGCAATCAGTGCAGTGTGTGGAAAACATATCTCCTTGAGCGTCTAAAGCACAACCCTAGGTAGGTTTCAAGTAAAACGTCCCAGTAAAGTTAAAATTAAGGTGCTAAACCCAGGGCCGGCTCCAGGTTTTCTGCCGCCCCAAGCCGCAAAAATTAAAAAGAAAAAAAAGCCGCGGCAGCACCATCGCGCCGCTCCACTCTTCGGTGGCAATTCGGCGGCAGGTCCTTCGCTCTGAGAGGGACTGAGGGACCCGCCGCTGAATTGCCGCCAAAGACCCGGACGTGCCACCCCAATAGCGTCCGGAGTGCCGCCCCTTGGTATTGGTCGCCCCAAGCACCTGCTTCTTTAGCTGGTGCCTGGAGCCGGCCCTGGCTAAACCATTGTACTGCTGCAAGTCACCCCTAACACCAGGGTCCTGGCCAAATATCAATTAAGGGAATTGAATTCTGAGTACTTGTATCCTTCCCAGGGTTTCAGATGGATACAGTTCTCTTCACTCCATGGCCTCACTTATTGTTGTAGTGTTCCTGAGTGCTGTTAAGCCGTTGCTGTGCTCCACCTCAGATATGGCTGCATTTCTGTAGAGGGGAACATGATTCTTCTAGGTGTAGGTTGTCCAGTCAGGTTATGAAGTTTGGAAAGTGTTTTGGAATCAAAGTCACTATATATGAGGGCTTGTCCTCCAAAGCGAACTAAACTCAACTGAATTAAGGCCACCTTAATTCTATATCAGTGTCCACCAGGGATTTATTGTGGTTTAACAAATCCCTTTTAAAAGTTAATTTGGATTCATTTTCTTGGGTAGACTAGCCCTGAGTCGCTCACTGTAGTCAAAACAAATCCTATAACGTAGGTTATGGCAGCACCATCGTGTATCATTTTAACTGTGATAGGGCAACCGTTCAGAAGGTTTTGTTCTGTATCAGGACTTTGGTTAACACAGTGATAAAAGCAGCAGGCCTGGATTTTAGAATTAGTCACCGTCTTTGTGGCTGGAATTATAATAATGGATTATTGTTATTTACATTGGCACCTAGAGGTCACAACCAAGATTGGGGCCTCACTGGGCTAGATAAGAGGGGGTCCATTACCGCTCTGCTCCATAATGTGATGCCTCTCCAATAAGCAACCCCGTTCCGCGTTGATAACCAACCTCATTCCCCCCCTCCAGTGTCCTCAGTCGTGATTTAAAGCTGAGTGTCTGGAAGTGAGGGTCGGTGCTGCTGGGAATCTTTGGAAGTCAGGTTAGCTCTTTTTCAGAAGGGTCTGATTGGGGCTGGGGAAGGAGTTTAATGTCTCAGCGCTGGCTAATGAGCCGTCAGTGAGGCAATTTTATCCGTGCAGCGAAGATCAGCTGAAGGGAAAGCCTGTTAAGCATCACGCCTGACACCAGATTCGTTATCGCTGAATGGCCCTGTGTGCCTCTGGCTTGAGAAATCTTCCCCTTGTCTTCTACCAGGAAAGCTCCTCTTTCTTCTAATGAGGATGGAGAAAGAGGGAAGCTCATTTAGCTCCAGATGTCCCTGCCCCCGTGGCGAACGACGCTCCATCATTCTAGGGAGCAGCTCGGTGAAGAACCGAGATGCGACGGCTTGAGGAGCAGACGGGCGAGTAATTTATGCAGCTCCATAAGGGTCAGAGGAGATGTGGCTCAGTGTGGAACATGCCTGGTGTTGGTGTTTTGGTCTCGCCGGGGTGCAGTGGCTGCCGGGGCAATGGCTCGGTACCCGAAAGAACATCCATCGAATTTAGATTCAGGGCAAGGGGAAGTTCAGTTTCCCCAGCTCCTTGCTGATGTGAGAAAAGAGGAGAGGCTGGCCCCCGTTGCTTTTGAACTTGCCCGCTTTCCGATGCTGAGCTGCGGGTAGGAGCAGCAGGATGGTAAGAAGCCTTCAGGGCTTTGAAAATTCACAGCAGCGCATAAAGAGAGGAGGGTGGACGCTTATCAGATTTCCCTCCCACTTCCTGCCCAGAGGAAGGCTTTTTAATCATCTTGCAGGCCACCATGCTGAGTGGATCCTGTGTATCACAGACAGTGTGCCTCTTTCTTTTTAAATACTTTGGCACGGTCTGTGTTAAGACTTGCTTCTGAGCGTGATGGGGATATACTTTCTCCTGTATCTGGTGCAATTGCCGGTAGAAGCTAAGATTCTAGAATGACATATCCATGCTTCAGGTCATTTCCTGGCCATCTTGGGGGTCAGGAAGGAATTACTACCTCCCAGTCACAGGTGTGTTGTGCTTATTTTCCCTTTCATCCAAAGCAGGGTGGCAGCAGGAATCTGGACTCGATGGGCTGGGATAGCAAATTTTGTATTATGATGATGAGCCCTCTCCCTAGGATGGGGTATTGTTCTTCAGATCTTATAAAGGCTGATGTGACAGCTTATGCAGCCATGTAGCAGTGGATGAGAAGGGACAACATACTGACATGTCAGAGGAGAGCATGACATGGAGCGTCACGGTCAGTTAGCTGAACGTCAAGCCCGTGCTCAGGGGTCTCTGGCAAATCCGGTTTGTCCGATCTGCCTGGGTGTCACCGTGTCTGATCACTTGGAAACCTTTCTGCCTTATTCACCCACTGCTGCCTGTCAACGTCCCCTGCACACTCCAGATCAAAGGCAATACCCACTCCAGTGCCACGTGGGCATGTGTGGGCTTGTGTGTGTGTGTTCATGGGGAATCATAACACGGTGACACCATGTGGCAGAAATGTGGAATAGCCTATTAGTCTTGGGCCGTGGTAACTGGAGCTGATGAATTCGGCGCATGGGAGTTCATGCAAACATTTCCCCATCCCCGTTTTTGGCTCGTTGCGAGTCCATCCCTCCAGAGGGCTGGGCATTGAGCTCCATGGAACTAGCACAGGCACTACAGAAGATCAGCGGAAGAACAGTCTTGCAGAAAGCGATGGCAGAGCAATATAAATTCTTGGCCATTTGATTGTTGATCTTTTAAAGAGAAGGTTGGGAGTGAGCACACAGGAGGTGACTCTGGCTGGGAAGACATCGGCTCTGCGTTCTCAGTAGTGGACTCCTCCCTCTCCTGGTCTGAACAGGGAACTTCCATTCCCTACCCATTGCTGGTTTGGTGTCACAAAGCACTTGAGAATTTGCCCTCTCTAAATTGCCCCTTGCCCAGAGAGAATTCTTCAGTGACGTAGCTCGGTGGCACCTCCCTTGCCCCGGTGCATTGGGTACTCTCATGAAGAAAGGGGTGCGGTCAGAGTGTCTTTACACCCCAGTGGTCCCCGGCCGCTGGAATGTCCCCTCAGAGCTGTTGGCAGCCAGATGTAAGTTAGAGCAGCCCTGAGGCTGCTCTAAAGCACTCATAAGTCTGGATTGGTTCCTGGCCAGCCCTGGAACCCAGAGTGGTGTAAAGCAACCTTTCCCACTCCCCTTGGTCCTGCCCCAAGTGTAAACTCAGCCAGAGCAAAGACTCTAGTCCTCTGACAATACTAGCTCTGGGAAACAGAGTTTATTTCCCACCCCAGCCCCCCGACCTGCTTTTACCGTGTGCTCCGATTTTATAAGCACTGCCCCACTGGTTGTTTGCAGCATAAACTAAAACTGGCCAGTTGGATCAAGTTTCTTCCTTGCTTCTTGTTTTGGTCGGAAAAGGGATCAGGGAAGCAGGATGCATAACCACCACGAGGTCACAAACACAGAGCTGCAGCATTCGCTGCTTCCTTCACAACCGCCCCTGGCTGAGTCCCTGGTGGTGTTATGAACACCTTGCGTCTCTGAAGCCCCCCCTGGGGAGCAGAGGGTATTTCCCAGTGGTAATGCTGAAAACACACACTCGTTAAAAATCACGGGCCGTGATGGATCCTCTTTATTAAGGGGAGTGATGCTGGCTGCTGCTTCGTTGTTTTCCAGCCTGATCTTAGTCTGCTGGGGCCATGATATTCTTCCTTCCCTCTGTACGCAGGAACAGCCGCTCTGCCTCCAGGGGAGCTGCTGATCTCCAATATTTAGGGCTTTTACTTGATCAAATCAAGGGCTTGATCCAAAGCCTGCTGACATCAGTGGAAGACTCCAACAACCTGCAGTGGGCTTTGGATCAGGCCCAAAGAGAGCCCCAGTTCACCTAGACCCTCCAGGCTGCGGGGAAACCGAACAAGCTGTTTGCTTGCTTTGCTATTAGAGAGGGCAAAACTGCTCACCTCATGGAATCCCCTCACGGCCTTGTCCCCCAGCAGACAGGCAGGGGGGCCCTGTCTTGATAGTTAAAGGTTCAGGACAAAGGGAACAGATTCCTAGCAACACATACAGATTGCTAGCCTGGGGCAGGCCCTGGCCCTAGCCACATCTTCTCTTTAAAGCACTAAAGATGGAAACTAATGCCTTTCAGCTCACTCTTTAACCACCAAATGCATAATGGGCCAGCTCCTGATACCTTGACTGAGTTTTTTTTCCTCTGACCAGATCCCGTTGTCCCCAATGCAAGGTTTGTATTACTGTGAAATAGACCTCGGGCTGTGGTTTGGTTTCCTTAGAGGCAGAATTTCATATATCTCAGCTACATTGTTAGCGCCCTCAGTCTCCAGGCAAAATCGGGGCTTCACTGTGCTAGGGGCTGTACAAACACATAGTGAGGGACAGTCCCTGCCCCAAGATCTTACACTCTTGGTAAGGCAGGATTCTTAGCCCTGTTTTACAGCTTTGGGGGGAGGGGGGGAGATGAAGGGACTTGCTGCTGGTTATACATAGTCTGTGACAGAGCCAGGAACAGAACCCAAAGCTCTGGAGTTCCCATCCATTACCTTAACCACAGGCCAGTCCTATAATCCTCTCCAGTCAATTTAATCCTTTACTGTCCACACGATAGTTTAGTTTTCTCAGTTCGATATTCACTGTTCACCCACCTTCCATGAAAGCAATAAAAGACCTGATGCAAAATCCCAACCGCGCCTTTTCTGATTGATAATCTGCCGTGGAAATCCTGTCTCATATTCTAGCAAAAGGGTAAAAAACAAACAACAAACCCGAGGGCTGAGTGTGTTTTAGTTAAAGAAAACAGAGCAGAATTTAGCCCGGTATCTGTGAAAATCAGGTGTAATTCCATTAAACCCAGCGGAGTCTCTCCTGATCTACACTAGCATAAGTGAGATCAGAATCTGGTCCGTTGGATCTATAAATGACGTGAATACTATGCAGCTTTTAAAATCAGTGTATGGGAAGGGGACCCCCTGTGGTGGTGTGCTTAGTCGTTATGTTTCCGATAGTTTGCAGAGCTTAGGGGTAACTATGCTTTTGGAAACAGACTGTAGTCTGTCTCTCTCCTCTGAAGTACATCTCGGATTTAGCCCAGCGGTGGCATTGGCTGCACTCTGAGTTTTGGCCTCTGAAGTGCTGACTTTTGTGAATGGAGGATTATGGAAAAATCTTTTATCTTTTTTTTAAATCTCTCTTGCTGAAGAACCCAGCAGTTTCCCAGGAGGAGAGCAAGCAGTCAGTGCTGCTTGAAAACAAAGCTTAAGAATTCCTTTCTGAAGAAGTTGCCTAATTCTCTGTCAAGTCTTAGCTAGGAAACTGCTTTAAAAGCAAAGAACAGTGATTTTAGTGTGGAAAGAGGTGGACAAGTATCTGTCACAGAACACAGCGCCGGTAGTAGCTACTGTCAAGCAGAGGTTATTGTGAATAGACCTGGTCAAAACTCAGGATTTCCATTTCATGGGACATTTTGCCATTTCAAAATTTGTTTTCATTCCAAACCAATATTTTCAAAACTTCCCAGCAAACAGAATTTTTGAAAAATTCAGTTGTGGGAAATTTTCGTCTATCTATGTCCTCCTCTTCCGAGACTTGCGATGGTATCTTTTTTGGGTACGTCTTCACTTACATCCGGGTCCGGATGTAAGCAATCGGTTTTCTGAGTTCGATTTATCGCGTCTGGTTAAGACGCGATAAATCGATCCCGGATCGATCCCGGAAGTGCCCCGGATCGATCCCGGAAGTGCTTGCCGTCGACGCTGGTACTCCAGCTCGGCGAGCGGAGTACGCAGCATCGACGGGGGAGCCTTCCTGCCGCGTCTGGACCGCGGTAACTTCGGACTAAGGTACTTCGAATTCAGCTACGTTATTAACGTAGCTGAATTTGCGTACCTTAGTCCGAAGTGGGGGGGTTAGTGTAGACCAGCCCTTTTGAGTGAGGCAGACGCTTTTCAGGTGGAAACAAGGCTGAGATCAGCCAACCTGTTTTACCACCGACTGGTAAACATTTAGTAACTACCAAGCTAGGCTGGATTTGACCCGGAATCCTGTAGGTGAAATTCACTAGATCCCCTGAGCCTCTGAGAGGAGGTTGAGTTGTGGGTCAGGGAGAAAGGGTAGATCTGGATTTTCAAAACATCTCCTCTAATCTTCAGATGGAGCCAAATTTTTCAGCTGGTCCCTATTTAACACCGCCTAGTCCCATTTCCTCTATCTAGCACGCTTTGGCTGTGAGAGCCGGTCAAAACGAACCCCAAACCGTACTCCCTTGAACTCTGCATCCAGGTCCAAACTTCATGGCTTGGGCCTGCCGTGGTCGGTGGACTCACCAAGATCCAACCAGGACACTTTTCCCACAGTTAAATAGTAGTGCTTGATGCACTAATACACAGAGCACTGCTGGACAGCGGTGAACGTGGCTGTAACTAACACGTGCTCGTTCATCTCCAGTGACTCACCGGGGGTTCATCGTAAAATCATCGGAAGAAGCTGCATTGTGCAGATGCAACTCTGCTGAGATGTCTTTAAACGCCAATCTGTGCTTCATTAGGCTGGGCGGCTTTATGGATTAAACAGCTCTTGCTACTTTTCCAGGCAGGCGTGACTTCAAAGGGGGGGACACCCAGCATAGCCCACTTGAAAGCATAGTGCAGAAAACCAATGCCTGGCTGCTGGCACTTCCTCAGCGAGTCGTTGAAAGTAGTGCCTAAGAGTGAGCGGAGGTGAAAGAGCACCGTTAATGGAGCTCTTATGTTTATATCTTATAAAGCCTGGTTATACAGATCAATCTTTGGCGTGGAGCTTGTTTTCAGACATGGTTAAATGTGTATAATAGGGCGGGGGGGCTGGGGCTGGAATTGGAATGGGTTTAGTTGCACCGCCCGTCGGCCAACCTGCCACGCCGAGATTTCCGTTCTGCGAAGCGGCTGCCGCTCCAGAGCCTCTTCTCCATATTCCCATGTAACTTCCATTGCAACGGCTGGGCAAAGGCCTGGCACAATCTGACGGATTAAATGTAGCACTAGAATCCAGGAACTTCTGTGGCATAAACCCATGACAGCCACTGACTTGCTGGGTCGCCTCGGACAAGTTTAGCTGAATCTTCTGAGTTTGAGTCTAGCTGTGTCTCTGCAGGCTTGTATGGTGGGGGGAGTGGGATCCTTTCTCCCAGCCCGCAGTGCATGGGCAGCCAGACTCCTGGAGTTAGCACCTCTTCCGG
The DNA here is from genome assembly GCF_028017835.1 of Emys orbicularis. Taxonomy (NCBI): domain Eukaryota; kingdom Metazoa; phylum Chordata; order Testudines; family Emydidae; genus Emys; species Emys orbicularis. Next base: position 6,011,009 of record NC_088690.1, on the reverse strand, counting down.
CCAAGGTGCATTTGAGCGGAATAGCTGGATAGGGCACCTGCTGGCATTAGGAGATGTTCTATCTCCATCAAGGAGACATAAGAACTGCGGCTGTGTGCCCCCTGGAGGCATTATTATTTGTATTCCCTTGGCACCTAGAAGCCCCAACTGAGATCAGGGCCCCATTGTGCTGCACATACTTCTACACTGCAACTGGGAGCGTGCTGCTCAGCGCAGGTAGACAGATATACGCTAAAAAGAGCCATGTAGCCACCTGGAACCTCTGTGTGCGTATTCCGGTGGCTAGCCTGAACCACTGCCTGTGCTACCCCGGACGACACTGCAATTTTATTGTGCTAGTTTGAGCAGCTGCAGCGGAGACGTACTCCGGCTGAGACACAGCCCCTGACCTAAAGAGCTAATAATGTAAATCGTCAAAAGACAGGCGTGTTTTCAATTTTGGATGAAAAGGTGGCGGCACAACAAAATATTGTCATTTTAAAGCCTGCAACCAGCTTTAATAATGCACGCCTGTCATAGGAATTTGGGAGGATTCATTAGCTAATGTCTATTAAGAGCTTTGATGGTTGTTATTGTTACTGATAATTATTTGTATTACAGTAGCACCTATGGGGTCCAATCAGGGCTCAAGGCTCCATTGTGCTAGGCATTATGCACACCTTCCGTGAAAAGACAGCCACTGGGCTAAAGAAATTACAGTCTAAGACCCCGAGCCGGCAAACACTTAAGCACGTGCTTAACTTTATGTAGGTGGAGCTGACGGAATTTTTTTTACTGAAAAATTTTCCCGTTGGAAAACGTGGCTTTGCCAAGATTGGAATTTTCTACCGGAAAAATGTTGATTGGATGAAATTTCCCAGTTGGGGGAATCAAAACAAAGACCTGCATTTTGAATGGCCACTTGAAAACGAAGCCAAAACATTTCATGTTGACATTTTGTAAATTTTTTGTTTGCGTCTAAAATGTGGTAATTTGCCATGTTGATCTTTCCAATTAAAAACCCTTTTTTGGGTCTTTTTTCACGTAGCAAAATGTTTGAATTCCGATTCAGAATGGAAAGTCATTTCAAAACTTCTCACAAAAGAAATATTCTGTTTCTTGAACAGCTCTTAACTGTGGTCCTGATCCAAAACCCACGGCGGCTCTTCCCAGGGACTTTAGTGGAGCTACTCACAGTGCATAAAATTAGACCCTGTTCTTGTAAAGACTCACAAACTTGCTTAAGGGTAGCATGAGAGACAACAGTTGGACACTACAAGCAGATGGGAGAAGTGCCAGGAAATGGTAAAATGACGATCGTCAGTGTAATAAATAGTGAGGTGGAATGCTCCCTATTGTTACTGTGATGATGATGTACCAAGCCTTTTCAATGTTACTTGTTTGGAAATTGTCAAATGCTTAAACGCTGAAAATGGCTTTTGCTTCTGCCTTGCAGGAGTCCCCTTCCCCAAGAACTTCCAACAGGTGTGTACCAAGATCCTCACCCGCCTCTTCCGAGTCTTCGTCCACGTCTACATCCATCACTTCGATAGTATCATCAGCATGGGCGCCGAGGCCCATGTCAACACCTGCTACAAGCACTTTTACTACTTCATCAAAGAGTTCAGCCTCATTGACCACCGGGAGCTGGAGCCTTTGGTAAGAAATTGCCTACTTCACGTGGGGGTGAAATTCACCTCTCTGCAGAGAGAGAGCACGAGGCCTATTCCCCCACTGAAGTCCTTGTCCTCACCTTAATGGCCCTTCGCCATTGAACCCTGCTCTTCGTTTCCATTGTATTATTTTCACACTGACGTACTGCCAGCCGTACCTGACTTGATCACCCTCTTCTCCACTTTTTCCCATGAGCACCTCCATGTTTTCTCTCTTATGCTTAGGAAGAACTCACCAAACCACCACCTGATCCTCTTTTTAAGTCATTCCTTAAACCCTGCCTCTGCCACATCACCCAAAAAATACCTCCTCGTATTGGTTGGGCTGGTGGCCACTGAGACCACCCTGGCTCCTAACCTGTGCAAACACACCTCTCTGTACCGTTGCCTTGCCCTCGCCCACGCTTGCATGTCTGTTTATTCACCTGCTGTCTATATCCAAGCTTGTGAGCCCTCCTGGGACAGGGTCTCTGATTGTACAACGCCTCGTTTAACAGGGCCCTGATCCCTGGCTGGGGGCCTTACGTGCTACCACAATCACAGCAATAACTTAGGTCAGCCCACCTGGTTGGACGCCAGCCATGGTGACGGGAAGATGAGTGCAAAGCACTTATGAAGGAAAAATCCAATGCGCAGCTACAAAACGGGGAATAATTGGTTAGGTAGTAGTACTGTCGAAAAGGATCTGGGGGTTACAGCGGATCACAAATTGAATATGAATCAACAGTGTGATGCAGTTGCAAAAAATGACTGATATGTATCATTCTGGGGTATATTAGCAGGCGTGTTGCATGTATGATGCTGGAGGTAATTGTCCTGCTCTACTCAGCACTAGTGGAATACTGTGTCCAATTCTGGGCGCCATACTCTAGGAAAGATGTGGACAAATTGGAGAGAGTCCACAGGAGAGCAACCAAAATGATCAAAGGGTTAGAAAACCTGAGCTCTATGAGGAAACATTAAAAAAATCTGGGCATGTTGCTTCTTGTGGAAAGAAGACTGATGGGGGACCTGATGAAAGTCTTCAAATATGTTAAGGGCCGATATAAGGAGGTCAATTGTTTTCTATGTCCACTAAAGGTAGGACAAGAAGTAATGGGCTTAATCTGCAGCAAGAGAGATTTAGATTAGATATTAGGAAAAAATTGCTAACTCTAAGGGGAGTTAAGCTGTGGAACAGGCTTCCAAGGGAGGTGGTGGAATCCCCATCACTGGAGATTTTTAAGTACAGGTTGGACAAACATCTGTCAGGAATGGTCTAGTTTTATTTGGTCCTGCCGCAGTGCAGGGCGCTAGACTTGATGACCTCTCGAAGTCCCTTCCAGCCCGACGTGTCTATGATTTTGTGGATGCAGAGAATTGTGATGACGTGAAGGGTCATTTGAATGGAGAGGGCTCCACATGAGCACAGAGTTCCTCCTTCGCAGATCTGATTGCAGGCTCAGGGCCTATATCCATGCCTTTAACTCCACTGTCCTCCCCCACTGCCCAGCTGTGAAAGACATTATCTCCTGACCCGATTGGGTTCCTCCTGCCTTTGAGCACTGCACACTGTCTGTGTAGTGCCACATGGCTGATGCAGAGGAGTTACGGAAAATCTAGGTCTGCTGGAAGTTTGGGGAGAGGTGGGGAAGAAACCTATCCAGGTCCCTAATTAATTATCCTGCCTCATCGCTTTGATTCTGACTCAGGTAGCTCAGCTGGCCAAAGAGCACTCCGGTTCATATGACGTCCCTAGCAATAGTTTAAGATGAACTAATTCTGATCTAATGGCCTGAAGCCCTGGCAAGTAGCACCTCAGCCTCATTAGCTCCTCTTCCTAATGACACTAATCATGACGAGCTTGTTCGGTATTGATGAGCTGCATCTCAATAACTATTCCGTCCCATTGTGGTTCATGCTGGATTGATTCCCGGCTACTCGAACATGTGACTGTCACGTGGCTGGAATCGGGGCCTGAAAATGCTAAAAGGTTTTCAAAGCTTATTTGCCAGAAGGGGTGACTGAGGGGTCCACTGAGGCCATGAGGAGCTGAGCTGCTTGGTACGATGATGCCGGTGTTCATCTGAAGGGGAACAGGCTGGATTCATCCTTGGTGTAACTTCATCTTCCTTGGCTCTTGGTGCATCTCTTAATTGGCGTCCAACAGACCCAACCATCCATGATAGCTCGCGTGCTCAGCAGATGGGCTTGCTCGGTGGGTGACCACCTGGGGGCCAAGGCAATGGCTCAGTCTTAGATCAAATACTCTGACTCAGTGAGTCAAACCCCAGCAAGGTAAGTTCTTCTTCTGAGTCAGAGAAAGTGAGTCCTGGGGTCGTGGGGTGCATAGACGCCAGGCTGCCATGACCACGCAGAGGTTAACGGGTAGGCCAGCTCTCTCGGCTAAGGAGAGACTCCTTCAGCGGAAGAGCGGCCGCAAGTCGGACTTTCAGAGAAAGAGAATCAGAAACTGAGAGTCTGGAAGAGGGTTACAAGAGCGGTGGACTGGGAAGCAGCAAAGGATTGCGAGGAGCCAGTCCCTGCTGCTTAATGCAGGGTCCCTGGGAACCCAGAGGAGTGAGCAGGCCTGGCTGGGGTCTCCTACCATCCGCCAGACAAGGGGTCTGGAGTCTATGGGGGCTGGGATTATTGCCTCTTTGCTCGGGTGACTGGGCTCCTGGTCCATCAGACTTTTTACTGCCCCTCAAGGGGAAAGGCTATAGACAACTCCGCTGGAGTCCTAAGAGGAAGCCACCCTGCCCAGGGCCAGATGACTGACGGTGGGGGGAGAGAAACTGAGGCAGTTGCCGTGGCATCACGCACAGCTGTGAGAGGGCACTGACTGCCAAAGGCACCCCGGACCCCTGTGCAATTTGCTCACTTTCAGAAGTGACGGAAAATCAAGGTCCCATCTGCTTTGTGCAGTCCATAAATAGCTCAGGGCACTTCTCCTATGAGCAGGGGGATCTACCCTGAGTTCCTTCTCCAAAACTGCCCTCCCCTGGACCATGTGCTGGCTGGCCACTACTCTAGTCTGCCCCAGAGATGGCTGCATTTTGCCAGAGTGGTGTGTAGAAGGCCAAATCACTCAGTGAGATCTAGCTAGTCATTTTTGTAAAGTGCTTTTCTCTGCTATACAGGTGAAAAATATGGCTTGTTAGTGCAGCCAAGACTCCAACCGGAATCCCATGGGCTGGAGGCAGCAGCTGAGCCCCCCTGCTCCCCCAAACAGCCCCCCTCTGGCTGAGACAGCGGGAGCCGTGCTAAGCTTGTCTCATCTGGGAGCTGCTCTTTTCCGCCTCTGGCCCCAAACACTATTAAAGACCAGGAAGCTGAAGAGGATGAGAGGGAAAAAAATGTTGCCATAATAAACCATTTCCCCCTCCCTAATGCTCTTTCCTTTAAGACACAATAAGTGGAAGTTTCAGTGCTAACATCCTTGCACCGTTTCAATAAGTCACGGGTCTTTGTTTATTTGATTGGGGGGGGGGGGTGTTTGCTGGCCGTGTCCTGGTGTGAATTGTAAGAATGAGAAAATAATATCTTGCACCTAAATCGCCCCTTTCAGCAAAGGACCTCAATGCACTTTAGCAAGATGAATGAAGTTATCTTGCTTTTCGGAAGGGGGAAACTGAGGCAGGGGTAGACTTGCTTGAGGTCAAACTGCAAGTCAGTAGCAGGGCCTGGAACAGAACGTTCAGGGTCCCGCTCTAACCACTAGTCTACAATGCCCCTGCTCCACACAGGAGACCGTTAGTCGTCTGGTCTGACCCGTATAACACAGGGCAGATTCTTACCCCTAGCCATGGTGGTATGGATTTCTTTCGTGCACCCTTTCATGAAGCTCCTATCTAGATATTTCTTGTTGTTGCTCATTTGGAATACACACCTATAACACCTTCCTCCAATCCAGGCTGGCTGCTGCTTCCCAAATCCAGCTTCCATGTTTGTGCGAGGCCAGTGTGAGCCCATTGGCAGTTAGACTAATGCCCGTTTTCTCACCCGCCACCGAATTTAGCCTGGAGAATATCACCCTGAAAATCAATGTAGAAGCAGCTGGAATGGCTCTAAGGCAACGGGGCCAATTTGTGTGCAGCCTTGACAGCTGCTGACTGTGTTTTGGGTCATAGACTCAGTCCTTTTAAGTGGCAAATTGGGGAATGTAAGATCTGCAGAGAGCGGCTGCATCAGAGACTTTCTAGCTCTGCTTCTGCTCCCTCAGCCAAACTCCCTTTTTGCTCCCCTCACCGGTGGTGAAGTGGCTATAACAGAGCCTGAGAATCAGGAGATGTGGCTCTTTATTCTGGGCTCTGCCGCTCACTCGCTTGTGTGACTCACACGACCGCCCCAGAGTTCACTTTCTGTAGCTATGAAGCGGGAAGGGTCTATCTAGTTCTCGTTGCTTATCTCATCCCCTCCCCCCCACACACATTTGTTATAATATCTGAGTGCCTGGCACTCCTTAAGGTGTTTGTCCTCACCGCATGCCTGTGAGTCAGGGCAGTGTTATCCCCATTGCACAGAAGGGGAATTGAGGCCCAGAGTTGCCCAAGGTCACCCAGGCACTCTGGAGGAGCAAGGAATTGAACCTGGGGCTCTGAAATTGCAGGCGAGCACCCTCACCACTGGAGCATCCTTCTCTGCAATAGTGTAGTGAATTGGCATCAATACTCTCCAGTGGATGAAATCGGAATGACTCAGCTATGTGTCATTGGCCCTATATGGCGAACCGCTCCTGTACTTTGGCGGAGTAGGAGGGTGCGAGTTCTGTTCCTGCTGTTGAAGTTTTGAATGGCCCCAGCGTGCCACATAATGACAAACCGTGGCATTCACAGATGACCAGGGATTGGTTTCAACACTTCCCTACCTCCATAGAGTGCACTGAAAGCCTCAAATACCCTCCTACTAGAGAAGGGTCGAGTATGATCTTATTACTGGCCAGCAGGTCCCTTGGCTAAGCATTGCTGCAGTGATCTGTAGAACACACTAACTAAGCCCAGCCACCAGAAAGAGGACTTGGCTAATTCTGAGTGGCGGGGGGCCTAGCACAGGGCTTCTCCAACTTTTCCCTAGTGTGAACCAACTCGTCATAGAGTCTGTCTCCTGGGTACCTCCTTCCCCACTCTGGGCTCTGCCTCCCCTCCTGCTCACAATCCTATAACGTCCCTGGGCAAGGGCCTGTCTTTGTTATAGTCATAGATCCCAAGGCCAGAAGGGACATTTAGCTGCTCTGTGTTAGTTTATACAGTGCCTAGCACAACAGGAGAGAAAGGATCGTCCAGTGATTAGGGGACGAGCTTAGGTTTGGGGAAATCTGGGGTTTCACCACCCAATGTGGCCTTTGGCAAGTCACCTAGCCTTTCTGTGCCTCTCTACAGGGGGGATAACAGCACTGCCCTGCCTCCCAGGGGGGTCGTGAGGATAAATGGGGTACAGACTGCGACGTGCTTTGAGATCCACTGATGAAAAGCACTATATAAGATCTAGACATTAGTATTATACAGGTGCCTGGACCTCTAGATGCTATTGTAAGGCAAATAAACCTGTCAGTCTAAGGTACTTATCTGCTCCCCATCACTGCAGCATCTGAGTGCTTCATAACCTTGAACGTACCTGTTGGCACCACACTACTGTGCGGGAGGAAGTGCTGTTATCTCATCATACAGAGGAGAGGGGGAGGGAGGGCAGGGCCTCGGGGCGGAGTGTGGGCAGGGCCACGCCCTGGGATAGGGGAGACTTAGCCTCCCCCAGCCTTCAATACCCACTGCCCAGGGCCGAGTGATATTTGGAAAGTGCCGAGTGCCATTTAGCTGCCTTCTTATGGGGGGTAGCAGCTGGAAATGAGAGGGAGGAGCCCGCATCATGGGACGAGCCACCAGCAAATGTCCTGCAGGCAACCGGTCGGGAACCTCTGCTTTAGAAAAATGATCCCCGGCTGTAGCGGGGTGAACACCCGCTCCAGCCCTGAAGGGGTTGGAAAAGCCCTGCAGAGGGCGGGGGCGGTGGAAGGGAGCAAAACCCCGGCTGATTGGCGGAAGTGGCTGCAGCTGGGGCCAGGCCCCAAACTGAGCCACTCAGCCTTATAAGAAGGCCAGGGCAGCCAGAAGCTGAGGAGTCTCCCTCTGACTGGAGAGGGAGACAGGCCTGGCTGCAGGGAACTCACCCGGGGACCTACAGTGAGGCAGGGCTGGGGAAAGGCCTTGGGGGCTGGGAAGCCCTAGGCCAGCAACGCCCCAGGCTGCAGGGCCTGGTCCTAGGCCCACATAGGTATTGGGGTTGCAGAGGGGCAGCCTGAGGGTGGGTAAAGGCAGCCAGTCCAAACCCCTTGTTGCCGGTGATGATTGGCTGATAGACTGCAGTCTGCCCCAGGGCGCGGGGGCTAGATGGTGACTGGCAGTAGCCACGACTGAGGCGATGTGGGGATAGCGGGTGGGGGTTCCCCTAGGTGGGGAGACCCAGAGAGAGTGGGATACTGCCAGGGCAGCACCCAAGACAAGGGCACCGGGGCCCGGGGGGCCAACGACAGGTGGGACACCTGGCCTGCAGAGGGCGCTCTGACAACTGGTGAGCTAATTCCCGAGACGACCAGCAGGAGGCGCCGCCGGGTGAGCCTGCGCGCTGATTACACTGGCATTCGGGAATAAGGAGCCTGTGATTTCTAATCCTGACTCACTGAGTGGCCTTGGGGAAAATGAGTTGGGGGGAGGGCCCTAATAGAAAGGGGGTCGGGTATCTAGATACTTTCTTCCTGAAGCTAAGTGAAAAGACACATTCACTGTATCCATCCCTTCTGTAAGCGAGACTTCTGACTTCACTGGGGTTGCACCGGCATGCACGAGGCCTTAACTTTGCCCCATGCAGCCCCCCGCAGCTGTAACTTGCATCTGGCCTACCAGTCTTGGGAGGGAGCCCTCATCCTTGAAGGGCTACATGGGCCTTCTGGACACTCTGCACGGCCCATACAAGAGGGCGAGTGGCTTAATGACCACAACTTTTGCCACGTAGCATCGTAGTCGCTCTGTACCAGCTACTTCTGTAGTGTCACCTTCCTGCCATCCATACCCATCCAACTCGCTGCAGACAACCGTAGAGTACTCCTTAGATCTCTAGTAGTCCATGGAGCATAGTCAGAGAGCCACTGACCTCAACTCCAAAAATCCAGGGTGGGCAATTCCCCTGTTGCCCTTTCTCCCTTCAGAGCCCCAGAGTTCTTCAGTTGACAAACTTTCCCAGAGCGTGCAGGGTCTCCAGTCTCCCAAGGGAGATCTTTGGGGCTGTATCTCTTGGGGACAAGCATGAGCAGAATGCATTATGATTCTGTACCGATAACGAGACATCAAACCCAAGGCTGTATTTATGGGCGGACTGAGTTTTGTTGAAATGGGAAGTTGGGATTTTTGCCCCCCCCCCCCCCCCCCCGCTACACCGTTTGTGTGGAAAACTATTTAGTAGCAGCAGCTGCATTTAACTTTCATTCGACAACGTTAATCACCTAGCTGATTTCTGATGTGTTTTTACATATCAACTCCGTCTTCTCCGCTGATACTTTTTCTGCTACATTTTTTTTTTTAAAGCACTTTGGGGCTGAAATTAGATTTTTCAGCACAAGCCTTTATGGATTCTAGCGTCTTGTGACCTCCTTGGCAATATCACCAAGGCAACTCTTAAAGGGGCACTAAGAAGCTGTCCTGTTTTGCTGCCCGTGTCTTGCTTCAGCGCTATCCTCCTTTCATTTCTGAAAATTTCAGGGTGTCTTAAATTAGATCCAGTTTAGAAATGAAATAAAACACTCCTACTAACCTTTCTCTGGAAGTTTTACAAATTCCTCTCAAATACACGCCCAGCTGATTGTGAACCAGGGAAAAACCAGAAACTCGCTTTCCTGCAGCAAAATGATTGAGCCGAACTATTGGGCCAGATCCTCAGCTGGTATAAACCTGCGATCGGCTTTGCTCCTGTGAAGTCAACAGGTGATGCTGATTTCCACCAGCCAAGAATCTCGCCCAGCTAATGTCGCTGACGTTGAAAGACAGATGCATTGCAAGGAAAACATTGCATTGGCCTAAACAGAGCTTGCTTTCTATAGGGGCCTCTGTCTTGTCTTTTCCTGTGTACAACTGCTGTGGCTAAGGGCCAGTATATATATATATATAATATATGAAGGCTATGAAAAAAGCATACACTGCTCGCTGTGTGAGAGGAGCTGGCATAGAGGGCAGTCAGGCTACTGGTTTGGGGGACTCAGCTGGTGCTAGGAGTGTGGATGTGTGGCTCTCTTCTCCCTGCCTAGTGGTTAGACCACGTAAAGAGGTTGAGTTTGCAACGGGCTCTGAGCTATTTGCCTTGGCTGTTTAGCTTAAGCTGTAAAGGCTCTTATGTTTAGCCCCAGAGGTTCTGTGTCGGCCCCGCAAAGCATCCTTAATTTCTGTGGTGTGCATTTAGAGATGTGATATAAGGGGGCATTCACAACACAGAGGCAGCGTCTTCCTGTTCCCCACAAACACTGCCGCGTTTACCCTTTTAGGGAAAAGTTCCCACTCCTTGTGCTTTTCTGAAGCTGGCCCTTTAAATTTGGCACCAACCCTAACCTAACCCTTGTGCAACTGGCTGCCTCTTTGCCTTGCGGCTGGTAAGCATCCGGTGTGTCTTCCCTTTCTGCGAGGAGATGGCATCTTCTCCCACAGGTGTTATTTTTCAAACATTTTTTATTTCTTTAAACAACTCCCGGGGCGGGGGGGTTGTTTCCAAGTTCTCCACAGGATGCCTATTCAGCCTACCATGGAAATAGCCATTTAATTATAAATATCTAGATTAGCCCGCTGCCTCCCCCCTCCACCATGCATTAGCTAGTCATGGTACTTTTTATTTTTTCTTAAAGCCCCAGCTCCTGGAATCATGTGATTATGTGAGAATCTCTCCTCTTTTTTTTAAAGTAGGTTTCTAGCCCTCACAGTTGTGAAGAAAAACTTGAAAACATGACTCCTAAAGGCTCAAAAGGCAAATAAAAAAATCCAGAAATACTTTTTAAAAATCTCATGACTTGTAAGACAATCTCATCATTTGGGGGTGGAGGAGGCTGGCTCATGACTTTTGAACCATGGGGGTTGGCCGCCCTGAGGCACTGCAGCACAGATGGTATGTAAATCATGCACTGATCTTCCTGCTGTAATATTTAGCAGCAGCAGGGAGTGACACTGTTCCTGTGGAATTGAGTCAGTTTCAAAAAGTAGTTTCAGGTTCCACACCTGCCCCTCAGTCCCGCTCTCAGTCCTTGTGATTTTTACAATCACGCTTTCTTTTCTTTTTCCTTTTAAACGTATTTCCCCTCCCCTCTTGTTGTACGATAGCCAGTTTCTTTTGTTGGAGGCCTATCTGACTGTACAGCGGAAACTGAAACTGATTTATTGGGAAAATGGACGAAATAAAGTATCTTTTTCTCTAATCTTTCAGTTATGCTCATTTTAGGCTTTCTCTATAATTTAGCGGATTTTTTTTTACGTTGACACGGCCCCTTTAAGGATGAATTGAGAGCCTTAACTCTGAGAAGGTGTTCACTTCTGTGATTATTAAATAACATCCTTAAATGATAATGTAATGTCTTTGTGTGTGCCCACCATATAAATAACATTTCTTCTTCTAGCTTAGTAATGACCCTATTTTAATGACAATAGACCTCTAGCAAGTAATTAGCTCTCCATTCTCAGCATTTATTTCCTAAAAGAGGCACCTCTGCATACTGATTTTTCTTTTCCCCCCAGGTGATTTATTTTGCAGAGATAATTAGCAGCCCAGCTAGGAGTTCTGTTTTAGCAGTCCTACGCTCTTGGGCTTCTTCTTAAAGAAGGCAAATCATTAGCTTGATAAATATGTGTTTTATGATCATTTTTAATGACTTGATTTGGTCATGAAATGAAGCTGCTCATTCCCTCCTTAGGTATCTAGTTGTGTCCAGTCCTGTGCCCAGCTGTCAAACCCTTTTCCTCCCCCCAGGGAGTTGGGACCAGAACTACCCCCCAGCTACAGGAAATTCTCCCACCAAATCCGAACGAGCAGCCCTGTGCTATCTGCTCCTCAATCCTCCATTCACAGGTGTCATCCTGGTGGAAACTACGGAGCACTCCAAGGGTTAGAAGATCAATGCCCAGTTGATTATAAAAGTTCACCAATCCATCACTGAGATTAAATGAAAGTGCATGTAGGACCTAGACAAAAACAATGCATCACAGTGCAACAATGCTTTGGAAGCAGCAGCCCAGGTTAACAGTAATGCACATTTATAACCGTGCCTTCCATCCCAAAGGTACCTCCACACCACTGCAGTCCAGGTGCTTCTGAGGTGGAGTACAGTAGCCAATCAGTGCACAGGGCCCATCCAGTTCTGATGGAAACACTCTTGTTGACTTCAGCTGGAGTTGGATCACGCCCTTCATGAGCTACTCCGAAGTGGAGGGAAAGGAAAGTTTTGGATATGGACAGCAGGGCAAACTCCTTCTCTTATAGAAAAGTGTTATGGGATCTTCAGTGCCCGCTGATCCAGACAGTGTTTGAGGTATCATCCAAGAGACTCTCCGTGTGAACTGCATGTTCCTGTCTAAACATTTCCACTCCAGCTGGTCTGGAAGGCGTCCGCCCTCTTGCAATAGGGACTCAACACTGGGTACAACTGGGCTAGAAGGGCCTGATCCAAAGCCCATTGATGTCCATGAAAAGACGCTCATTGGATCAGGGATTACGCTATTTGGAGCAGGGGCTTGGTTATTGGTTCAGCATATTCTGCGCATCATGAACAACTGCAAGGCTAGAAAGATCCTAAACGTGAAAGCCAGGATTCAGTGACGCAATTAAGCGTCCCCTAGCTAAGCCCATACTTAGTTAGAGGACTTAAGCGCTTTGCTAACTATGTTAAGGTGGTAATGAGAAATTCTTCGTACACTGCCGGGGGTGCAAGTCTCAGGGAGTACAAGAAATTAGGGGTCACTGTTCTCTTTTTAGGGCCAGATTCTGACAGCCTTTCTCATGCCGAGAAGCACTGTACTGCACAGGTAATAAAGGTGAGGCATAAGGCGTTATTTAAAGGGAGGAAGGGTAGGAGAATATAGAAAAAACAACCAGAACTGGGCAGACTGAGATTTTTTTCCTCCTCAGAACTCTCTTATTTCAAAACCAAGTAAGGTGATTTGGTGAATAAATAAATCAGAAATAGGAGCAGGAGAGGCCCGAATGAACTCATCTGAATGGGGTTTGTTTTGCAAGCTGTGTTATAGTTGTTGTCTCCTTCAAACATAGTCCCCCTGGCTAGCCAGAGGGACCCGGTTCAGTATGAGCCTCTGGTGAAAAATACCCGTGAGACAGCCTGGGAGAGTGATGTCGGTTTCCCCATGGCGCTTTCTCATTGCCGAATTGCCAAGCTGCCTGGAATTCCACCTTGATAAGACACATTGTTTTGTCTGTTCTTTTTTTTCCACGCAGAAAGAAATGACAGAGAGAATTTGCCACTGAGACGATTTCTGCCGAGAAGTCCGTCTGTCTCCCCCGGAGCCCACTGGCAACGCGGAATGCTGGACAATCTGACTCCGAGGTCTTGCTGTGGAGATTTGAAATGCACGGAAATAGGAGTACTGCTTAAGAGCCTTATTGTGCCAGGGAACAGTGTTTATATTATCCCAGTCTCCGTTACGTGGATACTTTATTTTTAGAAACCATTGGCCAGAACGGGGATAGGACAAGTGTGTGTGTGTGTGCATGTGTGGGGTTAAATACATACCCACAGATTTCATTCTCATCCCCGCGAGCCCTGATCACCTGCTTCCTTATTCCCCCTCAAGCCCATCCCCTACACACCTGGTGTGTCCTAAATTATGTGGCTCTCCTTTAATTATGGCACTGATGGCTGGAGGGTGAAATCCCTAGCTAAATGCTCCAGTGATTACATCTGCTCACTGGATTGTGACCCTATTTTACTGACAATAGACCTCTAGCAAGTAGTTGTTTTGGGGGCGGGGGCAAGGAAGGGGTTTGGATAAGGGTTCAGCTAAGATAGGGTTTTGGATAACCAGGAGTTCACTATACCAGGATTCTGGCTGCCCTGTGTGCAGGTATGTGAAGAAAGCTCCTCTTTCACCATTGCACGCCTGTGCACTAGCAGCCAGGACCCGGACACTGGGAAGGAGTCGACTGGCTCACTTTAGAAATGTTCCTAAAGGGGTAGAGAAGCACATGGAAAAAAGCACCAAGAATCACATTCGCCCTGCACCGCCGCCCCCCTTCCCCCCCCCCCCCCCACGCGTCAGCCAGGCGAAGGGGAGTGGGGGCGCGCATAACAACTAGCACCAAGAGAACTGATTTCCTCTCTGATCTCCAAAGGTCAAATGGAGGTGCTCATTATCCGAATACAGAGCTGGGGGTCTAATCCCAGTTCTTGTGGATTCCTTTAGTAGGCTGTGGAGCTTGGGCTTAATTAAAACTCCTGGGACCCTGTTTGACGTTCCAGTGAAGTCAGTAGTGTTACACCAGGGATGAATTTCACCCACGCACATCCTGGTACATCCAGTGATGGGTCATTGAGAACTCTTCCTTCCAAACTCGGAAGGTTGGCTACAAAGACAACTATGTAACAGGGCTGGGTGAAGTTCAGATGACGTGGTTTGCGGTAGGGAAGACGAGGGGGATTGTGGGAACCTGAGTCAATCTGACTAGAGCTGGTCAAAACTGACAGTTGACACAATTTTTCACTGAACAATGGCTTGTTCCTCAAAATGGAAATTTCCATGGGAATGATTCCTCCCCTGTCCCCACCCCCAGTATCCAAAAACTGAAACACTTTGGCCAAATCCCCCCGTATCTTCAGTTTTCAACTGAAGAGTTTTCAGTTTCTTGACTCTTTAATCTAGCAGAGGTGTAACAAGATCCAACGGCTGGAAGTTGACGCTGGACATGTTCAGACTGGAAAGAAAGCATATATGTTTAACGGTGAGCGTCATTAGCCATTGGACCGGCTTACTAAGGGTTGCGGTTGGTTCTACATCACTGGCAATTCTAAATCAGGATCGGATGTCTTCCTAAAAGATCTGCCCTGGTTCAAACAGGAATTATTTCAGGGACGTTCTCTGGCCTGTGATATACAGGAGGTCAGACTAGCTGATCACAGTGGTCCCCTCTGGCCTTGGAATCTGCCACTCTATTTGGGGCGTTGTTTGTTGTTGTTGTTGTTGTTGTTGTTTTTTTTTACAACCCCCACCCCCCCAAAAAAAAACTTAAAAAAAAATGGAGATGAAAACAGGATTTTTCATGGGAACAAAAACAAAACCCCACTAGTTCTGGCTCTGTGTTGGGGGTTCAGAATCAGTGAGTCTGGAGGTTGAGCAGAGCCCCAAAACTGAAAGCAAAACTCACTCAAAACTGCGGATTTTTCCATCCGATTTTGACACCATGTGAAGCTGCGAGTCCTCCTGTAACAGCACCTAAAGTGAGCCCCAGCTCCCTCAAAACCAGGCCCGGTTTCCCTGGAAAGCTTTTCAAGGGAGGCATTTGAAGGGCCTGATGCTGTGCGATGAGCATCCCCAGGCCAATCTGTGAGCATTGAGGGCTGACCCACCTCATGTTCAGGCTCCAAGTCTTTATCAAAACTCCAACAACCAGGCAGCTGCAGGCGATGGCAAGATGTGCATGAAGTTTCACACTGCTCTCATCTAGGAGTTTACAATCTAGTAGCTTCTGGTTTCAGGGCCAAATTCACGGCGGGGGCAACTCCACTGAACTGGTTGAACGTGGCCCTTTTTGGGTAAAGGATCGTTAATGTGTTTACTGTTGCAATAAAATATCACACCGCCATCCCCATCCCTACATTTCCAGTGCCACGCAATTCCCGTGGACTTCATGTGGTTAAAACCCCATGCAGCACTTTTAAACATAGTCATTTCAGTGGTGCATATCCCTTCTTCCACACCAGCTGCTGCCTCCCTACACGGACCATTTTTTCAAGGAGCAATATTTCCCCTCTTGTCCCTCAGTGAAGATAACTTCATCAGCCTGGGCTATTCTACATGGGTCTTGGAGCATCAGGTACAGGTGGCCTTGGTGACAGATGCATTCCAATCAGGCCAGTGTCATTTTTGCAGGTATTGTCATGGTTCCTTCCTTCCTTTGAAATGCTCTATGGAGGACTTAGGGCAAAAATGAAGGACAAAGGATTTACAGAAAGGAACCAAGCGGTGTGACACCGAATGAGGATTCATCTTCCCGTTACTGCTTCTAGAAGGCTAACAGCAAGCAGCACATAGGTTTCCCCATGTTGCGGGGCCGGGGGAATATTTCACCAGAGAAATATGGGTTCTGTGTTGTTTCTAACTCTCTGGGAATGTCCCATCAGAGGAATGTTCTTCGCTTTGGAGACGCACTTTGCATGACAAACACCGCATGTCGTGATATAAAGTGAAGGCAGGAAATCATAATGGGAGAAACCATCAATATTTTCGGACAAGCTCTCTCGGCTTTGAATGCCTCAGACAGTGCTACTGGATGTTGTCTCCTTATCGGAATCAAATCTTGCACCTTGGAGGATCTTACCATTTAAACTCTGATGGGCTGTTAAGATCACACGTTAGAAATTCCCCATATCATGCTTGTAATACCTACTAACTAGTGCTGTTACACTGGCCTTCGGGCAAGAGGTGAAGTGATTTCTTAGTTTTTTTGTTTGTTATATATCAAATGATCTGAGCCACAGTATAGTTAAGTTTGTGTCTTCTGGCCTTTCTCTGTAGAGGTTTTGTACGTTACATGGCGTCAATATTTATATCATGTGCTGTACTGTTTTTTTGCTTATGAAACTGAAATGTTAAAGCCAGTATTCAAGTGCTGTGCTCAAAGCACTTATTTTATTTTTTAAATCTTGTATTCCAGATGTGTAATTTTTTACAGAGAAATGAGAAAAAAACAAAAGGAACAAAAAGGGGGGAAAGAGCCACTCCAATATTTTATGCATCAAATAACTGATAAAAATTCCAGATGTTCTCATTTTGTTACTGATTAAAGAAACATGAACAAACTGGTGTTTTTCAATTTTCACTGGTTAACGTGTGGTAGTAGGGTTATCAGAAACTGGGATAATTCTAATGGACCTGATCCAGAGGTCCTGACTCCCACTGATTTCAGTGAACCCGGCAACTCTCTGGGTCAGAAAAGCGGTATGGTAAAAAAGACTCCCAAACCACTGCCGATAAGCAGCTTGGAGTATTAACTCCACTGATGGAAAATTAGTGTGTGATGCAAACAAATCACATGAGGGATCGGCTGAGAAAGGGAAGACTAAGGCTCCAGTCCTGCAAATGTTTAGGAACATGCTCAACTTTAAGCATGTGAGTAATCCCGTTGTCCTCAGTGGAACTACTCATGTGCTTAGTTACTCATGGGCGTAAACTTTTACAGGATTGTGGATTGAGAGCCTCACCTGTTTTGATCTTGATGTGAGTTTAGCAGGGGTAAGAGTTTCTGGCCCTGTGTATTATTTTAAATGAATGAACGAGACAAGGCTGGATCTGGATTTCTGTTACCTCAGTGTAAATCCAGAGCAACTCAGTGGCATTTATACAGGGGTAGCAGACCAGAGTCGAGCCTATTTTGTGTCTCTTGGAATTATCCGGACTTTTACTTACCTATCTTTTGTAAAGTACTTTGAGATCTGTGGATGCCGTCGGAAGTTAGCTCTTGGATTGTGCCTGGTGGTGAATTTTTTTTTACATTACTTGTTAGCTGTATTTTTGACCATTGCTCTACTTGACGGGAGAATGTGTTAGGTGCCTCACAATGGATCCACCCCTTGTCCCAGTGAGCTCAAGAATGCATCAGAACACTGGGGGGGGGGGGGGGGGGGGAAATGTCCTTTTAAAAGAAAAAGCTGGAAAGAATTGGTGCTACTTTTTCCAACGTACCAAAATTTAGGCCCAGATTGGGCTTAGCGTTGCAGCCTGTGCATCGTGCCATGGAGTTCTGTGAGACGCCGCCCATTTGTAACACTCAGCCAGGCCGTAAAGCTTTGCAGGATCGGGGGGCAAACGCTGCGTTAGCCTGACTTGCAAAGGGGCGCTGAGCCTCTGCAGTGCCTGGTGACTTCGGCGGATTTCAAAGACGCTCAGAATTTCGGGAAATCGGGCCCTATGCAAAGCTTGGGGAGCAGTTTGTCTAGGTATGGAGAATAGTTTCGTTATTATTTTATTTAGCCACCAAAACCCGTTGGACAAATTCTCCTCTCAGTGACACTGGGGTAAATCTGGAGCATCGGCACTGACATCAAGGGAGCACAGTTTACCCTGGAGTAACACAGGAGAAGCTGCGTTGTTGGCTCCCGGTGAAGAGCGGTGTATTCTGTAAATACACATAGGAGAGGGAGATCTGGTATTATCGGCACATAGCTGTTTACCCGTCATTCTGGAGTTCTAATCCCTCTTGCGACCTGGATTCCCTCAACGGCACCTGGCCAGTCGTAACCGCTCTCTCTTTTTATTTTTCCCATCCCCAAATAGGGATTTGATGTACCTCCCTGTGATGGGGTATACCCAACCCTGCACCAGTAAGGAAAGGGTTAAGCAGGTGGGCCCAGGCGGCCCCACACTTGCAAAGCAAGCATGGCTTGGAGGAGGAATTCAAAAGGAGAACAGGCCAGCAGACAGTGGGGGTGAACTGTCCTGCATGCTGAGCTCCTGGGAAAGAGCATTGCAGGCACTCCTCCTGCCTGCCTGGCTATAGCGAGGGCCAAACCCAAAGGAAAGAGACTTGGGATTCCCAGAAAGTCTGAGACTTTGTCTTTGATTTCCAGGTATTTATGGGCTTTACTTTACCTGTGGGGAGAGAGGGGATGTAGGAAGCGATCCAGGCAGGCAGGAGTATAGCATTTTGGAGGGGCAGGTCTTAGCAGCTTACTCTGGGCCCTGGTTCAGAACCCGGTGGAGAGGGTGTGCCCGGGTTCCCCTGCCAACTCCTGGGGGGTGCTGAAGGCAGGATCAGACACTTAATATGGGGAATCTAGGGAAGAAAAGGCCCTGAGGACTGAAAGGCAAGACCCTGAGACCTCAACCCAGTAGGAGACTGGAGATACCCACCTAACCCAGAGAGTTACCCCATTGCTGGATTCTTTATGTACCTGGAAAGGGCCAGACATAAAAACACATGACCTTGCTGGAGAGCTGAGTCGTGGAAGGGGAAGAGCCTGGCAGGAACAGAGTGGCTGTCAACTGGGGTGCTAGGTAAGAAGAGGGCCTGCCATGCCCTGCGTGACCACTGGGTGGCACCTACGGTGAGTGACCTCCTTCACACTCGCTCCCAGGAGTGTTGTTTAATATACTGTGATTGCTTGTGATTGTCTCGCTCCAGTGGCAGCTCCCAGCGACTATACGCAGTCGACTGCTATCACATAGCTAAGGCTAGAGACCTACGATTTTGCCGCTGAGGCTCCCAGGTTTGAGCGTGACTTCAGCGTGGAATTCACCGACTGCAGCATGGAATTGTCCGGCTCTTTATCGCCACTGACAAAGCAGCAACGCTTCCTTGAAGTACCTCCGCTGTATATAAATATCTTCTATCTGAGGTACTTATATGTCTCCCATTCCCAGAGTATCTGAGCATCTCACCATCTTTAAGGCATTTAGTCATAAAAAGCCCTTCTGACAGAGGAGTGGTTTATGGAGCAGGAAGTGTGGATGATATTTGTATCTTCTTTTACCCTTTGCAAGACAGTAAACAGGCCAAACATGCCCCGAGAGTATCTCCCCATCCCAGCACAATAGTGGTGAGGGTCTCAGAGCAGGTCCCCAGCACTACAATTTCACTTGCGACGTGGTTTGAAGAGACTCACAACCCTCTAGCCTCCGAGTGCGAGTCTTGATCCTCTGAATGATTCATCAGCTTGGTTTCCCTTGTTATTCGACCTCTGGGGCCTGCCCACAGGGATACCTTTCTGTCAAGAGTTTAGCATGTTCTCCTGCTGGAAACAAGAACTGGTGATGTTTGGTTTGTGCCACTTACATTCTTTAGTATTATCCTAAGGCCCCAGCCGCTGCTCACGTCAGTTGGCTATTTGGGGCAAATTCACAGGTGATATGGAAGTGGGGCTGAGTTACACATTGGTAAATAGACCTCACTTGCTCGCCGAAGGCCTGGAAAAAGGTGCAAATTACCTTATAAAGCAACTTTAGGAAGAGTAGATGTCTCCACCTTACAGAAAGGGGGAAGGGAGGCAGAGAAAGAGGTCATGACTGGCTTAAGGTCACACAACAGGTTATGACTAGAACTTAGCTCTCTAGGTCTGGTCCACACTGCCCTGCTTGGCTAGGGGATCTCAGACACCCGAGTGCGGTAATGCTTGGTGAATACCGGTGTGCTAATGGCAGCCACCATGATATGTGGGGCAAGTTCTGCTTATTTTTGCACCCTCCTGCTCCTCACGGTGACGGGGGTCAGTCTCTCATCCACTCCTGTGGGAATCTGACTTTTTCCTGACGGATGAATTCTCAACAGGTTTGTATAAAACTGATTCGGTTTTGGCTCCTGGGGAAGCGGGATTCCGTGGAAGGGTGTTGGGTGAAGCCTGAGACCTGTTTGGTTGTTTGCTTCCTTCGCAGCCCTTCCTTGAGCTTCGCATGGAGTCAGGAATCCCGAAACGCAGCGCGGGTGGAAAGCCAGTGAAACGTCTGAGTAATCCAGGGCTTCCACCCAAAGCTAAAAATTGGCCTCGGTGAGCTTGGAATGCGGCCCAGGCTTGACATAAGGGTTCGTGAACCTTGGCCAACCTTTCTCTGAACCTGTCCCGAGTTTGGGGATTGATAGTGGAATCTGAAAACAGTCGTGCGCTGGGGAGTGGCTGTGGGACAGGACTCCATATTAGCTGGGTGCTGCCCAAGGAAGTCACGTAGTGCGGAAGGGCTGTTAAGGGTGGGCCGAGGACGTGGCCGCTGGGTCTTCAGTTATGCTGGGCGGGCCCTCATGTCGGGCGTGCACAGAAGTCAGGAGAAGCTGTGGGGGGATTGGAAAGTTACCATGTGCCCTGCCTGCAGATTAGGGACTGGAGTCCACCCTCCCCCCCAACCACTGCAGAACTCCCGACCCTCCAACCCCATTGACTCGGGTTTTGTGTTGGTGGGGCATGAACGTCACCCCTAGTGGTCAGCGTTAGGCCCAGGGGTCAGGAATGAGAGCCTGCAGTTGAGCCTGGGACTAGTTAGCCTGGTCTCCAGGCAGACTAATGAACACAGCTGAGCTACACCAGAACTGCCCAGACTGCCTGATGGCCGGCTGGCTCCCTTCAGCCAGCTTTTAAGCTCAACAGCAGGTGGCTAGCTGCTCCCTACGTATGCCCGCAGCTGTGATGGCTTCTGGGCCTGCCTTGCCTTCCAGCCTTGCTCCTGAGGCTGGCTCTGACCCTTAGCAACCTGCCTGGTTCCTGACTCCTCCAACCACTAGGCCTCGCTGCCCACACCCCACTGACACCGGGAGAGCAGTTGTTCAAGTGGCCAGACGTTTATTCATCTGCTGGGGTGCTATCTGACTTCAGCTGCATTGTGTTCACTAACTACTAGCCTAGGAAAGACCACAATATGTTACTCTAGGAGAGAGGCGATCTTTGAGCATGCCCCTGCCGTCCCCTGCCTCAGTTTCCCCTCCGAGTTTCAGGAGTACACCCCTCACATCCAGAGACTTTAGAACAATACTGCCTCTCTCCTGGGGTCTAGCTTATTAAGTATCCGCGGCTCCCAAAAGAGCCCCCTTTTGTCCCCCACTTACACTGGGGGCTCCACAGTTGTCCTTCTCGGGGCTGTCCATGGCCTCCCCAGCCCAAAAACTCTCTCCTCTTAAGTTCAAAGTTTTCACAGGCCTCCTTCTGGGAACTGACCTGGCTAAGTCCTCCCTCTCACTCTCCTTGATTGGGCTTGGAGCCTCCTCTTTGATTCACCCTCCCAGTCACCTGACCACACCTTTACCCTCCCCAGGTGGGTATAATTACCCCAAACCCTGTCTGGGAGTGAGAGGAGCCTGCCCTCCACTTCCTGGTCCAGTGCTGATCCTGGTCCCTTACAGCACCATGACCTGGGTTTTCCTGTTCCTCCCCCTCTGAGATGCTCCCCGCGACCATCTTCCTCTTACTCATTGTCTGTTTCAGTTATTCCTTTGGCCTTCATTTACCTTCCTGGGCCACCTGGAACAGGGTAACTGGCCTCCCTGATTGCCTCCTCTGGCCTTAAAAGGTCAGCACCCTGTTACAAGTTACTCTGCTAGGACCAGGATTTAAGACAATTGTAGAGATGCATTATTAAAATAGTCTTGGCGACCATTTATTTGTTTAACCTGTGGTTACCAAGAATTAAAATTCCAGCCCTGAAGTTTCTGACGTTCACTCCCTTCAGGGCAGAATGGAAAAACCAGGCTTATAAAGCCATAACATCTGCTGCAATCATTATAGGCTTTCTGCTCAGCTCCGTAGCCGGGGGGGCGGGGGATTTCTGGTGATTGATTACCTTTACTTCTACCAATGAGCAAACCAGAAGTCACTGGGAATTTAGAAAGGGCTACCAGGGAAATGAAGTGCTAATTAAATTAGCAATAAAGAAAGAGAGAAACTGTTACAAGATAAAGTGCCTGTGTCTTCTTGGGGGATATTATGGTGCAAACTCCTGCCTGTAATTTTTAAGCTCTTTATTGGTGTGTTATTTCACTTGCGTGGTTGTCTTGTATTTTTCTTATTGCAGTATATGAAATTATGCGTAATTCTTGCTTTTCTGGTAGATGAAGAAGGTTTCTGCATACAAATGTGGTCTCCTCATCTCAAAAAAGATATACTGGCACTAGAAAAGGTTCAGAGAAGGTCAACTAAAATGATTAGGGGTTTGGAACGGGTCCCATATGAGGAGAGATTAAAGAGGCTAGGACTTTTTAGCTTGGAAAAGAGGAGACTAAGGGGGGATATGATAGAGGTCTATAAAATCATAAGTGGTGAGGAGAAAGTGAATAAGGAAAAGTTATTTACTTGTTCCCATAACATAAGAATTAGGGGTCACCAAATGAAATTAATAGGCAGCAGGTTTAAAACAAATAAAAGGAAGTTCTTCTTCACACAGTGCACAGTCAACTTGTGGAACTCCTTGCCTGAGGAGGTGGTGAAGGCTACGACTATAACAGGATTTAAAAGAGAACTGGATAAATTCATGGAGGTTAAGTCCATTAATGGCTATTAGCCAGGATGGGTAAGAAATGGTGTCCCTAGCCTCTGTTTGTCAGAGGGTGGAGATGGATGGCAGGAGAGAGATCACTTGATCATTACCTGTTAGGTTCACTCCCTCTGGAGCACCTGGCATTGGCCACTGTCAGTAGACAGGATACTGGGCTGGATGGACCTTTGGTCTGACCCAGTATGGCCATTCTTATGTTCTTATTTTAGGTTTTAACCAAAAAAACCCAGATAAAATACCCCCAATAAAAATAATAGGTGTTTATTCAATAAACACTGGACAAACAGCAGAAATGGTTACTAAATTTATGTTAACTTCACCCCTTTTGCAGTGCAGTTTGTTTATATAAGTGATGTCACTGCTCCCTCGCTTGTATCTAAGGATTTGGTTACATGGCGCAATAATGCAGATTACAGGGGTATGCTTTCTAAAATGCACTAATGTGTTATGCACTAATTGGGCCATGTAGACCCTGCTGGTGTGCTCTAAAGGTTCCCTAGTGTGCTTTAATTAGTGTTGTTTGAAACAGTACTACATGTATATGTAAGCCCTGCCTGCTTGGTGTGGTGCTCTGTCCCCCTCTAGTGGCCTCTAGCTCAGTTACAGATTGATGAGTCTGCTACAGCTGTAGCTAAGAGCCGTGTGGCTTTTAGATCATGCAGTAGAGGCGGCTCATACACTAAGTTTCAGAGGTCCTAGGTTCAGTATTGCCCGGCAATGACTGGGGTCTGTTGGCATTACATATATACAAAGAGAAGTCCAAAAATCAGGTGGTTTGGGGGCTAAGTACATAGAGCTCAAAAGTTGCTAAAAATAACCCCCGCAAAATGAACCGAATAAACTGTGAGAAACAGAAGCCCTATAGATGGACCAGGCAGTCTCTGTGCTGGATTCAACCCTGCCACAGGAGGGAGGGGCAAATTATACATCCCAGTATCCTTAAGGGGACAGACGCAGGATGGTGGCAATGCTGCCATCTTTCCTGGGGGGTTTCAATCTCATGGTGAAGAGTAGCTTTAAGTTCTATCTGAGGTTCCATAGGTATAAGGTGCCGACTCCATGGGTACACCAGGGCTGGAGCATCCACAGAAAAAATTAGCAGGTGCTTAGCACCCATTGGCAGCAGGCTCCCCCCTCGCACCCTCCAGCGCCTCCTGCCTGCAGTGATCAGCTGTTCCGTGGTGTGCAGGAGGCACTGGGGGGGAGGGGGAGGAGCAGGGATGGGGCGTGTTCGGGGGAGGAATTGGGTGGGAAGAGGCAGCGCGGGGTGGAGAGGGAGAGGGAAGAAGTGCAGTGGGCCCTTGGGAGAAGGAGAGGAGTGGGGGCAGGGCCTGGGGCAGAGCAGGGGTTGAGCACCTCCAGGGAAAGGAAAAAGCCAGTGCCGGTGCCATCGGTATTTATAAGGTGGCCACATGACTGAGCAGACACAAAACATAGCAACAGCTAGTGAGGTCTGGTCACCAGGAGAGAATCTTTATCAGTAGAGCTGGTTTGGGGGGAAATAAGTTTATTTTAGATATAATTTTTGAAAGAAATGAGAATTTTTCATTTCATTCAAAAACATTTTTTTGATGAAAAGTTTATTGGGGGGGGGGTGAGGGGATACATACACTTTTTTACTTTCCACTGGAAAAAGAGGGGTGGGGGGAGGAGGTAAAGGGGGAGTGGTTTCTCACTGAAACAAAATCTTTAGAAAAATTCTAAAGGTGTTTGGAAGTTTTTCATTTTGAGTTTCTTTTCTAAAAACAAAACTTCTGACCAAGTGCATTTCTCACGGAGAACTTCCATGGGGTTCAGAAATGAAATTCTGTCAGCCTTTGGATGGGAAGCTTTTGACCGGCTCTAGTTAGAAACACAGTGCAAAGAAGGAAGGCCCAGTGGTTAGGGTACTGAAGAGGGGCTCGGGAATAACTGGGTTCAATTCCTTGCTCTTCCACAGATTTCCTGTGTGACCGTGAGCAGGTCCCTGAATCTGTCTGTCTCTCCATTCTCCATCTGTACAATCAGGTTAATAGCACTTCCCAGGCCCTCAGATGCTATGGTAATGGTGGCCATAGATAGTTCCTTATGTCCCCTTTCTTGGTTCTATCACAGCAAATTTTCCTAGCCTGGAGGTCACACCATCCCTTGGTAACTTGAATAGACTGGAAAACAAACTTTATAGTGCTCTATCTATTCAGCTTAACAAAGACAAGGTCAAGTGGGGACTTGATCACTGCTTAAGTACCTACAAGGGGAACAAATATTTGATAATAGTCTCTTCAGTCTAGCAGAGAAAGGTCTAAAACAAGCCAGTGGCTGGAAGTGGAAACTAGACAAACTCAGACTGGAAATAAGGTGTAAATTTTTAACATTGAGGGTCATGCACCATTGGGACAACTTGCCAAGGGTCGTGGTGGATTCTCCATCACAGGCAATTTTAAAGCCAGCACGGACGTTTTTCTAAAAGATCTGCTCTGGTAAAGCAGGAATTATTTCCAGGAAGTTGCCTGGCCTGTGTTATACAGGCGGTCAAAGCAGGTGGTCACAGTAGTCCCTTCTGGCTTGATAATCTACGAATTTGCAGAGGGAGCTGGGCTGAAAACGCCCTACCCCAGCTATTCTGTTCTCTCTCTCTCCTCCACAGCCCTTCTTACAACCTTTCGGGTTGTAAAGGTGTTCAAGTGAGGGGCACGGAGAAGGTGGAGTTAACTCTTTGTGTACTGAGGACTAGGCACTGCTGAAGATGGTGCACTGAATGATCACTTCTCCCTCAGACCTTCTAAGTGGCTGCTTATCAGACTCCCTACCTGCCAGCAGGCCCACCCATGAAAAGGAGGTTGCAGCCCTTTTGTTCTTCCTCCCTTTCCCAGCAGGCCCCCA
Source organism: Emys orbicularis (assembly GCF_028017835.1). Lineage (NCBI taxonomy): Eukaryota > Metazoa > Chordata > Testudines > Emydidae > Emys > Emys orbicularis. The sequence goes on along the minus strand of NC_088690.1, from coordinate 5,985,298 downwards.
GTCAGCAGGGTCTACACCAGCAGAAGCCTGTGTACTATTATTATTATTATTTAATTTTATTTGCATTACAGTGAGATCTAGAGGCCCCCACCAAGTTCAGCATCCCAGGACAGAGTCTGGCTTTATAACCGTAGGCACCAGTTTGACCATGTTTGCATGTATGGAAAGGCACAGGTTTAACTTGGGGGAAATCTGTCCCATTAAGGACAGTCGCGTTGTCTTAACAAAGCAAGCTGTCTCCAGTCCTGTGGCTAATCAGAGGAGGGAGGAAACGGATGAAACTTCCCTGGCACTTAAGACTCTGCAAGAAGGAGCTGTTCCCTCGAGAGGTGGAAAGCTCCCACTTGCTTTAGCGCTAGATCTTCCTGTTTGGGTGGAGCTGACTGCTGGACTGAGATGGGCAAGGACCGTGCTTTCTTTTCCGAGAGGAAGGATTGTCCAGTGGTTCGGGCAGTGCCCTGCGAGACGGAGGTTCAATTCCGTGCTCTTTTACAGACTTCCTGTGTGATCTAGGACTAGGGCTTAAAACGCTACAGCTACGCCGCTGTGCACGGGCGCCGGTGGGTGCTCAACCCCACTCTGCCCCCGGCCCTGCCCCGACTCCACCCCTGCCCCGCCCCCTCCCGTCCCCATTCCAACCCTGTCCCCAAAGTCCCCGCCCCCTCCCTGCCTCTATTCCGACTCCTTCCCCAAATCCCCGCCCCGGCCCTGCCTCTTCCCCGCCTCCTCCCCTGAGCGCGCCACGTTCCCGCCCCCTGGAGCTTGCTACAGCTGTTTGACGGCAGCAAGCGCTGGGAGGTAGGTGGAGGAGCGGGGCCGCGGCGTGCTCAGGGGAGGAGGCAGAGGAGGAGGTGAGATGGGGCAGGGGGAGCTTGTCTGCCGGTGGGTGCAGAGCACCCACTAATTTTCTCCCCTGGGTGCTCCAGCCCCAGAGCACCCGCAGAGCCGGTGCCTATGCTGCGGTGGCGCTTCAATGCAGACGCTACCTACGCCGACAGGTGGGATTCTCCCATTGGCCACCTCCCCAAGAGGCGGTAGCTGAGCTGCTGGAAGAATTCTTCTGTCGCCCTTGCGCTGTGGATTTTTTACACCCCTGACCGACGTCGTCAAACCAACCTCATTTTCTAGCGTTGACCGGGCCTTAGTTACCTAGCCTCACTTCCTGCTCTGTAAAATGGGGACCGTAGCCCTGCCCTACCTCACAGAGCTGTTGTGAGGGTAACGATGTTAAAGACTGTGAGGCGCTCAGATACTATGGGAATGGGGGAGCATATAATACCTTGGATCGACTTTATGCTTGTGCACCATCTAGCACATTGCAGGCACGCCCAGAAATACGGAATTGTAATTATTTGCGTTGCTTTCCCGAGCGAAAACAACCCAGGAGACTTGTCTGCCTCGGACGCTATTTCCAGTCACAATTCTATTCTAACGGCCCCCTTTCATTTCCCTCTGAGCTAGGAGATACATTGATAACAACTGTCGGTGTCATGCTCAGATAGCAGGCACACCGATGCGAAGAGCCTCTGTTGCTAGGGAAAAGGGGGCTAGACCTGAGTGGGTGGGTGCTCTGCTCATGGAGAAATGCAAGTAAAGACGGTAGCATGATTCAATGAACAGGGCACAGCACTTGGAGCCAGGACGCCTGGGTTCTCTTCCTAACTCATATGCTGACTCCCTGTCTGACTAGAGTCTATGTAAATCACGTGACCTCTGGGCCTCAATTTTTCCCCTCTGTAAAACAGGGATGATGCTGTTTTGGTAGAGTGCTGTGCGATGGCTGGATGAAAAGTGTTTGTCTGTATGTCACTGGCATGTTTCCACTAACTCGAACATCTTGAAGATTCCTGGCTCGCTCAGGCTGCGTGAGTTTCGGACTCAGTGGCAGGTTTTGATTCCCTCTGCACGGAAGCAGCTGACAGCTGCCGAGGGTGAAATGGCAAGAATGGAGCCTGCCCACGCCTTCGCTGGAGCCTGTTTCCCATTTCAGAGTCATTCTGGAAGGTTTGGGCACTAAAAATGAGCTTTCTCCAGTCTTCCGAAGCAGGGACTGGGTTCCCACGAGTGGGAGATTTAACTATTGAAAGCCACACGCGAAGAACAGTTCTTGCAATACCTGCAAAAACTGCTTTTCATTTTCATGCCCCTTCTTCCAGAGAATCACAAAGCGCTTTACAAACCTCAGTGAATTAAGCTTCACAAAGCCCACTGGAGCTGAATGGCCGACTTCTCTTGTGATAGCCCCTAGAGGCCCAACCAGGGTGAAGTTCCATTGCTGGTGCAGCACAGGTATTATAATAAAAGAGGACCCCTGTCCTGAGGAGCTGAGTATTGTTATCCCCATTTTACAGATGGGATGCAGAGAGGTTGTAAGACTTCCTTAGCTCAAACAGCAAGTCAGTAGCAGAGCTGTGAATAAAAAAACCTAGTTGTCCCTGACACCTCGTTCCTCTGCTCTGATTACGAGACAATATTTCCTCCCCTGTAAACAGACTGCGCGGCTTCTCCAAACAAACTTTTTAGTGCTGCATGCGAGAAGGAAAAGTGTGAAATCTGAAACCCTAGGCAAACTGTTGCTCGTGCTTTTCCAGCTCGTACGCTGAGACAGAGAGCACAGCAAGCACAAGAACACTTGCCAAGATGGTTCAAAACCGTTACATGGTTTACTCCCCCCATCTTTAACATTCAGGCGTGAAGGATGCATGTCATTTTGCATAAGGGAAATAAGATCATTTGATGCCCAGTCCCAATCTAAGAACAATAAAGAAGCTTTTGGAAGGGCTGATCCGGTGATGTTGTGACTCATCTGTGTTCTTGCTGTCAAACTGGGGATTTGGCCTGATGTCAAATGCCTAATTAGTGTGTGTTTGCAGAAGCTCTGATAGGATTGACTTAATCAGTAATGTCAGCGTGTTCCAGGAAGGTCACCATGACTGAACAGACATGTTTGGGTCAGGCAGGGCCATAGACACAACCGCAAAGCACGCTCCATTGTGTAGTCAGAGCAAACTGGAAAGGAAGCTGGCTTTCCTAATGTGAGGAGATGTATGGGGGCAGTGGGTACGTGGCTGCACAGATCTTTGCAGAAGGCCAGCTGCTAATGCAAGATGGCGACCCTGTGAAAAGAGAGGAAAGACGGTCTAGTGGCTTCAACAGCCACTGGGGACTCAGGAGCCCTGGGTTTGAGTTATGGCTCTGTCACCGGCTGCCTGTGTCACCGCGGGCGTGTGACTTAGAGCGGGATTCACCAAAGTACTTAGGCACCTGAACCCCAGATTTAGGCACCAAAGGCTGGAGTTTAGATGCCTCCATCCCAGTTTTGGCTCCACTGTGATCCGAAAAACTCCCGTCGAACCCTGGAGATGCCTAAATGCACTCAGTGCCTAAGTGTTCAGGGTAACATTCCCTCAGTGCCTACGTTTCGACCTCTGGACCTGGGCACTGCGGCTTACCTCTAGGCCGGATTCCTGTCTGCCATTTCAGCCGCTGAGCAGTCCACGAACCATGTCCGGGATCCAATCTGGTAGGCGTGCTCAAAGGCTGCCGACGGGATTGGGTCCCATTCCGAATCTGGGAGGAGGAGGACATGGTGGTGGTGGTGGTGCTTCTAGCCCAGTGGTTAGAGCGCTCACCTGGGCTGTGGGAGGACCAGCTTCAATCCCCCTCTATCAAGTGGGGAGAAAAACTTTGAGCAGGGGTCTCCCAACTCTCAGGTGGGTGGTCCAACCACTGAGCTGTGGGACATTCTGAACGTGGGGCTCTGTGTCTCTCTTGTTGAAGCTGTTCCGCTGTGGGTAAATCATGAGTCATTAGGCCAGACAGACACACCGAGAATGATGCTGTAGCCTAGTGGTTAGAGCTCGCCACCTATGCGCGAGAATCCCCCTGCTCCCATGGCTATTTAATTATTTATCCAGAGTGGGACAGCTTCAACCAGAGAGACTGAGAGCCCCCCGCCCTCCCCATCAGAATATCCCGCAGGTCAGTCATGAGAGAATGCACCTGAGTGGCGGGAGACCCCTGTTCAAGTCCTGTCTCCCCATCAGGCAGTGGGGAATTAAATCTGGTCTCCCATAGCCCAGCTGAGTGCTCTAGCCATAGGGCTAAAAGCTACACGGTGGGCACCTGCTTCCACCACCATTTTGTGCGGTGGGAGGTAGGCGCCTAACTCATTCTTGTAAAAACCAGCGTAGGCGTCTAAGCTACCTGACTCCCAGGCTTTCCGGCCAGAAGGGGCCATCATGATCATCTAGTCTGACCTTCTGCACCTCGCAGGCCATAGAACCTCGCCCACCCATTCCTGTAATAGACCCCTAACCTCTGGCTGAGGTCCTGAAGTCCTCCAATCATGGTTTAAAGACTTCAGGTTACAGAGAATTCACCATTTACACTAGTTTAAACCAGCAAGTGACACATGCCCAGGGGTGAAAGTGAGCCGGTAAAGGACGGTCCTTAAAGCGCTTCTCCCAAACACACCCACCCCCCACCCCCTGTTGGCGGCCCTGACAGGGGAGGCAAAAGGGGCAGGGACATTAAAGCGCAGCGGCAGCGCTTTAAGGATGGTCCTTTGCCGTGGCAGCGCGTTAATGTTGCTGCGCCTCCCCCGTTGGCGGGGCCGCCGACAGGGGGACGGGGGGCGCAGCAACATTAAAGCGCTGCCGCGGCAAAGGACCCTGCCCGTTTTGCCCCCCTGGCTGCTGACAGGCGGGGGGAGGGGGAGCGGCAAAGGGAACAGCTGCCCTGGGGCCGGCGGTTTAAAAGGGCCCGGGGCTCCGGATGCCGCTGCCCCTACCGCAGCAGCAGCGTCCGGCGCTCTGGGCCCTTTAAATCAACATGGGAGCCCTGGGTGTCGCGATCCAAGGGCTGGCTGGGGGAGGCTGACCCCCAGCCCTGCCCCTTCCGCCCGAGGCCCCGCCCCTTCTGGGGGCCAGAGCAACCCCGCCCCCAGCCCGTACCAGTAAGTGTCCTCAGTTACTTTCACCCCTGCAAGTGACCCCATGCTGTAGAGGAAGGCAACCCCCCCCCCCCCCAGGGTCTCTGCCAATCTGATCCAAGGGAAAATTCCTCCCTGACCCCAAATATCACCAGTGATCAGTTAGACTCTGAGCATGTGGGCAAGGCCCAGCAGCCAGACACCCAGGAAAGAATTCTCTGCAATAACTCAGCGCCCTCCCCATCTAGTGTCCCATCATCGGCCGCTGGACATATTTGCTGCTAGCAGTTGCAGATCGGCTCCATGCCATTGTAGGCAGTCTCATCATCCCATCCCCTCCATAAACATATCCAGCTCAGTCTTGAAGCCAGTTAGGTTTTTTGCCCCCACTGCTCCACTTGGACTCCAGGGGGCTGGTTCCCATTCATGGATCCCTAGCAGAGATAGGCGCCTCCCTGCAGCCTGGACTTAAGGCTTGAACTCTGTGAAAGGGGAGAGACGTGGCATCTCCCACTGGCTAGTTTAGGTGGTTCCCTGCCTAGCCAGCATGCTTTTGTGGATTGCGGTCTAAGGGCCTGTCTTTCTCCATGCATTGTATAGAGAGCCCGGGCACCTAACAGGCTTTGTAGACTGCAGTGTGGTTCCTGTGATTTTTCTAGTGTTTATAAGTTTGGCATGGCAATGCTGTTTTGTAGATCCAGGCCTTAACCTCTCTCTGCTTGAACTTTCTCATATATAAAATGAGAATATGTCCATACCTCAGGGTGTTGAGAGACTAATCTAATTTATGCTTGCAAAATGCATAGAGCTGTTTGGATGGAAGGTGCTGTCTATCTAAACTATTATTAATAAACCAAATCTGGATTGGGATGGGAGTGCTTCCCCCTTCCATGCATGAGCTCTAGCTTCTCTTTGGGGTCACATAGGAACGACAGTTCTGCCGAAAAGGACCTGGGGATTACAGTGGATGAGAAGCTGGATATGAGTCAGCAGTGTGCCCTTGTTGCCAAGAAGGCTAACGGCATATTGGGTTGTATTAGTAGGAGCATTGCCAGCAGATCAAGGGAAGTGATTATTCCCCTCTATTCAGCACTGGTGAGGCCACATCTGGACTATTGCATGGAGTTTTGGGCCCCCCACTACAGAAAGGATGTGGACAAATTGGAGAGAGTCCAGCAGAGGGCAACAAAAATGATTAGGGGACTGGGGCACATGACTTATGAGGAGAGGCTGAGGGAACTGGGTTTATTTAGTCTGTAGAAGCGAAGAGTGAAGGGGGATTTGATAGCAGTCTCCAACTACTTGAAGGGGGGTTCCAAAGAGGACGTTGCTAGGCTGTTCTCAGTGGTGGCAGATGACAGAACAAGGAACAATGGTCTCAAGCTGCAGTGGGGTAGGTCTAGGTTGGATATTAGGAAACACTATTTCACTAGGAGGGTGATGAAGCGCTGGAATGGGTTACCTAGAGAGGCGGTGGAATCTCCATCCGTAGAGGTTTTTAAGGCCCGCTTGACAAAGTCCTGGCTGGGATGATTTAGTTGGTGTTGGTCCTGCCTCGAGCAGAGGGTTGGACTAGATGACCTCCTGAGGTCTCTTCCAACCCTAATCTTCTATGATTCTATGACAGCAGAGAAAGATCTGGGGTCCATCCACACTAGCAAAGAGCCCCGTTGCTGCTGCTGAGTGGTAGCAAAGGTTCCGTCTTATGTGGCAAGGAAACCAATGTAACTGCTAGTGAAGACAGGACAAAACTATTTCCAACACAGTACAGAAGGGGAGGCTGAGGCATGGTGGGCTGGGTGAGCTAACATCCATTCTCACAAGGGCTACCTGCATCTGCCCCCGAACTTTAGCACTAATGAGCTTTCCTTGGATTATCATTGACTGGTGGTGTACTTGACAGGTACTGTTTGTCCAGACTACCTAGTCATATAAAATTCCCTGACAGCAAATAGATAAGAGAAGGTTGCACTAAGGTAGGGCTTCTCAAACTCTTCCATTCCGGGACTTTCCTCCCATTTAGAAATATGCAGAAGAAGTTGCAGCCTCCAGGTTGAGAATGTGTGCATTACAGTGACGCTGCTGGTTTCAATGGAGGTAGTTCTGATCCATGGGAATGAGAGGAGAACCAGACCTGGTGATGTTCCACTACAGAATAGAACCAAAAATATAAATAAATCTAACTGGTGTAAGAACAGGTTTTAAAAAATCCCTACTAAACAAAGCCTTGGGGCAAATACACCCTCTTTTTGCAGAAAAGTCCCTGTATTACAAGGACTACTGAAAAAATTATCATCTATTCAAGGCTGACCTTTTAATTTTCATTCCCAAAGCTACTTTCCCCTTCAACTGAAACTCTTGCAGCTGACAAGCTAATTTCACTTGTGGAGAGATCTGTGCCTATTTTCCACCTGCGACATCTATCACAGAACGGTTACATATGCTGCTCTTTTGGTAGGCGTGTTCGCTGAAGACGGTGACACATTAATGTGAGAAATGAGCTTCTCTTTGAGAAAGTGGAAAGTTCTGATGTTTTTTGTAACCGCTGAAGAAAACTATCTTTGTTTTTTAATTTAAATGACAGTAATTTGGCCCCATCTTTATTATTCCTTTGTTTCCTTCCTCCAACTCTTATCAAAGTTTTTATTTAAAGGCTACATTAGAGTGTGCATTAATTATTCTCTCCATTTCAAGCTGATAGATGACTTTTCTGAGCCTGATTCTGCAAAGCGCTGAATACTTATTATTTATGATTATTTTATTATTTGTATTGCTATCGCTCCTAGGAGCCCCAGTCATGGACCACGACCCCATTGTGTTAGGTGCTGTACAAACACAGAACAAAAAGACAGTCCCTGCTCCAGCTGAACATGAGCTCCCCGTATGACACTGTGGCCAAAAGAGCTAATGAGATCCTGGGATGCATAAACCGAGGAGTCTTGAGTAGGAGCAGAGAGGTTATTTTACCTTTGTATTTGGCACGAGTGCAACAGCTGCAGGAATCTCGTGTCCATTTCTAGCTCTTCCTTCTATCAGAGAAATATAACATGATCCAGTGGCTGGAAGCTGAAGCTAGACAAATTCAGACTCGAAATCGGGTGTACATTTTTAACAGTGAGAGTATAATAATATATAATTAATAATAATAATAATTAATGGAGATATCCCATCTCCTAGAACTGGAAGGGACCTTGAAAGGTCATCGAGTCCAGCCCCCTGCCTTCACTAGCAGGACCAAGTACTGATTTTGCCCCAGATCCCTAAGTGGCCCCCTCAAGGATTGAACTCACAACACTGGGTTTAGCAGGCCAATGCTCAAACCACTGAGCTATCCCTCCCCCCAATGGTAATTAACCATTGGAACAATTTACCCAGGGTCATGGTGGATTCTCCATCACCTGACAATTTTTTTCAATCAAGATCGGATGTTTTTCTAAAAGATCTGCTCTTGGAAGTTCTCGGGCCTGTGTTGTACAGGAGGTCAGACTAGCTGATCACAATGGTTCCTGGTGGCCTTCGAATCTATGAAGCTGTGAAAGACCTTAATTCCCATTACCTTCAGTGAGGCCTTAGCCTCTCACAGAGTTAAACCAATGGGAACATCTATGGTTATTTAAGATGGGATTTAGGAGAAAGGAAAAAAGGACCCAACCCACACAATTCAACAGTTGGGAAGGGATATGAAATTCGGGTTTCCCCTGTGGGAAGGTTTTTCCATCATTTTCCACTAGGGGGTTCTTTCACCTTCCTCTGAAGCACTTGGTCCTAGTCATTGAATGCCCACTGGTCTGGTCCAGTATGGCAGTTCCTACGTACCCATCTACGCCTATTTGTTATATCAATTGAATTACCTGATATTTTCTCTCTCAGGAGACTATATACCCACCCTTGCAGAGGGATGGATCTAATAGTTTGTTTTTTTTCATGTATCCTCCCCCTACTGCTCATTAGAGGAGGGGGCTACAATGATACACGATGGATCAAATTCACCACGGGCCATTAACTTCAATGAACTTCTACCGGCTTATATAAGGACATAAAACTGCTATACTGGATCAGATCCATGGTCCATCTTCTCCAGTATCCTCTGTCCACCAGACAAATTTGGCCCTACATACACTGTTTGGGACTGCGTCCCAACAATCTAGTGGCCAGGCATATAGGTTCCCTACTTTCTTTTCTCTTGGTTATTGGGCAAACATAGTACGGAACCACCTTCCCTGTTGTATGACTATTCAGGATGGCTGGGTAAGAACGGAGAGGCTTTTGTGGAGAAGTTTCTGGGTTTCTGATGCTGTGACTTTTCATTTGACCTCTTAACGGTTGTGTACTTATTTCTTAAAGGCCACTTTCAGTGCAGTCCCAGTATTCTTCTCGTGACCTGTAAGTAAGGTAAAATGCCCTGGCTGGGACATGTGCTGATCACTGTTCTGTAGAAGTAGCAGCTGTTCCAGCTTCTCTCTCAGCTAGCTCTTGCCTGACCTCCTCAATTTATGTGCACTATAACTGTGTTAGATTTAACAAATAATTGAGTAAATAAAAAAAGGAACTTAGCGTAACCAGGCTCTGCATTTAAAGGTGTCACCACTTAAAAATTAGCCTCCCACTTCTGTTCTAAGCAATTACTGTAAACGTCTTTCTGTGACATGGCTCCTGTCCTTTGAGCTCCCAAATTCATTAAAACCATCACCCTCAGCATAATGCTGTCTCTTTCCAACACCCAAAAGGGAGTCTATAGAGCATTACAAGCAATCCACTTCACTCCAACCATGCAAAGAAGCATGCTTGTTGCATATCCTCAGGAATAATGATATATTACATGTATATAGCACCTCTCATGTCAAGGGGTCCATTTCACAAACTAGTGATGAATTTCAGACTCTATTGAATTAAAGTACGGTTTTGCCAAGTCAAGAGGACCAGAATTTCAAACTAATATATACATCCAGCACCTCTGAAATGCAGCCACCTCTGGGATGGAGGTGGTAGCTCATTGGGGAGGAACATACAGTGCACAAAGTGAGAGAGTGGAAAAATGTTGGCCAAGGATATTAGGGCAAACCACTGCTCTTATGGAAAATGTCACAGGGAACCTAAGGTAGTTGGACACTCTCTTCCCAATTCATTTTAATGGAAATGGAATGTCCAAATCCCTTACACAGCTTTGACAATCTCAGCTCTACTATTCATGCCAAGCAGATAAGATCTCAGCATTTTACATCTCATTCTCTTCCTCTCAATATTTAGAGAGCAACAAAAAGAAATGACCTAGAGATTCCTCTTGTGGAGAAAAACAAAATATTTCTATAGGAACCACCAGGGGGACAATGAGCAGTCATACATATATCCTTGCTCGTATAGCCCGGATTCGTTGGACTAGAGCAGACCCTTTGAAGCCAGTGGCCATGGACTATTCCTGGGAATACAGAATTGTAGGATCAGGATCAGGACTGTAGGTTGTTCAGGTGGAATATCTAGGATGCAGTGCGTGGAGATGGACAGTGGGGAGTGAAGGGAATCATGGAGGTATGTGTTAACTGTGTGTCAGCTCATGGGGGAACGTCTAAGGACCTGGCAGAGAGTGGGAAGGAGGAAAAACGAATGGGACATGTGAGTTAGTATGTTTCTAGGTCCTTGTCTACACGGCAAGTTACCACGCAGCAAGTCAGGGTGTGAATCTACAGCACACCAGCTTGCTGTGCAGTAACGTCTTGTGTAGACCCTGCTAGAACACTCTGAGAGTCCCAGAGTGCAGCCTGGTTTATTACACTGGAAACTCCATAACTTTCACTGCACTGAAGCAATGACAAACAGTACGTTACGAGCAGCACTGTAGATTCTCACCCTGCTGTACCCGGTAGTAACATGACATGCAGACAAGCCCAGAAACTGCTTTCAGTGTCTCGGGTTCCAATCCTGCAATCTTTACCACAAACATGGGAATTGCTGTGGTCCCTCTAGCCCAGTATTGTGTCACCAGCTGACAAGTACAGGCTGCTTCCGGGAAAGATGCAAGAAATCATGTGGTAGGCAGTTAGGAGATAAACAGCTCTGAGGAAGGTTTCTCCTGACCCCCATTTGATGTCGACTCATGTCCTGGAGCAGAAGGGGAGCAGAAGGGTTAATAGTCCTTCCAAAGCTCTTGTTTAATTTGTTAAATATTTGCTATTAAAACCCCTGATGTTATCTCTTATCAATGAGGGCGACTGACCACTAGAGCCAAGGGAAGTTGTGGACTCTCTATCTCTTGATGTCTTCAGGTGCCTTTCTGGAGGAGATGCTTCAGCCAAACTTCAGTTACGAGGCTCCATACAGGGGCAACTGGGTGAAATGTAATGACCTGTGATATGCAGAACATCAGACTAGAAGATTTTATGGTCTGTTCTGGCCCTGAACGGTAGGGATGAATTTATGAATCTATATTCTTGTTAGCCATACCAATGTCCAATCCATTGTTTAATCCTAGCTCTCCTATGAGTACGCTCTATTTTTTGCAAATAATGCCATTCAAGCAAAGGCAGCATTCATATGAAGAAGATTTGGTCATTGGAGTAAGGTTAGCAGGATTAGACCCTAATGGCCAGTCTGTCCCAGAGAAGTGGGTCTCTGTGGCGAGATTGAGCCGGGCAACCCTGGCCTGGAGCAGGTGAGCCGAATCCAGCTAATTAAAGAGGGCCACGCTACACCTGGGCCTATAAAGGGCTGCTCGTAGGTAGCTGAGAGGAAGGACTGAGATAACTGAGCCCAAGGGAGCACAGTCATGGTGGAGTGGAGCTGACTCCTGTGGTGGGTAACGGGGGCAGGGGCTCAAGGAAGCAAGCCCCTGGCTGCAGCTCCAGGGAGGGGAGCAGAGGTGAGGAGCTGGGTGGCCCGGAAGCCTGGGGACCAGGTATTGAGTTAAGACTGCGTTCTGTTCATTAACCATTATAAAAGAATGAACCTCCTTGACTGAAGCTGGGAATGACAGCACATGTGTGGAGCTGGGGAGCCGCGGCAGCCCCCAGGGACACAGTCCTGTTATGCAGTGGGAGTGAAATCCTGGCCCTGTTGAAGTCAATGTAGATTTTTTTCATTGACTTCAGCAGAGCCCGGCTTGGGCCCTGGGAATTCAGATATTCAAGGCAGCACTGCTGAGTATGGAGAAGCCACCAAGGAAAACCAATTTGTTTTCTGCGTGTCTAGCTTCTCCTAGCAATGCCAGTGTGGAGTGGGGAGTAAGTCATTGTGCATTTATCATTTCCTTACAAATTGGCTGTGTACCCTCCTGTTCCATCTGGCCAGGCTCTTACTCTGGGAGGGAGTGTGAATTTCTCTGAATTTGTGGCTATTTTTAATGTAATCAGCCGTATGTTTAAACTCTCAGCCCCTTTTGTTATCCATGAATAACTGACTCTCCCCTGTCTTAGAAATCATAGGAATGATTAGATTAATAAAGGCCTCTTGTATGCAGTGTTGTTGTAGGTGTGTCAGTCCCAGGACATTAGAGAGACAAGGTGGGTGAGATGATATCACCTCATCCACCTTGTCTCTCTAAAGACCTTTTGAACCATCTAATCCATCTCGCTGCTATTGCAGGATTGTTGCCTGCAATATTTTTTCTAGTGCCCAGTCTAGTTTTAAATATCCAAAGCCCAAGGTCTTCCACCAGTTCCCATGGGGGAGACTATTACATAACTTAATAAAACTCACCATCAGGAAACTTGGTTCTCTTGAGATTCAACCTAAAACGTCTGTTCTTCCATATCATCTCATTACTCCTCGCTAGACCACGTTCCATAACCATATACAGTTGTTCTCCCTTCTTGGTGTTCGTATACCTTTCAGTCATGAGCAGTGATAGAGCTGATCAAGTAATGGATTTTTCACTGAGGGCTGTACTGAAAAATATGAAAATGTATTTGATTCAGTTTGAACAGAAACTTTTTTTTTTTAAGTCTTTCTTGCCAAAACCAACATTTTTTTTTTTTTATTTCAGATTTTTTTCGGGGTGTTTTTCAATGTGTGTGTGTGTGTGTGTTGTTTTTTAATTAGGTAAATTCCAAAACGAAACACCATTTCAAAATGAAATGCCAAAACATTGGAACATTTTGACATTTCCAGGTTGTTGTTTTTTTACTGAAACTATTCACTGAATTCAACCCAAATTTGCAAATAGTTTCAGTGCCCGGAAATAGGCATTTTTTGGCAAATGTACTATTTGCTAAACAAAATTCACCCAGCTCTAATCAGTGATAATGAGTCACTCGATTGCCAGATCAAAGTTGCTCACTGCGAACCAGTAAGGAAGCTTGCTTCTAAGGGAAACAGCTCACCTTCTGAGGGCTTTTCCCCTTGAGAGGGGTCCAGAGGGGATGAAACCCTGCATTTCTTTTTTTCCTTTCCAGAATGCTTGCTTCAGTTGACAGTGCTGTAAATTAAGAACACTTCTCTCATTATTTGACCACTAGACTCTTCTTTGATGGAAAGGTGTGCACTGGGGTATGTATACTAGACGTGAACTGCATCTGGGCCGTGATGAAAGCGAGAGGCCTTCCTTGTTTCTCAGGCCTGGTCTACACTAACCCCCCAATTCGAACTAAGATACGCAACTTCTCATAGACTCATAGACTTTAAGGTCAGAAGGGACCAATATGGTCATCTAGTCTGACCTCCCGCATGATGCAGGCCACAAAAGCTGACCCACCCACAACAGAATCTTCCAGCCTGCGACCCCTGCCCTATGCTGCGGAAGCCGATGTACCTTAGTTCGAACTTACCGCGGTCCAGACGCGGCAGGCAGGCTCCCCCGTCGACTCCGCGTACTCCTCTTGCCGAGCAGGAGTACCGGAGTCGATGGCGAGCACTTCTGGGTTCGATTTATCGCATCCAGACAAGACGCGATAAATCAAACCCAGAAGTTCGATTGCTTGCCGCCGAACCAGCGGGTAAGTATAGACGTATCCAAGAGTTAACTTTTATTAGCACCTGCAGAGGAGGTTTATAGAGTGGAATGGTGATGGGGACTGAAGGCTAGTTCAGTGGAAATACAGGTAGCTGGCAATTACAAGGTTGGAAGCTGTATAATATGTAAAGTACAACATCCCGTAGCAACAGAGCTGGATTGCACTCTGGGGAGACTGTCCCCATTGCTGAATGAGAGATTTCTTTTTTTGCAGCTGAACAGGTAACTTCACTTCAGCTTCAAAGAGTTTCTGGAAAAACCTCCGTGGTTCCTCTTAAGAATATAGTGAATTCCAGCATTCAAGCCATATTTAAAAAAAAAAAGGTACAAACTGCTGGAGACGTGCTTGATTTTTTTTTTAGTTCACCATGAGCATGTGTAAGGAGAAGTAAACCTGCAAAGAAATTTCAGGGCCAAAAGGATTGAAACCCATTACACAGCCAGAATCTCAAGTTGTTGAATGCTTCCCAGCAAATCTAAGATCAAACTTTGCTGTGGAACATACTAATGGTATGAATGTGAGTTGTATTTGGAATGTGAGATAAAGCTCCATAAATAGGGAGAAAGCAAAGAAAAATTATACATGATTAGCACAGAACAAGCTCATGTCAAGTCTAGCAGTACAGAGCTGACATATGCTAGGCAATCAATCATAAATTTAGCTCTGAAGAAGCTGCCTACTCCATGAAGCAGGAGAGATGGTGAATTGACAAGAATTCTTTGTCATTCCCTTTAGAAAGACAAGGCGTATCTCCTACCCTCTAAATATTGCATGCCCTCTTAATACATTGGGGCTTTCTTCCTGCTAAAGGCTTGTTAAAATGTGGGTGCAATGAAGGGCTGAACGGCTCAAGAGTCTGGGATGAATTGTTCATCTGTAATTTGCCCGTTCAAATCCAGATCAGTGGTGATTGCAAGTTTCCATCATCTAGTAGGTGTTTGGTGGCTTATGTGTCTGATGCTGGCAGATCAGGTGTCAGCTCAGACCAAGGCTTCCAGGCCTTATCTGAACACGGACCAACACATAGCTGGAAACCAGTCTGGCTCAGTGTGTTAATAATGTTAAAACAGGGACTAGATTTATAAAAATGTATTTAGACTTTATGAAATGCTTGTTGATTGCTCCATGCGTCGCTCACTTATATCGGTATCCCATGTTACAAGGTAATACACCTCTACCCCGATATAACTCTGTCCTCGGGAGCCAAAAAATCTTACAGCGTTATAGGTGAAACCACGTTATATCGAACTTGCTTTGATTCACCGGAGCGTGCAGCCCCGCCCCCCTGGAGCGCTTCTTTACCACGTTATATCCGAATTCGTGTTATATCGGGTCGCGTTATATCGGGGTAGAGGTGTATTGAAATGTTTGCTCTGTAACTATAAATCACCAGTTGGGAGAGAAGCATTACCAAGTGGGAAAAATATTAGTTTGCCACAGGAGGCGTTATCGCCTGGCTAACAGAAGAAGGCACCAGGCAAACCATGGTGGAGCATCAGAAGACAAAAAACTTCGATTGCTGCCCCTCAAGACCCACGAAGAGGAGATTTTCACATGGATTTACCCCATGAACGCTGGGGGAAGGGAATAAAAATCCCCGACAAGAAGCAACTCCATCTCTTATGCTGCTTGGAGTCTGAGGGCAGATCTACACTTAAAATGCTGCATCAGCACAGCTGCTCCTTGTAGTGCTAACATGAAGATACTCCTATGTCCACACCCCTGAACGACATCGTTATACCGATATAGGTCTGTAGTGTGGACCTGGCATGAGGGGCAAAGATTACTAACCATAAGTAAAAGATCCCCAGTTCTTGGCCTGGCTTTGCCCTGTGAGACATATAGAGCTTGCTTATTATAGAAGTCTCTACTACCTTTTGAAACTTAGGACTGTAACTCATTTGTTTGTGTAGGTTTTTTTGCTATAACCTTGTAAATAACTCTTATTTCTTTTCCTTTAATAAATTAACTAAAGGTTTATTAATTTAGGATTGGCTACAAGCGTTTTTTTGGGGTGTAAGATCTGAAGTGCAATTGACCTGGGGTAAGTGATTGGTCATTGGGGATTGAGAGTAACCTGAACATTGTTGTGATTTAGGTGGCAAGATAGACTGGAGTACCAAAGGGGGCTGCCTGGGACTCCATGTTAAGGCTGTTACAGAACTTGAGGAGTTCACACCTGATGATCGGTTGGGGGAACTCGGAGTATGGACTGCACAACCAGTTTGGGGTTTGTGCCCTGCTTCTTAACAGTCTGACCTGAGGTTGGTACTCAGGCTCTTAAGCCACCGTAGGACAGCTTGGCGATAGTTGAGAATATGTCTATACTGTAGCTGGGTTTGTGAATGGCAGCTCATATAGACATACCTGTGCGAGCTGTACTCTAGCTAACTTGTTAAAAATATAAGGAAGGATGCCACCATGCAGGCTTCAATACCAGCTGCACAAGTGAGTGCATACGGAGCTTGTGGTCCACTGGGAAAATGAAACGGTAGACCCATAGCGTAAGGCTTTAGAATGCAGGCAACAGAACTTTCACAGATGGATCTAGATGGTGAAACTCTCCCATGAGAGAAGAATGAGCATGGTCCTCATTGCCTCCAGAACTAAAGAGCTCAAACTATTTAAACTTAAATCCATATTTAGTCTCCTAAACAAATGGCCTAATTTTTCGAGCTCCATAGAGTCAGTGCTCTTGAAAACCAGGCCAAACCTATCTGGGTGCCTTATTATGGATGTAAGTGCCTGGTTTTAGGCAGCAGCGGTTTGAAAATTCTGTCCATCAATTTTTTTGTATTCATTCTAATCATAATAGACTGGCCAAGGTGCTGTGATGCAATCAAACTGCTGAAATGCGAGTACAATCCAAATCTAATTTTACTAATGTTCTCGTCTTTGTTTAGAAGCCAGTGGTTCCTCGCATGGAGGGTCTGGTTCTTTCTGCTGCTGTCCACGGCACAGTTTAAAAGCCAACAGCTACCTGCAAAGCCATTAACAGAGTAAATAAAAAGGAATGGCCCTGGGAAAAATTAGTTATTTTAGTGTGCTCGGTAGATGGCACCTTAGCAAATAACCATAATTGTTCTTTCTGCTGCCATTTTAGAAGATTAATTCCGGGAATATCAGCATAATGATTTCCTGGAAGCAGAATCCCCTTTTTAGGTGGGAGCGTGCTTTGAAAAGCTACTGAAAGCAAAAAATAAAGCCCAAAGGAGACACTAAAGAACAGTTCCTTTCTTTTATTTGTTAGAAAGGGTTAGACCAGGGGTTCTCAAACGTCATTGCACCGCGACCCCCTTCTGACAACAAAAATTACTACAGGACCCCACCACCGAAGCCTGAGCCTGCCCACGCCCCGCCATCCCGGGTGTGGGAGAGGAAAGCCAAAGCCCCACCTCCCCAGGCCAGGGGGCCTGTAACCTGAGCCCTGCTGCCCAGGGCTGAAGCCCTTGGGCTTGGGCTTGGGCCCTGGGCCCCAGCAAGTCTAAGCCAACCCCATTAAAACAGGGTCCCGGCCCACTTTGGGGTCCCGACCCACAGTTTGAGAACTGCTGGGTTAGACTGATGCCATGTCTACACTACAGGTGCTGCAGTGTTGTAGCCATGCTGCTGAAGTGCCGGAGGGTAGACACGTCCTACAGCGATGGATGGGATTTTCCCTTTTGATGCAGGTAATCCACCTCCCCGAATGGCAGTAGCTAGGTCCAAATTCTACCATCGACCTATCTGCCTCTACACTGAATTTCTTACACCCCTGAGCAACGTGGCTAGGTCGATCAAAATTTTAAGCGTAGACCAGGCCTGAGACTAATTTAGCCTTGTGTAAGGGGTGGATGTGCAGCGGGTCATGCCAGAAGACGCTCTGGGAAGGAATTGTGCCTGAGTGACAATTCCCTCCTTGCTTCTGGAAAAGGAAGGCTCACCTCTTCAAATGTATTTTGGTTCCTAAGTCCTACTGACTTCAGTGGAAGCTAGGAGCCGAACTACCCTTGAAGATCTGGGCTGAAGTAACTTACTGGGGTCCCTTTATATTGATTGCAGTGTATAAGTACCTTCACAGGGAGAAAATACTGGCCACTAACAGGCTCTTTAATCTAATGGAGAAAGGCAGAACTAGAACCCATGGCTGGGAGTTAAAGCCAGACAAATTCAAAGAGAAATAAGGCACCGCTATTTAACAGAGATGTACAAAGTACCCAGGGAACTGGTGGATTCTCTTGAGGTTTTTGGATCAAGACTGGATACCTTGTTGGAAGTATGCTTGAGCCACATTTTGGGGCTCAGTGCCGTGGTAACCAGCTGAAATTCTCTGGCCTGGGTTATCTACACAGGAGCTCAGATTAGATGATCTAATGGTCCCTTCTGGCCTTAACCTCTATGACCAGGGTGTAGCTTACTTCGCCCTTGTGCCAGCTCCATGATGCTCATTGGCATGGGGGGGGGGTGTTAAATGTCTCCACCCACTCCACCATCCACATACCTAGGGGAGCCAGAGGAATAACTGGTGTGCAGCCCCGGCTCACACCATGTGTCTGAGCTGCAAAGGGGCGAGTGACAGGGTAGCTACACAGGACAGTGGTGTGGGGTTTTGCTCTCTTGTATGGCCCCCTTAGGTGGTGTAACAACCTGGCACAAACTATTTAAAGGAGGGGGGGTAAATAAACAAGAAAACTACTATATATACCTGGAAGGGATGTACTATTTTCTCCTGCTAATCCTTCAAAATAATGGGGCACAATCCACCCAATAAAGAGGGGCCAGCACAAACCCCATGCACCCCCGAAGAGCCATTTAAGTCCTAATTGATTCCTGTGCAAAGGGCACCACAAAGCCTATGCATTGTTTAAGCTTCAACTCTTGAACCTGCAGCATAGGGTGAATTTCACTCTGATTCCCATTCAGGTGACAGGATATCTGGAGTGGTGCCTGTATAATGGCTGCAAAAAGAACGAGGAGTACTTGTGGCACCTTAGAGACTAACAAATTCATTTGAGCATAAGCTTTCATGGGCTGAAACCCACTTCATCGGATGCATGCAGTGGAAAATACAGTAGGAAGATATATATACACAGAGGACATGAAAAAATGGGTGTTGCCATACCCACTATAACAAGGGTAATCATGCTAATTCCCCCCCCCCCCCCCGTACATTTACTCACACCTTCTTGTCAACGGTTGGAAATGGGCCATTCTGATTATCACTACACTACTTTTTTCTCCTGCTGCTAATAGCCCACCTTAACTGATTACCCTCGTTATAGTTGGTATGGCAACACCCATTTTTTTCATGTCCTCTGTGTATATATATCTTCCTACTGTATTTTCCACTCCATGCATCCGATGAAGCCCACGGAAGCTTATGTTCAAATAAATTTGTTAGTCTCTAAGGTGCCACACGTACTCCTCATTCCTTTTGCTTATACAGATTAATACAGCTACCACTCTGAAACCTGTATAATGTCTGTGGAATGCTATGTGGAACGCCTGACCACAGTTTTCCTGTGTGATTGTCACTTAACCTCTGTCAAATGGGAATGTTTTCCTCCTTACAAGCGCATAGGCGCTGACTCCATGGGTGCTTCGGGGCTGGAGCACCCACGGGGAAAAATTTGTGGGTGCTCTGCACCCACTGGCAACCAAACTCCCCTCACCCCCCGGCCCGCCTCCTCCCCACCCCCCTTATATTCCCCACCCCCGAGCGTGCCGCGTCCCCGCTCCTCCGCCTACCTCCCAGCGCTTCCCCTGGCCACCGCCAAGCAGCTGTTTGTACATTCCGGGGGCGGGGGGGTGGGAGGAGCAGGAACGTGGCACGCTCAGGGGAGGAGGTGGGGAAGAGGTGGGGCCAGAGTGGGGATTTGGGGAAGGAGTTGGAATAGGGGCAGGGAGGGGGGTAGGGCCTTTGGGGAAGGGGTTGGAATAGGTGTGGGGCAGGAGTGGGAAGAGGCAGGGCAGGGGCAGGGCCGCATGGAAGGGGTGGAGTGGGGCTCGAGCATCCAGGGGAAAGCGGGGAAGTCGGCGCCTATGTACAAGAGTGTTGAGCGGCTTAATGTATTAATGTTCTTGAAATCATTGGATGGTGGGTGTTTTAAGGCAGCCAAGTAGTGTTACTTGTCAGTTGCTTCTTGTTGCTCCTTACTTTAATCTACTTTTATGTTTCTTTTCATTTCATATGGACGTTAGCGCTACAAAGTTTGTGTTTAGTTGCTTTACCCCTCCAAACGGCAGATTTTGTAATGTCGCTGAAACTGATGACCTTTGTAAATGTCAACCTGAGTGAATAGTAGCAGAGCTCTTTAGCTCCAGTGCTATTTGTCCACAAGTCATCCAACTCCCCTGATCGTTCCTATATCGGGAACTTCTCACCATGGATAACCGTCTTCCCTCAGGCCTTTTTAACTGCAGAGAGGTGGACTGGAGCTTCTTAATTTAGAACTGGGTCACTGCAGAGCTCAACTGCATTGAAACAGGACTTGCTTACTGGCTGCATAAACACAGTATGTCCTCTTCTGATGCTTGTGATATATATTTGATACTTATATCTGTTAGTCTTTAAGGTGCCACTGGACCCCTTGTTGTTTTTGTGGATACAGACTAACATGGCTACCCCCTGATATTTGATGCTGGTTTTTATCATTTAATGATGCTCCTGTGTGGAGCCTTCATATTCCATCTGTTCTGCAGGAAAATAACATCTTTTTCATTTGTCAGGAATTCCCTGTCGTTCAATGGAATTCACCCTGTAATGTAGAAGATCCCCACCAGGCAGGTAGAATTTCAATGGAGAAATGTAAACTAAATTCATTTGTAGATCACCTAACACAATATGGCCTTGATCCTTCTTTTATTATTTTAAAAGGTAAAGTCATCACAACAAAGTCCTTATCCCACAGTATTTATACAATAAATTCAAAAGCAGTTTGCTTAATTTCTTCTGCCTTGGCTCACGGCCGTTGTGATTCTCATGTCCTGTGGCTGCAATGATCACAAACAAAGAGTGCATCTTGATCCGTGAATGGCAAAAAGGACGCCAGGAGGGGGGACCGAAGCCATTCTGGGGAGATGAGGAGGGATCTTCGGGAAACTAAGAAGTTTGGCAAATCAGAAGAGTGTAAAATAGGAAAACTCTGTCTAATAAAATGTCTGTGATTAGAGGTTAAGAAGATGAGGTTTGGTCGCTGATTAGTCATTGGCTACTGTTCAGGCTTGAGAACATAAGAATGGCCCTACTGGGTCAGACCAAGGGTCCATCTAGCCCAGTATCCTGTCTTCTGACAGTGGCCAGGTACCAGGTGCCCCAGAGAGAATGAACAGAACAGGTAATCATCCCCTGTTGCCCATTCACAACTTCTGGCAAACAGAGGCTAGGGACACCATTCCTGCCCATGAGGCAGCAGAAGGTGCAGATTTTCAATTTGTTACCTACAGCACTGAAATGTCCTTCTGAGATTCTGGCCCAGAATGAGATTTCACTCATCTCTGTGTGTCTCGGTTCCCCTGGATCTACCCCTGCTCAATCCCCTCTTCATGCTGAGATGAGAGGCCTAGAAAAGTGCACCTCTATGGTATGCAAGGGGTGCAGATGTTGACATCTTGCCCCCATTCCCATGCAGTGTTGCTGCTCTGGTTGCATTGCAGTCAAGGTCCTACATGCCATAGGAAGGGACAGGAGGCAAAGGAAGGGGTAGAATTTGGTCCACTAGCAGTAAATCTAGAACAAAAGCATTCTCGTCACCATTGGTGGAGATGGCATTGCACCAAGAAACTGGGGGACTAGAGTGGTCTTGTTCTCATCAGAGAAGTTACTCTGCTTTCAGACACTTAGATGCACTATGTAGTGTATGGAGATTTAACAACGGTAGCGATCAGATGCAGAACACAAAAGATGGAGAGCTTGTGACAAAACACAAACGATTTGTCAGTTGGCCACAATTGCAGCTGGCCTCATAGTTTTAGACTGAACCCAAGGACGGCTGTAGCTTGCAAATGAGGATACACTGTACTAATTTTATTTTGAATGTTACTTTATTTTTCTTCTTGTTCTTAATCTGATCTACTTGGAGGGATATTTGGTCTACACGATTTCTGGAGACATAACACAACTCCCACTGACTTTAGCCATACAGCTGTGAAGGCAAAGATGTGGAAGACTTGTGCTTTGTGTTATCGGACAGACTGCTGACATATGCAAGCACCTTCCTGGATCCTGAGGCTAAACTGGAAATCGCTAAGAAACCTGTGGTTTATGTAGCACGCCAGCTGGGAGTATGTGAAATGAGAGAAAACAGATAAAGGAGATACGTTTCAAAATATCAGCTGTGTGATGTGTAGGGGATGCCACAGGTATAAATATAACACAGTATTAACTTTCTGTGAAAATACTTGAGCCAAATCGATGTTCTTGAATAAAAGATTTCCATGAGATAAATGTCCTTGTTATGCTCTATTGTGTAACCAGAATAAACATTCACTATAGTATGAAAAGTTAAAGTGATGCTTGCATTTTCAGAACCTGACTGGACATTTTCTGACACTTTAGGCAGCATATCCTGAATTTTGTTTTCTTGTTCATTACATTTATTTACAAATATTTATAACTATTATTTGCATTACAGTTAGCATCCAGAGGCCCCAATCAAGCTTGGGGCCCATTGTGCAGGTCGCAGTAGGAACAGAAAGAGACTGATCCAGCAACTTTACAATCTAAATAAAAAAAAAAAGACAAACAAAGAGAGGGAGGAGAAAACAGAGGCCCCAAAAGGGAAAGTGACTTGATCACAGTCCCACAGAAGGCCAGTAACAGGGCCAGGAATAGAACCAAGGTCTCCAGGCTCCCAGCTCCCCATTTAGGAGGTTTTCTGATCCTCTGCAGTTTACAAGATCTTTTTAGCTGGTTGGTTTTCCCTTTGTAGGGGAAATAGCATCACTGATGCCAAAGCTCTGTATTGGGCTCTTCCCTCAGTACACGTTCAGGACTGTCAAGTGTCATGCATCTCACATGATGGTCATGCGTTTGGAAGCCCAATCAGACATTCCAGTATCTCAGCAGGATTCTCATGAATCCAATTGAACTATGGGAAGGTTGCAGGCATTTGTCTGCAGATGAGCCTTTTGGCCACTAGAAGCCAAACTAGTGCCTGCCATGCAGATGACTAGAGCCCTCATCTCCCTCCCCAGAGCTGGAACCAGAGCCCTGGAGTCAGTGACGGTGGCTGGAGAAGGATCTGGGGACAGCAGCACCAGTGCTGGAATTTAGGAGCCTAAATATCTTTGAGGATCTGGGTCAAGGTATCAGGTTCAATACTGGTCTCAGGTTTCCTCACTTCTGAGCTGCAACAGGCTGCCTCATTATTTATTTGTACTGTCCGAGCCCTTAGAAGCCCCAGTCACAGTCCAGCACCCCATTGTGCTAGGTTCTGTACAAACATAGAACCAAAAGACAATTCCTGCCCTTAGGAGTTTACAATCTAAGTATAAGACAAGAGACAATGGGTGGATACAAACACTGACAAGGGAGTACAAGGAAACAAAGAAACTATATGATCAAGATGACAGGCAGGGGTCTCTGCATGGCAGCAGCCTCACCATTGACAAGTTTTTTGTGGGCTTCACCACAAAGAAGAGTTTTAAGTAGGGTTTTGAAGGCGAATAATGAGTTGGTTTTGTGGATGCTTACGGGGCACTCTTGACAAGCACGAAGAGCAGTATGGGAGAAAGCACAAAGGTGCTTCTTTCAAAATGTAACCAGTGGGCCATGGAGGCTTGCATCATTGGCCAAACTGACCTCTGGATACTAAGTAGGAAAGCATACGTAAGGCGGGGAGTGAAGACAAGTAGCTTATGTTTGATGTGATACAGAAAAGGGAGCCAATGGTGAGGTCAAGGGGGGGGGGAGACATAAGTCAAAATGATAGGCTAAGAGCCCCTTACCCCCAGCATCCACTACAGACTCCTCCAGGAGCTACCTGTTGCTAGAAGCCCCAGAAATTCTTCCCCCCCTCCAAAAGAGAGCTTCAGCACTTCCTACCTATTGGTGCCAGGGGATGCTGTGAAGGCTAAAAGTCTAACTGGGTTCAAAAAAGAACTAGATGAGGTCATGGAGAATAGGTCCCTCAATAGCTATTAGTCAAGATGGTCAGGGCTGCAAGCAGGGCTGTCCTTACCCGTACGCAGCCGCGTAGGGCACCAGGAAATTTGGGGCACCAAATTTTCTGGTGCCCTGCGCAGCTGCATACTGCTCTAGCCCCTGCCCCACCTCTTCCCCAGGCTCCCCGCCCCTGCCCCGCCTCTTCCCACTCCTGCTTTGCCCCAGCCCTGCCCCCACTCCACCCCTTCCCCAAAACCCCTGCCCTGCTCCGCCTCTTCCCACCCCTGCTTTGCCCCAGCCCTGCCCCCACTCTACCCCTTCCCCAAAACCCCTGCCCTGCTCCGCCTCTTCCCACCCCTGCTTTGCCCCAGCCCTGCCCCCACTCCACCCCTTCCCCAAAACCCCTGCCCTGCTCCGCCTCTTCCCACCCCAGCCCCAGCCCTGCTCTGCCCCAGCCCCGCCTCTTCCCACCCCTGAAGACTGCAGCAGGGCAGTGGCGTAGCCAGCTTCTAAGAGGAGGGGGAGCAAACATAAAAAAGGTGCCCCCCCTTGGCTCCTCCTCTGGCCATGCCCCCTTGGCTCCTCCTCCGGCCGCTCCGCGCCCCCCCTTGGCTCCTCCTCCGGCCGCACCGCCCCTCCCCCCCCATGGCTCCTCCGGCCCTGCCGTGCCACCCCCGTTGCCCCCCCCCTCCGGCCGCAGCTGCCGGCCGCCATGCTGCGCCCCCCCGCTCCTCCGGCCGCGCCAGCCGCCCCCCCCATGGCAGCCGGCCGCGCTGCGGGCCGACAGCCTGCGCCCCCCCCCCTCGCTCCTCCGGCTGCGCTGCGGGCTGCCAGCCTGCGCCCCCTCCTCGCTCCTCCGGCCACGGCTGCCGGGCCGCGCTGCAGACCGCATGCCGCGCCCCCCCCCCCCCCACTCCTCCAGCCACTTTTGGAAAGGTGGGGGAAGCGGCTGCTTCCCCTGCACCCTGCTAGCTACACTACTGCAGCAAGGCCGGGCCTGCACGCACCGGTGACAGGAAGTGTAGGAACCTGGCCCCAGTTGCGCCGCTGGTGAGTGCTGGGGGCTGGTTCCCCCCTGAGCCAGCTCCTCCCCCCACGGAGGCCTGGGGCTATACCCCCCCTGTGCAGAGGCCTTGTGCCCCACGGGCGGACTGCATAGGGCCCCAGAATAGGTAGGGACGGCCCTGGCTGCAAGTCCATGCTGTAGGTGTCTCTAAACCTCTGAGTGCCAGAAGCTGGGACTGGACGACAGAGGATGGATGACTCGATAACTGGCCGGTTCTGTTCATTCCCTCTGGGGCACCTGGCAGTGGCCACTGTTGGCAGACAGGATACAGGGCTAGATGGGCCGTTGGCCTGACCCCGTACGGCTGTTACGTACTCCCTAGCAGAACTAGCCCCCCCGCCCACTATCCACAGCCCCACCCAGCTACCCCTGAGCCCCCCCCCATCCACAATCACGGCCTGACCCCATGGCCACGCAGCGCAGGGCGCGCTCACCAGTGGCTTAGGGTGAGAGGACAGGGCCCTGCGGAGCTGCCCAGCGACTGGTTAAAGGACGCGACCCACGCGGGGCAGAGGCGTCGTGCAGCCTTGGGGCCCCGTGGGGAGCGACCCCCCCACCACGGCTCTGTGCCGGGATGCCCCCCCGACTGTCCCTCATCTGCCAGCCCAGGGTAGTGGGGCCTGAGCAGTGCCCGAACCCCTGTCACCCCACTAGGCCCCACGGCCTGGGGGGCGTGGCTTCGATTGGCTCCGCCCCCAGGCTCTTTCCCTCCCGGAACCACTGCGCTTGCGCGCAGCTTCCGCACTCCCCTCCCCCCGCTCTCCGTCAGAGCGCCTTGACTTGAGCAATTCCCCCCCCACCACGCGCCGCCGCCAACGATTGCGTCTGCGCACGATTTCCCCGCCTGTCCGCGGTGCGCTTGCGCACATCTCCCCCCCCTTCCCCGACTTCCGCCAGTGGTCTCCGGTCCGCCATGCGCCTGCGCTAAGCTGCTTCCTCCCATCCCCCTCTGCGGCGCCCCTCACCCCGGCGAGGTGACTGAGCGGGACGTGCTCCGGCAGCGATGGAGGTAAGTGGGGGGGGGGCGCTCCGGAGCCCCTCAAAGCCTGGGGCCCCCGACCCTTATCCCCCATGGACCCCCGGTCCCTTCCCCCAGCCCTTATCCTCCACCCCCGCCCCTTATCCCCCATGGCCCCCGGGTCCCTTCCCCCGCCCCTTATCCTCCACCCCCGCCCCTTATCCCCAATGGACCCCGGGTCCCTTCCCCCAGCCCTTATCCTCCACCCCCGCCCCTTATCCCCCATGGCCCCCGGGTCCCTTCCTCCACCCCCGCCCCTTATCCCCCATGGCCCCCGGGTCCCTTCCTCCACCCCCGCCCCTTATCCCCCATGGCCCCCGGTCCCTTCCCCCGCCCCTTATCCTCCACCCCCGCCCCTTATCCCCAATGGACCCCGGTCCCTTCCCCCGCCCCTTATCCTCCACCCCCGCCCCTTATCCCCCATGGCCCCCGGGTCCCTTCCTCCACCCCCGCCCCTTATCCCCCATGGCCCCCGGGTCCCTTCCCCCGCCCCTTATCCTCCACCCCCGCCCCTTATCCCCAATGGACCCCGGGTCCCTTCCCCCAGCCCTTATCCTCCACCCCCGCACCTTATCCCCCATGGCCCCCGGGTCCCTTCCCCTGCCCCTTATCCTCCACCCCCGCACCTTATCCCCCATGGCCCCCGGGTCCCTTCCTCCACCCCTTATCCTCCACCCCCGCCCCTTATCCCCCATGGACCCCGGGTCCCTTCCCCCGCCCCTTATCCTCCACCCCCGCTCCTTATCCCCCATGGACCCCGGGTCCCTTCCCCCGCCCCTTATCCCCCATGGACCCCTTATCCTCCACCCCCACCCCTTATCCCCCATGGCCCCCGGGTCCCTTCCCCCGCCCCTTATCCTCCACCCCCGCCCCTTATCCCCAATGGACCCCGGTCCCTTCCCCCAGCCCTTATCCTCCACCCCCGCCCCTTATCCCCCATGGCCCCCGGGTCCCTTCCTCCGCCCCTTATCCCCCATGGCCCCCGGGTCCCTTCCTCCGCCCCTTATCCCCCATGGCCCCCGGGTCCCTTCCCCCGCCCCTTATCCTCCACCCCCAGCCCTTATCCCCCATGGCCCCCGGGTCCCTTCCCCCGCCCCTTATCCTCCACCCCCGCCCCTTATCCCCCATGGCCCCCGGGTCCCTTCCTCCACCCCTTATCCCCCATGGCCCCCGGGTCCCTTCCTCCACCCCCGCCCCTTATCCCCCATGGCCCCCGGGTCCCTTCCGCCGCCCCTTATCCTCCACCCCCGCCCCTTATCCCCCATGGCCCCCGGGTCCCTTCCCCCACCCCTTATCCACCATGGACCCCTTATCCTCCACCCCCACCCCTTATCCTCCACCCCCACCCCTTATACCCCATGGACCCCGGGTCCCTTCCCCCGCCCCTTATCCTCCACCCCCGCCCCTTATCCTCCATGGCCCCCGGGTCCCTTCCCCCGCCCCTTATCCTCCACCCCCACCCCTTATCCCCCATGGCCCCCGGGTCTCTTCCCCCGCCCCTTATCCCCCATGGCCCCCGGGTCCCTTCCCCCGCCCCTTATCCTCCACCCCCGCCCCTTATCCCCCATGGCCCCCGGGTCCCTTCTCCCGCCCCTTATCCTCCACCCCCGCCCCTTATCCCCCATGGCCCCCGGGTCCCTTCCCCCACCCCTTATCCCCCATGGACCCCTTATCCTCCACCCCCACCCCTTATCCTCCACTCCCACCCCTTATACCCCATGGACCCCGGGTCCCTTCCTCCACCCCTTATCCTCCACCCCCGCCCCTTATCCCCCATGGACCCCGGGGTCCCTTCCCCCACCCCTTATCCTCCACCCCCATATTGATTTCAATTACAACACAGAATACAAAGTGTACAGTGCTCACTTTATATGTATTTTTTATTACAAATATTTGCACTGTAAAGAACAAAAGAAACAGTATTTTTCAATTCACCTAATACAGTACTGTAGTGCAATCTGTTTATCATGAAAGTTGAACTTACAAATGTAGAAGTATGTACAAAAAAATAACTGCATTCAAAAATATAACAATGTAAAACTTTAGAGCCTACAAGTCCACTCAGTCCTACTTCTTGTTCAGCGAGTCCCTCAGACAAACAAGTTGGTTTATATTTGCAGGAGCTAATGCTGCCCGTTTCTTGTTTAGAAAGTCACCTGAAAGTGAAAACAGGCGTTCACATGGCACTGTTGTAACTGGTGTCGCAAGATATTTACGTGCCAGATATTCTAAAGATTCATATGTCCGTTTATGCTTCAACCACCATTCCAGAGGACATGCGTCTATGCTGATGACGGGTTCTGCTTGGTAACAAGCCAATGCAGTGCAGTCCGATGCACATTCATTTTCATCTGAGTCAGATGCCACCAGCAGAAGGTTGATTTTCTTTTTTGGTGGTTCGGGTTCTGTAGTTTCTGCATTGGAATGTGGCTCTTTTAAGACTTCTGAAAGCATGCTCCACACCTCGTCCCTCTCAGATTTTGGAAGGCACTTCAGATTCTTAAACCTTGGGTCGAGTGTTATAGTTATCTTTAGAAATCTCACATTGGTACCTTCTTTGCGTTTTGTCAGATCTGCACTGAAAGTGTTCTTAAAACGACCATGTGCGATAACATGAAATATGTGGCAGAATGCGGGTATAAAACAGAGCAGGAGACATACAATTCTCCCCCAAGGAGTTCAGTCACAAATTTAATTAATGCATTATTTTTTTAACGAGCGTCATCAGCACAGAAGCGGGTCCTCTGGAATGGTGGCCGAAGCATGAAGGGGCATATGAATGTTTAGCATATCTGGCACGTAAATATCTTGCAATGCTGGTTACAAAAGTGCCATGCGAATGCCTGTTCTCACTTTCAGATGACATTATAAATAAGAAGTGGGCAGCATTGTCTCCCATATATGGAAACAAACTGTTTTGTCTTAGCGATTGGCTGAACAAGGAGGAGGACTGAGTGGACTTGCGGGTGCTAAAGTTTTACATTGTTTTGTTTTTGAGTGCAGTTACATAACAAAAAAAAATCTACATTTGTAAATTGCACTTTCACAATAGAGATTGCACTACAGTACTTGTATGAGGTGAATTGAAAAATACTATTTCTATTGTTGTTTTTACAGTGCAAATATTTGTAATAAAAAATAATATAAAGTGAACCCTGTATACTTTATATTCTGTTATAATTGAAATCAATATATTTGAAAATGTAGAAAAACATCCAAAATATTTATAATAAATTTCAGTTTGTATTCTATTATTATTTAACAGTGTGATTAAAACTGCAATTAATTGCAATTCAGTTTTTTTAATTAATCGTACAAGTTAACTGCGATTAATCGACAGCCCTAATTTTAATCCTTGCTACTTGGAGTTCAGTATTTACTATATTTTTCTTCTATCTTAAAATTAAGAATTGCAAACCCTCTGAAACATGTTGAACGGCTGTTTAGTTTCAATGCAGGTATCTCTTAGAATTTTTACCAAATACTATCTTTTGTGTTCTTTTAAAGCAGTATAAGACGAATCACAGCAAATGCATGACGGAAACAGTATACTGTTAACAACTCCTGCATGGAAGTATGATACTATCTCAAAAGGCTGTTCAGTAGCCAAAACTTAGCCCTATCTACTCTGATGCTAGGAGCTCTTGTACATGTAATTTAAAACAATAGTGATTAAAATATTTTTATATTTCTGCTCAATTAAATGGCCTTAAAAGCTTTTTTCAAATAAAGAGATTACATGTAGAAGCTCATCTGAGTTTTTCAGTGTATGTTCTGATGACTGAGGAAGTAAGGAGTGCACTTTGACATTCTTCAAAAATAAGTTCTTCTTTATTCCTTCTAGATGCCAGATATTGTGAGGCAAAATAAAATTGCGGAACTGAAGAACTTCCTCTGTTCTTCTAAGGTAAAGCATATAGAGTATTAACGTCACTCTTACTGCTGACAAGTTTCCCATTATGTTTGATCCATGTGTCTTCACACTTGCATGCATTCTGAAGTTGTACATTCTCAGTTTTGGGGGAAAGCTTGTTCCAGTATGCAGACAGTTTTAGAACTCTTAATTTTAAAAGAAATATTTTAGCTAACTTTAAAAGCAGCCTTAAGAATTCTTCTGTCAACCTAGCTACCGCCTCTGGGGGAGATGGATTAACTACGGTGAGCCCGTCTTGTCACTGTAGTGAGTGGCTATTCCGAAATGCTACAGCAGCTCACAGCAGTGCCACTGTAATGGTTTAAGTGTAGACATAGCCAGAGCCTGTGCCTTACTGGAAAAATATTTTTGGCATTGCTGTAGTTCTGATTCTGTGGAAAGAATTCTGTAAATGAAAACAAGTTGTTGTAATATGAGAACTGGCTCAAAGGTAGCAAGTGTGTTTGTACACGTGATGTGGGCTACAGCTCGGATTAACTCTAACTGAGTAAAGACTTTGAAAAATACAAATTGCAGAAAAGGCATCATTAGTATCAGCATTGCAAAGTTTGAGCTGGCTTGTTAGTAAATTTAGACTTAATTTAAAAAAAAATACATTTCAGTACCATTTTGACTTTCTCCCAGTTCCAGCTTTGGGGGCTTTTAAAAAAAATTTTGGTGACTAAATTGCAAATGATTGGAACAAAATATATGAAATCTTGCTGGTTGGCCTTAACCTGAAAATTTTCAGCTCAGATACTAAATTAATACTCAGTTTTAAATATTAACTAGATTATTGATCAGCCATTATGACTCCATAGCTGAAAATTAGTTATGACAAAGGTAAAGTGGTGTTAGCTTGGTTACAAATTGTCAAATGTAAATGGCTATTTGGTATTGGTATTTCATTTCAATGCAAGTATTACTATCTATCGTTACTAGTTTATATACAAGCAAAACAAAGCTAGTAGTGGCTTTTACCTAAAATATCCAGTATTTTGAAAACTACAATATTTTAAACTCGAGGATTGTCAGAGAGGGACATTACATATTGTTTCAGAGTTACTCTACTGAAAATAATGGTAATTCTATTAGCGTGTTACTTTCAGGAACCTGTGTAATTTCTTGTCACTATGCTAATCTGAAATTGTTCCATCTATAGCAAGTCTAAACTCTGTCAGTGAATATTTGTCACTACTTACTGCTAAACTAAACCTCTTATTTTTTGTAAAGAACATTGAACTTTCATAATGTAAAACTATTGGAATATACAAATGATAGAATTTGTTTTTAGAAGAGGAGTCTAATTATGGTAAGGGAGAATTCCTTTACACCATAGAAAAGATCATTACTGCTCGATCGAGGCAGCATACCCTAAAGCATTCAAGATGGAGTTTAACATGGTTCACTCTTTCTAAAGAATCAGAATTAAAAGTACAGAAAGGTAATGCAAGGAAAAATCACTTTCTATCTTCTAGCACTTAGTAATTTACAACCAATAAATATTTTAACTATAGGTAGGGCTGTCTACACTACCACTTTTGTCGATGTAATTTATGTCACTCTGTGTTGTGAAAAAAACACCCCTCTGTGCGACACAGGTTACATCGACAAACGGCACTGGTGTGGATGATGCCACGTAGGCAGGAGAGCTTCTCCCATAGCCACCACCACTCGTGGAGGTGGTTTTATTATGTCGATGGGAGAGCTCTCTCCTGTCGGCATAGATAAGCTACACGTGCAATCTCACAGCGGTGCAGCTGCATTGGTACAGCTGTGCCGCTGTAAGCTCGCTAGTATAGACATGCCCTAAGTAAGGAAGTATGTTGTATAGCTTAACTTCCAGTAAGAGATATCATCATATATGATTTGAGGGAGTCTCTTAAGAGCAGGAAATAAACTACTTGTAGGTGCATGAAATTTTAAAAAGCAACCAAAAAGTCCACTTCCTAGAAAGCTTCCATCTCTGGTTATATTTGAGTAATAGGAAATTAGCTGACCAAATTAGAGTTTGATGATTCATTCTGAGATCATGAAGAGCGTTCCCTAAGCAATCAAATGGAGAAAAACATCATAATGCTAGTCTTTCATAAGTGGCTGTCAAAACTGACTTATCCTGTATATTTTTTCTGTAATTTAAAACAGTTCAACAACTTTCTGATTTGAGAATCAGAGAAATTGACTTGCTTAAGTCAAATTAAGTATTATTACTGTTGTCTTGTCTTTTTGAAATAACTCCTCTTGAGTTCCAAAATAACTTTATAACTTAATTCTTACTGAAACATGATGAAGACTGCTTATCAATGAGTCCTTATTTCCCTTGATCAGTAGCATTAAGCAGCCTTTCTTGTTAGGCCAACGTATTTACTTCTCTGAAGGAAACTGGAAAGGAGATGATCCTCAATGTATTAAGCAATTGATATGCCAGGGAACCCTTGCATGAAACTGACCCTCTCATATTTATTTTCTGCTGAATGAAACACTGGCTGCTGTTATGCCTTTCTCATCCTTAATATTGATTTGCAGTTGAGTGCAGCCAGGTCACTGGTTTTCCCCTCCCCTCCCCTCCCCCCCTCCCCCCCAATAAACAAACTTAATAGTTTTCAGTGTTCTTTTTAAGTTGCCTCAAGTCTTGCTTGTTGCCCTTGCTAACTGACTTATTGTATTATCTTGTGCAAGTCACTTAACCTTACTTTGTTTGCCTCTTTACCTGGCCAATAGAAATAATTACCCTTGCCTACCTGGCTGGTATTCTGAACACTTTTAAAAAGCTGTATAAATGCCTATGTTAATATAGATATATTTCCGCTACAGAAAAATCAGTGGCGATAAATTTTGTGGTAAAAGTACATGACCTTCTCCCAAGAGGAAATTTAAATTTTAAAAGCGGCAAATATTTTGTCCTATATTCCACTGTGTTCTCTAACAGCGTTCCAATAGTTATCATGGAGAAGTAACAACAGATCTGAGATGGGAGGAATCCATTTAAAAAATCAATCTGTGCTAGCCTGAAAAGTGTGAGATTGACCCATTGTGAGAGGACTTGACTCTCCATGCCACAGAAACCCCATGGTTACCTTGCAAGAGAGGTGGGTAGCTGAGCAGCGATAGGGTTGGCCTCTCCATTCAGTGTACACTTGGAAGATGGGCGATCAAAGGCAGTGTGGAGGCCATTGCAGAGGAAGTGTAGAGGGCAGGCCACTGGACTCATTCTTATGCTGATTAAGTACAGTAACTCCTCGCTTAATGTTGTAGTTATGTTCCTGAAAAATGTGACTTTAAGTGAAACGATGTTAAGCGAATCCAGTTTCCCCATAAGAATTAATGTAAATGCGGGGGGGTTAGGTTCCAGGGAATTTTTTTTCACCAGACAAAAAACTATATTATATATATGTATACACAATATAAGTTTTAAACAAACAATTTAATACTGTACACAGCAATGGTGATTGTGAAGCTTGGTTGAGGTGGCGAAGTCAGAGGGTGGAAGAGGGTGGGATATTTCCCAGGGAATGCCTTACTGCTAAATGATGAACTAGCACTCAGCTGAGCCCTCAAGGGTTAACCCATTATTGTTATTGTAGCCTCACACTCTACAAGGAGCATGAATGGAGGGAGGGGAGACAGCATGGCAGACAGAGACACACACCCTGTGTGTGGGGGAGAGGTAGAGATGTGCATTGCCCCTTTAAGTATGCTGACATCACACTCTAAGTACATTGCCTTTAAAAAGATCAGGAAGTTGAGACAGCAGCTGCGGCCAGCTCTCTCTGTCCAGTGCCCTGTTGTGTCTCCCCCCTGCTCTACATGGAGAAGGGGTAAGCGGGGGAGGAGTAGGGGTAAGGGGAACGCCCTGAAATTAGCCCCCCTCTTTCCCCTTCCCTTGCATAGCAAGAAGGAGGCTTCGGGGAGCAGTTCCAAGGCAGAGGGCAGGAGCAGCACATGGCAGTGGGGGGAGGGACAGCTGAACTGCCGGCAATTGATCGCCTGTTGGGCAGCTGATGCACAGGGATCTTAAGGGAGCGGGGAGCTGATGGGGGGGCTGCCAGTCCACCCTGGTTCCAAGCCCCCACCAACTAGCTGCAATGGGCTGCTCTTCCTGCAAGCAGTGGACAAAGCAGGCGGCTGCCAAACAATGTTATAAGGGAGCATTACACAACTTTAAACGAGCCTGTTCCCTAATTGATCAGCAACGTAACAACGAACACCGTTAACCGGGACGACTTTAAGTGAGGAGTTGCTGTAGCTCAAACCCCCCTGCAGCCGGGGTCACTAGACTTCATTAACGGCCATGGCTGCGCTGGATTGCAGCTGGCCATGGTAGATTTTATCACATTTATCTTTTCACGGAGCCAGATTAGTCAGACTTCATGTAGATTTTCAGAATTTCATCCCCAAATATATTAGTCTTACATTTTGTCAGGAATGTATGTGGTATGGGATCTTTTTCTGGCTCATTTTTCATCGTGCTGTTTAGGTCACCAGTGTCCAACACTAACTATGATAGCGGAGGCACTCCCTACACCACCCACAGGCAATTTTAATTACTAGAGTGATTTGTCAAATTATTAATATAGATAAGTGAACAGTAGCCATGCCTTTTCTTTGACAGAATTTGAAACGCGTATCTTCCCTCCTTCTGTGTATTTTTGAATCCTACCCTATGTTGCAACAATTGACTTGATTGGAGAAAGAGACATGATTTAACACAGTGCTGTAATGAATAATATGTTTTTCACTCTGAACCAGTTCCTCTCTCTACATTTGGCAGCCTGTAATGCACTGTGCTTAAGCGTTTTCACAAGTGTTTGTAACAAAGTAGCATTGTTCTTCTGTGACTTCACCCGGTTAGCGTGTTCCAGCAAGATCAACACCTGCTAAGCAAGTCCTATTTGGCTGACACTTGCAATTGTGGCTTATGTAGGTAAGTTTCTGGGAAGTCAGGGTCTTGGCTGAAAATTTCTGAGAGATTTAATTCTGGATGCCCAAAGTTAGGCTCCTCAGTGTCAAAATATGGCTTGACTTTCAAAAGTGCTGAGCCCAAATAACAGCGGTGGAATTCTGTGGGAGTTGCAAGTTGTTTAGCATCTTGTTGAAAATCAGGCCACTTCTATTCAGGTGCCTAGTTTTGGATTTTAGTCTAGCTGTATGCAAACTGGCTTGAAAATGTTTGGCCTCTGTAAACAAACCAAAATCCCAAGAAGAAAAGTTTTTATTATATTTAGAATGCTTGGACTACTCTACTAGGGAGGGCCACCTGCTTGGTGCTTATTAGCCAGCAGAAACAGGATATGAATTTTTAAGCCCTGGCTAGAAAAAGTCTTAAGGATCTTAGTGAGTTGCAGTTCTGGAAGGGAGTCTTCTCACTTGTTTCCACTGGTTACCTGTGACTATAGTGAAATTCTATTGTCCAATGTATTGTCGTGCTTTTTTAACTACTTACCTCAGTGGGCTGAGTGTGTTGTGCCAGCTATTTGTTCTCTGAATTGGCTTTTGATTTATTTCCAGGTGAAATTCAGAACATTGGTTATAATCTATGAAACTCCAAAGAGTCTGGCTCCAGATTACTATTTGTATTCCTCTCTTTCTCTCAATGCCTTGCCATGACAGTTGTTATCTGGGACTATTTTACTGTTGGTTGCTAGGGATAAATTGTTGCACATTGGTGGCTCTGCTTTTCACTAGAAGATCCCTAGCTTCACTCTCATGGTCTGTCAGAGCCTTCCAGATTGGTTGCAATGTATGTCTTTATATGGTTATTTTGGAGACTCTTGTGCCTGTCACCAGGGCATTTTCAAATGGGAGGTGGAGTGTGTGATTCTCATTAATAATTATCCCTTGATGCTATGGCAATTGGAATATAACGTTAGGACTCCACTTAATTGTTTTATCAGTAATGTAAGGAATGTGCCGAGAGTGCAGGACTGATCCTCAACTGGTATAAATGGTTGTAGCTCCATTGAAGATAATGGAGCTATGGCAGTTTTGTGTCAGCTGAGGCGCTGCCCCAGAGTATGCGAAGGTTGTCTTTCTGACTCTTGGCTTTCTCATTTGTACATGTCTATGGAGAGTGAGAAGTTGTACTCCTAATCTAAACAAGATAGTAAATTTCCTTGGGGGAAGTTGGCTTTGTGCTTGAGGATTGGCCGAAGACTCGGGAGATCTGTGTTCAGTTCCCTGGGTCGGTCACTGATTTCATGTGCAGTTCATTTAAGCTCACTGTGCATTAGCTCCCCATCTGTAAACTGGGAATACAGTCTCTTTCTGCCTTGCTTATTTTTGGATTGCAGGGTCTCCTCCTGCTGTGTGTCTGTACAGAACCTAGAGTAACAGGACCCCGATCTCTGGAGCCTTTAGGCACTATTGTAATATAAATAACAAAGGTAAATGATTTGTGACTCTGAATATGCTTTTTTTTTTTCTTTTTAGTTACAAAATAATCCTACTTCAGCAAGTCCTGTTTTTGAATCAAATGGTAATCAGCCTGTCTACCCAAACTCCCTTCTTCCAGTGAAGTCAATCCAACACAGACCAGGTATCCACTTTTTATCTCTCAAGTTCTTATGCTGGTGTCCATTGCTGTAGTACCCAATTACCTCCCCCCTCCCCCCCTCCCCCCCCCGGATTTAAAAGAGATAATTATATATCCCTGTCTTTCCAACCCCGGTGATTAGAATTAAGGCTTTTTTGGTTTGGGTTTTTTGCATGTGTGAGAGAGGAGTACTTACTTGTGGGGAAACTATGTCAACAGTTAGGTTTCACTGCGTCCAGAACTTAATGCACAACTATGGTCATTTTTACCTTTTCTGGTAGTGTGTTCTGTGTTCTTGTTCCCACCTCTCTGAAATTCTGTCTTCGGCACCCATGAGTGCTGTTCTTGTCAATGGATTCCTTGATCCAGTGGAACGTAAGTGTTGTAGGAGGCCATAGTTGTGGAAGGAGAAGGCTTTTCTCATGTATCCAGGACCTATCCCATGGAGGACTTTAAATATTGTATGTATTTAACATTGGCTCTAATACTAAGTAAGCTTACCTGTGTGTAGACACTTACTAGGGATGTAAAAGGTTAACCAGTAAGCATCAGTCTTATCGGTTAACACACCTTAACCGTTAACCCCGGGCCAGCCGGCTGGCCTGCCAACCCTAGCACTTACTAGAGCAGCAGTACTTGAGGCTCAGGCAGAATTGCTGCTACAAAATGTATTCTCCCCTTAGCTTGCTCCATTGTCCCTTGATATTACACCTAAGGAGGAGAGCTTCACCTCTTTGGCTCCAATGAGAGCTGCAATGCCTAGACCCAACAGAAGGGAAAATGAGAGTTTGAACCATAGCTTCTCTCAGATTCTGTCATCTCTTGTCAGCAGTGGGCATAGTATGTCTTTGTTTTCACTGTTGACAGAAGGCCTGAGAGTGCTCCAGCTGAAGTCAGTGGAAGAATTCCCATTGATTTCAGTGGAAGCAGGAACTAGTCTATACTGTAGACGGGGTTTAAAAAGTCCTCTTACTGGTGAGTAAGAAATTTTTTTGGTTGAAAGTTGTTAGCTTCTGCTGAAACTAAATAAATTCTAGCCTTTGTGGCTAAGTGTTGTGTAGGTGTTTCAAGTCTAACCTGTATGTAGGAGTGGCCAGTATGTCATACCAGTGGTCCAGCTAGTTCAGCATCCTGGCATTGACTGTGGCCAATACCAGCTACTTCATTGGAACCCTCCAGTAGGCAGCTGTGGGATATCCTGCCCCCAGAAGTTTCCTTTTAACCTTGATAGAGGCTGACATATGCTCTGAAGCATGTGTCTGTATGTCTTACAAAATTTATCCACATAAATGCTAAATCCTTTTTTAATCCTGCTAAATCCACAGGCTAATTGTGTGTTGTATGGAAAAGTGTTTGCTTTTATCAGTTTTGACTTTTTCTCTGAATGTCGCCTCATATTATGAGAGAAAGTAAATCCGGAACTTGTGTTCACACTATCTATTCTGCTATTTTTTATATACTTATTATTTGTCTACTTTCTAAGGTAAACAATCCCACTCTTTTTTCAATCTCTCTTTATATACATTTGTCCATGCTCCTTATCATTCTTGTCAACAATCTCTGAACCCTCTCTGTAGTTCTGCTGTATCCTTTTTGAGATGAGTCTGCAAGAAGAGAACACCGTAATGCGGAGGAGGGCATACCTTTGACTTATTATTTTCTATCCCATTCCATTTGCATCCTAACATTTTGGGTTTATTTGTTTTTTTTTTGACTACTGCTGCACATTAAGCAGACTGGGTCTTTATTGAGCTATCTGCAGTGATGCCCAGAGTTCTTTCTAAATTAACTACTAACTCAGTGTAAATTATTCCCTCCAAGGCATATAACTTTGCATTTATCAACAGTGAATTTCATCTCCCATTATGTTGTCCTCTCATCTAGCTTGGTTAGGTCCCTCTGAAGTGCCTCATTCATCTGATGTTGACTAGTCTGGGTTTTGTTAGTGGTGAAGCACTGAAGTGACAAAATTCACAGTTGCCAAATCATTAATTTATATAGTAAACACCAGGCCTAGTATAGAACTTTTTTTTGGCACCCTGAGGTTAACTTCTTGCTGTGATGAAAACTAATTTCTTCTGTTTTTCATTTCTTAACCAGTCTATAAACAATCTAGGCAAACTCCCAATAGGCAATTTTTTGTGTACTTGACTGGAAAATGGCTGGTTATTTTTACTCACCCATTACTCTATCAAGAGGTCAAATATTCTGCTAAAAATGACAGTTTAAAAAAACGAGTGAATGAATACACTCACTGTATTAACTTAGCATTCGTGTTCTAGACCAGCGGTTCTCAAACTTCCTTGCACCATGACCCCCTTCTGACAACAAAAATTACTACACTACCCCAGGAGGGGGCACCGAAGACTGAGCCCCACCGCCCTGGGCGGGGGAGGGGCCAAAGCTGATGAAGCCCTGGACAGGGGGCATGTAACCTTAGCCCTGGGCAGTGGAGCTTGGGCTTCAGATTTGCTAGGGCCCAGGGCCCACACCAGCCTTGGCGACCCCATTAAAATGGGGTTGCAACCCACTGTT
Source organism: Emys orbicularis (assembly GCF_028017835.1). Taxonomy (NCBI): domain Eukaryota; kingdom Metazoa; phylum Chordata; order Testudines; family Emydidae; genus Emys; species Emys orbicularis. The sequence continues at coordinate 5,946,275 of NC_088690.1, read as the reverse complement.
TGAGAACCGCTGTTCTAGAACCTCCAATACCAGGCCCAGGATCAACTGCTGGGAAGATGGGGGAGTCATGTCTGTGGGAGAAGGTTAAACCTCTGAAACCGTAATATAAAATTACCATTAATTGGGTGACAGAGTTGACTGTTCCCATTAAACTATCCAGTTTTACTAGTGTAAAGGCTTGTTCTTGTTAACACTTACTCCAAAGAAGTTGCTGGGATAAAGGAGTTTTCTCATGTCATTCAAGTTGCTACTGGGGCCTAAGCATAGAAGTGGTTTATCAAAACAGAGTGACTAATGAGAACAAAACTGCAATGAGCTTCCTCCTTGCTTAAAGTTTCAACAGAAAAGGAAACTAGGTGTCATCATACAGAGGTATCCTGATCAGATCACAGGCAGAACAAAAAGCTAATTAACAAATCTTGCGTCCCTGTTTGTGCACAAATTTAGTACAGAACGCAAGTTGGAAATGTCAACTTTTCACTAATTCAACTTGCATTTAAATGACTAGTTTACTTTCTGGTGTGAGGAACCATCTCTTTGAAGCTTAGGTTTTAGTCTCATTGCGGTGTATCTAAAGTAACATTGATCAGAAGATGAGACTGAAAGATGAAAGTCAGATATTAGGAATGGCAATATACAAAAACCTGTAGGAGAACACTTCAACCTCCCTGGACACACAATAGCAGATTTAAAGGTAGCCATCCTGCAGCAAAAAAAACCTTCAGGACCAGACTTCAAAGAGAAACTGCTGAGCTTCAGTTCATCTGCAAATCTGATACCATCAGCTCAAGATTAAACAAAGACTGAATGGCTAGCCAACTACAAAAGCAGTTTCTCCTCCCTAGGTGTTCACACCTCAACTGCTAGAAGAGGGCCTCATCCTCCCTGATTGAACTAACCTCGTTATCTCTAGACTGATTCTTGCCTGCATATTTATACCTGCCTCTGGACATTTCCACCACATGCGTCTGACGAAGTGGGTATTCACCCACGAAAGCTTATGCTCCAATACTTCTGTTAGTCTATAAGGTGCCACAGGACACTCTGTCGCTTTTTACAGATCCAGACTAACACGGCTACCCCTCTGATGCTTGAAAGATGATTGTGGCTTTGAGTGATGCATTAAGTATTTCAATGAGTGACATTAAAGGGACACAGATTTTTCACCAATTTCCAAATCACTCTAGTCTGAAAATTTTGTACACAACATATGGCAGTTATAAGTGACTCCCATAATTACTATCACTGAAAGGTGTTGGCAGGAAAAATGCTTTTCTCTGTATTCCATCTTATTTTGTGCCTTTGACAGCACTTTGTGTAATCTGTCTTACTCTTAACTTGCATAGCTTCTTATTCTGAAAAGACCTTTACAAACATCACTGGAGAGCAGAAAAACCCTTATTTTAAAATCAATAATAATTCAAAAGATGTATTATTTAGTGGGTGCTTCATTAGAAACTGGAGCCTTTTTAAAAATTGGTTAATTAAGAAAAAAAAGATTTAAGTTGATAAGATCCCCTTAACATCTACTCTGCTTCCTTTTGCCAGTATGCTCAGAATGTTACCTGCTACAGGGATTTCTGTTTTCTGTGGCACAACACAGCAGTATGTTATGTTTTAAAAAAAAAAAAAAAAAAAAAAGTAAAACAGTGAATTATTTGCATTTCATTCTTTAGGAATCCTACCTACAAGAATTCTGGAAAATGGTTGACAAGGTTATGGCAAAACAGTGCTTAACTGTTTGAACACTGATTTTAGCTAGCATGGTATCTGTCAGCATGGATAGTCATGATTAGAGGCGTGGAAAAGCTTACACATGCAGAGATATTGAAAAGATTAGGCCTGTTTAGAGAGGAGACTAATAAAAGGGTCATGATACAAAAGGGAAATCTGATGCTCCTAGTTACCCATTCCTATAGTACAAGAACAAGAGGATGTGGGGTTTTTTTGTACACAATGCAAATTAATGGCAGAGAGTGAGTGAGGTTATTGAGTCCAAACAAGGGCATAATAAGAAGGTAATGAGGACTAGACACTGATAGGGATAAAATCCACAGTTACATAACATGAGAACAAAATATATAAAGGGTATGAACACTTGTGTTTCAGGGCATAAGCAAACCACTGATCTGTGTTTAGAAAGAAACATCCCCTATGGACAGGTTATTGTGTAATTGTTTGTTATGGCTTGCACATGTCTGTGAAGCATGTCCACACTCAGAGCTGGGGAATGAGCTGAAATGGAACAGTAGTCAGATTTGGTATGCTAATGGTCTTGTTTACAAGTCTAGTCTACGTTCCTCCATTTTCCCCACCAGTCTGAGACTCTGTGCCTTCCTGTTCCTCGACTCTCCCAATTGCTGCTATGGGAACCCCTTTTCTTTTTAAACAAAAGGACTTGGAAAAAGTATAAAAAACGTTGTAGCTCTCTGCCAACACCTGTGTACTTGCACTGAATTCTGCTAACCCCCGGGATCTTTGTTAGGTGATGGTAGCATGCAGGTGGCTCTTGCAGCAGTCTGAGCAGTGCTGCTCGCAGGGCTGACTTAGTATACACCGTGGTAGCAGGAATAGGAGCTACTTTCACAGTAGATGCATGATAATTGCTTGTATTTCTGCCTTGTATTTCTGTCCTACTTATCAAACCAGCACTACTTCGTGTGCATGTTTAATTAGCATCCAAATTCTTTTTTGCTTTCTTCTGATTTTGGTGGAGAGATGTCCGCCTATAATGATGAAGAAAAGCAGTGAACATTTAGGATAGTTTAAGAGCACACATGCAACCCCTGTTGATTTCCTCCTAACTTAGGGTAGGTTTGTTTAAGCTGCCTTTGTTCTGCCACACAGAGATGGTCAGCAGTCAGCCTCTCACCATAGTAGATAACGGCAAAAAGAAAAAGAAAAAAAGGAGGACCAGAGCCACAGACCATCTCCCAGGGAAGTTTGAAGGTTGGTGTCAATTTGCAGTGTCTCTGATTTATAATGTCTGTGTCCTCTTGGCCCCTTTCAATTTTCTAAGCAAAATAATTGCTGTTCGCCAGTGCAGTGAAAATTAACACTGCTTCATCTTTTATTTCTTCATGACTTGTTTTCTTCAGTTCCTTTATTCCTTATAGTGAGCTCTTTGCCTTTGTATTTCCATTGTAAATTTGTTTTTAGAATAGGCAAGGTGCAGAACATCTAAACAAGTGTTTATTTTTTAGAATATTTGCATACAAACTGTTTCTGTTAAGTAACATGTACCTGCAAATGTAAACCATTTTAGAACAGCTCAATGTAACTGAACTGGTCAATTTAAAAAAACACCTGCGGAAAATAGCACTGAGTGAAAACCAAAAACTCGAGGTAGTTACCCTAAATATCATTTTAGCTTTAATATTTAAACTTCAGGAGGTATTTATTCTATAGATTTCTAAACCTAGAGCATTTTCTGATTAAGAAATGATGAAACATTTTCCTCTTTAGAAAATCAGCCCTCGGTTTTCAATCTTTGAATCCCTAATTAGGTAAGATACTGAGAACATAGGGAAAGTAGTTGAGATTCCAGCATTCATTGAGTTAGAAACACTTTCTAATATTAATAGGATTGCTGTTTCACTCTTACAAGGAAATCCATTCCCGTGTTGTTTGGGTGGTGATCAGAACAGATAAAAATTGAAGTGTAAGTAAAGCTGATGCATCTAAGTGAAAATGCTGCATAAATGCAACTTCCCCAGTTTATTACCAAGGGAGTTCTCATAGTTGCCGTCGTATTAGGGCTGCTCATCAAAACAGTAGCTTGTCTTTACAATTCACCAAAATACTTCTGCTAATGTTTGCTTTGTGCTGATTTTTCTGGCAGACTTGTACAAGCTGACTGCTGAGCTCCTTGGTGAGGGAGCATATGCCAAGGTTCAAGGTGCTGTTAGTCTGCAAAATGGGCAAGAATATGCAGTAAAAGTAAGTATAAAATTCAAGGAGGGAGTGTTTTCATTTGTGTCTGCATATCTTATTCCTCACACTGAATCAGTGATAGAGTACCTGCAATAATTGAGTAAGGAATATGGAGGGCTCTTTATTTAAAAAAACAACCAAAACCCAAAACGGTCAGTTCTGGTGATAAGTAGCATTGATAGACATTCTGTACCATGCCCTCTGGAACGAACTGAAGTATTTTAGCAGTGGACAGAGTTCACACAAAATAATATACCCTATAATGGTTAGACCTCCCTGTCTTTTCCTTTCCATCCTATTTTCAATGGAATTCTAACAGCTGGTGTTTTAATTTATAAAAGTGGAGGCAAAAGGTCCATCGGAAGCATTTTTCTTCAACTTGTTTGAATAGCTTGTCATCTGCCACATTGCTTCTATATTTCTGATTGGCAAGTAGTCCAAGGTGGCCTATTAAATAGCTATGAGCTTTTGACAGAGCAGCTCAGTGTACAGAATCAAAGGGGTAGCCGTGTTAGTCTGGATCTGTAAAAGCAGCAAAGAGTCCTGTGGCACCTTATAGACTAACAGACGTATAGGAGCATGAGCTTTCTTGGGTGAATACCCACTTCTTCGGATGCATCCGAAGAAGTGGGTATTCACCCACGAAAGCTCATGCTCCTATACATCTGTTAGTCTATAAGATGCCACAGGACTCTTCAGTGTACAGAGTGCACCACTAACCACTATAGTTACATTTACTGCTGTTTCCCATTCAACGTGTAGGAAATACCTTGGTAAAGATAAATGCTATGATGCAACAAACTCTTTAATGGCACCAACCTTGGAATTATAGAGTATTTGCGACCAGCTTTTAAAAAGAAACATTTTGTGCTTGTAGTTTTGAGGCAGCGATTAATTGCAAGTGTAAGTGATAATATCTAGACATCTCACTACCTGATTGTCTAAACACTATATCACTTGTGACATAATATTGGAGAGACAAAAATGGAAGCTGTTTTGAAGCCTCTTTAAAAATCTGGCCCTGTAGATACTGAAAGTCTTTATCATTTGAATTGTTGAGGTTAAAAACTGAGACTAGAGCATTAACAATTTTATGAATAAACTACATTAAGGTACATACCTCACCAGTAATATTAGCTTCTGAGCTTTCCTTTTTTATGGGTGAATTTTGTGCTTGTGAAAGTGAGAAACTGTAATATTGGATATAGCCAGTGATAGAACCTGTAGCTACTTCACAAGCTTCCAGCCCACACATCTATCATTTAATTGCAACTTTTTTGTAACACCCTTGCTTTTCCAGTCCTCACCCTTTTGTTTTTCCCCCTGAGCAGTGCCTGAAGTGCAGAATTGTATTGCAGCTTCCTGGTATTGATGAACAGGTCTGGTTCTCAGACATGTGAACGCATCACACTTGGCAAAGTTATTGAATTAATTAACCAACTCTCATCTTGCAATGAAGTCAAAACTGTGTCATTAGATTCCTGTAATAACCAATTCCTCTCTTTTGATTGCGAGATTTGAGTCATGCCATAAAACTCTTTCTTGTAAAAACTCAAAAGGATTTCCTTTTCTGGCCACTTAAAATTAAAATGTGGTAATTGGGTTTTGAATGTCCCTTTTTCTCCTCTTTTCCAGTTCTTAGATTGCCCTCATTACTGTAGTATCTGAATGCCTTCCCGTGCTGCATTAAGTGCTGTGACGAATGCCTTCACATGTGAAATTAGACAAGCCATGGATGTTTCCCTGTGACAGGGCATGACTGGGATTTGAACCCAGGACCTCCTGAACCCAAAGCCAGAACTGTATATGCGGGCCACAGAGCCATGTTTAAATATAGATTCCAATTCTTTTAACAGATAATTGAGAAAAATACCGGACACAGTCGGAGTCGTGTTTTTCGTGAAGTAGAAACATTGTATCAATGTCAGGGTAACAAGTAAGTATTGCTTACTTTCGTCTTTAGCAGGTGTCTCTCAGAACTGGTGGTGTAGGAAGGGACAGAAGTGCATTTTTCTCCTTCATATCCATTTTAATTTAGCCTTAATGTTTTGGGTGTGTAACTCACATGCCTACTACATTTTATTTGAAAGTTTAAGAAAATATTGGGAGGGAAAAATGAAATTTTAAAACTTATTGGGAGCCAGATCAGCATGGAGGTAATATGCTTGAATGTTAAATGGCTTTCATTCCAATAATTTATTTATTAAAAGTCCCATATTTGTCTGAAAAGACCTTAGATACCATTATCTCAATATTTGCAGTGTTCCTTATTGTTTACTTGTTCTGCAGCAGGATTACACTCCACTGTGGCAGGCTCTGGACAAACACATTTAACCATGGAAATACTGTAGGGATGGAGATAATGTTGTTACCAAAGGCAATTGAAAGAATGACCACCTCATTAAGCATCATTTTCATACTGCCTGGTGTTACAACTGCTTTTGTAAGGCCATTTCTAAAACAACCGGTAGAACTTGTTAGATTCTTTGAGGGATGTATCATTGTATCTCCATTTCTGGTATGCACCTAACAATTCATGTGCATCCAATACGTAAGTGATTAAAAAATGAAACTTTAATGACAACGTGCAAAGTATGAATTTCATATTTACTTAAATGCAGACTGACCTTGCGTTGTAATTCTTAAGGCAACAAGGGATGTTTATACTTTCTGCCGCAATGAACACAACCTAGCTAAGCAACACTTAGTTGTGACCTGTTGGTTATCACACTGAGCCCAAAGTCTACCAGACAGATGTTGCTGTCTCCTTCAAACAGTGTTAAGTTCCACTCAATGACTTATAGGGGAGAAGAATGGCGAGTAATTATTGTTGTTCTTGCCTTCAGGACAGACATGCTGTTCCAAATTATTAACTGCAAACTATTACAGCTCATTTTTCTCTGTTACCATTCAGCTGTTCTCTTTTGATAACCCTGCCTGCATAGAAGACTGCTTTATTTTTCAGTTATGTCAAATTTAAGTAGTGGAATCTGACCTGTGTAAGGTGAACATACAATTTTTTTTAATCCCACAGGCTACAAAAATAACCTATTTCCCAATTAGTATTTTCATTTTTTGGTTACTTCTAGCACTTCATATTTTTAGCATATAAAGAAATATTTAACACACTTTTTCCATTGTTTGCTTGTTTTATTTTCTCTTTAAGGAACATTTTGGAGTTAATAGAATTTTTTGAAGATGACACAAGGTATTACCTTGTCTTTGAGAAATTGCGAGGAGGTATTGTACATCATATTTGTGAATTTTTATTAAGAGTTAGCTTGATCTGTCATTGCTTCAGTGTTTTAAAGAGATCTCTTCAAAACAGAGGATGAAGGATTTATTTTAAATGCATGATAAGGTGCATATTGATGTAGCTGATCATACATTTATAAATCTTCTGCTTTATAGTTAAATAATGAAATGTTCAACTTTGTTAGGCTGGAAGATTTGGAGTATAATTATCAAGTCAAATAGTCTCAATAGGGAAAGGGGGAAAATAGGATGAAATTTCAGAAATGTTTTGCATGATCTTAGCAGATACAGACACCTCCGGATGTCACATTGTCAGGCTGTCACATTGTCACAGCACTCTCTTTGGCAGCATTTTACCTCCTAATAATATGATGTAGCTATTCAGTGACTTATTATTTTTCTGGAAAGCTATGGGGAGCTGTTGCAAATAATACTTTGCTTCTGGCTTATGACACTGAATTGTAACAGCTTGCTTATGAGTCTTTTGAGGGCTTGTCCAATTAAGCATGCTTGGGCACTGGTTTTCAGCAACATGGAAACTAATGGGTTAGTAAGGAGGGTGTCTTAACCACCTCACAAGGGAGTGGGCTTTCTGCCATTGCTAGTCAGACAGTGCTAGGGGTATCGGTGTTCATCCACGTTTTTTTCTTTAGCAAAACACTAGATACAAATTTTCCCTTGAAACATCAGTAGTAATGACATATTTCAAAAAGTAACCTGCTTCTCTTGTCCTTTTAAAATGCTGAATGATAATGTCCCAAAACTCCATGATGTTGAATTGTCTTTTGCAGGAATTGCAGTCTTCCCATATGAGTTTAACTAAATAAGGCTTATCTCAAATAGAAGATGGGAACAGTCTTACATTAAGTTCATGCTTTGAAAGCATGAGGCCCCTTTCTGTCTGCCTCCCTCCTTCCATGCTCTTCCCAAATAACTTGTAACCCATTTTATCAGAGTGTAATAAAGGGGCTGTGTGTATAGCTCCTGTATCAGTTGGGTGTGTGTGTGTGGGTGGGTGTACTTATGAATTATAAGAGGGGCTCTCTCCTTCAGCCCACCTCCCCAGCTGAGGCTGGGATCTGAACTCGGTGTCTATGTGTAAGCTTTATATCTGTGTATTGAAACTAGTACCATTGAAACGCACTTGAAATAATGTGAGTTAGGGGTGAAGCTCTAATTTCCTGTGCCTGACATGCAACACTACATATACTCCATCAGATACTGGTTTTGTCCTCAGCAGCGTGTCTGGCACCTCTGACTATAATTTGGTTTATGTGCAAGGTTGTATTCAGCTCCCACATCACTTTGCAAATATATTTGTATGGGACTCCATTGCCCGAGCTATGTGGCTGTGCAGTTAGCCAGAGGGTTGCATAACTTGCACGTTCCCATTGCAGTCATGCCTTACTATAACCGGGTAATTGGTTAAACACACTCTCCAACTATCACTAATCTCTTTGCCCCAGAGCTTTTAAACAAAATGTCTAAATTGCTTATGTTTCAATCTAGCTTTTTTTTTGCTTAATTTACATGATTAACCCACTTGAATGTGGAACAAGATTGACTTTAAAGTACATATCATTCATTCCAGAGCATCCTAAAGGTCTTCTCTCTCCATTCCCAAAAGTCCCTTTTGAACAAATGATACAGTATACATAACAAATTTTATCAGCGATGATGCTGATGATAGAAAAATGGGGAAATTATAAAAATGAAGAGGACAGGTCACTGATACGGAACGACCTGGATCTCTTGGTAAACTGGGCGCAAGCAAACAGATGTGCATTTTAGTACGTCTAAATGTAAATGTATACATCTAAGAACAAAACATGGAGGCCATACTTACAGGATGGGGGACTCTATCCACCACAGCCCCCAAATCTTTTTCAGGGGTCATTGTAATCAGCTGAGCACAAATTCCCAGTGTGACGCTGTGGCCAAAAGAGCTATTGCAATCCTGGGATGAATAAACGGGAATCTCGCAAAGGAGTAGAAAGGTTATTTTATGTCTGGTTTTGGCACTAGTACGGGTTGCCACTATGCAAAAGTGGCAGCAGCTGCCTGATGGATAAATATGGGGGAACATCACCCTCCACATAGTACAGTGTGTGAGGTTTCCTTCCTGGGCATCTACCAATTCAAAGTAATAGGACTGAAGTAGCTCAGTGTATAAACATGCACTGCCTCAAGGATTTCATATCAACAGGCAGGAATTTGTCCTTGGTCCTCACTACCTGACCTTTCTAGTAAATATAACAATCGTGCTGAGTGCGTGGGGGGAAAAAAAGAAAAGGCATTTAGGGCCATTTAGTATGGTAGGAGCCTAGGGGTCAACATTAACTGTAAACCTTGAAAGATTTTATGTTGGAGGAAAATCTGAACCTATTTGGGGAAAAGTCTTTATCCTATATTAAAGGGACAGTAATATTGTCTGAAAGTTGATCTACGTTCACTAGTGTTGTGTCTGAATGGAATCCTGAACAAGACCTAGCACAGAGTGGGACATTCTTCCACTAAAGCATTTCACCTTGACTTTAGTGGAAGTTTTAAATGCACATCTAAAAGAAGAGGTTGGGGTTTTGTTTTTGGCACCGAGGGACAAAAGTGCCAAAATGTATTCACCAGTCAAGCATAGGTTACACAAAATTAGATGACACCCAGGTCATTCTGTACCACAGCAGGTCTAGTCCCACTGAGCTGTAGCAAACATTCAGCAGCAGTCCACATGCTAGGCCATGGTTAGATCCGTTTTTGAAATTCACTACCAGGCCCGTGCTATTTTACACATACAGACTATTTGCATATCTGCAGTAATACCCACTTCCTACCAAATCAGGGTATCTTTTGTGCACTTTCAGTTCATTATAACATGCTAGATTTTCACTCTTGCAAAACTGTGTACAGGGCCGGCTCCAGGCACAGCAAGCAGGTGCTTGGGGCGGCCAACGGAAAGGGACGGCACGTCCGGCTTTTCGGCGGCAGGTCCCTCAGTCTCTCTCGGAGGGAAGGACCTGCCGCTGAATTGCCGCCAAAGAATGAAACGGTGGCGGTAGAGCTGCTGCCGATCGCAGCTTTTTTTTTTTTTTTTTTTTGCCACTTGGGGCGGCAAAAACGCTGGAGCCGGCCCTGACTGTGTATCAAGTATGCCTTCAATCCTTTTTCTGTCATTCTGAGTTTTGTCCAAATGTGCTAGTTACTAGCAAGCTAATCCAAAGAATAATCAAAGGCATAAAGGATTCTAAAGTTTCTGTTCCTAGTTACATTGACATGTTTTCCATAAAAATATAAACTAATACCAAATGAAACAAAACCCATGTAACATGTTAATTGAGCAAGCGTGAAATCCTATTCTAATCTAATTATGAATAGTCTTCTAAATTTTAGCACTGTTCACACTGGGATCAGACCTGTGCTAGTTACAAAGAGGTTGAAGCTAACACAACTCCAATCCCAATATACGCAGGGCCTTTGGTGTTTGATACTGGCAGTATTTGCATTCCGTAGCTCTGCTTCAAATAGTCTTCTCTTCTTCTGTTTGCCTGTCACTTTCACAGGTTCGATCCTAGCCCACATACAAAAGCGAAAGCACTTTAATGAACGGGAAGCCAGCAGGGTGGTAAGAGACATTGCGTCTGCTCTGGATTTTCTGCATACAAAAGGTAAAAAAAAAAAAAAAAAAAACAACCTTTCGATGTGCTCCTAATTGAGGTTCTACATGCCAAACAAATTACAAAGTTTAATCCATAAATATTCAGAATTAAGCATTAACTTTGCTAACCTTTACAGTCATGTCAAATTTCCTTTATCTTCCCAAACATTTTCTAATAAGAGTTGTGTTTAAGTGGGTATCTCCTGTTGGAAGCTTTAAATCACCAGGCAGGGAGAATTAATATGGAAAGTTAGGTCTGTTTTTGTGTAGTGCTTAAACCAGCATGTGATGGCTATTGGAACAGAACTACTTTTACTTTTTACAGTCTCCTTTCAGTCTTACCTGGATTCTTTTCACAATATTTATTGAGAATAGCTCTATTCAGTTACAGCAGCTTACTTTTACAGCAAGATCTTTTCTCCAGCCTAAAGGCTCCAACCAGGCTAGTAGCTGCAAGCAAGCGAATCCTCATGCCTGCTTGAAGACAAACTGATTTCAGTAGAACTTTGTGCAAGAGCAAAAATATGTGTACGTCTTTTTGTGGAAAATAATCTCACTGCAGAATTTGTTCCCTATCCTTTTTACAATTTGGGGTGGATTCTCAAGCTCTAAATTTAAATATGTTGTATGTGCTTTGCACAGCTTTAATATAGTGACATAGAACTCAATGGGCACAATTAAAACAATTACCATTTGGCTGTTTGGTGGTCCTATCTGAATTAAGTTACTTTGTTTATTGACACCTGCTCTCATCACTGCACCATCAATGTGTCTGAATTAGATTGCATGTAACCAGACATTAAATCTCTCTGTCTACAATGGACAGTATAAAGGTATTTACTCCTTGCCCTTGTTCCACCCTACAAATCAGGATTGCAAATGCTCTATAGGTTTACGAAATATCTTGACAGAAGAGCACTCTGGCCCCAGTTCAGCAAAGCACTTAAGCATGTGCTTATCTTTAAGTCCCAGAGCTACTCATGTGCTTAAGTCTTTTGTTGGAGTGGGGCCATAGCGCTCAGCACCTTGCTGGATTAAGCCCATAAAAGGTAAAGAATCTATATAATAAAATTCCAAGATTGTAACTCTGAAGCCTAAAATGTCTGAGTCCGCGTGAAGGGTTTGAAGCAGCTACAAGCATGGTTGAAAGTTTTTGTTCAGAATATCATCATGTTCAATCATCAGTGGGATTTGTGGTCTGATGTCCAGTTAATAAGTTCTTAGCCATTTTTAGCTGTTTATACACATGTGACTTTACAAATTGTACCTGTACAACAGCGTGGGCTTTCGGCTACTAATGTAATGTTAAGCAATTGAGGAACAAATAAAATGGCAGACTTAAGGTATATAGAATATTGTATATCTCTATGCACTTTAATACAGAAGTCAAATTGGGGGGTGGAATACAGAGAAGATCTTAAGCTAGCTAACCAGCTGATGGAACTGATTTATGGAGAAAGATGTATTGCTAATCTTAATAGCTTGGCTATATGATGACTAAGGTGAGGCAACGATCTACAGGTGTAAATGCTGCGGAAGAGACTCTAATGGAGTGATGACAGTTTACAGCAGCTGAGGATCTGCCCCTTGTGTGGCGTGGTTTGAGAGTTATGGCTTAGAGTGATGGGTAAATTGAGCCACAGGAAGTTCAGGCAGAGTATCTAGGGAAAGTACAGAAATTAAGGTTATAGTAAAAGCATACGTTAACCTATATATAGGTTACTGTCTTGTCTGTGGTGTTGCCTGTTCAAGACATACCACAGATGTCAGCATGTTGAGCTTTCTTCACATTTGCCCAGACGTGGAGAGGTGAGCGTGTCTAGCAAAAGTAGATGAATTTATTTAAAAAAAAAAAAAAAAAAAATGGTTTGCATTTAATATTGAGGCACTTAGTGTTGGGAAATGTCACTAGTAAAATCCAAGATGGCTTAGTTCCCCACTCAGCTCATTTCTTGCTCTGGTAATTACTGTCAATCATTAGCTTTCCTTTGGAAAGGGAAGACAAGGGAAGCTTTTGCAAAATGGCTTCATAAACAGTGACTCAACTTTTTGTTTGTCCTGGTTTGGATTTTGTCATTTGGTGAAGAGCAGTACAGCATGAACATCGCTGCAGAATCACCTGCAGTAATATCTCCTTTGATTTCCCATTTACTTTATGGTTCTACTGTGTGGCATTAAAATAATTAGTAAGTGGCTCACACAACATTAAAGTAAACAGGAAATTAAAGCAGTGTTATCACACATCATTTTGTCATGGTGCAAATGCTGCTAGTGACTTCTTAACTCAAATGTTCCTTATCAACAAGACAACTAATCTTCCAGTTAGTGATATTCTAAAACTTAAGGGAATGATCGTTTCCCTGAAGACTCACATGGCACACTTGGGAAGAAACCCCATGGCTAGCTAACAAATCATTGCATGAATATTTAAAAGGCGGCTGCTTTCCTTCCAAGGCACTGTGGAGTAATTACAAAGTGAATTTGTTACATAATGGACCCAAAAATGCAAATGAGAATCTGCAACCCACAAAACCTTAACACACAGCAGTGAAATACATTGTAGGAGCTGGGGACAAATAAAGCAACAAATATTGGGAGACTAGCTAGAAATCCCAGACGTGTTGTCTTAAGACAATCTTGATCACAACACTCTTCCACACAAAAAGGTGGGTTGCACCAGTATTAACACTTTGAGGAATCCTTTTGGTTAGAAATTTAACTATTTTTGTAGTTAAACTGCAGGAAATCGCTTAATGTCCTAAACTAATAGGCTTTGACTCTTCTCCTACCTGGTTATTTATAAAGCACCCTTACTTTCTCATACTCCAAAATAGTAAATAGCATGTGTGCCAAAGCTTAGCAACTTTTGAAAAATTGTGTTGCTGAGACAGTCATTAAACTGCAAACAAGTTAGTTGTGCTGTTCAGTGATTTACTTCTGGTGGTTCATTTGCTATAACTGCCCTTCTTAAGTTTAAGGTGCATGAAGAAATGCTTCAGTGCTGTAAATCCACCTTCATATGTTGTTTGTATGGATGGGTGTTTCAGGTGACTTCTTAAGACTCACTTGTTCTGTGATGCCCTCCAGAGATCAGTTAACAATCAAATAAACAAACCTCCAAATTATTCCCTTTTCTGGGTTTCTGGATGCCTCCGATTATCTGTGTTTTGGTATTACGGGGTCAGCACCTACCTCTCGTGGGCGCCCCCTTTTCTCTGGCGGATAGTGCCTGCAAACACAGTTCTTTTCACGGGGGGAGGGGAGATGCCCACCTCTCGTGGATGGCCCCTTTTCTCTCAATTAGGTGTGAGCCTGCTTTTCTTCTTTGGTCTTGCATCAGGCAGCGCCTGCCTCTCGCAAGCACTCCCCCGGCTGATGTTTCTCTTGGCAGGTCTTCAGCGACTTAGCCCTCCGGCCAAGCTGCATACACTATCCCCCCTGCCGAGGTATACAGTCCAAGTTCTTATTTCGGCCCTGGTATGGGGCCGTAGCTCTTAGGCTTCTTCCCAGAGGCACTGCGTTCTTCAGCCACCCAGTCGGGGCCCATCTCAGTACCCGCAGCTGGTGGTGGTTCAGCAGGCCTCCCTGGGCTCAGTCTTCAACCAGACCAGCGGGGCCCATCTGGGTACCTCGCTGGCCTGGCCAGGCTTTGTGCTCAGTCCCCCGGGCTTCAGCTTGCCCTCACTTCCGCTGGTCCTGCTGCTCTTCCTGCCAGCCAGGCACCCTGGGCTTCAGCAGCCTTCCCTGGGCTTCAGTCCTGTCTGCAGTGAGCTGTCCGCGGTACTGCTGCTGCCCTTTCAGCCAGCCAGTCACCACCCAATCGTCACTTCTCGAGCTCCACCCAGCAACTGAACTTCTCTGCTCTGCTGCTAGTCTTATATAGGGCCCTTCTGGCCCCCGATTGGTCATTCCATCAGCCCCTCTGATTGGCCACTAAACTGTCATCCATGCATGTATGTGTAAATATTTCTTACAGCTCATTGGTTTTAATAAGCCACTTAGTGCATTATTTTGGTGTGCACTGAGTAATTCCAAAGTGTTTCAAATGATCTTTTTCCTTTACTGACTTTCATAAATATGTAATTGCATAAAATAAATACAGCGGGACGTGTACAGTGCCATCCAAATATACACTGCTCGTCATCTATTTATTGTCATTAAAGAACCTTAGGCTAGATAGCTTTTTATATCAGACCTAGACTCAGAATAGCCCTATGAGGCTGCCTTGCAGTGAAGAAAGGTAGAATGAGATAAAAATTTGAGGGAATCTAACACACATTTTATCAGTGTCTTCTCATATGTTTTAGGTATTGCACATAGGGATCTGAAGCCTGAAAACATATTGTGTGAATCTCCAGAAAAGGTGCTCTTTTATTTTCTTAATACCTTTTTAAAGTGAAAATTTTCATGCCACGGGGACTGACACCTATGTAATTATTTTGTTAGTTTCTGGGTTCCATAACCTCTTAACTCTTTTTTTTTTTTTTTTTCCCCCCCCATTTTCAGGTGTCACCAGTGAAAATATGTGATTTTGACCTTGGTAGTGGAGTGAAACTGAACAGTGCATGTACTCCAATAACTACTCCTGAATTAACTACTCCAGTATGTAAACCACTATTTTCTGCTCCATTACTTATACTGTAAAGCAACCACTGAGACCGCTAAAGGAAAGGTTATAAAAGGCTTACTGGAACTACTCTAAATATGGAGAGATCATACAAAACCTATTCCTTGTCTAGAGGCGCAGAGACTGTGGATTGCAGGCTTTCTCTATTTAAGGGATAGGGGAGGGAACTCCTATGTAAATGATTGAGAACCATCCAGTTATGCACACAGCTAGCCTTTTGCAAACGAGAGATATTTGTTATATTTGCAAGTTGTCTTGTCTGAAATTAAATTGTAAACTTTTGGGGGTGAGGAGCCATGTTTGTGTTTGTACAGCAGTTTGCATGACGGATGCCTGATTTTGACTGACATCTCTGAGCACTGTCTCAATACAAATTATAAATAGGAAAGCAGAACAAAAATCACAAAGTGTTTCAAAGCACTAAAATGTGCCCATTGCAATTCCAGTTATAATGAACTTCCAACTGGAGAGAAGTTCTGTTTGGGGAGGAAATCAAATCACCGTAACTTAGCTCTGTTGCTTCTCTTTTAAAAATAATCATTCTGTAAATAGTAAAGGAATAAAGAAACACATCACAGTAGAAGATGCACCCTTTGAGCACGGGTCTAGTAGCTAGGACTGTCCATCTCTAATCCACTACCTCAGATTTTCCATCTGAGGAGGGAAAGGACAATAGTCACACCCATTACATGAGAACGGCCATACTGGGTCAGACCAAAGGTCCATCCAGCCCAGTAGCCTGTCCACCGACAGTAGCCAATGCCAGGTGCCCCAGAGGGAGTGAACCTGACAGGTAACGATCAATTGATCTCTCTCCTGCCATCCATCTCCACCCTCTGACAAACAGAGGCTAGGGACACCATTCCTTACCCATCCTGGATGAACCTGCTATGAACATTCTGTGTCTTTCATTGTTTAACAGATGAAATATAGTTAGCATATGCAAAGGATATTTCTTGGGCAGCTGCAAAAACAGCTTAGGTGGTTTTCGGTCTGTAAAAGGTTTGTTTCCTCAGTCCTGAGGGGATGCAGTACAAAAATAAAAGGATGGAAAAAGTGCCCTGGTGGTCCATCTGCTACTGACTGTGAAGGAATTGTTTCAGCTTTTGATTCTGTTTGATTGCACATGTTTCTGCAAGCAGCTTTTTCACATGATTTATCCTTCTCAAATGCCATCACGAATCTTGCTGCGCCATCCAAAAGCCAGTGGTGTAGTTAGCAAATGATAGCAGTAACATACTGTGTGCATTAGTTGGTGCTTGTGTACAGTCTGAGACTTTGTGATTCACAGCCAGGAAGACAACTTGAATCATAATTTTGGGGATTCTCCAAAACATCTAACTAAAAGCTAGTGATCCTCTTAAGCCAACCAGCTTTTTTTTTTGCCTTGTATATTCTAAAATATTTGTTGTATGTGTATTTAACACTCTATCTTGACCGAGATCGGTCTCTGAGAACTTTTAAAATGTTGTGTATTTGTTTCTCTGGTAGTTCTGACTGTTGCCTAGCAACTGGTACAGTAGCTGATTATTTAGCTATTTGTCTGCTTTTTTGTTGGTCACTTCTAAGCGGTGTGAAATCTGTCATTACTAAAATTCCCCTTCCTCGTTTGTTTTTGGAATGAGGAGGCTTTTGCGTAGCTTTTAATGTTATGGGTATAGATTGGGTTTAAAACACATTTTCAGTACGTATTTATACAATATTAGTCAGTATGTTTCCCAATATTTGGAATTGGTAGCTGAGCCTCGGAGGACTGAGCAATTAAATTATGTGCAGAAGACTGAATTTCAAGCTACATTACTGCTTTTCCGCTGTCTGTGTAGTTGTAACACACATTGCTACATAAACCCAGACAGTTTATTTTTGGCAGTGCAATGAAAGGATAATCTAACAGTGGAGCAGGAGTTAATTTTTAAAAAAATTTATAGAAGACAGTCCACTTGTATTGCTAGATTTTTTTTGTCATAAAGGCAATTAGTTAGATATGCATTGCATTTTGAAAAACCATAAGCATTAAACAAGCTTTTTTTCAAAAATTTTCAAGTGCTCTGTGCTCCTCTTACCCCTGCACACCAAGGAAAGCTAGAGCTGGATATCTCACGTAGCATTTTGCATGGTCGGAGAACTTTCTAAACATTAAGCCTCTCCGCAGCCCCATTTTATTCTTGAGGGATGCAAAAGCCGAATAGTTCTGACTTAACAAAGCTACGATGCCCCGGTCGGAGCCATGATTAAAATTCAGTACACCTTGACTCCCAGTCCCATCTTTAGACCACTTCTTACAATCACCTGGCATTACTCTAAGTAGTTCATCAAAGATGACAATCTTATCCAGTTTCATGGTCCCCTTTTTGCATGTTGTATTGGTTGCATTGATCATTCCTCACCACTCCCGTTGAAAACGAATTTGAATTCTGTTTACTAGTGTGGTTCCGCGGAATACATGGCACCAGAGGTGGTCGAAGTCTTCACAGAGGAGGCCACATTCTACGACAAGCGCTGTGATCTGTGGAGTCTGGGTGTGATTTTGTATATCATGCTCAGTGGCTATCCCCCTTTTGTGGGGAACTGTGGCACAGACTGCGGCTGGGACAGGGGAGAAGTCTGCAGAGTCTGTCAGGTGACTGCATAATCTGGGATGTTTGGGAGAGTTTTATATAACCGTGTGAACTTTACAGGGCTGGCTGGCACATGAGATTGGGCTGCAAAGCAAGCCGTTCTGGGTTTTTCCTAGAACCCAACTGGTGATCCTCTCAGAGAATAAACTTTAACTGATAAGTGGGGAGGGTGAGGTAGAAATGTGAGTTATGGATGCTAATATACTGAGTGCCCCTCTTAAATTTGAAGTCTGAGACTTGGCAACCCCTCTTCCTCTCGTGGGCTAGGAGACTTGCATCTCGGAGTTTGGGCCTCTGGTTACGTTGTCACTAGCTGGGTTTAACATAAACTACCAAAGCCCTCCAGCTAAGAGTGAGAAGTTGGGACCTGCTGTTTCGAAGGGTATAGTGTTTTTGTAAAGGGCAGGAACAAAACCTTTTCTCTTGTAGTTAATATTTAGTGTAAATGAATATTCTTTTGGCAGAATAAGCTCTTTGAGAGTATCCAGGAAGGCAAGTATGAGTTTCCGGACAAGGACTGGTCTCATATATCCAATGATGCCAAAGATCTCATCTCAAAGTTGCTAGTTCGTGATGCCAAAGCAAGACTTGGTGCTGCTCAGGTTCTCCAGCATGTATGGCTGCAAGGGGTAGGTATCCTTTTAAAGCATTGCAGATTGGCTTCTCCTGAGTCAGACAGCAAGCCGCCATCTTCAGACATGGCCACTGCCCATATCTGTATTAGTGTGTGCCTTGTTTAATCAAGTAAATAAAATCCAATGGTTTTATTCCTCAAGTTGCTGTATGCACCATGGATATGTGATATTAATAGGAATCTATCTAGGTGCTAATGTAAGGCACTCCTTTTGCTCCCCAGCATTACTGGCCTGTGCATTTAAATAGCTTTCCCTGTGCCTGCCAGGCACTGGACTGGAGAAATTATTTTGGGGACATATGATCTCTAATACAGTGATTAAGAATCCTGGTAAATTCTAGGTGTGAGGGCTTTGAGGACCCTTAATATTTTGCATGATCTTGTATGTTAGTTTCCAGTTCAGGAGAGCATGTACATCACGTTTGTACTAGATACAAATATAGCTTGTTCTGCTGTTGTAGTCATACTATATTTAGAGCTTCCCAGTTATTAAACTGCCTTAAAGCTGCGCAATTATTGAATCCCTATGGGATCTCTTTTAAAGACAGGGAAGTTGAGCAATGTGTTGAGTCCTATTAATGTCTTTGGAAAATAGAAAATCTGTCATTAAGTATGAAGTGTTTTGGTTGTAACGATGGGGGTGGGGGGGGTGGGCAGAGACTAGATTTCAGTTGGAAAATCTTGGGCAGCACAAATGCAAGTACAGTAAGGAAATTTACCTAACTTTGTAATTTAAAATTTTATAGCAGGCTCCTGAAAGGGGATTACCCACGCCACAAGTTCTTCAAAGGTAACCATCCTTGTTAAGAATCTGTTGCTTTAGTTGAGAATAACATAAGACAGGCATTGGACTGGAACCCTCAGGGCAAGAGGCAACAAAGTAGAACAAAGCTAACATGGACCTGCACAGTAGAAGCAGAACTGAAAGCTGTCCAAATGCCATGGGAAGAAGCCCAGAGTGCAGCAGGAGACCACCAAAGATGGAAGGCAGTGGTGGAGGCCCTATGTTCCACATGGAATAAAAAGGCATGAGAGCAAGAGAGATTTAGTTGAGATGACACTTACTGACTAAAGTCATCTCACCACCTGGATTATGGGGGAGAGCGATAGGGTAACAACTTGGGAGCGCTCCTTTAAGGAAAGCACAATTATTTTGCACATATGGTTGCTATAATTTTTTTGTTGTGCTAATGAATCTAATCTTGATTAGTTGTGGGAGAGGCAATAAAGGGCATTCCTCTGTGTTAAGATGCTTGGAGGGATTTGAAGGGCGAGATGGGAGGTGTGGGGCACAGGAGGAAAGATGTGTAGGCGCACCTTGTCTAAGGAAGCTGTGTTTCAATGATGGGTGAATGATTGCTGCACACACACGGTCTGAGCCTTCTCCCATTGAAGTCAGTGGGAATTGTGCCATTAATTCAAGAGGGAGTAAGGTCAGGCCTCAGAGACAGAGTTTTGGTGAAAAATTCTGAGCGACGGGCCCTGTGACAGAAGGGTTTTGCAAGTCTGAACACCCAGGTCCTATTCCTAGCTCTGCCACTGGATCACTGTCTCTCTTTGGGTGAGTCACTTTACTTCTTGGGGCTCATTCCCCTCTGTAACAAGAGCATTGTACTTACCTCACTGAGGTTTATGTACAGTGTCTAGTTATAGAGAGGCTGGGGTCTCTAGATGTTACCGTAATACATAATAGCAGCAGGGTTAACTTATTTCTGAAGTGCTTTCTAAGTCTGTCTTCTGTGACCCCCATTATTGTAGTATCAGTACGCTTCACAATCTTCTAATGTATTCCTCTGCACAATACCCCTGTCAGAGGGGAAACTATTATCCACGTTTTACAGAAGAGAAACGAGGTACAGAGAGACTATGTGACTCGCCCAAGGTATCACAAAGTCAGTGAGAGAAAAGGGACTTGAACCCAGGTTTCTGGAGCCCCAGACTTGTGCCCGAACCATGGGACCAGATCCACATTATAACGTGAATCACTAGTCGTACTAACAAGTACAAGTGTGAAAACAAAACCTGAAAGTGTCTTACTTGCTAAACAAATGTTTCCTTAAGAAGACTTGGCAGGTGCATAGTTGGGTCCAGTGGTTTCTGTGCACACGTTGTATAACCTGATTTTCCTTTTCCTGCAGAAGGAACAGCAGCACGAAAGACCTGACGCTTTTTGCAGCAGAGGCCATTGCCCTTAACCGTCAGCTGTCGCAGCATGAGAATGAGCTGGATGAAGAGCAAGAGAACATTGCTCAGGCCATTTGTTCCATGAAGCTTTCTCCCCCATCCAAATCCCGCTTAGCCAAACGCAGAGCGATGACCCAAGCCACCAAAAATGGTGACTTCCAACCAGTCGCTCATGCAGCCCTTTGACATGCGGACCCTGCTGTAGGTTCTAATGGGATTGGTCAGCTTTACTTCATGTATTTTAAAGTCTAATAGACATCAAGGTTTAATGACTTAGTAGGAAGCTCATTTATAAGGGACTTGTACCTTTAAATGGATGCATTTTGTAGGAATGTTTTTGCTTGACTGATTTGGTTGATTAAGGCAATTTAATTGAAATTCTTTTTAAACTAAAGAAAGCAAGGTTGCTGCTTTGTTACCAGAGATGATAAACCAGTAAGCTTTCCTTGTTTTCTCTTAAAAGAGCACACTTTAAAATGTAGACTTGAGGACATTTGGAAAAGTTCTTCTCTTGCTTTGCATGTCCGAGCACAAAGGCTTTCTAACCGCAACTCAACCACCCTTGGGTAGGAAACCATGGTGCTGCTCCTTTCATCAGCTGGAGCTGCTGCTAATGACCTACTCCGTACCTTTCTTTTAACCCACCAAAAGGCCGTGAGTGCCCCTTGTCCTTCGCACCTACTGACTCAGGAAGTGCAGAGGATGCTTAAGGCTGGACCCTGCAATTTGATGAGCACTCTCCACTCCCATTGGCTTCAGTTGGAGTTAAGCGCATCCTGCAAGATGCTGAGGATGCTCCAGCATGTCACCGGCTCAGGGCCTTGGAAATGAACACAAATGCCGGGGAGTAGATTTTCATCTTTTGAGGAGGGGGTGTAGGCAAGCATGTGGACCCAGAACATTGTTTTATTTCTTGCCAGTTACATTCTTAAATCTGAATCTGATACAGTAGTCTTCGCAGAGAAACTTTAAACAAATGTATGTTACACTAAGGATAATGATGTAGGGAATCTATACCTCATGAGGAGCATGTCCCTAATTACTTTTTCCTGTGTTATCCTGACTGTATTTCTTGATGTAGGAGGGTGAATGCACAGGTTCCAATCAAGTATTATTTTGGTGAGAAATCTGAGCTTTTCCAGCTAGTGGGAAGATACAGTGTGTGATGGGGGAGGGGGCATGGTCAGGCACTAGCAGCAGTCAAACCAGGTGGGTGAAGTTTAAATCAGAATGGTTTTGTTACATTATGCATACTGAGCCAAGGTAGTTCAAGAGCTATCATGGAAGTGCATTGGCCCAAATTTTCAAAAGTCACTAGCAATTTCAAGTATTCAACTTGAGGTACCTTAACCGCACTTAATTTTCAGAAAGCGCTCAGCACCCACACTGCGAAAGTTGGCCGCTTTAAGTTGTCTCAGGCTGGGCACCCAAAAGTGCTAGTCATTTTTGAAAATTTACACTAATGTGTCGTGGCAGGTGAAAAATATGCCTTCAAATTTCTGAATTAATCATCCCAAACAGCTAGAGAATGAACACTGGAAACCAATCCAGCAAACCAGTGGAAATGGAGAAATCTGAACTATAGCAGATTTCATCACCCAGTCTGTCAGAGTTTCACATTTGCCTTTTGAGAAGTAAGTGTGTGTGTATTTTTATATATAAATATTTTTATACAACATGCTGTATTGGTGACTAATAAGAAAATGTTATACTTTATTTAAACTATTTTATATATTGTGCCAGTGGTAAAGATTATGAATTGTACTTAACCTTGTTTTTTAAAATATGTTAAGTTATAGATTTAATACATTCCATACTTGACTATGTATTTTTGGTCTGATTTTGGAGACTGAAAACTCAGGAAGCAATTTGCTTACCCCTCTCTGTGACACTCTTGTTAACTTATGTACTGAAAATTAAACTGAATTTACCTTCTATATTGTCTTATTTCTTTATCCATCTCTGGTGTTGTAATAATCTCTTTCATGGTAAAACTAATCTCTAGATTTTTTAAGGCCAGAAGGAACCATTATGATCATCGAGTCTGACCTCCTGAGTAACTCAGGTCATAAATCTCACCTAGTGATCTCCTGCGTCAAGCCCAGTACCTCTGCAGATGCTACTGTCCAGTGGAGGTAGAAGAAGCTGCATTGTCAAGGTGAGGGAAGGCCAGTTGGGCAGAGGTCATTGCACCTCCATGGATCTTGGAAGATCTGCTGGCTTACTGGCCCATTCTCATAGACTCATAGACTTTAAGGTCAGAAGGGACCAATATGGTCATCTAGTCTGACCTCCCGCATGATGCAGGCCACAAAAGCTGCCCCACCCACAACAGAATATTCCAGCCTGCGAGCCCTGCCCTATGCTGCGGAGGAAGGCGAAAAACCTCCAGGGCCTCTGCCAATCTACCCTGGAGGAAAATTCCTTCCCGACCCCAAATATGGCGATCAGCAGTACCCCGAGCATACAGGCAAGATTCTACAGCCGGATCCTCATTTTACCCGCGATGGCACGTTAATGCCTAATTGACTAAAATCACGTTATCCCTTCAAACCATTCCCTCCATAAACTTATCAAGCCTAATCTTGAAGTCAGAAAGGTCTTTCGCCTCCACCGTTTCCCTCGGAAGGCTGTTCCAAAATTTCACCCCTCTGACGGTTAGAAACCTTCTTCTAATTTCAAGCCTAAACTTCCCCACGGCCAGTTTATATCCATTCGTTCTCGTGTCCACATTACTACTGAGCTGAAATAATTCCTCTCCCTCCTTGGTATTAATCCCTTTGATATATTTAAAGATAGCAATCATATCCCCCCTCAGCCTTCTTTTGGTTAGGCTAAACAAACCGAGCTCCTCGGTCTCCTTTCATAGGAAAGGTTTTCCATTCCTCGGATCATCCTAGTGGCCCTTCTCTGTACCCGTTCCAGTTCTCCCTGCTCATTCTGTAGGGAACAGTAGGAAATGAAGCATACCATGCACATACACCTCTACCTCGATAGAACGCTGGCCTTGGGAGCCCAAAAATCTGGCTGCGTTATAGGTGAAACCGTGTTATATCGAACTTGATTTGATCCGCCGGACTGCGCAGCCCCGCCCCCCCGGAGCACTGCTTCACCGCGTTCTATCCGAATTCGTGTTATATCGGGTCGCGTTATATCAGGGTAGAGGTGTATTTACACAGAACCATACAATGAGGAATTGCCCGTTTGAAAATCATAGAGCTGCTGCTGCCTGTAGGTCCTGCTGGGAGGGATGGAGGAGAGATGCTTCAGTATCTCTTAGCGTAGCATCCGGCTCTTGTCAATGTAGGTCATACTGTCATTTTGATTTTAAAATGTCACATTGTTTGATGGAAAGATTTGCACCCTTACAATCGATGCAGCCCATTACAGCTATTTGTACACCGTAAATGGGTAAAGACTACTATGCATATAGAAGAGAATTTTAGCCTTCGGGTACATTGAATCCAGAAGACCTTTCTCAACCGTCCCTTTAAATTTGAGACCATGCCCTTAAATGCAGGTGAACAATATATATTTGGTGTCAAAGCAAAGCTTATGAAAAGATTGTGAACGTCACCTGATGTCCTGTGGTCTCAAGTTCTAGTTGGAACATATTAAGATTTGGAGACGATGAATTTTAAGAGCTCAGATGACTGCATCCCTCCTAACTTCAGCTGATTCTTATTTTTTAGGCGTTCAGAGGAAAAAAATTACCTTGTGAAACTGGTTGTAGATTCCCCCCATACAAAGTTAGAAACTAAGTGAACCTCCTGAACTTGACTAACCTTTAAGCAAACTTCTTTACTCCATTAAGAACTTTAAGGTTTTGAATGTTGTCCCAAAATCTTCATCTTGAATGTGTTTTTAAAAATGAATGAACAAACCAAGTTCAGATCCTACAGGGATAGATGCTCACAAATTTGCCGTCTTGTCTTTAAAAGAACAGCAATTCACTAGGCAGAGTACAGCTTGCAACACTGAGGGGTGTAGTGTTCGATCTTAAAAAAACTGGAAGAAGCAGATGAAAGATCCTGTAGTGTTCAGTAAATCTTCTCAAGGAGCTCTGAACATGGCCGGAATTCAAAGCCAAACAGCCAGCATCTCTGATTCATCAGCCTTGTTGAGTCCCTCCTTGGTGATCACCTTCATTTTAAAGTCAGCCCTCTGGTCATATCCTGTTCCAGGTACTTTATTAAAATGTGCATTAGATGCATCTGTTTTAACATTCTCTTGCAGGAAATACAGCAAAAGGGAGAGGGAGGTTCACTTTTTTTTGTCTTGATAAATAAGATAGGAGCTATGCTCCAAATAGTACAATATCCATACAGGGGGTAATAGTGCTTTTTAGCTCTGTTACCACTAAATGCTTTTACCCCCTCCTACCTCCTGTGTCTTCATATTAGAATTAATGATTTCAAATATGTTACGTCCTAGTGTTTTCTAAGGAGTTTGGTATGTTTGGTACGTGTCTGCCATTTTTTCTATACAAGTGGAAAATTCACCCCTTTGCCAGCAGCTTAAATTCTTCACTTTTCTTGCTTCCTGAAGATGGAGAATGAAAGATTAGGTACTGACTGAGCTGCGTCCTTGGAGTATCAATGGTTTTGCCCTGGTCTTCACAAGCCATGCCTTTAAGGTGGCCTACTGGAAAGTGTCTCCATTTCTTTGCTGAATCACATCAGAGCCAGTGGGACAATATAAAAGAGGGTGAATCACCACGGAATCGCTCAGGTTAGCAGTTGAGAGAACTCCCTTGACCTGTTGCAACACATCAAGGTGCCATCTAAAGAGGATTAGTGTTTCTACAGATTGGTAAGAGTGACACAGGCCCCACTCACCTTCAGGACCTGATGAATCATCCCCATGACTTTTATCTGAGCCGGTGAGCAGCATAACCATTTTTCTTGTAACACAATTGTCCCTTCTTTCAAGGAATGTCTCACTTTAGTCACACATTCTGCACACATCTTGGTGTCCCTTCACCTCACATGATTATGAAGGTGAGATTATAGAAAGTCATTTCTCTACAAGGAGGAATCGGATATCATTTAAACTTTCCTGCATTAATTTGGTCCCTCATTTTGGGTTTCTGTCGTATGTTGTTTCCCACATGTGGGCCTTGGCAGGTGAAATCTGACTGTCAGGATAAGCAGTGAGGCTGTTGGCAAGCATCAAAGATCTAAGTAGAGCCTAAGATCAGCCACACCAGGTCAGGCTCGTGGTCCATCTAGCCCACTATCCTGTCTTCCGACAGTGGCCAATGCCAGGTGCTTCAGAGGGAATGAAGAGAACAGGCCATCCTCAAGTGATATCATCCACTCCTGGTTTCGGGCAAACAGAGGCTAGGGACACTCACTAACCTACTGTTTCCTTTAGTAAACTGATATTTAGTCATAAGCAAGGCATCCCGATAGACAGCATTTAATTAACCCCTTACTGATGTTAAAAGAACAGTAATCAACCCGCATTAATCTCAAAGTACCGAATTACATTCTTTTAAATCTTGCAGAACAGAACATTTTGCAAGATTTTGCAGTCTGTGCGCATGATATATATTCAAGTGACCTTACTACCTTATTCATGCTCAATCTTGGCAAAGCTTTTTAGAAGGGTTTACTTTCCATATTGTGCGTTGCACAAAAGGGTGCTAATGTTCCTAGGTGTATGTTTTTCCCCCTTACTCCTATGTCAGGAGCTGTGGGAGGGCTGGTTTTCAACGTAAGAGCAGCTTGGTTAATTTCCAAGGCTGATAATTTTCTTTGGACGGTTCCAGTGGCAGAAACAGGCTTTAAGTTTGACTTCCATGGAAACACACTGCCATGGCAACCAAAAGACCTGACAATGCTGAGGAAATATATAATTGTACCAAGACATACTCATGGCTCCAGTTTCCCTTGCCGCTTGATTTCATTCGCCACAAAATATGTTTGTTGACTTGCTTAAACTGCAGTTATGGGGGCAGTAGAGAAGTGCACTTTCCTTGGAAGAAATAGTTTTGAAAGCAGCAGTATTCTGTTTTGGTTTTGTGCAAAACTATTGCAAGTTTAGAGGGAGATGTTCTCAGTAAGCACATCTCTCTTCTGACAATAGGAGGAGACTACTTCATAAAGTGAACTCTTCATCTATACTATTTGCCAGTGGGCTTAATGGGAGTAGTAATAATGGGCTGCTTTATTAATCACATTTTGTGCAAATTGCTGTAAATTGGTGGTAATGAGCTCTGAGAGTAAGAGCTGGTTTGTCATCTAAGGGCTTGTGTACACTGGCGGTGATGGGGAGAGTATGCGTAGCTGCAGGCTGCATCCACAATGCAGTGTATAGCTACGTGCGGCAGTGAAAGGCTCTGGCAGTGGGACGCGACCCTGCTAAAAATAGCAATGTACTCGGGGGAATCACTGCTTGGATATGTAGACTATGTACCCTAAGGTTCTGGCATGTTTTTACTCTATTCAGCTAATCAGTGCCTCACCGTTTACACTGCTCTTCAGACCGTGCTGGATATATGTGCAGTGTGTGTATGTCACCCACCACTTGTAAGTGTAGACCAGGAGTAGGCAACCTATGGCACGCGAGCTGATTTTCAGTGGCACTCTCACTGCCCGGGTCCTGGCCAGGGGGCTCTGCATTTTAATTTAATTTTAAATGAAGTTTCTTAAACATTTTAAAAACCTTATTTACTTTACATACAACAATAGTTTAGTTACATAATATAGACTTATAGAGCGACATTTTCTTAAAATGTATTACTGGCACGCGAAACCTTAAATCAGAGTGAATAAATGAAGACTTGGCACACCACTTCTGAAAGGTTGCCGACCCCTGGTGTAGACACAGCAGAGAAGCACAGAATACCAGCACTATGACTGGTCCCTTCTGGCTTATGTATCTGAATTTTATACCGTAATATCTGAATAACTTCCACATAAGATCAATAGCAGTGTGGGCTGGAAAACGCATTCTATTTAGAAAAAAAGCCATTCAAGACTTCAAAATTTTTGCTCCCTTCTGATATTTAGTCATAAGCAAGGCATCCCCATAGACAGCATTTAATTAAATTCTGGGGGGAGGGATAGCTCAGTGGTTTGAGCATTGGCCTGCTAAACCCAGGGTTGTGAGTTCAATCCTTGAGGTGGGCCTCTTAGGGATCTGAGGCAAAATCAGTACTTGGTCCTGCTAGTAAAGGCAGGGGGCTGGATTCAATGACCTTTCAGGGTCCCTTCCAGTTCTGAGATAAGTATATCTCCATATATTTATATATTATTTATTTATATGGAATGAAAACAAGACCTTGGAAACTTGTTATGAAAACACACCCGAGCATAGCCTGGTGGTTGGGGTACTCAATTGGGATGTGGGAGACCCAATGTCCAACTCTGTTCTGAATCTGGATTTGGGTCTTCCACAGCCCAGGTGAGTGCCTTCACCACCAGGCTTTTGGCTGTTCTGGTGAGTGGCTGTCTCTCTCATTTTTGACCTAAAATTTTGAGCTGGCAAAACGTTTTGACAGAAAAGTCTTTCATTGAAAATTTATCAGCCAGCTCAAATAGCAAAAGCAAAGTCCTTGGTGAAGTCTCAGACTCCCAACTACAGGCTGCTTGCTGGGGAAAATGTTTGTCTCCTATTCCCCTTTGTCAACTCATATCTCCATTATTTATTTGTGTTGTGATAGCCCTTGAAGCCAGGGGTGTCCTCTACTATATTCTCTTCTGCAGATTAAACAAGCCCAGTTCCCTCAGCCTCTCCTCGTAAGTCATGTGCCCCACCCCCCTGCTCATTTTCGTTGCCCTCCGCTGGACTCTCCAATTTGTCCACATCCCTTCTGTAGTGGGGGGCCCAAAACTGGACCCAATACTCCAGATGTGGCCTCACCAGTGCCGAATAGAGGGGAATAATCACTTCCCTCGATCTGCTGGCAGTGCTCCTACTAATGCAGCCCAATATGCCGTTAGCCTTCTTGGCAACAAGGGCACACTGCTGACTCATATCCAGCTTCTCGTCCATTGTAATCCCCAGGTCCTCTGCAGAACTGCCACTTAGCCGGTCGGTCCCCAGCCTGTAGCAGTGCATGGGATTCTTCCATCCTAAGTGCAGGACTCTGCACTTGGCCTTGTTGAACCTCATTAGATTTCTTTTGGCCCAATCCTCCAATTTGTCTAGGTCACTCTGGACCCTATCCCTACCCTCCAATGTAGCTACCTCTCCCCCCTGTTTAGTGTCATCTGTGAACTTGCTGAGGGTGCAATCCATCCCATCATCCAGATCATTGTCAGCAGGTAGCTGTGAAACCCACCGGTAAAGTGTTTCCATCCTCCTCTAGTGGTAGAGCCACATATAAAATAAAAGCTTTCTACTGCTACCAGTTAGCTAGCTAGCACGAGTGGCTGAGGACTGTGTGTGGCACCAGAGATCTCAGCCTTGCTGATGACCCATGTCGGGGGGAAGGGTAAGCATGATTCTAGAGGTTGACTTTTTTCCCCATGACCGACTGTGGTGAAGGGGAGCTCTGCTCTGAACATACAAAATACCATAGAAAATCTAAGCACTCTGAAAAATAAAGCTTAAGTGTCTCAAACTAGATGTCTCAAATGAGTGGACACTTTTGACCCTTTGGGCTTTAATCTCTGTGCCTCAGTTCCCCGTTCGCAAAACGAGGCTAAAGATATCACCTCACCTCCCGTAGGTGTTGTGAACATAAATTCATTAGTGTTTTTAAGGTACTGAGAGACTACAATAAGAGCATCATCGAAAAACTTCTAAGGAAATCAATAATTCTCTATTGAGTGCAGGATGATGGGCCGTGGCTAATGCATGAGCCGCACATTGAATGATGAGGCCAAAAAGAAATACCGAATAGATTAAAAGAAACTTAAACAGCTGCTCACTCAGTAAGTACTTTCCTTCCTGTGCACGCTGGAGCCCTTGGTAATGAAAAGTGCTATAAAAATGTAAGCTGGAATAATTATTAACGTCCCCTTTATGATTCAGTCAGGGCTCTCAAGGAATTCCCTCTGGTACACGTGCCTGGCCTCAAGTCTTAGTAAGCAAAAAGGCTTCTCATTTCCCCCCCCCCCCTTTTTTTTTTTAACATAAAAGCAGACTGAGCAGTGATGCTCAAGGTCTCAGGGTTCAGACTTCTAGCCAAACATGCAAGGGATTCTGGGATTTGTAGCTGTAGTGGGCGGTACCGGGAGCAGAAAGTACCAGGGACTACTGCCCTTTGTGTGTATCAGATCATCTACTATCCGTGGAAGACTCCCAGTGGATTAGGGCCAGGGTTGGATCAGAAAAGCTCCCCCTCACTCCCCCAGAAGTAGCGGAAGGGGAGCAGCCAGCATTCACCTGAACAGTCAGAGGGGGTCAAGGCGTATGGAAGCCCCATCCCATAAGAGCCCAATGGTGAGTGAGGGTAGTGGGGGAGGGGAGGGAGAGTGATGTATCTTCCACTGCTGAAGCTCAGAAGCAGATAACTGATTTTTTTCAGGGCTACAGAAGCCCAGAAGATAGATGTGGCATCCTGGGTCCAAAGACTCCCCAAATTCAGTTGTTTGGAGCTGAAGTTCCTCTTTCAGGCCCATCTTTCCTCTGAAATAGCATATCTATAAAGAGCATGAGGAGTCTTGCAACATTATTTATTTGTATTAGAGCATAACATAAGAACGGCCGTACTGGGTCAGACCACAGATCCATCCAGCCCAGTAGCCTGTCTACTGACAGTGGCCAATGCCAGGTGCCCCAGAGGGAGTGAACTTAACAGGTAATGATCAAGTGATCTCTCTCCTGCCATCCATCGCCACCCAGAGGCTAGGGACACCATTCCTTACCATAGTCCCAGTCACAGATCAGGACTTCATTGCTCTAGGGGCTGTACAAACACAGAACAAAGAGATGGTGCATGCCCCAACTAGCTTACAATATAAGTCAAC
Organism: Emys orbicularis; assembly: GCF_028017835.1. NCBI lineage: Eukaryota > Metazoa > Chordata > Testudines > Emydidae > Emys > Emys orbicularis. The sequence continues at coordinate 5,915,452 of NC_088690.1, read as the reverse complement.
ACACAGATGGATATAGACGAACAGCTGAGGGAATACAAGGAAACAATGCAACACTATTGGTCAGCATGATTGGCAGTCTTTTCGGTGCAGCAGCAGCAGCTGAAGAGGTGTCCATTTTTTGGTAGCTATCACAGCAAAGGAAAGTTTCAAGAACAAAATACCACCATTTAATGCAAAGCTATCTAAAAAAACCTGCTCTTTCACCAATGTACTTTAAAAGGACAATGCTGCATTGGAGAAACCATGCAGTAGCTACACAAACCTCTAATTGGATTTTGCTAAAGAAGAGAGAGAAATAAAAATATACCAATTGATTATCTAATCAATCAGACCTAAGTTCTTGAGGGGTAGAGACTGTCTTTGCCCAACATTTAGCACAACGGATCCCCTATCCATGACTCAGGTTCCAGCAATACACGTTAAATACTAATCACAATTTAGCAAATAGAATATTTGAGGTAGAAGGAAAATTTGTATTTTTTTCCTTTCTCCGCCCAAATTTCAAAATTTTGTTGAAATTTTGAAACTCCGAACACTTTAACCAGATCTACAAATGTTCTGAACAAAGGGAATATTTTCTGCCAACATTTTCCCATTTGTTTTTTGAAAATCTAATTAGATTTTTTTTAAATTTCAATCAATCACCCCTACTAACGTGGGGCAGTTACTTCAGAGTCTGCTAATGGTTCGGGCAAGAATACAGAGGAAGCTGCATTCTGTCAAAGGTTCTGATTCTCCCCACAATTGGAGGCTGAGGAAATCCGTGCCAAAAGCAATGAAAAGTGGAAGAGTAGCCTTGTCGGGAAAACGCAGGCAAATTCCCATGGTTATGTGTCTCAGAATTTCAGGGCTGGCAGGTTATTATGCAGTGAACAATTTAATTATTCATATAATGACAGCATGCAACTTGGGAAAAAATAAGCAGCATAGCAAAGGAACAATGCCCAAGGAGAGGACATGAATGCGAGAAAGGAAGAAGGATTCCGGGGTCATCTGAAAGCTCCCTACAACCAAGTATCAAGGTAGGGCACTCTCAATGTATTGTTAATTGTTCATATTTTTCCTCTTGCAGTTTCTTTGGCAGTTGGTTTATCACTTACTGACTTTTTTTTTCCGTTTGGATCTCGCTAGATATTTTCTCTCATTTAATTATTATTTTTTAAGGCTCATTTCTGCTTCTAGATGAAGTGAATGATTTGCACAATGATTTGTGCTTTTACATTTTCCTGGCCATTGGATGAGATGACTATAAGCTACCCATGTTTCCATCACACTCTGTACCAACCACTTGATAACCTTTATAACACGAAACCTCCGTTGCATATAAATAAGGCAAAACTTTCCTCGCCATCGGTACCCCATGGAATTCTAAGCAAGGAAAAAGAATAGCTTAGCAGGAGCGTCCAATTACGTCCTGGTTAGTTAATCTTTGTCAGACTATATTATCTACAAAGGAGGAGGAGGGTCCAGTGGTTAGGGTATTAGCATGGGACTTGGTAAAACCAAGGTTCAATCCCCTGCTCTGCCAAACCCTTCCTGTGTGACCTTCAGCAAGGCATTTACTTCATCTCTCTGTCCCTCAGCTGCCCATCTGTAAAATAGGGTAACAGCGCTGCCCATCTTTACAGGAGGGTTGTGAGAATTAAAGATGGTCAGGTGCTCAGAGATAATAGGAATGGGGACCACATAAGTACCTCAAATGGAGAACGGATACCAGGGAGTTGTATGAAAGCACATGGCCTTTCCGTGCAAATGCCTGTTATCCATGCGTACTAGATGTTGGCTCTCCGATGACAGGCATTCACCTCTGCATCTTAGAGGCATTCTCTCCCAGGAGTCTGTGTTATAGGCTCAGAGATGTCGCCTTGTGCAACAGAGCCTATCACCAGAGCCCAGATCGGCACATCTTGGAGACAAGGGCATTGACTCCGCCTTGCACCTTGTGTAATTGGATACCCCTGTGCACAGCTGACATAAAATGTCACCATTGGTGCAGAATTCACATTCTTTCCGTTAGTGTCCTGCAGCCACTTGGCACAGCTACAGAGTCCGGATCTAGTGAAGTCCTTAAGGGCATCTTTTAAGTTCAGAGCTTTTCTAGCTCGGGACCTATGTGAGTACACAACACAGGAGACACTCAGAGCCAGGGAGCAGCTCTCTCCCACGTGCTTCTCACTGAGTGCAGCCAGTGTGGGAGCAGCCTCATTTTCATTTTTCGTAAAGGCCCACTCCCTGGCATAAAAGTCAATATATTGCGTCAGCCATACGTTTGTCAATATATTGTGTCAATCTGTCTGTCAATATATTGCGTCAGCCATACGTTTTTGCATCCTTTTTAAACATTGCTTACATTTTAAGTCTTATTCTAAATTACCCAAAGGATCTGCCGGTTAATGTATTTAAACCAATGAAAATACAAAGAACTTCACTGTAGCCTTGGCTTGGTTGCAAGAATTAAGAATGATTTGGCCTCCCGGCGTTTTCTGCCCATTAATGTCAGATCTAAAGACCGCAGTGCTACCAGCACTGAATTATTAACAGCAGGCTCTGTCTGTTCACACACAGCCACTTAGCCTTGTATGTGTTTGTTTTGTGAATTTAACTCCATGGTGTATCTTCAAGGAATGATGCCGGACTTTTCTAGTGGCATCAAAGTCCCCACCACCACCTACTTCAGGGAGGTTTTCTTTTCTTTCGCCTTTCCTGCCAATGAATTATTGATCCTATCCACTGTAGTTCAAATTCTTGAGACCTGTGATTTATAATGAGGGAAGTTATTGGCCAACTTTCAGCTTTCCAGTCATTTGATTGCAAACCAACATGGAATAACTTTGGAGGTACTAAACAAAATGTTGTTTTCTTAACTTAAGTGGGGAAGAAGAAAGTAAATGGAGCGAAAAACCTGACCTAATGTTCATGAGTAAAATGTGTGTGAAAAGAGGCGCTTGCAAGAGATGCATCTTGACAGCTTTGCCCAAGAGCTTTCTCTGTTGCAAACGACGTAATGTTTGAAAGGAAGAACGCTGGCTCTCCAAAGACAGAGGGCCACACTGGTTTAGAGCACAGGAATATAAAACTGGATATTTCTATTTCCAGCTCTCTCTAGCTATGTGAGCATGAAAAAGAGAGTGTCTATAGAGGGGGAGGGTTTTTTGTATTAACTTTTGTTTTCTTTGGATTGAATGCACCCATGTAAGACAATTTTTTGGTTATTATTTCACTACTTCTTGCAAATTGGATAATCTCCTTTGATTAAGTGGATTAAGGCTATTTTAGGATGAGTTAGTCCAGAGAGAGGTTCATGTGGATGCATCTGTATTTTGGATCATCTTTTCCACCTCTGGCAGTCCTCCCAGTGTTATCCCATGCCGCATTGCTTCTCTCCTGGATTGACCTGTCTGTTTACCTCCACGGCTCTAGGGTCATGTTGCCCAGATTTCACCTCCTCATTTTAATGCTGGCAAGCAACCAGATGCACCCCATTTTTGAGTACACACTCCTGGAGACTGTGATACAGCAGCCATGCCTCATGCTTTCACGTGGACCTGTGCAGAAATTATGGGGTAGGGATAGCTCAGTGGTTTGAGCGTTGGCCTGCTAAACCCAGGGTTGTGAGTTCAATCCTTGAGGGAGCCATTTAGGGAATCTGGGGCAAAAATCTGTCTGGGGATTGGTCCTGCTTTGAGCAGGGGGTTGGACTAGATGACCTCCTTAGGTCCCTTCCAGCCCTGATATTCTATGATTCTATGAGATCTGGGGACCAGGGTCAGTCTAGTCCTGTCTTACTGTCAGCCACCGGAATGCCTCATTCTCCATTGACTTGCATGTTGTGTAGTTAGTTACACCTGTGCAAAGCAGTTGGGGAAAACCCCAGCTGAATGGGAGAGGTGATGTTAGACTCACTTCGTGCTGGACTACACAGGGGGCAAAGCGATGCAGAAGCAAGGCCTCTGAGTTTCAGGGTCAGAGTCTTCCGGGTGCTGAATACTCTCAAACCCCACTAAATCAAGGAGTTGTGTTTATTTGTTAGTGTTGTCATGTTGTACACCCACAACACTTTGTGTGGCAGAGGAACAGACAGACACATTGAGGTTTGCAGCAAACCCACCTTCCTTTTGCTTCCAAGCACAGACCCCCCCGCCCCCCCCCCCAAGTGCCCGTTAAAACTTCTGTACAGTGAAATTCAACAGGATTTCTAGGGCATGAGAATTTGAAAGTGAATCCCTCTAGAAGCTGGCTATAAACCAAATTAATACCTAGCTCTTACTTAGCTGCAGATCTCAGACCACGTTACAAAGGAGCTCAGCATCATTATCGCCATTTTACAGGTGGGGAAACTGAGGCACAGGGCAGTGAGAATAACTCAAACAAAAAGAAACTAACCATGAAAAAACTAATTTAATTTTCACAGCTTCTTTAAGGTGCAACATTCTCTAAGGTGTGGCTTGCAATATAACAAAACGCATTTGTCTGTTAAAATATTTGAGGATGCATCCTCGGCTCCTGTAAATCAGCAGGGCTCCACTGAAGGCAATGAAATGATGCTGATTTTATGCCAGCTTAAAATCTAGCCTGTGATATTTGACTTGAGAGTGGCCCATTAAAGATAATTATTTATATTGATTTAAAAATTGTTCCCTCAAATCTTGCTTTTAAAAATGTGTTGTTATTGGTAGTGCAGTAGCATCTAGGAGCCTCAGTCATGGACCAGGACCCCCTGGCGCTAGGCGCTGTACAAAGACAGATCAAAAAGCCAGGTCCTGCCACAAAGAGCTTATACTTTGCTTTCCTGGTTTCGTGTGGCCTGGATTTACTACTGGAAGCAAATTCATCGAGATGCAGAAAACTGAGCTGAATTTCAGATCTGGACAAGATTTAGCAGTCCTGGCTCGAGAGAAGCATTTGTGAATTTGAAATGAAAGAAAAGTCCTGTTCACATAGCTGGTATTAATGTACGTACCCTTAACAGACACAAAGCTGATGCGTAAATTGGCAGAGCTGACTGGACTTCAGTGGAGCTGGCCCAGCTTACAGCAGCTGAGGATCTGGGTTGCTGTTTGGCTAGATCTGATGTATCCAAAAACTAGGGAGATGAATTTAACATGGACAAAAAAACCCTGGCAAAGCGAATAATTGTAAAATCTCATGCAATGCTCCCCACAATGAAACCCTTCCCTTTGCTCATCCCTAGGGGAACGCTAGCTTGCAACTGTTGCTTTAAAAGGCAGCGTGGCTTCTAGTTGCATGAGGCGTTCAGCCACCTGGCCTCAGCACTGCCACCTCATTGTTCATAATCAGCCTGCAGGCTTCCTCTTGGCAGTGTCCTATGGCGCTCCTTGCCGTCTTGACTCATCTTTGAGCCATTAGTGGAAGGAACACACACGCCCCTTTGGCTTGCATGAGATTGGATGTACACGGCTGTTGAGGAGGAGGATTTAGATTGTCCAAGTATTATTAATTGCTGCTGCCATAGACCTTTAATGCCCTGCTTGCAGTCAGAGCAATGGTGGTATCCTGAAGAGTGACAGCAGACAGCAATGTGTGTTTTGTATTCTCTGGCCTTGTCTGTTTTCTACCGGGATGTGAGTTTGTGGAATTTGACTGAAGTCACAGGCGCTCGGCACCTTTCTGAATGTAGGCCTGCAGTGAACTGTGGGACGAAATGAATGGATTTCTCTGAGCTTGCTGAAGATGAGCCAGTAGAAACTATGGTCTAGATCCTCAGGTGGTGTAAGTCAGTGCAGCTCCATCAAAGGTTATGAATTATGCTGATTTGCACCACCTGAGGATCTAGACCATAGTCTTCGCTCTTGCTTTTGGTAACATGACTCGGCAATATCTAAAAGCATCTCCTCCATCAAGCTCCTGCTTCTCCAGGCGCTAACATTCATCTCTTTTAGCATCAAACTAAACTAAGGCAGCAGCTTCAAATCAGAGCTTCACCTTGAAGGAACAATGTTCTGATCCGCTGTGATTCTGCCTGGCCCTTCCTCCGTGCGTGGGCTACACATAAGTGCTCCATTTTTGTAGCAGCTGGGGAAGGCGATCATGTGATGAGTAATCACCCCACTGTCGCCGAGCTTTGAGCCAAGGACGGTTTCTTTTCTTCCCTTGCTAGCCATGCAGCTCTCTCGCCTGGCTCGTAGCTTTTAAGCGTTCGTGAACGGCAAAGCAAAAGAAAATAATAGTTTGTCCCCTTTGCGAAGTCTACATGTGAGTCATTGTTCAGCCTGCTGTCAGCATCCCTTCCTGTGTCTGATCCACAGAGGATGTGAGTCTACTGTAGCCTCCAGCTAGGGTATTAAGGCTCTGATGTTTTTAGCCCTGGAGGTCAAAGGCTCAATCACCAGACATGACTAAAGGTGATGTTACACAAAGATGGCCTAATTAGGATTTTTTTAAAATGTGAATTCTGATTTTATTTGATATAGTGGAAAGAAAGGTTCAATTTGCAAGGCACATTTTAAGAAGTTCAATGGGTGATGCATGATTATGGGCACTGGAAGGGAAAGTTGATGGCAGAATAGTGCAAGGCAGCAAAAGATCTGGGCTGGACAATGTGGTAGCTTGGGTGGTTCAAAAGGCCTATTCATCCACCAAGAGATTAGTAGAAGATAGTACAGAATGGGCTACCATGCTGGCAAACGTCCGGTAACGGTGATGCCACATAAGAAGATTAGAAATATTCAGAATTTTGAGCCCTGACTGTCTCCTTTTTGCTGGAGGACCTTGTTGATAGGTATCAATTTCATGCTGGTATTGAGCATCAGCAGTTCAGGCACCCAAATAAGGTTGAATGTGGTTCAGATCTGCCATCTTACATTAAGGAACTCTTGCAGGATCAGACATTCTCATGAGCGAGATGAATTATACAGCCTCTTTATTGTGAGATAAGCCCTAGCAAAAAAATCTAGGCAGGCGGGGGCAGTTCAGATTTAGGATTCCAAATACAACACACACACACACCCCGCCGCCACTCTGAAACCAACGAGGTTCAAATTCATGTCCCTAGTTCCAGCCTTTCTGTAATTAAAAACCACAACAAAAACCAACCCTGCCTCAAGGATCTTACAATTAAAATTAGATGGATAATGATCATTGACCACCTAGTGGGGAGGGAAAGGGGAAAGGCCAGATAAACCCTGGGAGGAGCCAGTAAAGATATTTCATGTAGAGTAGATCATTGCCTCAATACAACATAGGAGAAGCCTTTGGGCTTTAATGCCACCCGCATGCAGCTGATATCCAGCTGTCAATCCTCTCCAGCTGGGACAATTTCTTTGCTTTCCCAGGCCCTCCCCTGAACGAGAAGCAGCTGGTCCGCAGAAGGAGGTGACTGTGGATGGCAGAGGAAGGAACTTGGGGAATAGAGCTGCGTGACATTTTTCCACTGAAACTTGTTTTGGTGAAACATGCGGATTCGGATCGACCAAAACATTTAGTGAAATGTGCATCAAATTCACTCTATTGTTTGGGTTTGGGAAAAAAAACCCCTAAAAAGACAAATTCCCCCAACGTGGAAAAGTTACATTTTGATGGTTTTGAAATGAAATGGTTTGATTTTTTTTATTTTTTTTAATATTCAAAATGACTTTTCATTTTGAAATTTTTGACAACTTTATTTTAAAAGCTCATTGAATAAAGAAGTTCTCTTCAAGGTTTCATGTGGGGTCCCGCAAAATGTTTCTTTTGACGCGAAATGAATAGTTTTGTTTTGGCTTTTCGATTTGCCAAAATGTAAGGAAAATTTGGTTTTGGAGCAACCCCAAATTAGGATGATGATTATTTTTAATTGTCAGCAAACCGAAAAATCAGTGATGTGCCCAGCTCTGCTCGGGAAGCTCTAAACGTTAGAGGTGGGAGGAAGTGGTTATGCCCAGGGTGATGGTTCCATTCCAAACGCAGTGTGAATGTTTTAATCTTGCCCTCGCCCCCTCTCCCCCACAACCCTCATTCATTTTAAGCCCTTGTCATAGCTGTTAGATTTCAGCAGCATGATGCGCTCTGTGTGCGCATACCTCTTCCCTCTGCCTGCCAGCCTGCAGGCTCATTAAGATTAAATTTAAAAAAAAAAAAACCCAAACCTACATATTCCCGAGATATATATATAAAAAAAGACTTCTGTGTGTTTAACCAAAGGGGACGAGTTTCAGCGAGAGACGGCTCTAATTCAGACTACAGCTATGGGATCCCACCCTCAGCACAAATTAAAATTAGATTAGATTGGTTACCATGGTGACGGCTACCCCTGCCTCACATCAGACGCGGACTCTGGGAAGCAAAGGAGCACATCTCAATTGATAGTCTTAATTCTAGGGACGCCGAGGGTGCAATTCACCCCTGGGGGAGTGTGGTGATGGGGGAACCCGGTGACTTCAAGTGATGGACGTGTCCCTGTTTCCAAAGAGCCGCTGCATTCTCCTTGGCTCCTAATATTTACAGGAGTTTCAGAGATGCGGCAGCAGCTGTTTGGTTGAAATTGCCTCCTCTTAAGTACAGTATGTCTTTTTCCCCTCTTTCTAGATTAAAAAAATACAGGGGGATGAATTAAAAAAGCATAGTTTATGGGACAATGACATTGTAACAGCTGATCGAGTCCGCCCTTTTTCTTCCTCTGGAGGCAGAGACTCTTAGAGCCAGTGTGTTCTTTAAAACTTATAAGGCATTGAAATACCATGGTGATGAATGCAGTGCTAACCGCCCAGGCAGTTAGAAAGTTTTCAAAACCATAACCCTTAAACCTATGCCCCTTCCCATCACCTACATAGACATGATGCACCTAGAGTGCATGCTGCTGCCTTGGTATCTTGGGGGGGGAGGCACTGCCAGGGACCCTGGTCTGATTGCTCATCTCTTCCTGCTTCGCTCTACAGAGGCAGGGCTCTCCTTCCTTTTGGGAAGATGGAGTACTTGGTGAGAGTAGATAGGGAACGGGACAGGGAGCCAGGGAATTTGGGTTCTACAGTAGCTCTGTCACTGAACCTGCTGTGTGATTTGGGGGCACCTCTCCGAGACGGAATTTGTCCATCTGTAAAATGGGGCTAATGATACTTGCCTTCCTGAGGATTTTGAGATCTAGGGATGGAAACTGCTGGGTAAGAGCTAAAAGTTGCTTAGAGGTGCGGTGTGGAAGGGAGTTAGTTATTTGTGGGGGGAGGGTACTTATGCTTCCTGGGGGTAATGGTGTTGTCACTTCCCTTCCTGGAAGGGGAAAATAAAACTACAGGCCCTCCCTAATTTAGAGAGGCAGTGTGGTCTAATGGGTAGGGCACTGGATTGGGAGTCAGGAGGCATCTTTGTTCTATTCCTGCCTCTGACATTGTCTAGTGTGTGTCCTGGGACAAGCTGCTCTTCAGTTCTGTGTCTCTGTTGCTCTGCAAGGCAAGGAACAAGACATGCAGGCCATACCTACAGAACGGGGGCCTATATTCTGTACAGCAGTGACTCTGAAAAGGATTTAGGGATCATAGTGGCCAAGCAACTCAACACGAGAGCCCAGCACATGCAGTGGCAAAACTGGCTAATCTGATCCTAGGATGTATGGACAGGACAGGGCAGTCGGGAGGCAACTCTACATTGGTATATGGCATCGGGGAGACCGAGACTGGAATACAGTGTAAGTTCTGGTGTGCATATTAAAAAAAGGATGTTGCACGACTGGAGAGCAGGCAGAAAAGAGCCACCAAAACAATTCGAGGGCTGGAGAAAATGCCTTCCAGTGAGAGACTTCACTCAATCTGTTTAGCTTGTCATAAAGAAGATTGAGAGGTGACTTGATTACGGTATAATAAGTACCTTCTCAGCGAGAAAATACCAGGTACTAAAGGGCTCTTTAATCTAGCAGTAAAGGGCAGAACAAGAATCAATGGCTTATAGCTGAAGCCAGACAAATTCAAATTAGAAACGGGGCACTAATTGTTTAACAGCGAGGGTGATTAACCTTTGCAGCAAACTATCAAGGCAAGTGGTGGATTCTCCATCTCTTGATGTCTTCAAATCACAACTGGATCCCTTTCTGGGAGAGATGCTTGAGCCAAACACAAATTATTGGGTTCAATAAAGGGGCAAAGGAGTAATGGACAGAACAAGGAGTAATGGTCTCAAGTTGCAGTAGGGGAGGTTTAGGTTGGATATTAGGAAAAACTTTTTCACTAGGAGGGTGGTGAAGCACTGGAATGGGTTACCTAGGGAGGTGGTGGAATCTCCTTCCTTAGAGGTTTTTAAGGTCAGGCTTGACAACATAAGAACATAAGAACATAAGAAAGGCCGTACTGGGTCAGACCAAAGGTCCATCTAGCCCAGTATCTGTCTACCGACAGTGGCCAATGCCAGGTGCCCCAGAGGGAGTGAACCTAACAGGCAATGATCAAGTGATCTCTCTCCTGCCATCCATCTCCATCCTCTGACGAACAGAGGCTAGGGACACCATTCTTACCCATCCTGGCTAATAGCCATTTATGGACTTAGCCACCATGAATTTATCCAGTCCCCTTTTAAACATTGTTATAGTCCTAGCCTTCACAACCTCCTCAGGTAAGGAGTTCCACAAGTTGACTGTGCGCTGCGTGAAGAAGAACTTCCTTTTATTTGTTTTAAACCTGCTGCCTATTAATTTCTTTTGGTGACCCCTTGTTCTTGTATTATGGGAATAAGTAAATAACTTTTCCTTATCCACTTTCTCAACATCACTCATGATTTTATATACCTCTATCATGTCCCCCCTTAGTCTTCTCTAAAAGCCCTGGCTGGGATGATTTAGTTGGGATTGGTCCTGCTTTGAGCAGGGGGTTGGACTAGATGACCTCCTGAGGTCCCTTCCAACCCTGATATTCCATGATTCTATGAAATGTGTAATATTTAATAGCCTGTGCTATACAAGAGGTCATATTGCTAGATGATGTCGTGGTCCCTTCTGGCATTTGAATCTATGAAAATGGACCGTGTGTGTGTGTGTGTGTGTGTGTGTGTGTACTGTACCCAACACAATTGCATTTCTAAGCACTACAGTAATAGGAATAATAAGCAGCTATTAATAATGAGTGGCAGAGTCACTCCACAATATCAGCATTTGTGAATAAGCAAACAAATGTAGTTAAGTTATCAAGGAATCTGTATCACAAAATTATCTGGGTTCATGTTTTTCTGACAACTCTACTTCAGGCATCAATTATTTATGCTAATACTTGGTGTACTATAGGAGTAAATGCCCTATGGTATTCTTACTGGAGCCTTAGCAACAGAAGCGCTTACTCATTGTATCGCTCTGCTGTTACCTCTTCTGCTGAGATGTGTGGGGTGAGACTGGTAGGTTTTTGTGTTTTAATTATCAGGTTTGAGAGAATAATGAATTGAGAATAAGCAAAGAGATGCTCCAGCAGACAGGGTTAGAGATCTTTGATACGACAGAGGATGATACACCTTTCATTCTGGTGCCAGATACAAATTACTGTTGATTTGCTGTATAAATCCCTGACACCTTTTGGGAATGGATTCCTGGCCAATCATTGATCACTGGTTTGTGGCTCATAGACTGAAAAGATGCATGGTTTTTATTGTTAAAACATAAGCCCGGGAGTCTGGAAAACTGGGTTCTGTGTCCAACTCTGCCACAGATTTACTATGTGACCTTACACAAGGCACTTATTCATCATCTTAAATGGGAAAAGTGACATTAATTCCTCTGACTAGAGCTGGTTGGGAAGTTTCTGTTGAAGTGATTTTTTGATGGACAATGCAGCTTCCATTAAAATTGAAAATTTTCAGCTGGAAGATTTCAATTTTGCTGAAATGCTATTTTCCTTCAGGGAAACTAAAAAGAAATATCTTGTTTTGGGTTGATTCAACCCAAATCTAAATAATTTGGTTTACTTAGTCCAACATTAGACTGCATTTCCCTATGGTGCTGCATTGTCTCATGGGAGCTGTAGTTCAGGTGTCTCATGCTCCTATTCTCTTCTTGCTGACTGGACTACAAGTCCCATGATGCAACAGTCTCCACTCTGTCTGAGCTGTGTGATGCATCATGGGAGTCAGATATCTGTGGGGATATCTAAGCATTTCACTATTTCAAAATCAAAATTTTTTGTTCCAGAACATTTATCCTAATTCAGGATGAAAGAAAAGTTGAAATATTCCCATGAGGTGAAAATCTCAGTTTGTTTGTTTGTACAGCTCTAATGCTGTCCTATGTCACAGAGTTGTTATGAGGTAAAATTAATTACTTCAATAAAGCTACTCAAGTTGACCCATCTGCTGATCTGGCCCAATTCTGTAAAGCATTTCCAGCTCCGTTGATGAAAAGTTCTCTGGATTGAGTAGGACAGAAAGTTCACAGTATTACTCCTAAAACAGGCTCATCATCCCATTTGTGCTTGCCTTTGTCGCAGGACAAGCTCAAGCTGTTATCTTTTTGGTAACTCGACATTTGATTTTAAATGTTGAGACTATGCTCTGAGGATGATGAGAGAGCCCAAAGCAAAGAGTAAAATGGTGCAGCCTTAGTCGAACTGGCTGTTCAGCAATGCTAGCTGTTGCTTTCACTGGAAGCTATAACTAGCTCCATCAGGAAAATACTAACTCACCTTGAATTAAAATGTCCAACTGGGACTTACTGTTAAAATCTTTCCCCTTGCCCCTAGACATTCAAGTATCTCTACGCTCTGATTCTCTTCCAGATGAGGACTCCCCTGTGGAGCTCGTTAGCTGGATTGTTACTCATTATTACTGTAGTTTGTTTCCTCTCTTGTGCCTTGTCCATCTCCTGAAGCTTCCATTAGCTTTGTCTGGATGACTAATATCTAGCAACAAACCTTGTTGCCTGCCGGTGCTTAAAACTGTGGCAGGAAGTGCAATTATTGGGGATTCTGCATCCTTTTGAGCAGAATTGTCCTTGAGGCTGCTGGATGATGGGAGTAGAAGATAGAGGTGGTGGTGGGAGGAACCCCTGGACAGGTTGATGTTTCAATATTGCTATAAAGAAAGAATGAGCCCCAAGCCTCTTTTCTTCCGTAGCTTTTTGTACCTCCTTTGCTTTATGATATGTTTTCATTGCCCGTGAAAGAACTTAAAGGTGAAACCTCAGAGCTTAAAAGGACATGAAGAGCAAAAAATGCTCTTTTACTGCTTTTATGATGCTATCTAAAGACTCGCTCAAAGGTTTTTATTTAATGTTTTTTTCCGACTTGTTTTCACACTAGGAATCATACACTGTCTGTTTGTTTGAGGATGTTGGAGGGTGAAGTTCATTCTCTGTCTACACTGGGATTTTAGCCACTAGTGTAGATTCGACTGGTGCCGTGCGCTTTGGACTGGTGCCGTGGGGCTTGCAACTTTGCAGCTTGCCTCAGTTGCAGATCCACCAGGGGATAAAATGCTGCTGGGAACCAGAACTTAGGCTTCAAAAGCAACTGTCATAGGATGCATTTACAACACAGCTATGTCCTGATACGTTAATATACAGATCTGTCTTGCACGGCAGAAAGAATTTGAACTGTGCTGTTGTGTTGCTTTTGTGATTCATATCACAGTAATGCCTGGAGGGCCCAGCCATGATCAGGGCCCTGTTGTACTAGGTACAGTACAAACACATAGCAAGAGGGTCCCTGCCTCAAAAAGCTTGTAAGACAGACAAAGGGTGAGAGGGGAAGTGACTACCCTAAAGTCAGGCAGCGATCAGTGACACAACCCAGTTCTCGTAAGTCCCAGTGTAGTGCTCTAGACAATGGACCATGCTGCCTCTGGACCTGCAAGTTATTCAAGACTGTAACATAATTCAGGGACGTTGCTGCTACATGGTTCTATCCTATGTACTCCTCAAGGGAAGGGAAGGGGAGGGATAGCTCAGTGACTTGAGCATTGGCCTGCTAAACCCAGGGTTGTGAGTTCAATCCTTGAGGGGGCCATTTAGGGATCTGGGACAAAAATCTGTCTGGGGATTGGTCCTGCTTTGAGCAGGGGGTTGGACTAGATGACCTCCTGAGGTCCCTTCCAGCCCTGATATTCTATGGTTCTATGAAACACACTTTAGCTAAGCCAGGGGATGAGTGTATAGTAATAAGACCTCCCTCCTTTTTTTTTTTTTTTTTTTAGTGTAAATAGGTCCATAGCCTCAGAGATTCAAAATCCTCTCTCCTTACTTTGCGGGAAGGTTGCTGTTTTATGTGACATCACTAATTAGGTCCTGCCCAGGTCTTCCAGCAAAGAGAGAGGACCCCACTGTACTTTGAATGAGAAATCAAGCAGGAACGACAAAGTTTGTATCAGAGTTGGTACAAGCTAAAAGGGCCGTAACGTGCAGGAAGGTCCCAGCTTGCACTTGAGACAGCATTTTCATTCAAATCCAGTGTGTCGTTACAGCTGCGGTATATTATTAGAGCTAATGAGACTAATTACATTTGCACTCACAATAACCAAAAAAAGAACACAGGTTTTCAAACTGTTTTATTTTGGTCAAGAAATAGAGCCATGTGAATGTCTGTTCTGTTTAATTCAGCTGTGCTGCGCGTTCCAAATGCGGCTATTCTGAGCATCGTCGGCATGCTGTACTCAACCGCTGGAAAGATTTTAATGCAAGGAAGCATCTACCATAATCATCTTTTAAAAATAGTAACCCGAAGAATAAGACGTTGCTCTTCTCTAGCGTGATTCACCAATGATCTCAAAGTACTGCATGCACATTCACTAAATAAACTTCAGAATGCTCATTGAGAGAAGAAGAATGGCAGTGTGGGTAAGACACTGGACTAGGGTCAGACCTGGGTTCAGTTCTTCATTCTGCTGCAAACTCCCCCGCTGTGAAGACATGTAAATCTCCCTGTGCCTCGGTTTCTCTTCTGTTAAAAACACCCTGAGATGGGAGGATAATGCTTCCTTTGTCAGCCTACTTTAGTTAGGTTGTAAGCTCTTCAGGGCAGAGAGTGTGAGTGTGTGTGTGTTTGTAGGGAGGCTTGCACAATGGGGCATGATCTCATTTGGGATCTCCAGAGATTACAGTCATAAGAACAATTGTTACAACTAGTGTTAGCTACAAGGAAATATACTGGACCAGAGGGTAAGTGACTTGCCAAACTGTGAAGCCAGGAATAGATCCCTGGAGTTCTGGCTGTCAGTCCGATACTTGAGCCTCCAGGAAACTCTCTCTCGGCACTTTCTGTCTTTCCATGCCTCTTTGGCATTCATCGTATCAATACTGAACTCGATGGGGTGCTGGAGGGATATTTGGATGCAGGGGACTGAACCTGGCTCCAAGCATTACCTCAAACCCATTCCCCTCCGGTCCTGTGGGCTACCCATGCTGCCTTACCAGACTTCCCAGCTCCTGCCTGCCAGCCATGATCTCCTTTCAACGCATTGCCACCTGATCCTTGAACCGCAAGATATAACCACTGAATTCACTCTATTTCTTGCTCGCCTCCTTGTTCCAGGCATTAGGTCCTTGCGGCATGGAACTAAATTAAGACATCAGCTCCCAGGGGCAAGGTTCTTTGTTCTGTAATTCTGCTCTTCCCTTATCTGTGGCTACGAGGGCCAGCTGCTCAAGGGAGGGAATGCACAGGCTAGCAAGACAAGTGCTTTGTTTACTTGCAGAAAGAGCGGTGTTGCAATAACGCACAGGTCTGTGTGGCTCCTAGCTGCAGCAGTAGCGTTGTCTCTAAAGAGTCTCTCCTCAACCTTGCTTTTCAGCTTCAGACGATGAGGTTTCACTCCCTATTCAGTAGGGCACGAGCAATCACGGGATGGCTGTTGTGCAAATTTGTGGCTACCCAAGTCATCTGGGCTGTCACTGTGCTGTGGCTGGTCATTTAAAATTTCATGGCAACAGTGGATAGAGCAGAGATCCTTCTGTCCTAAAACACAGGCCCCTGCTACTTGAGCTGAAGTGGAACACTAGGAGTACGGAGGTTACCAACTTCTGGTGCTGGAGGTGGCCTGGCCAGAGTGGTGTTTGTATGCAGATGTAAAGGGGCTTCGGGACTTTTGAGGGCGACAGGCACTGTGTAAATATCCGATGTGTATTAATAGC
This sequence comes from Emys orbicularis, assembly GCF_028017835.1. NCBI lineage: Eukaryota > Metazoa > Chordata > Testudines > Emydidae > Emys > Emys orbicularis. The sequence goes on along the minus strand of NC_088690.1, from coordinate 5,899,431 downwards.
TCTGGCAGGCTGATATGATAGTATATTTATATCCTTACCAGGGATGTGACTTGATGCTGTATTTATGAAGACGATGCACTAGTTTATGGCCTTGCAAACGACACAAAATAAACCTTCCCCACCACTGAGCGCCCCCCGTCTGGTGGGCTGTTCAGTAGAGTACACTGGATCCAAAGGAAATTTGCTCACTGAACCTTGATCTCAGTCCAAGGAAGCTGCAGGATGCTTTCTTGAGCTGCATAGTGACCTTAATGGTTAAACAAGGCCTTGGTAATTCACCTGCTCTCTATTCTCTACTACAGGGGCATGGCTGGCCATCAGTCAGACGCCACGATCTCTAGGTAAGGCTAATGCATGTTCCTTTTCTCTGCCATTGTTGTCAAAGAATTTAATTGCCGTGAAGGAATAATTCAGCCTCTTCGTGTCTGCTGTGTGGAGCACTGACCACGAAGACAAAGAGACTGTGCCTGATGTGGAAGGAGACAGAAAGCTGTGAAGGGGTTCGAGGAGTTGGAGGTGACATGGTTGGTTGAATTATCATTCACTAATAATAATATAATCTCTACCTGGTGTCTGGCCCTTTCACTGGCAGATCTCAAAGCGCTTTACAAAGGTCATTATCGTTATCCCCATTTTACAGATGGGGAAACTGAGGCACGGGTGGTACAGTGACTTGCCCAAGCTCACCCAGCAGGCCAGTGGCCAATCCATGACTAGAATCCAGGGATCCCGAGTCCCAGGCCGGTGTTTATCTACTAGGCCACACTGCCTCCCTAATGCTTTAAGTGTAATGCTAATAATTACTCCTTACGTAGCAAAGTTAACACAATCTTGGTCCAAGGTAATGCAGAATAGTTGACAAACAGGAGACAGAGGAGTTGTGGGTGGATATGATTCTCTGTTAGCTCTCACAGGCAGGGCTTAAATTCAGCTGGAGCTGAGCTCCAGTAAATACTTTCAAAGCCATGGAGCTGAAGCCTCATGCTCCAGCGCCCCTCCCCCCCCCACTCCCACAGGGCTGAAGGCCCGAGCCTCATTGTGCCCCGCCCCCACGGGGCTAAAGCCCTGACACCCTGCTTCCTCTCAGCTGAAGTCCAGAGCCCTGCCGCCCCGCAGGGCAGAAGCCCCTAGTTCCACCACCCTGCTGCAGGGGCAGAAAGCCAAGCTCTCCCCCTGTCAGCCCAGTGACTGAAGCCCTCCCCTGCGGGGCCCTGGAGTTTTTATACCATGTTTGGGGGGGGGGGGGGAAGACCATGGGGGCTCTGGGAAATACTCTGAGAATTTAAGCCCTGCACACAGGACCTGATATTGCACCTTTCAGCTTCCCTTGCAGTCAGGATCAGGCCCATAGACAGGATGCAACAGGTGGTTATTTTTAGGGGGGATGTGAAGGAAAGGAAAGAAACTTGGCATATATGAAAGAGGTGCACAGGAGTTGGTGTGGAAGAAGATGGTCAGGAGATGCAGCAAGACTCCAGGGTTGAGGATTAGGCCATGCCCATGAACTGGCATTGGTTTGGAATTATGGCTCTCTCTTGATGCGGCATCACCACGTTTCCTTGTGCCACGCTGCTGTCAGATCAGGGGAAATCAGAATGTGGAGGAGAGAAAGCGGGATGCGGCTGTCGGAGAGCTACTCCACGAAGCGGTTGCTGGGGAAATGATTGTGGTGTCACAGATCGAGGATACGGATTGCAGGTGGGGAAACAAGCAAAGGAGGAGTTCTGGAAAGAATTTCTTGTAAGCAATCTCTACAATAAAGGCAGCAGGAGCAGAAATGCAGGCAAGGTCAAGAGAGGAAGAAAATAGTTCTTCAGAATTTCCAGGGAGAGCTCAGCTGCTCTTTAATAAAATGTTGTGCTAGTAAATTAGTACTTACAGCAAAACACTCATGCTACCTGTGGGACAGTGATACCATCTGTCTGCCTCCTACTTGGACTCCCCCAGTGTGAGTAACTTGATACATCTTGGATTGTTATTGAAACAAAGAAAAGACACAACTAGATTCCAGCGAAAGACTGCAGGAAAGACAGTGGAAATGGAAACCTCTGTGCACATACCAAGTATATATATGTGTGTGTGTGTGTGTGTGTGTGTGTGTGTGTGTGTACGGGCACCCACAACACATGTAAGTTTATATGGAGGGAGAGAACACGTGCGTTTAGCGTGGGGCAAAAAAAAATTTCAGTATGAGTTTGGGATGATTAGAGAGGAAGAAAGGTCTTGTGCTTAAGGCACTGGACTGGATTTCAGGAGATCTGGGTCTAATTGCCGACTGCCACAAAGTCCATGCGTGGTCTTGAGCTAATCATTTAACCTCCTGCTGCCTCAGTTTCCCAGCTGTAAAAGGGGGATAGCTGTAACTCCTTTCTGCCTTGTCCCTTTACAAAGTAAGCTGTTCTGGGCTTAGTGACTAAGTCTGGGCTTGGTGCTGCTACTCTGAAGTCAATGTGACTTATGCCATTGACTTCAGTTGGAGCTAGATCAGGTCCGGTCTGTACAGCGCCTAGCACAATGGGATTTCAGGGCATTACTGTAAAGTAAATAATCATTGTCCCATTGCTCAGAAGTGGTAGAACCGCAAATGCGTTTATACAGATCATCCCAGATGAGTGCTGGTCACACCTGTTATATCTCCACACCCTATCGTGACTTCTGCATGTGTCACGTATCCTACAGGAATGCTATGTTAGGAATGTGGTATTAAGCCCTCTTATTGGGGCTGTGTGTTGGACCTCCCTGCCTGATTTCTCCAGGTCTGCATGACCCTGGACCTTACGCTCCTGTTGCCCAACTGATACCCCTCTGTGGATGCGGGGCTTGAGTCTTCAGGCCTTTCCTCCTGTCACTTTTCATGAGCATTAAATACACTCTCAAATGACTTTTTCCAAAATTTAATGAACCATTTCTGCCCAGGTGCAGATTATTTCCACCCTCCCCAAACCTGAGAAGGATCTTCATCTGACATAACCTCTCGCCTTTAACAATCTGCTTTGCTTGGCCTCTAAGAAGTACCTTGACAACAAAAGTCAAACTCTAGAGTTTTTCCTGAGCCCTTAATTGGTGCAATCATGGGCATTATTTGTATCCTTTTACACAGAGCAGAGGCAGCGAAGTTTTTAATCGATGTTTTATGGTACCAATGTTTGACAAATAAAAGCATGAACTTAAATTAAAGTTGATTAAGGCCATGTAAGGGGCCATAAAGTTGTTCTAGCAACACTCAAACAGAAGCATCAGCCCACCTTAAAGAGGAGCATTAAACAAGCACCTACCCAGCCAGACATTTTGGGAGAGATGTGTCAACAGCAGCATTCTTGCTACGAGTTCCCCACCTCTGAATCAGGGCCAAGATAGCAAGCCCCTGTGAGTGATTAATTCCTGCCTTGTCCTGCCTTGCTGCCTTCTAAAACGAGATCCTCCCTCATTTCTTTCATGCATGATCACTGTGCATGAAGCCCTGCCTGCCAATCCCATCATGCATGCCCTGGCATGGCCTGTTAACCCCGCAAGGCCCAGCACTCGCTGCGAGGCAGATTTAAAGGGACTCGTCAGGCCGTGTCTTGGGATCCTCTGCAAAGTCTGAACGAGAGTCTTGTGCAAGGGACCTGGGTGCGGGGTATAGGAAGTGGAAACCTCCCCTCCCCCAAAAAGCGAAGGCTGGGTTGGGAAGGAGAAGTAAGCCAAGCCTTTCCTTTGTCCCTTCTCTGCTATGTTTGTATGCTATTATCTTTGAGCTGTGTGCTAACCCATTGGCTACCCTGCTGCCATAGTGACAGCCCACTCACAGTGTCCGTCTCTGGTCCTGCATAGATAGTTATTACAGGGCACGGATCTGTGATGTGGAGGGGGTCGTGGAGTCCTCCGATCACCACTATCCATGACCTGGATTCTACATGTAACAGCAAGACCTGGGGTAGAAGCTAAAAAAAAAAAAACTATTGGGGCTTACTTTACTAAATGTGTAGATCAGAAAGACTGGCAAAACCCAGAACTGGAGGCGGTTTTGTAAACGCTCAGGTGGGCCTTACAAAGCGATGCACATGGTAGGTCCCATTTGTCTAAGAGGGACATGGATGTGTATGGGTGGAAGGGAGGGGGAAAATGATGTTGGCTTCTCTAGGCAAACATGGATTTGGCCAGACCTCATAGGCTGAGTTTTTGCATTGCAGAACTTAAACCAAAGCCAGGGCAGGTTGGGATCTGGGTCCCATTTCATCTGAACCCTTCAAAGTTTGGTTGGGTACATGGTTCCAGTTTTGGCCCATATCAAAACATATATAAAGAAGCACCACTCTTACTCCTTGGGAGTAGTAGTATTTAGTATTTGTGTAGAGGTAGCACCTAGGAGTCTCAGTCATGGCCCAGCACCCTCAGCACAAGGTGTTGTACCTTCTCCAAGGAGTTTACAATCTAGTAGGTGTGGTTTGCTCCCCCCATACGCTATCTGTGAACCCTCGATCTATATAGTCATATTGTTACCCCTTTTGACCCGAGCAGCTAATCAAAGTTCGGGGCTTGGTGGGGTGTTCCAGACAGGAGTAGAAACTGATGATGGAATCTCATCTTTTCTTTGATCCCGTCTTGTTCATTTACAAAGTCCTGCCTCTGTGAATGCAGGAGGAACCAAAACAGGGGATAGTCTCCCTGGTTGCAACCCCAAACCTCTCCAGCCCCAGAAGGCACGCCTTTAGGTTCTTCCAGGGTCCTACACCGGCCTTGTCCAGGCTGTCTCTCCCAGCCCGACTTCCTTCCGTTTTGTCTCGCCTCTCTCTGGCGTGTGTGCATGTGTGTGTACACACACTAGCGCCACCAATCAAAGCCCTGCCCCCTGAATTTGAAACTCGGGATCCGCAGGACTCAGCATCTACTCAGCTTTTCCACATGCCTGCGATTTTGGGTGCCACTGCTGTTGTTTCAGCCCCTGGGTTACAATGGCTTCATTATATTTATTCTGAATGGAAGTCAAGAGCCACATCTGCCCTATAAGAAGATTTAGCCCAACTCACAGCAATATAATATGCTCCGTATAAAAGCACCAACACCTATTCTCCCTCTCCAAAACCAAGAGATGTGTGTGACATGTAACCTCTCTAATCCAGCGAGGTAGCCTGTGCTGTAGGCAGGCAGCAGGGAGAGGAATCGTCGATTTTACTTGGATTCACCATCCACAGGCGGGAGGAAGATGTCAAGAAACAGAGACTGATGCTGCGAGGTGCTGAATGCCTGCTGGGAGATGTTTTCAGGATCGGGGCCCCCAAATGGTACATGAGCTTTAATTGTGTATCGTGTGTTCGGTGGCTTTGCTGTCTGCAAGGTGCTTGGAATGTTACAGCAGAGAGCGGCTCATAAAAGGTGCCATTTATATTTATTATTTTCTCACTGGCTACTGTGGCTCAGTCCCAGAACCTTCTGGATGTCTCCCAAACCTTGGCGTTGCTTGATTTATCTCTGCTCATTGCAAAGAGCAGCACCTGCAAAATACCCAGCTGTGACATGATTCATTCAGGGCATCTTGCTTAATAGATTACAGTCTGGGCAAATTAAACCAGGCAATGGGCAGAGCATAGTAACGAGATGAGAAAGCAGTTCCTGGCACAGGCACCGCTTGCTGCAGACACTGGTGGACACAGACGTGTCCTTTCAGGGAAGAAAGACACACACTTAGCGGATCACTTTGCCAGGGCAATTGAGGGTAGCTAATTGCACAAAATGGAATGACCACTTTGGAAAGTCCTTTTGTCTTCAAGGCTCTGGTAGCATTTTCTAGGGTGTGTGTGAGAAAGAGTCAGAGATGCCGTCTTTCTGAGTTGCCAGAGGCTGCTCGACCCCTGTTCCGTCCCAGGCCCCTCTCCCACTCCACCCCTTCCCCCAAACCCCCACCCCTGCCCTGCCTCTTCCTGCCCCGTTCCGCCCCCTTCCTCCTCCAGCGCCTCCTGCACACCGTTGAACAGCTGATCGCAGTGGGCGGGATGCGCCTGGGGGAGAGGGAGGAGCTAATCGGGTGAGGGGCAGTGCTGGTGGGTGCTCCAGGGCTGGAGGAGTCGGTGCCTATGGAGAGAGCCCCCTTTTATCCTGAATTTTACCCTTCCCTTGACCCTCTGACCTTATCATGGGGCACATTGGCACCAGTCAGTTCTCACCTGCTGTATGAAAACTGCACACTTCCCCACTTCTAAACCCCATATCTGAGTCTTTGTGTGCCCAGACTGGGCTGAATATAATAATGGGGCTGTGATTGCCCCTGGAATTCTTTGCTGCAGCTGCACATAAAGGCACACAGGGCCCTGCTTGAGCATCCACAATTCATTTCAAGTCTGCAGCAGCTGGGGTTACTCAGAACCTCTGTCGGGCTCTAAATGCCACATAGCTTTGCTGTCCCATAAAGATGCTTTGGAAGAGCCATGATTTTATATTTAAATACCAACAAACCGAACCTATCCGGTATTTCCCCGATTCCCTTTTAATGATTTCCCCTCCTACTTCCTCACGGCAAAATTAGCTGGTCAGGTGACCGTTACAAAAACACCTTTCTGTTTCTGGAGAGACTGTGATTGATTGATTCGTTTTGCCAACCTTTCGTTCCAATCACCTTTTCCGTGTTGGGCGAGTTTGTCTAGACAGCTCATATTAAACCCAGAGGTCTCATGCTGTTATGCTCGCAGCAAACCCAAAGCAATGGTCATGTTAAAAAAATATATTGTAACTAAACAACATCGTTCTCTCATTTGGCTTCTCTAAAGAGCAGAGTTGGGTGAATGCAGCAAATAGTTTCCTTTAAACAAAGGCTTGAATCGTCACCCGAATTGCTGCTTAGGACACACCTTGTCTGGAGAAAGCAGCAGCCTGGCTAAGAACTGTGCATATCTTCTTCTTTTTGTTCCCTCCAGCTGGAGCTCACCGAATCTATTTTTTGAGTGAATAGTAAATTTGCTGGAAAATGTAGGTTTTTGGGGAGGGCATCAGAATTATTCATGAATTAGGTAAATAGTTGTGGCTGAAATTTTTAAAAAAAAAATCATTTTTTTTTGAAAAAGTCAGAATGGTTTGTTCTGGCCACTTCCAAAGGATCCGTTTCAACTCTTCATTTAGAAATGGCGTTTCATGTAGAAATTTTGCTTTTATACACCAGGAAAAGGAGGGAACACCTGAAAATGGCCTGCAGCAAAATGAAAAACCTGAACACATTTCATTGTGGGTTGAACAAAATGTTGTGTTCAACCAGAAGTTATTTTCATTTCAGAGAAAGAAATTCAATTTTGGGTTGAACCAAACCGATTTTTTGATTGTTCAGTTCAGCCCCTGAACTTAAAAAAAAATCAATTATTCTCTCAACTCTGCCTCCAGCCCAGCTTGCTAGTACATCTCATCCATCTGTTGTTTATGTGCCATGTACCCGCTCTGTGCCTCAGTTTCCTTCTCTTTAAAGTGGGGACAATGATAGCACCTCCCTTTCCTGCTGAAGAGTGCTACGTAAGAGCTCAGCATTATTAGATTTTCCGAGTTTGGTAGATTAGATTAAGTTCACATTCCTTCCTGGCTCCTAGCAGTTCACAGAATCATAGACTATCAGGGTTGGAAGGGACCTCAGGAGGTCATCTAGTCCAACCCCCGGCTCAAAGCAGGACCAATCCCCAGACAGATTTTTGCCCCAGATCCCTAAGTGGCCCCCTCAAGGATTGAACTCACAACCCTGGGTTTAGCGGACTATTACTCTGTCAATCCTGTACAAAACCATGTGTTTCATAATTGCTGTGCAAAACAACAAACACCCAATTACAGCAACTGCTTTGCATTGTTATAAACCATGATCTGAGGACTTCAATAATTCATCCAGAGGTTAAGGGTCTATTACAGAAGTGGGTGGGTGTTAGGGTTCCCATCCGTCCGGGTTTCCCCGGACATGTCCGGCTTTTTTAGATTTAAATGGCCGTCCGGGGGGGAATTCTAATAAGGTAGAAATGTCCGGGATTTCCCCCTTCCCCCATGCAGAGTGCGGCACGGCTGATTGGACGGCTGGGCCTGATTGAAAGCCGCTCGCAGCCACTGGGGCCTCTAGCAGCCAGAGTCCCTCCCCCTCCCCCGCTCCCTCCTCCGCCGCAGAGCAGCATCCCAGTGTTTGGCCGCACGTGGAGCCCGCAGCTCTCCCTCGGCCTGGGGGGGGGGGGGCAGGCAAGGGACAGGGAACGGGGGTTAGATTGGTCGGGGGTTCTGGGGGGGCTGTCAGGAGAAGGGGGTGTAGAGAGCGGTTGGGGCAGGCAAGGGACAGGGAACGGGGGGGTTAGATTGGTCGGGGCTTCTGGGGGGGCTGTCAGGAGAAGGGGGTGTAGAGAGCAGTTGGGGCAGGCAAGGGACAGGGAACAGGGGGGGTTAGATTGGTCGGAGGGTCTGGGGGGGCTGTCAGGAGAAGGGGGTGTAGAGAGCGGTTGGGGCAGGCAAGGGACAGGGAACGGGGGGGGTTAGATTGGTCGGGGGTTCTGGGGGGGCTGTCAGGAGAAGGGGGTGTAGAGAGCACTTGGGGCAGGCAAGGGACAGGGAACGGGGGGTTAGATTGGTCGGGTGTTCTGGGGGGGCTGTCAGGAGAAGGGGGTGTAGAGAGCAGTTGGGGCAGGCAAGGGACAGGGAATGGGGGGGTTAGATTGGTCGGGGGTTCTGGGGGGGCTGTTGGGAGAAGGGGTGTAGAGAGCGGTTGGGGCAGGCAAGGGACAGGGAACGGGGGGTTAGATTGGTCGGGGGTTCTGGGGGAGCTGTCAGGAGAAGGGGGTGTAGAGAGCAGTTGGGGCAGGCAAGGGACAGGGAATGGGGGGTTAGATTGGTCGGGGGTTCGGGGGGGCTGTCAGGAGAAGGGGGTGTAGAGAGCGGTTCGGGCAGGTAAGGGACAGGGAACGGGGGGGGTTAGATTGGTTGGGAGTTCTGGGGGGGCTGTCAGGAGAAGGGGGTGTAGAGAGCGGTTGGGGCAGGCAAGGGACAGGGAACGGGGGGGTTAGATTGGTCGGGGGTTCTGGGGGGGCTGTCAGGAGAAGGGGGTGTAGAGAGCGGTTGGGGCAGGCAAGAGACAGGGAACGGGGGGGTTAGATTGGTCGGGGGTTCTGGGGGGGCTGTCAGGAGAAGGGGGTGTAGAGAGCAGTTGGGGCAGGCAAGGGACAGGGAACGGGGGGGTTAGATTGGTCGGGGGTTGTGGGGGGGCTGTCAGGAGAAGGGGGTGTAGAGAGCGGTTGGGGCAGGCAAGGGACAGGGAACGGGGGGTTAGATTGGTCGGGGGTTCTGGGGGGGCTGTCAGGAGAAGGGGGTGTAGAGAGCGGTTGGGGCAGGCAAGGGACAGGGAACGGGGGGGTTAGATTGGTCGGGGGTTCTGGGGGGCTGTCAGGAGAAGGGGTGTAGAGAGCGGTTGGGGCAGGCAAGGGACAGGGAACAGGGGGGGTTAGATTGGTCGGGGGTTCTGGGGGGGCTGTCAGGAGAAGGGGGTGTAGAGAGCGGTTGGGGCAGGCAAGGGACAGGGAACGGGGGGTTAGATTGGTCGGGGGCTCGGGGGGGGCTGTCAGGAGAAGGGGATGTAGATAGCGGTTGGGGCAGGCAAGGTACAGGGAACGGGGGGTTAGATTGGTCGGGGGTTCTGGGGGGGCTGTCAGGAGAAGGGGGTGTAGAGAGCAGTTGGGGCAGGCAAGGGACAGGGAACAGGGGGGGTTAGATTGGTCGCGGGTTCTGGGGGGGCTGTCAGGAGAAGGGGGTGTAGAGAGCGGTTGGGGCAGGCAAGGGACAGGGAACAGGGGGTTAGATTGGTCGGGGGTTCTGGGGGGGCTGTCAGGAGAAGGGGGTGTAGAGAGCGGTTGGGGCAGGCAGGGGACAGGGAACGGGGGGGGTTAGATTGGTCAGGGGTTCTGGGGGGGCTGTCAGGAGAAGGGGGTGTAGAGAGCGGTTGGGGCAGGCAAGGGACAGGGAACAGGGGGGGTTAGATTGGTCGGGGGTTCTGGGGGAGGCTGTCAGGAGAAGGGGGTGTAGAGAGCGGTTGGGGCAGGCAGGGGACAGGGAACGGGGGGATTAGATTGGTCGGGGGTTCGGAGGGGCTGTCGGGAGAAGGGGGTGTAGAGAGCGGTTGGGGCAGTCAGGGGACAGGGACCAGGGAGACTTAGATAGGGGGTGGGGTCCTGGGGGCAGTTGGGGGGGGGACAGGTAGGGGGTAGGGGGTTCTGAGGGGGGCGGGAAGTGGGAGGGGGAGGGGCTGGGGCGGGGCTAGGGCAGCACCCCGTGTCCTCTTTTTTGATTGTTGAAATATGGTAACCCTAGTGGGTGTAGTTCTGTGGCCTGCAATGTGCAGACAAATGATGCTGGCAGATCTTTTGCCAGCTCACGCCCGAGCCCCAGGCCAATTCACTTGTATATTAGAATAGATCAAAGTGATTGTTAAATGTGTAAGAGTGTATTTGGGGTTTAAACGTCATGAAAACTAGTGGGGTGATACTTGCATTGTTTTCACTTTTCTGTATCCCGTTATAATATAGTAGCAAACATTTACATTGTGTTACCCCTGCAACTAAATAACCCATCAAAGGAGAAAGAAGCCTTGTGGAATGCAGTTGAAGAACTTTAACAGAAAAGTGTTAATTTCAAAGCGAGTGGTCATTGTGTGTGATGATCGGAGGCCAAAGACTCACAATGCATTCCTCACTCTCTGCCATTAAAGGAAAAGCCCACGTGGGTAGTGACCCTGTCAGCTTGTTTTCTGTGAGAAGAAGCTATAAGTATGGATTCGAGGAAAGATCCTGGATCTCTGGACTGTTTGGACTCTTACAGGGGCGTGAACCAGATACAAAGTGGAGATCCCCAGAGACAATCTGGATACCCTGAAAAGACTTTTGGGAAACTGGCAGTTTCACATCTCTGCCACTATTTGGATTACAAACTGTGACTCACCTGTGCATCTATTTCACCTGCTTTCACCTCTCAATAACTCTCATTTCCTTTTCTTAGCTAGTAAACCTGTAGTTAGTTTACTATAGAATTGGCTGCCAGCCTTGTCTTTGGTGTAAGACCTACAGTATCAATTGTTCTGGGGTAAGTGACTGGTCTCTCGGGCCTGGAAGCCACTTAAATGTGATGTGACTTTTGGTGCAAGTGACCATTTTATCACAATGTCCAGTTTGTCTGGGTGGCAGGATAGACTGGAGAGTCTAAGGGGACTGTCTGACTCCATGGTGAGACTGACATGGTGATCCAGGAGTCCACATTTGTCACTGTCTTGCTGAAATCTAATTCTAGAACACATCACCAGTTTGGGATGTCTGCCCTGTTCTCTGACAGTCTGCCCTGAGGCCGGCACTCACGGTTGTGAGCCGCTCCAGATAGCATGCACCCTGCTGTAGACAGTATGAGCTCTTTGGGCCCTGTATAAGCTATAGACACTGTGGCTCAGATCCTCAGCTGGTGCAAACTGGCGTAGCGCCGTTCACTTTGATTTACACGAGCTGTAGATCAAACACATTATAGATCCTAAACATCCTGTCGAGTGATGCTCACGACAGTCCCTTCTGACCTCAAACTTTGTGAGTTATCTTCATACAAGTTTAACTGCACTTTTAGGGTGAAAGTCAGCCCCGTGAAGAGGCCCGTTATGAGGCCCGGGTACCAGTTAAATCCCATCGCAACTGCATTAATCTGATACACAGAGGCAAGTTGCGTGGGACTTTAGTGATGCCACGGGAATTTTGCTGGTCGTCAATACATTTGTGTCCCTTCCAACCATCCCAAGAATACACTAACACCTGTTGCTTACCAGTGCTTCATTTGGGCCGGGGTTGAGCCCCGGCACCTCTAGGCTTGGCCGTTCTTAACTCCGGCACCTCTGGGCTTCCTGCGTCAGTTATGAATGTAAAACAATTGCTTGAGCCTCTTTCACTGCAAATTAAGCCCTGTGCTTAAGCAATATTGTTTCCCTTTGTTCTAATGGAGTCAGTGGAGCTTACATGAAGCGTTTATCCACTTCTGGTCTTGTAAGCAGTGAAGCCCACAGATGGGCTCCGCCTAAGGGGGCTCCGTGCTCATTTGTCTGGCGTTCCCCCCAGGTCCACGCTCCGCACGGCTCCCGGTGCCTCAAAAATTCATCTGCGTTTCGGAACAGAGCGTTAAAAGTTCAAACAAAACCCAATAAACTCATAAATTCCTACATAATGTTTCCAGTGTGTTTTCCTGGCTGGTATTCTGGGTTTTATTAGCACCATCTAACAAATGGAGCTAAACAGACACTGCAAAAAGTCAAGCACCATCCAGGGGTGTTTTATTGTATTTTTTTCTTCTCTCTGAGCCACCAGCTGCTGTTTCCCGCCTCCCCTCCCCCTTGACTACCTTTGCCACTTGTAAGCGATGGGGACCTCTCAAGCTCATCTCATACTTAATGCGAGCATCTGTCTTATCCACCCATTTAGTCCCACCCACTCAGCCAATCTATCCATCTCTATACACACCACACATTATTCAAAGTACAGGACAGACAAAGGATGGTGAACGGAAGCCTGGAGAGCGGTGCAGGGGAATTGGGACCTAATCACACGAGTGGGGTTTTACTCACATCACATTGGCAGCCTCTAGCTCCATATTTGAATGTTGTTCTCTGCAACGGTTTGGCTTTGAAACACTTTCAGGGAGACAAACCTGTCTGAGATGTTGGGTGCTGTGCTGTAAATGCAGGGAGGGTCCAACCCTGCACGATGCTGAGCGACCTCACAACTTTCCCACGGATGTGCCTGCAGGACCCTTTAAGAAGGAGCTGTGTGGCGCTGACCTTGCTGACTCTCTTCACCTTTGACCTGACATGTAGAGCAGAACGCACCTGTTCAGCAGTCGTGCAGACTTTAGTAGATCAAGGGCTACGCTGCCCCTGGAGAGCAGAGGGTTAACTTCTTGGGACATGTGTCTCCTGTGCCATTAAGGGTGAGTCCGAGCTAGCCTATGGACATTATTTGAACTTCTCTGGCATTGATTCTGGAGTGTCCTGTGGAAGTATCAATCTGGAGGCAATCTCTAGTAGTGATTGGAAATCTTACACGCCCCCATGCAATGCCCCTCCCGTGCAGTTCATTGTGACAGAGAAAAACCAGTATCCCTATCGCATGCTGTTTCCAGGGCCACAGGATGTAGAAATCTGATCAAGGGGAGAGTTATGGCGTCACCGGCTTCCGGATCCTGGGCAGAGATCTGGACCTGTTCCGCTGGCTCATTCCGGCAGTGGGTCTCATGAACTCCAGCACGGCATGCTGAAAAAGGTGGAGCGTGTCCCCAGAGCAAAACGAGAACAGAGTCCTGCTGGGGACCTGTCTAAGAAACAGCTGGAACTGGCCATTCCTGGGCCCTGAGTGAAGGTTTGAGGCGGTCCAGGCTTTTGGATCAGATGCACCATGGATTGGTTGAGAGATGGCCATTCCTCCTTGTAGAGAGGCCAAGTGGCCTCCCTCCAAGCTGGAGAGCGAGGGACCATTACACTCCCCTTGGAGTGTGGAGCCTAGATCGCCCTGCCCCCGCGCCGGAAGTGCCGGGGTGTGGCTGGGAGTATAAAAGGCTGGCCCTCCAGCACAGTTGGGGCAGAGCCTGTGGAGGAGAAGGACGCTTCGCCTGTTCTGCCGTGTCCCCGAGAGGAACCTGCGCCTGGCTGTTCCGGATCCCCAGACACCGATGAGGACTGGCCCGGAGTACCTGCTGCTGTGTACCCCAAGGGGCCGGATGAGGCAAGGACGCCACAGGTACCAAACCCCAGGGAGGCAGGAAGTGGCCCAGGGTCAGCCATGGAGCAGCTAGCTGCAGAGCCAGGTGTGGGTCAGTCGGCGTGTTGTGGCTGGATCCCCGCCGACGCAGGGGCAGCCAATCCTGCCCCGGCCAGGGCTCTGGGCTGGGACGCGGTGAAGTAGGGTGGGCCCGCATCCCCCTGCCACCCCACCCCGGGGTGGCTGGCTCCCTACACTTTTCAGAGAAGCTCTAGCCCTGAAGAGGAGCCTCCCTGACCAGCTCCCGTATAGACTGTCTGCTTGCTGGCTGCCTGAGCTCCGCCCAGGCCAAAGCCAGCCCTGATAGACTCTGTTTAAGGGCTGACAGCTTGAGCCACCCAAAACCAGGCTAAAGTCTGACTGGGACTATTGATCGCCCAGTCCTATTGTGGCTCGGGGCTATCCTGCGGACTCTGGTCCTGGCCAGACAGGACCAGCCTGAGTGGCATCCCTCTGAGCAGGAGAGCGAGGGACGATTACACTCCTATGTCCCTCTGAGCAGGAAGGGGGCTGGGCGCCGAGATTTCATGTGGAACGTCTGGAAGTACAGACCTGCCTCAGGATTATAGCCTCTTGCATTAAGTCTCTGAGGCAGCTGTATAGAAGCTGTGACACCTGGTCGGTGGGGGCCTGGATGAGAAACGACCTGTGCGTGCACATGCTGCATTTGTGACCTGTGGAATGGGTCCATTGAAAGGGACCGAGCTAGGACTTTCGATTTCAGATGTATGCTGACCCCTATGCAGATCTAACTCATCCATTGGGAACTGGGAAGTCACTGAATGACACTCCCTCTGTGCTAGGAAGTCAGCTGTGTTTCCTTGGGATAACAAATCAAACATTCTGTTGCCCTGTTGAGGGGGCCCTGGGTAACGCCAACTCCTTCAGTGGAAAAGGAGAACAATTTATCACTCTCCTCTTTATAACAATCTTTTATGGACTTGAAGACTGTTATCATGTCCCGCCTCAGTCTTCTCTTCTCCAGACTAAACAAACACAATTATTTCAATCTTCCCTCATAGATCATGTTTTCTAGACTTTTTAAATCATTTTTGTTGCTCTTCTTTAGGATTTGTCTAATTTGTCCATATTTTTCCAGAAGTCTGGTGCCCAGAATTGAACACGATACTCCAGTAGAGGCCTTATCAGTGTTGTGTAGAGCAGAAGAATTACTTCTTGGGTCTTGCTTACAACACTCCTAATACATCCCAGAATATTTGCTTTTCCCCCCAATAGTATTACATCGTTGACTCATATTTAGCTCGTGTTCCACTATGACCCCAGATCCCTTTCCGCAGTGCTCCTTCCTAGGCAGTCATTTCCCATTTTGTATGTGTGCAATTGATTGTTCCTTCCCAGGTATGGTACTTTGCATTTGTCCTTATTGAATTTCATCCTATTTATTTCAGACCATTTCTGCAGTTTGTCAAGATCATTTGGAATTCTAATCCTGTTCTCCAAAGTGCTTGCAACCCCTCCCAGCTTGGTCTCATCCACAAACTTTATAAGGTAGGAAGATATCGAAAAGAACCAGACCCAGAGCAGGTCCCTGCAGGACGCTACTTAATATGCCCTTCCAGCTGGACTGTGAACCGCTGATAACTACTCTCTGAGTATGGTTTTCCAATCAATTGTGCACCCACCCTATAGTAGTTTCATCTAGACTATATTTCTCCAGTTTGCTTATAAGAAGGTCATGCAAGACAGTATCAGAAGCCTTATTAAAGGTGAGATCTGTCACATCTACTGCTTGCCCCAATCCACAAGGCTTGTGACCCTGTCAAAGAAGGTTTGATGTGATTTGTTCTTGACAAATACACGTTGACTGTTACTTATCACCTTATTATCTTCTAGGGGCTTACAAAACAATTTGCCCCATTATCTTCCAGGGTACTGAAGTTAAGCTAACAGATCAATAATACCCTGGGTTATCCTTGTTCCCCTTTGTATAGCTAAGTACTTTGTATAGCCCTTTTCCAGTCCTCTGGGATCGCTCCTTCCTCCACAAGTTCTTAGAGATAATCGCTAATGGCTCAGAGATCTCTTCAGCCAGTTCCTTAAGTATTCTGGGATGTATTTTGTCCCCTGCTAACTTAAAACATCCAACCTGTCTAAGTAATTTTTAACTTATTTTTTTCCCCTAGTCTCAGATCCGACCCCATTTACAGTGATGTTCAGTATATTAGCCTCTAGCACAATGGGCTCTGGTCTCAGTTTGGAACATCCAGCTGCCACTGTGAGACAAAGAAAAGCGGGGCATTGCAGAACAATTCACAGTAGGACAATAGTGATAGATCTCTAATTCCGATTAAACATACAAGTAAAATAATCTCTCTTCGTAATGATCTTTAATTGTGAATCAGTATAAATCAAGTTCGGTCGATAATCCAGTGAATGTTATAAGAATTTCTTAAAGTGTTAACCTGAGAATGTTTTTAGACTGGTACAAACCTTCCGCCTTTGGTATTAATGATTGTCAGCTGAGCCTCCCAATCTTGGTATCAGAAGACAATGGATTCATTGAAGATGGGAATTATAAGTGGACAATTAACATAGTCCCCAATATTAATCTACCACACTGGGAAGTATAGACATTTTATGCCCCGGCTATGCAGACAGCACTCAGTGAGCTCTTTATTTAGCACTCAGCAAAGTGTCAGAGGGACTTCAGTTTCTGCATTAGCTTGGGCTGAGAAATTACCTTAAAATTCAGAGAGGAGGAATAAAGCTCTGTGCTCGTTGAAGACAAGGAAAAGTTTTGCCAGTGACTCTAGCGTGGAGCAGGGTGGGACTCACCATAAACTCAAGAGAGCAATTCCGTGGGTTTGTTCCACCTAAATAATGCTGCGAGCTGCGAAAGCAGCTGGTGGACTCATTCCGGAGCCACAACACAACAAGGTGTTTTGGGGACTTCGTCTCTCTGGGACCAGAAAATTTCTGCAAATTGTTTTTGACATTATTAGGTCCTTTGACTCTTACCAAAGCAGTTTTCTGTAGGACTAATCAACTCCCCCTGTTAAATCAGATACTTCCATTCTTTGTCTCTCTGCCTGTGCTGCTTGTTTAGTTCACAGGAGGCCGGTGTTCTTCCTTGCAGGTAAATCTGGGAGCCAGGACATGGGATACAAATATTTATGTCCTATTTGTTTAATGAATCAATACGTAATTCTGGGCGCTTTAGGCATTGCCAAAGCACTGAGCAAGCATTTCACCACTCCAGGGGGAGGTATGTGTAATGAGGATAATTATACTTATGAGGAAACTGAGGCAGAGAAAAGGAAAGTGATTTGCCTAAGTCTTTGGTGGAGTGTAAAACTCACCAGGGAATTTCCAGCAAAATGTCATTAATTTTCTTTGAAGTAATGAGGCCTATATTTGTTGTGGGTGGAAAACATAAACCCGTATTTGGGCTATTGACCTATCCATTTACATACTGTTGGGTGAGGGGGTTGCAGACCGACATATGTCAAACAGGGGTTCCCTTTCCTCACTTAAAGATCTGATCCAAAGTCCACTGAAGTTAGTGGGAGATCAGGCACTAACTGCTTTAATCTCTTTTGTTGGCCTTTGTCACCAGAGTATCTGAGCACCTCCCAGATGTTAATGAGTTCGTCTTCACAGTGTCCAGATGAGGAAGATAAGTACCGTTAGTCCCCTTCTACAGATGGGGGAACCCAGGCACAGAGTGAATCAGTGCCCTACGCAAGCTCATACAGAGTGCCTGTGGCAAAGCCAGGAACTGATTCATAGTCTTGTGCCTTAAACACAAGGCCATTCCTCCCCAGGCTCAACTGCTGGGAAAATAAGATTTCAAATCCTCAGATGCAGACACAACAATGCATGAAGCGAAGGCCCCAATCGAGCAAAGCACCTAACCATGTGCTTAAATTAAGTACGTGATTGTTCCCATTGAAATCAATGTGCTTTGCTGGGTCAGGGCCGTATGATCGATATTGGCTTCACAGACATGCACTATGCCAGAGAGTCAGTGTTTGCAAGCGTGAGCCCTAGAGTCCTTATTCATGGAGCAACTTCTATTAACTTCAGTGGGTTTGGGGTCAGAGCCAGTGTCTGCCGCAGTCAGTATGGGATGTCAAATATCTGTAGTAGCTTGTTCAGAAGGCAGGGCTTTCATGAAGCAGTCCCACAGACCTCCAGATGGGGATGAGTATAACCCGGCGGTTGAGTGTCTCGGGTAATAGGAGCTGCTGTCTTCCAAACACATCAAAATAAGTTAGCTGGTAAGCTTTTTGGGGTCCAGGACTCTCTCTTTGTGGGTGTGTATAGGATCTCGCACAATGGAATACGGGTCTCCTACATGCTACTGCAATACAAATAATAATTCTCTGATCTAGGAACTGAAATTTCATTTGCTTTGAAAAGTCTATTGTTCTAGTAGAAGTCCCCTTCTCCCCCGGCTAATGGTAATTATTAGATCATTCATTTTTTTGTTATGAATAATAAGCAGATACAATGGCAAAGAAACAGTTTACTGGGAATTGTGGAGACTTTCCGATATTGTTTTAAAACAAAACCCTGTGTATCAGCAACTGCTATTTTACAGCCCAGAGCTAACACCTGCTGAGGAAATAGACAGAATTTTTCACTATAATTTGATATCCTTCCACTGAAAGTTGCCTTTACTGTTAAATAATATTTTTCCTTTTGCTCTAACTTAATTTACAATGTGTCCTTTTTCCCCCAGCAGTATTCAACCCTAGTACATTAAAAAGAAATGCTTTCTAAAGTCTGGTTCTATATTGTGTCAATTTCTCTTCCTCTCTGTTTTTTGACATTGCAACATATCACTTTTATTTGGGCTTTTTCTTCCCTTTGAAATATTTTAACTCCTCAACCCACCTCAATAAAAACTTGTCAAAAAATCAAACTGCTATTAAATACTGCACTTATTCAATAAAAGATATTAACTTAAAACAGAATGTTCTCTTTATATGTTTTAAAATGGCGGGGACATATGTTTTGCATGGTATATTTATTGTAATGAACCTTTTTATGATTAAAAATTTACAAGAGGATAAGCTTTTTCTCCCTGCTGAGTGTTGCATACAGACTGGGCAATATCTCTGTATTAGAAAAAAAAATCACACTCCATGTAGCACCTGCAATCTATGTATTGCAAACCACTAAGAGACATGAATTTGTCTTTGGATTACAACCCCCCAAAAGCACACACTGCCATACCCTGGTTTCAGCACCACCTTACTGGACAGTTCCTAGAATGATGTTTTCTGTAGCCAGGACTTCCTAGGGCTTAAGTTAGAAAGGTCAGTTGCTTGTTATATTCTTCCACTGGATTCTGATGATCTCTGTAACCTTGGACTCTGACTCTGAGCGCTCTCACACTGCCATAAATGGTGTCACTCAACTCAAGTCATTTGAGTTACAGCCATGTCACACCGATGCAAGTGCAATCCAACTCAGGCCCAGGGGTTTTGTTCCATGCCTGCAATGAGTTCCAACAGCACCTCATAAAAGTTTATATACTGATAGGCCTTGGAATCTGTCTTTGATAGAGCAACAGAATTCCATGTGGAGCCAGCTTCTGTGACCAAGGTGTTTCATGCTGGCCAGCATTGTCTCATTGTTTCCTCATGCTCCCCCAACTGCCTGTATCCATCAGCGTTCTTAGATTATAAGCTCCTTTAGAGGGGACTGTCTGTTCTGTGTTTGTGCAGCACCTAGCACAGTTGGTCTATGATTGGGGCCCCTAGGAGCTACCACGATACAAATAGTAATTCTGCTCTCCAGACTCAGATAGCGTCAGGGACCGTGGGTCTGGAACACTGGTCTGCAGGGCTCCTAGGAGCTAGTCGGTTCCACCCTCCACCCGGTGACCTGTTAACAGTTGCTAGGATAGAAGCTGAACCCTGACAGAGGACTCCAATCCTGGGATCTGATTGGCAGACTGCTGGGGGTCCTGATTGGTTCACAGCATCTATATAAACCCAGCACAGGAACAGGAAGTTGTCCATGCAACTGGGATCCACCTTGCTCTGGACTAAGTGTTTTGTGCTTCCTGCTTCTTCTCCAGCTCCGCTGGCTTGACTTCCTGGTATCCTGGCCTGACTCTGGTTACTGATTCATGGTTCTGCTCTCAAGTTTACCTCCTGCCTCTGATCTCCTGCTAACCTGACCCTGCCTGCCTCCTGACACTCAACTTTGGGTTTGCCCTCTGGCCTGTCTCTGACCTCCTGGTGTCTGAGCTGGCCTGACTCCTAACTCCTGCTCCAATCACTGGGTCAGACTGCCTGTGTCCCGGCCATAATGGATAGTCAATCCTCACTAAGTGTCCCTTTTCCCTACTCCAGGAAGGCAAGGATGCCCCGCAGCATAGAGGAATCCTTGGCTGATGTAAAACTGCCATAGCTGTATCACTGATGGAGCTCCCAATGAACCCCAGAGATGCTGCAAGCTTAAATTAAAGCTGGAGAGACCACCTCTGCATCCACGGTAAGACATCCTAAGGGACATCGGTTGTGTCACCTTGACTCTTCTGCTTTCAGTGCTGGCTGCCTTTCAAGCTTTTAATCACCACTCTAGAACTGCAAACTTTCAAGTGTAAATTCTCAGCCCTTTGAAAAGAATATTAGGTGCCACTATAGGGAAGCAAGAATATTGGTACCTTGGCCACTGGCTGACAGATGAAGGGCATGTGGGTGTTCCTAAGGGGGCAGCACCAGCTGTGTTAGTGTGTGTAAGAGATCCGGCATTCCTCGAAGCTAGGTTTTCCAAGAATGCAGCCAAAGGTAGTTGTGCTACCGTGCTGTTGTGTGTCTGGTGTCTTGGGCCTCTGGGGTGGGTCTGGTGTGCTGAGAGCTGGTATGGCACAGGAAAGGAAAGAACAGGGCTCCTTCCTTGTCACACAAAGGTACCTCACACCTGACCTGGAGGGAATACCTGTTGTGGGGAATTCTGTCTCCGTGCTGTGATGCAGTGAGGACTGTGGTGAAATGGCAAGATATCACTTTTGAAGAGTGTCTGGGCTGGGGCAGGGCAGTGCCTGACCCTGCTTCTGGGACTGGGGGTTCTTTGGGAAAATGTTGATCAGAGAGTCAGTCGGAAAAGCGCCAGCTCGAAGCATGGCTTGGGGAGATGAGCTTCACTGTCTTAGGAAGCAGCCTGTTCTCTCCCTCTCCATTTTGGGCTTCTCATTTATTATCCTGCTGATTTCTAAGCGATTAAGTCATGTTACAGGAGTGGTCTAGTGCTTAAGGCCAGGAGGGACCACCAGGGCATCTAGTCTGACCACCTGTGTATCCCAGGTGAGCACCCACACACTAAACCCAAGAATTGAAATGAGACCAAGGCATTACGGGGGGATGTATACCGATGCCTGAGGCCCCTGCACTGGCAGAAAGTTGATGAAGTGAGAGACAGCTATGTAATCCTGGCTAATGACCCACCCTCCACATCGCCGAGAGTCACAAACCACAGACTCGCCCCACCTGGGCAGGCGTCTGACGTACAGCCCTGGGTCTAGACTTCTGATATGTGGGCTTCAACGTTAGCCCCTTTCAGGTTTAATCCCTCCCAGTTGTCGTAGTGGTCAAAGGCCCTGCTTCCCATGGCTAATCCAGAAAGCCCATTCGTTGCCTGCTCACAGGGGTTTCCTTAAACTGGGTCTGAACTTGTTCACACAAAGGCATCGCACTTCTAGGCCTGCAGCTGTTGACTGCCCTCGTGACTGAAATACTCACTGGCCCTGCCTGAGCGATCACTCACACCACCGACTTTAATGGGGGTGCCCCGATTCAGACCAGTGTTAGGCCCCAGTCAAGCAAAGCATTTCAGCACATGATTAACTTTGAGTGAGTATTGCCATTGAAGTCAATGGGCCTACACACACACAGGCTTAAAGTTAAGCTTAAATATTTTGCTGGAGTGGAGCCTAAGTGAGAACCTAAGTGGCCACCCCCTCCCCTCACGCTAGAGTCTAGTTTAGCCTTGCATCTTTTTGTGAAGGCCAAGCCACATCAGGAATGGCCTGCAGATAAAAGATGTTAATAGTCTTTGCGTATTAAAGTATGGAAAAAAAAATATCTGAATGGTAGCAGGTGCTCTGATGTGAGTTTATCGATTTGCAGCATAATGTATCAATTTCTACTACAGTATCTTGCAAACAGGAAAGAATCAAAACTGGCCCCTGCAGTGTGTGTGAAATGACGAGGCATGACTACTCTAATGGGCATGCCACATTGTTGCATCTGAACAATTGTTTCTCTCTGGGCAGCAGTCAGCATCTCAGTCAGTGGCAGTCCTCAACTAACCCAGGGGTGGCCAACCTGTGGCTCCGGAGCCACATGCGGCTCTTCAGAAGTTAATCTGCGGCTCCTTGTATAGGCACCGACTCCGGGACTGGAGCTACAGGCACCAACTTTCCACTGTGCCAGGAGGTGCTCACTGCTCAGCCCCTGACTCTGCCAAAGGCCCTGCCCCCACTCCACCCCTTCCCGCCCCCTCCCCTCAGCCTGCCATGCCCTCGCTCCTCCCCCCTCCATCCCAGAGCATCCTGCATGCCACAAAACAGCTGATCGGGCGGTGCGGGGAGGGAGGGGGACGTGCTGATCGGTGGGGCTGCCGGTGGGCAGGAGGTGCTGATCGGTGGGGGTGGGGAGGAGGCGGATGATGGGGGGGCGGCTGACGTATTACTGTGGCTCTTTGGCAATGTACATTGGTCAATTCTGGCTCCTTCTCAGGCTCAGGTTGGCCACGCCCTGAACTAACCCATCCAAACAATGTCTCACAGGGAGATAAAGCCGAATCACTTGAGGCCAGGTTTTCAAATCCGGCTGCTTGCTAATTAGGTCACCAGTAGAAACGCTGGCAAGTTAAACACAGCACACATGAATTCCTGGCAAGGTGATTAAAAATATTTGCCTCTTGCTGATAACTGACCCATTAATATCTTTCCTTTCTAAGGAAGCTTCATAAAGGAGGATTCTATCGTTTTTCTCTTTGTCGCAGGCCAGGTGCCTGCATAGAGATTTCCCCAACAAACGTTCAAGACAAGAACATCACATATTTGCCTTATGCAGCTTTCAGAAGCGGCTTTGCAAGGGGAAAGTTATTGCTCTCGGAGTAAGGAAAAGGGGAGGGGAATAAAGGGTTTTAATAGAAATGAATCATATTCCTGACAGTGAACTGCAAAGCTGAAGTTAAAAGGGCAGTAAGTCCAGAAATACACACTGATTGCCTCTGTGGTTCTGCAAATGCACTGAGCTGCAGACAGTATGAAAAAAACAAAAACATTTATAGGGGCAAAGCATTTCTCTGTGCTTTAACCTGTCCAATGTCCTGTGGGCCTAAACAATCATCTGGATCTGGATTCAAGCTTTCCCAAGTGTGTGGTATGTGTGAGTTCATCATGGTTGGAGCGTCAGGTCTGCGGGGGTTGGTTTGGGCTCTGTCCCGGTCTCCATCGGTAATTCCATTTCAGTGACCAAAACTTCACCATTGAATATGCCAGATATGTTTCTAATGTAAGAATATGTAATGACTTAGGTCAGTGGTTCTCAACCAAGGGTCTGGGGCCCCCTGGGGGTCCGCGAGCAGGTTTCAGGGGGTCCACCAAGCAGGGCCAGCATTAGACTCACTGGGGCCCAGAGCAGAAAGCCAAAGCCCCGACCGCACGGGGCTGAAGCTCGGGGCCCTGAGCTCCGCTACCTGGGGTGGAAGCCGAAGCCTGAGCAATGTAGCTTCGTGGGGGCCCTGTGGTGTGGGGCCCCGGGCAATGCCCTGCTTGCTATGGCCTAATGGTAGCCCTGCCTTTTATAAGCAGAAAACCAGTTGTTGTGGCACAGGCGGGCCAGTTTTTATAGCATGTTGTGGGAGGGGGCTCAGGGGTTGAGAACCCCTGACTAAGGTCACATGCTACTGACCTTGAGTTATCACTAAAGGATATAGGGAAACTTGGTTAATTTCCCAGTCAGTATTTGTATTCTAGTCGTGTCCACAGGCCACAACTGAGATGAGGGCCTTATTGTTCTAGGTGCTGTTCAGACACGTAGTGAGAGATGGTCCCTGAAGACAGAGGATGTCTTTGTCCAGTGCACAGGTGGGGAACTGAGGCACAGAGAGATTAAGTGACTTGCCCAAGGTCACACAGGGAGTCTGTGGTAGGGCAGGGAATTGATGCCAGATCTCCGGAGTCCCAGCCCAGTGGTATTGTATTCAATATTTATAGTATGGTAGTGCCGAGAGACCCCAGCTGGGATTGGGGTCCCAATGTGCTGAGTGTTGTACAAACATAAAAGGGAGACAATCCCTGCCCTGAAAGGGTTAAGTCTAAAGACACAGAGAAGGGGGTGGGGACAGCAGGCTATGGATTATTTAAGCGGGGATAGAGGAAAGGAGTAGGAAAAGGCAAAGCGGGGGAAAAAAGGAAGAATCGCGGCTTGTCTCCCTAGCCATGATCAACAGTCTGACATCAGGAAGCGTCATGATCAAAGTGAGTCTTCAGGAGGGATTTGAACCATCTCTCTTCTCATGGACACAGCTCGGAAGCAAAGCAAACTGCGTCCCTGACAGCTACAAAATACTGCAAGAGAAATGAACTCCTCCTCTGCCGGCTTGCTGCAGAGAATCCGTAGCAAGAAGCCATGACTACAGGGGATGAAGAGCACCAATAATGTCATCGTCCCAATGTTTAGCCCGGCTTGGTAGTATTTATAATTGATTTGTCGCCAAAGCAAACCCACTCCAGCATTTCCTTCCCTTGAGAAGTAATTAGAATGTAAATGCAAAGAGAAGCACATCCTCCAAAGCCTTGTGACAATCTGCCTGGGGATATTTCTCCCCAGACCTTTACCTAATGACCTTATTGGACCATAACTTTACAAGCGGTCTCTCTCTCTTACTTTACCGGACTCGGGTGTTTCCCTTCATGGTGAATATTGCTCAGTGATCACTGTTGCAATCGGTTGCTCTTCATTCGCACTTTATCTGAAAAACTGACTTCCTGCATGGCTTGTTGTTCTCAGTAGGTGAGGCTTTTCTCTTCCAGGTGACTTCATTCCAGTGTCCGCCTGAGCTGGGAAGCTTTGAAATCTCCAGCTGCATATCTTCATGGCCAGATGTGTGAAACGCTGAATCTTCGCTGAATGGTGCCCTGAGTGTATGATGCTTTCAGTTAAAAATTCCCCTTTTTACTGGTTTTATGGTCTATTCAGCAGAAAGTGTGATGGAGGGTCACGCAGCGGCCACTGCAACATCAAATGACTGCAGCCTCGCTCAACGTGATCATCTTTTGGATTGTGCAATTGTAGAACTGCACGTGGGTTTATTGGCTACCTTTAAAATAAATTAACTATAAAGGGCCAAATTCTTCCTGGGTGTAATTTCTACTGACCTTAGCAGAGCCAAACCACAGATCAATTTGGCTCCCTATATTCATAGCAAGCAGCTACAAGCAACTATCAGTGGTAGACTGTCTGTCACAAGCAGAAGTTTTGAATGACATCGGTAAGCTCAGTACTTCGATATTTTCCCCTGAAGTGTTACTAACTGAGGAACTTACTAACTTACCGCCAGGGACATTTACAGAACAAGAGCATCATGGGTCATAATCTCGTCCAAATATTTAATGCACCAAGCATCAGTGCCTAATCTTACATCTGCTATTGGGTTTGGGGACCCTTTTTGACCTTTTTGGAAGGGGATCTGGTTTTAATCTGTCAGATGCCGAGGTTGCCCTTGTGCTATTCTGTCTGTCACACTGGCTAAATTATGTTATGTGCCATTGTTACCCGTGCTAAAGACAAAACAGAGTACTCGCCCTCCCAGGGAGAAATTGACCAGATCTTTCTCCGACTCTTGTTTTCTCATGATTTACCTAAGGTAAATTTATCGAGAGAAATGAAAAATGCTGTGACTGATGGTTTCTCTATATTAATATTTCCAGTGGGAATTTAAAAAAATCCCTTTTGGTACTTGAGATGACTGGCCATTATTTCACCTGAGTTTAATATAAATTCTGCAGTTAAAATTATTGTGGTTACTACTTAGGAGAAAATAGTGGGCCTGATTCACCACAGCAATGCTTCAGTTTTCATAGATTTCTTAAGGAGCCATTCTGAGTATCTATTCTCCCCTGCATAATACAGGCCATAGAATTTCATACCAGCATATCTCCATTGAAACAATTGTTAAAGGTAGTTTATTGGGAGCATGAGTCACCATGTGGTTGATGCATGCTATCATGAATTCTTGACAGAAGTTACCTTGAGTCTAAAGGCTGGTGAACAATTCACTGTGCACATGATGGGAAATGCTTCTGACTTGGCTGCAAGTTGTATCCCCTTCTTGGGCGTAACCCCAAATTCTCTTTATCTGCCAGTGCCATTTACACCAGCAACAAACTAGAGTAACGTAGGAGTGAATCAGGCCCATTCGGCTGCAAGCTAAGGCAAATGCTACAGAAAGGGTAAGGAATAGTGTATGTTGTGTGTATTCTGCAGCCTGCTCTGATCCTGTTGGCTACATTAGCCAGAGCTGGTACTCTGGAAGGTGATGTGTGTCAGGAAAGAATATATTCTTCTCCAGCCGTTTTTTTCCTTCTGAATATCAGGTCTGTTTATTGACCTAAATCCTCCTCCATCTAAATGGCACGCACAGCCTTCTTCCTTGCTGTAGAGTGACTGGTGAGAAAGCAAGTAAATAAAAGCATATGATTTATGCCATTTGAACCTCCAGACTTCTGTGTATTATTCTGAGGGCCTAAGCCTTTGTCTACACAGGAGAATACCCCCCCTTCCCCTCCCCACGCACACACATTCAGCAGTAGCCAGCATTCAATGTAGTTGCAGCAGTGCTGACTGAATGGGTACGTCTGCACTCCAAGTGAAGGTGTGATTGTGGGCATACCTTGGCCAGGTTTACTCCAACTAGCGCAGATGGCAATAGTGGTGAAGACAGGACAGCATGGGATTCAGTCCAGGCTAACCATCCAGAACAAGATCGGTGGGGACCCTGGGTACTTATTCAGGTTGCTACCCCATGCTGGGGTCCATGCTGCTGCATCTTGACACCTATTGTTACCCACGCTAGCTAGATTCAAACTACCTACCCATGCTACAATTACCCCCTACCTTGTGGTGTAGATGTAGCTAAGGGCATGCAGAGATTTGCATTGATGGAGCTAATAGACGTTTACCCCTGTCGATTAGCTTATTCATTGCAAACCTTGGGTTGCCCTAGTTTACACTTAGGGGCCATGGGTGCAGGTGAGCCAGTTGCTGACCACCATTTCCGGCAGTGGGGCTAAGTAGTTTGGGGCAGGAAACCTCTCTTTGTTGTGCGTTTGTACAGGGCCTAGCACAATGGGGTCCCATTATTCATGTGTGAATAATAATCCTGAGTTTAGACAGTGTCTAAACATAATTGGCCCTCAAAGTAAATACTCTCCCACTATGCAGAATGGTGATGCATTTGCAAATGACAAACACGTCTCCTTTCCTATTTCTCGGAGGCATGCCAAGGTTTTCCTTCCTTGTTTCTCATCACTCACCAGCCTGTGATTATTTCCCTGCTCTGATCTCACTTTAATACATCCAATATCACAAAGCCTGCTGGAGCCAATTAGATCACCACCTCTGAACCCCCCCCCCCAAATACAACAACTTCACTACACGTCCTCTAATCGGGCCTTCACTCCTGTTTGGGCAAATCAGCCTGCAGGAGGGAGATTGGAGGGAAATGTCACACCGAGAGAACAGATTTCATTGGGGATCTGTGGCAGGAATGTCTTTCCCCTCCTCAAATTATTGACGTAGCTTTTAAGAGATCGGGCATTGGCAAAGCGGACTGCGTGTCTTACAAGGGATTCCTTGCTCCTGGGGCGTCCACAGCCCCCCTTCTGGATCTTACGCCTTGCAATTAGGCACTTTCCCTAGGCAATGAAGAATCAAAGTTCTCCATCACCCTCCCCTGGAGAAAAGCTCCAGGCTGCCCCTAGCGGCAAAGCTCCAGAAGGCGGCTTTACAAATAAAAGGGGTTGCTGCTGCTTTCAGCACCACAGCCGTGGACAGCGCCTCTCCGGCATCTCAGCGGAGGCAGAGGCGTCTTGGGGGGGAGGGGGTTTGCAGCCCGAGGTACCAGGCGCAGGGGGAGATGCTGTAGGCAGAGCGTTATCCGCAGCCAGATCCAGAGGGTCTGCGCCCCCTCCCCGGCTGCAGCATGGCTCGGCAGAGCCCTGGTCCTGCCTCTGGAAGAGCCTGGCGCTGATGCAGAGAGGACCCAGTGGGGCAGGCGAACCATAGGAAGAACTGTGGCATCCTTAGAGGGAAGCAGGAGCGAGAAGGGACGGTGGGCAGCACACTCCTGCTCCCCCTCGCCCAGGGCACGATGCTGAAGGACGGGCGGCAGCGGCAGCAAAGAAATCTGGGCAGGGCGCTAAGAGTGGCTTAGCCCAGGCAAAGTTTTCCAGGCGTGGGGGGGCCGCAGCTAGGAAGGAGAGAGCCCCACGCGTGGGAAGGATCTGCCGTGGTGTGCTGCTGGTGGATCGCTGGTCCCCGGGGCTTCCCCGCAGCTGATTCTGCTCCTGCCAGGCACTTCTGTTCAGTTGTTTAAACCAGAGGACAGGGGGGAGCCTGCTGCCTCTTGCCAGCCCTGAGTTCCCACTCAAGCCCAGGTAAGTGGTTCTCTTTGGCTTCCAAGGCAATGGAGAATTGCTGGAGAGTTTCACAGCACTTTGTGTGTGTTTGTGTGTGTGTGTGTGAGGGGGGGACTCCTGCTTTGTTAACACTCAGCTTGGAAGATTTTGACTGTAAAGAACTTAATTGATTCCCCCCCCCCCCCGACCCTTTTAAACACGTTTCTTTCACACCACTGAAGAATCCCACCTTCAGAAATGGGTCTGTGGATTGCTTCAGTCTATCTAGACAGGCTGGACGTCAGTGATTGAATGAGTGATATTTTTCCCCACTCCAGCTGAGTTTGCTTAGATTTTTTGTGAACGTTTTTGGATCTATCCAAAAATGATACCCTGAAAACGTTGGATAGATTCGTCCCTGCTTTAGCTCCATTAACTTCACTGGAGTTATGTTTAAGATGGATTTGGTTCCTTGCTTTGACATTTGTTTTGTTTTTTGTTGGTTTTTAAGCAATCCCCTGGAGAATGTATTTGACCATTCCTAGGTTGGAAGATTCCTCGCCTGTATATTCTGCTTTGCAGTTAGTTATTCTTTGCATTTATACATTTACCACTTAATCAATATGTATTGGAGAATAAACCCAGAAATGTATTAGACAACTGTCACCTCAACACACACGCAACGACAACCACAACAATGACAATAAAAAGCAGAGAGGTCTGCCTAGATCCCTTAATACTTCCCTTCCCACAATAAAGTCTTACATTTCAGAAGAGTGGTCAGTTCAAAATGAATAACCTTACCTGGTGCCAGGGCAGTGCAGAAACAGCAAAGTGAAGGGAGAGCCTACAAAAGCTGTAGGGTGTCTACAAATAGGTCGCTTATTAAGGTCTGGCACATTGGTGATTTCTATTGCTCTCGATGGGCTTTGGACCAGACTCTCTGTGCATGTAGGTACTGCCTATGATATAAGGGAGAAAACAAAATAAGGATGCTCCCGTACTGTGTATTGATTATAATAAGGTTGATTTATTTTCCTACTGTGCCAGGCTGCCTGGGTTACTCTCTAGAGGGGTGGCATATTTATAAGGTTAAGTGGTGACTTGATCACAGTTGATAAGTACCTATGCAGGGAACAAATATTTGCTCATGAGTTCTTCAATCTAGCAGAGAAAGGTCTATGCTGATCCAATGGCTGGAAGTTGAAGCTAGACAAATTCAGACTGGAAATAAGGTATACATTTTTGACAGTGAGGGTAATTAACCATTGGAATGATTTACCAAGAGTCGTGATGGATTCTCTATTGCAGACAGTTTTTAAAAAAGTGGATGTTTTTCCAACAGATCTGCTCTGGGAATTATTTTGGGGCAGTTCTGTGGCCTGTGTTATACAGGGGTCAGACCAGATGATCAGAATGGTCCCTTCTGGCCTTGAAATCTTGAATCAGGTCATTCCTTTTTCTAATGCCAGGCAACGCTTTCTGAAGCCCACTCACTTATTTCCCAATCATTTTTGATTTTGTGCCATCATTTTAATAGAGCTTGAGCAGGGGAGGTGGCAGAGCAAAGTAAACAGTGTATATGCACAAGATCAACTGTACAAAGCCCCCTGCTGTTTGTCACAGTTCAGGGCAACTGCACCTGAATTTCCTCCTCTATGGCCCAGCAAGGGCACCCACTTTTATGCTTCTGGCTCCTAGCTTTCACCTTGCTTGGGTGGAGACGTGCATCTCTCCCCCTCCTGGGGATTTTCTAGGCCACACAGTTCCCTGCCTGCACTGTGAGTTCCCCAGCAAATCAGACTGCTTCAGCCAGTTTGCTTTGCTTTTCTCCTTGGAGGCTATAACCAGTTTAATCTCCCACAGTTAGAAGCTACCACACAGCTTTTCTAAGCAAGCACATTTATTCTTAAGGCAAAAGCATGACTGAGAAAACATATTAAAATAATGAATAATAATAAACCCTACACACATGCTAACAAGTTTACCAGAGATCACCCCAACTCCAACAAGGGTTCTGGTAGGAGTCAGTCCTTCACATTCCACCCTGGGTTTTTTTTCTGTGGTTATAAGTTCAGAACTAGATGCCCATGAATCTGTGTCACTTGTTTATACTGTTTGAGTCTTTGATCCTGGGACCTGGGGAACAGGTAACTTGCAGACAGTGGGTTTCTTCTCAGGCCAGAGCTTCAAAGGGCTAGGCCTGGAGGTGGGAATTTGCATTTGCCTCCTCCCAAGTACAGTAGAAACCCATTTATCGGACCCTCCATTATCCATATTAAATGAACAACTGGCTCACACAGATCCAAAAGTGAGTGATCTCTACTGTGGCTGTGAGATTGCACTGCAGCCTTGCACGTTCCCATTCTCCAGGTTATCTGAATTTTTGATGATCCGATTTGGCCCTGGTCCCAAGGAGACCAGATAAATGGGGTTCTGCTGTATTTCTTAGGAAACCCACTAAACCAGGGGTGGGCAAACTTTTTGGCCCAAGGGCCACATCTGGGTATGGAAATCCTGTGGTGGGCCATGAATGCTCACAAAATTGGGGGTTGGTGTGTGGTAGGGGTGAGGGCTCTGGCTGGGGGTGCAGGCTGTGGGGTGGGGCTGGGAATGAGGGGTTGGGGGTGCAGGAGGGTGCTCCAGACTGGGACAGAGGGGTTTGGAGGGCGGGGGGGATCAGGGCTGAGGCAGGCAGTTGGGGTGCAGGAGGGGGTCAGGGGTGCAGGCTTCGGGTAGCGCTTACCTCAAGCAGCTCCTGGAAGCAGCAGCATGTCCCCCCTCTGGCTCCTATGCGGAGGCGTGGCCAGGTTTCTCTGCATGCTGCCCTGTCCAAAGGCGCCACCCCACAGCTCCTATTGGCCACAACTCCCGGCCAATGGGAGCTGTGGGGGCAGCACTTGGGGCAGGGGCAGTGTGCGGAGCCCCCTGGCTGCCCCTACGCGTAGGAGTCGGAGGGGGGACATGCTGGCTGCATCTGGGAGCTACATGCTTCCTGGCTGGAGCTCGAGGGCCAGATTAAAACGTCTGGAAGGCCGGATGCAGCCCCCGGGCTGTAGTTTGCCCACCCCCACACTAAACTAAAAGTTTATCTGTGGCTTGCCCATTGTCTAAAAGAGTCCTCTGAAGCTATTACACTTCCCAGGGTTTACATTAGTCATGTCTCCACTCTAGAGATGCTACATACGATCCCACAATAATACCTTTGCATTTTGAATACAATAAACTCCTAAGACACACAAACTGAATTCAATCAGGTTTGTCCAGGAGATTGCAGGAACTTGCCGTATTTGTCACATTGTGCCGCCGAACTCCACTTACAGATTCACCGACAGCACCTCCCTCCCTATGTGTCACCTTGCAGTTCTGTGCTGGTATCATCTTGCCAGGAGACTTCATTCTCATTGCTATGGGCTAGATTCCCCAGCTAGTGTAAACTGGCCATAGGTCCATTGATGTAAATGGAGCTACCCTGAGGACCTGGCACTTCATGTGCAGCCTGGAGTTAGAAACCTACAAATTCAACCAGGCAACAGAGGGGGAAAGTTCTGCCTCGTATTTAGTCAGGACTCCTGGGTTCATTATTCAGGGTCTGCCACTCACCTGCTGTGTGACTTTGGTCGCCCGTTCTGGAAGTAACGGAGCCCGCGGTGGTCCTGGTGCATTGCGGGATATATGTCTAAAACAAGAGAGCTCCTCCTATGGTGATTACTTATGGGGAGCTGCGGAGGCTCCTCCACCAGCCCCAGTTTGCCTGCTGGGGCTGGTGCCTGTTGATGGCAGCACATGTGCTTGCTGGGCACATGACTTTATTTGCAAACTCCACCTCTGTTGTCCATGGTGCACAGGACTAGATGAGCATGTGCACGCCCTGTGCACTGCTGTTTGCCTGAGAGCTGCGAGCATACCCTTGGGCGATGACCGGGCTGATGCAGCTGTCACTGAAGGCAATGGAATGCTCCCATTCCTTTCAGCGGGAGCTGGCTCAGGTCCAAGGGCAGGTTGTCCTCCTCCTCCTGCAACGTGTGCAACGCCCCTCCGTGGCCCTTTGCTTCCCTTGCCTGTCAGCTCAAGGAAGAGCAGGACTTGAGCCAGCTGTACAATGGGCCTCATCTCTGTCCCCCTCGGGGACACTGTGAGGGGCCTTCTGGATCTGCAGCTCCCTGAGCAGCTTGGTGGTCCCCTTCCTCTGACTGGACCAAACCATGCTGGGGACAGGCTGCTCTGGGGCCGGGCTGGCTTATGCTGCCACCTGATGCTTTCTCCTCCCCACCCTGCCCTTGTAGCTGTGCAAACCTGCCTGAGGATTTGGGCCCAGGCCCTCCAAGGTATCTAGGCTCCTAATGTCCACCGATTTCTGTGAAAGTTCGGATCCTAAATCCTCCCGAGGATCCGGGCCTGGGGTCTGATGCTGCACAGCAGGAACGGGAAATTGTAACTGATGATTGGCCTGCCATGCTGAGAAAATGAGACACATCAGCCTGTCTTTCCCAACCAGCCCGAGGTTCTGCTGTGTACTACAACTGCCCTCCTGGAGCCATCCCGCAGCAGGGATGGTCTAGCCAATGTAACGAGGGGTGGCCATTAACGTGAGACATTGAGATCCTGGGTAAAAGCTGAGAGCCCAGGGGGGAAACTGTATTTCAGAGGCAGGGCCTCAGGCTCTTGGAAGCACAGCAAGTGTGGCTGTTCATCCGTCCCAAATTATTCTACAGAGGATGAATTAACATTCCCAGAGACTGCTAAGCATGTCTTCAGGGTGACAGAACACTGTGCAGTGTGAGCCAGGAATCGTTGGGAAGGAGTAAACCTAACACAGCGCCGCTGTTCCGTGATTCAGTCTTTCAGGGGACAGTTGCTCCTTGCAAAGGCCTTTGTGCTGGCGATGTAATGGCCAGGACAAAGGTGGCTGGCACAGTAATGTCCGCTGGGCGGGGGTCAAAGGCAGGTGTCAAGCCGTGTCAGGAGATGGGTACCAAGGTCAAGCCAGGCCGGGGCTGAAGGCAGGAGTCAGGAGCAAGATGGAGCGAATGGTGAGTCTTGTAGAGTAGCAAGCTGGAGTCTGTGTTACTTAGACAGTTCCAGGGGCTGACTTCCTGGTCTAAAGAGTTTGTGTGGACTACTCATGTGGCTGCAGGATTCTATCGCTTGGTCCTCTTTGGGCGGTACTTCCTGCATTGCCATCCCTCCAGTAACTGCTGGATGCTGTTCTGCCTGGCTCTCCCTGGCAACGTGGAGGCATCAGCTGCCCAGGACCCCCCAACCCTGGTTTCTTGACCTGTGGATCTTTACAGGTGCAGCCTTCTTGTGTCCCTATTGGGGAGAGTGCCAATAAAGTAGCCAAACAGGGGCATCTGTAGCCTCCCTGCCCCCAAGGGCGTGATTGAAAATCCAGTGACTTCAATGGGATTTGGATCAGGCCCAAAGGGGGGGGAGGGAACTCTGTGCCATCTCTAAATAACCTGGCACTCTAGGGGCCACTGCTGGGGTGATCCAGTGTCTGTGATTCCCTGTCTATGGTACACAGAAAGGGTTGGCTAGTCCAGTAGAGTCTGGAATAGGGTTGGGTGAATAATGGATATTTTTTTGGTTCATTGGCAATTCTGAAAAAAAAATCATGTTTCGAGTCAAACCAAACCCCAAATATTTCCAAACTTTTGGCAAATAGAAAAATCAAAGCAGATTTCATTTCAGGTGGGATTAAGTGCCTAGGTTGACTTTGACTTTGAGTATTTTTAACATTTTTAATTAACAAAAATTAAAGGAAATTTCCAAATGAAAAGTCATTTTGAATAGAAAAGTCAAAATGTTTTGTTTAAAAAAAATGTCGGTTTTTTTTTCCAGATTTCTTTTGTGGGGCTTTTAAAAATTATTTTTGGTTTTTTTCCTGACCCAAACAATTTGGTGACATTGACACACATTTGTTGAAATGTTTTGGTATTGCCGAATCTGCCTTTTTCTCTGAAAAAAAGTTTTAGATGGAAAACTTCACCCAGCTCTAGTCTGGACTAGTCTGCTGCCTGGACGGGTGGCAAATTCTGTTTGTATGTGGACTGAAGCCACCAATTTACTTCACATAGCACCTGATGTTCAGTCGATAGCAATCTGGGATGAATCTGAGCTAGTAATCCAGAGGTGAAAACATCCATACCCCACCCCCTGTCCATTTAATTTCCCTCACCCATCCGATCCTGGAAAGCTCCTCAGAATTGGAAAGAGACAGGCTTTGATTTCAAGTCTTGTTAGTTGTCTAAATAAAACAGCTTGAAAGTATATGAAATGCCAGCTACTCCCAGGCAATGCAGAATGCCCCAGTAGAAACATCAGTCGACCCACTTAAATGGATTGCAGAGAAAATAGGACCAGCCATTGAATCCCATTTCGAGATGGAACTCCCACTGACATTCTTGTAAGTTTCACATGTTGCGGCTACTGAACGGGGCCAGTTGTTCTTTCTCCACCAAGTGTTTCTGTGTCTGGGGCATCTTTGCAGGCCACTGGGGTAGATAATCATTGGCAAAAAGACCTCTGCACCGAACATGGAATCAGTCCTGCAAGGTGCCTCACCGCCAGCTGATGTCCCGCTGAGAGACGGGGACTCTCGCTGCAGGAGCAATGATTGGGGGGGGGGGGAGCAACAAAGCAAGCGATGAATTTTCATTTCTAGTATAGGACACAAAAGAGGAGCTTGTCTCTGCTAGAGGCTCTGGAATACTTTGCAGCCTGGAAACCATATTAAAAACATTCAGCTGGCTTTGCAGATGTGTAGTAATGCAGCAAATGTTTGGGTGACACAGTAGTCAGATTTGTGGGTGTTTTTGTTTCTTCACTAATTTTTTGGCCGGACACTGATATATTATGATGGAGACTCTTGGGTCTTGCAATGGAAGCCTGCTCCGTGCTATGTCCGTTATTGTGTTCCCCAGTCACAGATCTAGTCCAGAAGGTGCTTCTCCAGGAATTAATTCAGGCCAGGTTTCTCGTCCCAAAGGGATCCCCGAAGAGCATGTAAATTCCAAGGTGTCACCGGGTGTTCCACTTCACTAAGCAGCTAAAATTCTCTCCCCCCCTCTCCTCCAGAGCGGCTCTGTCCGAGATCAGATTTACGACCATGAAGATGATTTGGAATGAGAGAAGGGAGAAGAACTTCAGAAGTGAAGGAGGTGAGATGGAGAGACCATGATACTGTTGAGTTTGCAGTCAGCCGCTGAAAGGAAGTGCTGCCCCACAGTGGCGGACTCAGCTTCCTGGGTTCATCAGTAATCTCTCTGGAATCCAGGGAGATCACTGATGAACCCAGGAAGCTGAACAGCACATACTGCCTCCTCAGACGCTCCGGAACCTGCATGGGCATAATAAAGCAAAAACTTCCCCCACCAAACCCGCAACCAGGTGTCCAGCAGAGCCTCCCCTGGCCTAGTATACCCAGGTGCACCTGGCTAAGGGGCCAGAGATAGGCACCTCCTTCAGCTCAGGATCCTCAGCCGCAGGCCCTCTATTGGAGTCACGCACCTGAGCCAGGTCAGCTGCTTAGGTAGCTCATGCCCTAGTCACTAAGTGTCTTTCTCTTCTCCTGCTCATGCTCAATACCTCACTGACACCCCGCTACATTTCCCCGTGCCCCCAGTTGTCTTTTGTGCATGTGCTGTGCTACCCCGACTCACCCCGCCCCCCACCTATTGGTGGCCTGCATCTGGCCCTCTTGCTGTGGGGGGCAGGCAAGTAACAGATCTTAGCTGTGCTCAGAGCATGCCTACAGGATCGTGCCCCACTGGTGAGACAGACGTTTCCCCGCCTCATTTGAGAATCCCAGGGCCTCTGGAGCATCAGCATGAGAGAGGGCACTGAGCAGCTCGTTAGCTGTGGGGTGGTGTCAGGGCATAGCTGGCTCTGAAAATGCTGTGCAGTGGAAACGTAGATGCCCTGTGGGGGAGATGGCGGCTGAGCGGCAGTGTTGAAAATGTCAGTGGTACCCAAATGGTGGACTTAGGCACCTCAAAGCCTTTAAGGATCTGGGCCTACCTTCTCAAAGGTAGCCACTGGTTTTGGGTGTCTTTATTCTTAGGTGCTTAACTTGACCCTTTGGGTCAGATTTTCAAATTTCTGAGCACCTGCAGCAACCATCCAACTGGAGTTCTAGGTGCTCAGCACCTCAGTAAATCAGGCTCTAGGTGACTCAAGCTGGGCATCTCCAAACCGCAAATGTCGGCTTAAATTCACTGACTTCGATGAGTTTTGAATCAGAACGCTTATTTTGTGAGCTGTTCCCATGATCACAGCAGAGCTACTCTTGGAGTTAAGTGCTACTCAGTGTGAGTGGGGTTGGCTGCAGGATTTGGCTTTTGATTGCTGCTTGCCCTTCATTGGTGGGCTGTGCCTTTCATGCCAATTTATTAGTGGTCCAATTTGGAGATGATGAGACAGGAAGACAGAGCCAGTCTAGAATAATCTAGAGTGTTTGAGCAGCCTGGGCTGCTCCATCATATATCTAGTGTATGTCTGCCATGTATATGGAGGGGATAGCCATGTAGTAAGTTGGAAAGGCACGTGATAAACCATGTGACTGATAAATAATCTTATGAGATGCCGGTGCGATTGTTGATGTCACATCATAATTTGATATGACATGGCATACTATGTACTACTACTACTGATGTGTCATGAAATAATGTAAAAATATTAACTGTAATACCGAATTTTGGGGGGGGAGGGGGGGGAAAGACATGAAAATGAAATTTAAAAATTGTTCCAAAAGGACAAGTGGCAGGTTTTATTATAAACTTGTGTAGCAGTTGAGCTTAAAGAACCCGTGCTCAGTACTGTACAAATAGAAACAAAACGAGCATTCCCTTTCCCGAAAAGCTCATGGTATCAAGTCAAAGACAAAAGACAACAGGTGGATACAACCACCAGGGGAACAGAAGGTCACATTGAGAAGGCATTGAGAAGATCCAGGTTAGGATGATGAGCAGAGGTCATAGCAAACCTGCTGCCCAGCCATTGTCAAGCTTTTTGTAAGCATCCCAGCAGGCGACAGTTTCAAGGAGGGATTTGAAGAAGAACAATGAGGTGTCTGTAGAGTAAGAAATGCAAGCTCTGTGGCCCTGGTAAAGGGGCCTGTAAATGAGTTAGCCGCCCCCAGGCACCCTCTTGTGGGCGGGGCGTCTCTGCCCTGTCCTGCTCTTTCTCCTCCCTCTTCCAGGCTCTTTTAACCAGACACCACATGCTTTCTCATCCAATAGGCACCCCTGTTGGGTCTGGGTTTATTAATGTAAGAATGGCCATACTGGGTCACACCCATGGTCCATCTAGCCCAGTGTCCTGTCTTCCAACAGTGGCTGGTGCCAGGTGCTTCAGAGGGAATGACTAGAACAGGACAATTATTGAGTGGTCCATCCCCTGTTGTCTACTCCCAGCTTCTGGCAGTTAGAGGCTTAGGACACCCAGAGCATGGTGTTGCATCCCTGACCATCTTGGCTAATAGCCTTGATGGACCTGTCCTCCAAGAGCTGATCTAGTTCTTTTTTGAACTCAGACTTTTGGCCTTCACAGCATCCCCTGGCAATGAGTTCCACAGGTTGACTGTGTGTTGTGTGAGGAAGTACTTCCTTATGTTTGTTTTAAACCTGCTGCCTATTAATTTCATTGGGTGACCCCTGGTTCTTGTGTTATGGGAAGGGGTAAATAACACTTCTCTATTCACTTTTTCCACACCAGTCATGATTTTATAGACCTCTGTCATATCCCCCCTTAGTCATTTTTATTCCAAGCTGAAAAGTCCCAGTCTTTTTAATTTCTCCTCATATGGAAGCTGTTCCATCCCCCCTATTCAGACAAATTAACTATAAAGCAAGACTCCAAGTCTCAAGAGTCTGTCCCGGGGCCTGGCTCTGACCTCAGAGCCTGAGTGAATGAGAGGGTTCCTCCACATGGTCCATTTAGCAGTTCTTAGGAGGTAACCCGCTCTGGGGTTTGGCTGGCAGTTGCCCTGCTCAGAGCTGACTTCCCCTTCAAGAAAAGCTTCAGCCCTCTTATAAGGAACCCCAGCTGTGTGCGGTTCCCTCCCCACGCCCGGTGTCTCTGGTTGGCTCATTTAGCAAGCTTGCTCCAGGCTTCAAGTCTCCCACAGGCAGCTCCCTCTCATGCCCTTTGCTCTCTCCCAAGGCCCCTGGGTAATCCCTCCACATAATGAGCAAGCAGTTACACTCTTTCTTCCTTTCCTCCTCCTACAGGAAATTCAAGGCAGCACAAGCCCAGCGATCATCTCGCCAATGCCATGTGTGCTCAGTAAGGTGCGAGGTCCCCTGGGAGACTCATATCAACATGTTCAGTGAAAAGAGCAGCACCTCTTTGTCCAAGAAACCTAGCCAGAAAAAGACCAGGCCCCAGGGGCTCCCATCCCCTGCTCTCTGCTGCGCCTGCGGACTTTGCATCATGCTCGCCGGGATCAACATCACCCTGGTGGGAGCGTTCGCTTTTGGGACCTTCCTCCCCGTGAACAACCCCCCCATCATCATCGGACCCATCCTGCTGGTGGTTGCTTTCACATTCTTCGGGGCCTGCTGCATCTGTAGCCGGAGACCACCCGCCCATGGGGCGAGGAAATCCAAGCCAGGTTCCAACATCGGGCTCATCAAACCCGGTAACACGGCCTTCGAGATAGAAACCAGCGAGCACACGGTGCAGGACACCACCGCCGTGCAGCTGAGCCCAACCAACTCGCCTGTGTCCTCCAGAAAGTCCACACCCGTCCATGAGAACTCCAAGACCTGCAAACTCTTCACAATGGATGGTAACGGGCCGGCGGCAAAATACACAGCAGGAGGGGAATCAATTCAGCTGAACTTGCCTAGAGACCTTATGACATCCTAAGTCAAGTCAGAGTGGTTATTAGCAGCCAGGTGGGCACTGCAGTTGGGCGTGCCATGATCAGATGGATACAGCCGTTAGGAAGAAGCAAGCCTACAAAATCCTTTTGTGTGGCCAACCGATACGTTGACATCTTAAAAACCAGTTAAGAAAGGAAAGGGATGACATGGTAATTGGAAACAGTGGTGGGAAATTCCAGCTTTTTTCTGGAATGGGCGCATTTATTTAATGTGATTAGAAATAACGCTGTAATGAGGAATCGATATGGCCTAGCTACTGGGAAATTAGAGATCTTCTTTTGGAATGAATTCATTTCTTTAGTGCAATTTAAAAAAAAAAGTAACGTCGTGATTAGAATTCAGTGCCACAGAGTGCTGGCAAATTACAGGTCTCTCTTTTTGGAAGGGATGCAGTTTTTAATGTAATAAAAATGACCAATGCAGTAATTAGATATTGATACCACCCAGTTGCTGGGAAATTA
The DNA here is from genome assembly GCF_028017835.1 of Emys orbicularis. NCBI lineage: Eukaryota > Metazoa > Chordata > Testudines > Emydidae > Emys > Emys orbicularis. The sequence continues at coordinate 5,859,722 of NC_088690.1, read as the reverse complement.
CAGATCTTTGAGACTCGGCTTTGGGGGGGTTGAGGAAGAATAAATTTATTTTAACGCAATTAAAAATGCAACACAAAAATGTAACTTCCACTTTTTCTCCTGTCTCAACCTTTCCTTTCTTTTTTGACTTCCACTCTAACTCTAGCAGCCAGCAGATTTCAAGTGCAGCAGATAGCATCAGCCGTTTTTCCTCCTGCATAATTCAGATTTGTGTCTCAGTCCTCCTGTCTAACACGCCACATCGCTTGGAAGGTCAGCTGTGCCTGAGTAGGTAGGGGCTGCAGGTGATTGGTTAAGCCAGGCCTTGCAATAGGTGGAGAGTATCAGAAGAGGCAGCTCATAGACCTAATGAAAAAGGAAATGGAGTCATGTGGAAAGAGGTTCCACTGAGCAATAGAAATGGAGCGAGATAAGATGATGCACCTGAATCCCCTTTGGGGGGGAACTCTGGGCCTGGCTTGGACATGGCTACTTAGAGTCAGCGTTTATTTGGGAATGAAAATAACCGTAATGTTGTTATTGTTACAGCTGGTGGGGAATTTTTCAGTGAATTGGTTTCAGTGACAATTTCTTAAGGATGGTTTCTCAGGTCCAGGATGGAATTTCTGGGGAGGGAGAAATAGCCCTCACCTGGGATGTGGGGGAACCAAGTGCAAGTCCCTGATTTGGAGCAGGGACTCAAAACTGCATTTCCGACATCCCAGGCAGGTGCCCTGACCACCAGGTTACTGGTTATTCCATGGGCTCTGTCTGGCTTGTGGTTTCTCCAGGCCCCTACTTGCCAGAAGTCAGGCCAACTGATCTAGAAGATGACCAAAGGGATCTGTGTCTCCTCCCTTTAAGTGACTGTAAATCCCACTGACTTTGATATGAGCTGCGTGTGTACAGTAAGAGGAGAATAAGTTCCCTAAATAAGGGCACCATGGTTTCCTGTGTTGTAAGGCATTGGGAAGGTGGAAAGGATATTTGCTGGAGAGGACCCTGAATCTATGGAAGGGAGGAAGTGCTGTCCGTGTTGCCTGCTGCTGTACATGGAAGGTTTCCATCTGACTCTGGATGCTCAGGGCTTCCTGGCTTTGGGGATAGGACGTACCTTGTAGCAGGTAGAGACGCAGAGCTGGGGAGCAACTGCTGAATGCAGCCTGCTTCCTTCCGACACACAATACAGTGGAAGGTAATGCCACTGTGAGCAGCAGTAATCTGGGCTCCTTGCAGTCTGCTGTTCTTGGAGGTGAGCAGAGCACAGTGCAGCAGAGGTAGACAGAGCCGTACTCTAGAGACGGAGGGTCTGCAGGATGGTTTAGAGGCGGGGGTTGTAGCTCCTTTTGCCCACTGACAGTATCGCCAACCCGAAATGTTCAAAAATCAGGAGTCACGCCTGCCCAAAATCACAAGAGTGGCTCAGACAGCATGAGATTATTTTAACAAATAATTAACGTTGGATTCTGTTTAATCATCTTCTGGGCTTTAAGCATTTGTGGGACATGTTTTCAAGTTGTTTTGCCATTACCAAGAGAAAGCGAGAGACTTTTTTTAAAGTAAGCTGAAATTCTCACATATTCACATGATTCCAGGAGCTGGGGCTTTCAGAAAAATATCAAATAGCATGAGACAGATATTACTATCTTGAGAGTTGACAACACTGCGTTAATCTCCAGGTTCCATGGGATTTTGAGCTTGCCAAATCTCCCTCCGAAGGGAAACATTTTGATGGAAGCTTGGAGTTTTTTTAAGACCTCCTTTCTCAATGGGGGATAGTGACGTGTCTTGTCTTTTGCTCTTTACACAACATACCTAATATGAAGGAATGACACAGGCCAAATAACTACGTTTACTACATTAGAGTGAGTCAGGAAATGTTTTTTTCCATTAAAATTTTCAAAAAACAATTATGTCCTGAAATGGGATAAAAAGTCAAAATCTCGATAAGTTTCACAAACTGAAAATCTCTCTTCACTCCCCCCCCCCCGCCCAAAAAAAATTGGTTGGGGCAATCAAAACATTTCATTTAGATTGTGACCATTTTTATTACTTTTAAAATAATTATAATTAGCTTAAAATTTGATACAAAAAGTCATTTTGAATGGGAAAACTGGAATCGTTTCATTTAGGAAACGTCGAAATGAAAAGCTGCGACAATTTCAAAACCTTATTTAAAAAAAAATATAGTCGAAAAATTTGTCAAAACTGACCATTGCCCATGAACATTTTCAGTTTTGATGCATCAGCATTTTCCTATGGAAAAAAATGTTCCCTGAAAAATTCACAACCAGCTCTACTGAACATAAGAACGGACAGACTATGTCAGACCAATGGTCCATCTAGCCCAGCCCAGTATTCTGTCTTCTGACAGTGACGAATGCCAGGTACTTCAGAGGGAATGAACAGAACAGGGAATCATCAAGTGATCCAATGTATATAACGTCAGGCCTAGCCACATACATACAGTGCAGCAGAGGTCTGGTAGCTACAGAAATATGGAAGACAGCCAGGGTTCAAAAATTACTTACAGGGCCACTATCCTGTTCCTACACTATAGTATCATAGAAATGTAGGGCTAGAAGGGACCTTGAAGGTCATCTAGTCCAGCACTCAGGCATGGACCTGGGGCTTTAGGATCAGTGGCCTTGGAGGAGCATTTGCCGTTGTAGTTTTCATTGAGGAGCAAATCCGGCATGATGGCATCCGCACATTTATGGGACTATCACAGAGGCCAGAGCTTTTCCAACACCACCTCCACATCCCTTCCTTTTTTATTTCCTCTGTTTCTCCTTAAGCTCATTGTTACATTCTCCTGCCTCCTCAGTCTAGTTTCTCTTCTCCGGGACCTTATTTTGAAACATGTCACATTTCTCCAAAGAGGGTTAGGGAAGACCCCAGACAGTTGATTGAGGGCTTCATCTCCCATGCTGGCCCCGCAAAGCCAGCTTCATTTGCTGCACGTGGGACCATTCCATCCTCAAATTATTTCTGGCTCTCCCTGCAGAGCCTCCCTTTCGGCCTGTTACATGGCTAGCAGCCCAGCTGGAATGTCCACCCTCCTTTGCCCTCCCCCGGTTGCATCAATTACTGGTCACTTTCCTGGTGTTTTATCGTGCAGTCATGCCAATCCCCAATAGCCACGAAAGGATGGGTGCCGTTCAGTGCTGTTCATTCAGCTAAGAGAGGATTTTCAGGTCACAGGTGAGAGCTGAATCCATTTCCCTTTGTACACCTAGACAAAGGAAACTGTGCCATTGGTCCCCCCCGGGACACGGTCCCGCTCAGAACAGCAAGCCAGCAAAACCAAAGTGACAATAAAAGTACCGTGCAGCCAGCTATTAGCGCTGCAGACTGGCTCTTCCAGACAACGGGGCAGTGCCGAGGGGCAGCCGGTCCCCCAATATTGTGCACAGCACCCACCAGTAGGGGGCAGTGCAAGTTGCAGCAATGGGATTCCAACAGGGCTGCCTACGCTGCATTTCGCAAGCCGGCAGCCATCAGGGAAGCCGTTTTCAACAGGTGGCCATAGAGCCTCATCCAAAGCCCATTGTGCTCAATGGAAGGCCCCCTCCACGCACTTCAATGGATGTGCAGGAGGCAGAGTAAGGAGGGAAGAGGAGAAAGAGCAAAGGGGAAGAGAGCGCCCCCTACTGGTGAAATTTACTTTAACCGCTGCATGTGAGTTACAGGTGCCGTGTAATGGTTCCGCTTACAGCCCACGCTGCGATCATGGGGAGGAATGCACATGTCCCACACGCCCCCTCAGGAGAACGGCCCCCTCAGAGCTACTGCTGAGTACCCCAGCGCAGCCTGTTGCTGTCAGGTTAGAACATGTCAGTCAGACTCCTTAGCTGTGCTAACCCCCGGGGGATCTGCAGTCCCGCCACCGCTGGGGAACGCCAGCCTTTGAAGGGTTAAGGTGAGCGCAGTGCACTTTTCTCTCGGAAAACCGATCGGTCCTGGGAACAGACCCGTTTGTTTTTTTTCCTGCCATCGCTCTGTTCCCTAGAGGGGACGGGCAGCAGCATAGGTGGGTCCCTCACCCCACGGGATTTTCAGAGGAAGTCGGCACCTATGTAACTTCTAGAGTTGTTAGGCAGAAGAGAAGGGAGGTATTCGGGGCCTGATTCGAAGTACACTGAAGCCAGTGGAAAGACTCCCGTGGAGTTCAGTGAGTGTTGAATCAGGACCTTGGTGAACGTTGATTTGGAGGTTGCTTTAAGACAGTGGTTCCCAAACTGGGGTTTGCAAAATGTTACAGGGGGTTCTTGGGAAAAAATTCCCTAATGGCGGACAGAGCTGTCCCTAGGGACCCTGGGCAGCACGGGGCCAGCAGCCCGGAGCCCCTGGACTTCCAAGAGTTAAACAGATCAAAGCAAGCATCTCTATCACACTGAGGAGATTTAAACTTCAAGACTCCTTATAAGAAATGGAAAGGGAGGTGGATATTTTTTGCTGTTTTTAAAATTAAATAGTATTATTTTTAAAATTATTATGAAGAACAAGTTTAAGCTTTGTTGTAACGTGCGTTGTTTGCCTGGACTGCTCAAGAACGTGATCGTTCCCCTTTATTCGACATTGGTGAGGCCTCATCTGGAATACTGTGTCCAGTTTTGGGCCCCACACTACAAGAAGGATAGGGAAAATTGGAAAGAGTCCAGCGGAGGGCAACAAAAATGATTAGGGGTCTGGAGCACATGACTTATGAGGAGAGGCTGAGGGAACTGGGATTGTTTAGTCTCCAGAAGAGAAGAATGAGGGGGGATTTGATAGCTGCTTTCAACTACCTGAGGGGGGGTTCCAAAGAGGATGGAGCTCGGCTGTTCTCAGTGGTGGCAGATGACAGAACAAGGAGCAATGGTCTCAAGTTGCAGTGGGGGAGGTCTAGGTTGGATATTAGGAAAAACTTTTTCACTAGGAGGGTGGTGAAGCACTGGAATGCGTTACCTAGGGAGGTGGTGGAGTCTCCTTCTTTGGAGGTTTTTAAGGCCCGGCTTGACAAAGCCCTGGCTGGGATGATTTAGTTGGGAATTGGTCCTGCTTTGAGCAGGGGTTGGACTAGATGACCTCCTGAGGTCCCTTCCAACCCTGATATTCTATGATTCTATGATAAGACCTGAATGTTTGTATAGGAGGAACTCTTTGAGTTGGCTTCTTAAATACCTTCCTGGTGTTTCACATCTGAAACTCCTTGATGAAACCTAGGAACCTTGTTTTATAACAGGCTTATTCAAAGTGATACAAGCTACGAAAGTGAGATCTTGGAAGAGTGTTGCTGTTTTCATAATGTAATAAAAATACTGTAATTATAAATAATAATTAATAATAGTGTGTAATAAGCATGCCATAAAAACAAATTTTATATTTCCAAGATCACTGCTTTTATAATTTATACTCAGGTAAAGGAGAAAATCCCTGGAAACATTCATTTTTAGGAGGGGTTCGCGAGACTTGACATTTTAATGAAAGGGGTTCACAGGTTGTTAAAGTTTGGGAACCACTCTTCTAAGAGCAGGGATGAGATTGGAGCGAGCCACTTCCTATCATTTCTTGTTCATTGGATTATTAATAGGCATGTGCCGATTATCGTGAATGGACCCCAGCACTTTACAGAACAAAGAATAAGACACAGTCCTGGTCCCAAAGAGTTTGGACTAGGATTTTCAGCCAATGGTAGTTGGGCGTCATTCAGCGGTAGGCGTGAACTGAAGACCTGGATGTCAACCACATCAAGGCACAATTCCACTGTGGTTTAACTTAGATCGTACTGACCCTTGGCAGATTACTCCTCCCCCTGTAGCAATGAGCTCCATGCTGAATTCAGAATCGATCCTTCTTCTGTGAGAATGAATTACCTGAGCAAGTTTACAGCAGGGCTGCCGGAAGGAGACAAAGCAAACAGATTAGCAGGTGCAAAGCATGGAACTTTCTTTATCGGGTGTCAGGCACTGACAGGCCCATCCGGTCATCATCAGAAGGTTAGTAGGGCATGATACTTGGGGTGGGCGCTGATAGCAGTGTAAACGGGGACAAATCCTTAGGACTCTGATAGAGAACCAAGGGAGGCCATTGAGTCAATAGAAGCCACATGAGTTTCAACAGCTTTGGATACACAGAAAAGCCTGGCATGCTGAACCTCTTATGCCACTTTCATTTAGTCCGGCCACTGACTAGCACTTGGGCGGCAGGTGGCTCTGGAATAATTCCAACACCAACACCAGGGTCAGCATAACTACAGTCTAACAATAGTCTTGCGATAGAAACTGCCCTTATAGCAGGCTGTTGCAGATGGGAAGGGATGGTCCAGAGATCAGGAAACTAGTGTGGCACTTGGGAGACCTGGCCTCCATTTCCTGCTCCGCCACAGACTTCCTGTGTGACCTTGGGCAAGTCATGTAGCCTGTCTGTGACTCAGTTCCCCATCTGTACAGTAAGGACAATAGATCTTTCCTAAAGCACAGGGGGGGAAGAGGGGAGGACAAATACATTAAAGATGGAAATGTGCTACAGGGATGGGGGCCAGATAAAGCACCGACGACAGAAAGATGGGTGGATCCAAACACTCCTGAGCTCTGGGAATGTTTAAATCTGCATGTGGCTTTGAGGCGCAGGCTTAGCGCCATACGGTATATTTTGGAGTTAACGTCCTTGGTAAGATCTTGGACATCCACTTGATTGCATTAATATCGCCTACAGCAAACTCCCCTTTGGCACATATGATCAGATAGTCTGGGCTAAGAATTTTCATTAGTTTTGGTTGCTGTTCTATTGATATACTTAATAAGGCAAAATATCCCTCTGCATTTGGTTGGATCCCAAACTCCAGGCTCCCAAGTCTTCTTGGAACATCACCCCATGGCCTAAATGTATTTCATGGGGTTGTCTTGTTGTTTAGATCAACAGTTATTGGGATTGTTTGCCCCAGATACTCGGGGCAGACAAATTACAAAATCAACCAGTAAATTATACTTCTCCCTCTTCCTATTTTCAAAAAATGAATAATCTCACTGGAGGCGTATTTCAGATCAAGATCAGCATTGTGAAATGCACCATACAAGGTGTCATGGGCAGTAAAGTGGGAGCCAGTTAGGGCCTGCTACTAATCCCATAGACGCACGTGGCAAAACTCTCATGGACGTCAATAGGAACATGAGCAGCTTACAGTTTTTTCTTATTTGTCCATATTGCGGTAGTGCCTAGAAGCCCTAACCAAGCATCAGGGTCCCATTGTGCTCAGAGCGTACACATGTGTAATGCAAAGATGGTCCCTGCCCCAAGGTAAAGTTAACTTTATAATCTAGGTATAAGACAAAAGGTAAATGCAACAAACACCGGGGGGAAGGGGACAAGGGAACAGTGAGACAATGGTGTCCCTAGCCTCTGTTTGCAAGAAGCTGGGAATGAGCAACAGGGGATGGATCACTTGATGATTACCTGTTCTGTTCATTCCCTCTGGGGCACCTGGCACTGGCCACTGTCAGAAGACAGGATACTGGGCTACATGGACCCTTGGTCTAACCCAGTAGGACCATTCTTATGTTCTTATGTTCTAATGGTACCTTCATGTTGAGGGCCCGTATGTTTCTGACCCAATGACCGTTCATTATCTAGTTGCTGCACTCTGTAGTGAGCTGTAACATTGTTTGCATAGACATATTGTTTGGGGGGTTGGGTGGAGGGAGAGACATTGCTGCTATGTTCTTCTGAAGCATTTAATGTCCTGCTTTTCAGTTGTCCACGTCTGTCTGTCCGCCTCCGTGATTGGCTGTGAATAAATAATTTGTAAATCTGTGCATCCTTCTTGCACTGCAGAAGACAAGGAGATTTTTCGTGTGATTCCAGATGGACTTGGTGATGTGAAGGTTGATTTTATTTTTTATTTATATGTACGTGAAATGTGGAATCTGGAAAAGAGAGGCACATTAAAATATGAATGATTGCTCTTGTCTCCTTTTGGAGGAGTCTGCCATTTCAATCCTTTTCCTCCCATGCAGCAAGTTCTTCGTCAATCTTTTATAGTACCACGAGGATCGATGGCGTCTCTACCACTAGATCAATGCCTTTTTTCCTGTGTGCTCTGCAATGTTCTTGTTCATTTCCTATTGGGTAATTAACAGTTGTGTGGGAACAAACTTCCATAAGAGATCAGGTGTGTCCGAATCTCCCTGCTTTTGAAACCATTGCCTGATGCTCCCAGTTAAACAACCATTTTCCCCAAACAACCACGTGCCAAGGCGCCCAGTGCAGATGGAGTCAAGCACTGAACCCAATTGCTGGAAGCAATTGATTTGCAAGGAGCGGGAGAATCACAGAATCATAGAAATCCAGGGCTGAGAGGGATCTCAAGAGGTTCTCTAGTCCATCCCCCCATAGTGAGGTAGGATTAAGTATAGACCATCCCTGCCTGATGTTTGTCCAACCTGTTAAAAAACCATCAATGACAGGAATTTCACAATCTCCCTAGGTAACCTATTCCAGCGCTTAACTACCCTTATAGTTAGAACGCTTTTCCTAATATCTAACTTCAGTCTCCTTTCTGAAGATGTTCTCTGCTTTTTGTCAATATTTCTTTAGTCCTGTGAGGGGCTGAGATGATGCGAGAAATGGAGATATCTGTAAAATAAGTTCAAGACCCCAGGTGAGCTCATGGTTAACACTCATGAGCTGCTGGGCTCTGTGCAGGAGTTATGGCTGGGTCTCGTTCCTGTTGTTGACTCTAGGTGTGTATGTTACTGAACAAATTCTGCCCCGAGTCACACCGTACAACTCCACTGAGATCAACGGGTCTGCATACAGTGTCGTCCTGAGGGGTTGTCAGTGCATGGCGTAAGGTGATATCCTATCCATCCTCTGGAAATACTGGGGCTGTCTTCTGAGGAACAACAGAGTCTAGTGGTTTGAGCATGGGACAAGGCATCATGAACTCCTGAGTTCTAATCCCAGCTCTGACAGTGAGTCATCTGGTGGCCTCTTTCTAGTCACAGCACAGCTCCCTGCCTCAGTTTCCCCACACATCAAATGAAAATAATAATTTCCTTACCTCCCTGGGGTGATGCGAAATTTGGTTAGTTAATATTTGTGTAGCCCTTTGAAAATGTAAAGGGCTGTATCATTGCACTTACTGCATTATTATTAATACTTTAGGGAACACAAGACTAGGCTGCAGGGGACATACATATGTGGCTGTGTGTTTTTACCCATGGAACATGTCTGTACACAGCACAGTTTCTATGGGCTCTGTGCCTTCTGATTAAAGGAAATAATTTTATACCACACATAGGGCCTGGCTACACTTGCAGATGTAGCGCGCTTTGAGTTAAACCAGCCTTCGGAGAGCGCAGTAGAGAAAGCGCTGCAGTCTGTCCATACTGACAGCTGCAAGCGCACTGGCGTGGCCACATTTGCGGCACTTGCAGTGGCATTGGGAGCGGTGCATTATGGGCAGCTATCCCAGCATGCAAGTGACTGCAATGTGCTTTTCAAATGGGGATGGGGTGGGGTGGGGTGGAGTGTGACAGGGAGTGTGCTGTGTGTATGTGGGGGGAGAGAGAGTGGAGTTTGGGGGGGCTGAGAGCATGTCAGCATGCTGTTTTGTAAGTTCAGACAGCAGCAGACCTTCCCCTCTCCCCCACCTCTCTCTCACACACAGCATTTCACAGTAATGGTTTGCTTTGTCTCGGAGCAGATAAGCAGCCGGCTGTCAAACAGAGCTTTCAAACGGCATATCCGCATTCCTGCAGTGATTCAAAACAACGACAAGAGTGGCCACTTGACTTAAGGGGATTATGGGATGTTTCCGGAGGCCGATCAGAGCGCAGTAATGCAACACCCCGTTCACAGTGATGCTGCGGCGCTCCAGCGGGGGCGCAGCAAACGTTATTCCTCTCGCCGAGGCGGAGTACCAGGAGCGCTGTAGCCGCGGAGTCAGAGCGCTCTACGTGCCTTGCCAGTGTGGATGGGGAGTGAGCTAGGGCGCACGGGGCTGCTTTATTGCGCTGTAACTCACAAGTGTAACCAAGCCCATAATTAACCTGTGGGCCTTATTGCCACAGGGTGCCAGGGAGTCTAAGCTCTTCATGGGATTCAAAGCATTCGCCATTTGTATAGGCCTTGAGAAAATCCACAGCTACCTACATATGTGAATGTGGCATGTGATATTTGTGAGGGTGCAGAGCATGCAGATTAACAACGGGGCGAGGGTGTGTGCATGCGTGTAGATGGAGTGTCTTTGTGTGTGAATAGACTCTAGTTGTGAGTATACGTGTGTGTGGGGGGTGTACATGTGAATGCATTGCTTGGGAGGGTGGGATCTCCTTTCTGCTCAGCTCCTTCTGTGCTGAGCTCAACATAGGCATCCGGGGAGGGGTGGGGGAGAGGTCCGGGAAAGAATAGAGAGATTTAAGGGTTGAAAACTTGCCTAGTTGAGGAAATTCTTCGCCAGGCACAACTAAAGGATTTTGGGTGGGAGGAAATCTCACCTTCCTAGGCATGAAGGAGCTGTGAAATGAGCTCTCTAAGAAAGCTCCATTTACAATATGTGTAAAATGCCAACCTGCTTAATTCAAAGGGAGTTTTTTAAGTTGTCCGAGGAAACTTTCTGGGAAGATTTTACTTATAAAAGCAGGCGAGGAGCGAGAAGAACAGCTTTGAGATTATGGAGTATCTTCCGGGGCCCTGCCAGCCTCTTCAGCTCCCAGCTATTTCACCCTCTCTTCTCCAAATGGAGGCTGCCTTTAGACACATTAGTGCAGCTTCAAGTTTCTCCAGGTGAGTCTCTCTCCATGCGAGAAAATAAAATAGAAATATTAAAATAAGTAAATAGATATATTCCATTTAACCTGATTGTTCAGAAGAGCTGTTGCTTTGGCATTATTCCCTTATGCTGGTAGGTACTGAAAGTCAAGAGAATAGAAATAAATAAGGAACTTGTATATTTGGTTCATGAAACCCCAGTATTTATTATTCATTACAAATAACACTTTGCTATTCTATGGTGCTTTTCATCTAGGGAGCTCTAAGTGCTTTTGAGACATTAGTTAAGTCTCACTACACCTCTGTTGGAGAGATATGGGCTATCTAGAGTAGGGATCTACTTCATATAAATAAATATTAATAATAATAATCCATCGCTGAAATGCAGCTATCTCGGGAGAGGAACGCAGCAGCTGTTTAATGAGATACAGCAATGTTGCCCAACAATGGAGGTTGTGATGAAAAGAAGCCGAGGGAATTCAACTGAAATTGCAGAGTGAATTGTAGGGCAGCAGTGTTTAGTTTTTACCCAGATTGGAATTTAGTCAGACATGGGGGTTAACACCCTTGGTCAAGATCTTCAATGAGAGGAGCCTAAATCCTTATTAAGCACTTCAGTAAGTGACCTAATTTCCAAAAGTATCCGGCAAATCTCGCTGATTTTCTCTCTCTTCAAAATTCTTGGCCTGTGGTATTTGTGTAAACACCCAATGCCTGAAGAAAAGACTCTTTTGGCTTTGAAAGCAGATGTATCCTACGCTCTTTGGTCCAATGGAAGGCGTTGCGTTTCTCCATTGTCTGCCTTTTCTTGAGACCTAACATGGACCAAAACATGGTCTGGGAACTTTGGTTTGTGGTCTTGCAAGGTGCTGCTGAGTGTTGAGATGAGAGGTAAAGAGCTGAAGAGAGTTTGTCATTTGCAGTGTGCCCTACAAACTCCAGAAACGATGAAACATTCTTGAGTGCCCTCTACTGCCACCGTGACTATTAACGACTTATGTACCTATAGAGACAGAGCACACTCCTGTGACACTGAGCATTCTGGCCCTGACCCAGCAAAGCACTTAAACACATGCTTCACTTTAGATACCACGTTTTGAAAATATTATCTCCTACCCTTACCAAAACCACCATGCAATATTTCCTGCCCATGGCTCAGGACCTCATCATACAGCCTGGTCCCAAAAGCACTGGGCTTGATTCCATTTTGACTTTACATCAAGGGGGAAAGAAACATTTCCATGATTAAAACTGTCGCTTTGTTATTTTGATTCTCGTCAGCGGCCAGCTCCCATCCCAGAGCTGCAGCCTGTGCTGATGTGGCCCCGGGGTGTCAGGATCCCGACAAGGGCAGTGAGGGGGCGAAGGGTCAGAGCAGGGGCAAACCTGAGGCTAGGAGGAGCAGAGGAGTTTGTAGTCGGGTTCCAGGCTGGGGTTGATACTAAGGATCGGAGTCCAAGTTAGGTTTCAGGGTCTGAGTCAGGAGGCGAAGTCCGGATCAAGCCGAGGTCCAAGGCAGGAATTCAGGAGCAAGAAGCAGGAACTGTCATGGCAACTCTAGGAGATCCACACTGTTTCCTGGACACTTCCTGGATTGCCCCTCAGGTTTATATAGTGCAGAGAGCCAATCAGGAGCCAGGAGGTTGCCATCTGTCAAACCCTTGAGGTGGAACTTCCCATGGTCTGTGTCCAGACCAGTGTCCAGGAAGTGGAGTGCAAACTGGTCACAGCTGCTGCTGGGTGGTAGCCTAGAGATACCAGCTGCCTGGTAGTTCTGCAGGCCTGGGTCCTAGACCTGTGGGGCCTTACACCTGGAAGCTGTTGTTGTTCAGAGAGTCTCATTCACACCTGATCTGGTCTGGTCGCTCAGACATCACCATCTTCCTTAGCTTGAAGGGAAGCAGCCAGAGAAATGCTTTATAACACACTATCCACCAAAGGGGCCCTTCGCTCCTTACTCCAAAGGGAGTTTTACCTGAGTAAACACTTCTGGATTCGGTCCCTAAGCAAGGACACATGTTTGAAACAATGTGATTGTTTAACCTGAGCGTGTCCATTCAGATTGCTAGTGCAACTCCATACAAGTTGTGGTCTTGATCAATAGCGATCATCCCTCTTTCAGGACAACAGCCATGTGCTAGCACCTGCTCCGATCCCACCCATCTCGGTTTGTAATATCACCTAGAAGGTGGAGCTGATGTCAGGGCCCCCTCATTCGGACACATAGGAAGAGCCAGCTCCTGGCCCAGAGATTTTACCAGCTAAATAGACAAGGGGTGGGAGAAAAGAATTAGTATCCCCCAATGTCCCACTGAGGAACTGAAGGATCAGACAGACAAAGTGACTTGCCAAGCTGGGGCAGAGCGAGGAAGTGACCCCAGATCTCCTGGGTCCTAATTGACAACCTGAGCCACAACAAGAGCATCATTCTTGTCCTCCTGAGCTTGTATGATAAGGTTCATAGAATGCCTTCAGAGCCATCTCAATCCAGCCAAAAATGGTGGTGGAAAAATTCCATGCTTTGAAAATGAAAGAAGGTACATTTTTTAACCAGTTCCACTTGTCAGCCAGCCACATTGGATCCAGGCTGGTTTCCCCCCCGCCCCCATTTTCCAGCGGAGATATCACATTCGAAAGCGTCACCTCGCCCTAGGTCATAAGCAACTTTGTCGGACTGCCTCTGCTTGGGATATGCCAGAGCTCCTCATGTCACCCAGAGATAGTGGGTGGAGTGGTGTCACCTCTGAAAGGGAGTCTAGGGGCTTTTCTATTTAAAGGAAAGTCTCTGCAGCATGGGGGAGGTAGTTTGCTACCCAAATCTTTGAAGAGCAAAACTATTTATCTGTCTGCCTTTCTAATGTGATAGCAGTATCCCAGGGGTCGGCAACCTTTCAGCAGTGGTGTGCCAGGTCTTCATTTATTCACTCTAATTTAAGGTTTTGTGTGCCAGTCATACATTGTAATGTTTTTAGGTGGTCTCTTTCTATAAGTCTATAATATATAACTAAACTATTGTTGTATGTAAAGTAAATAAGGTTTTTAAAATGTTTAAGAAGCTTCATTTAAAATTAAATTAAAATGCAGAGCCCCCCGGACCGGTGGCCAGGACCTGGGCAGTGTGAGTGCCACTGAAAATCAGCTCGCGTGCCGCCTTTGGCACACATGCCATAGGTTGCCTACCCCTGCACTATCCCCTTAAGAGCAAAGTAGGCAGGGAACCCTCTCCAGGGTATAAAATCAGAGACTTAAGGGCAGGCAGGCAGTCTATGGCACGGGCTAGTGAAGTAAGACCTGCAGGTGTTGTGGTAACCACTTCCCACACAGTACCAAGACCAGCCATCGGAGAAGCATACGCAGAACAAGCTATGCAGATACATTGGCACAGCTGAGGAATGCTCCTGCTGTCTGGTAAGAATGAATTCGGTCCAGCCTACAGAGATTCCTTGCTCTCTATTGGTGTTTCCCCCTCTGCACATTGATGTTCATTCAAATGTGCTTAATGATCCGTCCTAAGATGAAGAATCCACCAGCTGGTCTGACGTCCCTGGGGAAAATCCCCTCTGAGAGGCTGTCGTGCTAAGACATTTCACAGGCTGCGCTGTGATTAATGTGGAGTCTGTTTCTTGGAGCTACACGAGCCTGTTCTTCAGCTGGTGTAAACTGGGATAGCGCCAGTGATGTCCGTTTACACCAGTTGCCCCCAATATATTTTTAGGGGCTGGGCAAATGATGGGGGGAGGGTAAATGTTCATGGGTATTCATTCAAATGTGTACATGGCTGTGCTTTGGTACTGTTCATCTATCACACTGGATTATCGCATGAAGGAGGATGGCCCAGTGGTTCTGGTGGTGACGTGGTAGACCAAGGTTCAATTCCTGGCTCTTTCACAGCCTTCCTGTCCCTTAGTCTCTCTGCCTCAGTTTCCCCTCTGCAATGGGGACAATAGCACGTCTCTATCTCCCAGTGGTGTAGTGGGGATAAACACATTAAAATGAAGTGCTCAATGGGGGAGATCAAAGTACCAAAGACAGATGCTCTCCCTTTAGAAGCCTGCTATACACTTTCAGGTGTTACTTTCTGAGCTGCAATGGAAGGGGTTTGATCCCCACTGCTTTCAGCGCTGAGTTTGATCCCCACGGAAAACCCCAGTGTCTGTATGTCGCTGGCCACTTGAGTTACTGGCTTGATTGTTCTTAGGGAGCAATTTTCCCAGCTGCGTGCATTACACTGGAATTCTCGGGTGCTCTTAAATTCATTTAAAAATGCAAATGAATATTCGTGGATTCCAATTGTTTTCACTATTTACCCAGCATCTCTCCTGACAGGGCTTGCGCTAGAGAGGGGTCACGCAGACTTCCAGGCCTTCCCTGGGCTTTCGCGTGGAGTCCTGCCGGGGTAAGGACTACAGCACCTGAACTGCCATTACTAAGATGAATGTATTATCGCGGTACTGCCTAGAGAGCAGGATCTCACTGTGCTAGGAGCTGTACAGTCATAGAGCAAGGTCCAGTCCCTGCGCTGTCATCGGAACGACTTATGGTTCATTGCCATTTATTTACATCATGCTCAGCCCTGTGCGATCCCTACAGAAAGACAGGCTTTGCCCCAAAGCGCTTGTGTTCAGAAAGACAGGGGTGGGGGAGGGCTACAGGCCCTGAGTCTCTGCTGGCCTGCGCTTTGGGCGGCTGCACACTTTGTACTCTGTGTGGTAATTGAAATTCATATATTTGAAAATGTAGAAAACATCCACAAATATTTAAATAAATGGTATTCTGTTCTTGTTTAACAGTGCGCTTAATCGCGATTAATTTTTTTAATCGCTTGACAGCCCTAATTAAGATACATTGAGTACATTATCCCCAATTCAGCAGGCTCCTCTGTGCATGCCATGGAACAAATGATTACTGAAGCAGCAAAATATTCAGTGGCTGGTTATTGTGGGATGGGTATATATTGTCCCGATGGCTTACTGGTAGCCAAGCCCCTAGAGACTAGAGGAATTATTTTCAGTTATTACGTGCACTGCTGATCTGAAGTGCAAAAAGCCCCATTAGAGCCAATGCGGGCCCCTTATGCCAGAGCTGGAAGTTGGTCTGTGACTTTTGCTTCTTTTCTGACTTAACCTGCCATTGCTGAATCATTTGAAAATGAGAGAGAGAGACTAAAATGTCTGGAATATGAACACGTTTTCAGGGATAATTGGGTAGCTGATGGCTTTTAAGAGATTAAAAGGGCACAGCGATTTCTTAAACCTGGCCGACAATTTGGTGGCTCACTCGCTAATGCCCCCTTGACTTCTAATTTAATACTCTGAAAGCCTAGCAGTTAAGGGAGACGTGAAACTTTTAGCTGACTAATAGGAGACTGACTGCTCTGTCTGACGTACTAGGTGCATAAAAAGAGCACAGAGGCTCAAAGTAAATAATAATAGGTCTTAGAAGCTGGATATTCAGTCGAGATGGACAAGATCTGCTAGTTTATTCAGTTCAACTCCAGGCCAGCATAGGCCTGATCCCGACAGTATAATTTTCTGTGCTTTTCAATCTAATTTGAAATGTCTGAGGAGATGAGATTAGAACCATTTCCCTTGGGAGCCATATCTGCGCTCTGGCAGATCTCCCACCATTCATAGTTGCTCTGAACTCTTTAATTCTGTGCTTTGCCAATGTGGCTTGGTTTCCAGCTCCCAGCGCCTTGAAAATGTTGGCGCTCAGGGTACAAATAAAACTACTGGGGCCTGTTGAATTCTTTAGAGCAATGTATTTTGGAAAGGCAGCAGAGCCATGATCCACCGTATGAGGAGACAGCCACGCCGTAGCTCTTCTGTGGAGCGAAGATATTTGCAATACTCCAGACCAGGCCCGGAAAACAAGCCTCTTTGGGTTTTGCCTCCAAACCAAGACCCAACTGCTTTGAATATAGGGGTTCAAATCCAGCCCCCTTGTTTTAATCTGAGGGAGGGTCAGATTGGAGTCTAGATCATTATACATGGATGATTTTAATGAGTCACGTTGCTTTAATCCTCTGTCTTTATGTCCTTCTAAAAGACTGCCGGAGGTGCTCTCCTGCTGAAATCGTAACCTTATTTTCTGCTACAAAAGCTGCTGTGATAGAGAACGCTGTTTTGTACTCGGCTCTGTGGCCCAGTGCTAGAGGCGAAGTTTCCTTTGAAGTCAGGTATAAGCTGATTTTTCTCCGCTGCTGCACAGGAAGCCTGGAAGCTTCTTCTCAGACAAATTCTCCTGCGTTGTTATCTTGCTACAAAAAGGGCATGATCTCTAGGAAACCGCCTTATCCCAGCCTGAGCCAAGCAAGCGTGACTCCATCATTAGAGGCTGCTATTTCCCCGCTCATTGTTACAGACTGGGGCTTTATCCCTTAGCTGTAACTGGGCGCACACTACTGATTTTTAGCTTTTCAGATGGACTTAGTGTTCTGGAAGGGCACCAGGCCAAAACCCCCGGAGAATCTGGATTCTGCATGAAATAGGAGGGGCGGCGACTGCCTGTGTAGCTGTTCTGCAGATAGAGAGATTTAGTTTCCAGGCTGGGTGGCAGCTCCTTTCACCAGAGCACTGAATTCACCAGGGAAAACAAACAAACCATTGATCAGCAGCAAGAACACTGCCCTGGAGCTGGCAAACGGGAGAGTCAAACTCAGGTGAAGATGTTTCCTTGGAAGAGTTCACGGGATGAGCTCGCTGTTTAACAAGGCAGCATGAAAGTCCTTGATGCCTCCCTTGGGCTTGTGAGTTTCTTTAAAATGTTCCATTTTTACAGGGAATTTTTCTTTCCAGATTTTGCTCTTCATCCCGTGTCCAAGGGCTCATATCTAGTGCTTAGAACAGAAGGAAGGGGAGCCTGGATCGCTGGTTTCTAGTCCCAGCTTTACCAGACTGGCAGTGACTTACTAGTGTTAGGGACCAAGATGTAAGCAGTCTGGCCTAGTGGTCAGGGCAGGAATCGGGTCTCGTGGGCGGAGCAGGCGACCAGGTTGGGGGACGAAGCCAAGGGTCAGCTCCAGAGTCAACTGCCAATTACAAGACCCAGGGGTGGAGCCAGAGTCAGAACCAGGAACTGAAGCTGAGGGTCAGAGCCAAGGTCAGATACCAAATGCCACAGCCGAGGGTTAAGCCGGAGTCAAGGTGAGAAGTTGGAGTCGGAGCCGGGACTGGTCACTGAGGAGTGGAGGCGAGGCATAAGGAGAGGCAAGGATCAAGCATGGAGCAGGAGCATGGTGGGAACAGGGGCGAAGGCGGGAGCCAGCGGCAGAGCAGGAGCCAGGAATAGGGTTGGGTGTACGAAGCAGGCACAAGCAGGGTCCAATGCAGTCAAACAGGAAACCACCTTGTGGCTCAGACAAACGTCCTGGTCCTCCTCCTGGCTTAAATAGCGTAGTTGGACCAATCAGTGGAGCTGAGCGATCCTCCAATCAGAGCTCCGGGGGTGGTGCCTTGGCTGGGGCTATAGCCCCAGTAGCTTCTCAGCCCAGCGCACTTCAGTAGCTATTGGGTGGAGGCCAGGATGTGGCAGCTGTCTGGGCACTCCCAGGCCAGGGTTCAAGACCCAGGACATCACACCTAGCTGGAGAGAAGCAGGTGTGATGGTTGGAGATGTTGTGGGGGAGCAAAGGAAGGTTTTGTGGCTACGGCACTGGAGTTGAATCCAGGAGACCAGGGTTCACTTCCAATGCACCCTGTACCTCCCTCTACCCTTCACTCATTTACCTTGCCTAGTCGCCCGGCGTGCTGGGCTCTGGATTTGCCTCATAAGACGCACAGCTTCTGTTGACATTGCTGTGCACTACACATGTGAGGAGACAGGGCTGCTCTCCAAAACGGCAGCCTGAGTCCAGTTCCTCCTGTCAGGCTTGGTGAATAAATCCCAGAAGGGCAGTTACTCCTTCCCCGTGGCTGCTTCTAGGGCAGAGGAAGAACACGTGTAGCAGTAGATCATCTACCTCCCCCACCATGGCCTACTGGTCCTCTCAATGGCCCTGCACACGCAAGGAGGCAGAGGCGGATTGGACCCTGGGAGACGGGAATGCACCTCACTTGGCGAACAGCAGGCGTAGTCTCAGTGCTAAGTCACTGTCACTCATCCAGCTCTAGGAGTTGTTCTCATTCCGTGGCATCCCTCCCGCTCATCTGTTGTTTATCCTCCTGACAATATGTTCAGCCCACGGCTGATCAGCCCACTCTCCCGCTCCTCTTCCGCCACAACGGCTGAGTCGGTTTCGCCGTTCCGCTCACTGCTTCGGTTCTCTGGTCCCATGTGACCGTTTCCTTCGTCCTCCTGGGGACGGGGAACCTCTTTGCCACCCTCTTCTTGGGGCGAGGGGATGATAGCCCTGTTACTGTCCTTGATTTACCTCTTCCTTTTGATGCTCTGACCGTCCTGAGTGAACATAGGCCCTGACGTGCTGATGAGTTGTTTTTATCTGTGCGGAGCCGCTGGAGGAGTGAAAAGTTCTGAGGTGACCGTGACATTCTGGGGTACAATCCAGACCAGTTGTGGGGGAGGCAGTGTCACCCCTGCCCTGTTACCTGGGCTGCCTTGCAATGCCTGGCTGCTGGAGCCTCCAACCTGGACTGCTCACACCCAGCCACCAATATGCAGGTCACACCCAGATGTGTTTGTGTAACTGCAGCCTGCCAGTCACACCTTGGCTCTCACCAGCCTGGGTTATACGGCAGGATGACCCCAACATACCCCCAGTCCTGGATCTTCCCCACCCAAAGTGTATGTCCTGTACTGCCCAGCTCTCTCCTGGACAGTCTAAATATATAAAGTCTGTTATTCCTTTAAGAGTATAAATACACAACAGCTTATTACTTGAATACTTACCCAGACACTTTGACTTAAACACACAGGATTGGGTAAAACAATAAAACAAGTTTATTAACTACAGAGACAATTTAAGTGAGCCCAATTAATGAGGCATAAGAGTCAGAAATGATTACGAGTAAAATGAAGATAAAACACCGTTTAGCCCCCAACTTAACAAACTCCATTCGATTCAAGCAAAGTTTCTCACCCCATGCTTCTACGAGTCTTACTGTCCAAACTCTTCAGGTCAGGATCTCTCCCCCAGAGTCCAACAGCTGTTTCCTTTGTCTTCTCAGGTGGCAGAGAATGAGGTGGACAGGAAGAGGGAGAGAGAGGGCCCCTTGGGGTGTTTGCCCATCCTGGTCATCATTTTTTAGTTTCTCTTTGAAAAGCATTTCCCGCTGAGAACCAGGACACACAGAATCTGGGTGGAAGGATGTCCCCTGCTGTTTTTTTCCACCTGGGTGAGCTTCCTTTGTTGCCCCTTCCTGTTTGCTGACTCTGTTTACTGTTTAAATGCAAATTAAGACAAGCATACACTCCTTTGTTCCAGACAGATCTGTTTGACGCCTTTTGCCTGGGCAGGGCTATGAGGGTTTTGAACATGGGCTAATAACATTATACAGGGGAATTTCATAACCGTACACATAATGCTGCTGCATCAATTTTCCTCTGACGATACTGACCTGCAAGCTATGAATTTTCAAATGATACCTCACAAGGCATAGCTTGTACAAAGATTATTGCAATAGTGTGTACGGTGTGAATACAGGGCTGCATTCCATCACCAGTGACACCATTTAAAAATCTGATTTGCAGAGGTGTAAAGTGTTACGTGGATTACAGTAACACCTAAAGGCCCCAATTGAGATCAGGGGCCCATTGTGCTGGGCGCTGTACAGACACATAACAAAGACAGTCAAAGAAATTTACAATTTACGTTGGCAAGATAGGCAAAAAGTTGGAGGGGAAACTGAGGCACAGAGAAGGCATGTGCACAGCAGGTCAGTGGCAGAGCCGGACTAGAACCCAGGTCTCGACTCCCCAAGCACTAGACCACACTGCCTCTCTTAGGTTAGTGACTGACTCCATGAGGTGCAAAGTGATGGAGAATCGGGCTCTCAAAGACACAGCTGCACTTCCCATTTAATCCAGTGTGATACTGGACTCATGGCAACCACATTATAGTGGGCACCTAGGCAGGGGTACGTTTAAACCAGAGCTTAGGTTTCAACAGTTTCCACGATGCTATTTACATAAGGGGCCAGAGCCGCTGCTGAGTCATGTGCCCCTCCCCCGCCGCCTGGAGGAAATCCAGCGGAGTCAGCCTGAATGCCCCTGAAGACCTTGCTGCAGAGAAGCCCGTCAGTACCCTTTCCTCGCACAGGCTGTGGCTTTAAATCATAACCCCCCCCCCCACCCATCAGTTATCCCTCCCAATACCCGTATAGGCAGGTACTGTCATCCTCATTTTACAGATGGGGAAACTGAGGCACGTGCCTGTTAAATGACTTGCCTGAGGCCATGCACCAAGAACTGGGGCTTCACTTTATGCATGTGAGTAATTCCTTGTGTGGCAACATAAAGTGAGCCATGGACACAAAGCAGGGGCAGGATTGGAGCCCAAATCAATAGCACCCACGTCTTGTGCCTCTGTGCCCCAATCTCCCTAAAGAAGATTTCACTTGAAACACAGCCAACCCTCTTGACAGATGGCAGGAGATGTTTAGGATTATGAACTGTTGATCTAAACTTGGCCTTAAATTGCTCTAACTCAAATATTCCCCATTACGTGAGAGGAACGTTGAACTTGCGGTTAAGGCAAAACATTACCAGCCCTGTGTGTAATAACAAATCTGCCACCCTTGCTATTGTCATTCTATAAAGAACAGAGGGTTCTTATACGGACTGAAAGCCTTACTAGAGCTGGTCTGGGGGGGGGGAACCCACATATTTTTCCTGTGAAAAATATTGATGAAAACATTTTTCTGTGGAAGATTATGACTTGAATGCCAACATTTTAGTTTTTTCAACTGGAAAAATTGACATTTTCTGTGGCAAGTAGACATTTCTAATGTTAAAACCAATGTAGTCAAAACCCCAGTTTTCTGCGGAAAAACCGTTTCAACAGGAAACGTTTGACCTGTCCTAATTCTTAAATGTACCGGTCCAGGCTCTGACCCTACAAAACAGCCACATCCCCCATTGCTCACTCTGGTGGGAACTGGAAGTGATCAGTTAATCGCCCAAAGGCAGATTTTCTTTGCATGAAAATGAATGAGTTTATTCTAGTACCTGTTTTCCTGAGATGATGCACTTAAGATATGATAGTGATAAGACTCATCTAAGTACATGGAGAGAGATTTCAGACAACACAATTAAGAACTCAGCTCTCCTATTTAAAACCATATTTTGTCTAAATAGGAGATGTCTGCTGAAAGAATTAATTTCTCTGACTACAGTCACCTCCCTGGAAATGTTACAGTTTTCTTTGATTTCATGGTTGAAGCGATTAGTCTGGTCTGACATCCGAGAATAACGAGCTTAGGGAATTTGTGGCAAAGGAGAAGAGGAGAACTTTACTAAAAAGGAGAGAGTCCCTTTAAAAGAAAAGGAAAGTAGTTATTTTGAAGCCAAGTGTCTGCTGAAATTGAGAACATTGTCTGAAGCAAGTTCCATTGTTAAACATGTCAAGCTGTTTGATATGTTCTATTAATGTCGAATGCTTTTGTGATGCTCGGATGCATTTAAGGCTCTATAAAGCCAGGTAAAATAATGGAATGGTGATTTTGGGACTGCATCAACAAAGAATTAGAGGCCCAAAATATAATGAATGCTAGTCAACATGGCTTCATGGGAGGTAGGTCTTTTCAAACAAACCTGGTGTGTGTATGGCAGCGGGGGCAGGAGGGGTGTTATTTTTTTAAGGACTACAGGTCTGGATGACAAAGGTAACTTTGTGAATATAGTGTACTCAGATTGTTTCCAAGGCATTTGATTTAATATCACACGACATTTTGATAAAAAATACTTGTGTGCTAAGGAATTAACAGGACACACACTAGCTGGATTAAAAACTGACTCACTGACAGATCTCAAAATATAGCTGTTAATAGGGAGACATCAATGAACGGGGCTGTTTCTAGTAGTGTCCCCCAGGGACTGGTTCTTGATCCAATGCCATTTACTATTTTTATCAACGATCTAGACTATGATATAAACAATTTGCTGGTGAAATGAGCAGATGGCTTAAGGAGTGGTGGGGTAGTAAATATGTTCCTGTTACAGAGTGAGCTGTATTGCCTGGTTAAATGGGCACAATCCAGCAAAGTGTTTTTACTACAGCCAAATGCAAAGTAATACATCTGGGAACCAAGAACGCAGGTTATGTCGACAGGAGAGGAGCCATTGTTTTGGAAAGCAGTGACGGAGGGTCAGGGCCGGCTCCAGGCACCAGCCGACCAGGCACGTGCTTGGGGCGGCACCTTAGAAGGGGCGGCCAATGTTGGGGTGGCGGGGGGTGCTCGAGGGTTTTTTTTTGGTATTTTTTTTTTGTTTCGGCCGGGCAGCGCGGGGGGTGTTTCGGCGGCACGGCGCTGGGGGGAGCGGGGGATTCGGCGGCACGGCACGGCGCTCCGGGGGATTGGGCGGCCCGGCCTGGCGCTCGGGGGGGCGGGGGGTTGGGCGGCGCGGCACTCGGGGATTTGGCCGGGCCCTCCTGGCGCTCGGAGGGGTGGGGGTTTGAGGGGCGCGGCGCTCGGGGGTTTGGCCGGCCTGGCCTGGCGCTCGGGGGGGTGGGGGTTTGGCCGGCACGGCGCGGCGGGGGTTTGGCCTGCGCGGTGCTCGGGGGGGGCGGAGGTTTGGCCGGCACGGGGGTTTGGCCGGCGCGGCGCTGGGGGGGTTGAGTGGCCCGGCGAGGCGCTCAGGGGTTTGGGCGGCGCGGCGCTCAGGGGGGCGGGGGTTTGGGCAGCACGGCGCTCCGGGGGTTTGGGCGGCACGGCGCTCCGGGGGTTTGGGCAGCGCAGCACTGGGGGGGGTTGAGCGGCCCGGCGAGGCGCTCGGGGGTTTGGGCAGCGTGGCGCTCCGGGGGTTTGGGCGGCGCCGCGCTCCGGGGGGGCGGGGGTTTGGGTGGTGCGGCGCTCCGGGGGTTTGGGCGGCGCGGCCCTCCGGGGGGGCGGAGGTTTGGCCAGGCCGGCGCGGCGCGGCACTCGGGGGTTTGGCTGGCCGGCGCGGCGCCCGGGAAGGCGGGGGTTTGGCCGGCCCGGCCCGGCGCTCGGGGGGTTTGGGTGACCCGGCCCGGTGTGGCGTGGTGCTGTGGGGAGGGAGGGGTTTGGGCTGGGCTGGGCAGCGCGGCGCTCGTGGGGGGGGTTGGCGGGGCGGCGCTCTTCTTTTTTGCCTGGGGCGGCAAAAAAGTTAGAGCCGGCCCTGCGGAGGGTACACTGAAGCCGGAGGAGTAATATCCAGCTTGGATAAACATACACGTGCTAGCTTGGATTGAGCCACTGTGCTAAAAATAGCAGTGTAGCCCCAGCGGTGTGGATGGTGGGGCAGGCGAACCAGCCGAACACACTTGTCTTAAATGGGATTGTACTCAAACGGCTATCCTGTGCCGCCGTGGCTACACAGGCGCCCACTTTCCTTGGCGCCGGTGGGGGCTTGCACCCCCCACCCCGACTCTGCCCCCTACCTGCCCCTATTGGACCCCTCCCCAAATACCCACCCTGGCCCCGCCTCTTCCCCGAGTGTGCCGTGTTCCTCCTCCTCCCTCCCACCGCTTGCTGCGCGAAACAGCTGTTTCGCGGCACAAGCGCTGGGATGGGGGAGAAGCAGGACTCGGCAGCGCGCTCAGGGCGGAGGCGGAGTGAAGGCGGAGGTGAGCTGGGGCGGGATGGCGGGGTGGGGAGCTGCCGGTGGGTGCAGAGCACCCACCAATTTTTCCCCGTGGGTGCTCTAGCCCCGGAGCACCCATCGAGTTGGCGTCCATGCGTGGCTACACTGCTATTTTTAGCAGATAGCTCATTCAGAGCTAGTATGTCTATGTTTGGTTGATGCAATGTAATATACTGAAACTTCTGTGAGGCATTGGACCTGGTACCAAGCGACGGTTTGATTACAAAACTAGAGCAATAGAAACTGAACATGGCACACATTCAATGGATTAAAAACTGGCTAACTGATATGTCTCAAAACGCCACAGAATCCTGTGGCATCTTATAGACTAACAGACGTATTGGAGCATGAGCTTTTGAGGGTGAATACCCACTTCGTCAGACCACATGTGGTGGAAATTTCCAGAGGCAGGTATAAATATGCAGGCAAGAATCAGTCAATTGACTGATCAGACTGATTCTTGCCTGCATATTTATACCTGCCAAAATCTTGACCAAAGCTTATGCTCAAATAAATGTGTTAGTCTCTCAGGTGCCACAAGTACTCCTGTTCTTTTTGCGGATACAGACTAACACGGCTGCTACTTTGAAACTTACCACTTCACTGGCCCTTTAACAGTGTCAGTGACCTCTGCTACTAGGTCTCTGGAAGGCTTTTTCACTGTGTAAAGTTCAGGGCCGGCTCTAGGATTTTTGCCGCCCAAAGCAAAAACAATTTTGGCCGCCCCCCCATTTTTTAATTACCCCCCCGCCTCAACTCCGCCCCTTCCCCAAATCCCCAGCCCTGCCTCCTCCCGCCAGGCTGTTTTGCGCGCCGCGGCTGCTCGGGATCTCCCCCTCCCTCCCAGGTTTGAGAGCCTGGGAGGGAGGGGGAGACTCCGAGTGGCCGCGGCGCGGGCGCCGCTTCTCCCCCTCCCTCCCAGGCTCTCAAGGGATGGGGGTGAGGAGGAGGGATGCGCCCGCAGCTGCAGGGACCTCCGAAGGGGGAGGAGGTGGAGTGGAGGAGAGGAGAGGAGGAAGAATCACACCAGGCAGCGGCAGCAGGCTGAGGGAGTCTCCAGGAAGGGTTAGAGCAGGGAGGGGAAGAGGCGGGGGCATCATGACCCAGGTGTCGGGTGGCAGGGACGGCTGTGCTAGGGGAGGCACTGCCTTCCCTTGCCTATTATACCCACTGCCCATGGGAGAACAGGATTGCCTGCATTGCCCCTCCTAACATTGCAGCTCAGTATTAAGACAATGACTATAATCCAATCTCATGCTTCCAGGCTTTAGCTTGTCATCTCCAGAGATCAGGAAGGATTTTTTCTCCCCATGTATAAATGGTCAGGTGCATTCTGGGTGGGGTCTTAGGGGATTTTTGTTTGTTTTCCTCTGAAGTATCAGAGATTGGCTGCAGCTGGATATGGGACACTAAACGGGGTGGACCAGTAGTGCTCTGAGGTGTTAGAGAGAATCTTGTTCTAGATGCCTGCATGGTGTGTCTTGTTCACATGCACAGGGCTATCACGATTGCCAGATTTGGGATCGAGAAGGACTTTCCCCCCAGTTCAGACTGGGATGATCTGGGCATGTGCCATCTAATCTATTCGCTGCCATTGCAGAGGTGCGCAAAGGCGATGCCTGGGCGGGGCAAGAAAGGTCACATGCCCCTCCCCAGATGCCTGGGGGGGGCACATTCATCAGAGAACCGCAGCGGTGAAAGGAGCAGAATGTGGGGCCACCGGGCGGCCCCACGCCGGCAGCTCCTCCGGCATGGCCATTCCACACAGCTGCATCTCCTGTCTGGGGTCTGTACAGCCCCGCCGGAGGAGCTGCCAGTGAGGGGCGCTGGCTCCTGGGAGTGGCAGCCCCACATTCTGCTCCTTTTGCTGCTGCGGTTCCCGGTGTAGCAGGAGGATAGAGTCACCCCAGATAAGATGGGATGGGGAGGGGACAGGGCGAGCGCAGGACCCCGGGCTGGGGGAGGGGACGAGTCACGTGAAGGAGTCATGTGGGGAGGTCACGTGCCCCCCCCTTTAGCTGGTGCCTCCCTTCGTATCCCTCCCATGAGTCGCTGACTGCAATGCTTTAATCTGACTAAAGTCTTTGGACTCAATTTAAATTTGTCAATCCCAAAGCGAAAAGTGTGATCATCTACTTGGATCTCCCGTGTAACGCAGGCCAGAGAACTTCCCTGAATGAACTACAGCAGACCCTTTTGGGGGGAAAAAAAATCCCGTCTTGATCTTAAAATGGCCAATATTAGATAATCCGCCACAGCCCTTGGTAAATTGTCCCAAGGGTTAATTAATTACCCTCCCTGTTAAAACTCTGCACCTTATTCACCCAGTCAGGGGGATCTGGGTGAAACTTCATGGTCTGTGTAACGCAGGAGGTCAGACCAGATGATCTAATGCTCACTTCTTCTGCCATTAAACTCGAAGAAACGGATTCTGTAAAAAACAGAAGGCGAAACTCAAGAGATGCTATAAATGGCGATGAAAGTTACATGTTGGTAAAAGGAGGAAAGTCAATTTGGGCAAACTGACAAGGTCAAATCCCTCCCTCTGGTAACTTCACTGAGGTCACATCAAGGATAAATCTGGCTTATTGACTAAAATTTATGGCTGGAATTTTCAACAAAACTCGGCTCGTGCAGCTGGGATGAGATTTTGCATTGGGTGCTGAGCTCTTCGGAAAATCGTACCTTAACTGTGGGTGCTGAATACTTGAAGATCTGGCCTTAGATCTTTTGAAACTTAAACCTATAGAGAGAATGTTTGTGTGTGTGTGTGTGTATAACTACCCACTTATTATTAATTACATTATTGTAGGGCCTACCACCAGGGGGTCCTGCTCCGTCTTGGGCCATCACACCCCTTGAAAGTAGCAGTAGTCTGGCTATCGATGAGGGGCACAGAGTGGAAATGTGCTGTCTTTCGTGATGGTCTGAACACTGTTATAAACCGAAATGTCAAACCAGCATTAGCCGCAAAGCTCCCATGGGTTGAGCTGTCAGTTTTCTCGACGGAGCTCTGGAAGCATTGAGGACAGTGACAGTGAGTCATAAAGGTAATGATGAACTGGGTAAGGCCATTGAAAAGGTTTTCTAGGCTAAACTCAGTGCCTGCCCTCCCCTTGTTACAGTACACACACTAATGAGCTGCCTTAATTGCTAGCTGCAGAATATCAGTTTACTGGATGAAATACCTGGTGTAAAGGATTTTGCTTTACTGGCATCACAGTCGAACACATAGCAGGAGTCTGAGTCAATGCCTGGGAGCGGAGCCTCTTTAACTACCTGCCTTGTTGTTTGTGTTTAAGCAACAGGCAAATCTAAGAATTCCTGTTGTATATTACAGTAGCGGGGAGATCAGGGCCCTCTTGTGCTTGTAGTGAGGCAGTCACCCCGCTCCGGCTCAGCAAGGGTTAAAAGCCAGCCCTCAGAGAGGGCTGGGGCTGAGAGCCAATCGGAAAAGGCTGAGAGGCAGCCAATCAGAGCCAGGCTGGGCCCTATAAAAGGGCTGCAGGGCCAGAAGGCAGTGAGTCTCTCTCTCTCTCGCTTTGGAGAGAGAGATGGACCTGGCTGCCTGAAGGAGCAAAGGGTACCTTGGACAGAGCAATGCTGGGGAAGGGGCAGGCTGAGCTGGGGAGATCAGGCCTGGTAACCTCCCAGGCTGAGGCCTGACAGGAAGGCCTAGGGAGATACTGGGGCTTCAAGAGAAGGCAGCAGGTCCAACCCCCTTGCCAATGATAAGTGGCCATTATAGACTGCAGTTTGCCCCAGGGAAAGGGGGCTAGATGACGACTGGCAGTAGCCACTGAGGCAAGGTGGGCATAGGGGGAGGGGAGACCCAGAGTGTGGGGGTACTGCTGCAGGGCAGAACCCCAAGGTAATCGAGTATGCTGAAAGCACCGGGGTCCGGAAGGGACACGGGCGCCTGAGACAGGAGGGACACTAGCCAGTAGGAGGCGCTCTGAGACTGGAAAGAGCTAATTCCTGGACTGAGCAGCAGCAGGTGCTGTGCCGGTGAGTGTTCGAACTGCTACAGTGCTGTACGTATATATATTAAGAGACTGTCCCTGCCACGATGAGATAGCGAGCCAAACAGAAAAGACCGGCAACCATTATCCCCATTTTACAGATAGGGAGATGAGGCACAAGGTCCCAGATTTCAATGGCAGTTAGAAGCCTAAATCTTGTTGAGGATCTGGGCCAAAGAGATGACGTAACTTGCCCAAGGTCACCCAGAAAGTCAGTGGCAGAGCCAGAAATGATCTCACAAATCCTAGTGCAGTGCCTTAACCACAAGACTTTCTTGTGTAATGGAGAAGAACTGAATTGTGTTAACTAGACCTCTACCGCCGTAACAGCCATCCTGTCCTTTGCCAACACCCAGAAAACCCTTCTCAATTGATTACATTATGAATAAGAGGCCCAAAGCGTGACTTTTCTTCTGCTCAAACAACAATCGAGTATGCTGAAAGCAACCTGACTTCTCCTCTTTGTCATGATGTTAGGAGCCAGCCGACCCAGTGTTCTGTTTCCCACCCACTCTTGGGGTGCTGGGCCCACGAATTGGGTAAAACAACCAAAGTGGAGCTCGGTGTCTCCCGCTGGCCTTGGAACCAAACTGTAAAATCTCTGTGCATGGAGGGAGGGAGGTTGGAAGGCATGTGATTTAGATGCAGAGACCTGCGAATTTGGTTTGTCGATACAGCGCCTAGCACGATGGGGTGCTCCTGATCCGTGAATACAGTTCCTAGGCATTAGGATAATACATAATAAATAGGGCCCTACCAAATTCACGGTCCATGCTGGTCAATTTTACGGCCACAGGATTTGAAAATTAGTCAATTTCACGTTCACATCTGAAATGTCAGGGTTGTAACCGTGAGGGTCCTGACTCAAAAGGGAGTTGGGGGGGGGCAGGGGGCGCGGCTGCAAGGCCGTTGTAGGGAGGATCACAGGATTGCCACCTTCACTTCGAAGGGCTCTGAAAGCAGCAGCTTCCTGAAGCCGGAGGAAGCTCCCAGAGGTGAGTCTGATCACCCCCGTCCTGGGAGCGCCCCAGACAGGGGCTCCTGGCTGCTAGCCCCAGCTGGCTGGGGAGGGCCAGGACTTGCTCTTCCCCTGCACAGCCCCTTTCGGGGGGAGATCAGACCCATCTCTGGGTACCTCCCAGGGCTGCAGGAAGCTCCGTGGCTGGGCAGCAGCCCTGCAGCTTCCTGCAGCTGGAGGAGGTTCGTGGAGGTGGAGGCAGATCCGATCCAGGTGGAGGTGGACCGTCCTAGCTGCTAGTCTCGGCTGGTGGCAGATTAATACATGGACCCACAGGGCCCATGCTCAGGAGCTCTGGCCAATTTGGGGCCACCTCCCAGAAAAATGGACACCCCAAGCCCTGGCCACGGGGAGCCTGGGTACCCTGAAACCAGGCAGGAGCTGTGGGGGCAGAAGCCCCAAGTCCCTGCAGGAGCAGCGGCGTGCCGGCAGAAGCCGCTGGGGTGGAAGCCACAAGCCCACCCCCAGGCTGACTTCAGCACAGAAGTTCGGGTGGTACCACCCTCACTTCTGTGCTGTCTCGGGAGGTGGGTCTGATCTTCCCACCGACAGCAGTTGCGCAGGGGAAGAACAAGTCACGTCCCACCCCAGCTTGCCTGGACTAGCAGCTACAATCCCCCGGCTGGGGCGCTCCCAGCAGCATGGGGAAGATCGGATTTCACAGGGAAGGACTTATTTCACGATCCGTGACACGTTTTTCATGGCCGTGAAATTGGTAGGGCCCTAATAATGATAGCTTAGCAAACCTTATTTGTAGTATCACCCTCTTCATGGAAGACACAAGAAGTTATCCCGTTTGTTACTAATATCTGCTTTATCTGCACAAAGTACCTTAACTGCTTGTTCTCTGTTCTATAAAGCTCTTTCAGCTGTAAGGTTATCGCTTAACTCTTGCTGTGTGACATCAGAACTGTGCAGATGGGTTAAAATGCCAAGCAAATGGTTAAGAAACATTCCTCAGGAATTGATACAGATTCCCAGGTCTGCCAGGCTGTGTGCTGTTCAGTTCTTTGGTTGAGATTGGGAAGGGTTTTGTTTTTAATCAGGGAACAACTCCCCACCCCAGCCCACCACCAGGTATTGCCAAGGCTGGAACGATTTGTGTGGGCTCAGAAAGGCAGCAGTTATGCAGAATACCAATTGCAGTCTGGCTCGGTTGACCTGAAGCAGCCCTGATAGCAGGCTGGTTTTCATTTTGTAAGCATGGAGATGGAGATAGATAAAGCTAAAAAGCCTGTGAAAAGGTGGCTGGATGAATAGAAGGGGAAGAGCCAATGCTTTTTACGGCTGCTGATGAGTGACCTACCTGTGAGGAAGAAGGAAAGACACATACAGGGCCAGACCGTGTCCAGCAGTGAGTTGGGATGCGAAAGCGAAACGCAATCGTGGTCATTATATGCGTTGCCTGGGGCTAGCGCTTGTTTTCTACGCTGGCTGCCAGGAATCACAACCTTTCCTACGCCAGAGGCATTAATTAAAGAACTCAAGTACAACTTCATACTCAAATGGTGTCCCATTAGGCACTGTTCATCGACCGTTTGTTCCTGTCTGCCTTCCTCTGTTAAATATGGGCACGTTTGTTCTTTCGGATGGGAAGCTGTGTAATACTGAAGAGAAGACTATGCAAGTGTGAATTGGGAGTGCTTTGTTCCAGGTGGGCCTTCAGGGGTTGATTGGCGAGAAAGCTTTGAGCCAGCAGCCGTATAAAAAAGCAGCCAGTTGCGAACCGAGTGAGTGGCGAACAGAGGACAGGCAAATGGAGTTTGCCTGGGAGTTCGCTTTGGGGGAGTTCCCCCAGAGTGTTTTTGCCTTTCAGGCTTCTGTGAGCAGTAAATACAACATCTGAGGAGGCTCTCAAAAGGAAGACATTATGGATAGTGAGTGATCAGCTGTTGTGATCTGCACAGGATGTGCCATGTTTGTCTTTCTCCCGGAGGGTAGAAACGACTTTGTCTGTTTGAAGTGCAAGCTGGTCTCCATATTGGAAGAGAAGGTTAAAGGACTAGAGACCCAAGTATCAACTCTGCGTTGCATCAGAGAAAATGAAGATTTTTTTGGATAGAAGTCAGCATTTGGTACTGCAGGCACAGCATGTTGAAGAATCAGAGAGGGCAGTGCAGAATGGGGAAGAAAATTGACAGCATGTGACCTCCAGAAGAAGAAAGAGGAGAACCCATGTACCCCCAATGCAGATGGAGGTAAGAAACCGTTTTCAGGCTCTCTGCACAGGTACTATGTCGGAGAATGGTTTGGAAGAGTTATCTGAGGGAAGGGATCAGAGGGAGACCCCATCGAATGGAAGGCATGGAATGCATTGTCCTAGGGATGGGGGTTCCATGACTACCACTCCCAAGAGGAGAAGACGGGTGGTGGTCGGGGACTCCCTCCTCAGGGGGATGGAGTCATCCATCTGCTGACCAGACCGGGAGACTCGAGAAGTGTGCTCCTTGCCTGGAGCTAGAATCCAGGATGTGACGGAGTGTCTGCCAAGACTGATCAAGCCCTCGGACCGCTACCCCTTCCTAATTCTCCATGTGGGCACCAATGATGCTGCCAAGAATGACCTTCAGCGGGTCACTGCAGACTAAGTGGTTCTGGGAAGAAGGATAAAGGTATTTGAGGCACAAGTCTCATTCTTGTCCATCCTCCCTGTTGAAGGAAAAGGCCAAGGTAGGGACCATCGAATTGTGGAGGTAAATGCGTGGTTATGCAGGTGGTGTCGGAGAGAGGACTTTGGATTCTTGGACCATGGGATGTTGTTTCAGGAAGAAGGATTGCTAGGAAGAGATGGGATTCACCTAACGAAGAGAGAAGAGCATCTTCGCAGGCAGGCTTGCTAACCTACTTAAACTAGGTTCACTGGGGGATGGTGACCTAAGCCCTGAGGTAAGAGGGGAAGTAGGATACCAGGAGGAAATACAAGAAGGAGGGTGCAACAGGGGAGGCCTCCAGATTCATACTGAGAAAGTAGGACAATCGGGTAGTTATCTTATCTATATCTACTTTCTCTACACCAGTCATGATTTTATAGACCTCAATCATATCTAAGGGGAGATATGATTGAGGTCTCTAAAATCATGACGGGTGTAGAGAAAGTAGATAAGGAACTGTTGTTTACTACTTCTCATAACACAAGAACTAGGGGTCACCAAATGAAATTAATAGGCAGCAGGTTTAAAACAAATAAAAGGAAGTATTTCTTCACACAATGTACAGTCAACTTGTGGAACTCCTTGCCAGAGGATGTTGTGAAGGCCAAGACTATAACAGGGTTAAAAAAAGAACTGGATAAATTCATGGAGGACAGGTCCATCAATGGCTATTAGCCAGGATGGGCAGGAATGGTGTCCCTAGCCTCTGTTTGCCAGAAGCTGGGAGTGAGCAACAGGGGATGGATCACTTGATGATTACCTGTTCTGTTCATTCCCTTTGGGGCACCTGGATAGGATAGACAGGATACTGGGATGGATGGACCTTTGGTCTGACCTAGTAGGGCCATTCTTATGTTATCTCAGGTGCCTGTACATGAATGCAAGACACCTGGGAAATAAGCAGGAAGAATTGGAAGTCCTGGCACAGTCAAGGAACTATGATGGGCTTGGAATAACAGAGACTTGTTGGGGTAACTCACATGATTGGAGCACTGTCATGGATGAGTATAAACTGTTCAGGAAGGACAGGCTGGGGAGAAAAGGTGGAGTTGCACGGTATGTAAGAGAGCAGTATGATTGCAAAGAGCTCCAGTATGAAACTGGAGAAAAGCCTGTTGAGAGTCTTTGGGTTAAGTTTAGAGGCGAGAGCAACAAAGGTGATGTCATGGTGGGCGTCTGCTATAAACCACCAGACCAGGAAGATGAGGCAGACAATGCTTTCTTCGGACAACTAACAGAAGTTTTCAGATCACAGGCCCTGGTTCTCATGGGGGACTTCAATCACCCTGACTGGGAGAGCAATACAGAAGTGCACAGACAATCCAGGGAGTTTTTGGAGATTGCTGGGACACTTCTTGGTGCAAGTGCTGGAGGAACCAACTAGGGGCCGTGCTCGTCTTGATCTGCTGCTCACAAACGAAGAATTGGTAGGGGAAGTAGAAGTGGGTGGCAACTTGGGCAGCAGTGACCATGAGATGGTCAAGTTCAGGATCCTGACAAAAGGAAGAAAGGAGAGCAGCAGAATATGGACCCTGAACTTCAGAAAAGCAGACTTTGACTCCTTCAGGGAACTGATGGGCAGGATCACCTGGGAGGCTAATATGAGGGGGCAAGGAGTCCAGGAGAGCTGGCTGTATTTTAAAGAAGCCATATTGAGGGCGCAGGAACAAACCATCCCAATGTGCAGAAAGAATAGCAAATATGGCAGGCGACCAGCTTGGCTTAACAGAAATCTTCAGTGAGTTTAAACACAAAAAGGAAGCTTACAAGAAGTGGAAACTTGGACAGATGACTAGGGAGGAGTATCAAAATATTGCTCGAGCATGCAGGGGTGTATTCAGGAAGGCCAAAGCACAATGGGAGTTGCAGCTAGCAAGGGATGTGAAGGGTAACAAGAAGGGTTTCTACAGGTATGTTAGCAACAAGAAGAAGGTCAGGGAAAGTGTGGGATCCTTACTCAATGGGGGAGGCAACCTAGTGACAGATGTGGAAAAAGCTGAAGTACTCAATGCTTTTTTTGCCTCGGTCTTCACAGACAAGGTCAGCTCCCAGACTGCTGCACTGGGCAGCACAGTATGGGGAGGAAGTGAGCAGCCCTCAGTGGTAAAAGAACAGGCTAAGGACTATTTAGAAAAGCTGGACATGCACAAGTCCATGGGTCCAGATCTAATGCATCGGAGGGTGCTGAGGGAGTTGGCTGATGTGATTGCAGAGCCATTGGCCGTTATCTTTGAAAACTCGTGGTGACTGAGGGAGGTCCCGGACGATTGGAAAAAAGGCAAATATAGTGCCCAGCTTTAAAAAAGGGAAGAAGGAGCAGAAGGATATTGACAAACCGAAGGGAATTCAGAAAAGGGGAGGGACTGTTTTTTTCCAAACTCAAAGCACCATCCGAGTAAGCCATGCAAGCCACCACCCGTGGTTTGATGCCCCTGATGCAAAGGAATGCTTCTGCAGGCAGGGAGCTCTACTGGATGTAGTTTCTATTTGAGGCTTGAAGCATGCTGGGTCCAAACAATGGGTCCTGCTTCTTTGTTATGCACAGAGCGTGAACATCAGACCATTTTTCATTTCCCTGAGCTCACTTGCTATTTACAGTCTCCCAAGATAAGGCTGCAGGGCTTGGGGTTTTGGTTTTTTTTGGCGGGGGGGGGTTTGCTTTTTGAATCCAGGAGAGTGGGAGAACAGCTATTGTTGAGCAGTGACCGGGTAACATCACATTTCATTCGGCGCATGAGGGTCCGTGTGCAGGTTGAGAAAATGATGGTGGTTAGCGCTGCTGCTCTGGGGCTAGTTCTCAAGATGAGGGAAGGAAATTGCAGGGGTTGGCTTTCCCTTCTTGATAGGGAAATCAAAGGGATAGTATTACACAGCTGTGGAGCAGGATGCAGCATTGCTTTAGGTTGGCTTAAGCCAGCAGGTGGGGGTCACTTATGCACTTTGGAGTTAGGGTTCACTCTGTGGCCATCAGAGTGGCTGCAATTTATATTATGCCTCCATCAACAATAGTCTTCAATCAAGTTTCCAGTTAAGCCCCTGGTTCTATAGACTGCATGAGGCTCAGTGTCTTCAAAGCCACAGTCTGTTGCCTGGGGACCTTTTCCTTTGGACACCTGGAGATCAGGGAAAAGCATCTCAAAAACATACAGCTATTTGCTGTGCAAAACCAAAACGGTCAAGTAAGCCGCACCTCGCTTAGTGTTTGTAAGTGCCTTTCTGTTTGGGGAATGGTAAAACCTAATGTGTCAGACTTTTCACACAGTTACATGGAAAGGAAATGTACTGCATGTTCAATCGCAAATCACAGAGGAAATTCCCATGCATTCCTAGGGAGAGGCAAATTACACCTCTACCCCGATATAACGCGGTCGTGGGGAGCCAAAAATCCCTACCGCGTTATAGGTGAAACGCCGTTATATCGGGGTAGCAGCGGCAGGGCTCCGGACCCTTTAAAGCGCTGCCGGAGCCCCGCTGCTACCGCGCTCTATGCGAACCCGTGTTCTATCGGGTCGCGTTACAGCGGGGTAGAGGTGTAGTTGTGTGAGTGTGGGGGTGAGAGTTTCCAGCAACTCTGCTTACTGCTCGAACTGACCCAAACGTCTTTCTAGACTCTTTGACATTTAGCTAATCCTGTTTATGACACAATGAACAACAAACAGGTCTGAGAGGCTCATGGTGGCCTGTGTTTCTGAGGAGACCACTGCAGCATTGTGTACTAGTTGGAGCTTCCAAAGGACTGATGGCTTCATGGCCAGGTAGCAGGTATATCTCATGGCTTTAGTCCAGATGGGAGGTAGGGGGCAAAGGGGTGTATAAGTGAGGCTAGGTCATTGTCCACCGGGGTGGGACTGAGCCTCCTTGTCAATTGAGAATGGTATAGCAGCATCTCTGAGTAACACTTCCTGTGAGAGCTTTGCATCAGCGATGAGTCCAGGATCACTCCTAGACTCCAGACTGAGCTGACCAACTGTGGGTGTGCGGACGCAGCACTGGGGCTGCAAACTCCTCAATGTGCTTTCCCTTGCTCATCAGCCTCACCTGGGTCTTGCTCGGGTTCAGCTTCAACCAGCTGTGCTTCATCCATGAGCCGATCTCGTCCAAATAAAATAATAAATAAATGGAGATATCCCATCTCCTAGAACTGGAAGGGACCTTGCAAGGTCATCGAGTCTAGCCCCCTGCCTTCACTAGCAGGACCAAGTACTGATTTTGCCCCAGATCCCTAAGTGGCCCCCTCAAGGATTGAACTCACAACCCTGGGTTTAGCAGGCCAATGCTCAAACCACTGGTTCTTTCACTGCTAGTGGTCTGACTATGGGTGGTGAAGGATAGGTACAGCTGTGTGTCATCTGTGTATTGCTGGCACTTAACTCCATGTTGTCTGACCAGTTCATCTTGTGACTGCGTAGGTGGGTGAACTTGGTATCTATGAATATGAGGCCTTAAAAACACCCACTCAATGCACGTGTGGATTAAACACTATTTAAGCTTCCTTTCTGACACCGCTCTACCAATGCATCTCATTCCTGACCTGACCACCACCTGCTGCTTCGGTCTTGGCCTCCATTCCTCGCTCTGCCAACTCACTTGACTCCTTAATCTGGGGGGAAAGCCCCCTAGGCTAGTACTGGGCCACTCTTGAGCAGAGATGGCCAAATTTTGTGGTGGATTTGTGGGGTGGAGAAACATCATCTAGAGGCCAGTAAGGAAATACCACCCTTGAGAAAACCATGTACTTGAATGTAAATCTCCAGAACTGCGTTAAGTCTAGGTCACCTCATCCTCCTAGCGTCATGGCCAATGGTGCTTGGTCTTAAGCCTTCATGGTCCACTGCTTCCTATGTAAAATACAGAGCCAGGTGTCCTCTCATGGCTGCATGTTTGGCTGTTGGTCGCCGACAATGGGACACACTCTCACTTGGAAGTTCCTCCAAAAAGGCCTCCCCCCTCATCTGGGCTTTTGACAGACACTTCCCCACCGTCTCCATTGACTCTATAGTGATGAGTTTGTGCCCTTCCATCTGCTTTACCCACTTCCTGCCCCACCTGGTTGCTGTCCCATGCTGCTGCATCCCAAGTCCATGCCCGGGTTTCAGGCAGCTCTTCCATGGATTCCAGTTCACAGTGCTGTGGGTTCCCTGGTTCTCAAGAATAGGCTTTATTGTCCTGCGTGGCTTCTGAACATCCATGCTTCCATTCCTTTGGCGCACCATCCCTGCATATCAGAAATTGCATCCAGCCCATGATTGGGTGGCCATCTTACTCATCATACTGACCCAGTTCTCCACTCTTTGGCTTTCACGCTCATTCTGCATCAAGCGCCTGGCTACTTTGCCTAACTTGCAAGGCTCTTCACAGTGTCTCCTCCTGCCTATGTTGGTTCTCCCCCTTCATCCTACCCAAGCATCTCCAATTGCTTCCTTTGCCCATGCCTTCATTTCAGGCCACTCTGTATACCTGGATGAGACTCCCAGTAAATATTTACCAGACTCCCACCCTCTCCTTCAAAGGTCCACTGAAGATCCACCTTTTTTTTTTTTTTGTGACGCACTCAAGCTGAAATGCCCCCCGGGTTTGTTTGCGCTGTTCACAATCGAACAGATCGGTTGCCCCAAAGAGCCATCCAAGGGCAGAGTGTTGCTTTCCGTGTTGCACAGCACTGTGAATATCTATGGACTCTAACGATGGACCTGAAACAGAACCCTAGCTCCATACCCATCTATCACCCGAATCAGGATTCATGTTTGAACTTTGCAGTTTCCTGGGACTCTCCCTGGTAATAGCCTTTACTAAGTGAAAACGACTCCGTTGCATGTTCATCAAATTGCTTTCATTCTAATGGACAACAGCCAAAGAAAGCCAAGTTCCACCCTGTCAGGAAAGATCCATACTGTCGCCTACAATTAACTCACAATAGCAACAGTGGTTTCGCCTTTAAAGGGCGAATATGGTAGGATGGCTTGCAGGTACTCTGTTTATCAACTCTCTAAACATAATCAGTCAGATTTATTGGATTAGGCAGTGGCTGTGCAGAGGCAGGCCATACATTCTGCACGTAGTGGCAAATGTAAGGATGAATACTGGGACGATTTGGGGGAGTCTGACTGTCCACAGCTTATGAATTCTGCTGGGTATTGGGGAATCTCTGCATGTACCTTTATCAAGCTGCAGATTCCATTTTCGACTGGGGCTGGATGCCTTCTCTCTTTTTACCTCCACGTTGGACTGAAATTCCGAAGCAGGTGGTAACACAGGGCTGACAAAAGGGAGCCAGTAACCTGAACGGCTCCCATTCAATTGAGAGCACCCTGGGACAATGGGATGGCTGAAGCCTACGGGAAACCAGTCGGACCAAGTCTGACTGCAAGGGGCTGGGGTTTAGATCAGTGGGATTTCCCCAGAAGCAGACAACAATGGAACTGGGTGTTGCTGGGAGGACTTACAAACTGGAGGGACTCGGAGACGCATGGGGGAGGGGGGCATACTTTTGTTTAACTGTGGGTTCACCCACGGTAAAGGAGGCAAGCTAACTTGGAGAAGAGAGAGAGGGAGCGGGAGACGCCATGATTCTGAAGAAAAGCCTTGTGCAGGAGAAGGGCATGCTGGACTCTTTAAAAGACTCTGCCCAACATAGTCTCCAAAGTGGGGAGGAAACTGAGGCAGGGAAATGCATATAGGTGGGTTTATTACTCATTTTAGAGCTGTGTATCTTCTGTGCTAGCTAAGTAAAGAGCAATTGTGTTCTAGATTCCTGTGCACAGTCTGTCCATTTGCCTCTTGGCTTCACTATCACAAGCCCCCGAAGAGTTAAACTATAAACCCAGAGCACACATGGCAGCAGTTCTGGGAGAGTGTGTTCTGAAGCTATGGGGGAGTCTGTGGTATCCGCACTAGTCCTGGGGGCCTAGAGCAGTTGGGCCATGAGGCCCCCATTGCAGTTAAGGGGCAACAGAGGGAGAGTCCGTGCCTAGGAAATATGCCAGAAACAGACACCAAGGAAAAAGTCTGGACTGCAGCCTACTCAGACCAAGGGAAGCTTA
The DNA here is from genome assembly GCF_028017835.1 of Emys orbicularis. Taxonomy (NCBI): domain Eukaryota; kingdom Metazoa; phylum Chordata; order Testudines; family Emydidae; genus Emys; species Emys orbicularis. The sequence goes on along the minus strand of NC_088690.1, from coordinate 5,820,538 downwards.
GAGCACTACCTAAACCTTTTTAAAGATCTAGCCAGAAGTCCTTTTTGCAAATAGGACGTAGGCTCCTAGGTCACTTAGGTAACATTTTCAAGAGTGCCTATTGGCCCGAATATAAAGTTTAAATCCAGATGCCCAGAGGCATATGGATTTGGGACATTGTTCTGAGGACACTTCTAGATTTCTCTCCACAACCACATGTATTCTCATGCTAGCTACCAAGTTCCGTGCTGAGACTTCACTGATGTAACCACCTGTAGAGAACATTGGGTGTGCAAATACCTTTTTTTTTAACAGTCTGCTAGAGGGAAGTGCTAGGAGCCTCCAGTCAAAGAGAACAAAGGGTTTATTAACAATGCTATTTCCCTTAAATTCAGCACGACTTGGGTTAAAAGGTCTAATTGATTGCACAGTCAGAAATAGCCAGTAGAGTTCAATCCAATCTAAGGTAATACTGAAGTGCTAGGATGATCAGCTGCAGCGGTGGGAAATCTCCTGGGAGCAGAAGGCAGGCCATTCCCAACGGCAGACCCATTCATACGACTTGGAGCATCCTCTCTAAATGTTCTAACCGCTTCCTTTGTCCTTCTCTGGTGCCGAAGAAGTCACATTGTTCAAAGGCCTTAACGGGCCAAATCCTCAGCTGGTATAAATCAGTGCAGCTCCACTGACTTTAACGGAGCTTGCCAATTTACACCAGCTAACGATCTGGCCCATTGTTAGGAGTGTAAGGGAAGGATTTCAATTCTGTGATAAACAAGTGGAGAAATCAAAATTTTAACATAACCGGTGTTAATTCTGTAATCCAGATACAGAATCAGGCTACATCTCTTCCACCTAACTTCTCTCTGGCTCCCACCTCAGTGCAGGATTATTCCCTAGACATTCTGGTTTCAAAGCATCACAGTCAGGAATAGCACCTGACATGCAGTCCCCTTCTCTAACCACTACACTCCGCTCCTTTTCCGATTCAAGTGAACACAATCCAGTGGAGTGAGCAGGAGAGCGAGTGACTCAATTCTCCACTCTTCCTCCTTCCCTAGGGAGACTGCACATTTATATTCTGGTTCTTATAACCTTAAATCTACAGTCGCTCCTGGGTGCCAAGATGTCAGTTTTCTTCTCTGAATTATTGAACCTGGCATTCTCCTTCCATTAATGTGACTTCCTTCCTGTTTGACCCATTAGAATTTATTACTCCTGAGAGCATCATTTTATTTATATATATGCCATGCCCCAGATCATTCCTCAGGGCTTGCTAGGACTTTCAAGATTTGGCATCTTTAATAGCGCTTCAGGCCAGAAGGGACCATAAGATCATCTAGTATGTCCTCCTGTATATCACAGGCCATTAAATCTTCCCCAGTTACCCTTGTTCTGAGTCCAATAACTTGTGTCTGACTAAAGCATCTCTTCCAGAAAGGTCTCCAGCATTGGGTGAAGAAGCAACCATTTTGAGATATCCATCTGGCCCATACTTGAAGTTCTCTCTCCTCTGGACCTTTTTACAACTTACCCTTTTGGTTGTAGCCATGTTGGTCCCAGGATATTAGAGAGACTAGGTGGGCGGGGTCCAATATTTTTATTGGACCAACTTTACTTGGTGAAAGAGGCAGCTCTGTGTAACTGGAAAGCACATCTCTTTCACCAACTGAAGTTGGTCCAATGAAAGATATGACCTCACCCACCTTGTCTCTCTAACACACACTTTTCATTTCTGCTCGGGAGGTAAAAGTGTCTATGTGGAGATGTGACTTATTTATTACACGCGTCTATAAGAGTCCCATCACCATAGGATCTGGGCAGGCTTTCCATGATTTCACTGGAGGCGCTAGCATTCCAGATCAGAAAAATAAACACAACCATTTTCCTGTTTGGAAAATGGAGACAGCCTTGAATGGTAAATGAAGTCCCCAGGGTTTCATAGCTCAAAAGTTAGGGGGGACACACAGATTAAAAGATCTGTCCTGCACCTTTCTCCATACATGGTCACATTCAGGCATAAATGAATTTCTGAATGTTGCAGATTCTGCAGGAAATCCTCTATTGAGCTTGTTCTGCCTTCTGCTCCCAGAAATGTCCATTCTACAAGAGCTAATGATCCTAGCACTTAAAACCTAAGCTTCCCTGTAGTATCTATGGTGATGAGTGCTCTACAGGTACATTAGATTAGATTGAACTTCACCTTTGGTACAGTTCCAGCATTCAGCAACTCCGTATGGTGGGCTAGAAATGCAGAGATAAGGCCCAATTCTGCTCTTCAAAACAATGCTATAACCCCACTGAAGCCAATAGGGTTGCACCAATGTAGAAACCTGGTCTGTAATCATACAGATAAATTGGACCTAAATCACTGGGACTTTGTAGATAGCCCTGGCCCCTTGAAGTCCAGATGGTAGCTATTAGTTACAAGTGGATATAATGAGAGATGCAGACATGTATCTTTCCTGATCAGACGTCAAGGCCTGTAAACGTGCTGGTCAGTGGACTAGTCAGTCCATGAGAGTTCCTGGTCACACCGGAAGCTTAAATCACAGGGAAGAGGAAACTAATGGCAATGGGCTGCCAGAAAGGAATAGTTCCACCCTGCTAAGAGTTCCCTTCCAGAGCACAAATCAGTCACGTCAGGGGTATTTGCACACTCAGTGTGTGTTGCCGTGGTATCTATATGGTGGTTTCATAACCACCCTGATGCAATGGCTGCCATATGGGTCGGCTGCCCAAACAGGTGGAACACCAACAGACCCCTGTCCAACCTGGGACCTCTGGAGCTTAGTGCATGAGCCTCTACTGCATGAGTGAAAAGCCATGTGCCTCTTAGCTAAGGCTGTAACAGACTCATTCATCTCTACGTGGTCTCGGCGCCACTACATAGGACAGAGCACCAGGAGGTGTGTGGCTTACACGGGCAGGGGGTGAGAGAGAAATGGATTGAAGGCCATGTCTCTGTACTCCACCATCTTGTGTGATAGTTGTGTGAGCCGCAGGGGATTGCACTGATAAGGGAAATCTTGGAATGAGGCCACTCCCCACCGCAGTAATATGGGTATTAAGTCATTTTATCCCAATTTGAACCACCTAGTGAGAAAATGTATATCCAAGAAAGACCAGATGGGGTTTTCTTGAGGTACTAGGGGTATGTCTACACTACCCGCCAGATCGGCGGGCAGCGATCGATCCAGCAGGGGTCAATTTATCACGTCTAGTCTAGACGCGATAAATCAATCCCCGAGCGCTCTCCCGTTGACTCCTGTACTCCACCGCCGCGAGAGGTGAAGTCGATGGGGGAGCAGCAGCAGTCGACTCACCGCAGTGAAGACACCACAGTAAGTCGATCTAAATATGTCGACTTCAGCTACGTTAGTCACGTAGCTGAAGTTGCGTAACTTAGATTTCCTCCCCGCCACCCAGTGTAGACCAGGTCTACGTGAGAGATTAACTGTTCTATTCCAGTTGTGCCTAGAGGCCGCAAAGGAAATCAGGTTTCTTACTCTGATGGGGGCTGTCTAAACACTTAGGACTTGTCCTGGCAAATGGGTAATGCACGGCAAGCCAGGGTGTAAGTCTCCTGTGCACTAGCCTGGCCATGTGGACACGGTGATTGCATGCTGACTACTCCCGCTCCAAAGGAGGGTAGCTAAAAGTGCACTGGGGAACTTCTCATGCATGTTAGCAGCATCCACACAGTCTGCTAGTGGGTGGCACACTGGAGCACTGTCGATTTACATGTCAACTTGCTGCCATTATGTGGCTTTATAGATAAGGATGCTGCTAACTATTCCTCTAGATAAGCCCTTATTAAAGGATAATCCCTTCCCCCAAGCATCCACAAGGCCATGCTGGCTTGAAATAAGGCTGTGTATAACCATCATTGCAGCTGGGTTCGCCAGGCAAAATTAGTACATGCTTCTTGGCCAGTCTCCAATTTCTGTTTGTTGCATTCTGCCTGCTCAGTCATCGTACCACCACCACTAATTGCATCTGGTTTTCTTTCACTTCCTGTCCTAAACAATTGTATCCTTTTGCTGTGAGCTGTTCAAAGACTTGCTGTGTTCCACCTCAGAGGTGGCTGCATTTCCCTGGTGGCTGAAGCCGTTCTTCTTGGATGGACACTGCAGAGTTGGAACGTTTACATCTGGCTCTGGAGTTCAACCCCTGTGTCCCCCATCTAAAGCTTGGAGGTGGTCAGCTATGGGGGTTTGGTTCAGCCTATTGTAGAAGAACTAGAGCCCAGCTACCCTTTGCTGAACTGGATATAGAGTCTGAATCGGTCTAAGGGCCTGATCCTGCTCTCATTCAAGCTTTCTGAATGTGCAGAATCAAGCCCTAAATTCAGGGGCCGAGAAGGCTGGATCTGGAGTTTTTGGTTCAAGCCCATCTTTAATACTATACTCTGCCATCAGTCACACCAGGGAACATTCAGAGTAACTCCACTGTCTTCAACGGGAGCTGTGGACGTGCAGGGGTGTGAGCAGCAAGAGCAATTTGACGCTTTTGGAGGGGCACGTTCTGTACCCCACCCACCCCCCAGGGGCCAGAGGAGCTTGTTGTCCCTACCCAGGGCCAAAGGAGTTCTGTCCTCCTGCTGATTATTTGAGGGGGGGCACTTGTGCACGCCCCTGTGTGTAGTTGACATAGGCAAGCCTGACAATTTTTGCCTAAGTCATTTGCCTGCAGACACAACTGTTTGCAGTTTAGCTGGGAATCTTCTCCGCCTGTAATTTAGCCCCCAGATTATCTTTCTTCCCTCCAGATGAGATTGATTTAATCTGGAGCATCAAACAGAGTTGTTCTTTACCTGAGAAAGAAAAGCCAGATCTAGAACTTACTGGGAATCTTTCCATTGACTTCAGTGGGCTTTGGACTGGGCTCTTTGTACATCTTTATAGCTGTGTTTTAAAACAGGAGTTAAAGGACCACGCTCCGGGCCAAGCACCGGTGCATCCCAGTTGTACGGCACATTTCCAGCCCATCTAGCAGACTGCCAGGATTCCCAGCCCTGCGCTCCCCTCTCTCCAGATGCATTCTCACACCCACACCAACAGGTGTGAGTTTATCTAATTGCAGTGGTAATTCTAGCCTGATTGCCAAGGCTGGAAGCCTGCCTGGAAACCTATTCAGGGCCCCAGATCGCTACTGAAGGAAGGATTGAGGAAGGGATTGTGGAAAACGCACTTAGTGTGAAGCGGTATGTTGGACACAAGGGGCATTCAAACAAACCTCTCTAAGGAACTTATATGGCCCCCCACCACCACAGAATGTGAGTCTTCGATGTATTTATCCTCACAGCACCCCTGCGATGTAATAGAAGGGAAACTGAGGGAGGGATAGCTCAGTGGTTTGAGCATTGGCTTGCTAAACCCAGGGTTGTGAGTTCAATCCTTGAGGGGGCCACTTGGGGATCTGGGGCAAAATCAGTACTTGGTACTGCTAGTGAAGGCAGGGGGCTGGACTCAATGACCTTTCAAGGTCCCTTCCAGCTCTAGGAGATGGGATATCTCCATAAATTAAGAAGTCTGTGGTAGGGCAGGATATTTGAATCCTGGTCTCCCAAATCCACGCCACATCTGCAAACCCCCTAACTACTGGACCATCCTTCCTCTTGGACCACTACAGCTTCAGCCCTGCACTACTCACATGCTCCATGTTCTGAGGGAACAAATAGTTAACAGTGCAATCTAGCAGAGAAAGGGATACAATGATGCAATGGCTGGAAGTTGAAGCTAGACAAATTCAGACTGAAAATAAGGTGTACATTTTGAACCATCAGAGTAATTAACCATTGGAACAATTTACTAAGCGTGGTGGATTCTCCATCACTGACAATTTTTCAAGCAAGATTGGATGTTGTTGTTTTTTAAAAGATCTGCTCTAGGAATTCTTTTGGGGGCAGTTTTATGGCCTGTGTTATACAGGAGGTCAGAATAGATGATCACAATGGTCCCTTCTATGATTTTAGGTTCAAAGGCTTGAACCGCCAGGTGCCTTTACTACAAGTTCCTTGCCACAGAAAGGGAACATGCAAGACTTCCACCAACCAAGCTTCATGACGGTGTTGCTTGATGGTGGTTTTTTTTTGCCTCAGTCTCCAGTTGTTTGCAGTGTATTTTCAGCTTGGCAGCTATCCGCATTTATGCACACCCGGGGCAGATGTTCAGAAAACTTCGGCTCTGACGTAGGTGCAGATATAACTGGCCAGATTTTCAGAAGAACTCCACGGGTAGGTTGCTCTGTTGAAAATCTGCCCCTGTTGGAAGGTGTTTGCCCTGCAGCTGTTACTTCTGGGCTCCAGGGACCCCTTGACAGGGGATGGGGTACTGCTGCAGAAGGGGCTGGAATCTTCACCCCTCATATAAGCCGGGGGGAAAGGGGGAAAGATGATGAGGGGATACATACTCCCTCTGTGGCTGGGAGGAATAGCTGGTGGACTAGGGGCACAGGGCATCTCAGCTTCCTTTCTAGGAGGGTGGGGGTGGTATGGTCCTTTTCATAACATATGCAGAACAGTGGCCATTTAACAGGCTTATTTCCATATTCTTTCGTGTCCTGGAATTGATTGCTGTTGAGCAAGGGGAATACGTGAGCGGCGATACGGATTTTTAGGCTGCAGGAAGGTTTAGCTCCTTGTACTTCGGCGATTGCTTCCTAGGGGAACAGCCTTTTAATAGGAGACCAAATTCTCCCCTCAAATACGAGCTAAGGAGTCGGCGCAATTTCCATGCACGGAGCTTGCAGCCCTCCGAGCTGGACAGTGAAAGCGGGGTCGTTAATAACGTCCCGCTAATCGTGCTGTGCACACTGCTTGACATTTTGCACAGGGACCGGTGCACTTCCAGCAGGCCCCAGGAAGCAGCTGGGTTTTTGGAAGGGTTCCCCAGCTGCCGCCGAAGTTTGGGCCTCTTCGTTTTCTAATTTGATTTTGTGTTGCCACGGCGATCTGCAGGGACGCTGTTTTAATTTACAGGTTTGCTGTTCTCATCATAGTCCCGCCGGCTCCAGGGAGGCATGCGGCTGCAGGGGGCAGGAGGGCCGTATTTTTTTCATCATCGTATAATGAAAGTGGCTCATAAACAGAGATCCCTTTGGAAGCAAGAGACCTAATTCCCAGTCCTGTGGTAGTCCTTACATGCGGCTCTGGCAACATAATGGGGCCTGAGCGGTCGATATTGCAGGCCGTGGGAGGCTGAGCCTCCCCAAACTGCCAGGTGTGGCCCTGCCCATGCTCTGCCCCAAGGCCCCCTCCTGTGTCCTGCTCTTTCTCCATAGCCCCAGCCCAGACTGCTCGTCTTCATGCCTTTGCTCATCCTCCCCCCCGCCCCAGAAGTGGATGGGAACTGGGGCTAGGGCAGGCTGGATGGCGGTCCGGGACTTGGGGTGGCTGGGGCCAGTGCTCGGGCTACCTGGTGCTCCGGGGCTGAGGCCACCTGGCCGGCCAGGGGCTGGAGCTGTCCAGCACTGGGGTGGACCAGCCGGGATTTGGGCTGGTGGATGGGCTGGGACTTAGGATGGCTGGGGCAGGGCTCCTCCAGCCGCAGTGGAGGGGCAGAGGAGAGGAGGGGTCTTAATCAGAAGGGGTGGGGCCAAGGGCTAGCCCCGCCACGCCACGCCACGCCACGCCACATCTGCAAAGTCTAAACAAGATAGAGGCAGGGCTTAAAAGGGGAAGCAGGACAGTTTGGAAGGGGGCAGGTGGTGGAAGGGAGAAGACCTCTGCTCCGAGCTCTGGGGATGCGCCGCCCAGGAGCTCTCATGTCCCGAGACCTGGAAACCCAAACATGAGCAGACCTACCACAGAGAGACTGGTGGCTGATTGAGAAGCTCAGAGACTTTGTTTCCCATTCTGTAATTTGCGCCATGGGGAGAAGGGAAATGTGGGTAGCCCGTGGTTCGGGCGAGGGGTCAGGAGTAGCTGCGTAGCAACCCCAGGCGTAGAACAGAGCTGTCCACCATCGGGCCCTGGATCAGAGCCTAGTAGAATGAGTGGGCCTGAGATCCCTTATCCACTCCCAGAAGACGGGATATCAACAGAAGCCTTTACTTTGGTGAAGAGTCCAGCTGGGGAAGTTCCAGACTGTTCAGGGGTCCAGATTCCCAATGTCCCCATACTAAGGTGAAAGCCCTGGACCTGGGGGACGCTGCCTGACCCATAGGCAGCCCTGGTGGGGAGTGGTCCCCTTTTACAAGCTTGAGGCAGGACATGTAGCACTGGGCAGGCTGTCGTAACTTAGAGCAGCCTCTGGACTGCTCTAAGTTGCACTGGCAGCAGTTTTGTCCCCTACAATGCCCTGAAGGTTCCAGATGTCACATTTCTGCAGGTATCATTCTGCACCAGCAAATAATCATCGAGCACCCAGGTCAGTGCAAATATAGGCATTTCCACATCTGACTTGCCAATCTGTGGCCATTTTTCAAATACCGAACCTTTATCTTCCAAGTATTGCTAAGGGCTTTTTCCAGAATGATCCCAGAAGGGTCAAGCCCTGAAATCCTTAAGTGGTTTTTTCAATCAGGACTGCAGCGTGGTCTGGGGGATAAACCCCCAGGCTGGGACTCAGGAGACCTGGCTTGTATTCCTATTTCTGCTGTTGATTCTCTGTATGACCTTGGACAAACCCCCTTACTCTTTCGGTGCCTCAGTTTCCCCACATAGAAACCAGGATGATGGCTGTTGTCTTTGTAAAGCACTTTGAGATGTATGGGTGAAAAGCACTAACGAAGTGCTTGTTACTACTCAGGCAAAGCTTCCATGTATGCCCAGGTGAGAGAGCATTGCCAGCACAGTATATAGCGCTTTTTGTCAATAGACCCCAAAGCACTTTACAAAGGAGGCCAACATCATTATCCTCATGCCACAGATGGGGAAACGAAGGCACTGAGAGGTGAAGTGACTTGCCAAGGTCACCCAGCAGGCCAGTGGCAGAGCCAGGAATAGAGTGCAGGTCTCCTGAGTCCCAGTCCGGTGCTCTCTCAAGTAGACAACATCGCCTCCTTATTCAGTGGTGCAGAGACCTCATGTTGGTCCTTTGCATAGGGGGCAATTTTACCCGATGTGCGTAGCCCGACAGACCCAATGGTGCCATCTGGAACAGCTCAGGAGTAGGGGTAGCTCACATTTTTCTATACATGGCATCAGGATGGTGAAATAAATAAATATATATATATATTTAAGCAATGGGGGAGATTTTGCCCCATCACATGGGGACTAGAGGCACTACTGTTTACCTACTGCAGCAATTTTCAAGCTCACCTGGGGCGAGATCAGGAAAGTTTTGTTGGACTTCACTGTGGCCTAGTGCTTTATAGAGGGAAAACTAGGCCAGTCAAGGGAGAAAATCCCTCACATGCAGTATCTTAGGCCTGGTGTAAACACTGAAGTTGCACCTGATGCATTAAAAGCTCATGCTTCACGGTTTCAGCCAGCCAGCTGCAGAGGTCAGGAAGGGATTCCCCCTTCCCCCTGTGTGTTCTGGGATTTTAGATCCTTCCTCTGAAGCATCAGCGATGGCCACAGCTGGAGCTGGGACAATGGATGGGGAGGATCAGGGCTCTGAGGTGACATCGAGCGTTCTCTCTCCCAGGTGTTTGGGTGGCTGTTTGTTGCTCACATGCCCAGGGTCTAACTGATCACCACATGTGGGGTCCGGAAGGCATTTTCCCCCAAGTCAGATTGGCAGTGACCCTGGGCGGGGTTTCAGCTTCCTCTGCAGCGTGTGATTGGGGTCACTTGCCAGGCTGATCTGGGTATATAATCATTTCCCTACCATTACAGGTGCCTTGGGCACTGGTGTACCGTGATCCGTCCTATTCTCTGCCTATAGGACACAAGAGTCTAGTTGCCTGCGGGCTGTAATACTTTGGTCTAATTTCAGCTGTTGAATGTGCATGCCGGTGCTGGGTGGTGTTTGTGGCCAGTGATACAGGAGGTTACACTAGCTGAACTGCTGGTGACTTATGACCTTAAACTCTATGACACTAAAATTGGCTTAAATTTGCTGACACCAGCTAAACCAGTTACAAACCAATAAGAATGCCTTGATTTGTATTTAAACCAGTGCCTCTTCTACATGTAGCTAAGGCCAACTTTCCCCTGGCACCAGAAAGGGGAAAATCACAAAAGATGAGATTCTTCTTCCTTTGCCTTGAAAGACGTGACTCAATCAATGTAATTTTGTCAGTCCCATGTACATCTGCCATTCCAGTCCTCCTGCGCCTCACCCATGGAGTTAGCACATATCCCTGCGTAACCATCTGTTACTTTTTCCTTTTAATTGACTTCAGAGCAATTTCTCCTCCGTATTGAGCTACTGTTCTCCAGCAGGGATGTGAATTATTGACTGATCTGCTTCAATGTTTAAGAGGTTATGAGGGCCATAAAACGACTGGCGGCTGATCAGAATGAAACATAAAAGAATATGCAAAAGTAAAGGTAACTTTCCGCTTGAAAAACCAGGACAGAACAATACTGAAGATTAGAAACAGCAGACTGAAAGGAAAGAGAGGCTTTTATATAGATACAGGCAAAGCATCTTGACCTGAGCTAGGAGCTATATATAACATCATCCAGGTGGGAATTTAATTGAAGAACAAGGACTTGAAGTGCAGGCTAAGCGGCCAGAATATGCACTTGACGCTGGTCAGTTGCATAGCTATCCTACATCACAATGTGGGGTGTTTTAGCAATAATTAGTAGCTTTCCCTTTTGTTCTGGTTGATTTGGTTTGGGTGACGTATGTTGGTGTCATGTCTTGGTACACTAGTGATAAAAAAGGCCTAATGAAACAGGAGAATGGGTGGACTTGCATAATGAGGTCTAGAGGTCACGGAGGTCACTTATCTTAGCACTGAATGCTCCCCGGTGCTTATGGTAGCAATCATTATGGCTTGTTATTTTGAAGTTTCACTGTGTGATGCTGCCTAAGATAATTCCTCTGGGGGCGAGGAGGGAGGATTGTAATAGATAGAGCTGGTCAAAAAAAATGTCATCAAAACAGTTTTCTGTTGGAAAATGCCATTTTGATGGAACTACGTTTTGTGGTTGTTATTGCAAAATCAGATCCATTTGAACAAAATCGTGTTTTGGTGTAAAACAGGAAAACCCATTATGACAATGTCGTCGTGGGATGTTTTTAAATTTTGAAACAAAGATTTGATTTATTTCGCTTTCAAAATGATTTTTTGGAGACATTTCCTTTATATTAAAAAAGAAATTAAATTGCAAATGGTCAAAATCAAAACAAAGGGGATGGATTGAGCCAACATGAGAACCAGTCTGGAATTTTGTTTAACAAAAGGTTTTGAAACCTTGGTGCTGCGTTCCAATTTGGGACAATCTTTGTTTTTTGAACTCCCAATTTTTTGCAGGATATAAAATCAACTTTATGACCAGCTCTAATATTAGCACTTGATAAAGGTCAAACCAAAGCAAATTAGGGCCTCATTCACCATTGTATCCCTCCAGTGCATGCATCCGATGAAGTGGGTTTTAGCCCACAAAAGCTTATGCTCAAATAAATGTGTTAGTTTCTAAGGTGCCACAAGTACTCCTCATTCTTTTTGCTGATACAGACTAACACGGCTACCATTCTGAATCCAGTTTTATACTGGTTCAAGTCCATTGTATTCAACTGGTATGGTGTAATGGCAGCTCAGGACCTAAGGTTTGAGATATGGTATCATGCAGTTATCCAGGTCCCTCCCTCCTTGTATCTTGGCTTGCACCAGCCTGGCTGATTCCAAGGATACTCAGGCTAGTTGAGTAAAAGTTCGGAGGAGTTGCTCAGTATAAGTCAATGAGCTCCCGGACCCTTTATCTTCCTCTTCTTGGATGCTGATCTCTCTCCTCTGCTTGCCGACTTGGCAGCAGTGAGGCTGCTGTAATGACAGCAGAGCTCCCTGACAGTAGGAAACAAAAAGATCAGGTGTTGGAAGAGCCAATAGATAACTCACCAGGAAGAGAAATCGTTGCATCAAAGGGACGGGGTGGGGTGACAGCCCGAAAATGTGCTTGGAAACAAAGAAGAAAGGGTTTCTAATGCGCAGGGCACTGGCCTGGGAGTCAGGAGCTCTGGGTTCAAGTCCTGACTCTGCTACAGACTCCCTAATCAAGTCATCCTCTGGGGAAAATCCCACCCCAGTCAGCATAAAGTTTATGCACCATTCTGACAATGGAAATTGGGATTATGTAGTGACCAGCGCCGGGGGTCAGGGGGCATTTCATCACTTTGTTTTGGGCCAAAATATTTCAGTTTTTGGGACTTTGGTTTTCTTTTCCACAGAAAGCAGACACTTCTTGCAAAAAACTTGGTTTAGCTGAAACCCAATTTTCCTCTGAAAACCAGATTCAATGGAAATTTTTCAGCCAGCCCTAATTATATACTGCATATTAAAATCCCCCCTGCAGTTTGGATGCATCTAAAACTCCAGCTCTAGACTTCTTACTAGCATTGCTGTTCATCTTTATACACTTATTGTGCTTTAGCCCAGAGGTGGCTGCATGTCTTTGTTGGCAAAGTGAATTGCAGTACCATATAATTAGTTTGCACAATCAGTCAGTGAAGTTTGAAATGAATTTTGAGGGCCATCTAGATGAAAGATGCTCTATGAATGTAAGATCCATTGTTCATAGGGGCCTGAGTTTTAGCCAGACAACAGTGGCTAAATATGGACTAATTACTGGGGGACAAGCCAGTTATAAAACCCCAAGTGTACTGATGCTGTAGCCCTACTGCCAATTAATATTAACTTTAGCAAATAGATAGATCTCTGCATTTCTGCACGGAGGAGCAGATAGTCCTCAGTGACGCATATTGAACGCCGGGGAGTTGCAGCAAGACCGAGCAATGAACTTTGTTGGCTTGCTAGCACAGACTGTTTAGCATTGCCCCTGCTGAGATTAGCACAGCTGGGCACATAAATTGAAAGAGCCGTAACATGAAAGACTGAAGATGCTTGGAGAAGATCCCTTCAGGTTTGCAATGGCTTATGCCTCAAACACACCAGAGGTGCAATTTTCCCCTTCTGCCTCCCAGCCAGATGTTCTGCCTCGACATCGCTCTGATGTCATCCGGGGGCTATAAAAAGACCCACATCTGGCTGCGGGGGAGGAGTTCGCCAGTGCAGGCGTGGCATACAGCAGCCTACAGCTGTCCTATGCAGGACAAGCCCCAGTTGTGCCAGGGGCCGGTGGGTAGAGGAGGGGGTTTGTCATGCGGTGTAGGGGCAACGCTCTTACTCAGCCTTTGGGCTACTCAGGTTATACCGGGGGGCCCAGGAGCAGTCCAGACTCCAGAAGGCACAAAGTCGGTATAAAGTCCCCTTTGCCCTCCATCGAGGAGGTGTTGCCCAGGCTTTACTCAGAACCTCTCCGCAGCATCTAAAACATGCAGAGACAAGACTCCACGGTGACCCTGACGCAGTCTGTAAATATTTTCATGCCGTGCCTCCTGAGAGAATCAGCAAGCCATTTAAACAATGCAATTAATCACCCAGAGCTGCTTTTTTCGGAAGAATAAAATCACAGTGATAATTTCGGTGAAAGAAATATGCAGACCGGGGGGGGCAAAAAAAAAAAAAAAAAAAGCAACAGTGCAAATCCATGGAGTGGTTTCTTTTTCTATTTTTTTTCTTCTTCTAAATAATGTGATGTTCGTCTCATCATAATTCGTCAAAGCTCATTTCCCCTGCAAGGAAAAAGTACTTGGCTCCAATTTATGCAGCAGAGGGATATGTGAATGTCGGAAATTGGATCATCTCCGTCAGTCATTTGCAATGTAAACCCTTTGTGCAAACAGCCCCGATCACTTTGCAAAATTACCCAAATAATGGCTAAGCAATACGCACATGCTTATAAGGGAAGCTAAGAGATTAAACAAAACCCAGAGCTTATAATCATAGTGGCTCTGGGGCAGGAGTAATTGCAGTATCATACGTGCCGATGTGCATGCGGGCACGCAGCCCCCTTTTTCGAAAACAATATTTCCGTTTATTTATAATTTGATGTATTAAATTCACGCCCCCATGCACACATTTGCATTAATAAGACACCACAATACAACATTTAATGTTGGGCTGTGAGCAACTGGCTGCCAAAAGAATGCTCCCTGATTTAACAACTACCCACTATGTTCTGTGCTAGATGGAATCACAGTCCTTTTTAAATAAGAGGCAGGTTTGAAAGAAAACTTCTACAAGAGAAGACACAAACAGGCTTCAACCCAGCTCAACTTCCAGCTTTGTGTCCGTTGGTTACCAGGGCTCACACCCTGCCTGGAACTCCAAGCAGCGTGCAGAGACTTCTAGTGGGTGAATAATGTAAGTAAACATACATTACATCGCTATTGTAAAAATATAAACACAGGCTGAGGAAACAGTAGTTACTCAAGATGAGTATTCTCCTCTCATTACCAAGGATAAGCCCAATCCAGAAGACAGTCATCTCTCTTATTCAGTATAAGGCCATCCTGGCCCTTCCCCATGCTGTTCCCATCAGTGAACATTCAAAGAAACCCCTTCAACAGAAAGCATTTCCCATCCCCCACCAGTCTCTGCACCTGGAGACACTCTGGGTTCCAGGCCAGCTCTTCTCTAGCCCTGGTCTCTGCTGCAGGAGTTTGCTGCCAGAAGCATGGAGAAGGAGCTCGTGTTGGGAAGGTTGGTTTCTAGGTTCGCTGCTGTCAAGAATTGCAAGCTGGCCTTATCTCTAGGTCGGCATAGCCCTATCCTTCCCCTCTGCACAGTGCCCCCTGGTGGCCTCCTTGCAGCTCTGAGAATTAGTGAGTCTTCAGATGCAATGCACCCTGGGATTAGTTAGTTTCACCTATTGCCTTCCTACCAGATCACCTTGCACTTTGTGTCAGAAGGCATTAAACACTATAGCTCACCTCGGTATATTCCCACTGTGCGATTGACTAAGGCTGCTTTATTCAGAGATGAAACACAAAGACTGCCTGCCCAGGATGTGACCCTCAGTGAAACTGCCAGAGCTGGGGGGAGGAGGCGCATAATGTTTGTGAATGACCGAAATGTACAAGGCAGCCATCCACCACACGAACACAGAGCATGAATGAAGCGTTTGATGAGTAAACAGAATGGAAATGTGTGTAATATCAGGCAGTCACAACAAAAGGTCTTGAAAATCCATTTTCAGCAGGCGCGTCAGTGATTGGGTGTCAGAGTGTTCTCATGTTGTTATATGACCCTCCCCTACACGCTGCGGTGGTATAAAAGGGCTGCAAACAGCCTGCAAGGGGTTGGAGGAGACTGCCCCATGTCACATGCTGTTTTGGGCTCCCTTAGGCAAACCTGCCCCGGTTCCTCCATAACCTCTGCCACAGGGTGTGTGCCAGAGTCAGGGATGGGAGAGTGGGTCTATAGCACGCAGCACCATGGGTGACTCTAGGCTGGCCCATGAGCTGCTGCTGTAAATTAGAGCAGATGTAACCCACCCAGTGGGTTGCTTTGTCCCCCTCTAGTGGTGGTTGTGGCTGATCCGCTTGCAATAGCTGCAGCTAAAGGTCCTGGCTGTTTCCACGCAGGCACTAACGGTTCATGCATTTAGATCCACCGGTCCTGGGTTCAGGCCCTGCTGCCAATGACCCACTGAGAGGCATGAGGTACTGCAGACCCTGAAGCAGCCCTGAATTCCCCTGGCACACAGAAGTTCCACCTTTGGCCCACAACACCATGGGCTGCTCCATCTCCTGTAGGCACATCGAGGAATATCAATCTTAGATTACACATCTGAATGACAAGACTCTCATTTGTTTTCAGCGGGATCAGAATTTGTTTAGTTCCCTACTGTGTGCCGAGCAATTAAACCATCCGTTATTTCGCCCCCTTCTTAAAGGGAGAAAATAGCCATTTAATACTATTACCATGCACAGCTACTGCTTCAGATGAGACATTGGCTGTTAAATCAGTGGCTGTTTCCAGCTAATCATTTCCTCCTTTGCTGCCAGATCCATAGATACATGTTTCTCTCCACCTTCAAACTCCCCGTTTTGTGGTTTTTAGCAGCAGCCACTTTCTGTGAAGGCAAAAGAAGCTAGATCAGCATTCGAGTGTTTTCTGCATAGAGATTCATGTTATTCACACGAGGCCTGTTTGAGAACACTTGAGATTCCAGTGAAAGAGCATTACATTGATTTCATCAGCTTGATGTTGGTTAAATATCAGCGGTTAGACTTAAAACTGCCCAGCTCCAATTTTTTGGTGGGATGACGCCTTTGGTTTGAATGGGATTACATCAGCTGAACATAAGAACGGCCATCCTGGGGCAGACCAAAGGTCCATCCAGCCCAGTATCCTGTCTTCCAACAGTGGCCAATGCCAGGTGCCCCAGAGGGAATGAACAAAACAGGTAATCATCAAAGTGATCCATCCCCTGTTGCCCATTCCCAGCTTCTGGCAAACAGAGGCTAGAGACATCATCCCTGCCCATCCTGGCTAATAGCCATTGATGGACCTATCCTCCATGAATTTATCTAGTTCTTTTTTGAACCCTGTTATAGTCTTGGCCTTCACAACATCCTCTGGCAAAGAGTTCCACAGGCTGACTGTCTGTTATGTGATTTAGTTGGGAATTGGTCCTGCTTTGAGCAGGGGGTTGGACTAGATGACTTCCTGAGGTCCCTTCCAACCCTGATATTCTATGATTCTATGATTCTATGAAGAAATACTTCCTTTTGTTTGTTTTAAACCTGCTGCCTATTAATTTCATTTGGTGACTCCTAGTTCATGTGTTATGAGAAGGCGTAAATAACACTTCCTTGTTTACTTTCTCCACACCCGTCATGATTTTATAGACCTCTATCATATCCACCCTTAGTCATCTCTTTTCCAAGCTGAAAAGTCCCAGTCTTATTCATCTCTCCTCATACGGAAGCTGTTCCGTACCCTTAATCATGTTTGTTGTCCTTTTCTGACCCTTTTCCAATTCCAATATATCTTTTTTGCAGTATTCAAGGTGTGGGCGTACTATCGACTTATATAGAGGCAATATGATATTTTCTGTCTTATTATCTATCCCTTTCTTAATGATTCCCAACATTCTGTTCGTTTTTTCGACTGCTGCAAACTGAATCGAGACCTGTGTGTTTTAGCTCTCTAACTGCCTGGAAAGCAAGGACTGGTGATTTACGTCTTCCATGTGGCGTGATCACTCACACGAGTCATTGACTTGCCTGTAGCTAACATTCTTGAGGCCCTCAGAATATATACTCGCATGTGTGAAAATCTCTGCGGCTCCTTCGCTGAGCTGCTGCAGTACCGAACAAGCTGCGTGAACAGGACATTGGCTATTCAGGTCTGACCGAGCAGGTTGGGAACATTGCAGCGAGCTGCTAGCAGGACCACTCTCTAGCTCTCATGAATGGATGCAGAGCCGGAACAGGCAGCATGGCAAGAACAGTGGATGCTCATTTAATGCTTCACACCTTTGGAATGAACCATTAGCTGTTGAACCATTAGCAAATGAGACCTCACAACACCCCGTGAGGTAGGTGAGTGTTATTAAGGACACTGAGGAACGTTTTACAACTGGTGGGAAATGAGGCACAGGCTGATGACCTGAACCGTCCAAGGTAGCCCAGCAAGTTAACATCAAAGCCAGGTACCGGACGCAGGAGTACCTGAAGGCCAGTCATGTGCTTGGTTCAGCAGGCCCTGGACATCTACTTTGTTTCTCATTGGATGGCTTTGCTTTTGAAGTCCTCCCTGCAACTTAAAATCACTGGGGCTCTGCAGGGTTAAGCTGAGGTGTGAGCAGCCTCTCCATTCTCAGGCTGGTGTGCAGTGATCCTGGGGACTAGGGACAGCTCTCCCCATGGGCAGCCGGTATAATAGGCCTGGCGCAGCCGCCGCTGCCCCGCTGCCAGACACTTCAGCCATGGTGGCTCCGCCTCTTCCCCTCCCTGCTCTGCCCCTATCCCAAGGCCCCCACCGCCCGGTGCTGCCTGGTGAGTGAGTCCCTCCACTCCAACCCCCATCTCCTGAGGTCCCTGCCACTCGACGCGTCCCTCCTCATCCCCCTCCCCCAAGCCAGCGGATGGGATGCGGCAGGCGGGCGGGGGTCTCGCGGGGGCAAGGGGATGAGCACAGGTGCCGACTTTTCAAAGTGCCAGGGGGGGCTCGACCCCCAGGACCCACCCCCCACTCCGCCCCTTCCCCCTAGGACCCACCCAGGCCCCGCCTCTTCCCACTCCCACTCCACCCCTGCCCTGTCTCTTCCCGCTCAGTTCCGCCCCCTCCCCCGAGCACGCCGCGTTCTCGCTCCTCCCTCCTGCCTCCCAGCCTCCTGCACGCCACGAAACAGCTGATCACGGTGGATGGAAGGCGCTGGGAGGGAAGGGGAGGTGCTGATCAGCGGGTGGGAGCTACTGGGCAGGGAGCTGATAGGGTGCTGGTGGTGGGCGCTCAGCACCCACCATTTTCCCCCCAGCCCCAGAGCACCCACAGAGTCGGCACCAATGGGGGTGAGGCTGGATGGGGCGAGCGATGGGTGGGCAGGGGAGATAACGGGAGGGGTGAGGAGGGATGTGGTGAGCGGTGGCGGGGGGGCTGAGTGGGGAGAGAGCCAAAGATGGGAGGGGATGGGATCTGGGGCAGAGCAGGGGTGGGCCCGCAGGCAGAAGAGGCAGGACTGGGAGCTAGCCTCCCCCGGGGAAGCTTCATCTTCTGCCCATGGTTCTCCTCAGGCTGAAATAGGAACACACAGACTGCATGTTCCTTCGATTCTCTTCGGGCACGTGGCTGGCGCAGGTGAGCAACCCCGATCGGAGGGAAAGGCCTGGAGCATCTTTCCCAGGGGAGGTTGTGATTGGAGGCGGGGTGGTTGTGGGTGGAGTCAGATGCCCTTTAAAAGCTGCCTCTTGTTCAGCCCTTTAGCTCATTTATTCAGGAGAGTTTAGGAGGCTGGCTGAGGCAGCCGGATGCAGAGAGACTGTGCTAGTTCATTAAGTAATATTAGCCTTTCTGTTGCCTAGAAGGCACACAGGGCCTGAGTGAGATTCCCAGAGATAGAAATGATTCAGTGCTGAGGTAGTCCAGTTGTAGCCTGGGGACATAGCTTTTATTAGAGCGCAGCACCAGTTCTGCTACAGGTCAGGTTCAATGTAGGCAGGGGTGTGAAAGTAACTTAAAGAATTTACCGGTACGCCGGAGTCCTGAGAGGGGCGTGGCCTCAACTGGAAAAGGCGGGGCCTTTCAAGATTTAAAGGGGCTCCGGCTGCAGCTGGGAGCCCCAGAGCCTTTCAATCACCCCGGAGCTACCAGCTGCAGAGGCGGATGGAGTCCCTGTGTCCAGTTCTGGCCACCACCCTTTGGGAATGATGTGGACAAGTTGGCGAAAGTCCAGAGGAAGCAGCAAAAACTGTTTAAAGGTCTAGGAAACACAGCCTGCATGGAAAGATTGGAAAAAAAAGGGGGGTTGTTTAGTCTGGAGAAAAGACGGCGGGGGCGGGGGGTACATGGACAACACAGGATAACAGTCTTCAAGTACGTAAAAGGTTGTTATAAAGAGGAGGGAGACAAATTATTCTCCTGTTCCACTGAGGGCAGGACAAGAAGCAATGGGCTTAAATTGCAGCAAGGTTGTCATTAGGAATAACGTCCTGTCAGGGTGGTTAGGCACTGGAATAAATTGCCCAGGGAGGTTGTGGAATCTCCGTCACTGGAGATTTTTTAAGAGCAGGTTAGACAAGCACCTGTCTGGGATGGTCTAGATAATACTTACTCCTGCCTTGAGTGCAGCGGACTGGACTAGATGACCTCTCGAGGCCCCTTCCAGTCCTACACTTCAATGACTCTATTCTTAAGTGCTCTAAAATCCACAGGCTGACTTGGATTTCCTTGAACTTTGCTATGCCTCATGGGGATAGTGGGCAGTGCGGGTGTTCAAAAGTTGGGGTCCTCTCAGCAGGGTTTCCCAAGACACCGGCCCCCCTAAAAACAGCATTGTACAAAATCATATCATTCTAATGGGGTTTTTGCAGGGGGAGGAGGGCGGTGTTGTTTTTTTAACATACACCTGGGGCTCAAACTACGTCTTTGATCCTCCCTAAACTAATTCCAGCTGCTCGGGATTTAGCTTGGCTAGTGCACATCTCCCCCTTCCCTGGTGGGGAAGCAATATTGAAGTTATTGAGGGTTGGGACTCCGGGTTGGGGTGTGCCGGACTGACACATTGAAAAGCGGCTGTAAAAGATGGATGTTCTCTGTGGATCAGGCACAGAGAGGTACATGTGACACACTGAGGAGTTCAATGCCTCGGGCTGTCAAGTTAGCACCTTTCATTAGCATTAAATTGACTAAGAACATGGGGCACAGATAGGTGACTCAGGTTTTCTATCAAGGCTGCAGGAGGGAGCGTGGGGTGAGCTTTCACACTGAATGCCCCACAAGTCTGGGGCGAGCTTGGACATTATAGATAATTGTTTGGTTTTAGTATATGAGATGGACCTGATCCAAATACCCCCGAAACTCTGGGATGGTTGAAATCCAGATCTGCATTTTTGTGGCCTGGACTCATCGTCATCAACCGAGTTAAAGGAAGGGAAGGTGTGACGGGTTCTCCGAGGTGCAACCACTGAGCCCTCTGGCTTGCCAACCTGGACTCCCTCTCACACTGTAAGTCTGTGACAAGCTGCAAACCTCTCCAGGTCCTGCACTTACAAAGGCAGGGACACACCCAGCTGAGTTACATGAATGCTTTCACCAGCCACTCATGAACCAACAATAGAGAGACTCCAGCCAATTCCCCCCAGCTCCCCAGCCTAGGACCGAAGAGCTGTACCATCTTGCCCTGCTCAGAAGTCTGACCAGTGGACATTGATTACCCAGTGTGCCCCTCCCTCAAAGGACATGCAACAGTTTTGATTCCTGAGCAGATTCCCCAAGCAGTTCAAGCAAACCACACCGTTTTAGGTAAAATATAAAACAGATTGATTAACTACAGAAAGGTAGATTTTAAGTGATTATAAGTAGTAAGCGTACGGCTCAAAGTTGGTTACCCAAGAAATAAAAGTAAAATCGCAATCTGAGTTCTATAAACGAGACAGGATGTGAATCCAGCAGGGCTGGTATCATTCCTTCATACACAGGCTGGGATTCTCCTTTCCAGCCTGGGATCACCTCCCCAGTTCAGGCTTTGTCCGTCAGATGTGTTTCCAGATGTTGCTTTGTGGGGGGAGTGAGGCCAAATGATGATGTCACTTCCCCTCCTTTATAGGTTCTTCCAGCTTGTTGGAAAGATCTTTTGCGATGACCTGAGTCAAGCAGTGTCCATTGTCCACGTGCTCCCTCTGAGAGGTCTCCATTGCATACAGTTCCTGGGCTAGTCCTTGTGAGTGTGTATTCCCCCTAATGGGCCATCATCCGTGTCTGGCTGCTCCCCTGTTGTACCTGAACAGGGGCAGCTCCCGGCACCAGCACACCAAGCGCGTGCCTGGGGCGGCAAGCCATGGGGGGCGGCCTGCCGATCTCTGTGGGGGCGGCACTCAGGGAGCCTTCGGCGGCATGCCTGCGGGACGTCCGCCGGTCCCGCAGCTTCGGCGGCAATTCGGCGGCGGGTACGCCGAAGCCGCGGGACCAGCGGACCTCGCCGCCGAAAGCCACCTGACTGCCGTGCTTGGGGCGGCAAAATACATAGAGCCGCCCCTGTACCTGAAAAGCTGGTTGTGGGTGTTCCCAACCTTACAACATATTTCAGTAACACATACACAGCAAAACTTTATAACTCCACATGCAACGGCAGCATATACACACCAACAGGATATTAATGTTCAACACATCCAGACTTTTAAAATGATACCTCAGAAGGCAGACTTTGTCCAAAGCATATCATAATCATATCACCATGGTCAATATGGGGGTGCCAGGGTGTTGTTTTGGGGTACAGTGTGTCATAGAAGGGCTTCTTAGAAAGAAATGAGAGGTGATGGGAGAGCCCTGCAGGTTCTTGTGATAATCCTGCTCTTCTTGGGGTTTAAAATAATTCCACATGCTCTCTGCTGTTCCGTGTCCTCGTTACTGATGAAAGACTATTGCTCATGGCCGTGTAGCATGATGCAAGATAACGCTGTCTGTGTGAGTGGGTGGATCTTGATATCGGACATGGGTTTTCATTATTAAAGACTTAATAAAAAAAGCCACAACCTTTCTCTCCATGCTTCCCCCCACAAACTTCCACCCCAGGGTCTTTTATTTGCATGGGATCCAATTCGATTTTAGAGTCCGCAATCTGAGTGTATGCACTTCTCCACTAGACTGCTTTGGCGAGCAATAGAATTCTGTTCCTTTCTTCCTGTTTGACAGCCTGGGGTTGCCCCCGTTTTAATTAAGTGATAAATCTTTGGCTCACGGCAGAGATCTGGCCATAAACAGGGGCTGATAAATACACCAGGATTATACCCATCTCTTATCTGAAGCCAGAGCGCCACAGTTACACAAACCAGCGCAATCCGTCTCCGTTTGAATTCCACTAATAATTGAAAAGACAGGAAATCTGCCCTCTGCTGTAATTAATTTCACTTGGTAAACATAGTAGTCTTGGGTAAACATGTCATTTTGGTTCAGAAGGTTTAAAAAAATGCTTACTAATGATTACATTAGATAGGACTGAGAGATATAATACAAGGGCTGTCAATATTTACTACTTGCTTGTTGCATGCAAGCAGCGCTGATGATTATATTTACACTGTTGAGTCAAACCTCTTTCTGTTTATCAACTGTAACGGTAAATGCCTCCAATAGGCAGAGACAACACTGGGGTTTTTTTTGTTTGGTTGGTTTTTATTTTATGGTTTTTTTGGCATTGTTGTAGGGCTCTGAACCATGCTAAACCATGCTCTGGAGTGTCCCTAGCCTCTGTTTGCCACAAGCTGGGGATGGATCATTCGATGGTTACCTGTTCTGTTCATTCCCTGTGAAGCACCTGGCATTGGCCACTGTTGGAAGACAGGATACTGGCTAGATGGACCCTTGGTCTGACCCTGTATGGCCGTTCTTTTGTTCTCTGTTTTGGCAGATTTGTCCACACGTTGTAAAAGACAATCCTTGCCGTAGAGAACTTACAAGCTCAAGAGAGAGCAGATTTGGGAAGGGAAACTGAGGCACATCAACAGGATTTGCCCTAAGTTACACAGCTGGTCGGTGTTCTACCTCTTGGACCACGTTGCTTCAGACAGTTGCGCCTTCCTGAGATAACTCCAGTACAAGAATCACGCTCTGACTAAATTGCACGATAGCTTTGGGCAAAGGGAGGGCAGCCAATGCTCATGCAAACATATGAATCACACACATATAAGTATGCAGACACTTAATGTTCTCTCTCTCGAGCGATGGCAGTACAGCTCAAACATGCATATTTGCAAAAGATGATACGGCAAGTTTACATTCCAGCTTGCAAAGACAATTTTCATAATGGAATAAACCAGACATATTACACAAGGCTAACTAAGGTGCTTGATCTTCATACAGCAGGACTGAAGTTGAGCTGAGCCAGTAATTGTATTTAGATACCTCTGCCTTATGAACAGGATAATCATTATTGGGATGCACTCTGAGTAGAGAACACAGATTGCAGTCGGAGAGCTCCAAAGGGTCAGAATAGTTCTGTCTGATGATATCAGTGGTATCGAGAGGTGGTGTAGACTGGGACTCGGGAGAACTGGGTTCAGTTTCCGGCTCTCTCACCGATTTCCTGTGTGACCTTTGGCAAGTCACATAATCGCTCCAGGTCGCAAGTCCCCAGCTCTGAAGGGGGGGGGGGGTAATATTTCATTTCTCCTGGCTTGTCTGTTTTGTCAATGAGCTCTTCGGGGCAAGGATTGTCTCATGTGCTGTACAGCGCCTGGCACAGTTGGGCCTTGCTCTTGGTTGGGAACCAGGGGTAATGTTGTATTATAAATCAGTCTCTCTCATTTTAGATCTCATCACAAAAATCAAATAGAACAAAGGGGTTTGTTCAGTCTTAGCTGCAGTCTGAAGGGGATCTGGACATTACCTGTCTGTCCTACTACCGATCACTGTAATATCTGCAATGCTCAAAGATGGGGAGGCTCCTAAATCCCTTTGAGGATCTGGCCTGCGTGCCAGCCGTGTAAAACCAATCGTCCAAGCTACGCTTGCCCTATGAGAAAGAACAGCTTTGCCTACCTGAGACGATTGTGCTGGGTTTGGCCGTTCCTGGATGACTGGCTTAGTGATGGGCTGCAGTGCGCAGATCCCGTGGAGAGGAGATTCCTGGTTGCGAAAGATCTTGTGCTCACATAGGCGACGGAGACAGGCCAGATATCTACGTCGGCCACAGAAACACGAACTGGTTCAGAGAGATGCTGCTCCCAACCTGTTTGATACAAGTACAGCCTCGTAGCTTGAAAAACCAAGGGGGTTGTGAAATCCGAGGGCTGCTCTAGCTTGCCCTGGGGGGCTGGTTCAAGCCAGGGCTTGCCCGGGACTGGGAAGAGGCCGAGATTGGCTTGGAACATTTGGAGCATCTGGGGACTGAGTGTGTTGTCTTGCGGTTGCCTCTCCTGCTCTGGCGTGGACCCCTCCGACACTCAGTCACATCGCACAAAGCGGCTATGTATAGTTCAGGGGCTTCACAGCTGGAACAAGGAGGGGGCACTCAGACCCCTTGGCAAACCCCAGCTTAGGGGAGCAGCTCTCCTGAGCCCCATATGGGAACGTATCCTATGAAACATACCAGCTCAGCAGCTTATCGTCCTAGATCAGGTGCATTGCCAGCACAATGCTCCTTTGTCCAGACCTTAACAGGGCAATAGCAAAAGGTAAGGTACTGGTATGCCATGGCCATACTTTCCATGCTGCTGCTGCTGAAATGCAGAAAAGCCCAGACCGCCTCTCTCTTAAATCTCAGCATTGCAAAGAGTTACCGGCAAACTAAGGCCACCAAACTGGCCCGAGGCAAAGCAAGTGGTGAATATACAAGCTAAACTAGGAATAAGTCCTTATTCAAGCCTAAGCTGTGTAGAATGGGGCTAGTGACATATCCTTCCCTGCAGGGATGCTGCTAGACCCTGATTACAGAAGAGGACAGAGAAGGTGGAATAATTATTATAGTACCAATTGTTGTTTATTTGCAGTAGGGTCTGCTGCGTGCCTTCCCAGTACTGAGTACTCCATGTGCCAAGTCAGCAGAGGCACCTAGGGGATAGAGCAGGGGGCTGATTCACAAGACATGACTTCTGCTCTTGGCTTGGCCATCAGCCTGCTGGGTGATTTAGGGCAAGTCACTTGGCCTCTCCGTGCCTCTGTTTCCCTACCCAGCTCTGCTCTCTGAACAGTATCCCTCACTGTAAAGAACCGAGAGGGTTTAAAAGCCTCTTGAAACAGCAGGGGCAATCGATCGTTTCCCCTGGTTACACACACACAAATATTCTCTCTCACTGGCTCTTTTGAAGGCTATCAACAGCTAGCCAGTCTGAGGGGACCGCCACGGCTTTGAAGAGGCGGGTCTAGCAGGCTCAGTGTATAGACTTCGCCGGGAGAGTGACTCATTCAGAATTTCAAACTTCCAGGGAAACCTTTTTACTGGTTGCTTCCTCCACAGCCCCAGCCAACCCTCTTCATGGGATTCCTGCAAGAAGGGATTCTGGCTGGTAGTTTTCACACACAGACTTTGTCAGCAGAGGGCGCTGCATCACCTCAAATGAAATATTCCTGACAAATAACAGACCTGCCAGATACGCCTCTATCTATCCTGAGCTTTGGTTCTTCATGCACCTGAAGCAGGTGTCGCTGGGAGACAGGCCAGCTTTGCGGTCATTAGTCCACACAGCACTGGGTGTCACTGATTGGTTAGTCTGAAGGGTTTCCAATCTGAATAAAGTTTGCAAATTAATTTTGACCTACTAGAGCTACAGTTTTCAGAGTAGCAGCCGTGTTAGTCTGTATCCGCAATAGTGTTAAAAGCTCTGTTTGTGCTGCTGAGATCTACTGTAGCTCTAAAAAGAACAGGAGTACTTGTGGCACCTTAGAGACTAACAAATTTATTAGAGCATAAGCTTTCGTGGGCTACAGCCCACTTCTTCGGATGCATATAGAATGGAACATATATTGAGGAGATATATATACACACATACAGAGAGCATGAACAGGTGGGAGTTGTCTTACCAACACTGAGAGGCCAATTAAGTAAGAGAAAAAAACTTTTGAAGTGATAATCAAGATAGCCCAGTACAGACAGTTTGATAAGAAGTGTGAGAATACTTACAAGGGGAGATAGATTCAACGTTTGTAATGGCTCAGCCATTCCCAGTCCTTATTCAAGCCTAAGTTGATTGTATCTAGTTTGCATATCAATTCCAGCCAGAGCCGGCTCTAATTTTTTTGCCGCCCCAGGCAAAAAAGAAGAGTGCCGCCCCGCCGTACCCTCCCCCGCGAGCGCCGCCGAAATCCCCGCCCCCCCAGCACCACGCAACCCGAACCCCCGCCCCCTCCAAGCGCCATGCCGCCCGAAGCCCCTGACCCCCCTCCGAGCGCCGCACCGCGCCAGCCCCCGCCCCCCAGCCCCCGCCCCCCCAAGCACCACACCGCCCGAAGCCCCGCCCCCCCAAGCACCACGCTGCCCGAAGCCCCTGCCCCCCCTCCGAGCACCACGCAGCCCAAAGCCCAGCCCCCAGAGCACCACGCCGCCCGAAGCCCCACCCCCCGAGCACCGCCCGAAGCCCCCGCCCCCCTCCGAGCACCGCGCCGCCCGAAGCCCCGCCCCCCTCCGAGCACCATGCCGCCCGAAGCCCCACCCCCCTGAGCACCACGCCGCCCGAAGCCCCCCCTGAGCGCCGCGCCGCCGAATAAAAATAAAATAAAATAAAATAAAAAATAGAGCGCCGCCCTGCCCCAAGGTGCCGCCCCAAGCACGTGCTTGGTCGGCTGATGCCTGGAGCCGGCCCTGATTCCAGCTCAGCAGTCTCTCATTGGAGTCTGTTTTTGAAGCTTTTCTATTGTAAAATAGCCACCCGCAGGTCTGTCATTGAATGACCAGACAGGTTAACCAATGACAGACCTGCGGGTGGCTATTTTACAACAGAAAAGCTTCAAAAACAGACTCCAACGAGAGACTGCTGAGCTGGAATTGATATGCAAACTAGATACAATCAACTTAGGCTTGAATAAGGACTGGGAATGGCTGAGCCATTACAAACATTGAATCTATCTCCCCTTGTAAGTATTCTCACACTTCTTATCAAACTGTCTGTACTGGGCTATCTTGATTATCACTTCAAAAGTTTTTTTCTCTTACTTAATTGGCCTCTCAGTGTTGGTAAGACAACTCCCACCTGTTCATGCTCTCTGTATGTGTGTATATATATCTCCTCAATATATGTTCCATTCTATATGCATCCGAAGAAGTGGGCTGTAGCCCACAAAAGCTTATGCTCTAATAAATTTGTTAGTCTCTAAGGTGGCACAAGTACTCCTGTTCTTTTTAGAGCTACAGTAGATCTCAGCAGCACAAACAGAGCTTTTAACACTATTGGTAATTCTATTACACTAGTGCCTAGAGCACTCATGTGTTTTCAGGGCCCTGTTGTGGTAGGCACTGCATGCACATGTACTCAGAAAGTCTCTGTCCCAAACAGCTTATGCGCTAAATAGAACATAAGAACGGCCGTACTGGGTCAGATCAAAGGTCCAGCTAGCCCAGTATCCTGTCTTCTGACAGAGGCCAATGCCAGGTGCTCTAGAGGGAATGAACAAAACAGGTAATCATCCAGTGATCCATCCCCTGTCGCCCATTCCCAGCTTCTGGCAAACAGAGGCTAGGGACACCAGCCCTGCCCATCCTGGCTAACAGCCATTGATGGACCTATCCTCCATGAACTTATCTAGTTCTTTTTTGAACCCTGTTATAGGCTTGGCCTTCACAACATACCCTGGCAAGGAGTTCCACAGGTTGACCGTTCATTGTGTGAAGAAATACTTCCTTTTATTTGTTTTAAACCTGCTGCCTATTAATTTCATTTGGTGACCCCTAATTCTTGTGTCGTGAGAAGGAGTAAATAACACTTCCTTATTTACTTTCTTCACACCAGTCATGATTTTATAGACCTCAATCATATCGCCCCTTAGTCGTCTCTTTTCCAAGCTGTAAAGTCCCAATCTTATTAATCTCTCCTCATAGGAAAAGACAAAACATGGGCAGGAAAAGAAAGGCACAGAGAAAGCAAGGCTGTACTATAGACAACATGGTCTCACCTTACATTAAAATTGTCAAATCTGTTTTCTAACAACTTAAAATAAAGGGGCAAAACCTATTGGCCAGCTGTATTGGGGATTGTGATATTTTAACCTTTGTCTTCTCTTTTCCTCTCGTGCGTGCCCTTTTCCAGCATTTTTAATGTATTCTCAGTAAGGGCCTCTGTGCAAAGGGCCATCAAACGACCTACGGGCTCCTTACATCCTAATTAAACCTTATTTTTTGAAGCCCTACATGGGACTTATACGGGGCCTAGGCTGCACTGGCCCGTCTCCATGGAAGAATTTCACCCTATCAATGTACAAAGGCATGGATGAAATTGTTGTTTATTTGGGTTGTGGTTGGGTCTAGAAACCCCAGTCACAGGTCAGGACCCCATTGTGCTAGTTGCTGTACAAACACACAATGGCATCTCTGAACATCAGTGATATCGGGTGTACTACGCAGATCCACAACTGCACCGATTCCTCACGGGGCAGTCTTACTTTCATCCTGTCCTTCTCTAACACCTCTGTTGGGTAAACCAAACTCCAGACACCCTCAGCTAGGAGCTAGGCATAAAAAATAACACGTGCATTGCCAGACACAAGAACAGTAGCATGTCTTTGTTAAGACAGTATTTGTCCATTTCATCTCAACAGCTGTTAATATTCCTGAACTGTGTCTGATCTTCCACCTCCCCCAAAGCGAGGTGTCTGCCTTACACAAGGTGTGGTTATTTAACAGTTCTGTGGGGGCGAGGAGTTGTTTTTCACATCTAAAGCTTTGCATTAGAGCTGGCTTGTTTCTCGAGAGATAGGGAAATAGAGGTAAATGCCCAGCACTCACAAGCTCCTATTCTGACACTTGGATGCAACCTGCTGAAAATCCAGCCCATGGTAGTGCCTGTCTTTTTCGTTCTGTATTTTTGTACAGCTCCCAACACAATGGGGTTATGGGCTCTGACTGCAGCTCCTAGGTACTATCAACAGAAATACTTAATGATAATAACAAGTAGCATCCTTTTAATCACAGGTGTTTTCTGTCTTGAGAGCCCCCGAGTTTTTTAAAGCAATACGTAAAACCAACACTAGATGGCACTACCGATATTTTACTCTGGTCCAGCTACCCTGCAACTGAAGCTAAAAGAAAAACTACAAAAACTCTGGAAAAGTTGAGGCTATTGCTAAGCCTCTTAATTTAAATGCCGCTGTCAAGTGTCTGGAAGAAAGTCCTGCTGCTTGAAGCTGCTTCTCCCATCTCGTTCAATAAGAAAGGTTTTTTTTCCCCTTGAGTACTCAGCATAGGGCTAATTCTGGGAGGCTTGAAATAGCAGGTAGCCAAACACAGAGCGATTCTGGGGAGGGGGAAGCACGTTTGATTTTAATTGTCATAAAATAATCCCTCTCTCTAGCACCTTTCACCCAGAGAGGTTCCGACGTCATGTGCTGAGTAGAAATCACCACACCTGCCAGTGAAATGGAGCCACCTCTGAGGACACTGGAAGATACGTGTTCTGCGCCAACAAGGCCGTGGGATGGCTGTGCTTTGTATAAGGGCTTTGGGGGTAGGAGGGTGAGGCGATAAGCAATTGATCAGTTAGTCTAAGGCGTGCATTTAGGAATGGCTTTGCCAGTACTATAGACCACCAAGACTGTAGCTTTTGTTTCATCATCGCTTTCCGGGAAATAGCCCAGGAGGAATTGCTAATAACAGGCTTCTAAAAAATAGTAGCAAATGCCATCTGATTCCTAGAGAACAGAGTGTGGCCCTGATCCGGCAATGAACTGTGCACGGATGGCTCCCCACGGATTAAAGTGGAGCTCTGTGCAGACGCAGGAGACGGCTCTACTGACAGGCAGATTCATTGCAGGATCAGGGCCTCGCTTGCCACTCAAGCCAGGCATGCGGGCAGTTTGAGTACCAGGCATGGATGTCTATGTGCTGTTCATTTTTCATTTTTTCCCATCACACATTTGCTAATTGCTCTAAATGCATTTGTTGACAACAATTCACGCCAGTAAAATACAGTCATTATGCACGTGCGTCTGTGGTCCAATCTGCAGTCTATCTGGCAGTGGTAATCTTTAAACGGTGGCTATATTGGCATTTGTATAATCAAATCTGTCTCCTTTTTTAAAAAAAAAACAAAGGCAGCACAAACCTTTATTTCCAAACATCCTTGAGCTGATTCACCTATTAACAGACCTCAACCACTTTAGACCGCAGATCCAGTCCTTATTATGGAAAGGAAGGAATACAAAACTGCATCCTATATATTCAGAACCAGGAAATATAGTAAGACATCCATATTTCTCCATAGTTACCTTGCTTTTCCTTCCCTTGTTTAAGCCTAACCTGAGTGAGTTGTTTCATGACAAAAATACTCCATACTCTAGTGTACTTTTTCTTCTTAGCCTTGCCTTGGTCTACCACAGGGTGGGGGTGGGGGGAGGAGAATCGATCTAAGTTATGCAACTTCAGCTATGTGAATAACGTAGCTCAAGTCAACGTACTTAGATCGACTTACCGGGGTGTCTTCACTGGGGTGAGTCGACTGCTGCCGCTCCCCCGTCGACTCTGCCTGCGCCTCTCATGGCGCTGGAGTTCACAGGAGAGGGCTCGGGGGTTGATTTATCACATCTAGACTAGACACAATAAATCGATCCCTCCTGGATCAATTGCTGCCTGCTGATCCGGTGGGTACGTATACCTATCTCATAGAGCTGGAAGGGACCCTGAAAGGTCATTGAGTCCGGCCCCCTGCCTTCACTAGCAGGACCAAGTACTGATTTTTGCCCCAGATCCCTCAGTGGCCCCCTCAAGGATTGAACTCACAATCCTGGGTTTAGCAGGCCAATGCTCAAACCACTGAGCTATCCCCGCTTAGTGTAGACATACCCTTAGACATAATGTCAGACTCAGAGATGGTGGTGAAAATTGGGATCTGGCTTTTGCAGACTAAGTTAGGGAGAGATGAGGTGATTTCGTTTCAGGACCAGCCTTAATTAGGTTGACATTAACAAGCTAAGCAGCTTTAATCCTGAGTGCTGCTCAGCAAGGAAATACACTCATGATGGATTTGTCTCATGTGACGTTACTTGGATAGTAACAGGAATGGTAACGAATGTCTTTGGATCTAACGGTTGCTTCTGTGTTATTAACATGGGTTATACTTTGGGGAAAGTTGAATGTCACATGTGCTTTAAGTGATTTTAGGTACCTAAATACCTTTGAGGGTCCGGGCCTAACCCCCATTGATTTGCAGAGCTGGGCCTTGGGAGGCTAAGGTCCGTTGAAAGTCAATGCAACCTGGCCACTCTTGGCAATGTGTGGTGCATTTTTTAACCCATACGCATCCCAAATGAAATCCTGCCTTAACTCGTGCTATTTGGATCTCAGCCTAAGCGGGAAGGTGCTTTAAACTGCCTGGGGTTTGTGTGACCTACAGGGATTCTATTGCCCTGGCTGACCAAACAAACTCAGCTGCACCTGGACACGGACTAATCGCACTCTGAAGCAGAATGATGCCAGGTACGCTGTCTCGTATTTGCTAACTGTGTGGATTGTGTTAGCTTGGATTTGTTAATGCTCCTACATGCTCTGCATTAAACCTGTGCATTCTGCCATCCTTAGGGGCTTACTTTTTCACACTGTCTCTGTCTCTATTGGCCCCCATCTTCCAGTTCTGTGAAAATCCTCATCATTCCCTTCACCATACAGCAGCTTCTTTAGCACTCAAAAAAGCTCGTCTCTGGAGGTGCAGCTGTCCTTTGGCAGATGTGGAAAAAGTCTGTATGGACCTAAGAGGCTTGCATGGGTCGACCCGCTGCCCTCTCCCATGGAGGGTCTTAAAGCGTTGCAATGAATTGGCTCATGTGCACATGCACTACTGCCCTCTCCTGGGTGGAATCAGAACTGATCCACTGTGTGTCATAGGCCCCATACTGCTAATAGCTAATGCAGATTTTCCTTTCACTCAGCTGCTAAGGGCTTGTGCTTTTAGGTCTCAGTTCTCTTCTTGATGTCTCTCTGAAGTTCTGAGTGTCCCTGTAGCACAGCATAGTGATGCCTGTGAAGTCTTAGTTGGCCATTGGTCTCTTAGAATATTATTTGTATCTTAAAGTTAAAAATCTAGGTGGAAAACAGATGTGGTAGAGGGGGTCTAGTCAAAATTATCAAAGGACATGATCCAGTACTCAGGAAAAGAGTTAGTACTACAGGCACAAAGAGGTGTTCACACAGCTTGAATTCCAGCTTTGTCGCCTTTGTTTACCAGGGATTGCAATTAGCCTGTAATCTTTTCTTTGATTTCAATTAGCTTTAGATCAGACCCTTAGAGAGCAACAAATCATATCTCTCTCTCGCACGCGTACACACACACAGACACAGCCCTGCATTCTGCTAACAACTGTACTGTTACAATGAGCTTGGAATTTACTGTATGTCATTCAAAGAATCCCTGTTTATCCATTGGCTGCAGATGGTAAAAATCCATGTCTCTATGTATCCATCTGTAGATGGAGTTGCTGCCTCAATATAGTGAATGATGTAAGTGCTTTGGTGACTTGCTGCAAAGATTACAAACAACCCTAAAATCCAGGAATGTCTTAGTATGTCTAGTCTGGGAATAGAGTTTGGAATTGTAAGTGTGTCTAAGGTTAACAGTGTCCCTGTATTTACGTTAGGTGGAAAGTGGGGAGCAGTCCACTGCCTGCCTATCATTCAGTGCCAAACCTTGTACCAGATTTCAACAATTCCTACTATGCGCAAAGAGCCTTTAATCAAGTAAGCTGGGAAACCTGTTTTGTTCCACTCTTAATGTGATGCTAGGTGTCACTGGCCTTTACAGAAAAGATTGCTGGCAGGAAAAAAGCATATGTGATTCAACAAGAGTCTGGTGTATTGGTTTTTGGATTTCATACATTCAGTTATGATATTGCTCAGAGGTCCCAATGTACAAGCACATAACAAGAGACAGTCCCTGTCCCAAAGACATTAAGTAGACAAGACAAAGGAAGTATCATTATCATATGAGGCACGGAGCGATTGATTAGCCAAAGTCACGTAGCAGGTCACTGGCAGAGTTGGGACATGAGCCATTGGAATGATATATTTGGATGGAAAAAGCAGTCCTTACAAGACTGAAAATGTTCATGGTAAAATTAAAATTTTGCTAAGATTTTTCAATTTTCTGTTGGGAAAATCAAAATGAAATATTTCATTTTAGGTTGGTTTGAAATATTTTGGTCTGTTGAACTGACCTGAAACACTTAGTGACCTGTGGAACTCCCTGTCACAAGATGTTATGGAGGGCAAGAGATTAGTAAATTTCAAAAGAGGATTAGAGATTGATATGGCTAATGAGAGCAACCATGGTTGTGTTAGATAAGCTAATAAAATATGAGCTTATCAACACTTAGTTTCAGGTCAGTTCAACAATAAACTGCATTTTGTGATTGTGGTTTACTGCCTCATGGGAGCGGCAGTAGATGGGCTGGGCTTCTTGACATGACAATGTCTCCCATTATGCAATGCGTTCTCCCCTCTGACCAATCTGTGTGGAGTGGAGCATCATGGGAGACTTAGTGGAGTCAGGGGATCTGGCCCACAGGAGAAAATGGGAGTCTGAGGCACCTGAACTACAACTCCCATAAAGCAATGTGCCACCATGAGGAAATGCAGTTTAATGTTGAACTGACTCAAAAAATAAAGTATGCTGAAAAGAAACATTTTGATCTGGAATGTCAGAATGTTTTGTTTTGCTTGGAAAATATCAAAATAACCTGCTTTGCCATTTCCAAATTTGAAGTTTTTGGGGAATATTTTGTTCTGCCAAAAATTTCAATATTTCTTTTTGGGGGGGGGGGCAGAGTGGGGGGGTTGATTTGGGACGAAAACAAGTGTTGATGTATCAGAATTTCCCATGGGCCAGAAATTCCAATTATTTTTTACTCGGCTCTATGACTTAGTCCGCATCTGGTGTCACATACACACGATCGTCTTTCCTCTGACTGTAACGCGAGAGAGGCCCAAAGTCCCAGAGATAGTTATAAATGAAGACTTGCTTCCTAAAAGACTAGGTCCTTCTAGAATATTCTTCTGTAGCTTTGTTTATTTGCAGTAGTTTCTAGTCCCCTTTTTTTTTCTTTGAACATCTGAGCCCACGTAAGCCTTTACACGGGTCTCCGTGCTGTACGCTGTGGCCATTCAGAACTTCACATCAGAAGCAGTATTAGAACTTCTCGAAAAGTGCAGGCCTCTAACATTGAGCATAGATAAACATCTATTAGTGACTAGCAGTATGGGGCCTATGACACACAGTTATGCAGGTCTGGTCACTAAAGGCCAGTGATGCACAGATAGGTTGGCGTTCATACATTCATTACATTAGTTTGCAGATCAGTCTAATGCTCGTTTACAAACAAGCACTGAGATTACTGGCTTAATCCAGGCATAGTGTTGGTAAGAACTGTGTACACTTTTCCCCCACTCATAAGTTCCATCGATGGTCTTCAAACCTACCTTGCAGCATTTTCTGCTCTTCTAATCAGTGAATTCTACAGCGCACAGACCATCAAATGGAGAAGCTGAACTGAACTGAGTGGAGGTTTCAGAAAGCAAAGACCAGTAAACTCATTTTTGGGAGGAGGAAGGGCTTCCCTCTGAGTATTTTCAAAGATTGGAACTGTTAAATGTAGCAAGAAGATGAACGAAGGTGAACACAGCAGAGCCACTCAAAATAATGAACGGTGTAAAGGGGGTAAATCAGATTCTCCTACTTACCTCTTTTCCTAATATGAGAATGAGGAGATGTGCAATGTAACGGAAAGACAACTACATTTAAAACTGACGGAAGGAAATACTTTTTTGCGTAGAGTCCAGCTGACTGTGGAACTCCCTGTCACAAGACGTTATTGAGGGCCGGAGCGTGGTATGATTCAAAAGAGGATTAGCAATTGATATGGCTAATGGGAGCATCCATGGTTGTGTTAGAGCGGCTAATAAAATATGAGCTATAAACCCTCATACTTCAGGGCTTAACCTAGTACCTAACTGATGGGAGTTGGGAAGAAATGTCCTATATAGTCAGGCCATAGACCCAAGTGATTTGGAATAAACGTACTGAAGTCTTGGCCCTTTATAGACCCACATGTTTGGAAGGAGATTTCCTGACTTGAAGGGGGAATTCCATTGAATAACAATGCCTTCCTTTCAGAAAAGGAGCGCTCATCCTGCTCCTGGGAGCGTAACACCTTTGAAAACCAGGCTCCTTAACTAGGTGCTGAAATAAGGATTTAGAAGTCTACTTTTAGGCCTCCGTATTTGAAAATCTTGGGTTGGCGCATCCAGATAGCCTGAGCGCAGAGTGTGAAGGCTTCAGATTGGCCCAACCTCTCTTTTCCTTCTATTTGCATTCAAAGTCCTTTATACAGGAGAGAGCTGTCGCTTTGTGGCCTTTCTAGAGAAGCAAACGGAAAAGCTCACCATTTGTGATAACAAACCCGTGTGATAACAAGCCAGCGGGGGGTGTCTCGCACTCACAACAGCCACCCTCTGAGAGCAACCCTACAATAACAAACCTGTGTGCAGTGCCCAGAGCACTCATGAGCACCCTGACAAGAAAAGACACGTGTGACTAGACTGCAGTGTAGGTGTAGCTGTGTGGGTCCCAGGATATTAGACAGACAAGGTGGGTGAGATAGTATCTTTTATTGGACCAACTTCTGTTGG
Organism: Emys orbicularis; assembly: GCF_028017835.1. Lineage (NCBI taxonomy): Eukaryota > Metazoa > Chordata > Testudines > Emydidae > Emys > Emys orbicularis. The sequence goes on along the minus strand of NC_088690.1, from coordinate 5,784,612 downwards.
GGAGAGAGAGAGGGTTGCCACCTCTCATGGTTGGTAACTGGACCCCTGAGGCCCCGCCCCCTGCCCAACCTCTTCCCTTGAGACCCTGCCCCCTTCTCTGCCTCTTCCCACCAAGCCCCATCCCTGCTCTGCTTCTGTCCCCCCAGATTTAAAAAAACCCAGTCATCAGTGCTTGTCAAATGGCACCCGGACACACAAGCCAAAACCCAGACTGTCCGGGTGAAAACCAGACAGGTGGCGACCCTCGAGAGAGACCCGCTTGTGAGGGACTCTGTCCCCTGTTGTGACACCCACCACTAAGAATAAGACATGATGGATGCTTTAGCCATTCCATTGCACAAACCAAGTTTCCTCAATATTTGATGACTAGAGATGTGTTTGCACCGCGGCCCCTGGGGCGGGGATGTGGCTCCATGCACTGCCCCTGCCTACAATCACTGCCCCTGCAGCTCCCATTGGCTGCAGTTCCCCGTTCCTGGCCAATGGGAGCTGTGGGGGAAGTGTTTTCAGGCAGGAGCAGTGCGCGGAGACCCCCTGTTCCACCCCCCCCATGCCGGGACGTGCCGGCCACTTCCGGGCGCGGCGCAGGGCCAAGGCAGGCAGGGAGCCTGCTTTAGCCCTGCTGCGCCCCTGAACTTTTAGCAGCCGGAGATCATGATTGACTGGCCGAGGCTCTGTGATTGACTGCGTTCTACTGGTTGGTGACCACTGATCTATATAAACCCGTGATAAAAGGCCAGTAGATGACCCTCAAGAATATGCAGCATCGCTCTTGAGTTTTGTTGGACCAGTACAACTATTTCTTGTTGGGCGCTGCAAATGATTTCTGGTGAGCAGCTCTTCCTGTACAGCTCCTAACACCGTTCACCAGTTAGACCCCAATTTTCCATTCTGTCCTGGAAGGATGGGGGACGTGTGATGTGGTGGATGTGCAGCAGGGGAGAGGGATGAGGGAATGACCAAACCAAAGCTCTCCCTGCGCAAAGTGATTTTAGCAAATGTAAGCACATGTATAATTTTAACTCTGGTGTAAACCTACTGAAGTCGATAGCAATACAGAGAAGACGGCAGCCCATGTAGCTTTCACTAGTATCTCATCTTTTCCCTGATATAACTATCTACTTACATGGCCCTCATCAGAGTTATCTGAGCACCCCTTAAATGCCTGTTGACAGTAATAACTGTAGAATAAGAATCCCATTTTCATAGATTCATAGATTCCAAGATCAGAAGGGACCATTGTGATCATCTCGTCTGATCTCTTCTGTAACACAAACCATAGAATGTCCCCAAAATAATTCCTAGAGCGCATTTAAAAAAAAACCCAAACCAAAAACTAGTGACACCGGATCAGTGAAGTTTGTCCTGAGAATACAGTACCTTTTCACCGTGTATGAAAAGTGCAGAATACCAAGCTAAAGCAAAATGATCAAATAGATGACTTACATATCCAGTGTGTGGTGCAGTAAGGGTGAGTTTATTGGTTAGTCACACCTAAAGTAATATGATGAACCCACATACTGTTCATAAAGCCTGTGTGTGTAAGAAAATTCTGACATTTTGTTCCAAAGTTCTATTCTGCATTTTTATCGAATGTATTAACAAATGTTTAACAAATCAGAAAAATGAAAAGACCAGGAAAAGTGATCCTTTTTTTCATTTGTTTAAGATTTAAATGATAGCTTACAATCAATATGAAGAAAGCCAGGAGAAAAACATAAACAGTAAAGATGAAAATCCTACATATTTTCAGGTGACTTGCTGCACATCATCCTTGTTTAGAGAGCTCAATGATTGTTGTATAAGTGTTATGTTTAAATAAGTATCTCATGTTAATTATATTGCAAGCGGTTCAGTTGAAGACACGCGGTAATAGAGCATGTGTTGGACAGATTGCTTGAAATCTACTGTCATCGCTCAAATGAGATTTTTATATTAGTGCAGTTATTGATACTTCTCCCCAGTGCTGATAAATACCTCAGAATTTGTATTTAGAAGATAATGAAATGTGCTTTGATAATCACAGCAATTTAAAAAATCATTTTAACGTATTAAATATAAAATAAGTCTATTGCCAAATGTATTTTTAAACATCACAGATATCTCAGATCTAACATTATAATGGACTGAGTTAAAATGACGTGTGATTATTTGTTTGCATTATATTGCCAATTCCTGTGCATTGTTGTTATTCTGAATGTATTTTCCTCCCTGGATGAATTTTACGAACGGTTGAAATCCTCGTAGATTGTGACAAAACTGACTTAAATACAAGTAACACAGGATTCCTGGCGTGCGTGCTGAAAATTAAACAGCTCTATTTTTATAATAAACAAAGGATGGGATCCAAAGTCCAAGATCAGACCCTAATGCTGTAAAATTCTGACTCAGGAAATTGATAGCACAGCCATTGCTTGAGAGAGTTTTACAGACTTGTATTTTCTTCATGATACCGTGAGTAAGCAGAGAGAGAGAGAGAGATTGATCCCAAAAGTATTCTACAGATAAAACTGTTTTAATTAATACAGTATGATCAACATATAACTTTTAAACAGAAAGCTTCCATTATGCTAACCCGTAAATTCTTTGGGGAAATATGTACCAATTTAATCTTAGCTCCACTAAGAGAGAAAAAAAACAATACACGGGATGAAATGATTTTGCTTTTATTAAGTTAAAGATTACAGACTTTGGAAGCCGATGGATGGAAAGGAAGGAAATATATTCTGCTTTTGACAGAGAGGATATAGAGAGACGCTCTGAACCTCTATAGGTAAAATAGACTTTGTCTTGTCAAAATAATGCTGATCTGCTTTTATACATCGAAACCTACACAAAAAGAAAAGAAAAACACCAACGGAGACTTCCTACCGCATGATAAATGGGAAAACGGACATTCAAATGCTCCGGCATACATTTTTAATGGCCCAATTGCTCGATTAATTCCTTTCCCTTTCCCTTTTTAATGTGAAAATTGTCATAATTCCTCCCAGATTAGTATAGATACAGGCCGACAGTCTCTCCTGCTCAAGGTATTTGCAGGACATAATTCATTCATAAAGCGGTAATGCACTCATCTATCATCCAAATTTTTTTTTTTCCCCTCGCCCTCTCTGTTTCTGCTCTGGGCTGTCTTGGAGTCTCTAGGCGCTGATGTATTAGCCAGCATATGCAAGCTATGAATTATCAACTGAAAGGAGTCAATTATCCACTCTAAAAATGAGTGTCTGGGCACCAATAGCCCGGGGGGCCTTTTTTGTATTTACGAAATGATTTCATGGCATGTAGAGGTGGGGGGAGGAGGACTTATTCCTGCCCCCCCCCCTCCTCCTGCCCCATCCTGCCTTAACCAGAGCTAAGGAAAAAATGGAACATTTTGAACTTTTAATGCAATAATCCATTTTTATATACACCTACTTTTATGACTGATTTCAGCAAGCTATAAACTAGACTTGTCTGGTGGCCATATTGCCCTGCCTGCTTCCTCCTCTATCTGGTCTCAGCTCAGCTTTCAATCAAAACCCAGAACCTAGGCTGACTTCAGTAGCTAATAGACTGGATAGGAAATGGAATATTGGATAGTTTTCTAGGTCCCCAGCTACTGGCCTCATGCCTTGTCATCTCTATAGACATTGATTTTTCTCTCTCTGCCTTTTTTTTCTTTTCCGCTAAGAGGCTGCGGCCTACCGAGAGAGAACACCAAATCGGCAAAACTTTCATTGAGTGGCATAGGTTGCGCTTAGGGAAATGAGGTCATTAGATGGAATTACAGCAGGTTTTGATAGCTCGGTAATAGGTTTTAATGATGGAATTTAACACCGGGCCCCCACCAGGGACAAGTTTGATATACATTCGGACAGGCCACTTAATAAACCTCCGCTCAGCACTTGAGACGAGGAATTTAGGTGGCTCTCAAAGCACAATCCTCCTTAACCAATCCAGCGTGTCACAGACATGTGGCTTGTTTGGTGTGGGGGTGGGGGGTGGGCTCTTTATTATTGTTTTCAGAGCAGTTGATTGACTTCAATTTTGTTGTTCCTTGAAATATGGCCAGGATGCATTTTTTGAACACGGTTTCCCTCGATTGCAGACCTTCGCGTTCGACTTTAGTGGCTGCAGTTGTCTTGGAGCACAAAGAGCTCATTGTGCTGGTGTGGTAAATTGTTTGGAAGTTCTAAGCAAGGAGCTATTCTTTAATGTGTTTGTTACTGACAGGTAAATTGCAGGTTAAGTGCAAAAGCAGCATTAAAGGAGGTGCCCTTGCTTCCGCAAAGCCATATTGGCCTCTAATCTGAATACAAAAGCAGGGAAGGAATTAAATTTGACCCCCGAATACACCGCTTGTTCAATCCCAGACTTATTTAGTAAGCTCCTTTCAGATGCCTTCTGTTTGTTCTGGGCTCACCTCAAGCAGGTAGAAGAATGCCCACAAAAGAGAGCTCTTGATGAGTAATTGACTGGCTCAAAGCTGGTGCCATTACTTTTTATGGCCCAACAATACTAGGGGCTGGTCTCAGAGGATGGTTAATTTAATTTGTGTTTTGAGAGGCTCTTATGCCATGATAGCAACTATGTGCTCACATTGCTAACGTGAGAAATCATCTTCTGCTACTTAGGCGTGGAATTATGTTGACTGCATTGAGGGGGATGTTTTCAAAATTGTAGGCAAGTATGGGTGAAATGGACGCTTGTACAGAGGGCCAATCCAAGGCTTATGTGCCACTTAAATAGGCCTTAATTGGCAGATAGGCCTTGCAAGGGCTGCCTGCACAGGGGTGGATTTCATCCTCAGTGAATCTTATTATTTCCCCTCGAAAGTCTAGAATTTCTAAGCCTAAGTGGCAGGGGATGCGCCTCTCCCCCAAGTCCCTTTCTTTGCAGAACCCGAGATCAACTAGAAAATTCTTGTTTTGCATCCCCCAGAGTTGAACGCCAACAGAAGGAAACAGGGTGTTCTCAGTGAGGGGGACTTTTCAACTTTGCCCCTCTAGAAACCCTCTAAAGCCCAGCTTTAGTGCCTTCTGGGATGCAGACTCCAGTCAGGCATTCTGCGTTGCAGAGGAGTTTGGTGGTGGGGCTGAGCAATGGTGGTTAATGGCCGTATTGATAGGCCTTTGCTACCGTTCATTTTAACAGTTGTACCTTGCCACGTGCTGCGTGAGGTGTACATAACAAACCCATATGTGAATAATAATAAAATATAAAGTAATCATAGAAATGTAGGGTTGGAAGAGACCTCAAGAGGTCATCTAGTCCAACCCCCTGGAAGCGCAAAGTGATATTACTTTGCGTTTTAGTGCCTTACTTTCAGGATCTCAAAGGAGGACCTTGTGATATCATGGGAGAGAAAGTTTGGTCCAGAGGTTAAGGCACTCACGTGGAGTTTGGGAACCCAGCGGTTCACTGCTCTACTCCATTGCATATTTCTTGGGTGATCTTGAAGTCTCGCTGTTCCCCCATCTGTAAAATGGGAGTAATAGCATGGCCCTGTCTCCCAGGACACATGCAATATAAGACTGAGATACTCCCATGCTATGGTGATGGGAATATACAAGCAGAGCCCTGTTTTCCCCCCGCAAATGTGAAATAAAACGGAAAAAAACCTTGTTCCATGGGGTCGTAAGCCCACTCACTCACATTTGCTCTGGCCCCCACTCCATAACAATGCCTAAGCAGCGCTGTGACCCCATGCCCCAGGTCAAGGGAGCAGGGCACCAGGCCCAGTCCTGCAGGACCCAGGAGCCGCTGCTGTCCAGGGTGAGTTCAGGCCAGGTTCACTCTGAAGCCCTGGGCCTAACGCCTCAGGACATAGGAGCTGCCCCAGGGGGGTGATAAAATGAAATAAAATGAAATTCCCCCAAATTAATATGAAAACTGAATTAAAAAAATAAAAAGAATTTCCCAGGACTCTACATACCACTACCTTGCCTAGAGCGAAGGGGCTTCCCAGTCAATAATTAATTTGGCCCCATAACTGCCCTTTCCTACCGAAGCACAAAGAAGGAGTGATTTGCCCAGGGTAACACAGGAAATACGTGGCAGAGACAGGAAGAGAACCCAGGAGCCAGACTCACTCCTAGCGCAAGTGAGGGCAGCTCCATTGACTTGAAGGAAGTTCTTCTGTCTGGCGCCAATGGTGAATTTGTCCCTAGATCTCCGAATCTTCTTGTATCTGAACCACAAGACCATCCTGCCTCAAATAAATACTCCCGTGGGGGGGCTGAGAATTCTTCATTGTTCCACTGCAGACCAGAGTGACATAGTTCGGTTGGGAAGGTCTCATTACATCGGGCTTACTGGGTTTTTTAATTAAGATATTGCTTTTGTCTAAAACTTAATACATTTCTTCAAGTTCTTCCTAAGCCAGAAACCAAAGGTTTGTTCGTTTCTTTGGTAACTGACTGTTTATGCAAATTTGGGTCCTGATCCTAGGAGATGCTAACTATCCTCAACTCCCACTAGCACTCTCGTAAATTGAGGTTACTCACCCCGTCTCCACAAGGTTTTCAAGCCCACGATATCGTGCTTGGATAATTCAAATGGAATATGACCTCCTGTGTCATTAAACTGAGGTGTGATGAACTTTAAGTGAGGCACTCCAAACGGATGATCCAACTATGATAGTTTAGATACCTACAGCTATTTCATAGAATCGTAAGACTGCAAGGGACCTCGAGAGGTCATCTAGTCCAGTTCCCTGCACTCATGGTAGGACTAAGTATTATCTAGACTATCCCTGTCTAACCTGTCCTTAAAACTCTCCAATGACAGAGATTCCACAACCTCCTGAGGCAATTTATTCCAGTGCTTATCTACCCTGAAAATTAGGAAGTTTTTCCTAACGGTCAACCTAAACCGCCCTTGCTGCAATTGAAGCCCATTGCTTCTTGTCCTATCCTCAGAGGTTAAGAACAACAATTTTTCTCCCTCCTCCTTGTAACAACCTGTTATGTAATTGAAAACTGTTATCATGTCCCCTCTCAGTCTTCTCTTTTCCAGACTAAACAAACCCAATTCTTTCAATCTTCCCTCATAGGTCATGTTTTCTAGACCTTCAATCATGTTTGTTGCTCTTCTCTGGACTTTCTCCAATTTGTCCACATCTTTCCTGAAATGTGGCACCCAGAACTGGACACAATATTCCAGCTGAGGCCTAATCAGGGTGGAGTAGAGCGGAAGAATTACGTCTTGTGTCTTGCTTACAACACTCCTGCTAATACATCCCAGAATGATGTTCACATTTTTTGCAACAGTGTTACACTGTTGATTCATATTTAGCTTGTGGTTCACTATGACCCCCAGATCCCTTTCCGCCGTACTCCTTCCTACGCAGTCATTTCCCATTTTGTGTGTGTACAATTGATTGTACCTTCCTAAGTAGAATACTTTGCATTTGTCCTTATTGAATGTCATCCTTTTTACTTCAGACCAATTCTCCAGTTTCTCCAGATCATTTTGAATTTTAATCCTATCTTCTAAAGCACTTGCAACCTCTCCCCACTTGGTATCATCCGCAAACTTTATAAGTGTACTCTCTATGCCATTTTCTAAATCAGTGGTCCCCAACCTTTTTCGTCTGGCGGGCACCAGACGATGAGCCATGGAGGACCATGGCGGCGGACGAGCATCCACCAAAATGCTGCCAACAAGCGGCAACGTCAATAGGCGTCGCCGCCGAAATGCCGCCGAGAAGCAGCGTCATCCAGAGGCGTCACCGCCGAAATGCCGCCGAAAATCGGCAGCAACGCCTCTGGATGACGCTGCTTCTCGGCGGAATTTCGGCGGATGCTCGTCTGCCAGCCAGTACGCGGGCACACTTAGATGCCCCGGCGGGCGCCATGGCACCCGCGGGCACCGCACTGGGGATCCCTGATCCAGGGCCGGCTCCAGGCACCAGGCACCCAAGCACATGCTTGGGGCGGCACCTGGTAAGGGGCGGCGGGGGGAGCGCGGCACGGCATTCCGCGGGGGGGGGGTGCTCCGGCGGCGTGGCGCTCGGCGGGGGGGGCGGGCTCCGGCGGCGCGGCGCTCGGTGGGGGGGTGGCGCAGGCGCGGCACTGGGGGGGGGGTTTCCGGCGGCGCTCGGCGGGGGGTGGGGGCGGGCTCCGGCGGCGCGGCTCTCGGCGGGGGGCGCGGCGCTTGGGGGGGGGTGTTCCGGCAGCGCTCGGCGGGGGGGGGCGGGCTCCGGCGGCGCGGCGCTCGGCGGGGGGGCGGCGCGGGGCGCGGCGCTCGGGGGGGGGTCCGGCGGTGCTTGGCGGGGGGGGCGGGCTCTGGCGGCGCGGCGCTCGGCAAGGGGGCTCGGGGGGCAGCGCTTTTTTTTGCTGCTTGGGGCAGCAAAAAAGTTAGAGCCGGCCCTGCCCTGATCTAAATCATTGATGAAGATATTGAACAGAACCGGACCCAGAACTGATCCCTGCATGACTCCACTTGATATTTCAGCAGCATTCACCCAGCAGTAAAATGTAACAACGTCCACCATTGCCATTTGCATTTGCTCTGCAGGTGACCATGTTGGAGAGATGGGCCTGAACCACCAAACCTTGACTCAGATTGAGATCCAAAGTCCCCCAAAGATGTTTGGATTCAATGAGCTTGGTTTGATGAAGGAGCACAGGGCTGGGGCCTGTGGTCTGTTCTGGGGCCTGTCCTGGGGAGAGAGATGAAATTCCAGTAGGAGGGATATGCATGTGTGGAGGGTGACCAGTAGGTTCTCGGAGTAGTGTTCTGATTTGGGGCCATCTCTGCTTAAATACATGTCAAGCAAAATGCTATTTCTCAAACACATTTCCAGAGCTATTGGCAATAATTAATATCCAAAATAATAACCTGAGGGCCAAATCGTGAAGCCTTTCCCCGGGGCCTTGTTCTCCTGTATACCACAGCACATCAGAGAAGGGAAGGCAGAGACAATAACTTGTGCTGCTTTCTCCCACGGCGTTGAGGGTGTGCATTTAGGGCAATCATATGGAACCTGGCTAGCTCCTGAATCCTGCACCCTCTAATATGGTGGAACGGGAGCTGTTTGAACCTTGGCTGATGGGATTTCATGAGACGGGAGGGAAAAAGGGAGTGCTGCAGAGGATCTCTTCCGTCGATAGTCAGTGGATAAGGTACTGGGGTGGGAATCATGGGATAATCTATTCCCTATCCTTGCTGTGTGACCTTGAGCAGCTCGCATCGCTCCTGTGTGCTTCAGTTTCCCCATCTGGAAAATGAGGATAATTTACTGTCTTCTCTTTTCCAGACTAAACAAACCCAAATGCTTTGTAAAAGCATTTAGCGATCTATGGATGACAAGTGCTTATGATTATTATTCTGCCAGGGCAGGATCCCCTCCCATACACCCAAGGGAGCATGAGGCTAAATCTGTCCTCATGAGAAACTCCCATTTCAGAATTTGGCCTGGTATCTGTTGTATTTAAACTGCCATTCGTTTGTTTGCAGGCAAAGCCACCCAAACACATTAGCTGCTCTTCCCTTTTTCTAAGCCAAATGTCCTAAATGACTTGCCAGCTAAAATGGTATTAGCGCTAACCAGAAGCTACACAGGCTGATAAAAGCTGTCTGGTTTTGAATCCCTGATGAAGCCAGGTAACGAGCTTGCAACAAAGAAGAAACTGCCACTTTTGGCAAAAGCGTGCTGATTTACAAAGGGCATCTTTCAATTATTTAAGGAGCAGTCAGTAGTGCCATAACTTTAAGTATGAATCAAGTGGCATGACTGAAAAATTTGTCACAGTGTGTTAGATCAATGGTAATTACCTTACTGACATGAGTACTGTTATTATTTTACAGGGCTGCAAACAGGATCATGGACATGAGGAAACACAAACTGCAGTCTGATCAATACACTCTGAAATATGACTCTCCACGGTCCAAAATGGAGTTTTCGAGCCAGGCAAACCATTATAGACTGATCTCTCTCTCTCTGCCTTGGATGGATGCCCTGAAGTAAAACACAGCAGCAATTGGTCAACTTGTTTCTGGCTTTGAACAGGCCAAATAGTCACTTATTATTTTTAAGGACAACTGTGTGCAAATAAAAAGTCTGGAGCAGCCAAACTCCGGATGAGGGAGACGGGGAAAGAGGGAACTTTCTTGGGTTGTATTTATTGTGGAAAACCTGAGATTCAGAAATCTGCTGTGGATATTCAATTATGTTTCAGTAGCTGTTTGAAGGCCGTTCACCCCGTGCACAGAACTATGTCTGTGTCTGTACGGCAATCCGGGGTGTGATTGTAGTGGAGTAGACAGACCCTGGCTAGCTTTAACTTAGCTGGCTCAGGTCCCAGAGCAGCTGCTCCATGGTAGCATGTGTGTCAATGGGGGTTAGCCCCGTGAGTAATTACTCAGGGTTCAGGGTGGGCTTGTACACCCGGTGTGCCCATGGCTTCACCGCTCCAGTATTACGCTAGCTTGGGTAGGTCTATTCAAGCTACAATCACACTTTGCGAGTGCGGTATAGACAAACCCTTAGTGACGCTTAACGCTATTGAGCTTAAGAGGAATCTAAGTGACGCTGGCTGTTGCCCCTTGGCTGAGTGGTGGTCGATCTCCGTTGTTGGAGAAACTGGTGACAGGCGGCCAGTCATGGTGTAATCTATTTATTTGCACCACATAGATAGAGTGTTTACGCTATACACGTAGGTTCAGGGGCTCTTGAACAGAGGTGTTCATAGGTAACTCCAGAAACCTCCATTCAGTCACCACTGCTCAGCCAGGCCTACCAACAGCTCCTTGCATCCTGGTCTCCAACCGCCTCAGAACACACCATCTCTCTTGGAGCCATGGGCGGTGTGTATCGTAGGGTGGGGGAGGCTGTGCCTCCCCAAACAGCCCAGCGTGGCCCCACCCACAATCTGCCCAGAAGGCCCCCTCCTGCCTGCCTTTCCCCCTTGGCCCCAGCCCAAGCAGGCTCGCTGCTCCTCTTCAGGGAAGAAGCTGGGGCTGGGGCAAGGATGGCCATGGCTGGCCTGTAGCTGGGACTTGGGGTGGCTGGGGCCCCAGGCGTTGGGGCCGCACTGCCTGGCGTTGGGGGGAAAGGGGGGGCTGCCGGCACTGGGGCTGCCTGCCCTGTGCTCGGGGGGAAGGGGTGTGGGCACGGGGGGGGGGCACGTGCTGCCCACCTGCCTAGTGCTCAGGGTTGCAGGGGTGGGCCAGAGGGGCTGCACACCACCCGGGGGCTGGGGGAGCTACCCACCCCCTGCCCAGCGCACTCGCAGGGGGGAGGTGGCTGGCGGCCGCGGGAGGAAGGAGGGTGGCTCTGGGCTCCAGCGGGGGCAGGGGGGTGGGAGGGGTGGGGCCAGCCGGAGACTAGATTCCCAGAGCCAGCGGGTCACCCGCCGCCCATGTTTGGAACTCTGTTTCAGGGCCACTCAGTTTCCCCTTCATGCCCAAGCCTCTATACCTGCAAGACCCCTAGTCCAAAGCCATAAGCCCACCTCTACTCTAACAAGGCCTTGCGCCAGCTGTTTGTAGGAGAGAGAAATTTCCACCTTACATGAGTAAGTAGCACAGGAGTGTGAAACTTGTGACACACGTCTCACGAAAGCCATTGCCACTTTGCCCCAAGACCTCTGAGGAAAAGTTAAAAAAACGGGGCATATTTAGTGCTGAGAAGAGAAGACTGAATCTTCAGATATGTTATGAGGGCTGTGATCAATTGTTCTTCATGTCAAGAAGCAATGGGCTTAATCTGCAGCAAGGGAGATTTAGGTTAATATTAGGAAAAACCTTCTAACAATAAGGGTAGCTAAGCTCTGGAACAGGCTTCCAAGGGGGGTTGTGGAATCCCTATCACTGAAGGTTTTTAAGAGCAGGTTGGAAAAATGCTTGTCAGGGCTGGGCTGGGTTTACTTGGTCCTGCCTCAGTGCAGAGGGCTGGATTTGATGACCTCTCGGGGTCCCCTACAGGTCTATGTTTCTATTGTTTCACACCTCGTAAGAGCTAGCTGTCCTGTGGAATGGTTGTCTCTGCAGCAAGGGGGCATGAAATAAGAAAACAGTGCCCTAGTAGGTTGAAACCAGAGCTGGACAGGAAATATTTTTCTTCTCCTGCAAATTTTTTGGCGATATATATATATATATAAAGTTTCCTGTCCTGAATTGGGACAAAAAGTCAAAATCCCTGAGTTTTCCATGAACTGAAAATCCATCCCCTCCCAGCCCCCAAATTTTGGTTTGGGTTAGTTGAAATGTGCTTTCAATCATTTCCAAAAGTTTTGTTTTGATTTTGGACAATCTTTAATGTTTTTAAACTTCAAGTAGCTTAAATAGCAAGACAAAAAGTCACTCCAAACTGGAATTTTTCCTTCTGAAAATATTGAAATGAAACATTTTAACATTTTCAAATCTTTTTCCCCCCCCAAAAAAGTTTCAACTGCACAATTTTTGTCAAAACTGAACCTTTTCCATGACAATTTACAGTTTAGACACATTGGGATTTTCTGACAAAAATAAAAAAGACGTTGCCAAAAACTCCCAACCACCTCTGGTTGAAACCCTCCCCCAGCCCTCTGGAGAGGCGCGAAAACATTTCCCTGTGTTTACATTGTGGTTTGGTGTATCTTGTGCTGTGGAGTAGAAATAATGACCATGACAGTGGGTACTATGTATTCATACAACACCTAGTACAATTAGACCATGAACTGGTTGGTCTCTAGGTACTATCACAATATAAACGTTAAATAACTTTTTTTTTTTTTTTTTTTTTGGTGGAGATCAAATGCTTTAGCTTTGCTTTGGAGTTTAACTGTCTGCTACTTGCGTTATCTAAAGACAGCACACTCAGAGAAAAAGATAACGATCGTAACAATAGTTACTGTAGTGGAGCACGTCCCCATTATGCTAGTTGCTGTACAAACACAGAACAAAGAGACAGGCCCTACCCCAAAGAGCTCGGGTTCTGATACAGACTTTCCCATGTGATATGGGGCAATTATCACTATTTCTAAGATACTGTTCTCAGTCATGAGCACTGTGTCTGCTTCTCTGGTGCAAGAAGAGAATCAAGTTCGTATTGCTTTAATCTTCATGCTTTTGATTAGCAATGTCGGACATCACAACCAGGGCCGGCTCCAGCTTTTTTGCCGCTGCAAGTGGCGAAGCGAGAAAAAACAAAACAAAAAAAGATAAAGCCGCATTCTTCGGCGGCAACTCAGCAGTGGGTCCTTCGCGCTGAGAGGGACTGAGGGACCCGCCGCCGAATTGCCGCCGAAGACCCAGAAGTGCCACCCTTTTCGATTGGCCGCCCCAAGCACTTACTTCCTTCGCTGGTGCCTGGAGCCGGCCCCGATCACAACCATGTTCTTCAAAGAGCTTTCCTAGTGCCTGGATGGCCCCTGCCTCTAACATGGCCTGATGGGGGCCAAAATTAGAATACCGCAGGAGGGGTACATGTGATACACATAAGGTGGGCTTTTTAGGTAACCCATTCCAGTGCTTCACCACCCTCCTAGTGAAACAGTGTTTCCTATTATCCAACCTAGACCTCCCCCACTGCAAATTGAGACCATTGCTCCTTGTTCTGTCATCTGCCACCCCTGAGAACAGCCGAGCTCCATCCTCTTTGGAACCTCCCTTTCAGGTAGTTGAAGGCTGCTATCAAATCCTCCCTCACTCTTCTCTTCTGCAGACTAAACAATCCCAGTTCCCTCAGCCTCTCCTTGTAAGTCATGTGCCCCAGCCCCCTGATCATTTCCATTGCCCGCCACGGGACTCTCTCCAATTTGTCTACATCCTTTCTGTAGTGGGGGGCCCAAAACTGGACACAATACTCCAGATGTGGCCTCACCAGTGCTGAATAGAGGGGAATAATCACTTCCCTTGATCTGCTGGCAATGCTCCTAGTAATACAGCCCAATGTGCCATTGGCCTTCTTGGCAACAAGGGCACACTGTTGACTCATATCCAGCTTCTCCTCCACTGTAATCCCCAGGTCCTTTTCTGCAGAACTGCTGCTTAACCAGTCGGTCCCCAGCCTGTGGCAGTGCATGGGATTCTTCCATCCTAAGTGCAGGATTCTGCACTTGTCCTTGTTGAACCTCATTAGATTTCTTTCGGCCCAATCCTCCAATTTGTCTAGGTCCCTCTGGACCCTATCCCTACCCTCCAGCGTATCTACCTCTCCCCCCAGCTTAGTGTCATCCGCAAACTTGCTGAGGGTACAATCCCTCCCATCATCCAGATCATTAATGAGGATGTTGAACAAAACCAATGTTGATCAACACTGTGGCCTGAACCAGTGAATTCCAGAGCCCAAAGCCTGCAACTTGAGCTAAAGGGTCAAGCCTCTGTAACTCAGGGGCTGTAACCGACTCATACCCTTTTTGCACTGGGCATAGAGGGAGATTGTCATGGGGTGCTCACCGCACCCCACTGGGTTCAGCCTCCTGGCCCCGCTCCCCAAGGAGTCAGGACCACTTCAAGCTGGTGCAACACCCGTGTCTTTATTCCTCTGTCCGGTCCCCATCACCAAGCTCCAACTCTGTACAGATTATTTTCAGGTTTGGCCTAGCACAGGCCCCAGAGGCAACAGGCTCGTGGCTCATGAGCCCGAGCCCACGCCCACGCCCACGCCCCATTGGATTCACTTCCTCCCAAGCTTTTAGCCCCTGTTAACGAGGCTGGCAGATGTGGCCAGTTTCCAGGCCAGTCCTAGCTAGTGGCCCAGCCCCAACCCATTTCCCCTGATTGGGGCTGGAGTGGCCGGAGCTCATTAGGGCTTCCCCTGGAGCGCCCTGCCACACACTTCCCCCCCTAAGTAACCGCCGGAGAGGGGCTGGGTTCGGCCCCTTTTCCCCATACCCGGGAGGTGATTTTGGGGCAGCCTACTGCCCTCCGCTGGGACGTCCCCTGAATCCTCCTCGCGGGGTTTGTCAGTTCCCCACCGTCAAAAGCCACAGTGTGCGGGGGGGCGGACCACCCCATAGCTCTACTCCCACCCAGAGGTCCGCACACCAATCACAACTGGGCGGTTGCCCTCCCGGCTGCTCCCCCTTCTTGCCTGGCAGGGGAGCCAGGTGGGCCTGCCTCCCGCACCGGCTGTCCTGGGCCTCTGGTGCAGGTACCAAGCCCAAGCCCAAGGGGGCCTGGCCCTCGTTGTCTGGAGAATCCCCCTGCAGGCCTTCCCCCTTTAAACTTTGGACCTCCTCTCCTGGGGTTTCCACAGCAGGGCACCCCTTCGGTCACTCACTCTCCCCTTCTTCCCTGTCTTCCCTCTGGCTTTGTCGTCTAGTACCTTCTTCTGTCTTCTGGGGACCTGGGTCCTCCCCCTCACCAGGACTGAGAGGCATAGGGTTTTTCCCCCCCCTTTCCTGGGGGCTCCCCCTTTCCACCTGAGGGTCTCCTCCCATGGCTGTTTTTCCCCCTTGGGATGGGGTCCCAATCTGTCCCCAGCACGACAGGGTACGGCAGCCTGTCTATTACCCCCACCCGTTGCCAGGCAAATCTGCCCCCAACCTCCAGGGGCACCTGCGCCACGGGACAGGGCCTCCAATCCCCGTGGATGTATTTTAGCATAATTCGTCTCCTGGGGATAATAAACCAGTGTGGTTTCACCAGCCCGCGCTGAATGAGGGAGCGGGCCAAGGCCGTATCGACAAACCCCTCTGGGGCTTTCTCCCCACCCGCACAGGGATGGTGGCCAGCCCTCACCCGTTTCTTCTCTCCCCCACTCGTCCAACCACAAAATTCAGCAAGCCCCCACTCCATCACCAGGCAGTGCCGGAATTTGGGTCCTGGCTGCCCACAACGCCAGCAGACCAGTTGACCCAGGCACCTGGGGGCCCCCTTAACCGCCTCTCTCTTTTTCTCCGGGCCTGTCCCAGGGGGAGGTTCTTGGGGCTTCTTCCCCCAGTCCAGGTCGCGGTCTATCCGCACCTCCCTTTGGGGGAATGTCCGCCTTGACATACTCCTCCGTCATTTTGACAGCGGCCTCCACGGTCGTTGGCTGGTGCCTCCGGATCCAGACCCACATGTTCTCCAGGAGGCCCTGCACAAATTGCAGTGGAATCACCCAGTCCATTATTTCTCCCACCATCTGGGTGTCAGGCCATAGCTACTGTATAGCCCAGTAGGTCAATTTTGGGGCAAAAGCTCAGGGCCACAAACCCCCTATCCACCAGGCCGCCCAAAACTTTTGCCTGTACTTTTTGGCTGACGCCCCATCCAGTCCAGGACAGTCGCATTCACCGCCTCATAATCTTTGGCCTGGTCATTGCTTAAGGCCATGTAGGCTGCCGACGCCTCGCCAGCCAGATAAGGAGCCAACCTTAGGGCCCACGTCACCTTATCCCAGCCCACGCCCCTGGCTACCCGTTCGAAAGTACATAGGAAGGCGTCAGGGTCATCGGCGGGTCCCATTTTACAGAGACCCAGCCCTGTTGCACGGTTTGCATCACCGCTCGGGGGACTCGCCTTCTGGTGCAGGAACAGCTGCTGTTTATTGGCCTGCTCCCAGATGAAGTCCTGGAGGGTTTTTTGTTGTTCAGCCTGCCACACAAGTAAGGCCTCTGGGACTGTTGGAAAGCCTGCAGGGTCTTCTGCAGCTCCTCCTGCTGCTTAGCCAGCCACTGCACCATGCCCTCCATTCTCTCAAGTTGCCACTCCCTGGCGGTGGCTTTCGAGATCCCGGACAAGCCCCCATGTGTAACAGGGTGCTCACCGCGCCCTGCTTGGTTCAGCCTCCTGGCCCCGCTCCCCAATGAGTCAGGACCACTTCAAGCTGGAGCAACACCCATGTCTTTATTCCTGTGTCCAGTCCCCACCACCAAGCTCCAACTATGTACAGATTATTTACAGGTTTGGCCTAGCACAGGCCCCAGAGGCAACAGGCTCCTGGTTCCTCCCGAGCCTCCTTCCCCCCCCATCCCCGGTGCCGTCCCCCCCTTGGACTCACCTCCTCCCAAGCTTTTAGCCCCTGTTAACGAGGCTGGCAGGTGTGGCCAGTTTCCAGGCCAGTCCTAGGTAGTGGCCCAGCCCCAACTCATTTCCCCTGATTGGGGCTGGGGTGGCAGGAGCTGATTAGGGCTCCCCTGCAATTCCCTGCCTCAGACACATAACCGTATACTGACTGGCGGATTGCATAGCACACTCCCTGTTTGTAGGCAGTGCTGTCCAAGTGAGTCTTTAGGACGGACTTGACTGAATCGAGGCTGGAGATCGAGACAAAAGGGGTATTGGAGCTGGCATCGTTTTGACAGACACAGAGGGAATATGGAAGGACATTCGGCAGTACCTGCGCAATGAAGGGTCTTGAAGTCCAGGACATGAAGTTTGAGTTTGATAGGCAGGGATATGGGAGAGAGAGTACAAATTGATTCCAAGAGAGAGGGACATGGTCAAAGCAACAGGTGGGAATGTTGCGTTTGGCTGTAGCTTTCTGGACGGACCGGATGAGAGTGAGGTAGCTACTGAGGAGGCTTGAGAGGAGGTGGTGGCAGTTGTCCCGTCAGAAGATGATCAGGATCTGAACCAGAGAATTAGCTGCCAGGATGGAGAGGAGGTGTTGGACTTTAGAAATGTGATGTATAAAGAAGCAGTGGGTCGTGGTGATAGCTTGGATGTGGGGAAAGAAGGAGAAAGAGGAGTCAGAGATGACCCTGACCTAGCTGGTCTGAGGGACATGAAGAATGGTGGTGTGGTTAGTCACACTGGAGAATTGGAGCTATTTCAAAGAAGGATTTGGAGGAAAGGTGAGGTGTTCAGGTTTGGCCATACTGAGTCTGTGATGGCAGCAGAACATCTGAGACGACATCACAGAGACAGTGAGTACAGTGGAGTTGAACAGCGGATGATAGGTCCAGCATGGAGAAGAAGACTTGCAAGTCAGCCACATAGAAATATGTTAAAAAGAGAGACACAGAAATATGAGGTCACCAACTGATAAGGTGTAGATAGAAAGTAGGAGATGGCCAGGGACAGAGCCCAGGAGAACTCCCACAGAATGTGGTTACATCGTATCGAATGTAGGTTTTTAAACCATACTCATCAGCATAGTATCTAAACACCATGATATCTCATGAATAAAGAGGATGGACCATGCCCCTGACACTGGTGGGGGAAAATATTTGAATAAAGCTGCAGGCTAAATTCATGATAAGCATAAGGGGGAAGTGTTCTTCCAGTGCCCATCATTGGATGGATCACTTATATTACAGGGAGAAGAAATCCCTGGAATTATTGGCATTCTTATTCCTTTTTTAAGTGCCATTATCAACACAGGATTCTGGGCCATAGTGGGAATCTGAGGTCTGGGGTGGGTTGTTTTTTTTGGGGGGGGGGGTGGAGTGGGGGTTTAAGAACCACTATGTTGTCTGACTGTTTGGGTCGCTGTTGGTGTTGTCTAGTTAAGTCATTTTGGCCTGGTGGAACACCCAAGTTACAAGAAGAGTGAATTTGGTCCACTTAATTTTGGGCTCTCTGGTTTTGTTACAGTGGAGAAGGGGAGATGGAATGGCTGGATACAGCACGGCACTGGGAAATTATCTGGTTTTGCAAAAAGTAGTGGGCAGAGGTAGGAAACAGGAAGGCGGCCTAGCACTCCTGAGGTGAATAGTTCAGAAGTGGCCATGTATTATTTTGGAAGGGGTCACAAAGTAGGGTATAAATTCATGTACACCTTAAGTTGTGACCTCATAAAAATGACAAATGGCTAATGGTGCAGATAACAGAATTCATAAGGGAAATTTATTGGCCACTCTTGTGGTATAAATATATTTATACCATACTAGTGGGAAATAAAAATACATCAATAAATCATATTATATCTACAACTATACTAATAGCATGAGTAGCTATAGGTATAACCAACATTTTTATACCGGTAGACACCGCCTCTGGCAGAGTCCAAATAATAGCGGCATAATGCACTTTATTTTCATCAGTTAGAGATGGTCATGCATATCCCGTTTGTGAGTTATATAGATTGAGGCTTATGAGTTATGGGCCCTACCCCTGTACATGAAGTAGAAATGTACAATCCACTGCCACCCAATGTACTTTTAAAACAAAAGAGTAGCACAGCATCAAATTCACTTACCACCGAGGTTACATCTACACTTCAAACCCTGACTCAGGTTTGAGCCCAATCCCCACTTCCGTCCACACACAAATGAGTCTGACTCAGATCAGCAAACACTCAGGACCCAGGTCCCAAGATCCTGCCAGGGCTTGGGGAGGGGGAGGGTGGATCAGAGCCCAAATCCAGCTGGGACTTAGGTCCAAGCCCTGTCATTTTGCACTGTGGATGCAGCTCAAGCGGCAGCTTCAAGTCAGAAGGTCTGCGTAGTGCAGTGTGGACGTGTTAGCATAGCTATGAGACCCGGATCCAGTGACTGTAAGCCCAGGTTGACAATGCAGTGTGGATGCTCAAGTGTGGGCTTGGAAACACGGAGTCCACAAGCCCAGGTTGACAATGCAGTATAGACATACCCTTAGAACCAGTGCCAGCCCACTGCTGGAGTAGCACCTGTGTAAGTCAGAGGAGAACTGGGCCAACAGTATTTATTTCACTAGTAACTTATAAAAGTAGGACTTGCTTTCAACAGACTTCATTAAAATAAAATAGCCGTTTTCTAAAACAAAGCTCCAGCCAGGGCCCTGATCTTGCAAACCATTCTATGCGAGCCTCTGTAGAGGCCCCATGGACTCCAGTGGGACTCCGTGAATTCAAGGGTTCACCAGTATGGGGGAGGTTGCTGGCTCAGGGCCTAGGTTAGGAAAGATACTAACATTTCCCTATCTCCCAAAGGTAGGGTGACTAGACAGCAAGTGTGAAAAATCAGGACAAGGACTGGGGGGTAACAGGCGCCTATTAAAACTAAGCCCCGAATATAGGGACTATCCCTAAAAAATCAGGACATCTGGTCATCTTACCCAAGGGGGTTGTGAGGCTTGATTGATTACGGCTTGTGAAGAGGTTTTTTTTAATCCCCCACCCATGGCGGCCACCATAGAAATGCAAAGTCTTGTAACAAGCTTGTGGCCACGTGTGACCTTCACAGCTGTCTCTGTACAGAACACCACAGCATCTAAGGACCTGGTCCGATGCCCCTTTAAATCAATAGAAGGGTCTTTCATTGACTTCAGTGATCAGACTCCAAACCCACTTTAAGAGGTTTATGATGCACAGCTGAGAAAATCTGAACAGAAAATCCAGCAGAAAGGGCATTGGCCCATAAACACGTTAGACAATTTGTTACACTTTCCTAGATTTCAAGGCCAGAAAGGACCATTATGACCATTTTGTCTGACCGCCTGCATGACACAGGCCAGAAAATTTCAATAATGATTCCTGCAGCCAGCCTAATAACTTATGGTTGAACTAGAGTGTTCCCTTTGGAAAGAGACCCAGTCTTTGTAAAGAATCCAGTGAGTGAGACTCTATCGCCTCCCTCAGTAAGTGGTTCTAATGGTTGATGAATCTCACTTACAAATTTGCAGTCTCAGCTTTGCTGACTTCAACTTCTGCCCACTGGATATTATTATGCCATAGCATAGTGCACTAAACAGCCTTCTGATACTTTGCTACTATGTGGGTAATTATAGACCATGAACAAGTCACTTCTCAGCCTTCTCTTTACTACACTAAATAGATTGAGTTCCTTTACTTTCTCATTGCCAGGCATGTCTTCCAGACCACGAATCCTTCCAGTAGCTCGTCCCTGAATTCGCTCCACTTCTTCGACATTCTTTATACAGTGCGGACAATCGAACTGGGCACTCCAGTCCACAAAGGCCTCACCAATGCAATATACAGAAGTAATATGTCCTCCCTACTGCCACTCGATATTCCCCTATACATACATCCAAGGATCATGTTAACCTTTTTGCCACCGGATCACACTGGAAGCTCCTTTTCATTTGGCTGTCAACAATCACACCTAAATCCTTTTTGGAGTGACTGGTTTTCTGGATGATTGCTCCTGGAAGAGCTGGGAGTACCATCAAAAGTTAAGGTGGTTGTGACTTCTCCGATCACTGAAGTTGCTGCAGCATAGAAAAGGTCACAGGCTCATCTGGAAGAAGCCCGTAACTACTGGGCGATTACAAGGAGCTGGGTGGTAATTACTAGGTTATTGATACAATTGGGAGGATGTAAGTGGGAGGAGCCGGAAGCAGAGGGAGGACCTCATACTGTGAGTTGTATGAAACCGCGGAGAAAGCTCCGGCTGCAATATGCCTATGTCCTGTTCTGTCTGCAGAAGAACTGTGGACTAAAAGGTGCACGAGGTGAAAGGGAAATGGCTTGTGCGTGTTTATGACTGTGAGGTGACAGTTGTCTATCGCTTTCCATTTTAGGACTCTGCTTTCAATTGCTTATAATTTTGCCCAAATGTCACTGTTTGGGGCTGAAAGTTTCCACAGCTGTGTTGGCCTCAGGCTGAATTGCTTTGGAAAATTTCATCAACAATGGCTCAGCTGTTTCCAAGAACGAGACTGAAAAATTCTTATAACCATTTTGTTGAGAAGCTCCAGCACCATCATCCTTTGGGGTGGGGGCTTGAAATTTGGGAGGGGGAATTACCTGCATGTCAGGGACACTTAAATTGCTTAATTCAGCCATTCCCTGACTTCTGAGCATTTGACTTTGCAGCTTTAGCATTCTTTTCCCAGACCTTTTATTTTTCCTGCAGTTTTTATAACAAGTAACAGGTGCCAGTCCCAAAGGAGATAGAATCTGATCCAGAAGACCATGAAAAGACTACCATTGAAATCAATGGGCTTTGGATCAGACCCATATGGAGGCCTTAGGTTTTCCAGACATGTATCATTACAATATCATTCATCAGCACTAAATTCACTTTGAATCAAATCAAATAAATCGCTTCTTGTCTTTATCTCAGGTTTCAGTGACTACAGATTTTCACCAGGGCTGTGATTTATGTGGTACGTAAGGGTACACTGCATTTTGGGGGAAGGGGGGAATAAAAAGGAAACAGTCTAAATTGTTAGTTTCACACAATATTTTGGCATCATTATTCAAATACCAGCTTGCTTGACTTTACGGAGTGAAAAAAGCAAAGAAAAAAAAAAGATTCCTTCCTCCTACACAATGTAATAAATTGCTCTAGTGTTTTTACACACTTTCAGCTAAGCTTCCCCTTTTAAAAAAAAGTAGTTATGAATTTGTTTTCCAAATGCATTTTTATCATGCATTTTATCATCTTTATTCCAATAATAAGAAAAACAAGAAATAACGCATTATTCTGTCAGAAGGAGAGGAGGGGCTGGAATCCACTAGGGAGCCTTTGTTAAAATGTTTAAGTATTAATTTATTTCATGATGAATTTTCAACTGTCATTTTCTTAATAGCATGCACATGAAATAATCATGTCTTAAAACGTTCGGTAATTGAAGGACATTTTCATTTCATGATCACCAAGGGAATCCTAGTTTGAACCTTCATGATTTAAGGATGTGTGCACAGAGCGGGTTGTTTTTCTTCAATTTCTTCTCTGTTCCCATCTGTTTTAATAATTCCTTCCCAGTGGATCCCGACACACACTTACAATTCTTTAATTTTGGACCTAAAAGACTCCAGATCCCGCTCCTTCTGCCCAGTGTATCACGGAAGCAGAACAGCAATTGGATTAGCAACTGGGGGAGGTATTCTGGGGGGAAGGGATAGCATAGATAGTTAATGTACTTCTGTATCATCGAGTCTTGGTCTTCAGATTAGTTCAGTCCCAATTTAAGGCCACTTAAATCCAGGCACTTACGGGTTTTAAAATCTCTCTATTGCTATTATTTGTATAACAAGAGTGCATGGCGGCCCCCAATCACAATCAGAGCCCCAGGGTGCCCAATGCTGCACAAACACATATTAACACCCAGTCCCTGCATTGGGAGATCTTATAACCAAAATATACAAGTCAAAAGGTCTCCAGGTGGCCAGAGGGGTCTGTTCATGAACTTGTTCCATGAATAGGCCTCCATGGAGAGGATAGGTGAAGCAATATAGGGAATGGGCACTGATATTTGGCAGTTCGTAAAATGTCCTGGCTTCTTGATCTTCCCCCATGGTGCCTCGTTAGTACTAATATCTGGCTTATATAGCTGGTTAACCATCATCATCTATTTTAATACACTCTCCTAGAGGGAAGAGCTATGGTCTATAGATGGTGTGGAAGAGGCCTGGTTTTAAGGACTGCTTAATGAGTTGTTACTCTGAGGTTCTAGCTACATTAGAGAAACCCTCTAAGCTGAGGCTAAAGATGGTTGTGTGGGTGAGACTCTGGCTGGAGCCCCAGAAGATGTGTTTCAGTTCCTGGCTGTACCGCAGACTCCCGCAGTGACCTTGGGTCAGTCACCGCATTGCTCTGTGCCTCAGTTTCCCTTTCTGTAAAATGAGGGGTAGCAATAAATCTATTCTTTCAGCACAACAGGAACACAATTAGGATGAAGTGACAAAGCATGGGTCCCTGGTCAGGAGCGAGAAAAATCCAAGCTGGAAATATACCTGAACAGCCCTCATGTTTTGAAATAATGCTCCTTCCACCTCAGACACAGCCCTTTCACAAGGTGTGTGGGAAGAAGGCAACGTTCTGAATACTGGAGATCGGGTGATATCTACTGCCCAACTCATAAATAGGAGGTGTTTTGAGCTGGATCCAAACTTTCTGACCTTACTTCTCTAAGGGGGGGGGGGCAAACCAGAACCCCAGATCGAAACACCCCCTGAGCCAGAGCTCGAGCTGAACATCCTGGCTTGAGCCCATCTGTATTACACAGGCGGGCTGCACCTTCCCTACAGAAAGCTTCAGTCTCCAGTGTGACAAACACGACATTTGTCTCTGGCCCAAATATTTGCCTGTCAAGAGGAAATAAACCAAAGGCAATTGTTCGTGATTAAATGAGCCCTTAGCCTTTGGAGGGCTGATCAACTTAAAAAACCATTGAGACATAGTCTAGGTGTGAGCAGGGCCGGCTCCAGGCACCAGCCGAGCAAGCGCGTGCTTGGGGCGGCAGATTATAAGGGGCGGCATTCTGCCCAATCCTAGGGTGGCACGGCCGCCTTTTTTTTTATTTTTATTTTTTTGGTTTGCCGCTCCGGCCGCCCTATAGGGGGCGGCGGCGCGGAGGAGGGGAGCTCCCTGCTGGGAGCGGGCTGCGCGCTCCGTCTGCCCCAGCCGGTGCCAGGTCTGCAGCAAGCCCGGCAGCCCGCATCCTTCCCTCCCCGCCGACCTTCAATTCACCTGCAGGTGGGAGCGGCGTGGAGCCCTCCCGGCAGGTGGCGCGGTGGGAGGGGCCGAGTGGCAAGCCTCCCGGCTGAAGGAAGCCCTGGCCACCTCCTCTTTCTCTCCCCCCCCCGCTAGCTGGGGCGCGCACTCCGCTGTCCGGGGCACGTCTCCAGCACAGGGAGTCCCGCTCGCCAACGCAGCCGGGGGAGTGGCACCGAAAGTTTGCACCCTGGCTCCGGCCGCCCTGCACGGTTTTTTTGTTTGTTTGCTTCGCCACTCCGGCCGCCCCGCAGGTTTTTTGTTTTTTTGGCTTGGGGCGGCAAAAAAGCCAGAGCTGGCCCTGGGTGTGAGGCTAATCGATGAAAGCCTTCTCTAGAGCAGTGTTTCTCAACCTGGGGGTCCAGGGTCGCGGGACAGGTTGAGAGCGGTCACAACAGGGCCAGCATTAAGGGGTAAGAACCAGAGGAATTGCCAGGGGGCCTGCAAAGCTAATTTACGTGTTTCAGCCCCGGCCGGCTGGTCCCAGGTAGTGGGGCTCAGACCCAGACTTGGGCTTCAGCCCCATCGCCCGAGGCTGAAGCCCAAGCTTAAGCTTAAAATGGGTGTGTGTGTGTGTGGGGGGGGGGGGTCCATAATTTTTTTTTTAAGTCCAAAGGGGGTCGCCAGCACCAAAAAGGTTGAGAAACACTGCTCTATAGCACTCTAATTCCTGATTATAGCTCCATATCAATTCACCCTGACACTTAGTGTACGGAGCCTTTGAAATTTTACCCTTAAATCTCCTATTTCCCTCAAGTTATTATCAAGTGTGCACTTCATTTTCTTTCTTTGTAGGTGCAACTTCTGCTTTTGGCAGCGGTATGGTCTAGGTGATAGCGCACAGGCTTGGGAAGCAGACCTGGTTTCTAGGCCGTCATTTGATATTGACTTGCACAAGGCACTGAACCTCTCAGTTTTCCATCTGCAAAATGGGGATAATGATACCCATGTCTGTAAAGTGCTCCTGAAAAACAGCTTGATTCGGGCCTATTGAACTGAGTGGCAAAGTTCCCGTTGCTTTCCACAAGAGAAAAATTGGCTATGTAAGTGATTGGTGCTATATGTAAGAAAGATCTTTTATTCGTTTTTCTGCTTCATGAGTTCAGCACAGCAGCTGCCCAAAGCCGGGCCTTGTTAAGTCTTCTCCATGGGCTGCACCACCCAGATAGGACTTCAAAGCCTTGCCTTGTCTAAGATACACAGACGGCAATAAAATATAATTATTAAAATTCCAGCACACACTTCTCCCCGTGGGGAGAGGAAGCAAGAACATAGATCTGACAGCTGTGTAGTCACTCTGCTTAATGCATAACTGGAAGGTGTCCAGATTCTACGGTGTATTCTGTGTGGAATAGAACAGATCCTTTAGCCCTCACTGAAAATCCCACTCCCAAGTTTTAACATGGATAATAACCCATGGGTAAAGTTCCTTAGCCCCTCCACCCAGGAAACAACAATAGCTTCTCATCAGCATTAAGGCCCTGAATAGGGTGACCAGACAGCAAGCGTGAAAAATTGGGACGGGGGTGGGGGGTAATAGGAGCCTATATAAGAAAAAGACCCCAAAATTGGGACTGTCCCTATAAAATCGGGACATCTGGTCATCCTAGCCCCGAACTAAAGCCCAGTAAAGTCAATGGAAAGATGCCTGTTGACTTCAGTGGGCTTTGGATCAAGCCCAGAGAGATTTTGGCATGAAATTCACCCCAGGCAGAAGGCCAGCACAAGACCTATGAACCCCTTAAGGTTCCATGTAAATCCTCTACGCAGGACATACCCCCGATGCCTGTAAATGTCACCCATGAAACCTAATGCTGTTGCTGCACACGGAAAATGAGAGCAATTACTCTGCTAACACTATAGCTGAGAGAGCAGCAAATTACATTGTCTGCATCTGAATCCTTGCCCCAATTAGTTACTTTAAAAAAAAAAAAAAGATGTTTATCATGATCAAATTCATCTGTGTTCCACCACGGATTGAATTTATGCACAGTGCCCCAATCTGCACCCTGCCTGGTCATTTAATTTGTATAAGCGAAGGTTCATAAGGACGTTATCTTGTGGGTTTCCTCCCCCCCTCTTTAAAAGCAATCTGTACTTTTAATTTGCTGCAGGCTTTGGAAAAGAAGGTGTAACTTCAGCTCCAGACTAATTAAAACTTACTCCTGCATAGGCAGCTAATCAGCTCAGCTCCAAAGTGGGTGGTCTAAAAAGTGAGTTTAACAGAGCAGACAATGGTTTTTCCCAGTCGGGGTTTAAGTTTGAATTGAATAAGGCACTACAATACCGTATGTCTTCGTTGAGCAACTGCCCAGCTTAGCGGCGGCACCTTTTTACAGGGTGATTTCATTTTTATTAGCTGCTGCCCTTGTTTGGTAAGAGGGTAAGGGATGAATTTGAGCCAAGGGATTCAGATTTGGATTTTGACCCAACCGGTTGGATTTTCAAACGCTCACAGCACTGGGGTAATTGCTCCCATCAGCATAGATGGTAAGCTGGCCAATGCAGGGTGCTTTTGAAAACGCTGCCCTACGCGGTTTGGGTCAGTTTGTTATGAAGACAGATGCCATGTGCAAATTTCTGAGCGGGTTCTGTATTGTGAACATCCCACATTCTGACGTTGCTTGGGTCCAGGGCTTATGGGTCAGCACCAGCTGAACAAAGGACAGCCTAGGGGGTTGCAGTTCCGCTCTGACTTGGCAACTCCCCAACCATCTTGCCCGCACTCCTCCCTGAGTGGGAAGAAAACTCACCCTCAGCCTGTAGCCTGGGGGCAGCTTCATCAGCAGCTCCCCATTGACAACTGCTTTAAAGGGGAAGGGGCTTTCAGCAGGTTAAATTCCTCCCATACCCAGAGAATAATAAGGCCAACCCTGGTAGGTGGTAGGGGTTGCCAGGCATCTGGTTTTTGACCGGAACGCCCGGTCGAAAAGGGACCCTGGTGGCTCCGGTTGGCACCACTGACCGGGCCGTTAAAAGTCCAGTCTGTGGTGCAGCAGGGCCCTGGGGCTAACGCAGACTCCCTGCCTGCCCTAGCTCCCTGTGGCTGGCAGAAGTGGCCGCCAGGTCCCTCCAGCCTCTAGTGGCAAGGGCAGCCAGGGAGGCTCCGCGCGCTGCCCCCACTCCGAGGGCCGGATCTGCAGCTCCCATTGGCCGGGAACCACAACCAATGGGAGTTGTGGGAGCGGTGCCTGAGGGTGTGAGGGCAGCGCGTGGAGCCTTCCTGGCCGCCCATGTGCCTAGGGCTGCACTGTAGGGACCTGGCAGCTGCTTCCTGGGAGCTGTGATAAGTGCCACCGGGACCCTGCACCTCAACTCCCTGCCCAAGCATGGAGTCCCCTCCCACACTCAAACTCCCTCCCGGAGCCCACTCCCCCCAGCACCCCAACCCCCTGCCCCAGCCTCCTCCTGCACCCCAAACCTCTCATCCCCAGCCCCACCCCAGAGCCTGCACCCCCAGCCAGAGTCCTCACCCTCCCCAACCCCCTGCCCCAGCCCAGAGCCCACACCCCCAGCCAGAGCCCACACTCCCTCCTGCCCTCCTAACCCCTCGGCCCGAGCCTGGAGCCCCCTCCTGCACCCCAAGTCTCTCATCCCCATCCCCACCCCAGAGCCCACACCCCCCTCCTGCACCCTAGCCCCCTGCTGCAGCCCGGTGAAAGTGAGTGAGAGTGGGGGAGAGTGAGCAACGGAGAGAGGGGGGATGGAGAGAGCGGAGGTGGGCCTCAGAGAAGGGGCAGGGCAGGGGCAGGGCCTCTGGGAAGGGGCGGGGCAGGGGTGTTTGGTTTTGTGCGATTAGAAAGTTGCCAACCCTAGCAGGTGGCTGCACCCTAATGTAAGGCCCAGTGGTTAAGGCAATAGTCTAGTACTTAGGAGACCTGTGTTCAAATCCCTACTCTACTATAGGCTTCCTTTGTACACGTTATTTAGGCCCAGATCCTCAAAAGGAGGTAGGCACCTAAATCCCTTTGAGGATCTAGGCCTTAGTCTTGCTGTGCCTCAGTTTCTCATCTGACTAATGGAGATAATAGCACGTCCCTACCAGCCAAGGGGATCGTGAAGAAAAATACATCAGAGCAAAGGGGGACAGAGAAATACCTTAGGTAGATGCTGTCCTCCGCTCACTTTAAACCCAAATTTACATCTGCTGCACCCTGGTGCCAGCCTCTTGCTTGTCTTACTGGAAACGAGTGACACGGCCAGTGCAGAATCAGGATATGCGATCAGACAGGCTCTCTGGTAAAGGAACAAATGGGACCTTGCGTATCCCGTGTGTCTCCTTTCCAGGCGCTATGTGCCGCGTCACCCCCATCCTGGCTGAGAGCAGAATGAAGGAGCTGATTAAAGCCTGCATATGCAGGGGTGGGGGGGCTCGTAGGGAGTGACATGCAAGCCCGCAACACACCACTCTGTTCCTTTAAGAAAAGAGGGGTGTGAGCATCTGCTGCCAAAATCCAAGTGGGTAGGGGAGGCGGGACCTTACCTTATTATTAATTATTATTATTATTATTGTTATTTTTATACCTGGGGAGGGGGTGGGCTTGTGGGTCGCACACTGGATGGGGCTGTTGTCTGCTTGGGGGGAGGGGGGACGGGACTTTAGGCAAGACACTGTATGCCCCAGGTCCCCAGCCGTCACATGGGAGGAATACACTCACAGGGGCGGTAAGAGGCTAGCAGAGTAGCTCCGATGCTGTGTCAATAAGCACCACAGAATAATAATCCCTAGCTCCTACCTCGCACATGTCATCCCTAGACCTCAAAGCACTCTACAGAGGAGGAAGTAGCATTACCCCCATTTCACAGATGGGGAAACTGAGGCACTGAGCAGCGAAGTGACTTGCCCAAGCTCACCCAGAACCAGGATTAAAACCCATGGCTCCCCAGCCCACATTCAGGGCTCTGTCCGCTAAGCTACTCTCCAATGGAGGGCCCACTTTCCCTATTGGGGGCTGTTGGTGCTTTGCGACCCCTCTTCCAGCCAAGCTCATGGGCCTGTGGGGATGAAGACGTAGGGAGCGGCTCCTTGCCCCCGCTTATCCCCCATTTTCACAGTGCAGGGCGGGGATAAGCCTCAATCTTCCTCTGGTTCACACACCCTCCTTCCCCAGCTCCTGCCCCCCAACTCTTCCTCCGGCCCCCAGCTCTATTCCCCTCCGCTGCCACCACCATTAACACCGGCGAGGAGAAAGAAAGGAAGGGGAATGACTGATTGCCACTAAGAAAAGAAAGATTTATTAGTGTTTATCCAGAAATACCGGCTAGCCTGCTGCTGAGCCAACTGAGCACAGCAGGCTGCAGATTGGGGATTTGCACCAACTCCGTTCCAGGCAAGGCCATTTATCAAGCGCCCGGGAGAGAGGGCGAGGGAGGGGAGAGCGGCCTGTGCGGGCCCAGCGACGAGGCAGGACACGGGGGGCTTGTGCAGCAGCAGCTGGGGGCCCAGCTCAGCGCACGGTTTGTGTCCCCTCGTGCACACTCCGGCGCCTTTGCCGCTGCAGCCCGGGCTCGGCGTCTCCCCGGCGCTCTCTCTTGCTTTCTCGCGCTCTGACTTCAGCCCGGGCCGTGCAATCATTTTTCTCCCTCGGACTCGCTGAAGCAAGCAAGGCATGTCAGCGCCTGATGAAACCCCATTTTCACTGATTAGCTCCCTTAAAAATATTTCATTTATCAGTGCCAAGATTTAAGTACTTCCCACTTGCGGGCAGCCGAGTGTGTCCTGTTGACTATGTAACACGTCAATTTACATTGGCAGTGACAATGTTATAGCAAGCGCTAATGTCCTCTCTTTCCTCCTAGCCGCCTCCCCTCCCCCACCCCACGACTTGAGACCAGCAAAGCTTAGGCCTATTTTATGTTGGCACTGCCTTCTTCTCATCGGCTGAAAGAAAAGAAAGAGGGAGGGAGTGGGGGTCGGGGAGGGGGGCTGAAGAGAAGCCCTGATGTGGCTCTCTCTCTCTGTGTTAGTCATTTGCAAAGTCATAAATTTCAATTTCCTCCCACTCGGTTCCATTATTACCTGGGCCTCAAACAACTTTTGCACTCATTTATTCACAAATAGAAATGCAATTTCCTCTGATATTTTGCAAATGATACCTGGATGGAACTCCATTTATATTTTGCCAAAAGAGTTATTTCTCCTCCTTTGGGCTTTTGTTTTTTTTTATAAACACCTTTATTTGCATCTCATGTGTTTGGTTTCCCCCCCTGCCCGCCCCTTCAGCATATTAGCAAACTCACGCAAAGGAGACATTCGCTTTGCTTTATTTCCCCATGTCCTGCTAAAGCTTTTTAACACACTGGGTTTTTTTTTCTTTAAATACCGAAAGGGCGGAGGTGGGTGGAAGGGGGCAGGGAGCACGGGGCTGTCGGCTTTGCGAATGTACAAAGACAGAACGGCAACATTAAGGCCACGGAGTATCGCGTTGGCTGAAATGAATAGGCCGAATTTACGGGGCGCTGGAAAAACGGTGGATGAAAGAAATGGAATCAAGCCCAGCTCCATTTTTCAAGCTTGCTGACAAAGTGCATTAAATGAAAAGGATGTTTTTGGAGCCCTGTCTCTGTCAGAAGCCAGCGTTCAGCTGAGGCATTGGCTTACCGGCTCATACCTGGCCCCACTCCCACCTGAAATTTGATCGCAAAGAGGGGGGAGGTGAAGCAAAGAAAATGAGAAATCCAAGATCAAACTTTTAGGGAAATGTAGCCAGAATAAAAGGTGTGGTGAGGATATGTAAGAACACGTCTAATGCCAGATCCCAAGGGCCAGCTCTTCAATGAGCATAGATTTATGCAAGTTTTGGATCTGGCCAGTTTGCTTAAATGCTGCTCCATGATACAGAGCTCGACACAAAAATCCTCATCCTACCACAAATGTGAAAAATAATATGGCTACATCATGACGATTAGGATATTTAGAGACGGGGGTTAGAAATCTTGAATGAGACTCAAGCCCCTGGTTTAGGTACCTTTGCCTACTTCAAATCACAAACTGTTGGTTTCCCATTAAAAATCCCAAATCAGCATATAAATAAAAACTGAGATGAACAAATAGCTCTGAAAACTCATTGTTGAAACACTTTGAAGGGGGCCAGATGACTCAGGAAACTAAAATGGATCATCTAGCACCTTTGTGCCCTAGGAAGCTAGTCCAGTTGCAGGCCAGGTCAACAGTGATTGAAAGACTTTGATATCTGATAACGCGCTGGTGGCCATTATGAAATGAGCTGTTAACTTCATGAATCATCAGTGCCTAGAGGATAAGGGTCCCCATCCGAACTAGGGGCCGGGTGGGAAGTCTCAGCAGACGAGCCCAGGACTGAATTACTCCCTAGCTCCTAGAGTGTGGTCCTTCTAGCACAAGGTTGAGATTCACAGGCAAGGAAAGTGGAGAAACATCCAGTGTCTTCTGCAGTCCTGGAATTCCCAATTTTCCCCCATTCATTGGTCTCCTGTCCCATTCACTCAACATACACACAAGGGTGGCACAAGCCAATCTGCTTTGAAAGTGGCTTCCCCAACTTCCAACGCCCACCTACGCCCAGGGGAGACACAATTGTGGGTGTGGGAATCACGCTAGGCATAACTGTGTCCAGTAGGACCGTAACTACCTACCTGTGAGCTGTAGGGACTGGAGATGGGTCTAAATTGCTAAGACCTGATCTGAGTGTTTGTCCATATTCAGGGGCATCTGAGCCCTTTGCTAAGGACTATCATGCCCAAGGGTCTGTGCCCAGAAGGGGGTGCTGTAGAAAAGCTGCCTCCATGGCACCAGCCCCACCTCCCCATGACCCCTCTTCATGGTTGAGGATCCATGTGTATGGGGAAGGTGTCGAGGCAAACTCTGGACATCATTTCCTACAGCAACCAGAGGGGAATCTGTGCAAAAGGTTAATATGCTGCCAACAGAGGCCCCATTCTGTGTCTTAGACCCTCCCTTCAGTGGGAGCCCCCTGACAATGTCTCCCCAAAAGGACCCATATTCCTAGGAACCTAGGTGTGCAGGAGACTAGGCCTTCTGCACTACTTAATCCTCATATGGGGGCATTGCATGTGGGTCAGCATCCTCTGTATGCCACATATGGCTCTGCAGAACTCTGAGCAGGACAGCACAGACCAACTGGAGGTGGGCTGAGTCCATGGGATATGCCACTGCCTAGCTCCAGTGGCCCCCAAACCCCATCACTGCAGCCAGGTCGGGGGGAGCATCCCTCCCTTCAGATACTGGATCTGTGCGCAACACGGGCTGAATTTCACCCGACTGCAGTTCGTTTCCACTAGCCCAGGTTCTGTTGGGGCACCCTTGTAAATCTGGCGTCGCTCCACTGAAGTCACACTGGATTCACACCAGTGTAAATAAAATTCGGATCTGTCTTCGTTAAAATTTCTCTCGGTTAGTGCTGAGAGTCTGGTTTGATTTTTAGTACTGTCAAAGCCAAAACCCTAGCACTGGCACAGCCTTGATCTCAGCCTCAGCTGGATCCTGCTCTTGTATCCCACCCAACTCTGGTTTCTGCTACACATAGCTTGTGCCAGAGCAGAGATCGTGCCATTTGTGACCTGCCTGAGCTCTTTATCAGACATTATTTTGGCTCCATAGGTTTCCAGATAACCCAAGTCATTCTTGTTACTGCTGCTGAAGCCAATGCAAGGATCTCCGGGCTGGCGTTCCTTCCCAAGAGACTTTAAATAACTGTACATTAACTAAATCCTGGCGCCAAAATCTGTAGAGAGGCCAGATTAATGATCTTTAGGAAATTATTTTAGCAAATTCAGCTTCCCCAGATCTCCCTCCCCAAGGTTAACGATACTGGGAAATACTAAAAGCTACACGACCAGGAGATTCCCTTGTTTTGCTCATTGGCACAGGGATATTTCCACCTAGAATGCTGCATCCTTTCCTAGAAGAGAACTGAATGTGCCCAAGGATGCACAGCGGGGGACTAACAGCCAATATAGTCTTATGGCTTTTGACACGTTGCAAGGGAGATAGCGTCAGCCTGTTCCCTAATACAGGATAATATTGCTCAGTCTAGCCAAACATATAGCAAAGGATGTGAGTAACATGGCACCTGGCTCATACTGGCTCAACACTGGCTGTACACAGGGGACTATAGAATCATAGAATCATAGAATCTCAGGGTTGGAAGGGACCTCAGGAGGTCACCTAGTCCAACCCCCTGCTCAAAGCAGGACCAATCCCAACTAAATCATCCCAGATCCTCAGATGGTGTAAATGGGCATTGCGTTATTGACTTCAGTGGACCTGCATCTGCTTATAACTGCTGAGGGTCTGACTCCCAGGCTTTTAGAGCAGCAGCTGCCTTTTATACACGCGTTAGTTTTAGTGTCATTCGTTATGATTTTCTGCATGTAAGTGGTACATTAGCGGTTAATTGCTGCCTCTTAGAGCCTGCCTCAGTCTGCAGACCTGCAGACTAATAAAGTGAGACATCACTGTGGAATAAAGATGCACTGACTTTATCTCTGCACAATATAGCTGACAAACTATCCGAGAGCCCTGCTGCTGGGCCTTTCATAAGCAAAAGCTGCCCCAGGGGAAAAAAACGGATAATTGTCCAGTACAGGATTTCTTGCTCAGTCCTTTGAACATCTGGTATTGGCTGCCGTGCTCTATGGAATCATAGTCTGTCTGAAACATGAGGCATTTATTAAAGGAAATTGCTACAATTACAGACACAAACTGGCTTCCACACAACTTTAGTTCCAACTTTGCCTACCTTGTTTACCAGCAACCACACTCTAAACCAGTGGTTCCCAAACTTTAACAACCTGTGAACCCCTTTCACTAAAATGTCAAGTCTCGTGAACCCCCTCCTAAAAATGAATATTTCCAGGGATTTTCTCCTTTACCTGCATATAAATTATAAAAGCATTGATCTTGGAAATATAAAATTTGTTTTTATGACATGCTTATTACACACTATTTATTATTAATTATTATTTATCATTACAGTATTTTTATTACATTATGAAAACGGCAACACTCTTCCAAGATCTCACTTTCATAGCTTGTATCACTTTGAATAAGCCTGTTATTAGACAAGGCTCCTATGTTTCATCAAGGAGTATCAGATGTGAAACAGCATGAAGGTATTTAAGAAGCCAACGCAAAGGGTTCCTCCTACACAAGCATTCGGGTCTTGAGCAGTCCAGGCAAACAATGCGCATTACAACAAAGCTTAAACTTGTTCTTCATAATAATTTTAAAAACAATACTAGCTGCCTATTTCATTTTAAAAACAGCAAAAAATATCCACCTCCATTTCCATTTCTTATAAGGAATCTTGAAGTTTAAATCTCCTCAGTGTGATAGATATGCTTGCTTTGATCTGCTTAGCTCTTGGAAGTCCAGGGGCTCCGGGCTGCTGGCCCCCTGCTGTCCGAGGTCCCTAGGGACAGCTCTGTCCGCCATTAGGGATTTTTTTCCCGAGAACCCCCGGTAACATTTTGTGAACCCCCAGGGGTTCACGAACCCCAGTTTGGGAACCACTGCTCTAAACACCACACAGAGACATCTAGTGGCTGAATAATATACTAGAAGTAAATATATTATACTGGTGGCTGTTCAAAACAGGATACAAAACTTAGATGGCCTAGTGGTCTGACCCAGAATGGCAACTCTCATGTTTCCATTATGTGGCTGTTTTCTGCTAAGAACAACAACAACAACAACAAAGGATTGTCCTCAGACCCATCAAACTCACTTTCACTTGTGGCCTAGTGTAGAATTTGAACTTGGAGCTACAGAGATTAAAAGCCTAGCATAGCAACGCGTGTACTTTCCTGTGCCCTGAGAATTTATTAACATTCAGTCAATGAGAAATAGCCGTATATACACTGTACATATGTATAATCTGAAGGTAAGGGTGTGCTTTGCTTTAATATATTTTTGCACATATTAGCCTACAGTATCTGCCTGTTTTCTGACTCCCTCAGAAGTCATGGTGCGATACAAATTTCCTGAGCTAGTAACCACAGAAAGGAGCTAAGTTACAGCGCCATGGAGAACAATGGCAATAACTGATGGAACAGTCCTGTTGGTGAACCAGAGGATGTTTGTTAGCTATTAAGCTTGACCACAGGTGCCTGTTTTATTTTATTAGCTAGCTGTGCATGGGAATTCCCATTCATCCACGTTTGCACTGTGATAACGCTTCTGGCTTTAAAAAAAATCTAGGCGTCCCTTTTTTTCTTCCATAGACCTAAAAGAGATTTACCCAGGCAAGTAGGTGTTATTGACCTCATTATATCAATGGGGAAATCGAGGCATGGAGAAACATGTGACTCACTCAAAGAAGTCACAGCCTGGAATAGAAACCAGGTCTCTCTCAACTCCCAGCTCGATGTCCAATCCTGTTACAGCCGTGGCCAGACATATACTATTGGTCTTAGAAGAAGAAAACAGTCACACAGAGGAAAAAGCACAACCTTTTTGTTCTGATTGACTTTGCTGTAACGCCCCTTTACATCTGAGCAGGCTGTTCAGAAATATCAGTCTCTTCTATGCTTGTACTGATACAGGAATAGTACAATGCCCAGATACCGTGGTGATGGGCACCTTACACATACATGTAAACTCTGCGGCGGTGACTAGCTTTTATCAGTTGTCATTATCGTATCTTTATCTGAAGCAGTTAATGCTCTGTTATGCTGTTGGTGTGCTGAGCCTACCATGCTGACCAACAGTATCATTGTTTCTTTGTACTTCTCCATCTGTCTGTCTCCTTCTGTGGTCTCTTGTCTTATACTTAGACTGTAAGATCTTCGGGCAGGGACTGTCTTTCTGTTCTGTGTTTGTACAGCGCCGAGCACAGGGGGGTTCTCGACCATGGCTGGGGCTCCCTCAGTACAAATAATCAATAATAATCGACAACACGGTAATTACAAAGTCAGATGCAGTAACATTCGCAAGTTTCCTAGTGAAAAACGGGGTGTGTGACTCATACCACCCCTCTCTGGGCCTGATCAGCGCCAAGGGAGAGGTTCCCACTTATGGCCATAGTGGTTGGAAGGGGCTCTGGAACATGAGTCGCGTAAGCATGTGGCTGCAATACACAGGGGAGAATGCTGCCTCTTCACCAGCTGAGGGTCACATACGCCTCAGCCCATGGAGCTGGGGCTGCCACCCCCTTTGGCAAGGGTATGGCAGCTGAATTAGTTCATTATTGAGAGACCAAGAACCAACATAGAGACAGTTCAAGGACCGGAAGGTAATTCATTCTTCCTTTGATAGAAATATGTACAGTGTGTAGATAGATAGCTAGACTACCTCTGCACTGTGAGTTAGGGGTGTGATTCCCTGGCTTGGTCACAAAATCTGAAACCGGACGAGTTATATTTATGTTACTGTATGGCCTAGGGACCTTGATAATGAGCCCAGGCTCCATTGTGCAAGGTGCTGTACAAACTCAAAACTAAAAGACAGTCCCTGCTCTAAAGCACCTTTCTCTTTCTTCTCGCTCCCTGTCTGGCTCTTCCCTCCAGCTTTTCCCCAGGTAGGCCCTGTCAGCACTTAAACCAGGAATCGCCTGGTTCTTCTCAGGTGGGTCTCAACCTATAACCAGGGTCAGCTTAGCCCCAGGATCTCCAGCCTATGGGGCAAGCCCCCTGTTAGAGCATCAAAATCCTATTTGGAGTTAGGCCCAGACATATCGTTAAAAATCTGGGCCTTCATTTCTCTGGGCCTCCCCATCTGTAAAATGGAGATACTGCTCCTTTGTCTCTCTTTTGTTTAACATAAGTTCTCAGCGGTCGGGACAGTGTCTTACTACGTGCAGCACCTGGCACAATGGGACCTGTTGGTGCCTCCAAAATCCGAATAACCAAACCAAACAACAATCTCATGCAGTTTCAGCAGCAAACCAGGTGAGCACGGCAGTTTTGCTCTGAGATTTTGAGCCCATTCCACAGGAAAGTCACACTGTTTGTGGGGTGCAAGACTTGAACCCCACGAAGTAGGAAGAAGGAGACCATTTGCATGAGCCCCAGGAAATGAGAGCGGCTGAGGTTTTCTGAGCTCTGCTATGGACCTCTGGTTTTGGAGTTTTTTTCCCCTCCTGTGTTTTTTAAGCTTTAAAAAAAATGCTTCATTTCTCTCCCTTCCTCATTCTCCTGAAATCCATAAAGCTATAATTAAAATGTCACCGTGAGACTGCTCAATATTTGTCAAAAGTAGGATTGTGGCAGGTACAGTTTGGGATCCAGATTCCAAGCGAACGTAATTTCCCTCGCTCCATGGACTTCAATGGAATTATGCTGATTGACCCCCGCCAAGGATCCGGCCCTGGGATTTTTAGTTTTCTTGCCCATCTCTGAATATCTAAGAGGCCAGTTGAGAGGCACATTTTCAGCAACATCATTTTGGACTACGGCAGTGAAAAAAAAACCCCAAACCTAGATTTTTAACAAAGGCTGCGTAGCCACATTTTCTTGTTTGTTAAAGAAATGTACATTTTGATGTATAGAATCTTCCCTTTAAATGGAATAATAATACGTCATGTCTTCTATTTATCTCAGTGCAGCTTTTAACTGGTTGCGACACAGTATTTATTGTTCAGCCAACCATTCCACTTAGGCAAAATGCCACTTAATATGCTCCATAAAGAAACTTTAGCCATTTGGCTCATGGTGCTGTTAATTTGCATCTCATTACCATCTCATTAGATTTATGGCTCCGATGGAAGCTTTCCACCCTCCCTGTTACCCTGTGCTTGAAATCTACAGGCTTTCCTTAATACAGAGCGTCTCTGGAATGCTTTTCCTGTAGAGTTTGCAAGGTAGAATGTATTCAGAGTTGGCACGATAGATACAGTATTGCATACACCCACAAATGGGTCTAAAGAGTGAGGAAATACAGAGGCTTAAATACATTGCTGATTATCAGACACAGTCCCTTTTATTTATCTAAGATTTGTGGATCTACAAACCAAACTCCTTCCCACTTTCCAGTCCATCAT
The DNA here is from genome assembly GCF_028017835.1 of Emys orbicularis. Taxonomy (NCBI): domain Eukaryota; kingdom Metazoa; phylum Chordata; order Testudines; family Emydidae; genus Emys; species Emys orbicularis. Next base: position 5,746,412 of record NC_088690.1, on the reverse strand, counting down.
TTTCTTTAATCAGTACATTGGGCCCAATCCTGCTCCCACAGACGTCAGTGGGCTCAGGCCCAATAAACCAATGCTATCGTTTCGATGCAGTCACCCTTTGAAAGTAGCAATAAGGCATCTGACAGGGCAAGTGCTTGCATTCTATGATCAGACAAATTCAATCTAGACAGCCGCTGCACCACTGAGCAGGGGCAGGATCTTAAAATATTTGGATTCATTTAATGTCTTGTGTCTCTGGTGATCATCTGCCGGTGATTGTAGCTGCACACCTCTGCCCCTGAAGAATCAGCCGTGAAACTGATGAGGATCATAATTCAAATGGATCTATTATCTGCGCTTTCTCCCCTATGTAGCAAGTGTAATTATAATCCAATTAATTAGGTGCTCCGTTAATTTTGGTTTTGTTTCTCCACTATCAGTCTATTCCAGGGGCGGGCAAACTTTTTGGCCTGAGGGCCGCATCGGGTTTTGTAAATTGTATGGAGGGCCAGTTAGGGGAGGGGGTTGTGGCCCAGCCCCCACCTCCTATCTGCCCCCCCCCCCCGGGACTCCTGCCCCATCCAACCCTCCCTGTTCTCTGATGGCCCCTCTGGGACCCCTGCCCCATCCACACACCCCCGCTCCCTGTCCCCTGACTGCCCCCAGATCCCCACTGCCCCATCCAACCCCTCCTCTCATTCCTGATGGCCCCCCCAGGACCCCTGCCCCATCCAACCACCCCTTCTCCCTGTCCCCTGACTGCCCCTGGAACCCCTGCCCCCTGCCACCCCATCCAACCCCCCCCCTCCTTCCTGACCGCGCCCCGGGACCCCTGCCCCCATTCAACCCCCTGTTTTCCCCCCGACCACCATCCACACCCCCACTCCCTGACCACCGCCCCGAACTCCCCTGCCCTCTATCCAACCCCCCTGCTCCCTGCCCCCTTACCGCGCTGCCTGGAGCACCGGTGGCTGGTGGCGCTGGAGCCGGGCCACGCTGCCACCGCCGCCACCACCACGCAGCACAGAGCACCGGGTCAGGCCGGCTCTGCAGCCACGCTGCCCCAGGAGCTCACAGCCCCACCACCCAGAGCATTGCGCTGGCGGCGGAGCGAGCTGAGGCTGTGGGGGAGGGGAGACAGTAGGGGAGGGGCTGGGGGCGAGCCTCCCAGGCCAGGAGCTCGGGGGCCGGGCAGGACGGTCCCGCAGGCCGGATGTGGCCCGTGGGCCATAGTTTGCCCACCCCTGGTCTATTCCATACAAAAATAACAGCAACAAGCTCTTCGGGGTCTTTCCCACTCATACTGAATCTTCAGAAAAGGATAATAAAGTTATACAGATGTTCTCAGAATGATATGTTCCCAGTGATGTTTAGTCACAGGATGCTACAAAATTGCAAACAAGTTTAGCATCCCATTTTTACTCTGTAAGATTTGATTTTTCTGTTCTGCAGTGTATATGCAAATAGAATCATAGAATCATAGAATATCAGGGTTGGAAGGGACCTCAGGAGGTCATCTAGTCCAACCCCCTGCTCAAAGCAGGACCAATTCCCAACTAAATCATCCCAGCCAGGGCTTTGTCAAGCCTGACCTTAAAAACCTCTAAGGAAGGAGATTCCACCACCTCCCTAGGTAACCCATTCCAGTGCTTCACCACCCTCCTAGTGAAAAAGCTTTTCCTAATATCCAACCTAGACCTCCCCCACTGCTACTTGAGACCATTACTCCTTGTTCTGTCATCTGGTACCACCGAGAACAGTCTAGATCCATCCTCTTTGGAACCCCCTTTCAGGTAGTTGAAAGCAGCTATCAAATCCCCCCTCACTCTTCTCTTCTGCAGACTAAACAATCCCAGTTCCCTCAGCCTCTTCTCATAAGTCATGTGCTCCAGCCCCCTAATCATTTTTGTTACCCTCCGCTGGACTCTTTCCAATTTTTCTACATCCTCCTTGTAGTGTGGGGCCCAAAACTGGACACAGTACTCCAGATGAGGCCTCACCAATAGAGTAGGTAAAAAAAAAAAAGGATGCCCTCCTACGATTCATGGGTCACTTCATAAAATAAACATTACCCCCATTAAACATGCCTTAAAGAAAGAGGAAAAAACAAATATGATGGACTGTAAGACGACTGTGTTTCGCATTATGTATCAAATTTAATAATAGACCCAGATTAGCCCCAAATACTCCGAAGGTTGCACTAGGAGCCCTATTTGCTTTCCTTGTTCACTCAGAAATCCTGCTGCGAGCTTTGGAAGTCCAAGGAATCCAGGACCGGCACTTAATAGCGTAACGCTCTGTGATGGCCTAAGAAGAGGAATAGCATTCTACAGCACATGGCTATTGGGAGAGCAGTGGCTCATCCCGGGAAGTGACCTAGTTAAGGGAACAAGGGCAGTAAACAAAGCAAGATAAAATTGCAAAACAACGGCATTCACAAACGGTCAGATTCCTTTTTTCTCTCTTCCCATTTGTGCTTTAGAAGTTTCCTATCCAAGTCCCGAGGCCCCTTAGCAAACCCTAAAAGAAACCCAGACAAAAGTTATAGGATCAAGTCCCCCAGCTCGGCCATCTTCTCACAAACCATCCTCATTTCCCCCAATAGCCCACTTTGTGTAACGGACTCATCATAAGCAACCAGCTACCCTCCTCCGCTTAACTCCCCATATTCAGGAACATAGGGGAGGCCTGCCAACAAATCCAGGCTCTGCTGGGTGGGCTTTTAAACTCAAAAAAGCCACGGGTGTTTAGAGTCAAGGATAGAAGTGTGGCCAGGGCCAATTAGAGGGGGGGCCAGGAGGGCCATTTGGCCTGGGCCTCAAGCTCAAAGGGGGCCTCAAATTGAGACACTTGTTAATTTTTTGGCATTTGATAAGTTTCACAACTTGTTTTTATGCGCAACCCTATCGGACCAAAATGTGACCCACTCTCTCAGCTTAGAGCTGCAAATTCAAGCAAATAAGAGATGTGATTTGGTAAAAGACATAATTTTTTTGTTAACTGATATAGATTTTGCCATATTGAAGAGTTAAAAATGTTCATAAATATTAATAAAACTGTATCGGTTCTGATGCCACAAGATTAGACCGTGATGAACGTGTCCTCTCAGATCAGCTGATTATATAAACAAACCACTACTAGTGGCTGGTGCTGGATCAAGTGTGTGTTGAAAGGTAGAGACTTGTTACATGTTAGTGTCTTTAGAGTTTTACGTCTGGTTGACTAAGGAATTATTTTTGTCTGAGAATTCCTCATTATTATCTACTTTCTGCAGCTGAACAATTTCAGCAACAGTACAACAAAGAAATCTCAAAAGATCTCAGTGATGAGGTCATCTTCCTCAAACGAATATATTCCACGAACTTTAAATTGGATTGCAAGCCAAAGGAATTGCTTCAAGAAATACTCGAACTTGGACTCTCTGGGGTGTTTCCTAATATCACAATTGCATTGTGTATTTTTGTCAGTTTGCCTGCATCAGTGGCTTCGGGTGAACGCACCTTCAACGTGTTGAAGCAGGTAAAGAACTATCTCCGTTCAACTACGGGACAAGAGCGTTTGAATGGGCTCGCCACGCTTAATATCAACTGTGACATTGCACGAAAGCTAGATTTTTCCTCAATAATTAGTGCATTTGCACAGAAAAAGGCTAGAAAAGCGATTGCTAACTCAAAAAATATTCCAATGTCTCACTCTTTTTTTGGTGCCTTATTTTGTTTTCATGTGTTGTCATTTTTTCTTTTTATTATGGCTTGGGGCCTCAAAAGCTGGCCCGGGCCATTCTGGACCTCTGAGAGGGCCTGGGTGTGGCTAGGCAGAACACCAGCCTCTCAGTAGAGGGAACTGGTATGTTTCTTAGGCGATGACCTTGCAAACACATGCGTGTTTGTAGTTTACTCAGGTGAATGTCTGCAGGGGGACTTTGACTGTAAGCATTTTGGGGCAGGAACTGCATCTTCCCTAAGGCTTGGTGCAGTGTCCAGCAGTAGGCTGACCCAGTGGGCAGGGTGCTCAGGAAACCTGGGTTCTATTCCCAGTTCTGGTACTAAATGGCTGCGCGACTTTGAGCAAAGCCCTTTGTCTCTGTGCCCATATCCCCTCCCATCTGTGGCCTGTCTTGCCTGTGCAGACTGTAAGCTCTTTGTGGCAGGGGCAGCCTCACAGGTTGTCTGTACAGCACCTAGCACAGAGGGGCCCTGTGCTTGACTGGGGGCCTCAAGGCGCTACCACTAGATAGCTAGTCATCGGAAAGGTGCTCTGCTCTTGAACAAGGCCTCTTGATCTGTATATTAAATAATAATAACGGAACATGCATGCCGCAGCGTCCAGCCATGACATGCCTGCCAGTCCAAGAGCTTCATAATGAACTGCTTTTCCTGGCTTAAGGAAGCTCAGTTATGCGCCTGCCGCACTGCTTTGTGCGCGTGCGAACAGGCGTCCGTTTGAGGAGCCGGTGAAACCTTCGCTGGTAGCCACGGCCCACACAAGAAAGAAAAACCTTTCTTTCCTAAACCAAGGGCTGTGAAAAAGACCTTTCGCAAGTGTGTGGAGGAGGGACGGCCAAAGATAGCTCTAAGGTATGTTTCAATCTGCATGGTTCAGGAAGGAAGGAATTTTCAATCTCCGCTCTATCATTTTCGATATCATTAATCCTGAGCACTCCATTTTCCATGCTTGCCTGCCCAGGCCCTGAGAGTGAGCGACACATAAAGTGACACATATTCATCACTTGGCATTCGGCGGCGTGAAGGCTGTAATATAATATTAGTGTTGTGTTATCACCGTGTCTCTCTCTCCAGCCTCAGCGGCGGGGACGGTAGATGACATGAATCGATCACCTGTGACATTTTTGATTTGGTGTCACTTTCCCCATTTCTGCCATTTGTTTTTGGCAGTTAAGAGGTAATTGTGGGACATTAGCATGGAAAAGGCTGACTTTCCCTGCAGTTTTCCCAAGCAGTAAGAGAGGGATGTGTCTCTTTTGTCTTATTGTATGGGCTAAGAGATGCCGGCGAGAGTGGGAGACACAGGGATCTCCTTCAAAGTCCGCTTGGTCTCCGTTTTGCAAAGCCAACGGGAGCACGTACGTATATTTGTGGTACAGGTCTCTGCAGCTGGGGCAGCACATTTGCCAGGTCACTTAAAATGAGGACGACTGGCAAGACAGGAAGGATGATCTAGTGGTTAGGGTGCTAGCCTGGGCACTCAGAAGACCTGGCCACACACTTCCTGAGGGATCTTGGGCAAGTCACTTATCCTCATTTTAGAGAGGGTGAATTGAGGCACTGAGAGGCGCTGCCTTTGGTGTTAGGCACATGTGTGCTTTTGAAAGCACCATCAAGAGCCTATACACATTAGGCGCTTAAACACCTTTAAAAACCAGGTCCCGAGGCCCAAATTCTCAAAGGTATTTAGGTGCCTCACTAAAGGAGTTAAGTACCTAAATACCTGTGAGTACCTGAGTCTAAATGACCTGCCCCAGGGATCCTGCAGCAGAACAGAGAACTGAACGTAGATCTCCCGAGTCCCAGCCTCAACCCCAGAAAAGCATCCTTCAAAAGAAACAACAAAAGGACCCTAAATCCAGAATATTGTTAAGCAGAAGCATCGAGCACAGGAGAGATGTTATGGGGCAGAACCGCAGCTGGGGTAAGTTGTCGTTGCTCCACTGACATCAAAGGAGCTCTGAAGATTTCCACCAGCTGAGGATCTGCCCAATATAAGTGCTAAGTCTGATTAATCATTGAGAAGCCGTTTCTGATCTCACATGAATCTGGTGTAACTCCATTCCGCTCTCACCAACACTATTTTGGGCTCTGATTCTTTTCTCACTAGTTTTTACACAAATATAACTTCAATCACTTTAGTATTTACACATCCATTCCGGCTCATATGGAGACCAGAATCTGGCCCTGTGTTATTAATCACAGCATCTAGGTTAGGAGCATCAGGATCCTGACTAGGGTAGTAAGGCCCAAGGGTCAAACCAGAGGCTGAGAGTAGCAGAGGAGTTCATAGTCAAATTCTAGGCCAGGGTCAATGCTAAGGATCAGAGTCCAGGTCAGGTTTCAAGTCGAAGGCAGGAGTTTAAGAACAAGTGAGTAGCTGCAGGAGAACCACACTGCGGCCTGAACACTTCCTGGAATGCTCCTTGGGTTTATATAGGGCAGGGAGCCAATCAGGGGCCATGAGGCTGCTGCCTCTCAGCAGGGGCGGCTCCAGGCACCAGCGCACCTGCCGGTCGCTGTCGGGGCGGCAGTCAGGGAGCCTTCGGCGGCATGCCTGAGAGAGGTCCGCCAGTCCCGCAGCTTCGGCAGCAATTCGGCGGCGGGTACGCCCAAGCCGCGGGACCGGCGGACCTCCTGCAGGCAGGCCGCCAAAAGCCGCCTGACTGCAGTACTCCAGATGAGGCCTCACCAATGTCGAATAGAGGGGACTGATCACGTCCCTCGATCTGCTGGCAATGCCCCTACTTATACAGCCCAAAATGCCGTTAGCCTTCTTGGCAACAAGGGCACACTGACTCATATACAGCTTCTCGTCCACTGCAACCCCTAGGTCTATATTGAGTGAATGATTGTTACAAATCAGTGTGTGTGGAGGGGGAAATCCATTAAGGAAAACGGAAAAAAAAATCATTTAATATAAATTAACATTTAAAATACTTGAATCCAGAAAGTGAGCATCTCTCTACAGAAGTTTTCTACCAGGTTCCAACCCGCCCCCAAAGTCCATCAGCTAGGTAAACAAAAGTGTGTAATAAAGGCATTTTCGATAAGCAGCAGAGCAGAGAGCTATTCATTTGAACAAACTGATTATGGGAGCAATCTTGACCATGCTATAATATGCATTCAGTGAAGGACTGCTGATCTCAGGTTGCAATATTTGGATTTACTGCCATAGCCAAACCTTAAACACAAAGAAAGTAAATAGAGAGGGCAAAGAAACCAAGTTTTATGTTGCAAATTCAGTAGGATGGAATTCCTTAAAAGGGATTCAAGAAACTCCCTTGGCCGTATTTTTCCTACTTCTCACTTTCCGGTCATCAAGAAATACTCATTGTAGGAGATGGGACCTGATTCAAAGCTCTGTGAAGTAAATGAGAGTCTATCCTTTGACTGCTATGGGCTTTGGATTAAGCTTTTAATTTGTAGGTGGTGGGAAATAACTATTATAACCAGCTCCAAATCAATAAAATTCACATTTAAGGAAATTATTTTTTTCCACCAAGTTTGTTGCTCTAACTCTATCCAGGAACGTATGTATGGGCTCCACCTTAAAACAACAATAACCAATAAAACAACACGGAGCCTAATTTAATACATCTGGTTACATTAGATAAAGTAAATTTAGAATATAAAGCTTCATGCATCAGGGCATGAACCAACCACTTGTTTATAGGGGTCAGGAAGAAAGTTCCCCCATGAGCATAATTGTCCATGACTGGGTTTCTTGCACCTTCTTCTGAAGCAGTTGCTCCTGGCTAAAGTCACAGATACAAACGTGGGAGATACAAACGTGGGATAGATGGACAAGCGATCTGATCCTATATGACAAGTCCTATGGTGGTATATTCCTAGTAATCTCTGCTCCAAGTATCTTACACTCTAAATAGGTAAGGCAGAGAAAGGGGGAAAAGATGATCCTCATTTTGCAGGCTGGGAATTGAGACATAGATCCACAAAGGTATTTAGGCTCCTAACTGCCACTGATTTAAGATCTGGGCCAGTGAGATGTAGGTGAAATGCAGGTAGAGACATGGAGATATAGGTTGAAGTTCACGCCCGTAGGCCTCTTTCAAGATCCCAGAAGTAGAGAGCGAACCAGCCTACAGCAGAGGGCCGAACTAGACAACCGAGTCTACCTGGTCTCCATGCTCTTGGTGTTGCTCTTTGATGAAGTTACTTTAGACGTGCCTCCCACTAACTCATTTTTACTTCAGATGCTTCAAACAAAGTTGCACACATTAACCTAGTCAAGAGACAAATTGCTCCCCGTGTCAATTTCCCATTTAAAAGGCAAACTAGATTTGACAGAGTAAACTGAATAAAGATTTGGATCGGATAATCCAGTAAAAGCTAATTACTAAAACAAAATGAGACACTGAGACACAACCTCCCAGCCCGCCCTCCCCTCCCCCCTCCGCCCCCCGCCTTCTAACAAGGCTCATTTGATGAGTTCTCTGCCTCCAGTATTAGCACTTTCTATCAAGAAACACAAGCTATTAACTTCTTTTAACAATTTATGATGTTCAATAAACTGATTAGGAGCCCATGGTACATAATTTAAAACCATTTGGATGTCCTGTGGCCATTAAAGGGAAAGCAATGAGTTTGAGCAAACCCTGCTAATTATAGGCCTTGATGACTCCTGATTAGAAATCCTAATTAGGTGTCCTAAGTAAATCTTTTCTTGTTTTTAAATTTATTGTCTTCAGTTCTTCACCTTCCTTATTAGATGAGGTCAGGAAAGTAAAATAAACCCTCGCCAAGTGGGTAATTGATTAGCTTCATGAAGTGAGCACATGATCACATTAATGGCTATCACTCCTTTAAAGCAATGTACAGGATGCTACAGTAGTGGTTTTCAACCTATGTTCGGCAGACCCTTGGGGGTCCGCAGACTATGTCTACGATTTCCAAAGGGGTCTGCACCTCCATTTGAAATGTTTTAGGGGTCTGCAAATGAACAAAGGTTAAAAACCCCTGTGCTATAGGTTTCAAATAGTGACTGCTTTTCTTTTAATGCATGAAATTTAAAGCTGAATTGTATTGTTTCATTTGTTTTTGCTCTCTGTCTGTGCTATTCAAAAAATAAAAAAATAAAAAACGAGAGGCAGTGGTGGAGGGGGGGGGGAAGGGAGACAAACATTTTTTCCTGTTTTTTGTTGAATTAGAAAAAAAAACTATTTTAAAATAAGCTTTGCGAAAATGTTATTGATTTTTTCCCCATCAAACTCAGTAATTTGATGACATTTTTATTGGAGTTTCAATATTTGAAAAAGTTTGACCAATTTTACCCTTTCTCTATAATGAATGAAGAGGCAATTTAATGTAGGAAAATAAAAGTGCTTTTAATTTTGTACCTAGACATTGCAGGGAAGGGCAGAGTTACAAGACTCTAGGTAGAGAAGCAGAATTCAGGATCTGCTTCGGGGTTTTTTTGTTTGTTTTTGAGGCCTGGATCAATAGTCCTAATTTTAAAAAAATCTTTTCCCCCATAATATTCATCTCATTAAAGACAAAATTCCACTCTGTGACACCGATGTAAATCCAGAGTAATCCCATTGATTTCTCAAGTTTAAATTGCAGCAGATGTTGGCCCAGAATGAGCTGACAATAAATATGAAGTGTAAACGGCTCAGCTGACTGGGTGAGTAAGATGACCTATTAGCCGTGCCGTTTCATTTTTATGCAGTTTTTCAAGGTTGCTGCCCCCTATAGGTGGGAATTATCATAACAAATATGTAAATATGACTTTAAGGGACATGGGGTGGGGGGTGAATTTAAGACACTCAGCCTGATTTTGAGCTCATTGACAAAGGCAAATGAGGAGTAGCTTCACTGAAACTGATGGAGTTATGCAAAACTGGGATATAAGACAGAAGCCATCATGTGATTCAAGCTATTTCCTTTCGCATGACCGGTCGCATTAAGTGCAAATCACCCTATGCATGGGGTGGACACAAGGGTGTGCTGAACCTCTGCACAGGGTGTACATTTCATCCTCTGTCATCAACAGTGCAAATCCTGGACCAGATTCTGGTTGGCCCCGGCACATATGCCTTCCCATTTCCATATGGGTCTGTGCCAATAATGCACAATCATAGATTCAGACATTTTAAGGTTGGAAGGGACCATTATGATCATCTAGGTTGACCTCCTGCATAGCACAGGGCAGAGAACCTTCCCCAGTGATTCCTGCATTCCTGCAGCCTAATGTCTTCTGCTTGAGCTACAGTGAATCTTTTAGAGAGACATCCAGTCTTGACTGAAAGACTTCGAGGGCTTCTTGTTCTTTATTTGTATGCAGACAATAGCACCTAGAAGCCTCAGTCATGGACCAGGCCCTCATTGTGCGAGGCGCTGTACAAACACAGAACAAAAAGACGGCCCCAGCCACCAAAGAGCTTCCAATCCAAGCATAAGACAAGAGACAACAGATGGACACAGATGGAAGTACAAGGAAACAATATTGGCCAGGATAATCAGCAATGGCCGCAGCGCACCAGCAACCTTACTGTTGTCAGTTTTTTGTAGGTATCATGGAAAATAAGGGTCTTAAGGAAGGTTTGGAAGGAGGATAATGAGTCAGTTTTGTAGATGTTTACAGCACGCTCCTCCCAAGCATGAGGGGCAGCATAGGAGAAAGAACAAAGGAGTTTGAAAATGAGGCTGGCATCATGGGCCTATCAGAAGCCAGAGCTGATATCTCAATAGTAATTCAGAGAGAATAGGTAGGGTGGAGATAGGCAGTGAAGGGTCCTGAAAGTGGAGACAAGGAGCTTACTTGATACAATAGAGAAGAGGGAGCCAATGGAAGGATGTAAAGGGGGTCGGGGGGATATGGTCAAAGTGACAGGCTAGCGTTCTGAATGGACATTTGTGGAGCAAAATTGCATTTGTTAATGTCAGAAAAACGGAGGTTGCAATAATTGAGACGCAATCCAGACACTGATGAGTGTCTGGATGAGAGTTTTGGCTATATGGATGGATAAGAAAGAGTAATTATCAATAATCAACTCACAATTTCAAAGAGTAATTATCAATGGCTTGCTGTCAAACTGTGAGGATGTATCTAGTGGAGTCTTGTAGGGGTCTGACCTGGGTCTGGTACTATTCGATATTTTCATTAATGACTTAAATAATGGAGTGGAGAATATGCGTATAAAATCTGCAAGTGACTCCAAGCTGGGAGGTGTTTCAAGCACTTTGGAGGACAGGATTAGAATTCCAAACAATCTTGACAAATTAGAGAATTGGTCTGAAATCAACCAGATGAAATTCAGTGATGACAAGTGCAAAGTACTACACTCAGGAAGGAAAAATCAAATGCACAACTACAAAATGGGGAACAACTGGCTAGGTGGTAGTACAGCCGAAAAGGATCTGAGGGTTATTGTGGATCACAAGTTAAATGAGTCAACAACGTGATGCAGTTGCAAAAAAAGGCTAATATTCTGGGTGTATTAACAGGAGTGTTGTATGTAAGATATGGGAGGTAATTATCCCATTCTGCTAGGTACTGGTGAGGCCTCAGCTGGAGTATTGTGTCCAGTTTGGGGCACCATACTTTAAGAAAGATGTGAGCAGATTGAAAGAGTCCAAAGGAGAGCAACAAAAATGATCAAAGGTTTAGAAAACCTGATTTATGAGGAAAGGTTAAAAAAAAAACTGGGCATGTTTAGTCTTGGGGGGGAAAAAATGGGAGGCGGGGGACCTGGTAACGGTCTTCAAATATGTTAAATCTGTTATAAAGAGGACTGTGATCAATTGTTCTCCATGTCCACTGAAGATAGGACAAGAAGCAATGGGCTTAATCTTCAGCAAGGGAGATTTAGGTTAGATATTAGGAAAAAACTTTCGAACTATAAGGGTAGTTCAGTTCTGGAATAGGTTACCAAGGGAGGTTGTGGGATCTCTGTCACTGGAGATTTTTAAGAACAGGTTGGATAACACCTGTCAGGGATGGCCTAGATGACCTCTCAAGGTACCTTCCAGCCTTACATGTCTATGATTCCCTGAACAGCTGTATCTTAGAGATGTTATGCAGAAAGAGTTTGCAAGATGTAGACATAAGTCTGGATGTGAGGACCTAGGGAAAGGTCCAAGTCGAAGATGACACCCAGGTGACAGGCCTGAGTGAGAGGCAGGATGGTGGTGATGTCCACAGCGATTGAGGCAAGAGTGATGGAGAATCCATCCCATCCCTGAGACATGGAAAAAGCATGTAGAACAAAAAATGTCAACCACCTCTAACAAATACATGCATGTTAGCAGAGATGAGCAAGGGATGCAGTGTTGGATCCATTATCTTCCCAGCTTTCCTCCTAATGGGTTAGATTATGCCTTTAGCCACTGGCCTCAGCAAAGTGTGACGTAAAAGCTACACCACCACAACAGCAACCCTCGGAAGCATTGGGCCGCATAGACACCCCTCCCTCTGAGTCACTATTCCTCCTAGGCTTCCTTCTTGCTCCCCAGGAGTATTAATTCACTGTTGGCCTTTTCCAGTGGGAAATTAGTAACACCTCCCTCAACCCCGCACCTCCCTCAACCGGCTCTGCCATTCTGGCCAGTGAGGAAGGGGGCGGAACCAGAAGGCTCCACCCATGCCCTGCCCATCTGCTGTAGGAGGAATTGATGTGAATGCACAGTCCTGCGTACCTCTATGCACCCAAGATCTGGGTAGCCTGGGTAATGATGCAAGAATGGGGTTCTTGCTCCCTTGGACAGTCAAACAGTCCAGGTCACAATCTAGCTCGTTGTTTGTTACACTCACTTGTTGCCTCTGGCTTCAAATGAGGGTGCCCAGCTGTTTGGGACGAGGCCTGTAATTCTGGACAGAGCCTAGGAGTCTTGGGTCTCACCACACTATAAATAACAATACCACATATGCCAGAGATGACCCGTGCTTGCCAATATTGGGGGTGCAGAGTGAGGGCAACTGTCTTCATCAGTGTTAGTGAGCATGCTTAGTACAAGCCAAGCAGCAAACCGGGAGGGTGGGGGGGTGTCACGTGATCCCGCAACCCACACACACATTGCCTATGACATACACTGAAGGTTAGTCCCAGTGATGAATGGGACATAAATACCTAAACTGAGTGTCTTCAACAAGCCACTGAGTTTGCCGTGGAATTTGATCCCTGATAAATAGAGCTTCCCCAGAAGCATCGGCTTATGCCTACACCAAGCGTGAAGCTAGTTTTAGCCAAAGTCATGTTGTTTTTGCTAATTTGATGCATTAGCCAATAGGAACTGCTTCCCAGGGTTATGAATATTACACTGGTATGGTATCTGCAGGAAAGCAAAATTCAGATCTTTTAAACCACTGTGCTCCATCCTGTCCAAAGGCCCCTATATGAGCTGTAATCTAAAGCTTTGTCCTTTCGTTGCATTTGCGATGAACTGCACTTTCACTAATACTTACTTAGCATGTGAAAACACAGGTGTTATCTGCCTGATCTCTTTTTTGGTGATCCCCAGGGGCATATTGACCTTTGCCCCTCTTTAATACCCAGAGGAAAGAGGCCGCCTTTCTCTGAAATAGCGGCGCTCTTCATTTGTTATCTCAATCTGGGATTTAGCGGGATTTAGGCTAGAAAGCATATGGGAAGATAAAAGACATTTTATGTAATGGGTTTACATGTGCCTTTGGGTTGACACAGTCACCCCACTCCTCCCGTTGAAGAGTTAATATTTTTCATGATTGTTATTTTTAAGATCTGCCTCCGTTGCTGTCGATTTTTTTTTGGAGGCGTCCACCTTGTGGGAGGAGTGTCTCCTATTAACATGTAGGTATCTACGCATCTGAATTGGCAGGGACAATAGCATTTCACTTGCTCTGTAGACTAGAGCAAAAGAATATCATTGCAAACAAAGGGCAGCTCTCAGCCCACTATGGGCTTTCTTCTGGACGGTATTTTTTGCCTACTGCAGTGCTGCTGCTATTCGTTTGTTATGTGCACCTGTTGTCTCATCTTATAGGTAGGGCCCTACCAAATTCACGGTCCATTTTGGTCAATTTCGCGGTCATCGAATTTTAAAAATCGTTAATTTCATGATTTCAGCTATTTAAATCTGAAATGTCACAGTGTTGTAATTGTAGGGGTCCTGACCCAAAAAGGAGTTGTGTGTATGTGTGTGTGTGTGGGGGGGGGGGGTTTCACAAGGCTATTGTAGGGGTGGGGGATTCTGCTACCCTTACTTCTGCACTGCTGCTGGCGGGGCGCTGCCTTCAGAGCTGGGTGCCCGGCCAACAGCCACCGCTCTCTGGCAGCCCAGCTCTGAAGGCAGCACAGAAGTATGGGTGGCAATACCATAACCCCCCTAAATTAACCTTGTGACACACACACACCCCCCGCAACACCCTTTTGGGTCAGAACTCCCAATTTGAGAGATGCTGGTCTCCCCCATTAAATCTGTATAATGTAGGGTAAAAGCACACAAAAGACCAAATTTCACAGGGGGAGACCAGATTTCATGGTCTGTGAAGTGTTTCTTATGGCTGTGAATTTGGTAGGGCCTTATTCATAGGCTATTTCTACACTACGAGCTAGGAGTGAGATTCCTAAGACATGATAGCAGTTTTCAGGTATCTAAAAGGGTGTCATAAGGAGGAGGGAGAAAATGTGTTCACCTTAGCCTCTAAGGATAGAACCAGAAGCAATGGGCTTAACCCGCAGCAAGGGAGGTTTAGGTTGGACATTAGGAAAAAGTTCCTAACTGCCAGGGTGGTTAAACACTGGAATAAATTGCCTAAGGAGGTTGTGGAATCTCCATCTCTGGAGATATTTAAGAGTAGGTTAGATAAATGTCTATCAGGGATGGTCTAGACAGTATTTGGTCCTGCCATGAGGGCAGGGGACTGGACTCGATGACCTCTCGAGGTCCCTTCTAGCCCTAGAATCCATGAATCTATGCACACACATTCTTTCATCGGGCTACTGTGAATATATCTAGCAGTGTTGCCAGGGGGTAGCACAGGTAGCAGCCGAAGAGGCGTGGCTTAGCTGTGCAGAGACCCATCGGTTTCAGGCAGGTTTGTACTTGGCAGGCTCAGCCGCTCCTTGGCTGCCACTACCCGGGCTAGTCCGGCTACATTGCTATTTATATTGTGCTAGCGAGTGTGTGTACATGAGCAGGGGAATCACATGCCTAGATATAGCCAGATTTAAGCCTTAATCCTGCTTTGTCAGTCACCCAGACACATGCCTGGGCTCACGAGGGAGCCTAACGCAGGATCAGGGCCTTGGGTTTTGAGCAGTGTGGAATTGGGATTTCCATTTCGCGGCAAATTCCTCCAAATTTGTTGCCGTTCCAAATTTCCCACAAAACAAAACTTCTGAGAAAATGTCATTTTGGATCCATCCCAATGGTTCCATTTTGATTTTTTAACCCCTCCCTCCCCCCCAAAATGATAAAATAAATGGCCGAAAAAGTCATTCTGAAACGAAAAATGAAAACGGTCCATTTAGAACGTGTGGAAATGGGTTTCATCAAAATCGACACGCTCGTGGAAAGTTTCGAATTCAAGAAAATGGCGTTTTCTAGTGCCGTCCAAAAGCTGTCAAGCCCCTCTACTTAGGATGTAATCTTGAGGCCAAGGCTGTCTTTTGTTTTATGTGTGTACAGCACCTGAACTCAGACTGGGACATCTGGGCACAGCCATAATATAAATAATATATTGTTAATAGCAGATTTAAATTGGCAAAGACAATGCTACATAAAAACCAAGGTTAGACCTCACCTTATTGCGATTTATCTCTTGAATATTAACGCTTCAATCTCTCGCTGTCTTCTCCTCCAGATTTAATAAAATAGCCTTGGCGAATCGTAGCCAAAATGTCAGCGCATTCTTGCAACCCAGATTATGTTACAAACTGGGCAGTTTATTAGGGAAGCGGGCAGGGTGTCTGAAACGGATGGATGGGATCATATGTTGATGGTTGTGTGAAGTCTGGGTATTTCGCCATGCAGGGACTAATACATCCCCGGGCAGATCAGATCTTGCTTCATTTCAGTGGCAATGCCCCGAGGCATGAATATGGCTCCTGAAAACAGACAAACACCAGCCGTCGAAATATTGCCCTGGCATCACGTCATTTTACACACGTGGCACGGAGACACCCAGAACACTCCTTGCAAGAAGCACACTGAAAATCTGCTATTCCCTCACCCATTGTATAAGCAGCTAGGGCTCTGTTGTGTCTTTTAAGGCAGGACCTCAGGGTAGCATCCCTCCTTGTCTCACTCCCCCCAGTCTGAGCTCTGGGTGACACCGGCCATCAGTGCCTTCTATAGCACAGTCACTGCATTACCGTCCACAAGGATACTACACGCATTCTCCTTTGCCATTGAAGCAGAGAGGCAGGGTCCCGGCTTCTGGCTGCCCTCTTTGGAGGCTGAGCTAACCCTTGCCGGGGCCAACCACCATCTTGCCCTAAGTATTTAAACTGGGATATCCACAAGCCATTTCTGGCCTAGCTCTGTTCCCACTGAAGCCAACACTGAGTCCAGTGGAACAATGAGGCCAAGGCTGAGAGCATTTGAAAGTCCTCCTGCCCCTTACATGTCGCTTAAATTGTGCATTTGATCTTTGAGCAGGGGGTTGGACTAGATGACCTCCTGAGGTCCCTTCCAACCTTGAGATTCTAGGATTCTATGATCACCAGCTATAATGTGCTGTTCCTTGGCAATACAGACTGGCTACAAATTTGGGCCTCCAGATCTTTACTCTTTAAGGTTTAGCACTGCAGGGATTTTCTCAATGGATGGCCTTTGCAGGACCTACTGCTTGTGGATCTCCTTATACAATTAGGTTGGTGTGAGTCAGCTCTGTCTCGTGGAAGCTTATCAAATTGAACGTGTTGGCTCTGGATGCTTTGCTGCAGATGGGGGGCGGGAGAGGATGCCGTCTTTGGAGTGGCATGTTAACCGCAGCATCAGTTGGGAATTTGGGGGTAGCTCGTTCCATTCTGCAATCCTAAACTATTTTCTCCCGTTGTTTCCATTGGAGAAGACAATGTTTGCTGAAGCAGAGTGGTTATGGAATCCTCCCGCTACAGCTTCCCTCCCTAAACGTCACTGGGTGGCGTTGCTGGTGCTATGTTCCAGCCCAGAAGCAGCTACCTCCCATCTGTCGCGGGGAGTGATCCCGCAACAGCCTGTCAAGAGCACGTGTGATCCTTCTGGAGGCATGATGCTCTAGAGATAGGCCTCCTATCACCTTCGGGTCAGATTGTTTTCCTGTTGCTGTATCTTTAGCAGCTTCTTGTTTCACAAGTAGTCCATTGACTTCAGTTAGACTGCTCCTGGTGTACAAAGTAACAGGCGAGTAAGGGTATCAGAATATGGGCCTAAGGTAGACCCCGTTATTGCAGTCCTTTTGCATGCAAAACGCCCACGGTTTTCAACTGAGCACGTAGGATTCAGCCCTGTGTAGTCACATCCAAGACGCTATAATATAGACAATTATATAGTACATACTGGATCAAGCAAAATACGATTCCATGCCATTCCTCCAGGGCGCTGCATACAGCTCAGCACTTCTCCCTGTTATATTTTTCATCTCAAGCCAGTTCCGATGTTGACGGACCTAAGATGAATATTCAAGGGTTTTAGCCCCATTTACATATCTGTAATCCGGCCGCGAGAAGAAAAGGTTGTCAGGCAAAATGAATTTGTGTCTCAAGGTCAGCCCTGTGTGAAACCGATAATAGCGTTTCCCAGCCCCTGCCAGGCCACAGCAAAGATCAGCATTGCTCTAATTGACAAATTAGCCGTCCAGATGGGCTCAGAGGCAATAATACACCCATAAATCCCAATAAATACAAACATAATCTGATCTAAGTTGGCTCAGCCACATAAGTTAAAGCTAGATTTAACACCTTAAATGATTGCATTGAAGAAAATCACTGCTGGACAAGATTTCATAGAGTCGTATGCGCTGTGGATGGCTGTAGGGTTGGAGCTAAGGCTTGGCGGGCATGTCTGCACCGTTGTTTGTCTCTCATTTTGACCCTGAAACAACAGTGTTTATTTGGGGTGAGATTGGGGCTCCCTCGGTGTACCTGTGCGGGGAAGAAAGAGGGTGTCATATGTCCCCTGAGTGCACCACTTACCTGGTTTATGGAGCAGGGAAGGTTTGCATACGCATGGCTGCTGCCCCATCTCTGGTACGAGCGGGCTAGCGGTGGGCGGGCAGGGACGGGGGGTGGGCGGAGCTTTGACTGCATCTCCCCCATGTGCCAGGTAGCACCAGCGGGGAGAAACCAGGCAAACAGCGTGTACAGATTACTTCCCCCCACCTTGGTGCAGGGGAAAACTGAACCACCCCTCAGTCTGCTGCTGGGGCAGAACAAAGATGCGTTGCCCCTGTGACGAATCCGCAGCCGAGCCATGGCTTTTTTGTTTAATACACATTTTTAAAAATCCAGCTACATTTCAGACTGGGTTTTTCGAGGTGCTGAACACCTGTAGCACCCGTTGAAGTCAACGGCAACAGCAAGGCACTCAGCACCTCAGAAGACTGGACCCACAGGGCCAGATCCTGGCCCCCGCAACTCTCACGGAGTAGCAGCTCACTCCCCAAGCTGCCCCATCAAAGCATGTTAGAGTAAGATGCTACTCAGCGGGAATAAGAGAGGCAAAATCAGACTCTGAATTTGCACTCTACAAAGAGGAACAACATCGTTGCGTACAAAAATCCCTGCAACACCAATGCATCATTGCTAGTCTCTTACTTATACTGCACCAACTGGGTGTGTACCTTGATTTACAGACAAGATCTGTCTCCAGCTTTCAAGAGATAGGGGCTGATGGCAGGGAATCTCCTTTAAGAGCCCCGGAGTTTGGAACTAATTCTTCCTGCTTAGTCCCAGTTACTGTGAAGAGCAACGTATTCCGGCTATGCAGCAACGCTCATCTTTGTAAGGTTTATCAGCTGGGATGCAGGAGCCCTGCTGTGCCCGGTTCAGCACAGGTATTTGAACCTAGCTCTGCCTTTCAACAGGTCTTGTAAAAACGAGAGAGAGAATTAGCCCAGTGTTTTGGGCTCACAAAACCTGTTGAAAGGTCTCAGGTTCGTTCCGATGTGGATCAAAATCAAATTTGGAAACCTCAGCATTTGTCACCCGACAGGGGTCTTGTTTTCCAGCCAGATTTACTGTTCAGTCTTTTTGCTGCGTGGGTCAGCTGGTAATTGTCAGTCAGGGGTTGGAGTTTGCTGGTGGATTTGTCTTTTATGTTTTCTAAGTTGTGCCAAAGATGCCCCGAGCTTGGGAAGTTTGTCACGGGGAGTCATGCTTTACCGGGCTTTCTTCTGCACATGCATCAAGGGATGGTGCTCTGCAGTGCCCAGAGCGGAGCAAGTCATCATCAAACGGCTTAATTTGTCATTTTCAATGAGGCCAAGTTTGTACAGTCTACACAAGGTGACAGGCAATATGAAGAATGAGAGAATTATCTTGTACAATTCCATCACAAAGTGTATTAGATGAGAAATAAATTCAGCCAGTACTGCCTTCTGCAGGCTGCTTTTAGCACATGTAGATTTAAGCCTCAGTGAAACTGACTCTGAACCAAAACTCCAGATCCTAATCCCCTCAGATCTGGACTCTGATCTGAAGGTTCAGCTGGTTTCTGTTCCGAATGCTGTATTGAAGCTGTGATGTCCTTTCTGTGCACGGCACCTTAAAATGTCTAAGAATCCTGCCCATGTGCCGAGGCAGCAGCCATTTTGTTCTCACAGTTGCTGCAGACTGTTACAGAAATAACATGCACCACACTGTGCTCTCTCTCGTGCAGGCACTCTACTTTTGTTCTTTCTTATTTTCCTTAATCTAAAATAAGTCACTACACCTACAAATGACTTGAACCAAAATCAGATCCAAACACACCCAAACTTTGGAGAAAGGTTCGACTCCTGATCTGAACTTTGCAGACCTCCGGTACATCACAGGCCACTGACACCCCCCCCCCCCCAAACCTTCCCACACACACACATCAAGTCCAACAACTGGAATTACACCAAAGTATCACAACCCTCAGGAGACTAAACTATTGTGTGGCACTGGCAGAGAACAGGAGGGACCGAGGAGCATTGATGCCTGAGGAACCTGCAATGGCAGGGAACAGATTGAGGGGCAGCAGAAGGTGAACAAATCCCAAGGGCCCTGACAGTTTGATCTGGGGGGAAATTTCCTTCCCAACCTCACATATGGTGACCAGTTAGACCCATGGGCAGCAGTGTAAGAGGGGGGAGAATGGAAGCAGCCTATTCTCCTTCTAGAACCCAGGCACAATTACAGGACTGCAGCTTAGGGAGCACATGGCTACTGCCCCAGTGGTACCACCCTTCCTCGGGTGTGTGTGGGAAGGTAGTGCGGAGGGGGCAGGGGGAAAAAGCCGAGTGAATGCTCTGGCCTTGCCGGGGCATGCGACAGCAGCCATGCTGTCTCAATACTCCCTAACGTGATGCACACTGCAACCCCCCACCTCTGTCATGCCCCCAAAGCAGAGGCTCTGCCCTCAAGGCAAAATACCTCTAAAAAGCAGGATCATCCGGAGAGAAAAAAAATCCTTCTGGCCCATGAGTAAGGGGCCTGATCCTTGGAGGTGCTGAGTGCCCATGACTCCTAGTTAAGGTAAATGAGCCAAGTCCTAAAGGTCCAGAACCTCAAAAATATTGAGGTGCCTAATTCCCATTGATTTCAAGGGACGTTAGGCACCTACATTTCTTTCAGAATCCAGGACAAAGTCCTTACCAAGATGTCCCGTCATCTGGATTGGCTCACAACTGTGAGTGCCTACCTCAGGCAGACACCCCCAAATTGGTGATGTGTTCTATAATTACATTTCAGCAAGCCAGTGACAAAAGTGAACTCCTGGATCACGACCCCAGTCTCACCATGGAGTCACAGACA
The DNA here is from genome assembly GCF_028017835.1 of Emys orbicularis. Taxonomy (NCBI): domain Eukaryota; kingdom Metazoa; phylum Chordata; order Testudines; family Emydidae; genus Emys; species Emys orbicularis. The sequence goes on along the minus strand of NC_088690.1, from coordinate 5,725,786 downwards.
GTCCCCTTAGACTCTCCAGTCTATCCTGCCACCCAGACAAACTGGACTTTGTGATAAAATGGTCACTTGCACCAAAAATCACATCACATTCAGGCGGCTTCCAGTCCCAAGAGACCTGTCACTTTCCCCAGATCAATTGGTAGCCTAGATCTTACACCAAAGACAACGTTGGCAGCTAATTCTATAGTAAACTAACTCAAGGTTTATTAGCCAAGAAAAGGAAATGAGAGTCATTGAGCGGTTAAAGCAGGTGGAATATATGTACAGCTGAGTCATAGTCTATAATTCCAAATGGTGGCAGAAAAGTCTCTCAGGGCAACTCAGAATAACTCTGGGGATCTCCACTTTGCATCTGGTTCACTTCCCTGTAAGAGTCCAAACAGCCCAGAGGTCCAGAATCTTCCCTCGAATCCATACTTATAGCTTCTTCTCACAGAAAATAAGCTGACAGGGTCACTACCCACGTGGGCTTTTCCTTTGATGGCAGAGAGTGAGGAACGCATTGTGAGTCTTTGGCCTCCGATCATCACACACAATGACCACTCGCTTTGAAATTAGCACTTTTCTGTTAAAGTTCTTCATCTGCGTTCCACAAGGCTTCTTTCTCCTTTGATGGGTTATTTAGTTGCAGGGGTAACACAATGTAAATGTTTGCTACTCCGTTATAATGGGATACAGATAAGTGAAAACAATGCAAGTACCACCCCACTAGTTTTCATGACGTTTAAACACCAAATACACTCTTATATTGAACAGTCACTTTGATCTATACCAGTGGTTCTCAACCTATTTACCATTGTGGGCCGCATATGCAGCTCTCTATGCAGCTTACCTGGGCCACATCCACACAATATATATACTATCTGTAAGGCCCTGAGGATGTCACATGGGCCGCAGCTCTGTGCTGATTGGGCCGCAAGCTGCCCGCAGATTGAGAACCACTGATCTATACTAATACACAAGTGAATTGGCCTGGGGCTCTGGCATGAGCTGGCACCTGGTCTGCCAGCATCACACCAGATTTTTACCCAGTCTTTACTCAGGCAAAATTCCCACTGACTTCAGTAAAGCTAAGTGAGGGCCTCAGTTGGCGTTAAATGCACACAGCACCTTGCTTGAAGGGCCCTTTCTGGCCAGCAAAGCCGTCAATTGAACAGAGTGACTGCAAACAATAAAACACAGCTTCCTTCTTTGTCCTGCTGGTCGCATGTAAAAAAACCTGTCTCAGAACACTGCAATTTTATAGCTTCACAACCCAAGCCCGAGTCAGCTGACCTGGGCCAGCCCTGGCCACTCCGCCGGTGTGGACATACCATCAGACTCATCAGCCTTGTCTAGGGGCCTTATTCAAAGAGCGCTGACGTCATTGGGAGGTGTTTCCCGTGGGCATGGGATCAGGTCCTGTATGAGCAAGCGACGTGTTTTGGTCATCACCGGGGATTCTATACAATGGCAGACATGCCTTTCTTTGTTCATCTCTCTCGCTTTCATTTTTTAAGCCCGTTTCCCTGCTTTAGCTAAACATCACTGATAACCCTGCATTAAAATAATCTATTTTGTAATCAGGATTATGCTATTTGGAGCGCAGGCATTAAAGGAGGGCGAAAGGATTAGTTCTAGCCACACAGGACGATACGGCCCACATTAACTTGTCTGCCCTTGCCGTAACTGGGCAAAAGATTAAAAAATCATTAGTGAAGTTGGCCTTCGGCGTCTTAAACCTCAGCAGGTGACCTCTTGTTAGAGCCCCGTAATCCAGGCGTTTCCTCGAGGAAGGGCAGTACTGGATAATCCACATGAGACTGGAGCGAGTCCTCATTACTCTGTGTCCCTTACAAACGGCCTCGCAGGCCGAGGAAGGTGGAATCTAGGAGAGGGCATTGAAAATGATGAGCCCTTTGGTCAAATAAAAAAAGTGGACTTCAATGAATAGGAGGCTCACCCCTCTAAATGTCCACTTCAGCAGCCCCGCTTCTATGGCCTATTGATGTTAATGCATAGCTTTCCATTGGCTTCCAGGGGTTTTGGATCGACTTCTAAATTGAATGGTAAATTACGCTTCTTGTCACAAGGATTCCCAATCTAAGTCACACTCCATGTGTCTGCTGTGGCAGACACGGCAATTTCCTGCAATACCCTGGACAAATCTTGTTGAGCTAAATTAAACCTTATTGAATCAAGTTCTGTATCCTTGTGGGCCCAGGACTGTATGTAATTCCATGGGGGAGGGAGACCACAGCCCTCCAAGAACTAAGAACAGGGAAATCATGCCTTACCAATCTATTAGAATTCTTTGAGGGACTTAACAAGCATGTGGACAAGGGTGATCCAGTGGATATAGTGTAGCTGGACTTTCAGAAACCTTTGACAAGTCTCTCACCAAAGGCTCTTAAGCACAGTAAGCAGCCATGGGATAAGATGGAAGGAACTCTCACGGATGAGTAACTGGTTAAAAGACAGAAAACAAAGGGTCGTTTCCCCGTCTGTAAAATTAGGATAATGATACTGAGGAGTACGGTGGCACCTTAAAGACTAACAGATTTATTTGGGCATAAGCAGGGCCGGCTCCAGGCACCAGCCCAGCAAGCAGGTGCTTGGGGCGGCCTCTGGAAGGGGGCGGCACGTCCGGCTCTTTGGCGGTAATTCGGCGGCGGGTCCCTTAGTCCGTGTTGGAGGGAAGGACCTACCGCCGAAGAATGAAACGGCGGCGTTAGAGTTCCCGATCACAGTTTTTTGTTTTTTTTTTTGCTTGGGGCGGCAAAAACTATGGAGCCGGCCCTGGGCATAAGCTTTCGTGGGTAGAAAACCCCACTTCTTCAGCATCTGAAAGCTTATGCCCGAACAAATCTGTTAGTCTTTAAAGTGCCAACGGACTCCTCATTGTTTTTGTGGATACAGACTAACAGGGCTACCCCCTGATAATGATATTGACCTCCCTTGTAAAGTGCTTTGAGATTTATTGATGAAAAGTGCTAGATAAGAGCTAAGGATTATTAATAAAGTGCCTGGACAATTTTGCACACAAATTTGGTTTGCAATTCGTTTTTCAAGACTCCTTTTCATGCCTAGAGTCAAAGCTCACCCACCAAGTATTTTGGAGTGGTCAGGGCCGGCTCTAGCTTTTTTGCCGCCCCAGGCAAAAAAGCCTCCGGCCGCCCCCCCGCCCCCCTCCGCGGGGGGGGGGGAGGGCGGCCGGAGCCCCGGGGGGAGGGCGGCGAGCCCCGGCGGGGGCTCCGCTCTCCCCCCAGCGGCCGGGGGGAGGGCGCCGGGGGGGAGGGCGGCGAGCCCCGGCCGGGGCTCCGCTCTCCCCCCGGCGGCGAGAGCGCAGGGGGCAGGGCGGCGAGCCCCGGCCGGGGCTCCGCTCTCCCCCCGGCGGCCAGAGCGCCGGGGGCAGGGCGGCGAGAGGGCGGCGAGCCCCGGCTGGGGCTCGGCTCTCCCCCCGGCGGCCAGAGCGCAGGGCGGCGAGCCCCAGCAGGGGCTCGCTGCTCTCCCCCCGGCAGCCGGGGGGAGGGCGCGGGGGGGAGGGCGGCCAGAGCGCCGGGGGGAGGGCGGCGAGCCCGGCTGTGGCCCCGCTCTCCCCAGCGGCCCGAGTGCCGCGCCGCCCCCCTCCAGGTGCCGCCCCAAGCACCAGCTTGGTTGCCTGGTGCCTGGAGCCGGCCCTGGGAGTGGTGCAGAAGTAATCATCTAAGATTGGTGCATCCTTGCATTATTCCTTGTGCACAAAAATTCTTGTCAAGTGGCCTTAAATTGCACTTGTCCCTAAATGTAAATTGTTAGTGCAACTGCCTTCAGTACGTTTGGCTTCCCATGCTAGGTTATATTTCCCAATGTGAACCATATGTTCTAAAGCATATTGGGAAGTTACTCTATTTCCTTCTTGCACATCTGGGCTAATTAAGAAAGAAGATTAAAAACACAGATGGGCTCTGTAATAACAGTAAACAAAATAACATAATGGGATCATGGGCTGGACTCACTTAGGAAAGATTTTTTTTTATTTTTTTTTTTTAGAGCAGGAAAAATCCATGATTGGTTTCTGCTTTGCCAAATCAAAAGCAGGAGAGTTTGGAGCCCATTTTATCCAAACCCACAACGTTCACTGGTGAACTCATACAAACAGATCTGATCTGGGCCCATCTGGTGGTAGTTGGGATTTGATATATAGAAGGTGCCCCCACCGTGAAAGAAAATCCCCTTATTTAATTTAATTGACAAGATGGTTTCAGAAGTGCCCACTGCACACACTGTACATAAAATCATAAACTAGGTCCATTGACCCATCTCCACAAACACACAGCATGAACCCACAAACGCCTTCTCCATATGTAGATTAAAACAGGGGACGTTGTAGAGATATGTTTGTCGAAGATTATAACTAAGAGATGCTCCCTCATATGGGACACACTTATGAACAAGGGAATCTGGAGATGTGCCCTGGAGGTGGAGTTCTCCAATTTGTTTTATTAAAGTTTTATTCCTTTCTCCTGCACTGGTTTGTTATTTAATGAACCCCAAGATTGTTACAGAAGTTAAATGGTCACGAGTAATGGACCTTTAGAGGAAGGATTTCCAAGTGCTGAAGACAGCTAGAAGGACTCAGGCGGACACCTTTTGGAAAGCATTTCCATAGACAAGGACAGGGGAGGAATCAGGGGCGGCTCTATGTATTTTGCCGCCCCAAGCACGGCAGTGAGGCAGCCTTCGGTGGCACACCTGCGGGCGGTCCACTGATAACGCGGATTTGGCGGCATACCTGCGGGAGGTCCGCCGGTCCCGCGCCTTCGGCGTACCCGCTGCTGAATTGCCGCTGAAGCCGCGGGACCGGCGGACCTCCCGCAGGCGTGCCACCGAAGGCAGCCTGACTGCCGCCCTCACGGCGCCCGGCAGGCCGCCCCCCGCGGCTTGCCGCCCCAGGCACGCGCTTGATGCGCTGGTGCCCGGAGCCGCCCCTGGGAGGAACAATGATCCAGCGGTTAGAGCGAGATTGCCTGAAACGCCATGAGACCTGGGCTCAGTTCCCTGCTCTGCTACAGATGTCCTGTCAGTGTCATGCTGTCTGTGGATGTAAAACATGCATTGCAGGCCCCAGAATCCAGCTGTGCCCATCGCACGGCTCCCCTCCAGCCCCTGAACATGCATGGAGGATGCCATTTTGTACTACAGCTACGTGGCACGTACCACGTAGAATTGTATGCCTTACTGCAAATGTCACAGCACCCCACTGCATCCTGTGTGACCTTGGGCAAGTCATTTTGTTTCTATGTGCATTGGCTCCCATCTGTGAAATCAGGATAATAGCATTTCCCTGCTTCACTGTAGTGTTGCCATTAAAATGACATTTGGATATTATGGTAACAAGGGCCATATAAATACCTAAGATGTTGGGTCCTTGTCCATCTATTACCTAAGTACCAACATTGCCTAAGATAGATGGACAAAGACCTCATCCCTAGACTGACCCTGAGTTAACCTTGGGGCAGCAAGCAAGGTCAGCAGCCCAGCTGATCTCAGCAAGTTTCTAGGACAAAGACTGAAAGATGCACCGTCAAATAGACTGGGCTTAAATTATAACAATCAACATGAAATTAACCACATTTCTGCATTTCCTAGGAGATTCCCCTAATTAACACAGAATGTTCTTAGCAGCTGCACTGGTGTGGTTGTTTTTTTTTCTGATTGGCTATTTACCTGCTTGGGACTCTTCAACAAACATGACACTCGTCTGGTACATTTCGAAAAATGCACGGAAATGTGCAAATTGGAGAAGCATGAACGCAGCGTTGTTAAAACAGCAGCAGTCTGCCCCTGCCCAGGTGAAGCAAAGTTATTAAAACACTGGGAGGATAGACAAGATATTGTTCAGAGGCTCCTTTGTTCAAAGAAAAGCTCGCAGGGGCCAAAAGGAAAAGAGGGCCGGATAGCAAGTGAAGTCAAGTGAAGGATTCCCAGTGGGTGCTGGATCATGACCATAGATATTGTGGGTCAAGGTACTGCATGCTAGCGGCTACCACTCACATGGAGATCCAATGGGCCAGTTTATCCCCTCGTTGCTGGGAGTAGAGGGGATCCATCTCTAATGTAGGGTGCACCCTGAGGAAATGTCTCCCCCTGTTCCCCACCTCCATGAAGAGAGTGCCTAGCGCGCTATGTATTTCATTTTAATGTAGTGTCATACACATAATAATATAGAAACTTCTCCTTGGGCACTCTGCAGGGACCAGGCTCCCGGGGCCCTCCACAGCATTGCGCTCCAGGATACATACAAGTCAGCTAATCAGCCTTCTTTTATATGCCCTGGGACTCTCCCATAGGGGGCCGTGGGGCCTGCAGCCAAGTCCATGGGAAGATGGCTCTTGCTGTGCATGGAAAGACAGTAACAAACATGGGTCAAGACTTTCAAAAGTGACTAGTGATTTGGGGGGTTCCCAACCTGAGGCAGCTTAGAAGAGCCCTGATTTTCAAAAGTCCCAAGCACTTCCCCTCTGAAAATCAAGCCCCCTTAAGATGACTCAAACTGGGCAACCAACATCATTAGTCACCTGGGCCAGAGCGTCTATGAAATCTGTATTGGTGGGCTTCTCTCTGCTACATGCCCAAAGATGAGCAGGCAGCTGGCTGTTGGGTAACCCAGCCACTTTATTCTATTCTTTGTTTATAGCTTTCTCCCAAGAGCCTGAGGTTGGTGTAGTGGCTTTCCATCACACACGAGTCGATTAAGGGCTCATGGGGAGGAGATTCCATAAATAAACTGACTGTGGCACTGCTAACAACTGGCTGATAAGCCCCAGTTCTATGTTTTAATCCCTCAAATTCCATTAAAACAGATTGTTGTGGTTTATGGATTAAAATGTTTGTTTTTCCAACTGTAATGTGGATTATGTTAAACCATGCTGGTGTAGTAAATATGCTTGGGGGTTGTGTTTCTAGGCTGGGTGCATTATCAGAGAGGACCTACCGTGGAGATCTTCCACTCTAAAAGACAAATACAGAAACAAAGATGCCCTGAGAGACCCAATGGAAAGATTTATCCTGGAGATCTCTGTGTGTTTGTATTACCCTTCCTCCTAACCAAATATATTTCCTCTTTATCCCATGTATGGGGCAAATGGAAAAGGAGGACCTTGAGGGGAGGGGTTTGAGGTTCTGATCTATGATTCCCATTGACTTCAATGGGCTCTACATCAGACCCTAAGTGAGAAGTGGCTGGAAGCATGGAGGTCTGGGATTGGCAGGATGGACGCAGATGGGAATAGAAGAAAGAAACAAAGAGGCTTCAGTTCCACATGGAGATCGGACAAAGCCACAAAGTTTGGACCTGAATCCCAACTTCCCGATAGTCCAGGGGCATTCGAATCTACCGAGGCTACAACCCTTTAAACGTTTAAAGTGTCTCACAGACACTAGTGTCCTCACAACAGCCTGTGAGGTTGGCAGTTCGGCTTTTGGTCAGGGATCTCCAACTGGGAGTTTACTGAGCATGAAGAGCCATCTGTGAAGTTTAATGTCTTTTTTTGTGGGGGTCCTTTTAGGTTTGTGATTCAATTAGCCCTGATCCCTGGGTCGGGATGCACAGGATGCAGCACCCGGGGGGGCGGGGGGGGAGAAGCTGGCTCTAATCCACCTTTCTACAACCCAGATCCTGGGGCCAAACTGGCCTTTGGAGTAACTTGCAGCAGCCTAAGTGTAGGTGGAATGGTCCCTTACGACCTGCTCTGCCAGCAGAGATTGCTGGGACGCAGCTTTTTACAGCTCCGCCCCCTTCTGGCCACACCCCCAGCCAACCCCAAAACACCCTCCATCCCGCAAGGGACTCCCACTGGCCTGCTATGGCAGCTCTTCATTCCCGTTGCACCACCGAAGCAGGGGCACCAGGCTCTGGCCCCATAATAATGGACAATCCCCACCCCCAAAGAGTTTACAGTCCAACTTCAGACTCCGGCCTGCTCACAAGCATGATGCAGCCGAGCCAAACCAGGGTGGGGGGAGTAGATCCAGGCCTATAAACCAGCGCGATGCTTTTAGATCTGCTTTGAGACCTGCTGCCCAAGTCTCACTGTGCTGTCCCCAGCCTCAAATGCATGTTTACCTGCTGCTCGGTAATTCCTTTTGCCTGCCTTCGACCAAGACTATTGACTGGAAGGCTGCCGAGGAGCTGTCTCTAAGATCTGAGACCGCCGCCGCACCACGACTCCATCGGAGAGGCAGCGCTGTGGGTGTGTAACATGGGTACACGTGCCCGCTGCAACAAATGGAAGTCTTACCGCTCTGACGAACAGGGCAGCCGCTCCTGAGTGCAGGGGCATGCAGGCATTTTTCAAAGGCTGATGCATTTTTGGAGGACCCACGGTACATTGTATGAGCTGACTGTTACAAATGTAGGAGCACCCAAATAGGTTTCAAATTGAATCCTGTCTTTGCCATTCAATGCTCCTGCTGATTAAATGCAGGATCGTAACAGATTGCTGTGTTTTTCCGTGTGGGTCATTGCATTATATTTTAGTAAGTTTATGTTCCAGATAAGGAACTCTAGCCTGCTGACTTTGATGCTACTTCCACCAAGAGCAGCACAGATGTTATTTATGCCCACTAAATGTAGTGGACCAGATCTTTGGATGGTGTAAATCAGCGAAGTTCCCTTATCTCCACTGACTCCCATTAAATTCAATGGAGCTATGTCCATTTATACCAGCTGTGTATCTGGCCCAGCAAGTTCATTGCTAGTGAAATGTTCTGAACTGACAGCCTGGGAGGTTGAAGTCCCTCCATTTATCCACACCACAGGTAGCACTACAATCTTCACCCAGCACTGCCCACCGCCAACGCTCTGCAAACACACCTATTCTGGTGAGAAGACAGTGCACTCTCCTTTCATTCATTCATTCATTAAGGCCCATTCATTCATGGCTTTCTGAGCTCAGACTTCCAACTCAAATGCCAGTTCATGAAAATGAAGTTAGTGTTTTTTTGTGAGGTGGACATAAGTCCACTGGGAAGCTGGCCTGAAACCCACCACATTTATTTCACATAGGCTGCCCTGAATGGCCATCAGATGGCAATAGCTTTCGTTTAATACTGAGCTGGTCTGGATTGGAATAGGTGATTTACAGGTGAAAGACTGTCCCCTTCCTAATTTCTTGGAGACATCCAATGCCCAGCTTTCCTGATTCCTGAATTTTCAGGTATTTTCTCACTTGCAAGGGACAGATTAGAGGTGAAATTTGTGTCCCTTGTGCATATTTCAAACCACACCAAGGTCTTCCATGGATTCTACAACAGAATTTTTAACCAGGCCTGATCTATCCAATGCTGATAACAGTCGGCTGCGTGCGTGTGTTCCCTCTATGTGCTGCCCCGGCTCTGCAAATCGCTGACACAGCAGACCCTGAGAGAACCCCCAATGACCACAGACTCCGATAAGGTACGAAGGCACCCGGCCAGGTTTATTGCCAAACGAAACACAGTCTCTAGGTCCCCAGATCAGATGTCTACAGTTCTGCTAGTACATATGTGCTCCCTGACAATGGACACAGCTCAGTCAGTGGCAGGACACTCCACTGCCCCCTAGGCTGGACAAAGACACCGCCCCAGGGGTCATTCTTATACACAGGTACAAACAAGTTACACATCATTCCTGACGTATTGAGGTGCAACCCCTCTACGTAGCAAGGTGCCGCCTCTCACCTTGTACATGTTGGTTCAAACAAAACAACTCTATCCAGCATATTCCCCTTTTGCCCCTGTCTTTAGGATGGGTCAGCTTGTTCCTTGTTATGTGTGTGGACTGTGCAAGTATCAGAGTGTTCTAATATCTAGTGTCCAGTACCTTTTAGGTATGTATCTTTTGCAGCATCAGCCCTTTCCTTGCCAGCTTCTGTGAGCCAGGGCCTGCCTCTGGCTCACAGCTTAACTTTGCTTTATGTTAGCAAAGTCTTGACCATTACTTTAGCTCAGGCCTTAGGCCTCATACTGGGCCTCTGATACAAGGGTTTATGCTTCATCTTACTATAATCCTTACGTATTCCTTGCTTCAAACCATAACCTTTGCATCATTCCTGCACCATTCTTGTACTTTTCCACATCTGGCAAGTCAACGGGATTTTTGTGGAGGACCAACAATGGAGCTGGTGATGAAGGAATCCTCCTCCCTCCACACACACAGGGCATGAACCACCCCTGTTATTACATCTCCTAGGCTACATGAGAAGCAGTGGCTTGGTGCACCCTCCTCTCATGGTTCTAAGCCAGTGGATTCATGCAGTTAATGTCCCCAGTGGCTACACTTCTGCTAATCTATCAGCCTGTCCTCAACCCTCTTCTGTGGTCCCATTGGGAGAAAGCTCTGGAGGTTGAGGGATAAATAGGGTCGCCCTTATCAACCTTTCCTTCCCCACTGGATCTTTTGTCAGCACTTGCTGTTTCCTCATGTCGTTTACCATGGACACTACGCTCCGAATTTGTGAAGGAATCAAATAAGGCAATGATATTGATAAAAAAGATAGATTTTTTCTTTTTTTTGGTGGAGAGAAAATACTTAAAGACCACAGGAGCTCTGAGCAATAAAAGGCTCTGTGGGATTTGCCATGATATTGTATTTATTATTAAATTGCAAGGTTTCCAGAGAGAGGGGCATAAACCAAACTACAGGTCCAAATACCTTGAACTCTGGAAATGTCTCTAATTTTTGATGAATTATTGTTACAGATGCTCCCCGACTTATGCAAGTGTTCCGTTCCGGAATGCCTTGTGTAAGTCGAATTTTGCGTAAGTCGGAAACGTATACCCGATCTTTACGCAAAAAACAACAACCTATTTTTAGCTTACGGAACTTTTTCCGAAAGTGCAGATTTGCATAAATCGGGTTTGTGTAACCCGGGGGGTGTCTGTATTTTTAAAATTTCATTCTAGGATGCTTTTTAAACATCCTTATGCTGAATTGATAGAGCTGAACAAAATGGTTTTATTTTCTGGGGGGAAAAATATTTTTCAAAATGTTTTCCATCATTTTCTGTGTTTTCATTAAAAAAGCAGCAGCCCTTCCCCCCAAATATGTTGTTTTCAGGGATTTTTTTTTTTTTTTTTTACAAAACCCTGGAAAATTCCAATAAAAAATGGAAATGCTCTTGAGATATTTATTAAATCCAAAAAAATTATTTCCAATGAAAACCTATTTTGATGGAAAATGTTATTCAAGCTCTACAAATGAACATTAAACTAAAAAATGTTAGATGCCAACGCTCCCTGAGCAGTGAGGCTAGACAGATTAAAGTGACTCTGTCAGGTTCACATTTAATTTTTGTGAGGCAAAAACATAAGAACATAAGAACGGCCAGACTGGGTCAGACCAAGGGTCCATCTAGCCCAGTATCCTGTCTTCCGACAGTGGCCAATGCCAGGTGCCCCAGAGGGAATGAACAGAACAGGGAATTGTCAAATGATCCATCCCCTGTCGCCCATTCCCAGCTTCTGGCAAACAGAGGCTAGGGACACCATCCCTGCCCATCCTGGCTAACAGCCATTGATGGACCTGTCCTCCATGAATTTATCTAGTTCTTTTTTGAACCCTGTTATAGTCTTGGCCTTCACAACATCCTTTGGCAAGGAGTTCCACAGGTTGACTGTGCGTTGTGTGAAAATATATTTCCTTTTTATTGTTTTAAACCTGCTGCCTATTAACTTCTTTTTTTTTTTTTTTAAGAAAACTTCGCCCAAATTAATATTAATTAGAAATAGGCCAAAATCAGAATATTTTATGTGAAACCACCTCTATACATTGGTGGGTCATCTGAACTGGAATCTGGATTGAACTCATCCCTGGATTTGAAACTGATTTTGGAAGCCAAAATCTAACTGGTGATGTTTTACCAAACAAAAACTCAAGCCCAGTTTTATGGCATATTCCTAACAAAAATAAGAGCTATTTTAATCAATTTTAAAAATATATCTCAGTAGAAGTAGGATGCTTTGTTTAGATTTAAATATATCTACCAAAATGATCCTCATCATTATAGTCTCCGAATCCTTTCTGGTTTTAGAACCCAAACACCATTATGTTGGTGCATGAGCACTGAGAAGTGAAACTGACTAGAAATAAAAAGTTGTTTGCAATGTTGTAGCCCTCTTGGTCCCAGCATATGACAAAAAGGAGGTGGGTGAGGGTAATATTTTAATTAATCAATTTCAGTTGGTGAGAGAGACAAGAAAGAAGTAAGACCTGGAGAAGCATCTGTGGAGCTTGAAAGCTTGTCTCTCTCACCAACAGATGTTGGTCCAATAAAAGATACTACCTCACCTGCCTTGTCTCTCTACAAATAAAAGTGAAATTTACTAGCAAACAAAACTAAAAATGACTATTCTAACTTTGCTGGCCCAAGGTGAGCGAAATGCAAAATGCAAACATAAAAGGTGAAAACTAAAGTGGATTCTTACAGTGTCTCGTTTTAATAACCTAAAATGTCATTAGTAATGTCGGGGGAGGGGTCACTTTTTACCTGGCCGATGTTCTTTTAAAGAGACAATGACATTGTATTGCAATTGGCTGGCATAAAAGTTTCCCAGTTTGCTGAGAGAAATGATTGGCCCTGAGTCCAATCCCAGTTCCAACTGTGTAAATCAGGAGCGAGTCAGTGGAGTAAAGGAAAGGATCGTCTGGCCCAGTGTCCTTCTGCTAGAAGCAAACAAATGAAGTTTCCTTTCTTTACCCAAAGTTTTAAATAAAGGCTTGATTTCCATGCCACCGCTTCTAAAAGAAAAGCTTCTGAAAGATTTTATTTTTCTACAGGAAAGCACAAGGAATGTGCTTATTTAGCTGAGATAAAATGATAATTCCTAAGAAATCAGTGTGGATTAGGGAGCAAAGCGATTAGAAAGAGCCGGTATATTTATGAATGTGTGCATAGCCCTGCTGGTTTAGGGGGTACTAATCCCTCTTAGTCTGCAAAAGGACCTTCAGACTGCTCAAGCAAGCAGAGCTTAGGAACTGCAAGCCTCCTAGAAAGTCCTAAATCTTCACATTAGCTCCCTGCGTTTCCTTCATCTTAAAGTCTAAGCCGTTTTTCTAAAGGATACTTCCATAAACAAGTACCCTCAGAATCTGCAAGGATTTGGAAATCCGGATTGGTGAAAAAATTTTAAATCCAGGGTCCAACTGGACAGAAGCAGATTAGGTTGCACTCTAAGAGACCAACCTTAAAGATACAGTGCTGTCCTAGATCAGTATACCCTGTTTAGGCTGAATTTTTAAAAAAAGGGCGGGGGGGAAGAGAAAGAAAGAAAGAAAGAAAGAAAGAAAGAAAGAAAGAAAGAAAGAAAGAAAGAAAGAAAGGAAGAAAGAAAGGAAGAAAGAAAGAAAGAAAGAAAAAGAATCTGAGATTCCCACTCACCTGATGTGCTGTATATTCTCAGATCTTTTTAGGGAAAGAACATGTCTATATGTCTACCATAAGTAACAACACATGTTTAGCAGCATATTTAGGTTACTCACATCCTTCCTTCCTGGTCACTACCTGCAGTGTCAGTTGGATGCAGTGTTCTCTTCATTTCCTGTCCTAGTTATGGTGTATTGTTGCTGGGTGCTATTAAACAGCTGTTCTGTTTCACCCCAGAGGTGACTGCACTTTCTCTGCTGGTTGACATGAAACCTTGTGGTTCTGTACAGTTTGTGTATCAGTTTACATTTACAAAGTGCTTTGAGATCCTTCAGGAAGAAAGGGAATTTATTAAAGAAAGATCTGGGGAGATTTTCGCTGAGACTTGTGCTGTCTTCTGGTAATTTCCCCCTTACTTGCTGGCATTCTAAAAGCATTTGCAGCCACGAGCACACATGTTGGGGAGGTGGCATTGCTGGTAGTGACATTGAATCTGTAGGGAAGCCAACTTGGGCAGAACACAATGGGTCCCCATTCGTTTATCCCACCCACTTGGATTGATTTTCCAGCAGTTAGCAAGTTACTAATTCATAGTTTCCTTGGGACATGAAGGAGATCAACAGCCCATAGATTTGTGACTCCTCTAAACAGCTCCAACAGATTTAACGTCAAGTGCCAGTTATTCCACCAGATCATCTGAACAATAAAGGCCTATTTTGCTGTTAAGCAACAAACAGAGCAGCTGGATGTTTCAGAAGATGATTATATGGCTACATGTAGGCTGCCCCAGTCTAGGAAGGCAGCTAGAAAGCCTTCCATGCCCTAGAGTACACCAATATCTCAGCCGATTACGGAGGCATCTACATGGCTTTCCCATAGGAACGTTAACATACAATTTCACTTCAAACTGAACTCATCCTGGAGGGAGTCCTGTAGATAACAATCTTGCACCGGCTTTTGATGGACCTGGATGTCCTACCAGTCTTTCCCACCTCTAATTGCTATGACTCTATGCAGCTGGGTGAACTGTAGGCAATCAGTTCACACCAGGCCAATCCTGCCCCATGTCCTGGGTTTTGGTCCCTATCAATGGAACCGCTTTGGTTCTGCCATTCGAGCAGGGTTTATGACCTTCTTCGACTGTGACAGAACCGGTGACAGCCAGGGCATGTGCTGTTATAGCCGATTTCAGTGGCTTAGAACCATCAACTGAACTATGGACCTGTCTGATTTTATTCTCATCACTTCCTCCCCCTTTGCCCCTTCCCACGATTTGCTACTGTAGCAAATACTTTTTGCTCTTGTCTTAAATTAAGCTGGAAGTGCTTCGGGGCAAGGACGAGGTTTGAGCTGTGTGTTTATATGCTACCCAGCACGACGGGCCTTCGATCCTGAGTTGTAAAAACCAGGCTAATGATATTTCTTGCCTGTCTGGTCTATTGAGATTGTAAACGCTTTGGGGCGGGGACCGTCTCTCACTAAAGGGTACAGCTGCACTTCAAGCTGGAGGTGTGCATTCCAGCTCTAGGCGATGGACTCACATCAGCACTGATCCAGCTAGCATGGCAGTGTATCAGCAGCGGTGTGGGCAGTGGGAGGAGCTAGCCACCCTGCGTAGCTAGCATCTTGGATGGGGAGATGCTTGGGGCAGCTCGCCCCTCCCACTGTTCGCCCTGCTGTGGCTACACTCTGTTTTTAGTTCTTGATCAGGGCTAGCACCAGTATGTCTCCTTGAACTGGAATTCACACCTCCAGCTTGAAGGGTAGACATATCCTCAGTGTGTGTACAGCGCCTAGCGCAACGGGGCTCTGATATCTCTTGGGACCTCTACAATAATCAAAATACCTAGCTGTTATATGGCACTTTTCATCAGTAGATCTCAAAACACTTTACAAAGGAGGTCAGTAACATTATGCCCCTGGAACAGGTGGGGAAATTGAGGCACAAAGCTGGGAAGTGACTCCTGAGTCCCAGTCCAGTATCCACTGTGCCAGGCACTACTGAAATACAAACAATAAAACATAGTAATAATCACCATTGAGTCTTTGCAAAAGAACCAAAGTTGAGTTGCAAACATGCCTGCTGCGTTTCAGCAACCAGCTATGAGCTGGTCCTGAAAACTGCCACTCGTGTGAGTACCCCACTGACTGCAAAACGACTACTCAGGTGAGTTGGGCTTTCAAGGATTGGGCCCTTGGGTCTCCCTCCCCCAGAAAAATTTGCCAACCCTGGAGTCTTTAAAGAGTTCCAACCGGTCTACTCTCGCTAATGCTAATGAGACGATATACAATTGACCAGAAACAAATAAATAATTCAAAATCCACTGCAAGTGTGAGAAGTATTTAAATGTTATTGATAAACTAATCTACAGAGCTCTATTAGCAGTTCAGTCACATGGCACCTGTATTGATTGGAGAATTTAAACAAACACACACACACAGAGAGAGCAAGCAAAGGCCACACACACACACACACACACACACACACACACACACACACACACACACACACACACACACACACTGACAGCCCGGATGGCATGTTTACGTACTATTTTACACACACTTTATCTATTCATTCACTGGATTAAAAGAGTTTGTTTCAGTATTATTTTTAGTACACACACCAGCCGATTGCCAAATTACCTAACGCTACTTCCATCCAATCCCCAAATTCTTCTTATAGCCACTGTGGTTTCTCGACTTGATCAGCTGGTATTTCCCTCCCTGCTGCGTTTGCTAGTAATGTAACAGTGTTGAACTGGCTTCCCCGCGATTCCCAAACACCTCGGCGTTGTTCAGGTGTCTTTTGCTTCTCATCCCATTGACACTAGTGTAACTCCGTTGCACTAGTATCAGTATCCACTGCTCATGTGCAAGCCAAAGGAGCAGTGAACTGGTTATTTCCTGTGCAGTCCCTGTAAGACGCTTTAAGACTGGATTGTGATTGGAGGCACAGCCCTGAGCAAAGGGGCAGTGAGGCAACACACCACCTCTGGAGTGGCCACTGGACCTTACAATTCTTCTTTGACTTCCTCCGGGGAGTCGGGGGGTTAGTAATTTGCTGCTGGCCTATGCCACATACACATCACTCCATCCTGCTGTTTCAGCTGTGCTGGCCAACAAGTAGGGGAGTGTCTAGAACTAAGATTCTGCCCAGTTCCCAACCTCTCCCCATCCACTTGTTCACAGTGTCTGCTTACTCTAATGCACCCACACTGAAGGGCTGGGAAGCCCATCCAGGAGGATAAAGATGGTTCTTACCTCTTGTGTAGACACATAGCCTGAATCGGAATCCACCCCAGAAGAATCAATACCTCCCTGATCCGTAATGCATTGATGGATATAGTATTCTATTATTTTATTAGAACAGGGGCCAGCAAACCTTTCAGAAGTGGTGCGCCGAGTCTTCATTTATTCACTCTAATTTAAGGTTTCGCGTGCCAATCATACATTTTAACTTTTTAGAAGGTCTCTCTATAAGTCTATAATATAGAACTAAACTATTGTTGTATGTGAAGTAAATAAGGTTTTTAAAATGTTTAAGAAGCTTCATTTAAAATTAAATTAAAATGCAGAGCCCCCCGGACCCGTGGCCAGGATCTGGGCAGTGTGAGTGCCACTGAAAATCAGCTCGCGTGCCGCCTTCGGCAGGTGTGCCATAGGTTGCCTACCCCTGTATTAGAATAACATACTGGGGGAGGAAATGTTGCCTAGTGGATAGGGCACTGGACTGGGACTCAGGAGACCTCCGTTCTGTTCCTAGCTCTGCTTTGCTTGGTGACTGTGGGCCAGTCACGTCCCCCGTGCCTCAGTTTCTCCATCTGTAAAAACAGGGCTAATGATGCTGACCTTCTTTGGAAAGTGCTTTGAGACCTATGAATGAAAATGCTACATAAGAACTAGTGCTGAGGATGATTTTAGTGATTTGCTCAGTCACAAATGATCAAGAGGTGCTAGGGTTTTTGGTTTTCACTGGGGGGGTGGGTAAGGAATAATGTAAAATCTGATATGAATATTGGTTTTGTGTTGTAATGGAAACACAGCAGGAAGATTCCTATTGTCCCAACAAGGACAAAGAACAGCCTTTGCCATGGAGGATTTTTCACTGATTGCTTAAAACGTGGATCTCTTTAAATGAAAGGACTTTTTGCAGCCTCAACCTGATACCTGAAGACATCACTGAAGGCTGGAACAGCATCCCAGCTCAGCGGCAGGCCTGACAGATGATATTGGCAAGTAGGCCCATGTCTCTGCAATCCACCCTTAGGCTCATCCAGGCCTGCCAAAGCTTCCTGCTTTGCTCTTTCCTGCTGTCACCAGGCAGCCTGCGAGGGCAATTACCAAAACAAATCAATCTTCTCTTGACAGTTCATTTACACTGAATTAATTTGGAATTAGAAACCATTATTGCAATTGGCAGCTCCTGATATTCCCAATGCAACACAGTATCTATGGGGAAAACAACTCTAGACCCCGGTGTTTGAATTAAAAAGGACAGTTCTTCCTGATTGAGATACAAAGCCAAAGAGGATTTTGTCTTCAGTTCTCATTGTTTCTGGGCAGGAGCAAATCTGTACCTCCTGGATGTGCTAAGTAAAATCCTCCATGTGCTAGTAAATTCTGCTCTGATTAAGGCCCTGAGCCTGACCTCGCTGGCACCAGTTGTACACCAGTGTAAGGGCACTGACTCCTGTTTCACACCATTATTGTAATATTTGTATGACGGTAGTTTTAAAAGACACCAGCAGAGATGAGAATTCCACAGTGCTAGTGTGTGGACACACATAAGAGACAAGCCTTACCCTAAAGAGCTTACCACCTAAAGAAGCAGAGAAAGAAAGAAAGAAAGAAAGAAAGAAAGAAAGAAAGAAAGAAAGAAAGAAAGAAAGAAAGAAAGAAAGAAAGAGCTATTATTCCCATTATATAGCTGGAGAATGAAGCAGAGATGGAACTGTGGCACAACTGGGAACTGAGCCCAGCTATCAGCCTCTCTGTCTATCTCATGTGTAATGCACCTATCACCACAGGGATCTTGACACCAATGTATTTCCCCATTTGAAAAACACATTTCATTTAGGGATCTCAAAGCTCTTTATGAGCCTTCATTGCTTAGAGCCTCTCAAACTCTGTGTAGCCTACAGCAGCATTATAATACTAATTTTACAAATCTATTACTAATCTAGTCAATATGTCATTCCCAAGCCTTATCCAAATGGATACTACAAAGACGGCTTAAATAAAGTGCTTTACTGTGAAATTTTCATTACTCTGCTCGAGTTGGTCACAATTTTTATATTCAAACATTTTGTTGACCAAAAATGACTTTCTGGCAAATCACGAAAATGTTTGTGGAAAATTTCCTTTTGGAGACAATGTCCCAGGTATTTCAATGAAAAAAATGGAACCTGAAAATATTTCGGTAAAAATTATGGGATGTAAATATTTTTGGTTTCGAAAAACCAAAAATGTTTCCTGAAAAGAGAATGTCTTGGCTGAAAATGGTTTTCAACCCTCCCCCACCGCCATTTTTTGCTTTTCGGATTCATTTTGTTTTGGTTGAAAAACCCAATTAAAAATTGCAGAAATGTTCTGAAAAATGAAAATGTTTCAAAATTTTCCATGAAAAATGATTGGCATTTTAGGATCAGCTCTAATTGGCTCTACCTAACACATGGCAACGCAGGCAGCCCACCGAAGGAATTTATCAGCGCTCTGACACCATCCACTCACTTTTTTAAGCGTCTATCCTGGGTTTTAGGCAGGCCCCGGTGGTATAAATCTCGCTCGCTCTTGGCAGCCTTATTTCAGTTCTTCCTTCCCTGCTTTTAAACAACCAAAATCGTTTTTTCAGTGGTGTTTTTATTACAACTGTTACATTCCGAACTGTTCCCCTTCCCTATTTTCCAAATGGCAGATCCCTATGCCAATTGTCTTTTTCTGCATAGTTTTACGAGAATGGGTTTGGGTCTTTTGTTTCTAATGGGTTCATATACTTTTCTGATCATGAAATTATTGCACAATTTAAGGTTGCCAGCCCTCCAGGATGATCCTGGAGTCTCCAGGAATTAGAGATGAATCTTTAATTCAAAATTATGGCACGTGATGAAACCTCCATGAATGTGTCCAACCAAAACTGGCAGCCCTAGCACAGCTGCATTTGTAGAGAGCAGGAGCAATGTATGGATACAAATATTGCTGTTGTAAATTGTGGTACAAAGAGGGTAAGGACCCAATCCATCTGCCACTGAATTCCAGCAATCAGATTTTTTAATTTTGTGGGAAATTCCATAGCTCATTCTCCCCCACTCCCCTTCTGCAATGGAATAAAATAAATTCAAAATTTTCCACAAAATGAAATTCCCAAAACCCAATTTCATTCCAATTTTGATTATATTATATTATATTATATTATATTATATTATATTATATTATATTATATTATATTATATAAAAATTGAAACTAAATGTAGATTTGAAACAAAACATGAAACGTTCCATTCCAAAAAGGTCAAAACAGAACATTTTGACCTTATCAAAACACTTTCTTTCAAAACGAACTTTCGTTAAAATCAGCACATTTCTGCTAAAGGTTTTGCTTTGGACGAATCAGCATTTTCCATCAGAAGAATGTTCCTCAGAAAATTTCAGCACAGCTCTACTATTGACCTCCCTGGGAATGGATCTGGTGCGATGTGATTTTCCCGTGATTATACAAAAAGATTTAGAGAGAGCCATGAATAAAAGTCAGAAGTTTTGACTTCAAGAACCCAGTTTTTAACCACTAGAACACACTCCCTTCCATTACATCGACTGGACCTGATCCAAAGCCCCTTGAACTCAGTAGAAAGATTTTAATGGACTTGAGTGAGATTTGGATCAGTCATCTCAAAGAGGACTTCCAGGTTAACACTCTATCAGTCATGGAGTTGAGGAACAGAAACCATGACCCATCAGCATCTTCTTTCTGCAAAAAATTCATTCTTTTAAAATTCATCTACGTACAACTTATCCCTGCATAAAATTCTGCTCTCTCTGGCCCTTTATCAGCCTTCCAGTTAGCTCCCAGAGAAGCTCTCAACAGCAAATGTCTGTGTCTGACTTGGATTTGTTCTACTCCTTCTCTCATGAAAAATAAAATATAATATAAAAACTTTTGGCTCACTCAGAATATCAACATTAAAGAGAAATGGCTGTGATTCAGCAAGGATCTAGAGTCACTCAGAGTCCCTTTGATCTCAAGAAAGGAGAGTTAAACTTCTTTCTCTCTTTTTTGCCCATTTTATCTATCACCCGATTCTCTCCTCTTTTGCTTCCAAGTGATCAACCATAATTTAATCAAATAAATTAATAAAAACTAAAATAATCAAAAACAAAATCCCTAACCCAAGCAGACTCTTTACCCTGATAGGAAAGAAATGCCAGAGACTGTGAAATCCACTGAGAACTTTGGTATTGCTGTTGATTTCATACAGAAGATGCTCAAATACTCTGGTGAGGGTGGCCGTATTAAACCCTAAGCTTTATATTATAGAATCATAGAAGATTAGGGTTGGAAGAGACCTCAGGAGGTCATCTAGTCCAACCCCCTGCTCAAAGCAGGACCAACACCCACTAAATCATCCCAGCCAGGGCTTTGTCAAGCCTGACCTTAAAAACCTCTAAGGAAGGAGATTCCACCACCTCCCTAGGTAACCCGTTCCAGTGCTTCACCACCCTCCTAGTGAAATATATTATCTATCTTTCTTTCACCATATTCTACCCATAGTTACTCTGGAGCAAATGCATGTACCCATCATGCATGCCATAAATATACTGTGCATTTACATCAATGTTACCTAATAGCAGAATTCAGTGTCACGGGGTATATATTTCGTTCACTGACCTGACAAGTTTAAGGAAGACACCAGCACCAGAAGTCAGCCCTTGCTGCATCTGGATCTGAACTTACCACATTCCGACATGATTGGGCTCAGGGGTTTGGTTTGGCCCGTAATAATGACGGGAGCCAGTCACAACGTTTGAATCCAAAAGTTCCCCAAAATTCAGGTTTGTTGGGAAACAGGATTTTGTTTCAGGCCCCTTTCTAGTTGAGAACTCTCTCTATTAGCAAACTGATTGTGTGTGTGTGTGTGTGTGTGTGTGTACAGGCGCACATTCACAATTTTCATCAGCATGAATTGTTTTTAGCACGGTAGGCCACATTTTTCCTGCTGCATCTCCATTGACTTCAGTAGAGTTGAATGTCAACATATGGCAACAGTCTACGGCTTTATTTATTTATTGTATGGTTACAGCACGTTTCCACCAGGCTGCTAAAACCACAGGGCCTGGTTTGGATCTGATGGACACGCGTGTAAAGCAGGAGTGACTTCACTCAAGTCAGGAGTTATGCCAGTAAAATCGGGAAGAATCAGGCCCACCAGAATAGCACATGGAGCATGATGTCCTGATCCAAAATCCAAACAAGTCAATGGAAAGACTCTTGCTCTGGATACAGGTCCAAGCGAACTGCTAAAAAGAATACCTATACCATGCAGATCAGAGGCCAGGCCCTCAGACTCTGACTTAGGAATGCACGTATGCACATGCTTAAGTCCATCCCAATAAAGGTTTAATTTTAAACAGGTGCTTAACTCCAGTTGACTTCACAGAGCCCTGAACATGTGCTTAATTTCATAGATGCATAGATTCCAAGGCCACAAGGGACCATTGTGATCATCCAGTCTGACCTGCTGCATAACACAGGCGAGAAAACTTCCCCAAAATAATTCCCAGATCAGATCTTTTAGGAAAACATCCAGTCTTGATTGAAAAGTTGTCAGTGATGGAGAATCCACCATGACCCGTGGTAAATTATTCCAGTGGTTAATTACCCTCACTGTTAAAAATTTACCCCTCAATTCCAGTCTGAATTTGTCTAGCATTTAAGCATGTGATTAAGTGCTGGCCTTAATAGAGATGCTTTTCTGAATAGGGCCTCATCTGGTGTAGTCAATGGGGCAAGGCTGATTTACACCAGCTGAGGATCTAGCTCATGGGCTATACAGCAAATATTTAATCACAAGATTGCAGAATTAAATTATTTAAATCACCTATGAAACCCCAATGAACCCACGTGCTTTATGTCGGCGCAATTCCCTTTTATGATTATTATGATTCTGATGGCCAAGTTGGCCTGCTTGCTTTGTCATTATTTAGTCTGTCCACAAATTCCCTGAGCTATACAATTTACGGTTTTATCAGCAATTCCTAAGCTTTGCTCGCCAGTCTCTCCTGCATCTCAAATACGTCTCCCCTTTAAATAAACCTGCTTTGGTTTTTTTCATAACTTTCCAAAGCAGATAAAAAATTCTTGCATTTCTGAAACATGCAAACTGATCACTGTGGCATTAAGAAATCTTAAGAAGACTTATTTTAAGGGGTTTTATTAGGGAAATTCCTGCTCTTTAAGATATCTGTACGGTTGTCAAAAGCAGTCACTTTTGCAGATGTTGGGGCTTTTCTTACACTAATCTCCGAGGAAAGCCTGAGCCTCAGAGATCACTTAGCAATTTTTAGATTTAAGGAGATGAGAGGAGAAAAGCCAGCGAGCTGGTCCCTTTAGGGTCAAGTCTTATTTGAATTCAGAGATCTCCTCTCCAAACATGCAACAGTGTGGTTAGACTAATTAATGCAAGATGGCTTAAAGAGATTTGATTGAAAAGAGTGTCACCTAAAATCAACACACAACACCCTCACACATTATGGGGTAACCACTAGTGAATGTTAATAAGACAGTAAATACTATCTTACCCAGGTATATAATTGAATGTTTATAAAATTTTGTTGGATACACATGCATCCCCTCTGCATGTTTCTCACTGACCAGACTCATCTCCATCCATCATTCGCTATAATGCCCTTCAGTTTGACTCTAGATGTAAAGGAATTAGCCAACCCTCCTTATTTAGTCTCACTATTAGCGCTATATTTCTAATTCGGCAAGTCTTTAACACCTTTTTAAGCTTGAAGGGCACTAAGCCAGCTCTGTTCTTGTCTAATCACATCAGCTTATTTCTGATTCCCAGAAATTACAAGAAACACAGAAAGGGGAAAGGCCAGAGATAGGGTAAACAACAAATACAGAGCTTCTCTAGGCAGTTTCACTCACCACAGGCCAAAACCTGCAGTGTTTACTCAGGCATGACTTCCAGTGGAAGATGCATCTGAGTAAGGAGACCAAGATCTAGCCCTGTTTGATCAAAATCCATATCCAATGTGGTAGATACCAGCTATGTTTAGGAGTATCTGCAACCTATCCAACCCAATCCCCAACTACCGATGAGCCATTCGGACTGTCACATAGCTTGCTGACCATTCCCTCCCCCCTTTTCTAAGCATTACGGATTAAGACGAACGTGTTTTCCTTTTGTATCCGTTCACAAATTAGCCACACGTCTGCAATCTGTTTTTCTTTTCCTTTTTTTCCCACCTTTTTATAAAAAAAAAAATAAAATAAAAAATCAACCATAAAGATACCCACGTGTATATTTCTTCCTGTCATGTTAAGTCCTTTAATATCTGATTAATGTCTATTTTGCCCCTTCCTCTTGAGTATTTTATATGTGCTGCACTGTATAAATCTGCATATATTTTGCAGAGCTAGTGGAAGAGCTAAAAAATGTCTGTATTATTGCTATTTCCCAGGCCAGTAGGTGGAAGGAGATTCCTGGTATAGGGAAGTGTTAGTTTCATGTCAAGGGTCCAATTCATGAATTCATTCACCTGGTGTTACATTGACATATATATTTCCTTTCTCTTGAGCCAAGATAGGTAGAGCATTGTGCTGTGCCTATAGCAATGGTATAATTTGTGGCAAAGCTTCCTTAGGTTGGTTCTGATGAAGCAGATGGAATTTCAGTACACCCGCAATAGCTTTTTATAGGATGCAGAAATTTCAGAGATGGGGGGCACATACAAATAGGTGTTATGAAATGTAAAGAACATGTATGTGTGTTGTGTGTGTTTAGAATACACTGTGTCTGGTATAAAATTGTATTTTCATGGAGGCTTCTGTTGACTATCGATATCAATAAAGGATCTCCGATCTGTTGTGCTGTTGATATTGTCTATGGCTTTCCATTAGTTTGCTCGTTCCTTTCAATACTCTGGCCCTGATTCTCCTCTGCCCTACCTTCATAGGGCCTAGACTCCAATAAGCCCTTGGATCGTTTCTTCAACATTCCCCCCTGAAGTCCAGCAAAGTTGTGTTGCAGATATTTCCAGAGATACCAGTGACTACTACTGACCTGCAGGCTGAACTCAACAGCTAAACTTATCACTGTTTGTGGCGTGACTCCGCCTAGTTTCTGGGTTGACGGTGGCTGAGCTGGCCAAAAATATACATGACGGTGAAAACCGAGCTAGGCCTAGTGTTGCTGAAACATGCAACATTTTCAACTGTGCAACATGAAAGATGTCATTGTAAAGCTACCAGCCAATTATCTGGAAAGCAGTTCTAAATGTTTCAAGGTGAAGGAAGCCCTACATCCCATCAAACAAAAGGGGATTTGGATCATCTACATAAAACAGAAGGTCTGTCTTCCATCACACATAACTAATGACAATATACCTAGTACCCATGCTCAGAATGGTCAACACATCATATTAGTGGACGTTTCAGGATGACTATAAAGCCAACGTGTTGTGGAGAAAAATATTCCCTTCCTTGTCCTGAAGATACATTCGGTCCAAATTTTCCAAATTTTGATGAAAAAAGGCACGCACTCATACAAAAACCCAGTCAATGAAATGTCCACTTTTCCCCCAGAGTTGAGTTTCAAAGAGCAGTATATCAAAGCACACTAGGGAACTGTTAGTCCGCGATAGCAGGAATCCATAGAGGGATTTAGGACACTATAGATTTATACTCCCGCTTGCCACGCACTAACTCTCCATTTAGACAAGCCCTACGTTTTTAAAAAAAAAATCAAATTACAATGTACAACCACAAACTCTTATCTAACGTTGTCTTGAGAGGTAAGAGCTGTTGCATCTCCACCAATAATTCAACTCTTTTTTCTGTTCAGAGAACACACCGGCTCACGCCCATGTTCCTCCAGATTTCAGAGCTTGAAGTTTGTGACAGAGGAAGTGAGACACATTTGGATTTTGCTGCCGCTCTGTTAACTTGCCAGCGGGGTAGTAATTGAGGTAGATTGTATTACAGTGAAGAGTAACAGTATGAATCGTTATGGTTTCATTCACCAAACAAAAAGATTTTAAACTGCTAGTCATGTAAGTAAGGTTGAGTGGAAAACTGGTTTCCTGTCCCGTGTGCATTTTTGAGATTTAGAAAAATGTTCCCACCCCAAATTAGGACAAAAAGTTGAAATCTCAGAAATGTTCATGAACTGACAAATCAACAAAAAATCGATTCAGGTCAACTGACGTGTTTATTAAAATTTGTAAGCAAAGAAAAATACCCATTTCAAATAAACATCTGGAACTTTTAGTTTCCAAAATGTCAAAATGGGACGTCTAGGCAATTTCAAAACTTTTTTTTCAAGAGTTTTTCGAGTCAAAAGATTTGTCTAACCTGACCCTGTTTCAGTTTCAGTTTCAATGAATCAGCATTTTTCAGTAAACAAAGAGTTCACAAGAAGTTCCCAACAAGCCCTGAATATAAGTGTGTCTTCTAGTTCTCTGGCTGTTCCTGTTCTTACTACTAGATTTACCTTTTTCCCATTCGGAGTTTTGCCATTAACCGAATGGGAAAAAGACCAAGCCCTGTGTTTCTTTTTCTTAAAATCAGTGCCAGCATTCATGAGCAATTGCTACAACAAACCATTGAACAGAGCTTTGCATTTTCATCAGCAACTCTACAGTAACAAACCAATATCTGCACTCCTATGAGCAACCCTACAATAACAAACAAATGTGGTTAGCTCTGCATTCATGAACAGTTGGCCTCAGCAACAAACCAGTCTTTGCAAGCGCTCATGGAGGAAATTATAATATCATTTCACTTACATACAACCATAGACCTCTAATGAAATAGAACAATTAGGTCACCAAACCAAAATTCAGGACTTTTTCCTACAGCACATCTTCTAGGAATTGTCCAGTCATCCATGTATCATCCTCATCACTACAAAATCTAGGTGCCATAGAAATCATTGAGAAAGTATTGCCAATCCCAAAATTGAGCTTGACGCTTGTCTCTGTGGGAAATTATGCATGGCTATTCCTATTCTGCAGTCACCTTTATCGAAGGAAGCCCATAGTTCGATGGGTCATACGTTGAACCTTCTGGTAACAAGCCTCAAGAATGTTCTGATCTCTAGGGGCAGACAATTCCACCAGTGACAAGGCTCCCATCAATGGATGAAAACCCTAACCCCACGTCCATTTAAAAGTCTCAGATATCAAGCTCCCCAGGGTCCATCATCAACAGAGAGTTTAAAGATGCTCTTTTATAAATGATGAGAAATAGCTCGAGGAATTCCCTTGAAAGACTGAGTATTGCTTGATCATCTCTAACATTATCATTATCCTGTTCCTTAAAATCCCGCTTTGAGAAATAAGTTAACAAAAACAACCGAAGACTTCAAACCACGGCAGCTAAGAGAAGACAAAGGAACGTCGGCGATTGGATGCCATCTCCCTCCGTCAGTTTGCCAGCTTGGGAGTCAATGTGGTTGAAAACATATAGCACACTTACTAGATGTAAAGAGATAAAATAAAAAAGACAAGAATATGACAGTGTCAGCTCATCTCTAAACTAGGATCAATATTAACATTATCATTATCAAACTACTGTGAAAAATCCCAGAGGGAGAATTAGACCCAAAGATTCTTTAGAGGAAGAAAGAAAAAACAAACAAACCAACAACCACACACACGCAAGATAAAGAGACCATTTTTAACACTCAGGCAACATCTTCTCTCAACACCCTGTTGGTCTCTTTCAGAGAGCAAATAAAGCTTTAATTTTCAGGCCCGTTGAGAGAAATTTGGGGCCTCGGTACATCATGTTTGCTGGTGCCCTACCCCCTTCCACTTCACTTTATTTACACAGACATTACAGATGTTTTTGAGGGGTCCTGAGATTGGAGCCCCGGTAGAACTGTCCGCCCTTCCCCCTCCTCATCAGCCCTGTTTGTTTTCACAGCCCTTTGTCCTTCCTCAAGTGCTACTGGAAGGAGGGAGGCTTTGGGAACCTTATCAAATGGCAGAAGTGGTTTTCAATGGGTTTTAAAGAAGGGGCTTGGTGAAATCTGACCCTGTGTTATCTCAAGCAGCCCTGTTCCAGCCCCATGCACTCTCCTTCTTGTTAGTCTTTCTCCACGTTCTTCAGTCGAAGAGAAGTTCACCAGAAGTATTTAGGTGGGAGGTGTCAGATTCTGGGGCAGCCTTCACAATGGAATAAACGCGACGAAGACAGGCTTAACCCCTGAGTGATGTACATGAGGAATTTTCACAGCCTTCACAGAAGGTGTGCAGAGTGGTCTTTACTTTGCGTTCAGTAGAGCAACTTCTGCTTTTATTTCCAAAATCCAGATAAATGTAACACAGGGAAATGTACAACATCTTGACAATAGAGACTAGAGATGAACTGGAGTTCAGAAGAAGGATAGATTAGGAGAGCTAGAGCTAGAACTAGCTAGATAGATAGCTAGAAAGAAGCTATGGGGGTGGAGGGATAGCTCAGTGGTTTGTGCATTGGCCTACTAAACCCACAGTTGGGAGTTCAATCCTTGAGAGGGCCATTTAGGGATCTGGGGCAAAAATCTGTCAGAGACAATACTTGGTCCTGCCATGGAAGCAGCCAACTGGACTCAATGACCTTTCAAGGTCCCTTCTAGTTCTATGAGATAGGCATGTCTCCATATAAAATTTGGATATATATTCCCAGAGGAAATCAAAACTGGATGCCAACCACTCTCAAATTTGTTTTAGGGCTTACAAAATCAAAGCCCAACAGGTAAGATTTTGTAAAATCAAAATCAAAACAGCTTCTTGAACTCAGGTCTAATAGTGACATCTGAGAGTAGAGTCTGATCTGAATTATGCTGGTGGGAATGTGGATGAACTCTATTGACATCAATGGAGCTGCTCTAAAAGTTACATCACTAAGATAATAATGCAAAAGCCCGATGAAATTAATAAGGGGAAAGGTCACAGCTGTTTGTATAAACAATGCCTCCCGCATTTGAAGCATCTGTCCTTTCATCAGCTGCATCCAAACTCTTGTATATAAAATTTCCATGGGCCGCAGGGGCTGGGTGGCAGGGCAGCGGCAGCCCAGACCCCAACCCCGGACTCCTGACCCCCGCCACACGACTGCCCCAGACCTCAGAGCTCATGGGGCCGGGCGGCTGCTCCAGACCCTGCGGGACCACCTGGAAGTCCCGATCCCAGACTCCCACCACATGGGGCAGGCCAGCAGCCCCGACCCCTCCGCACCGGGCAGCCAGGAACCTGGGACTCCGGCACATGGGCCGGCCTTTAGCACACAGCTGAGCTGTGCCACAGCTGTGTGCTAATTGGGCCGCATGCAGCCTGCAGGTTGAGAACCACTGGTCTAGACCCAATTTTGGTACCACCATGTGTCACCACAGCCCCCTTAGTGAATAACAGTACAAGTGAATTTTCTTCATTCGGAAAGGACTGCTTTGATCTGTAGTGTCCTCCCAAGGCATGGGAACGACTGTTGTAGTGAATCCAAAGTTCATTTTTCTTTAGCCAGCTGATATCTCTGCAGAATCCTGAGTTAGATTAGTATGAACTCTGGGGGACAGGCTCCACCTCTTTGTGATATGTTTGTACAGTGCCTAACACAATGGGGTTGCCTCTAGGTGCTACCATACAAATAGAGCAGGATTTTCAAATGGGCCTAAGTGAGTCAGGCACCTGACTCCCATTGAAAGTCTCTGGGAATGGCATGCCTGCTTCACTCATGTAGGATCTTGTAATGGCATGGCGGTCACCCGGGCGTGCCCTCTGTGATTAGGCGCAGCGCGGCCGATGAGCCCCTTCCTCAGTCTCCCCTCGCCCGAGGGATAGACAAGACCAAGCAGGCCTTTCTAGTATTAAAGAGCACCCTCTTCAGAAGGTCTCATTTAGTTAACAGAAAAGGATGACACAAAAACATAAACAACAGCATCCATCAGCGGCTCCACTGGAAACTCTCCGCCCATGGGCTAATCAGTCCTATGGCTCACCCCCATAGCCCCGGAGCACTCTGAATTCCTGCCTGGAGCTTGGGCCTCTGCTGGATGTTCAGCCAGATGCCCATCTTCCCCCAACGGTTCAATGCTGATCTAGTCCCTATGCCCTGTTCGTACTCCTGGGCTGCTCCGGTCCCTTGCCTGGGAGCACCTTCTCTCTGGGCCCGTCCTTCTCTCCGTGAGTTTCTGCCTTCCCAGGAGACACCACTGAGAGTAGCTTCCGAACCAGCTGCCTTGAGGATTGTCTCTCCTCTGGAGCTTCCTCTATTCTGGGACTTCCTGACTGAGCCCTCAAAAGCCTTTATAAGGCCCACGTGCTCCTGAGCTAATTAACTGCTGTCCAGCTACTTAGGCAATTAACTATCCACAGGTGGATCTGGGGTGACTCATTCTCCCTCAAGCTGGGTGCCCAACCCCCTCAGGGACCAGCCTCCATGACAGTCCCGTTGATTGCAATCGGACTATTCACACGGGCAAACTTTACTCTCATGCCATGTAGGACTGGTGTCAGCGTGGCCTGGTCTCCCTCCGGACAGTTTGATCTCAAGTATTGATCAATTTATTCATTGTTGGTAATTCCGCACCTACAGTGTGTCGGAGAATAACACTTTCTCTGCTTCCACAACCGTTTTGAAGTTTGTTTGCTAATTAAGCCTCCTTAGGTTGGAAAATATTATTTCCTATTGTGTAAAGGGGTATAAATATAGCACAGAAAAGCTAAGGCCTCGGGGCTTGGATACGGCACTGAACTGATTATTTATGTATTATTTGTATTATGGTAGTGCCCAGGGACCCCAATGGAGATCAGGCGTCCACTGTACTGGGCACGCTACAACCAGAGATTTGTAATTGCTTACAAACTAATTCTTCACAGGCAAACTTCTGAGCCTGCCCTGGGCTCATGGCAGAATCTCGGGCTAAATTTCAAAACTGTCCTCTAGTTTGGAATGCCTCACTTTGTGGGGTGCCCAGTTTGAAAAACTTTAGGGGTCCCCCTGTTGGCAAATAGTTGAGTTTAAAATTCCCTTTTGGGAAATATTTGAGCATTTCTGTCAAAATGTCCTTTTTGCAACTATGGAGGATGATAGTCCAAGCCACAACGAGTGCCTGGGCACCCAACTCCCATTGCAAGTCAGAGGGAAGTCAATCCATCATTCCCACGCACGCCTTTGAAAAGTCCCTCGCCCCCCAAAGCTGGTTTATGGACTTATTCAAGGACAGTGCTCAACTCGGAGAGCACACTTGAAACAAACATTTAAAAATTCAAATGACTCTCCAGGGACAGCATTTGGCAGTATTCTCCCAGCTCAATTGGCTTTGTTTATGTTTTTACTGAGAAAATACCCTTTAATCCTCTTCATGCTCTTACAAACCCTGGATTATCTCCAGAGTTCTGTCGGTAAATAACACTCCGTGCCTCATGAGGGGTTAATGCTCCCGAGTCTGCTAGATTTGAAAATCTAACCTACTCCAGCTTGGCAAGAAGCCTACTCTATATCCAAAGGCCTCTTGGATCCTTCGGGCAATACAGCAAACAAGACACTACGCATTTCTTTAAGTGATTCTGCAAAGGAAAACCAGGATCACCGTACTCAGCAAAGTGTGAAAGTCAACAAGACAGAGCCATAAAATGAAAATGGAAGCAAAAGATGTGAAAAGTGCTGCCATGGAAGTTGCAAGAGATAAGTCCTGGGTGAGACTGGCCCATTTACGGACCCATAACCTAGTTTTCACAAATCACATATGCATTTCAGAGCGGCTAACAGCGCTGTGTGAATGGGACTGCAAATGAGGGCAAACCAGCATATAAAATATCAGTATCATTTTGTCTGTGTGGTTCCTGTTCTGTGCTAATAAAGAGACATCCCCTCTTCTCTAAAGACCTCTGGTAGATCTGGCTCGTGCTGCCATGGAGGGGACACCCAGGGCCAGTGCAAGGAAGTTTTGCGCCCTAGGTGAAACTTCCACCTTGCGCCCCCCCCACCCCCTCAGCCCTGCGGCAGCTCCCCACCCCACCCCCCGCCTTGAGGCGCCCCCCCCCCCCCCCGCGGCAGCTCCTCCCCCCCCCGGGGAGCCGTGCGGCAGGTCCCCACCCCAGCTCACCTCTGCTCCGCCTCCTCCCCGAGCACGCCGCCCCCGCTCTAATTCTCCTCCCCTCCCAGGCTCACAGTGCCAAACAGCTGATTGGCGCCGCAAGCCTGGGAGGCGGGAGAAGTGGAGCAGCGACGGCGTGCTCAGGGAGGGGGCGTAGCAGAGGTGAGCTGGGGTGGGGAGCCCTGCGGCAGCTCCTCCCCCCCGTCCTGAGGCACCCCCCTCCCACGGCAGCTCCCCACGCCCCCAGCCCGGGGAGCCGTGCGGCAGCTCCCCACCCCAGCTCACCTCTGCTCCGCCTCCTCCCCGAGCACGCCGCCCCCCGCTATAATTCTCCTCCCCTCCCAGGCTTGCGGCACCAAACAGCTGATTGGCGCCACAAGCCTGCGAGGCGGGAGAAGTGGAGCGGCCGCTGCGCTTGGAGAGGGAGTCTGAGCCGCACGTGTCAGCGCGCTGCCGGCAGCCCAGCCCAGGAACGCTGTAAAAAAAAAATTGGGGGCACCGCTTTTTGGCGCCCCCAAATCTTGGCGCTCTAGGCAACCGCCTAGTTTGCCTTAATGGTAGCACCAGCCCTGGGGACACCTGTTAAAGTCACGAGCCAATGGGGGTGGGGGGTTGTGACTATAGGAGACAGAATGTCCACAGCTCCAAGGGTGAAAGCCAGTACTTTCAAGAACCAAATGATGCTATTGTTATTCTGGGTGAGATTTTTGGCGCGTGCATGTGATTTGATTGGAGTGTTGATCACCAGCTGAAGTGGCTATGGTTAGTACATCTGTGTTTCTCTCTCACCCACATACACACGTTCACACTGTTACAACGTTTTGCCATGGAGACCCAATGCCATTTTTTATTTAAAAAGGGATCTGTAATCAGGAGGTTTATCTTGCCCTCCAATCCGTGGGAGGAACTATTTGCATGAGTGGAAATTCCATACATGGTGATAAAGGCCATTATGCGGCCCTTATTCCATACAGTGTCATCTATAGAAAGGACTGGGGAAGTCTTGTGATGTTGGGACAAGTTTCCTGTGAGTTGCAGGCATTCAGTGCCTCTAATATCAGACCCTAAATGACCTACCCAAGGAATCAAATCAGTGGCAAAACCAGGAATAGAAGCCCAGTGTCCTAACCCCCAGGTTCTCTGATTCAACGACTGGCAATATGCTCACTCACAGAGCAGGGCAGAGCTGGCCACTCCAATACTCACACTGTTTTAAAATTGAGAGGCAATCTGGGTAGAGTTTAGACCCCGGGCCTGACGTTCATAACTGTTGAGTACAGACAGCTTCACCAAAAGTCTGCACGGGGTGGGATTATGTTTGGTAATAAGGCTCAATTAAGGAAATATCGTTTCCCTGGATTCCTTGAGAAAGCACAGACGAGGTTACCCCAGAGAGTAGCTGGCCCAGCAGAATAAGGCGTGATCCGACAGAAGGAGGGCGCTGTAAGACAAGCCCACTCTATGACAGGTTCACAAACTCCTTGATACGTTAGAGTGATTAGTTTCTAGAGATGGTGC
This sequence comes from Emys orbicularis, assembly GCF_028017835.1. NCBI lineage: Eukaryota > Metazoa > Chordata > Testudines > Emydidae > Emys > Emys orbicularis. Next base: position 5,692,596 of record NC_088690.1, on the reverse strand, counting down.
CACTCATATAGGCCCACGGCTGTTAAAGGGCTGTTCCTTCCCAAGCATGCTCACGTAAAGACCAACTGAAGTCAAGGGAGGAGCAAACGTGCAGCACATCTAAAATCTAACGTTCCTGGCCTCAGATGATGGGCATCAAACCCTTTCTGGAGGGATGAGCCAGAACCAAAAATACCCCAATTTTGGAAGAGTTTAGATCCAATGATGATCTTGTCAGCTCGAGAGCCACCTCCCGGCTCTCCAGGAGATGATAGTGAGCTTCATTCGCAAAATGCCTGCGAAACACTTTGAGAGCTTCGCATGGAAGGCACTACAGATTTGCAAAGCACTATTAGTCAATGTGTTTGCTAGCCTTTGGCCCAGAAAGCAAATGGCAGCAGGGAACAGAAAGGCCCCTGACTAGCTTTTGTGGGCGTAGGATGAAATTCACCCCGTGATGATGGCCTGTACAAGGCCTAGGGCTTCAATAGGTCTCAGGTGATGAGGAGGCCTTGTGCAAGCTCTTGGTGCATGACCTAGCACTGAGATAATTTCAGCATTGCTTCTGCCTCTTCCTTAGTTAGCAGTCTCATGAAGAAGCAAATTATTAGTAAGGGAGGGCTCAGAGAAGATGACAGATTATTTCATGGGTCCAGGAGTTTTTTAACCCCCCCAGAAGGGAGGCAGTCACATCGCCCATATGAGCAAAGAAGGAACATAGCTTGCATCTTAGCATTGGGAGGAAGAAAGTGAATTAATTGTCAGCCGGGAAGAAAGCAAAATTCCCTCCAGCCCGATTCGTTTAACGCTGGGCTAGTTGTTTGACACGATATGAAACCCCTCAATTTCTCAACCTATTTTTATTGCCCTCCTGCACTCAGTTCCCCCATCCTCCTCCCAGCGTTACTGAATGCTGACATGCCTTTTATATCCTCCCACCTCTGCTTTTTCTTAAAAAAACCTGAATGCCATCAGACAGTCTCTGGATGGCTTAAATCTCTCTGTAGCTCAGGAGATCAGCCCCCTTTCTCTAATCAAAATTAATTTATTATGATCCTGGGAGTTGGAATTAATCTGCCTCCTGAGAGGCTGGATCGGGCAAGACCCAGAAGGCACATTAACAGCATTGTAGTGCTTAATGCTCTGTAGCCAAAACATCTGCTAATTTAATGCACGAGCAGCCGGCTGCCCCCGACGGTTCCTAGCGAGAGGTGGGGCGTTGGAAAGGGGGGAGGGGCTTTCAGAAGGGAGGGAAGTCACTGTCACTCAGGCTTGTCTCACCGGATCCTTTTTAATTAGCGCCTTCGCCAAGGAGCTCGTAAACAAAATCCGAGGCAGAATCTGACTGTGGAAAGGTGACTTGCTAATTAGTAACACAGACAGCGATCCATACGCCATCGGTCTTAGGGTTCTGTTGGTTTGGGCTTAAAGGCGAAATCCACCCAGCCCCTACTGGAGGATCAAAACGAAGTTTCACCCACTTCCAAATAAATGTTTTGATGCAACAGACCCAGGGAGACGCAAAGCATCTGCTATTGCTTATTCCTCCAAGCCGCTGCACCCCGGGCATCTAAGCAAGCTGGCAAGGCGAGGCCTGGATGTCAAACAGAAAACACATGGAGGCCATGTAGGGATATCGATGGCCCCTGTGTGGGGCTTTGCTCTATCTTCGTTATGGAGCGCTTTGTACGGTGCGTCTGTGAGGCGGCCTGGCATGAGCTATTTTTGAAAAGCTGTTTCTTCTTTTGCCAAGTGAAAGAGGCTTAAAGGAGAAGAACGGTGGGGGGGGGGGGGGGGGGGGAACAGACTATGAGACAAGTTCCCTGGTTATGAAATGATAACGAATGTTACGTTGTTCTGTAGTGTCAAGAAAATAGTGCCTTTGGGTAAAACCCCTGTGACTGGCAGAATACCTTTGCTGATGACTGTTGGCCTATGTTAATGCACGTGTATATATGGTAGGCTGCCCATGTCTTCAGACCCACAGGACAAACTGACTGGTAGCATCTTGAGACAGATGGCAGGACATCTCACTGTCCTAGACCCTCTCACCAGGAACAAGGAGCTGAGTCCCAGTGTCCGGGGGCCAGATTCTGATCTCACTCACGAGTGACTCTATTGAACTCAATGGATCTGAACTGGGGTGAAGCTGGTGTGAGAGGTGAACCAGGCTCCCAATCTGGTTTTTGACCAACCCACCCCCATTACAAAGTCCAGGGGAGTTGGAAACCAGCCAGGGCTGATTTGGCCTATTATAGCAATAGAGGTTGATTGCAAAATTCAGATTTGGGTCTGGGTTCAGATGACAAAAATAAGAGGGTGAGGTTTTGGACCCAGATCCTCAAAGGTACGTAGGCATTTCAATAGGAGTTAGGTACCTAAATATCTTTGAGGCTCTGGGCCTTGGCTCAAGTCCATCTTCAAAAGTAAGGATTGAAAAGACCATGTGTCCATTCTATGCACCAGCTGAATTCGGAGTGGTGGATTTCAAGGGACCGTTCTGATCATCTAGTCAGATCTCCTGCATAACAAAGGCCAGAGAATCTCCCCCAGCCATTCCAGCATCAAGCCCATAATTCCTAGATAAGCCAAAGCAGATCATTTAGAAAGACGTCCAGTCTTGCTTTAAAGAGAGGGAGACTCCAGCATATTCTAGGAAGTTCTAAGCTTTCATAGATTCCAAGACCAGACTAGCTGTTCTGATCAGCTAGTCTGACCCCCTCTAGAGCACAGGCCAGAGAACTTCCACAATAATCCCGAGAGCAGATCTTTTAGAAAAACATTCAATCTTGGTTTTAAAATTGCCAGTGACAGAGAATCCACCACGACCCTTGGTGAATTGGTCCAGTGGTTAATTACTCGCACTGTTACAAATTTATGCCTCATTTAGTCTGAATTTGTCTAGATTCAATATCCAGCCATTATGCCATGTTAGACCTTTCTCTGCTAGACTGATGAGCCCATTATGAAATATTTGTTCCCCATGTGGGTACTTATGGACTGTAATCAAATCAACCCTTAACCTTCTCTCCCTTGGTTAGCCGTGACATGACAGCAGATGCACAGGTTGAAAAGCACCTTTGATTTTCAAAGAAAAATGGAGAAAATGCCTCTGGGTTGGAAACAAGAGGCAAAAAAGCTACAGTACCATTAAGTTCTCCTAGCCCTGGAACTTCATGTCAGGTGTACCATGGGCTCTCCACCTGAGGAATCATAGAATCATAGAATATCAGGGTTGGAAGGGACCTCAGGAGGTCATCTAGTCCAACCCCCTGCTCAAAGCAGGACCAATCCCCAACTAAATCATCCCAGTCAAGGCTTTGTCAAGCCAGGCCTTAAAAACCTCTAAGGATGGAGATTCCACCACCTCCCTAGGTAACCCATTCCAGTGCTTCACCACCCTCCTAGTGAAATAGTGTTTCCTAATATCCAACCTAGACCTCCCCCCCTGCAACTTGAGACCATTGCTTCTTGTTCTGTCATCTTCCACCACTGAGAACAGCCGAGCTCCATCCTCTTTGGAACCTCCTTCAGGTAGTTGAAAGCAGCTATCAAATTCCCCCTCACTCTTCTCTTCTGCAGACTAAATAACCCCAGTTCCCTCAGCCTCTCCTCGTAAGTCACGTGCCCCAGCCCCCTAATCATTTTCGTTGCCCTCCACTGGACTCTCTCCAATTTGTCCACATCCCTTCTGTAGTGGGGGGACCAAAACTGGACGCAATACTCCAGCTGTGGCCTCACCAGTGCTGAATAGAGGGGAATAATCACTTCCCTTGATCTGAATCAAAAACAGATGTCAAGCAGTTGCAACCACCCTATTCTTCTCATATTGCTAAATGAGAAGAAAGTCCCAGCTAGGTAGGAGCTGGGTGGGGAGAGGGTCACAGGGTGGAAAAGGCTGAGAACCCCTGAGTTATGCTACCAAACACTGAATCTCAATTAAGTCACCTGGGCCATTGGCTTAGGAAGGTGAATCACATATGCACTGAGTAGAGTCCTGGCCCCAAGAGGTGCTAAGCATTCTCAACTCCCATAGGCATCAATGTATTCAGCACCTCAGTGTATCTGACTCTGGGTGTGGGTGCAGCACCACAAACAGAACAGGAAAAGATATTTGAGCTGCACTGGGCTGAAAGAACATGGTAAACCTCTTAGGGAAGGGAATGAAATGATTTTTCTCAAATAACCAACATAAGGATTTGAAAATGAACATCTCTTAGTATTAATTTAATTAAAGCAGCATGCTGCCATTACTTACAAAGCTAGAAGAATCAGTCTGTTTAATGGGTTCTCAGGCTAATCAAAAATTAATTAAGCGTTTCGTGGGGATTCCAAATCCCTGAATTGGATTTAAGGAAGCCTGTTTCCATGTCTTTTTCAAGTGTTGCTTGTTTCACGATATCAGAAGATATGTTTGATTATTCAGACAATACATTATCCCTCTTCTGGCAGGTGATCAGCCTTGAAATTCCATTTCCTGAAAGAAACCTGAAACGACTCTCACGTTGTGTTGCATCAGTCTCTTCCAGACCTAAAATGTATCCCGAAGCTTCGACTTTAACAACCTGACTGCTCATTGCTAATATGCAGGTAGTCAACAATTGCTTGTCTTAACATTGGGGGTTGAGGGATAGCTCAGTGGTTTGAGTACTAGCCTGCTAAACCTAGGGTTGTGAGTTCAGTCCTTGAGGGGACCACTTAGGTATCTGGGACAAAATCAGTACTTGGTCCTGCTAGTGAAGGCAGAGGGCTAGACTTGATGACCTTTCAAGGTCCCTTCCAGTTCTAGGAGATGGAATATCTCCATTAATTTATTTATAACATTTCCGAAAGGACCTGAGAACTGAGAAATCCACGTGTCAGGCAATGGCTAGATTTGGCTTGTATTCTTTATTTGGGGTGTGGGGACTTTTGGGGGGAGCACAATTTTAAGAGTGTTCATGATGTGGCAACTTGGAAGCAATACTGCTTTTCAATCTACCTGTTTGCTCAGGTAGAAAGTTCTCAACAATCAGCTGCAGCAAGATCTTAGTCTTCCTTCTTATCAAAACGGCAGTCTGTTTAAACGGCTTTTGTATGCAGAACCTTTATCTAACACCTAAGGCTGAAATTGACTATTTCAAGGTTGACAGCCTGCTATTGTTGCTCTAAGGTGTCGCAGAATGTGATCAACTCTAATTAATGTAGAAGCTTGCTAACGGATCCAAAGCCAGCCCTGAAATACTGAGGGGTGTGTCTGTTTTGTGGGTCTTCTCAGTCCTGTGAATCAAATCTGTTCATGCGCTCTTGAGTGACAGAAGCAAATTCATTTGGTCTGTGATCCAAAGCCTGCTGAAATCAATGGGAGTCTTTCCACTGGTTCCAATGGGCTGTGAATTGAATAAGAATGTCATGGAAAGCGTGGAGGTTTTGTTGGAAGGACCCTGGGTCAGGCTGGGCAAGGCACCTGTAACTTCATTTTACACTTGGATGGGGGGCATCACATACCAGCTTTTTTTATTCAGACCTGTAAACTGATGCACGGTGTGATTAAGTGACTCACTCTAGGTCACACACTGAGTCAGGGGTAGAATTGGGAATTACCCAGGAGCCCCGGTTTCCAGGCCCTGCTGTAACCACCATGTGACACTACTCCTCTTAAGAAACTCCTACTCATATTTTAGCCTGGATGCTGCTAAGTGCAAAATATAGACACCAGCAGAATGACGGCGCAACCAGTTGGACTCCAAATTATAGATCCTCAGCTGATGCAAATGGGCACAACTCACAATCTGGCCTAATTTGTCCCCAGGTTAACAGCATTAGCTGAACTATCAGATCTCTGATCTTTATTCCCTGCAGTTGTTACAAACACCTTCCCGCCCAAACAAACAGCTTCTCCCATGACCACACCAAAGGTTGCTCAGTTTCGACTTGCCACCAGATGACAAAGTAACCTGGTTTTTTAATGGAAAACCAAGCCTGAATCAATGATTGAAGCTAGCGTTGGCTTCCATCCTTGGAGATCTTTTTGACCTATTCATCATGTTGATGATATAAATAAAAACGCATACAGTGTGCATGAAGGATGCAAAACTTTTTGAGGGGGGGGAGGGCAGGAGGGAAAACTTGGTAATGCTATACCTGAGCCATTTAAAGCACAACATCTTTGAAGTAGCAATCTGGCAAATACACTCAATCAATTATAAATGAAATAATCTTCTTAAAATATTAGAGATTTGGGTGCTAAGCAATACTGGAAGATTACGGAGAGAAAATCAGTTTTAGAGCTCCCTAAAGTGACAGAAAGAGAATAATCGGAAGAAATGGTGAGAATTTTAAAACGATTATGTAGATTTGTGTCAGTGGAAGGGTCCCCACAATCCCTCGCTGATCTCTTGTACGCTGGAAATAGATTAAACTCAAGCCTTTCTTAAAGGGGCAGGTTCCTTTCAAGTGTGGGGTGGTGTGTGGGGAGCAGGGAGTAAAGAGAACCTTAACATTATTTTTCAACTGAAATGGAATCACGGACCCAAAGACTTTGCTAAAATGTTTTTATTGTGCTGGAGAGAGATACTGAAACAACGTTTTGGATAAATGATAAGAGCAAACCTAACTTGCTGCGTTGGACCTAGCATGCGTGAGGACACGTGGTAGAAGCCATGTGTTACTCATTCTAAGATACCAATGATATTTAAATACAACGGGCCTGATTCACTCCAGTTTTATGGTGGAGTAAAAGTGGAGTCACATGGTGGTGAACTGAGCCCGTACCAAGAGATATAGACCCCAACTCTTGCTCTTAGTGACATTGGTGTAAATCAGAAGTAAATTGAAGTCAATTGGGTTTCGCCGGTGTAAAATTAGTGTCAGATCAGGATCAGACTGGTAATCACACGGGGACAAATATAAACCTGGTGTAACTCCATCAGAGACAGCGTTACATTAGAGATGAACGAGACTCATTATCTGCATTCAGAAATAGTCTGCATCTGGGGTTCTGTGAATACTAAAGGGTACTAGTACAACAACAAAAAGACCGGGGGCCAAACTGATAACTGGAATAAGCCCAGTGAGATGAATGGAATCACACCAGGTGTGAACTTGGCCCCATCCCCTATTTCGATGCTTTTGAGTCACCTGTCCCTTCGCCTAGAGTTTGTGGTAGCTTCTCTTCGTTGCTGCGCTAATTCAGACCCTGTCTGATATTCGACCCACGCTATGATACTATGTGCAGCTCCATACCAGCTTGTAGGAGCAGTTGGGAGCCCCCCTCCCCACACACAGATTTTAAATATGGCCCTGGCTTATATGACTTGGTTACGTGGTCACAGCTCAACTCCAAATGGCTATTCTGCACGGTCATCCTTGTTATTTATTGCTATCTGCCCATGCCAGCGGCTTCTCAGGTACCAGAAACAATTTCTGCCCACAAGAGCTTACAATCAAAGACTGATCCTGCAATGAGCTCTGTGCGTAGGGAAGGGACACCCATTGACTTCAATGGAGATCTACACGGGCTCTGGGTTCGCCCCTGTTGGGCCTCGTTATTGCATCAAGACTTAAATTCAGAAGTGAGGCAACAAGGGAGGGTCACAAATCAAAAGGGGGAAATGGCAGAGAGATGACAATGGTGCCATGAATAAGAAGGGGCCGTTTCCCAATACGCTTGGTAGGTATATTGATGGTCTAGGTTGGGTTTTCTGTTAATTATTAATTCACTCATTTTTTTGTAGGCAACAGGGCAGGAGCCAGATCCTAGAAGGGGCTGTGACATTGTGGGAAGGGAGTTCCAAGCATGGAGGGCAGCATGGAAGACGTCACGGAGGTGGGGCTGGAAGGACGACCCCTGGCTTCTAATCAGGAGCAGAAGAAATGGTACAAAAGGCACCGAGGGTATGTCTACACGACAATCAGAGGTGTGCTTGTAGCACATGTTGACGGACCCGAGCTAGCGTGAGTACCAGTAGCAGTGACGCAGCAGCAGTACTGGCTGTCAAAGCCCACCCGGGATCCTACACGGAGCTGCAGTCCCACCACTGACTGCAGTGTAGACATAACCTCAGATCCTATGGGGATGAGAACAGTATAGGAACTGGAATAGACTAGGACAGAATGGAAAAGAGCTCTCGTCCTTTACTACTCATGTAATGATGCCAAAACCATCTACGTAAACAGCACAGCTAGTCAGCATTTTTCAAACTTCTTTTTTCATTGAAAAAAGGGCCCTTTTTCTAAACTGAGCATTTCCCCAGCAAATGTTGATCTTTTGGAAATTTTCATATTTTTTCCCCACTGAAATTGGAAAGTGAAAAATAAGGTCCCTTTTTTCTCATTTCCTTGGTCATCCCCCCCCCCCCCCCCCATCACCACCACACACACACAGTTTATGGTTTTTCCTTCCCTCCCTCTCATTTTACCTTTTTTCTTCTCTTTTTTGGGGAGCAAAAATGGAAAAAAGGGAAAAATTTTAAAACAAACATTTTCTAAAAGGAAACGTTTTATACAAATGTTGGCAAAACGTATTGAACGAGTGGAAGAAATGTTCCTTTTCAAACCCCACAAAATGCAAATCACTTGGACATTTTTCCAGTTTTTTCTGGCAAATGTTGTGTTTCCAATTTTCTGTACTAAATAGAAGAACCTTTCCAAAGCTGAGTGAGTGGTGTCGTCAGCCTAGTGGTCTTCAGACTACGGAGGTGTTAATTACAGCATGCACTAAATCGCTGTACTGTAACTCCCCCATGTGGATGCTGTGGGCATGAATTTAAAGGTACCTGTTTGAAGAGGACTACCTGAGCACGAATTAGGTACCTTTTCACACCAATAAAGGTGCGCCCTGCTATTCACACCCCCATAGTCCAACCTGAGTTCTTATCCCAGTTCTGCCACTAGGAGCTGCTTGTTTTGGCTTCCCCCATTTGTAGCATGGGAATAACAGCACTTACCTGACTCCCCGAGATAGGTGTTGGGTAGGATGAATTCGTTAATGTTTGTAAAGCTCTTAGAAGATGACAGTTTTGCTGTGTGTTTTACTCCCACTTTGTGGCTGGATGCGGTTTGATAGTCAGGCATGGAATCAATCTTTGAATAATGGATATTAAAAATGTCAACTATGACACCGAACCATAATGCATGCCACACACTGCCTGCCTATATATTGTTTCACACACTTAATATACAGTGGGAGCGCTGTAATCACACCTTGCTAATCCCCACACTTTATAAGCTTCACAAAAAAACCCTGACTGCTTCTCCCCACCTCTCAGCAAAGGTTTCATAGCAGAGGCTGCGCCGAGTTGCCAGAGTATTAAGACTTCACTGATTTTTCCAAAATACTGTGCATCACTGAGACAGCCCAGAACAATGATTTATTTATTGCATTTCCTCATTTGGATTCCTAAGGATGCACCTTATCGTCTGCTCTAAACCTATGTATACGATTGTGCTTACTGGTATTACTTTAGCATCTAGCTCACTGTTGGGCTGGGTGCTGTTTATACACAGAGTAAGAGACAGATCCTGCCCCACACCGACATCTAAAGAGACACGAGTGACATTTTTCCAGATTACCTGAGATGTTCAGGATGAATCGTTCTCACCTGTTTACAGCATGAGAGAATCTTGTGTGTTCACCGGGGGAAATCCTTCAAACTCTGCCGACCACTGGCAGCACAAACGCTCTGCTCTGGGCTCCAGGAACATAAGAATGGCCATACTGGGTCAGACCAAAGGTCCATCTAGCCCAGTATCCTGTCTTCCGACAGTGGCCAATGCCAGGTACCCCAGGGGGAATGAACAGAACAGGGAATCATCAAGTGATCCATCCCGTCGCCCATTCCCAGCTTCTGGCAAACAGAGGCTAAGGACACCATCCCTGCCCATCCTAGCTAATAGCCATTGATGGACCTATCCTCCATGAACTTATCTAGTTCTTTTTTGAACCCTGTTATAGTCTTGGCCTTCACAACATTCTCTGGCAAGGAGTTCCACAGGTTGATTGTGCATTGTGTGAAGATCTGGCCATTAAGATGTACCTTAAACCAGCGGTCCCCAGTCATTGCCACCAAGAGGCGAATTGTTCGCCGGCAGTGAATGACATGGGAGACCTTGAGGAGGAGGCTTTGTCTCCAGTCAGTGTTGTATGCCTAGGACAGATCAACAAGGGCGATTCCTGCCTTCATTTTATGTTGGAATCCCGCCTCAATGTGGCTGATAAGTGAAGCTACTTGGTCACAGCAGTTCCTCTTCCGAGCACCTCCTGTGTAGAGAGGAAGTCAGTGCCTAAGGGCATTTGGACAAATTAGCTTTGAAAGGTCAATATTAACCCTTTGATGGCAGAACTTCCGTATTACCGGCATGCAGGTTCTCCCCAGGTGCCTGGTTTGCCACAACCACCTGCACGGAAGGGCGAAGTGATAGAAACCTTGGGCAGACTCTGAACAGACATGTCCCAGGATGCCTTCTCTTTAGAGAAGGCTGATGCTGTGCTTTTCTCCCTATTCCTCATTTCACAGTCTCTGGGAAGCATGCAGGCTGGAGAGAGAAGGCGATTTTGCTATTAGGGAATATTGATTTATTAATTAGAACCAGGCCCAGTTTCTCCACTAGAGAGAGAAATGACCTGCATTTTCTCCAAGCAGAAAAAGCCTCTTTGCTTTTTGCTTAGAGCGTTTCTAACAAGGAAGTCATGACGTTACCCTCTAAGGGCCTGATCTTGCAACCAGCTCCTTGCACGCAGATCCCGGCACCTCTATGGATCTTATGTGAGGCGATATGCAGCAGCATATCGTATGTGATAACGTGCTGAAATATCTAGAGAAGAGGTTCTCAAACTTCATTGCACGGCAACCCCGGGATTGAAGCCGGAGCCCACCTGAGTTCCAGGGCCCTGGGGGGGAGGGGAGAAAGCCAAAACCTGAGCCCCACCACCCCGGGTGGGGGGCCAAAGCTGAAACCCAAGGGCTTCAACCCCAGGTGGGTGGGGGCTGTAACCTGAGCCCCGCCACTCAGAGATGCAGCCCTCGGGCTTCAGCTTTCGCCCTGGGCAGAGGGGTTTGAGCTTCCACTTTGGCCCCGGCCCCAGCAAGTCTAACGCCAGCCCTGGTGACCCCATTACAACAGGGTTGTGACCGACTTTGGGGTCCTGACCAACAGTTTGAGAACCGCTGATCTAGAGTTACAGATTCTCATTCGATGTGCATAGTAAAATCTTCCATGAGAAATTTTCATATTGACTTGGACCCATATTTATGAACTAGCTAGAGTGGTGTGGTCATACACTGGTTGGTGTACCACACTGCCCTCTAGTGGATGGAATCAGAACTGCTCAACTGTGTGTCATAAGCCTTATACTGCTGACAGATAATGGAGATTCTCCTTTATTTTGACCAGAGTGATTTGTGCTTTAGGGGAAGAAGGATCTGAGTTCTGTTTCCCTGCTGTTTCCCTGTGAATATTGTGTACAGCAAAAAGGAGCAGAGAGAAAGGACATTCCAGTGACAAAATAGGGCAAAGTTGGAGGAGGGAGAGAACAACTGATATAATAATTAGAGCTGGACAAAATTTTTTGGACAAATAGTTTATTAGCCAAAAAATGCAGTTCTGACTCGACCAAAACTATTCGTGAATTTGGGCCAAACTGATATTTTGTTTCAAAATTTCCTAGATTTATTTCTTTTTTAAAAAGTGGAAAATACACTTGAAAATAAAACACAACCAAAAAGATTTAAAAAATTGTTTTGGGTCAAAGTGTTTTGTTCGACCCAAAACAAACAAAACATCTGTTTATTTGTTTCAGGAAGAAAAACTGAAAAATTCCTGTTGTGGGCCAACCAGAAGTGGTTCAGCCAACTAACCCAAAAAAGTCAATTATTCTCTCAGCTCCAAGAACAACACCTAGCTCTTATATAATGCTTTTCATCCAGAGTCCTCAGTGTGCTTTACAAAGGAGGTAAGTAACATTACGCCCATTTTATAGATGGGGAAACTGAGGCATAGAGCTGCGATGATCACCCAGCAGCCTAGAGGCAAAGCTGGGACTAGAATCCAAGTCACCTGAATCCCACTTAAGTGTCCTCCCCACTGGGTTACAACACTTATCATTATTATTATTATTTATTTGTGCTGTAGTAGCGCTTATGCACTCCAGTTGTGGACCAGGACACCATTGTGCTAGTACTGTAGAAACAAAGAACAAAAAGATGGTCCCTGCTGCAGAGATTACAAAGCCCTATGCCAGGTTCTTCAGCCCCTAATTAACAGCACAGGTTTCCCTTTAGCTAGGAAAGGGAAACCTTTCGGATGAAAAACAGATGTTTTAAAATAACGGGCTTGGAACCCCGTGTGGCCTGCCCATCCCTACTTTGCACTCTCTGACCAGTGAATCTATGTTAACCGATGATCACATGCAACTACTGCTCTCAGTTACCCCCGGGTAAATCTGGATTGGCCTAGTGGATAGCATAACAGCAGTCACCCCACAGCGCCTTAGACTTCAGCTCTTTAAAGTTATTGAGCAAGCCGCTGAGCTAAAGTAAAGCTGCGTTGCACTCTGGACTTCAATGCAACGATGCCAATTGATCCCAGCGAAGGATGGGGCCCATTCTTTTAAAAACACAGTATTTAGTGAAATGGTTTTGACAGCAGAGAGCTGAAGATCAACGATGGTCTTGTCGTCTCCCCCACAGAAACCATCCCTGATCTGCACGAGCCATTTGAAGGAGCAAGAAGCCGGCTCGTTTCTTCAGGCTTCCTGGCTAGCCCTTTCCTTTGTATCGCGCACGCTTCCCGGAGCCTTCTGCAGGACTGTTTAGCAAGAGTCCACAAACTCGATTATTGCTTAACTTTCACACCAAAGCCTTGAGGTCCCTCGGTTCTAAATCATTCCCCATCGATCTGTTCCTATTATGGAGCTCCCTTCCCCCTGCCAAGCATGCTGTTCTATACGACTCTACTTCCAGCGCAATTGAGCCCAGACCCTAAAAAAATCAATACCAAAGCAACCCTGGGGTCGGAGGTCAATGAGGTCTTTAACAAACGTGTCAGGTGCTCTTGACTTTAGCAGGCTTCGCCCTACTTTGAGGCCCTTTCTGATCCATCACGGGTTTGTCATAAAGCAAATTTGCAGCCATTGATCCAGCCGGAATAAAGTTGTGAATTTCAGATGGAGAGGGGTGGAGGAGGGAACATACCCCTGGAGAAAGGGTTTTAATAGCTTATGGGCAACACATGTCAGAGCGAAGAGGAAAACGAAATTATGAAAATGCAGTGGAAATAAAGCTTTTCCCTTCTACAGAGAAGCAGGCCTGGGTCCTGAGATAAATAAAAGCCAATAAATGTGAATAATACTATAACAATAATATGTAACTGGACGTTCTGAAATAGATTAGGGCCCTTAACATATACAATGGACATGTTCATTGAAGTAGATATGGACTTTTGAAGGATTACATTAAAGGAGTAATAAAAATAAAGGGCCAGATCCCCACCTGGTGTATATCGGTGTCGCCCCATTGGAGTCACTGGGACACACTCACAGCTGGTGTTTACTGCCATCACCCCATTGCAGTCAATGGGCAGATTCTCAGCGGATGTCAATCAGCATCGCTCCATTGAAGTCAATGGGACAGATCCCCACCTGATGTCCATCGACATCGCTCCGTTGAGGTCTATGCAATTGGTACCAGCTGAGGATCGGGCCCGAAGAGGCTGGGTTTTTGAGCAAAATAACGGAAGAGGGGAGAGAAGTTTTTTCCAAGAGGCAAGATTCAGATGACAAATGGCCCAGCGTTCTGCAAAATGTATTAACGAGGCTTCGGTATGCAACAAATTGCACAAAAGCCAATTGAATTTAATATAAGGGTCATTTATCTCCCTGGCTTTTTCTTATTTTTAATTCGGCTCCAAATCTTTTCAAAACTCATTATATGAAATATAATCAAAATTCACATTTCCTTACTGGGCTTTTTTCTTCTTTTTCTTCTTTTTTTTTTTTTTAAAGATGTGGGGCCCAAACCAAGATCTTAGAGCTGAAATTTGGAACCAAGGGACTGGAATCCAGACCCAAACTTCACAGCTCCCAGAGAGGGGAACCCGAGCCCTCAATCAGCTACATCCCCGGTTTGGAGGGGTTCGAACATCAGACCCACATTTTAGTTTTGTGGATCATCTAGCCGACTTTGATTCAAGTTATTGCTTAAAATGCCAATGTATTTAAGACAAATATTTAGGGGCTGGATCGTGTCATTTAGGAGCAGCCCTGCATTGGCAGGGGCGGGAAGAGCTACCCTGCTACAGAAGGCAGGCCAGAGGCATTCTGGAGCTCAGCAAAAGCAGCATATCATTAAGAGTTACAGAACACTTCCCTGGCAGTGAATCCAGTCATCTCCACTGGATAATTCAAATATTCTCCAGCCTCACCAGCTGAGGGATAACCAGCAACCAGTCTCTGTGCTTATGTGGCAGCTGGTATGTTGGCCGGCACACCAAAGACTGAACCAGGAACCCCGTGAGCTAAAAGGATGAACTGCTTCAGCTTAAGGTTAAAAGGCAAGCCATGTCTAGCTGGGGCCGTAGCAGACTCAGATCTTCTGTGGCTGGGCACAGATGGGACTAGCATGCAACATTCACTCACTGCAGGGTTACCCTCTCTGCCCCCAAATCCCTGACTCCATGGGAAACAACACAGCTCCCCCCTGTAAACTCACTTCCAACCCGCTCCTGATCCGACCCAGCCTCTAGGTGATGGACTCTCAGCTCGCCTCCCCCTTGGCGGCTAGGACAATGAAGCGGGGCCGTTGATGAAGTAGCTGGTGAGCTGGATTTGTATTGATGCCGGGCAGAGATTTACAACTGACATCACTTCGGCGTTGTGGTGGGTTTTTTTTTCTCATACCCTTTCTGTACCACAGGGTAATCGGTTTGATTCCTGTGGAGCTGATCTGAAGAACTCCGGGCATTATTTTCTCCTGTTGCGATGCTGTAATAGTGTTTGCAGCAGCAACTGGATTCTCACAGCAGAGCTTAGAGAAGCAACGACCTGGTTCATTGGTTCCTCTCATTCTGTTGCAGACTCTTGACGCTGTATTCCGAGCAGCAACCTCTTGGCTTCACCCCCTTTTTAGCAGTGAAATCTTTACTCTTGGCTGGTAGCATTGCAGGAAGGGTGGGTCCAGTGGTTAGGATGTTAGGCTCAGACCTACATGAAATTCCCTGCTCTGCCATAGACTTCTTGTGCGACCCTGGGCAAGTCCCTTTGCTGATTTCTGCCTCAGTTTCCCCATCTGCAAAATAGGAATAATAGCACTGCCCTACCTCACAGGGTGTGGTGAGGATAGATACATTAAAGATTTGCAGGTGATCAGTTACTACAGCAGTGAGGGTTGTTGAGATCCCTTACCTAGATAAATAGTTGCATTCCTGTAAAGCATTCCCGTCCACAGATAGCTGAGAGGATCTGTCTCCTGTGCAGTCTTGTTATTATTTACTAGTTTTCACCCAGGAACCCCAGGCAGGGCCCTATTGTGCCCAGGGTTGTACAGGTAAGTTTAACCAAGGGAACATATGGTCCAAAAATCAGACAGGACCCAACAGGTGGACTAGACATACCAAGGAAAGGTGAGGTAACCACAAAACAAAGTGGTAGCTTGCCACTAGCCTACCTAATGCCAGAGGAGGGAGCTTTGCAGGCATCGGGACAGATGTAGGTTTTAAGAAGGGAAGTAAAAGAGGAGCAGGTTTATGAATGGTAATGGAGAGAGTGGGGATGTGTGACGGGGTGTACCAGGGGCTTCATGGAGGGTGTGTAAGAGGGGTGGATACCATGGCCTTGCATCAAGTTGTGAGCCCCTTGGATCAACCTATCACAGTCAAGGAAAAGAGCAAACCGGGTGACAGCTGTAAGAGAGGTGGCTACCCTGGCCAACCTGCTCCTGGTGATCGTGGTGACAGACCAACAACAGGAAAGAGTTTGGCAAGAACTCCAAAATGCACAAATGTAGGCTCCCCATCACAGCTTGGTATGAGCAGTGGGCTCTTTTGGGACCGGCCCCTGAAACCCGGGGGGAAATGGAGGAACTCCTGCAGCAATAGGCAGTGCGGAAAGAGCCACAGAAGGCCTCGAGCCACTGAAGACCCACCGTGAGGTTGACAGCCCACCGGGGGTGCCAGGAGAGGGAAAAGGCCTGCAGTACTTCACACGGCAGCAGGAGGCGCTCAAGAGGTGAGCGTCCCCCATTCCAGGAAGGCATGGGAGAAAATTCAGTCTTAAATTCACAGCCACTTAGTTATCTGTCAAAATAAGTCTATGGACATGTACCAATCAACCTAGCAGCAACACCGCCCTGAATGGGCCATCATTAGACTCGACATAAGGTCCTTTGACTTGGTCGGCATTATGTCAACAAATGACCACACGTTCAAATGGTGGTTCTCAGCCCTTTGGGGCTCAGGACCCAGTAAATAGCTTTTGTGCAAAATAAAATTCTGACTTACTAATATTTCTTACCCACGATATAGAACATACCCATTGACTTAATAAGGACCAAAGAAGTGCACCATCACAGCAGCTCCTGTTCTGTGGGGCTGGCTGGGCTCAGCTCCCCGCTCCGGGTGTTGTGGCCTCCAGGGTCACAGTGCTGCTCAGGTTTGACCCAGGCCCCCTGAAGGGGGGGGGGGGGGGCTGGCCAGGACAAATTTACAAGAGTGGCATTGCAACCTGGTGCATGGGGTTGCCACACCACTCACCCAAATGTGACCCAGCAGGGCCCCCATCAGCATAACGGAGGGGTGCCTGGGACAAACCTGAGTACAACTGTGACCCCATGCACCAGGTCACCAGACACGGAGCCAGGCCAATGGGACCAGAGCTGCAGAGCCACTGCTGGGGAGTGGGGGACTCTGCAACCCCCCTTCCCAGGGCCTTTGACACATTCTGACAACCCAATTTTGGGTCACGACCCAGAGCTTGAGAAACTCTGCATTAGAGCACACCTATGACTAGCGAGGCTTTGCACTCACACGCTGTTGGGCCTTCCATCCGAGGATCCCAAAGCACTTTACAAGAGTGGTGCAAGTATGAGTACTTCATGGATGGAGAGTTTGAGCCACAGAGAGATGGGGGTGTGATTTGCCCCAGTGAGTCATTGGCAGGACTGGGAGTAGAATCATAGAATCTCAGGGTTGGAAGGGACCTCAGGAGGTCATCTAGTCCAACCCCCTGCTCAAAGCAGGACCAATCTCCAGACAGATTTTTGCCCCAGATCCCTAAATGGCCCCCTCAGGGATAGAACTCACAAGCTGGGGTTTAGCAGGCCAATGCTCAAACCACTGAGCTATCCCTCTCCCAGGTCTCCTGTATATATATAGGACCCAGTATAACCCAGGTCTCCTGATTCCACAGGCTTGGTCTGACCACTACACACACGGTTTTACAATAATGGACCAAACTCGCACCAAAAAGGATTTGAGCTAATATCTTTAGCAACACTGTACCGAATACCTCTCTATGTCCTCTCACACCCAACCCTCCTCCAAGTCTGGTAGCTCCCAATCTGCTCCCAAATCCGGTTAAAAGTTGACTTCCTTGGATGGAAAACTCTCAGCAGCCTTGTTCCACTCTCTCCCTCTGATCTCCTGATTCTGGTTCTTACTGCCTGCTCTCTCTGCTTCTCTAGAGTTGTCCCCTCTTGAGACGTCAACTGCCTGATCTCAGCAAAGCCAATGGATGGGGGGTCTCACTAATTAAGCCCATAGGTCCCAGTCCAGCAGCGCCCTGAAGCACATGACATTCATGACTGTAAACATCTGGGCACTGCCACTGAAATCCACTGACATGCTTAAGTGCTTCGCTGGATCAGGGCCATGTTACATATTATTGCACTATTATATGTAATATTGTAGCTTCTAGGACCCTCTGTCATGCACTAGGACCCCATTCTACTAGGCTCTGTAAAAACACAGAACACTGGTTCCTCTTCCACATACATTGATCCAGCGGTCTGGAAATATCCATCTAGAATTCACTCCTTCTGAGCCTATACTCCCTCAATTTAAATGTCTCCATAATTCCTTCCTTTAAAGCACACCTAGCTACCAGCCTTTCCTTGTACCCATCGGTTTGCTGCTCACAATAATAGTCTGCCTGAATGCTTGTTTATATTATCGCTGCTTCTAAATTACAGCTGTCGCCGCCTTTTACTCTATGGTCTATCTCCGTATATTGCTTTCCCTTGCTGCCCGTCCGAGAGTCGCTGCCCGTAGTTCTGTAAAGCGTTATCTCATTATTCGAGTTCTATCTGCTAAAGCGTTTGGAGAGACGGTGTATTAAAGACACTGCATAAAAATAAATTGAATTGAGGAGGACTCTATCTGCCTAAAGTTGTAAAGTGAAGAGTTGGCGGTGATGATTCCATTTCCGACACCTGCATTCTAACAAGCCATAACCATCCGGTGACTGAATTTGAAATAGCTCTGGTAGAACTTAGCTCAGAACAAGGAACTCAGGCCATGCCTGCAGAGTGGAGGACAGCCTCCTGTACAGCAGTGACCCCAAAAAGGATTCAGGGGTCACAGGGGACAAGCAAATCAACATGAGCGCCCCATGTGATGCTGGGGCAAAAAAGGGCAAATCTGATCCTCGGATGTATAAACAGGGGACCAGTGAGTAGGAGCAGGGAGGGGATTTTGCCTCTGTCTATGGCATTGGTGAGAGCTATACTGGAATACTGCGTCCAGTTCTGATGCCCTTTAAAAAGGATGTTGAAAAATTGGAGAGGTTGCAAAACAGAGCCACAAAATGACTCAAAGGCTGGAGAAAATGCCTCAGTGAGAGACTTAAAGAGCTCGGTCTGTTTAGCTTATCAGAAAGAAGATGCAGAGGTGAGTTGATTATGGTGCTTCAGTACCTTCATGGGGAGAAAATACCAGGTGCTAATGGGCTCTTTAAACCAGTGGAGGAAGGTAGAAGAACCACCAATGGCTGGAAGCTGAAGCCAGCCAAGTTCACGTTAGAAATAAGGCACACATTTTTAGCAGTAAGGGTGATTAACGTTGGAACAAACTACCAAGGGACATGGTGGATTCTCCATGTCTTTAGATCAGCACTGGGTGCCTTTCTGCAAGAGATGCTTTAGCCAAACACAAGTTTTGTTTAGACAGACACGGTTATTGGGCTCAACACGGGGTAACTGGATGAAATCTCTGGTATGTGTTATATAGGAGGTCAGACTAGTTGATCTAACAGGCCCTTCTGGCTTTAAACACTATCAATCTATTAAACTGTTTTTATGGTAATTGATCCACACTTGTTTTACGGACTTCTTTTTGCTTTGGCAAACATAGCTATTGATATAATAGATTGCACTCCTCCAACACCTTACAGCTGAGGAATTTAGGAATTGCCAAACTAGAGCAGACCCACAGTCCAGTTTCTGTCTCCGACACTCACCAGTACCACCTGCTTCAGAGGAAGATGCAGGGAGCCTTGTAATGGAATTATGGAATAACCTGTCTGCAGGGAATATTTCTTCCTGACCGCCAGTGTTTAGAGGTTTGCTTCTGCCCTGAAGCATGAGGGTTCATGTCCATTCCACAAATCCTCGGTGGCCAGTTTTGGCCCCAACTCTAGCCTGGAGGCAGCTGTAGTCATATATAGTGGCTGTGCAAAAGCCACAGGGGCCCTGCTTTCACAAACTTTGGCAGGGTGGGGCGAGAGAGGGCAGATTAAGGGCAGGAGGGGCCATGTCTGTGTTTGTGAAACCATTAGTTGCTGCCTCGCCCCCCTATAAGTGGCTGCATTTTGGTGGCTCTGCACCTACAGTGCAGTACAAATTCCTGAGCTGCTTTGCACGGAAGGCCCCATATAAAATGTGAAATATTACTATGATACCCGGTGATAAGAAGCAACAAAGCAACCTTCCTGGACAAGCAGCCATCACAAGGCTTCCTTGCAAGCGGCAGTGGATCAGAGGCATTGCTGAAAGAAAGAGGCTGTTAGCCCATGTTATTTGTCTAGAGGAATCTTTTTCTTCTTTTGCTTTCCAATTCATTAATACACTATTTCTTTATAAGGCCCATTACCTGCAGGTTTTGGACTAGGGAACTGACCCATGCAGGCCTGCAGGGAGAGAAAGCTTTCAACTATTTTCAGACCCAGCTGGACGTATTCATGAGACAAAAGCCAGAGGGGAAAGTCAGGTGATGATTGAAAGGCTCAGTTTTCTTAGCAGAGTCCATTTGCACTCTTGCATCGGGTTACAGGTCTAGATTGCAGCAGCACCTGCCCAGCTCCGGCATGCCCCCAAATTTAGGTCATGCTGGCAATCTGCTTTTACAAACCCCTAAACCCGGTTGTAGCAGGGTGCTGGTGCAAAAGCACCTAATTACCCCTGCTCAGCCAGCTCCAATCAAGAGAAATAGATTGGGGCTGGTGAAACAGACCTGATGCCTGGCCTGGGGATTGGCTCCACCTGCGGGCTTGACAAGCCAGCAGTTATAAGGGCTGGGAGCGAGAAGAAAAGCAGCCAGGGAAAGGTCAGGCTCCTAGCTATGGGCTGACTGCAGGAAAAGAGGGAACTAACCCTGTAATCCTTGTATATAGCTCAACGCTGGTGGTGGGAGAAGTGTGTGTGTGTGTGTGTGTGTGTGTGTGTGTGTGTGTGTGTGTGTGTGTGTGTGTGTGTGTGTGTGTGTGTGTGAATAAAGCCACGGGTGCTGCATAACTGGAAACCTCTCTGCACTTTATTAGGACAGCCAGCGGGCTCTGGAAGAGGGGTAGGGTAGGGAACCTGTCACACTGGTCAACGCTCACTTTTCTGAAATCCCAGTGGGAAACATTCTAAAACACAAATAAAACCTTCCCCCTGCAGGCTTTCAACCCCAACAGTGCAGCATAGAGATAGGGTAGCTGAATTTAAAGCGATCTGAGTCCATGGCCACATTGGAGAAATTAGTCACATCAGTCTAGCTTCATTGGTATAAACCCTTAAAGTCGGGCTTGCACTCTAAGGCTAGGTCTACACTACCCGCCTGAATCGGCGGGTAGAAATCGATCTCTTGGGGATCGACTTATCGCGTCTCGTCAGGACGCGACAATCGATCCCCGAATCGATGCGCTTACTCCACCAGCGGAGGTGGGAGTAAGCGCCGTCGACTGGGAGCCGCGGCAGTCGATTTTGCCGCCGTCCTCACAACAGGGTAAGTCGGATCTGATACGTCGAATTCAGCTACGCTATTCGTGTAGCTGAATTTGCGTATCTTAAATCGACCCCCCCCGTAGTGTAGATGTAGCCTAAATTTAAACCAGAGTAAACTATATCAAAGCAGTTAAAGTTGCTGCACATTTCTCTAACGTGGAGCAGGCTTTAGCATTGTTGTTCTTGTGGCAAGCTGTAGTAGATGTAGTAGATGTAGATGTAGTAGATGTCAGGACCTCGCTGGGCTGTTCCCATTGGAAGAAATATCAGTGATGTGGAGTGTCTGCATTTTCTTAAGCCTGGTCTACACTAGGGGGATCGATCTAAATTACGCAACTTCAGCTACGTGAATAACGTAGCTGAAATAGATGTACTTAGACCTACTCACTGCGGTGTCTTCACTGCAGTGAATCAACTGCTGACGCTCCCCCGTCGACTCCGCCTGCGCCTCTCGCGGCGGTGGAGTACAGGAGTCAATGGGAAAGCACTCGGGGGTCGATTTATCGCATCTAGACTAGACACGATAAATCGACCCCCGCTGGATCGATTGCTGCCTGCCGATCTGGCGGGTAATATAGACATACCTTTAGTGTAACTTGTTTACTTACACTATATACACCAGCCCTTGAACAGTGGTGGTCACAAACAGCTTTCAGGCAAGCACCTCCTTTAGTAATCTCGGCCCGAACACCAATGCCTAGGAAGCAGCTCTACCCCCCAAATTTTCTCTAGTTAGAGAAATTAAGCCTGAGAGCAAAACCCCCTGCTAACCCCAAAAGAAACTGCAACACAAAACTAGCACAGCATTATTTCCCAAAGACTGTACACTGCTTGAGCACTAAAAAAACGGGCTATATGTAACAGCACCATCTGGTGACTCCCACCATAAATGTGTAAACAAAATTGCAACCGACTGGTCAACTCAGCTGATTCTTTTGCACCTTTTGCAACCACTTCCCCCAGTGCAAAATGGGTGTAAAACGCTAATGGTCTGATCTGATAGTGTTTTACACCATTTTATGCTGGTATTAAATGACAACAGAAGTTGCAGGCCACCGGTGAATCAGACCCTCATTGTATAAGTTGAGCAAAATGCAAAAAGGAAATATTCTGCATTGGTATGAAAAATATGTTACATTTTTTAATTTCCTTTTTTCCTTCTTTCTTTTGTGAGCAGAGGTACTATTAATTACCAAGGGGAGGAAATTTGATTTTTGAAAACATATATGTGGCCAACACTTGAGCTGGTGCAAATCGGCAGAGCTCCTGTCAATTCATGAGCTGATGCTCTGGCTTATGACTCTTTCTCTAACTCTCTAAGGGTACGTCTCTACTTACCCGCTGGTTCGGCGGCAAGCAATCGATCTTCTGGGATCGATTTATCGCGTCTTGTCTAGACGTGATAAATCGATCCCGGAAGTGCTCGCCGTCGATGCCGGTAATTCTGTTCCGCGAGAGGAGTAGGCGGAGTCGACGGGAGAGCCTGCCTGCCGCGTGTGGACCCGCGGTAAGTACCTTTAAGTTAGAACTAAGATACTTCGACTTCAGCTACGTTATTCACGTAGCTGAAGTTGTGTATCTTAGTTCGAACTGGGGGCTTAGTGTGGACCAGCCCTAACTGTGGTTTAAATATTTAAACCTTTACTCTCTTTACAATACATAATGAAATGGCTCGGATTCTTGAAATGGTCAGGGAGAGATGAAACAATACACTTGGCACATACTGTCATCACTAGATCATGTTGAGAAAAAAATTAAATGTAAAAAAGATAGAAATATTTAGATTGTTGAAAATTTTCATTTCTAAAAAATGTCAACAAAAAATTGCAAAATTTGTTGCTGTTTTTCTACCAGCCTAAATAGCAATCAAAATGTTTTCGAAATTTTGAAATTTTGACAAAAAATAATTCACAGGAAATATTGAAAATGTTCTGCAATTTTTCTACATATTTGTTCTGCTCTAAAAATAACAATGCTATGACCACATCACCTGGGTCTAAATGGACCTATTTTTATTTTTCATGAATTTTTTCATGATTTTTCTTAATCAAGATGGTTATCGATATTTTTGGTCGCCGAAAACCAGGTTTTCTGTAAACAAAAATGTCAATAATCATTTTATAACAACTTCATCGTTTTGAAAATTGTTACTTCTTGAAAACTGGGATTTTGGTAAATGAAAATATTTGATAACTGTATCAATAAAAAAATACATAGAAAATTTTATAAAAGCACATAAAAATCATGAATGTCGATTATAATTTTTACAAAATTATTGAAAAAATGTAGTTAGCAATATTTCAACAAGTTCTACTCATATTACATATCGCTATGGCCCTTCTTAAATGGTGCAATAAATAATAAATAATACTAATAACAACAGGGAGAACAGCTGAAAACTGCAATTCCCTTCCATCAAACTGGTTATCACTAGAACTGGTCAAAAAACAGAGGGGGCAGATTGCAAACATTTCACACAAAAATAAGTCATCCCTTTTGTTGTTATGGAAATGACATTTTACACTGCAATTGCAATGAAAAAAAAACTGGGTAAATTTCTCAAAAACAAGCGTGAAAAAATAATCCAGTTGTTTCATTGAAATTATGATGACAAATTTTATGAAAAAAATCAAAATCCAGAAAATCTCAGCTGGCTCGTTACCACTAGAGGTGATTGGAAAATGAACTTTTTTCAGTGGAAATTTTTGCTAAATATGTAAATAAATTAATCAAATTGTTTCATGGAAAAGTTTGACTTCTTGGCAAAGAATTGAAAACCAAAATATTTCAGCCAAAAGTTGAACATTTTCAAGTGAAAACCAAAATATTTTAATGTGGAAATGCTGCCATGATGCCTCATGGGAGTTGTAGTTTGGGTTTCTCAGGCTTCCATTATCCACTATGGGCCAAACACCCTCAGCTGGACTACATCTCCCATTCTCTGAACTTCCCCCACCCCGAAAATGTATTTTTTGAAAAAAAAAATACAAAAAAAAAAATTTTTTTTGGACAAAAACTGCCAAAAAACAAAACCCAAAACAACCCAGATTAGAGTTTTTGGCTCATAACTTTCTGTTTCCCAATAAGAAACTGATAATTTTCAGGAAAAGTGGACACTTTCCATGAAATTTTTTGATTTGCCTAAACCCTCATATTCTGTAAAAAAAAAAAAAAAAGTTTTGATGGAAAATTTTCGACTAGCCCACATATAAATACAAAACAAAAAAGAAAAACTGAATAATGGATTTGATGACTACTATTCGACCACCTCTGACTCTCCGCTTATTTGGGTGGAGATTAGGAATAAGTCCCCCAAAGTCATTGGAACTACCCCAGTGTAAATGAGAGGAGAATCTAATCCTATAGTTATACATATTCTTATCTGCATCTGATACCAAATCTTCCACAGATTATGTCTTACTCCTAACAGGATGTTCACGAGGAACAAGAAAAGTAAAATCTATGCTGGAGGAGATATAGTACTAAAGGAGACTTTAGACTTAGGGTGTGTTTTCACTGCAGAGTTAACTCAAATTACCTACACTCTTGCCACTCCTCTCAAGTTAGCCTAGCTCAAGTGATTGTGACCACACGGTAATATAACACTCAGCCTGTTGTGTCCACACGGGCACTGCACTCACTCATGTGTGGTGCTAAGACTTCTGGGGGCACATCCTATGGTTCTGAGTGCTTCAGTGAGCTGAGCCACCCTATGAATTCTCTCCCAGTGAACTGTAGAACTTGTCTGTCCTGTCGGCGCACACGAAGAGAATCATGGGAAGGTATTGGAGGACTAGTGGCATTCAAGTGGTGCTAGCCCATGTCCACGTTACAGAGCGGTCATGGTAGCAGCTAGTCAGTTGTGCTCGCTTGAGCTCACCCTTCTAGGGCCAGCCAGCTTGGGTTGAAAGCACCACTCAAGTGAAGAGTTTTTGTGGGTGGAGCTAGGGGCAACACTTCAGTTGTAACTTGTGACGAAGTGGGAATGTTCTTAATGTTTTCTCTGAATACTGTGTGGATGCCTCAGTTTCCCCTATGCATAGTACCTAGGTGGTGGGATAAGACTGTGCGATTGTTGCAGAGCCCTAGAGGGAGGGGTGTGCAAGGGTCTGCACATAGAATGGCCGACACCCTGTCTCCTGGCAACTGATAGCCTGGGCCCCTCCCCTGCAAAGGTGCCAACTGAAGGTGTTGGAGAACAAAGCGATCAGGTGACCTCCTGGCCCAGGAAAGAGACAAAGGCAGAGGAGGGGCTGGAGAGTTTCAGTTTGGAGCTGGCTGGGAAAATGGAGGGGAGCCCAGACGGGGCTCTGGCCTCCCTGGGGCCCCCCAAGATGGACCTAACTGAGGGGGTCCTGTTGTCTGTACCTGCAAGACCTGTCTTGGACTGTGTTCCTGTCATCTAAATAAACCTTCTGTTTTACTGGCTGGCTGAGAGTCATGGTGAATCGCAGGAAGCCGGGGGTGCAGGGCCTTGTCTCCCCCAACTCCGTGACATAACTCAAGTTAACTTTGCAGTGACGATGAGCCCTCAGACTGTAAATTCTCTGAGGCAAGCGTTATCTTTTTGTTATGTGAGTGTCTAACACAATAGAGCCCTGATCCCTGATTGGGGCCCATAGGCAATATTGTACCAGATAATAATATGTGTGATGATCATGCCCAGATATGAAGATATTCTAGACAACGGCCTGCTACATATACAGTGTCTAATAAATAATCTGACCAAGCAAGGGGTTTGGAAGAGGACCAAACAGCAAGTAAACAAATCCCAAAGGCTTGCTCCTTGCAGCAAATGGTAGAACAACATCATTTTACCCATAGATAGGTGGTTTGCAAAAGTCTCAGCTATATGCACCATGGAGAAAATTACCTGTCAAAAGAATGATAAACCCACAGATGAATCCACCCATGTGGGGTCCATTTGTTTCATATGCTAAGGAAAACGTACAAATGGCATAGCAGTCCCCTCTGCTTTCACTGCTGGTAGAACTGATACAGAGTCAGGTATTATACGCTTGTAGCACCGTGAGATCTGTTACTGCATACGTTTTTTTGAGCCAGTCCTCTAAGATATTTGTACATAACCGGTAAGACCCCTTGATGTTCTTGCATAATTCAGAGGGGTAGCTATACTGGATCAGGGCAGCAGCACCAGTGAAAACACTTCGTGTAGACTGGCAAAACCTCTATCAGCCACAAATGGCACTGCTTGAAACCAGAGTAAACTGCACCAGGTCAAACCATGGTTTTGCCAGTCTTCACAGGGACTTTCACAGGCATCTGGCTCAAATTCCCAGTGTACAGAGGGCTTTAATTAATGGTAGTAATGTGCTTTGAGATCTTCAGAGGGCTCCTGAGAAGTGAAAGGGTTTATTACTATACAAGCAGACCTCTCAAAGCCTAAAGATGCTTGCTTCCCTTCGTCCCACACCACCCAGAGCGAAGGAAATAGAGGACAGAACTGACGCTATACTATTCACAGGTGAGTAGCAAAGTGAAGACTTCCTATCACGAGCATGACAATTGGAAGTGTCCAGTTGCCGTGGGGAAATAAGAGCCATGGCAAAACTGTTCGCAGCATGCAGTGGGAGAGACATGAAAATGCTATTATCATTCTTCCACACGAGAAGAGTGACAAAGGAAGACCTCTCCGCCCTTCTGTGTACTGTCTAGATTTTCCAGCTAGGTAGCGGTAATAAGCAAGCAGCTGATTGAAATGCTGCATTTCAGCCAGCCAGGAGAATAAACAGGCTTTCCAGGAGGACTCCCCACAACAGAGCACTCATCGTGATAAATGAACTGGAGAAGAAGACAAATGAATATAACCTACCACTGTGCATGGATTCATCAACTCGGAGAAAGCTTTTGACACAGTGGGGGGCGGGGAGAAGGATTCTGCATTAAGAGCTTTGGAAAGATGAGGCGTACAGGAAGGTTACACTGAGCTCCGAGGAAACACGTGAACTGAAAAGGAGATCTCCACTATATGCCCGCACCAATGTAGCCAGAAGATTAAGAGAGGGAGGGAGAGAATCCATCCCGCTCTTCATCACTTGTGAAGAAAATGTTTGGCAGGGGAGAAATGGAAGGAAAGACACTTAAACAACAAGCCATTGGGATCTCATCCTGCATTCTTTGCATGAGCAAAAGAGCCAGGGAAGAAACAGGGGCCAGATCTTCAGCTGATATCAATGGCAATAGCTTTATATAACTGTACAGGTAAAAATGCCAAACTTTTCAACACACTGTTGCTACCACCAGGGGATCTGCATTGGTGGGAAATTTTAAGAGCACGATCTGTGTAGACAAAGGCTTGGACCCTATCCCCTCTGCTTTCACATTGCATTTGGAACAGGTAGTGATCGATCAATCGGGGGTCGATTTATTGCATCTAGTGTAGACGCGATAAAATCGATCCCCCCGATCACGTTCCCCGTCGATTCCGGAACTCCAGCTCGCGAGAGGCAGAAGCGGAGTCGACGGGGGAGCGGCAGCGGTCGACTCGCCACCGTCCTCACGGCCAGGTAAGTCGACCTAAGATACGCCGACTTCAGCTACGCTATTCGTGTAGCTGAAGTTGCGTATCTTAGGTCGACACCCCCGCTAGTGTAGACCAGAGCCTACAGTCTTGATCCTGGTGTATAATTACCCTCACAGGGAGAAGCTATCTGACACCAGTGATTTAATCTAGCAGACAAAGGCAAAGCAAGATCCAGTGGCTGGAAGTTGAAGTCAACAAAGTTCAAACTGGAAATAAAACGCACGTCTTTAGGATTCTGAGGGTAACTAGCCATTGGAACAGATTACTAAAGATCATAGTAAATTCTCCATCACTGGACATCTTTCTAGCTCAGCCAACAAGTGATTGGACCAGCTGCACGAATCACTGGGTTACATTATGCAGGAAATCAGAGTAGATGATCATAGCGGTCCCTTTGGCCTTAAAATCTGGGAATCTATTATATAATAATAATACATGGAGATATACCTGTCTCCTAGAACTGGAAGGGATCCTGAAAGATCATTGAGTCCAGCCCCCTGCCTTCACTAGGAGGACCAAGTACTGATGTTTGCCCCAGATGCCTAAGTGGTCCCCTCAAGGATTGAACTCACAGCCCTGGGTTTAATAGGCCAATGCTCAAACCACTGAGCTATCACTCCCCCACTGAAATGCAATGTCTTGCCAGTTCGTGACTCCCACTGCACCACTTCCCAGTGTGCAGTTGTCAAATGGCATTAGAAATGAGGAGTCAAATTCCCCCAAGGATAAACAGATGCACCCCCAGAGATGCTAATGGAGAGGCATCCATCTAACACACACAAGGGCTAAATTTGGACCAATATATGTGTGCCTTACAAGGAAATGTAAATTCGTGCCATCATGGTTAAAAAATAAGACTCCTATAATGATTTGTTTAATGTAAGAGAGTTAATTTTATATTAACAGCTGGATTTTTTTCTTTCTTCAAACCCAAGGGAAATACAGGGACAGCTTTATTGATGGTGCCCCCAGATGTGATTGATGGGCTGTCAAACAGGGAGATTTTGCACCTGAAGAAACTTGAAACAAGAACATTTATACAAAAAGTCATTTGTGTGGTGAGCTCCTATCTGAGTCCTTCTTTCAGAGTCTGGTGGCTTAGCTTGGGATTTCTCCCACTCCCCAGTAGCTCCTCCTTCAGCAGCTCTTGGGGTGATGTCAGTCAGTTTTGTTTGTGACATACCAATCTGTTGTCACAGATATGGTGATGGGATCACAGACACAGCATTATGACTTTGATGGATGAAATGACGAGAGAGAATTTGTGGCAAACCCTTGAGAGAGAGACACAGAGATCTTTTAGGTTCACCTCTAATTTAAGAGTTTTCTTCAGTATGAAAGTCCCTTATTAAGAACCAGATTCATGCATGAAATTCCCACCTGACTTCAATGTACAATTCACAGGAGTATCCAAAGGCAAAATCTGGCCCCAAGTTACTTTCTCTTAACCTTCTTTAAGAACAGGTGGTACCTGACAACAGCTGCTCTGAAAATGCTCAATTACTGGATCTAATTTGCTAGCCGTCTGCTCCATTAAGCACAGGTAGCCTGGAGGTCAGATTTAGCAAATAGGGATATGGTGCCACTTTACGTATGGGGAAGCTCCTTAAAAGGATCGTAAAATATCTAGTAAATGTACGAACGAGGACGTTCAGTAGGAGCTGCGGTAGATTATAAATGATGGGCCTCATAATTGCTTTTTCATTCTAGCCTTTCTTAACCCCTTTGCTGCCCCATGTATGCTAGATGTCCAGAGAGTGGCTGATGTATGCTGATACGTCAGACATATCTGAGTGCTGCAAAATGGCGGCAGGTACCAGACGAATATTGGTAGCCTCTGAAGATGTTCAATTAGAATTTGGAACACTGGGACCTGAGCATTCTGATTGGTTGACTAGGACAACTTTCACCTCCATCATGGGCAGCAGAGAAGCCAGCTTAGGAATCAAGGCCATTGCTAGTCACCCTTCTCGTGGCCTCCTCTCACCCAGCTTGCCGCCAGCCACGTGAGTCTTGGGCAGACCTGAAGTAAAGCTCGGTAGGTCCTGTTTCCCTGGCATGTGCTCTACGCTCTTTGCAGTTATTTGTGGTTCTCTTCATAGAGCCGTTTGCCTTGTTTCTTGGTTCTTTCGCTGAGTTTCCAGGGAAGATATTTTCCTGCCGCTAATGGGATGAATTTTCATCCTTGGCTGCTCTTAAAATCTTTGTTCATGAAACCCGACAGCACTTCCCCGGTACAGTGGCAGCGGAATGCTCTCTCTTAATAATCAGTCTCTACAATACTTTGTCCATATAGTGGTAATTTGGCTGCTTGCGAGTGAATTAGCAAAATCCCCAAATAGGGATTTGGTGGGTTTCCTCACAGAATCAAAGAAATTAGAGAGAGAGAGAGAAAATACCTATTAGGTCTCTATTCCAGCCCAGTCAATGTAGGGGTGTTCTCTAGTGTACCTACTGCTGTGTCCAGGCGAGTTCTAAGGGCTCTAATTAAGGCAGCATAGCCTAGGGGATAGGGTATTAGACTGGGAGTCAGGAGACCTGAGTGTTATTCCCAGCTCTATCACCAACCTGTCATGTGACCTCAGGCAAATCACTTCCCCTCACACTTTTTTTTCAGTCTTGTCTATTTAGGCTGAAAGCAATTTGGGGCAGGAACTATCTCATACTCTGAACATATACCGCGCCTAGCACAATGGGGCACTGACCTTGTTTAGAAGCTCTAGATCAGGGGTTGACAACCTGCGGGCCGCTTGTGGCCCAATCAGCATACCACTGTGGCCCATGTGACATCCTTAGGGCCATACAGGTAGTATATATATTGCGTGGGTGCGGCCCACATAATACAGAGAGATGCATATGCAGCTCACAATGGTAAATAGGCTGAGAACCACTGATCTAGGTGTTACTGTGATAATAAAAAAATAATACTTATAAATTCCGTCACTTCCCTTGGAGACTGTTCAACAGCTCACTGGAGCTCTACGAAGATTTTGCAGATCTGCAAACACTCCTTTCTATCCCGGCTCCTAGCACTCCTACAACACCTTACATCTGAGGAGTATGGGAATTGCAAAATTAGATCAGACCTATGGTCCATCTAGTCCAGTTTCTGTCTCCGACACTCACCAGTGCCACCTGCTTCAGAGGAAGGTTGTAATGGAATTATGGAATAACCTGTCTGCTGGGAATATTTCTTCCTGACCACCAGTGTTTAGAGGTTTGCTTCTGCCCTGAAGCATGAGGGTTTATATCCGTTCCACAAATCCTCAGTGGCCAGTTTTGGCCCCAACTCTATCCTGTAGGCATCTGTAGTCATATATAGTGGCTGTACAACAATTTTTGGCTGTTAAGAAATTAGGCCAGATTCTCAGCTGGTGTAAATCAGCAGAACTCCATTGACTTCAGTGATGGTACACTGATTTACATCCACTGCGGATCTGTCCCATAAACTTGCAATACTGAAGAGAGGTGGATCCGGTTTAAAAAAAAAAAAAAAAGGAATCTTTCTGATGATCAAAACAGGTTTTTCTTTCATTACTGATTCAGCAGCAGAACCATATAAATCAGCCAAATGGGATCTTGTCTCCTCTGAATGCCAGGATAAAGGGTCTTTCTTGAGCACCTTTGCCTGCTGGTGGTCTAGGATAGTCTTCATTTATTTAACAATTGATAAACAAATCCATCCGCCCTATAATCAATGTAACCCTTCATGTATCCTTTGGCACCACATTACAGCCATCTACGTCCTCCAACAGGGGCTGGCTGTCATGTTGGGATGAGGCCGTGAAACGTTGGGGTTATGAGACCACCGCTGTGAGTTTTGCCCAAATCTCTACATGCCCAGTTGGTCTCAGCAAGACGCCATTAACTTACAGAAGAGGAAGAAAGGAGCCCCATCTGGGGCCTAGAGAACACAAATCTGCCATTCTCTATTTGCAGGCTGGGGGCATCTGAACAGAAGGTGAGGGCTGAAGGGAGATGCTTTCATAGAACAATGCAGGGCAAAAGCACTTTTTTTTTTCTCTTTTTAAACTGTTTCTCTGAAAAAGCAAGTCAATAAAACCAAACTGCAAAGGATAAAAGGGGATGATCCAAGTTACAAACATAGACCCTACTTTAAAAGATTCCCACACTGTATAACTAGCTAATAAACATGTTAGGGTGTGTGGGAAAGGCACTGCAAAGTTTCCTGATCAAGGAAATTAAAATGCTATCCAAGCACAGTTTCATGCACTGATTTCATGGCGCAGCCAGCACAATTAACGTCTGGCTCATTTTCCCAACAAACATTGTAACAGTGAAATTATATAGCTTCCTACTTAGGAGAACCTGAATGAAAGATTAAGTTTAGGAGGTCAAATACCAGTGACAGTAAAATCTGGGAGAGTTCTCTTTTTCCCTCAGTAGCTCGCCAAGTTGCCACGCTTGACCAGAGAGCTGTTTGCTGGCTCAACCGCAAATAAATTAACAGGTGAGGTTAATCCATGTTTTCTGTTTGCAAATCCCTGGTTGCTACTCCTCATTTCCAGTTATAAGTATTTGCTGAATAAATTATGCAAACAAATCTGTGCCTGTGCATGGTTTGCGAACGGTTTGCTTCAGCTAATCACGGTGTGTTACATAACGCCTGCGTCACATAATGTCGTCTGGGCTTCCTGGTTGGAGGCTAAAACTTTTTAAACGGGAGAGTAAACAACACAAACAGACAACACATGACGGATGCCAGTGGCATTGCTTATTCATGACTGGCAGGCGCTCGGATACTACTGTACAGTGATGAGTGTGTGGAAGAAAGAGAAGAGAAGAGAAGAGAAGAGATTTTTTTTCAGCTAGATAATCAGCTATGAGCATGTGTGAAATTTTGGGGGCTCTGTGACAATTATCATGAATAAACTGGCTGTTGTCTCAGTACTTGTGAACAACGAAACACACAAGCCCACAAATAATGTCCGATGAATCCATTACCTGTATTTGCAAGGCACTTTTTGTATCATTCAACCAGCCCTCTTCAAAAACCCAGCACCCACTTTTGTAAAAGGCAAATAAGTATTATAAACAAATAAAGCAGACGGCCGTGTTAAATTAAAGCGTAATGATGTTACACACCGCTGTTATTTCTAGTACAGTAGCACCTAGAGACCTCACCCGAGATCTGAGGCCTATCGTTGTAGGCACAGTACATATATATTGAGACAAACCCTGCCCCAAAGAGCTTGCAATCTAAACAGATGAGTGGGGAAAAGGAAGTATTAATATTTGACGGATCAGGAATTAAGGCTACGTCTACGCTTGGAGCTGGAGGTGTGATTCCCAGCTCACACAGACATAATCGCGCTAGCTCTCCGAGAGCGTGAGTGGCAGTATGGACTAGCTGTCCCAATGAGAGCTAGAGCGGGTATGTCTACGCCAGCTGAGAACCACACCACTAGACATAGCCTAAGAGAGACTAAGTGACTTGCCCAAGGTCACTCAGGGAGTCTGTGGCAGTCAGGAATAGAAATCAGATCTCTTGGCTCTGAATCCAGTTTCAACCCCAAGACCATCCTTCCTCCCTTAACTGCTAGGTTAGTGGTGAAAATGGCCACGATTCCCCATGATTTTAATGGGGAGTTCGCCTTAAACTTTGATATCACAATATGGCTCACTCAGAGGGCTCAGCAGCTGTGCAGTGGGCACCCTCAGGTCGTTCGATCTCTAGGTGGTAAGATTCACGCTCAGAACTGTTTGTAGGCACAAAATGGCGCCCACAACAATGGAGACAGCCATCTGGCTTCAGGCCCCCGCTCCACAGTAAAGAAAAAGGTACAAATACTTGCTGTTGATTTTTCATTGCAGGGGCTGTCTCATTCTCCTGGCTTGGGTTGCTGTCAGACTAGAACAGTGGTTCTCAAACTAGGGCCACTTGTCCAGGGAAAGCCCCTGGCGGGCCGGGCCGGTTTGTTTACCTGCTGCATCCACAGGTTCGGCCGATCGCAGCTCCCACTGGCCGTGGTTCACTGCTCCAGGCCAATGGGGGCTGCGGGAAGGGCAGCCAGCACATCCCTCGGCCCGTGCCGCTTCCCGCAGCCCCCATTGGCCTGGAGTGGTGAACCGCGGCCAATGGGAGCCGCGATCGGCCGAACCTGTGGACACAGCAGGTAAACAAACCGGCCCGGCCCGCCAGGGGCTTTCCCTGAATAAATGGCGGCCCTAGTTTGAGAACCACTGGACTAGAAGACACTTCGGCATTCTTGAATTCTGAGCTTTTGTGATCGTCAGCCTACAAGTTGTTTGCAAACAGTTGTGAAAGAGATTTTGACTCATTTTAGTTAGAGATGGGGCTGGGGGCCTGAAGTTTTGGAGAAGTCCAATTCCAGAATCCAAACTTTGCACTCAGACCTGTTTCTATAACAGGTCAAACTAGAACAAGGATGCTGGTTTACTTGAACTTGGGAAACTTCAACTGTGGATCCAGTTCCAGATCTAACTTGGTCCCATCACTGCTGTTTAAACCCTCTAAGGTCACAAGCATTCTGGACAGAAAGTCAACCTTATCAAGGACAGCAATTAGGAGCCCTGAGTTGCTGGGAAATTTCCCCCCCTAAATGTATAAAGTCAGGCAGCTCCTGGAAAAAAACAGTGATGTTGCTGGGGGAGATTTTCAAAGGCACAGATAGGAGTTAAGGACCTATCTCCCATTGATTTTCCATAGGAATTGGATGCCTAATTACTCTTTGTACATTTGAAAATTCTCTCCACAATACTTTGCTTTACAATCACAGAGACATAAGAATTGACATACTAGATCAGACCCGGGGTCCATCTTGTCTCTCACAGTGGTTCGCACCAGCTGCTTCAGAGGAAAATGTAAGAACCCTGAAGTGGGCAAATATGGGGTAATCTGCTTCCAGTGAAGATCTTGTCCTAACCCCTAATAGTTACAGATTGGTTAAACCCTGAAGCATGAAGCCTTATACCCCTTTCAAAATGTGTGTCAGCATTAGCTATTAGAACAGTGAATATTCTTTTTATCCACATAAAGGTCCAATCCCACTTTGAATCTTGCTAAGTTCTTGACCTCAAAGACTTCCACTGGCAATGAGTTCCCCCGTTCAGCAGTGCATTGTGTGACAAAATATTTCCTTTCATCAATGTGTAATTTGGCTGTCTTCCCATTTCATAAAATGACCCCTTGTTCTTATGTTACTGTCATTATCAAATGAAACCTCACAACACCCCCATCAGGTAGGCAAGTATCATTGGAGATTTCTAAGAGCAGGTTAGACAAACACCTGTCAGGGATGGTCTAGATAATACTTAGTCCTGCCATGAGTGCAGGGGACTGTACTAGATGACCTCTCGAGGTGCCTTCCAGTCCTATGAGTCTATGATTATCCCCATTTTACAGATGGGAAATGGAGGCAGAGCAAGGTTAAATACTTGCCCAAGTCAGCCTGCAAACGAATGGCAGAACAATACACTTTGTTTTAATCACTAGAGCACACAGCCTCTCTTTTTCATGAAGAAAAGCATCACACGTCCAGCATAACACTGAATGAAAAGTGAGACAACAGTGTACTACAATTTCCAATTATCCACCAAAAGAACAGCAGAATCCACTGGAAATGTAGAAGAGATGGAAAATCAAGAGATACATCTGGGTGGAAAAGAAGCTCAAGGGAAAGGAATCATCAGAAGGAGAAAATCCAAAGGAAAACACTTTTAATGATCATCATTTCAAGGGGGCATGGAGCTGCAGGGAACTGGTGCTCCACAAGATGGTTGCAGTGAGAGACTGGGGTCAGGGCAGAGGGCAAACAAGAGGTCAAATTCCCATTGAAAGCGAAAATTGTTGTTATTGTGCTTAACACCAGCTTTCAGAATATTAAAGAACAATTTAGCCTTTGTCAGCTAATACACTGTAGCGCACACTTAATGTGTCACTGGTGTGGGATTTTTTTAGGCACAGTAATCTATTGTTGCCTTCTAAAATATAATATGATTCTAATAAACTGCTTCCAAGATTAGGGGCCCAATTCTGGCCTCATTTACTGGTGTAAACCTAGCAGCTCCAATTCTCAGCTCTGGCTCATTGACTTCAGTGGGGTTCATCCCAATTGACAAAGGTACTAGTCAGATCAGATTCTGGTCATTTATGTTTTCAAATGCATCTTTATTTGATTTATTTATTTGTTTGTTTGATTGGGAGCTAAGTGCCTTCAACTCCTTTGAACCCCCAGCACTAATCAGGTGCATCTTTAGCGCTCTTTAATCGAGCAGAGAAAGGCAGAACAAGAACCAATGGCTGGAAGCTTAAACCAGAGAAATCCAAATTAGAAATTAGCACAATCTTTTTTTTAATAGTGAGGGGGATTAACCAGTGGAACAAACTGCCAAGGGAAGTGGTGGATTTTCCATCTCTTGCTGTCTTCAGATCAAAACTGGATTCCTTTCTGGAGGAGATGCTTTAGTCAAACACAATATACCGGCCTCAGTATAGGGTAACTGGGTGAAATGTAATAGTCTGTAATATATTGGAGGTCAGAGTAGATGATCTAATGGTCTTAGCTGGCCTTAAACTCTATGAATACTATAGGTTTTTCCTACAATGCAACAATCTAATATAGCCAATTTTGTACAAAATGTAACCCAACTTGCTTTACATAGTTAAAGAAACAGACTCCGTGTTAAATAATCATCTAAAACCCAAATCTCACATTTCAACCCATGTGTGTTTTGGTTCTGGACTCAATCCAAAACCAGAAGGGAACTATTTTCTTGCTCTGTTTGAAATGTAGCTAAAATGGCACAAGAATTCTTGCAAGGCTTCTCAATTGTCATTCGATTTCTGCCCTGGGAGGCTAAAATCTCACAAGAACAGCTCAAGAGATTTCAGCACAGCCAGATCCAAAACCTAGCCCCGATGCAGCCTCCAATCCAAGCCATGAACCCTAGCCCAAATCTACAGTCAAACATTAACTCCTCAGCTCGTCTGTTGCAGCAGTGTGATTACAGAGTAAAATAATAGCCAAGGCAGAGAGAAATTAGGATGCAAATACTGTGCAGAGGAGGAAACATTGTGTGTGATCTGCAAATGCTAGAGACCAGGATATTCAACACTCTGGAGGAGGCACTCAGGCCCAGATCCACAAAGCAATTTGGGCACCTTCCTCCCACTGATTTCAAAGGACGTTTGGGGGTTTGATACCTTTGTGACTTTGAAATCAGTGGGAGTTAGGCACCTAAAAACCTTCTAGGATCTGGCCCTGGCTATTTTGCTTTACTCTCTTGTAGCTTGCTTTCTGCTTCAGCGGTGAATTTTCAGTTACTTCTGTGCTGCATTTGAATTGTAAACTCTTTGGGTTTGTCTACACTGCAATGAAACCCCCCTGGCTGGCCCGTGTCAGCTGACTCGGGATGGTGGGGCTATAAAACTGCAGTGTAAGTGTTCAGGCTCCGGCTGGAGCCCAGGTTGTGGGACCCCGTGGTGGGTGTTTTATTGAAGTATAGACATACCCTTTGGGCTAAACTTCTACTGGGGTAGAAGATCTAATTCTATATTTCTTCTCCTGCTTATTGCTATTATTTTTAAATCCAGCCTTGAACATGCTGTTGCTTGCAGTACATCCAATAGTGGCCTTAAAATATAAATAAAGGAGACCTTCTGTCTAGTGAAAACCCGCAAATAAATAGTCCAGTAGCCAATCAATGGCCAATCTCTCTAAACCTTGGAATTGTTCAGTTAGATTAAGCCCCTCTAATGAATTCCTCATTGAGCCATTGAACAGAAATGAAGCCTTGTTAGCTCATTATCCTTCTAATTAACCCCTTCTAAACCTGCTCCTTCCCCAGCAGGAGGTAGCGGTCATGTTTGGGTTTCATACTGAGGCTTATCAATGACCTCCTGAGAGCCTTTTGTATCAGTAACTGAGATTTATTTGAAATGACTGAGGAAGGCAGCCTCTAGTCTATTCCCTGCCAGATGACGAGCCGGACACTTTGTTACCCTCCGGCTACAATTTCCCAAGGACAGGCCATGGTGTACTAAACATCACCAGCCCTTTTCTTCAGTGATTAAATACACAATTCCCCCTCCCTGCCTGCCCTTGTTTGCATGCAGGTTGTTGGGCTCGTTAAGCTGACAAAGAGGTTTTCCTGTCTAATAGAGGTGTGTGTGTGTGGAGGGAGGAAGTTGGCATTGTGTATGTCTGCAGATAACCAGAGTATGCCACTGCTCAGGTTCACGGCTCTTTGCAGAAATTTGATTCACTGATATAACGGGGGTAGTTTTGGGTGGTGGGAGGGGGCGGCGAACGCGGCAGCATCGCTATGAGTCTGCAACTCCATCTCCCAAGAGATACGAATCACCTCGGACACATGCTCTAGCCTGAACGAGTTGACCTTACCCATCTAATTTCGACAATATGCAGCACTCTCCTTACAGCGCTCTTCAGGCTCTAGGGCCCTGTCCTGGTAGGAGTCAATGGCACCTCAGTACCTCCCAGGCCCAGGCCCTATCTCAGAAGTTCACTCCTGCCGGCAGGCTGCGCCTTGAGCCAGATCCCCAGCTGATATAAATGGGCAGAGTGCCACAACAGGGCTGTGCCCATACCGCAGCTGAGGATCTGGCCTAGGGCTGCTCTAACTAAATATTATTATGGTTGTTTGCATGACAGTAACACCAAGAAGCCCGTCATGGACCAGCACCCCATTGTGCTGGGTGCTTTATTAGGTGTATTATGGTAACGCCAAGGCAACCTGGTCATGGACCAGGACCCCGTTGTGCTGTTATTTATTAGGTATATTATGGTAATGGGAAGGAGCCCCAGTCATGAAGCAAGACCCTGTTGCTAGGTGCGGTACAAACACAGAATAACTTCCCTTACGTCTCCATGCATTTGCTGACATCCCCAGTCTTCTTCCTTCCTGATGTCTCATGTCATTTTCCCGCTGCACTTGTTTCTACCCACTTTGCCCAGGGTCAGGACTCGGAAGTATCTTTCCCTGCGCTGTAACCCAATGGCTAAACATTCGGAGCTCAGTGGGCACCAATACCACACAGGACTATTCCAAAGGGCAATTGATGGAGCTGGCCGGGAACTTGCTTTTCGCTAAAAGGCGCCAATTTGTGGAAACCAAAAGCTGTTTGTGAAACAGGTTTCAAGGAATCCCCCCAACTCAAAACCAGGTTGAAAAAAAGTTTCCGATCCAGAACAGCTTTTTGTTTCAAAATGCAAGCTAATTAGACTGAAAACAAAGCCAAGAAAGGATTAAAAGGTTGGAATTGAAATGGAATGCTCCGATTGACCCAAACCAATATTTTTAACGTTTTGTTTTGTTTTGTGAACATTTTTGAGATTTCAACTTTTCAGCTTGATTTGGAAGGGTAAAAATTTTTGAATTCCCAAAATATTCGCTGCACGGGAAAACCATTTCCCAGGAAGTTCTTACAATTAAGACAACAAACAATGCAATCTGCATCGTTTAACGATGGACTGAGGGAACAAGTTATGACATAAGTCATTAGTCCACAGTACAGTTGGCAGAATTAAGCCCTTGTTTTTCCACCCTTCTCCAAATCCTACATACACCATGCTTTGCAGAGGCTAGTTCTCATGTATTCCAGAGTGCAGGCAGCCATCAGTAAGCCTGGGGAACAGAATAATTCAGATCAGGTCTTAAATTTACCCCACAACCTCAGTCTGCAATTCAGAGATGTGCGTTTGCCGCACAATGCTTAGCTCAGCTGTCAAATTACTCTAGCTGATGGCATCATGCTGCGAAACACAGATTCCGATGCCAGTGTTGATCCTGGAAATATTTTTAATGACAACGCCCAGGTTTTATTTATCAGGGGGTTGGGTAGGTGCGGGGGAGTAAATGAATTTATGGCCTGATCCAAAGCTTTTTGAAGTCAATGGAAAAACTCCATCTGGCTTCCAGAGGGTTTGAACCTTTTATATCCCATGTCACTTTATTCTGGCTTTTTGCCCCTTTCTCTATTCATCTCCCCTTTCCTCATCCCCTCGTCAGCCTCGGGGCAACAAAGACTTGAATCTACCCTGTGAGATTCGTTCAGTCCTGGCTCCAAGTGCAACATTTTAATAACATGGCCGGCCAGGGAGTTCTAAACCTCTCTGATGAGAGATCGGGTGGGGGAGGGTATAAACAAAAATATGCTTTGCCTAATTGTTTTCACATTGTCACAAGCCATTTAAAATAGCTCCTAGAGGGCAATCTCAATTACATTTCATACTGAAGTAAAGGACGCCCGTGCGCTGAGAGTCAGAGCTGCAGAAATGCATGGCGTATAAATCTGTGCCATTCTCCCCAAAGCTTCCAGGAGATCGGGAAACTGGCACTGCAAGAAATTCAAGAGCATTCCACGTCAGAGCCTCTGTTACTCAGGATACACATCCTGCTGCAGAAACCCGGGCAATTCTCTCTTTGGGAAGATGCCGTGGTTACACGGTCTCTTTTTGCACAGCACACCATGTTTTCTACAGAACTTCGCCTGCTGCAATTTTCGCATCCTGGCCAATCCTGAGATAGCGATGAGGTTGCTTCATGAGATCTTGTCTCTGGAAATTGCTCCTCCACCCAGCCTGCCAGATCATAGCTCTGTTAGCCTCAATGCTGCAAGGCCCATCTTTTGTCTTAGGCATTTAAAGAATGGGTGGAAGCAGTTTTCTGGGTGGGAGTTATTTTATTTGCTGGCATGTGCTATGCTAGGAAAAGCAGCTCATGGTATTTAAGGTTTGTTTTAATGAAATTGATTTACGTCAGGGCGCACATAACCTGGGACGGGCACCTATTTATGATTTCATAATAAATAACATATTAATTAATCTGTAGTGCATTGTTTATTGAGTCCTCTGGAATTATTTTGTACCATATCTGTGCACACTGAGTGAAATTCACTCCTGAGCCTGAGTCCAGGCTAAGCACCAATTAACTCTTCATAAAAGGACTTATGTGAAACTTGATCTGACCCAGTATTTGTGATTCCAGCAGATTCTGCTATTATGTTGGTTTTAACCTTGGAAGCACCTTAAGCCAAATCTTTAAGGTAAAGTTCTTCTTTTTTTCTTTTCTTTTTTTTTTTATGTTGAAGCAGGATCTATAATTTCTTACACTGAGCCACTAGTTGCAGTGATGGTACATAAAGACTACAGAGATAAGAAAGAAAGAAAGAAAGAAAGAAAGAAAGAAAGAAAGAAAGAAAGAAAGAAAGAAAGAAAGAAAACTTTTCATTTAAATTTTAATCACATCATTCTCAAACCTGTTACTGAAATTTTCTATTCACTGAAATGATCTGAGCGTTGTGGCTTGCAGTATGTTATTAAGTAACTAAGTTTTTGTTGTTTTCTGTGTACAGAACCTTTAAATTTCTAGAGACACTACTGAAGGCAGCCACCATTTTCCATGCAGATGCAGCCTGGTGTAGCCGGGAAGCACCTCTCCTGGGTCGTACTTTTTAAAAAAAATTTGTTCTCTCATGATCTGAAATAAAGTCCTTATGACTGAAGCTAGAGAGTCAGGTCATCCTTCAGGAATGGGAAAATTATAAGAGCGCCTGTCTCTACTTCAGTATTGCCAACCCCAAGTATTCAATACAGTAGCGTAGCTAGTGGGGTGCAGGGGAAGCAGCCGCTTCCCCTCATCACATTTTTCAAAAGCGGCGCCTGAGCAGGGCCGGCCGCGCCTAAAAGGGCCCCGCAGCTGTCCACCCCTCCCCTAGCTCACTTCCCCCTCCTCTCCTCCCCTGAACGCTCCGCCCCCCTGTTCCTCCCCCTCCCCTGCTTCCCGCGAATCAGATGTTCGCGGGAAGTCTGAAAACAAGCAGGGGCAGGCCAGCAGCAACAGGTAAGCTGGGGCGGGGGGGAACGCGAGGAGGAGGGATCCGGGGAGGCGCGGCGCAGCCCAGTCCGGCCCCGGCCGAGCGGCTCCCTCCGGCCCCGGCCGTCCCCAGTGGCTCCGGCTCGGCTCGGGCCTCGGGGCGCTGGCCCCGGCCGAGTGCGCCAGCCCGGTCCCGGCGGCTCTGGCCCGGCTCAGGCCCCGGGGCGCCGGCCCCGGCGGCTCCGGCCGAGCGCACCGGCCCGGTCCCAGCCCTGGCGGCTCCGGCCCGGCTTGGCGCCGGCCCTGGTCCCAGCAGCTCCGGCCGAGCGCACCGGCCCGGTCCCGGCCCTGGCCAAGCGGCGCCGGCCGAGCACCCCCGGCCCCGGCGGCTCTGGCCCCAGCGGCTCCGGCTCAGCTCGGGCCCCGGGGCACAGGCCCCAGCCGCAGCGGCTCCAGCCCGGCTTGGGCCCTGGGGCACGGGCCCCAGGGCACCGGCCCCGGTTCTGGGCGAGTGCGCCGGCCTGGTCCCGGCCCTGGGCGACCGGCGCCGGCCGAGCACCCCCGGCCCCAGCCCGGCTTGGGCCCCAGGGCGGCGGCCCCGGTTCCCGGAACGCGGCTGGAGCCGTGTGGCTCTCCCCCCACCTCTGCCATGAGGAGCCCTCCGGCCTCCCCGAAGGCTGTGCCTGCTGCTCCGCCGGGGGGAGCCGCCAGCCCCAGCTAGCCCTCGCCGCCAGCCCTCCTCCAGCCCCCTCCCCGCGGATCGAGCCCCTGTGAGGGGGGGCACAACATGGCCGCAGCGTGGCTGGAGGAGCCA
Organism: Emys orbicularis; assembly: GCF_028017835.1. Taxonomy (NCBI): domain Eukaryota; kingdom Metazoa; phylum Chordata; order Testudines; family Emydidae; genus Emys; species Emys orbicularis. The sequence continues at coordinate 5,650,268 of NC_088690.1, read as the reverse complement.
AGGGGGAGGGGCACGGCGCGGCTGGAGGAGCCAGTGGGGGGGGGCGCGGAGCGGCCAGAGGAGGAGCCGGGGGGGGCGTGGCCAGAGGAGAAGCCAAGGGGGGGCGCCTTTTTTAGGTTTGCTCCCCCTGCACTTAGGACCTGGCTACGCCACTGATTCAATATCAAGCAAAAATCAGAAGATTGGCCTAAAAATCATGAGTTTTGTATTTTAAAAAAAATCATGGTTTTTATTTGCATTCTGGTTTCTAAGCTGTTAGGTTGAACTCAGGGTCACCTTTGCAAGCCTTCTTGTGAAGCCATGAGGGCTAGAAACTTCCTTTTTTATGAAAACTGAGATTCTCATGTATTCCCATGACTCCGGGAGCTGGGGCTTTGAGGAAAAACACCAAATATTGCAAGACCCATGATAAAATCATGAGACTTGGCAACACTGCTGCTTATTAGCACCCCTTCCAAAGGGCCATACGCAGACCATGGCTTGAATTTCCTGCATGGTGCCAGACCTCCCAAAAGTCCCAGGTTTCATGAGACTGTCCCACTTTGACCCCCGCTCCCAAAGCTCCTTGTCCAAGTTAAAGTGAACATTTCCCTCAGTCAGGGCTTCCTGGGCAAGGGAGGGGAACGGGCAGTTTGCCCTAGGATCCCCATTTGATAGGGCCCCCAAACCAAGTGGCATTGTGACCTGGCGCACGGGGTTGCAGCCCCACTCACGTTTGACCCAGATGTCCCCCTATCTCCATCTACCGGGAAACAGACAGGTCAAATTTAAGTGGCACTTGCTGTATCCCGCTTTAGCCAATTGAAATGTTGGGAGGTATGTGGTGCTAACCTAACGGTACTGCAACGGATGGCCCAGTTGTACTTTCCAAGGAATATTCCCACACTTGGCGCTGGAAAAACCAATGAGTTTAGGCTTGTGGTGTTTCTGCTTCATCGCTCCCTCTCAGAAAGAGGCAGTGCAACCTCCGGCCTCAGGCCTAGGTATCACTTGTCCCTTCACAACAGGGCTTAAATGAGACTTAATCTGGCCCAGTGTTTGTGATTCCAACAGGTCCTGCTTTAATGCACTGTGACCAAGCAAACGTTTTGGCCCAAGGAACCTGTGGTTCTCGTGAGAGCCATTAGAGGTCTGGGTCCAGATCCCCAAAGGTATATAGGCACCTGTTCTGGACTGGCCTATAAAAGAAAGGGGTGAAGAACCCCAAGTTATCTTTCACTTCAGCAGACAAAGGAACCAAGCACTTTGGACTTGTGGGAGATCCTGGCCAGCAGAAGGATCCTGGCCATCTTGCTGGAAGGAAGACTGGTAAGGACACTGCCTAGAACAAAGGCTGTAGCTTGTTTTGTTAAGTCTTAACCTCTACAAAGTGTGTTTCATTTGCATTTGCTTGTGACCATTTCTAACTCTATCCTTTATTCTTTAACTCATGTAAATTCCTGTCACCTTTTGGCAGTGACACAGTTATCTACGCCAGCCCAGTGCTGTGTTTGATTTCAAGTGAAGGTTCACTCCAGTTAACATGGCAAGTTGCAGGTTACTGTACCCTTAAAGGAACAAGCAAACTTGAAATCTTAATGGTCCAGGAGAGGGCTGGACATTGAGGACCACACAGTTTGGGGAAAATCCGGGACTGTGAGTTTGTTGGGGTCACCTTGCCAGGTGTAACCAAAGCATGGCTGGAGGGAACAAGCAGGAATCAGAGCTGCTTAGCCCACAGACACTCAAAGCGGGATTGTATGCTGGCTGGGAGCATCCAGACAAGAGAATCACAGCAGCAGAGCCTTTGGAAGCACTTAGGGTTAGAAGGCACACGGTGACACAACCCCTGACTGGTCTTATTTGCACTCCAGAATGTTAGGCACCTGAATACCTTTGATGTCCTGGTCTCTATTGAGTCCTTCTGTGCCCCCAACTTCCTATCATCCCGCTGTCTCCATGGCAGCATGGGCTCTTCGGGAGGCTGCAGTGTGGTAGGAGAACTGGCGTAAGTTGATATTGACAGGGATCAATATCATACAGGGCTTATCCTCCGTTGCCCTCCCTATAGGTTGTGTCCCTGCAGAGAATCTCTGGAGGACAGGGGAGTATTGGGACCATGGTATTTGGATGATTTGTGGTGATATGACAATAGAGTATGTGTATACACCTTTCCTACGAGCAAGCACTGCAACACACAAATAGGGGAAGAGGGCCCGACCCCCAGTGAATGTCACTGAGCTATTCAAATCAATAGAATTTCTATCTGCCTGGATTTGGAAATGCTCCATAAGAACGGCCATACTGGGTCAGACCAAAGGTCCATCCAGCCCAGTATCCTGTCTACCGACAGTGGCCAATGCCAGGTGCCCCAGAGGGAGTGAACCTAACAGGTAATGATCAAGTGATCTCTCTCCTGCTGTCCATCACCACCCTCTGGCACACAGAGGCTAGGGACAGCATTCCTAACCCATCCTGGCTAATAGCCACTAATGGACTTAACCTCCATGAATTTTTCTCCTTTTAAGCACCCTAACACTCTCACGCATTATTCTCATTTACTAGCCTTCCTGCCTTTCTGTGTCATTAGCAGGTGAAAACTCACAACAAGCGAAAAAGCAAACGAAGGCATTCAAACCAGAGATGAGCTCAAGCGGCAACAGCCGGGCTCAGTTCTGGGGACACGGAACAACCCAAAAGTCATTCATGGCTGGGGTTTGGGTTTCATCCCAGTGCAACGACAAAGGCCAAACATTCAGATCAAGAACTAGGTCCAGATATCCAGCACCTTGAGATTTTAGATGCCAGGCTCACGTCTCGTTTTAAAGAATGATTCAGTGCAGCATTATGGAGACACGCTACCATTTCTAAGCAGGAATGAAGTTCTATTAACATATTGCAGCCAAATTGTTGATAAAGACAAAAAGAAACCCACACTGCTCTTGCTGCAATCTATTCTCGCTTGACGTCTGCCCCCACCCCTCTGCCTCCCCTCTGCCCACCACCCCTACAGACATGTCCAGGGGGATCTTTAAAACGCTATAAAAAACAAAAGAAGCTGTTTTCGACTATTAAGAGAGGCTGTTGATAACACAGTTCCAATAAAAAAAAATCTATATGTGCTTTCTACAGCTTCCCTTCGAAAATAATTCATTTCTTCCTGCATTATATTTCATGGTAACCTAGAGACTCAATATGTTCTGGATTACTGCATCCATTTCTGCTTCGGCTCTAATGGCCCACAGGAGTGTCAACCTTCCAACCAGAGCCCCCTAAATCTGGTGACTGGGGAGCTAGTTGTACTTTCTTGTTTTCCACTTGATAACTAGCCCCTTCCAGCATTGCTTTTATGGCAGTAATCTTCCTAGGCTGGTTGCGGATTGCTTGTCCTGGGTTTTTTTTTCCTCTTGTCCTCCAGCCAGTGGAGCCAGTGGTCACCCTGGACTATCCATCACAGTGTTTTTTATGTCAGGGCTGAGTCCCCGGGGTCTGTTTACGCTGGTTTCCGAATGTCACCACAGAGCAGCAGCTGCTCGTGTCAATAATCTTCCCCCCCCCAAGTTAGGACCTGGGACTGTCTGCAAAGTCCATTGATAGGTGCACTGCGGGAAGTGTGATAAGATATTGATCCAAGACTATAGGCATCTGGCTGCAATTTCAAGCCCCACATTTGACTGAATGGCCAGCATAGGGCTAAGCAAACAGCTTTCCCTTCCTATTACACTGAAAAACAAAGGATATTAGAAATAGCATCCAAGAGTTAGGGGAAATGTATTGGTCAAGAATCCCTAATTGGGGTACAGCAGCCTAGCTCCAAGGCCAGTGGAACTACATCAGCGTACACCAGCTGAAGCTCCAGTCCTTTTTAATGTTCGTTATTATTGCACGGGTGTGTTTGGTAGGCGACGCATGTAAATTCCCCCCATCCTTTTCACCCCACCCAGAGTTTGTTGCTAGGGTCTTTCATGGCATTTTAAAATACTACCCTGTACGTGAAATGTGCGTGTGACCCTGCTGCTCACTGCTCCTCGAAAGAGACTTTATGGAAAAGTTTAATACCGTGAAAGGGATAATTTAGGGTTTGGACAAGTCAGTCTGGATAAAATTAAGGACAAAGGTCCACCTACTCTCCCAACCCCGAACCAATTTTATTTTAGGCTCAAAATATTATAGCTCAAAGGGCCAAATTTGGCTCCAAATGTATGCTAAGTTTAAAAAAAAAAGAAAACATCTGAGCTTTTACAAAATGGAGCCAGATGGGAAGAAGGACTGTTTTAACAGATTGGAAATAAGGGCACACATTTTTCACAGTGAGAGGAATGAACCATCAGAACAACTTACCAAGGGTCGTGTTGGATTCTCCATCGGTGATGATTTTTAAATCAAGATCAGATGCTTTTCTGAAAGATCTGCTCTAGGAATTGTTTTGGGAAAGTTCTCTGGAGTGTGTTATGCAGGAGGTCAGACTACATCACAGTGATCCCTTCTGGCCTGGGAATCTATGAATCTATGGGGCAGGAGGGGGAGAAACTGCAGAAGATCAAGGGCTTTAAATGTTCATCATCCTAGACTTACCGTTTGCAGTTCCACTAAAACGTTAAACTCAGCCTGATTGTGGGTACGACTTAATTGGGTTCCAGCAGAATCATTTGCACAGTTGTAGTCAGTCCCTCATTGTCTTCAATTTACAAATGTAACAGATAATATGTAGAGCTGGTTGAAAAAAATGGGGGGAGGGAATTTGAGTTTTGGTTGGTTGTTTTTTGTTTCTAATGGTTCTCAAAATTCCCAATCTTTCCAATTCTGAAATCTGAAACATTTTGGCCAGCTCTATCATTGGTTTAAAAGAACAAAGAATGGAGGGAAACCGGAGAACATTTTATTGACCGTTTCCCTCTTTTACTTTTCCTAATTTTGCAATCTCGATGCTTATTCCAAATTTCAACCAGCCGTAGAAATCGGATGCACAGCATCCATTATTTGTTTAGCCTCAACAACGTACTGAACACTGCACGAGACATTAAATTGAGGGGACGGGGGTTAAAATAAAACTGAATTTATTCCGAATTTATTCAAAAAAGCTACATGTTTATGAATTTATTTATTTATTGCAGACCTGCAACCACTTATGCACACCCAGTACTTTACTTCTATGAGCGGTCCAATGTAAGTCAACGGGACTTCTCTCCTGAATGCTATTATGCACTTGTAGGACCTGTTTTAGGCACTTATATGGCCCCCTTAACTGTAGAAGCTGGGCACTTAATAATCTTTACTGTATTTATCCTCCCAACAGACCTTTGAGGTAGGGAAGTGCTATAATCCCCAGTATTTGCAGTTTGTTCTGGGATTAACATAACAGATTGGGTGTCTGGGAACCATGGATAGAAGCTTGTAGAGAGGAAGGGCTGTATTCCGGTCAAGGCACTACACCGGGATACAGAAGGTCTTGGTTGAATTCCCATCCCTACCTTAGAGACTGTGTGACCTTGGGTATCACTTCGTCTCTTTGTGCCTCAGTTCCCCATCTGTAAAACAGAGACGGCAACACTTCCTTCCCCCCACCTACTGCCTGTCTTATCTATTTGGACTGCAGGCTCTTTGGGGCAGGGACTGCTTCTTACTACATGTGTACAGCACCTAACACAATGGGGCCCTGATCTCAGCTGCGGCCTCTGGGTGCCAACGTGATACGACTCATGATAATTTCAGGAAAGTGCTTTTTGCTTACTGGAAATGAAATAAACCTTTTAACTACTGGAAATGAACCTGCCAATACTGGTTGAGATGGACTTCTGTTTGTTTGTTTTTCTCTTGGTTAGGGTGACGAGATGTCCCGATTTTATAGGGACAGTCCTGATATTTGGGGCTTTGTCTTATATAGGTGCCTATTACCCCCCACCCCCGTCCCAAGTTTTCACATTTGCTATCTGGTCACTATAGATAGGGTCTTTCGCACTAGTGTAGGAAGGTGGGAGAGGGCTTAAAAACAGATAACAACAACTATAAAAGGATGTTATTGGGGCCACCTGGATGGAACTTGGAGAGAAGAGCACAAGTTGCAGGAGGGAAGAGTTTGGAGGGGGCCCCAGGAAGACAGTCTGCATGCACATGTCTGGAAGCTAGCTGTGGTTGCGGCACCTCTGCAAATAATTCCCTTAATAAAGAGCCAGTTTAGTTTTAGAAACACAGAGTCCTCTCATGTTATTACCCAGCCCATGACACATGAAACATTGGAGATGGTTAGAAAAGAGGGGAGAAAAGGTGGTTATTAGGGTATGAGCCGTGGAGACCCCGCAGTTAGCAGTACACAGACACGCAGTTGAGCCATTCCCATTCCATCCAGCAGAGAGCAGCGGGCAGCTCATTGAAACATTTTTTTATAAATCCTGGTTTATGGAGATGAAGCCAAGTATAAACTGTTTAAAACAGGTCTGAAACAGTGTCACCTGTAACGTATTCCTATGGTTTAAAGTAGTGTTTCAAATTATGTATACGTTTTGCTGGAAGCAGGGAAGGGCATCTGTTTTAGGGTATTTCAGTTTCTTCATTTTGGGGACAATGTTTAAAAAAAGGATAAATCATCATAAAGGCACCAAAAGGATAAAGTAAATGTCTGCGGTATATGTGAATTAGAGCTGGTTGGGAATTTTTCAACAAAATGTTTTTCACTGGAAAATGTCAATTTGTTGCAATTGAAACATTTTGTGGGAAAAGGGTCAGATTTCAACCAATTTTTCAACCTGAAAAAAATGTGAAATTGTCAAAATATTTCATTTGGAAATTTTCTAAATGAAAAATTCTGGTTTTCCCTCTCAAAACAACTTTTCTTTTCAAAGTTTAAACTAATTATAGTAGAAAAATGGTCAAAATTGAAACAAAATGTGTTGAAATTAGCTAAGCAAAATAGTTTGACTGACTTGAACTCATTTGAATTCCAAACGTTTTTGAGATTTTGACATTTTATTCCAATTTGGGACAGGAAAATGTTTCAAAATTTTCACAAGGTGGGAAAAAAGTTTCCTACCACACCCCACCAATCTAGTATGAATATTTTTGTTTTGGTGTAATGCACCTTTAAATATCTAAACGCTCTGCCTGGTATGCAGACACAGCAGCCCTTTTGATCCTAGAGCTGCTCCAGCCTGCTAGAGAAGAGGCGCTCACACTATGCTCTCTCTCATGCAGACTTCACTTTAATCCTTTCTTGCTATCATTTTCCTTAATATGACAATACGAGGCTGTTATTTTAGACCAAAAGGATTTGATTTGCAAGCCACACATGGAAACAGAACACTTTAGTGCACACTGCTACTCCTAACTACACAAATACAATGGTGGGGGGAGGGGGATGGATGTATATTACCCTGAAACAACATTAAATACCCAACCCTTTTCCATTCTCATCAGTAGTAAAACTTCCCTCGACTTTCAGTGAATGCAGCATTGGGCTGCGAAGTTGAATCGGAATCTCAGAGAGGCCACATTATGGGCACTGACTCTGCTTGGATATTCATCCATTGTGCATTTGAGATAATGACAGAAAACCAGCCTACACTATTATTTCCCATCTCATCTATTTTTGTCCCTGCCTTAGTGTCCTGCGTAGTTAAATTGGGTGAGAGGCCATTGTTCAGCTCTTCCTAGGGCAGAGACCTAAGGCTATTCTGTTAATAGCATCTGCACCATGTTTACAACGTCCACATCCTATAACACGTTAGGTTTGTTGGCATTAAAAACTCTTTATGGTGCATCAATCTTAATCCAATTCCAAAGGGCAAACCAGCAACTGCATCGGAGGGATTAACTCTTATTAAATATAGTGCATTTTAGTAAGCCCCAGGAGAAGGAGCAGTTGGAGAGAGCCACTATTTGCATGCATGGAGGTAACAATACTAAGTTATATCTCCTGCTATCCCAAGTTATACTACAGTATGAGAAACTCACCTTTCCAAGGTCCCAGTATGCTGGAAGCTTTTAGATACGATGTCATTGTTCAGCTGGAGTTGTAAACATTGCGGGTCAAATCCTCAGCTGATGTAAATCGGTACAACTCCATGGGCACTCAAATGAAACTACACCCATTTACAATAACTGAAGCTGGGCCAAAATTTTCATTCACCTTCTGTAATTTTTCAAGATAAGATTTTTAACCTCAAAAGGAAAAAATTACCCGGAATGGCTATTGCATTATTTCACCCAATTTCTTCGCCTCGGTTTCCAAAACAAACCCTTTGTCCTAAATTACTATCCTTATTTATAATTTAGTCTTCTCTAGTGGTAAATTAGGAATAATTCCTAATTGCTTTAATTACATTCTTTTGCGGCCTGGGTTCTGTCAAATCTTAACGAAGCTTTAAAAAGACACAGAGTGAACTTTTCAAAAACACTTAGGCCTGGTCTACACTTGGGGGGGAATCGATCTAAGTTACACAACTTCAGCTACATAAATAATGTAGCTGAAGTCGACGTACTTACATCTACTCACCGCGGTGTCTTCACTGCGGTGAGTCGACAGCTGACGTTCCCCCATCGACTCCGGTACTCCACCGGCGTGAGAGGTGCAGGCGGAGTCGACGGGAGAGCGCTCGGCGGATGATTTATCTAGACTAGACGCGATAAATCGACCCCCGCGGGATCGATCGCTGCCCGTCGATCCTGCAAGTAATGTAGACAAGCCCTTAGAGATGAATCTACAAAGTCCTCAGCAGTAAGCACCCAGCACAGGTCGACAGACTCCGAATCATGGGCCTCACACCAGTGCACTAAAAATAACTGTGTAGATGCTGCAGCTCGGACCAGAGCTCTGCAGCCTATGGAGGGGGTGGGCTTCAGAGCCTGAGTTCCAGCATGAGTTACAACTTTAAAGCACTGTCTACACAGCTATTTTTAGAGCAGCAGTCTGTTGACCGGCTGTGTAGACATACCCTCCATGTCTTGGCAGACTATGTCCCATTTTCAAAAGGGACTTGGGGCCGGATTTTTAGGCACTTAGTGGGATTTTCAGAAGCACCTAGGCACCTAACTCCCATTGAAATCAGGCCCCCAAGTGCCTTTGAAAATCCCACTGCATTTTAGGTATCTAAATACCTTTGACAATCTGGCCTTTAGAAGCCTAAGGCCACTGGCACTTTTGAAAATTTGACCCACCATCAACTTGAAACATAATCTGTTTCCAGAAATGAGCTAAAAGATGCTTCAAGTTCTCTACCTGTACCCACGCTTCCCTGCCAACACTTGTGGGTTTAGAATCACATTATCTTATTTTCTTTTATAAAATGTTCTTTTCTCTGTACAAAAGACTCACAGAAACATTGGGGAAGATGACGATGGACTCAAGCATGCAAACGCTCCTAGGAATAACTGTTAGAAGGCTAGGACCCTAATTGGCCATACAGGTGAAACAGTGAAAGGGTCATAAACAAAATACTGACAAATGCACAACATAAACTGAAAAACATGTACAACATATATTGTTTCCCTAACCTCTTCCATGTGGGTGGTGGATTTTCCATCACTTGAAGTCTGGATGTCTTCCTAAAACTAAACTCTAGCTCAACCACAGGTTAGGAGCTCGATGCAGGCATTACTAGGTGAAATTCTCTGACCTGGGTTATACAGGAGGTCAGACTTAGATTATCAAAATGGTCCCTTCTGGCCTTAAAATCTATGGCTTAGTGGTAGAAATCTTAGGAGATAGGTTATATAAGAGCTAGGTACTATTAACTATTTATTAATTATTTTTATTATTATTATTACAACAACAGATGTTGAATTTTCAGACAGAAGTGTGGGTTTTAGGTTCATGTCTTTTTAATCTGAGCGTAGCACTGTTCATCTGAGGGGCTCCAAGCATTTTACAAATGTTAACTACTCCTCACCACACGCATAGATTCCAAGGCCAGAAGGGACCACGGTGACCATCTGGGCTGATCTCCTGCATAACACAGGCCAGAGAACTTCCCCAAGATAATTCCTAGAGCAGATCTTAGAGAAAAACTTCAAATCTTGATTTACAAATCGCCGGTGATGAAGAATCCACCACAGCTCTGGGTAAGTTGATCCAATAGTTAATTACCCTCCCTGTCAAAAAGATACACCTTATTTCCAGTCTGAATACGTCTAGCTTCAACTTCCAGCCATTGGATTGTGTTAGACCTTTCTCTGCTAGACTGAAGAGCCCATATCAAATATTTGTTCCCCCATGTAGGTACCCACCCCTTAACCTTCTCTCTGTTAAGCGAAATAGATTGAGCTCCTGGAGTCTATTGGTTTTCTAATCCTTTAATCATTCTTGGGTCCTGTGACAGCATCACAGACGCAAGACATTGCCCACATGAAGTGGGCATTCACCCATGAAAGCTTATGCTCCAATACTTCTGTTAGTCTTAAAGGTGCCACAGGACCCTCTGTTGCTTTTTACAGATTCAGACTAACACGGCTACCCCTCTGATACTTAATCATTCTTGTGGCTCTTCCCTGAACCCTCTCCAATTTATCAACATCATTCCTGAACTGTGGCCACCGGAACTGGATGCAGCATTCCAGCAGTGGTCGCACCAGTGCCAAATAGTGAAGTAAAATAATGTTTTCATTCCTACTCAAGAGTCCCCTGTTTATGTGTCCCAGGATCGCATTAGCCATTTTGGCTACAGCGTCACACTGAGAGCTCACGTTCTGCTGATTAGCCACCATGACCCCCAAATCTTTTTCATGGTCACTGCCTCCCAGCATAGAGTCTCCCACCCTGTGAGGATGTCCTACATTCTCTGTTCCTAGAAGTATGCTGTGAAGTCTTGCTCCAGACACCCAGAAGTGCGAGCCACTGAGTTACCCCTCTCTACCTCAGCAAGCGAGAGCTTTGCTGCTGCTAATCTGCGTGTCAGCTTCCGGACACACCAGTCTGTCTGCCTTGCCAGCAAACTCTTCAAGACTCTGCCTGTCCAAACCTTGCCTTGCAAGTAACAATCAGTACACCCCAGTTCCCAAATTCCCCAAAGACATCTCCCTGCCGTGTCCAGTCCCTCTCACTGAAGTGATGACGTTCACTGCCTCCAAAGAGACAGAGCACACACAAGTCTGTTAGTTTAGCTGAAGACTCATATTCCCCTTTAATACACAGCACTGAGTAATAAAACAAGGGAAAGTTTATTACCAAAGGACAGAGATTTAGATGATACTAAGCAAGGATAACAGAGAAAGGTCTGGTTACAAGCAAAAAACAAAAAAAACCCACTATTTCTAGCGACTAAAATTTAATTTTATCAAGTTACAATCTTTGTGTAAGCAGGTTTCTCACTTGCATTAAGTTTCCAGCAGCTCTTGTCTTCCAGGACAAGAGGACCCAACTTTCACAGGCCCTTTATGCCCCCTCAGTGATGAATAACTAAAATGTCTCTCTGCTCCCCGGATGTTCCCCAAAGTCCAATGTCTCTGCCTCCCAGCCAGGAAGGCTCCCTGGGGTGCAGATTCTGTCCCGCAAAGTGGCTGTTAAATGGTCTTCTCCCCTGCTTGTGTAGCCTGATGGCTTTATTTACCTTATATGTAAATGTACTTTCATTTTCCTCTGTTTGCAATTAAGCCAGTCAAATAGATGAATACACATTGTTTTGTCTACGGCAGGCTGGACTTGTGCCCTGCCTCCCAAACACATTTGAAGAACATATTTCCAGCACGTATCTATAACTCTTTGTCCGCAGCCCATACAGACATCACACAATGATTTTCGGGACCAGCATATCACCAGTTTACATAGGATATCATACATGACACCTTGAGATATGTATTATGACAACAGTGTGTTGGGGCAATGAGTGTGTCAGGCCTGATGTGAGTTATAGTATAGGAGGCCCTCTGCTGGGCTCCCAGGGTCACATATACATTTAGCCATATTAAAACGTGTATTGTTTGCTTGCATTGCTTAACAAGTGATCCATTTTGCTCTGTATCGGTGACCTCTCCTCTTCATTATTTAGCAACATTCCAACTTTTGTATCATTTGCAAACTTTATCAGTGATGATTTTATCTTTTCTTCCAACTCATTACTAAAAATATAAAATTACTGTTAAATGTTACTCCTGGGAGGTAACTACATATTAGATCTGAGAAACACAGGCGTCGACTTTTGTTTTTCCTGGTGGGTGCTCTGCTCTTTACCCTCCCTGTCATGTGAGCGGCAGGCAGGACCTCAGGGGGATGAGGCCTAGCAGTGGGCGGGGCCTCAGGGCAGAGCATTGGGTGTGGCCTCGGGGTGTAGTGCAGGCGGAGTGAGGGTAGGGCTTCAGGCGGAGTGTGGTTGGAGCGAGGGCAGGGCTGCGGTCCGGGTGCCAGTGCCCACAAAAGATTAATTTGGCCCTGCAGGTGCTGAGCACCCCCTATTTTTTTTCCGGAGGGTGCTTGAGCCCTGGAGCACCCTCGGAATTGGTGCCTGTGCTGAGAAAATAATTCAAAGCAAAAGTTGTATTCGATCAATTTGGTCTTTCTCCCTTTAAAGAATTTTCTCAAGTTTATTTGTTGTTCAGTAAAATTTTTCATGAATCTTGTTTGCTTTGTGTTAGAGTTGGTTGGAACATTTTTGATTAAATGTCTTTTCAGCCCTATATGCTGTTTCATGAAAGCCAAAATATTTCGTGGAGACGTATCAGTTTTGACAAAGTTTTTGACTAGAAGGTTTCTAAGGTTCAGGGGTCTCTGGTCACTTCTGACCAGAGAGGTATTGAAAATCTGACCTTTACAATCCAAAAACCTGACCTTTGCTATCTGAAAATGGATGTTTTGAGACAATTCTGATTCATGAAAATGGTTTTGTTGCCGTTCCAGTGAGGAATGAAAACAAATTTTGAAACCTCAAAGCTGCTGGGAAATGGAACTGTTGTCCTCTGGCCAGCTCTATTCTGTGGCTTGCTCTTTGATCCATGTTCCTTAATTCTTACTGGCCACATAAATCATATAAGACTGGTTCTAGCCATCTATCAGTTATATCCTGTGGTTTCTAGCCATCTAACCTGCCTAGCCATTATCAGATGGTGGTTTTCTGTAATTGTTACTTAGAGAGTGGTGAAGCTCTCTCAAAATCAGTAATACTCGGACCAAGGCTCAAGGGAGGGAAGTGTCTCTTTAATGTGTCTCCTGCGGCTCTTTGCAGCACATGATATTAAAACATTGTGTGATTTAATTATTAATCAATCACAGTTATTAACCAATCAGGATGTTTTTATTACATTATTAACCAATTAAGTTATTAACGTGCACTAAATTATTAACTAATGTACTGTGATAATTTTATATATATATATATATATATATATATATATATATATATATATATACACACACACACACACACACACACAATATTTCCCCCTCATACTGTTTAAAGATGAATATATAGTACTATAGTAAATGAAACAATGAATTCACACTACTGTGTCTATTTTGGGTAATGTTGATCACTAATTTGGCTCCTGAACCTCTGAGGTCTGAGTATCACGGATCTAAGTACTATGTTCATAGATGGTATGATCCAAAGACCACTGGAAAGAGTCCCATTGAGTTCATGGGTTTTGGATCAGGCCTATTAATAAAATACAAAAACAGGATGCAAACCCAGCCACACAAATTCATGTAAAAACTGGAATGAATATGCAAAAATTGTCCCCCAGTATTTGCCCTGCTATACATAGATATTATCATCCCTAGTTTTGGGAAACTGAGGCACAGAGAGGGTAAGTGACTCATCCTTTATCAAACAGTAAGTTTGGGAAGAAACCCAGGAACAGAATCTAGGAGTCCTGAGGCCCAGTCAACACCAGTACTCATTAGACCACACTGCCTATATAGGAAATTGACATAAATTACACTGATCCTAGGCCATGGAAGTCAGTGGTAGTTTTGCCATTGACTTCAGCTGGAGCTGGACTGGGAACAATGTGAGTGTGTTTTAATATAGACTCACTATTTTTATCTGCGGCTACTGCGTCGTAAATATTAATACACCAGAAAGTTTTGTTACCCTAACTTGTGTTCAGGTATAGTTACTTTTTGCTCTACTGTATGCTTCGGGGCGGGGATGGGAATGTATTGTACCGATTTTAAACGCAACCTAATACTGCTTAAGAAAAGTCAACTTGGCAAGCTTGGGTCTGGAAGCTCCTTTTATCTGTCATCCATTGTGTAGGTACAATATGAGAATAATACCAACCCACCACTAAAACAGTGGTGGACTTGTGTACTTCTAAGAAATCCCTGCCTAGCCAACCGTAATGGGAAAGGGGAAAGAGAAAGAGACTTGTAAATATTTTAACCAGATTAGCAACCGCCGTCGAGGTGTTTCTGGGATCAACGTCTAGGAGAAGCACCATATTCAACTTCTACAATCGAAACAGCAGCAGATGAAAGGGGAACCTGTCATCAACTCTTCCACCTAATTGGTTTAGTATGATCAGCTATGCATGATAACAGCAGTCCGCATTAGTGCCAGGCAGAAGAGTAACGTACAATGGGTAATAAATGCTAACAGATCTTAGCCAGATGGTTGTAACAGATCGTATCTTTGCAACAGATTTCGTAGCCCAGGCATTTCTTATTATCTCTTATTTGGATTATGGCACGGCCTAGTAGCCCAGTTAGAGATGATTACGCTAGGTACTGCACATGCACACGGCTGCAAGAGCTCAAAACTGGAAATAGACGTGACCGACAAGGGGTGGGTCTGAAAACATAGGCAGGGAGAAGGGAAAGCGTCTTGCTCAAGGTCACACAGCAGGATAGTGAAAAAGTAAGGAAAAGAAGCCAAGTCTCCCGGCTCCCCATCCAGTGCCCTATCCTCTAGACCAGGAGTGGGCAAACTTTTTGGCCCGAGGTCCACATCTGGGCATGGAAATTGTATGGCGGACCATGAATGCTCAAGAAATTGGGGGTTGGGGTTCAGGAGGGGGTGAAGGCTCTGGCTGGGGGTGCGGGCTCTGGGGCCAGAAATGAGGAGTTCACGGTGTGGGAGGGGGCTCCAGGCTGGGGCAGGGGGTTGGGGGGTGGGGGGTGGGTGAGGGCTCTGGCTGGGGGTGCGGGCTCTAGGGTGGGGCTGGGGATGAGAGGTTCGGGGTGCAGGAGGGTGCTCCGAGCTGAGACCGAGGGATTTGGAGGGCGGGAGGGGGATCAGGACTGGGGCAGGGGCGTGGGAGGGGATCGGGGTGCAGGCTCCGTGTGGCGCTTACCTCAAGCAGCTCATGGAAGCAGCAGCATATCCCTCCTCCAGCTCCTAGGTGGAGGCGCGGCCAGTCGGCTCTGCACGCTGCCCCGTCCGCAGATGCTGTCCCAGTCAATGGGAGCTGCGGGGGTGGCGCTTGGGGCAGGGACAGCGTGCGGAGCCCCCTGGCTGCCCCTACATGAAGAAGCCGGAGCGGGGGGACATGCCCCTGCTTCCTGGAGCTACACGGAGCCACGGCATGCGCTGAGCGGGGCAAGCCACCGACCCCACTCCCTGGCTGGAGCGCCAGAGCGGGACAAGCCCCAGACCCCGCTCTCCGGCGGGAGCTCAAGGGCCGGATTAAAATGTTTGAAGGGCCGGATGTGGCCCCTGGGCCATAGATTGCCCACCCCTGCTCTAGACGATGCTGTTGCTTCTTAGCTGTACAGACTATACAAGGATAGAAGCTGTAATATGGATGGCTAGGTGGATATCCCTGGATCTATGAGATACTCTTATGGAGGGGAGATGGAAAGGGACTCAGCTGCCTCCCTTCCCTGCCCCTAGACATTGAGGAGATCTCTCTGCTCGTACGTGATTGTGAAGGGAGTGGTTGGGATGCGGGCGGTAGTGGGGGACAGGCCTGACAGACCTCAGCCTGGGTCTGGGTTATGTTTCTGTGCCCCCAACCCTGTGCGGGGGTGAGGACCTGCATTTTAGGTCTGCTGCTGGCTGCAGAAGGAGTGGGGGTGCGGTGAGGCAGAGGAGGGGAGTGCCAGAAACCCACAGCCAATGCACGGGATCTGCCATGTTTGGGAGCTACCACCATGGCCTGTTCCACAACGGGGTCAGCGCCACTCTCCCATCACCCCCGTGAGCTAACGAAGCAGCATGCAGTAGATAACTCCCCGTGTACAGATGGGGAAAGTGAGGCGAAAATCAAACAGCAAGCCGACGGCAGAACTGGGGGCAAAATCCAGGTGTCTCTCCCGCTCCCCCAAACCACTACACAAGGCTCTACTCAATCCGAAATCAGTTACTCATTTAAATCCTGCTCTTTGAGCAGCCTCAGCCCTGCATCGGTATTATACCTTGTCCTTAGATACATGAAGAATGAATGTACTAAGAAAACAGTTGCCAACTTCGGAAAACCCAACTATCTCCCTATACAAAGGCCTTTCAAAAACGACTTGTGCCGGATTGGCAGCCCTGGGAGAGAGAGATCCTTTATTTATCCACAGAACAAACACAGCATGGGTAGCCAGGAGCGCTTTCCCCCTCCTGGCAAGGCGCCCCCGTGCTGAGCTGCAGGGACCACCTCTGAGGATGAGAAGGGAGTTCTGTCTCCCTGCCCAGTTCAGATCTCCGTCCCCTTTCTGGTGCCAGCCTGAGTGCCAACCGCAGAGATGGGCTTTGTGCCGTCTGCTTCCTACCAGCCCTGCATTGACGAGGCTGGCGTCTCCAAATGAGGGAGGCAATGTTCAACAAGGCGCTATGGGTGGAAAGGTCCCTGAAATGGACGTGTGCTGCAAAATACCTTTCCCTGCCCGAGTTCAAAGATACATTTCAGCTGTCTACTTACTGTTCCAGTCTGCTGAAAGCTCACGCTCTCTCTGAGGGCGCCTTCTTGCCCCGATGGCATCATGGCCAAAAAAAAATAATAATAATTAAGGCTCTTGTGGCTGGAACTGAGCTGTCAGGAAGAGGGAGAACTCGACTGAAGGCATTTTGCAATCATGGGATTCCACCCTCCCGCCCCCCGGCTCTCCTGCCTTATTAGAGAAAGAGAAATACAACAAAATAAAAATATCTATTTGTCAACGACTTTTGTTTCCTTCCAGCAGGTTCTTCAGCTTCGGCAGCAATGCCAGCACGCTACGTGTTTTTACGATTCTTGCTCGTACTTTTCTATTCTTGTGAGATGGAGCTTAGCATCCGACACTATGCACACCGTAGGAAATCCTAAACTAGAGAGGCAATGGAGCCCAGTGGATAAGGCACTGGATCCAACTCCAGAATATATATGCTTTATTCCCAGCTCTGCTACTGCCCTTCTGGGTGACCTAGGGCAAGCCACTCCCCCCCCCATGCCTCAGTTTCCCCATCTATCAAATGCAGATAATGACATTGCACTCACGTGTAAAGCACTTGGAAATCAATGGGTGAACAGTGCTATAAGAGAGCTAGGCATTATTATTATGTACCGAGGCAGCAGGCTAAATACTGGGAGGGATAGCTCAGTGGTTTGAGCATTGACCTGCTAAAACCACGGTTGTGAGTTCAATCCTTGAGGGGGGCCATTTAGGGATCTGGGGCAAAAATCTGTCTGGGGGCTGGTCCTGCCTTGAGCAGGGGGTTGGACTAGATAACCTCCTGAGGTCTTTTCCAACCCTGATGGTCTATGCTTCATTATTGGGTTTCCTCCTTATGGATGCTGGACCTACCACATTTCATTTTCTCCCATGTGCAGCACTGTCCTGGCTGCACATTTCAATCAGTCCAAGATAACAACACCGTATAGATTCTGGAGCATTTTCAAGTGTCGTGCTTTAAACAGAAAGCTCATTTAAACTTCATCTAAGCAGGCCTGGTGGTCCTCTATAATAATGCCTACCTAGCTCTTATATAGCCTCCTAATATCTATAGATATCGATAATATTTTACATTCCTATAACTCCTTCTAACCAAAGATCTCAGAGTGAAAAACTGAACTAGGTAGGTTAATATCATCCTCCCCAGTTTACAGCTGGGTACACTGAGGCCAGGCACTTTTGCGGACACTTCTCCAATTTGTGGTGGAGCTGAGACGAGCACTCCGCTCTCCTTCACCCCAGTCCCGAGCTTTAACCATCAGACAATAGTTCATCTCTTCTCAAAATGAACATTTCCTGCTGGGTTCTAAAAGTATTTCACCGCTTCCCCAGCTTTCTGCATACACAGACAGAGACTCTTTGTCCCTCCACGGGCCTGATCCTGAGAGCTGTTGAGCACCCTCTGTTCCCATTAAGTTAGGGAGCCAGCAAAGCAGTGTGGCCTAGTGGACGAAGCACCAGCTTGGGACTCAGGAGACCTGGGTGCTAGTCTCCATTCTGCCGCTGGGTGACCTGGGACAAGTCATACCCTATGCCTCAGTTTCCCCAGCTGTAAAATGGGGGCTAATGATACTCACCTCCTTTGTAAAGTGTTTTGAAATCTCTGGATGATAAGAGCTAAGTGTTATTATTATTATTATTATTCATTTCAACTGGACTTACAGGTATCCTGCAAAGGGAAGATTGGAACCAAAGGCCTCAACCATGGGAATTACAGGGAGGCCTGTATCCATTTAATCTCCGGTGTCACAAGGAAAACTCGGAGTGTGCCTACACTGCAAGAAACACACTGCATCAGTGAGTCTCAGACCCAGGTCACCTGCCTCGGGCTTGCAGGACTCGTGCTACGGGGCTAAAAATCGCCGTGCAGACTTTGCTGCTTAGGCTGGGGCCTGGGCTCTGAGACCCACCCCCTTGCCTGGTATGAGCGCCTTGGCTCCAGCCCCAGAGGGAACATGTACCCTGCTAGCCCTGCAGCGTGAACCCCACGAGCCTGAGTCAGTTGATTCTGGTTCTGAGACTCTGTGCCGCAGGGGTGGTTGTACTGTGCCGCCGTACCCTATGATACGTTGCTATTGATCGCATCCCCTTAATCAAACAGTTTCATTGATAACTATGCTGGAGTGAGGCTACCATTTGAGTAGCGGTCCCAGTATCCCCAACACCAAATATTAACAAAATCATGACTCAGGCCCCCCAAAATCATGAGACTGGCTTAAAAGCCATGAGATTTTTTCAAATGTACATTCTGCGTTCTCTTTGCTTCCTGGTTCCTAAATCTTCAGGCCGGGTCATATTTTTAGTCTTTGCTTTACAGCCGTGAGGGCTAGAAATGAAAGCAGAGATTCTCACATAATCACATGACTCTAGGAGCTGGGACTTTAAGAACAACCCCAAATATTGCAAGGGTGGGCAAGAATGCACTCCTTTTGTGGCTTATTAGCCAATGAACAGGCCAGATCAATTATCGGTAACTAGCCCAACTGCATCCCTGGATCCAATCCCCTCCTCAACCGTTGATGGAGTTCAGATTCAGATCCAAACCTAGCTCCGTAATTCACAGCTCTCACACTCTTCCAATCTGTGAAAACAAGGGGGATGCCTTCAGTCTGCCAGATGCTTTTTTTGGAATAAACTTTTGCCAACAATTTTTTTTTTTTAAATCAAGCCCTTAAAACAGAGCTCCCAGTGCAAATTTCCGGGTGCTTGTTCGACCTCCTTAACACAAATCCAAATGAAAGTGCTTTTCCCATTGTCCTGCTCCAGTGGAAGAATGCTAAAAAGGCTGGTGGTTACAAAGTATCAATGGCTTGCTGAAGGAAGGGAGTTAGTATCCCAGGCTGTTCCACCCGATATGGTGAGAACGCCTTTTACCGCCGAGGTTCTGAAAGGGGGGCGCAGAGCATTTCTAAACCCCGACAAATTGTTCTTTTCAGCCATTCACTTCCAGCGGACATTTATCCGAGATGAAGACTGAAAACATGGAGCTTGATTTTCAAGGGGCGCCGGACAATCACAGCTCCTGCTGAAGTCAAGGGGAGCTAGAGGTGCCCTCAGCTCCTTTGAAAATCAGTCCATTGTCTTTTGAAAGGACCAGCCCACCTGATTGTGTGGGCCAACAAATAGTTGTTCCTGCAATTTTACTGAAAGCACAATCTATGGAACGTAGACATGTGACAGCGTAAGTTGCGGTCTCATTCAGGTAGTTAGACATCTAAGTGCTAGGAACTGCACCAGCAAAAGTGAAGGATGCTTCTAAAAACCCAGTGCTCTCCACAAGACCTTTGGAAGGCAACGCCACCACCCAAGAAGCTACGGCTGATTACAATCTACCTGTAGAGAAACTGGGCAGACTTGGTGCCTTCTTGTGAGCCAGGGGCCCTGCTAGGCCCTTGCTAAAATCTGCTATGGCCTGGGTCCACTCCAATATCATCAGAGAGCTTTTCAGGCATAAGGGACCGGGTGAACACTGCAGGGCCAGATCAGTATGGTTCTGTAGAACGATACCACCGCTCATTGCAAGAAAAAAGCATCGCTACCATGTCCTAGGAAGGAAAAGCTACTGTTTGCTGTTCAAATCAGGAGTCACCTCTGGCCACAGGTCAATGAGGAAGGGAAACTTTTAGTATAAAAGGATATGGACTTTGGAGATTTTCATTTACAAATAGTGTTTACCAGGTTCACACACACACCCCAATGATGGGTGAACTACAAAGGGTTCCATTCAGTTTGGATAAGCGTAGGAAGGCTGGGGCCTATCTGGAGCTTAGCCAAAGATTATACACATCTCTTTAGTCTAGAACAAAGCTTTCCTGCAAGATTTCCACTGCATCCTGGTGTCCGTACTAAATATCATTCCTTGTTAAAAACATTGATCAGCTGCCTCTGGATGGATGTCTAAGCCCGTGTAAGACACCAATGCAAAATATTCAACTCAAATTTATGAATGAGGCCAAAATATACAGGGCACTAAAGCTCGAGGGTGTGCATCACGAGGGAAAAGGATTGCCCCACATCCAGACCAATGGACAAAAGGCATTTGTTCCCAGCTGATGCAAATAGTGATGAGAAGATGGTAACAAACAAAACTTCAAAGGCTCACTTGTGAGCTGGCTTTGTGCTAATGCTGGTCACTTTTTTTTTTTTTTTGACAGAGTGGTTTTCCATTGGAAAATGTATTTTTCTCAAATTGAAACATTTCACGGGACCACCTCCATTATGACAACGTTTTCCATCTGAAAGCATTCAAACAAATTGTTTCAACCTTCTCCTTCCGTTTTGTTGAGGTCAAACCGTTTTCTCTCGTTTCATTTTGCTTGGACTTTTATATTGTATCAACATATTGGTTTTAATGTTCCATTTTCTATCTTTCGTTTAATATCCAACACGTGCGTTTGATTGAATATTTTCTAGTCGATGCTCACATTTTGACCCGAGCAAAATGAAACAATTCCACATGATCAAAACGGAATTTCCGTTGCAAAATTTCAACTTTTCATTCCCATCCGGAACAAAACAAACTTTGAAATGTCAGAACGTCCCGGGGTATGGAAATGGTGTTTTCTGACAAAATCTACACGGTGCAGCAGAGCAAAATGGCAGACGAATCACCCTCACTTTTCTGTGTAGGCTCCCTTCATCAGGAGAAAAATTTGAGACACCACTATTTTCCCATCCTGGCAGTGCAGCTCAGCTGGAGTGAAGCGGGAAGCAAGCTGTGCCAGGAAAAGTTCTGGTACAGGTTCCTTCTCCCTTGGAACAAAAGAGAAGCAGGGACTGAATTATGCCACTGAGTTATAATTCCATCACAGCTCTGCCCCTGGGGCACCTGGCAATCTACCCTGAGTAATCTGAGCACTACGAGAACAAAAAAGGCCCCCCAAATGCAAGTCGATACAGCTAAATCCAGGGAAGAAGAGAGCATTGTCCACTGGGTGTTTGCCTTATTATAATGTAGTATATGGGCCTATGGGCTATGGTGATGGGCACCCTGTACATTGGTTAGACAGACCGACGCCTGTCAAAATAAACAGGACCCGCATTGTACTCTAAAGGCATCTAGGGATTCATCCACCGTCGTGGTATTTCCACTCCCAGTCGAACAAGCAGCACAAAAATTTAAACCACCAGACAAAAAAGTAGCCAAACTTTTCCCCCTGCAAACCAAAGCTGGGATACGGTTCAAGTTTGGGGTAGAGATTTGGGTTGAGTATTTGTAAGCTGGTTTACCCATTCCTAGCTCTCACACCTCCCGCACCCCCCAAAAAAAACCATTAATACAGAACTATCTTTTAATGCAATCAAAAGCCACTTCCAATGAAAGAGGCTTCAATAGCCTATTATCGGCATTGTGTTTGTTTTTCGATATTGACGGTGTGTGTAATATAATCCTTGTTTATGATAATTGATTTTCCTTGGACTGCCTTGCTGGGGATAATATGCACACTTTTTACACTCCTTTTAAAGATCAAATGGCATTTAGGCCTGGCGATTTGAATCTGAGTTGGCCAGAGCATTTAATACAATAAGAGTGAGCTTAAGGGAAAGCAGTTAAACCCTTGATATTTTTCTTATTGCATAGCCTGAAAAACCTTGAATTGAGAGGGAAGTTTGCATCTATTTTCTCATCGTCTATTTTAAAGGCTGTCAGAGTTGGTTAGTCTCTCTCAAAATTAGTCCTTTGGATCATCTTCTTACTAAAAACAAAATCTGAGCTTTTTTTTTTTTAAGCGATAGCGGATTAGGGCAAGAAGCTTTGTTTAGCTAAAGCGAGGGATTAGAGGAGATTTGCCCCCATAAAGTTGTGGTTTGATGGTGCTTTTATCCCTGGATGTTGCTAAAGCTGTGTTGCTTCAGGATTAGGAGCATACAAAGAGTCTCCTTGTGCTGTTTCACAGCCCAGAGAAGGAAGGGGGGAGAGGCCGAGACGGGGGTACGCAGGGAAGAGAATTGGGATTCCTTGGTCACAGAAATCCAAAGTTTAAATCCACTGACACAAACGTCGCCGGACACGTCGTGAATGCAAGATTTCCAAGACTTCCAGTGGGAATGCTGGATGGCAGAGCTGAAGGGGGTTGATTTCAAGGTGGCGAGAACCACCATTTCCCGGACTCACTTTCCTCCCTAAAAGACTGGCTTGGAGCAAAGAGAGTAAAGAAACGCCAAGACCCCAGCATGGTTCGGGCATTGCTGCTGCAGAACAATGCAGCAGGCTGGGGAGCCACCAAGACCCTATGCCATCTAATCACGTCAACTGAAACGTTATAGGCGCTGGCTGATGAAATGGAAGGTGCAGTGTCACTGAGAACCAGCCATGGCAAATTCTAATAGAGGGAGACAAGAATGGTTGATTAACAGACATAGCAGCCAAAGACACTAATTCTCCTCTGTCTTGCATCTTGGGGAGTCACTTAGACCTGTGTGAGATGGGCGTGAGACAACTCCAAGCTGACTCAGTAACACTTCCATACCCTCTTTGCATAGGTATAAATGATTCCATAAAGTACAAGGCAGGAAAGATCTCTGCCTTAGCTATCTAAGGCCCCAATCTGGCAAAGACGTATATGCATGCTTCACTTTGCACATGTGAGTAGCTCCACGGAAGTCAATGGGTGAAATCCTGGTTCTGTTGCAGTCCCTGGCAAAACTCCCACTGACTTAACTGAAGCCAGGATTCCACCCAAGGGGTCTACTAACCTGCGTAAAGTTAAGCATGTGAAGAAGGCTTTGTAGGATCAGGGCCTAAGCTCTGAGCACAGTTTTGCAGACAGCCTAGGAGATCAGAGACACGTCTCATTTCTCCCTCCCAAGGCTCCAGGGCATACGTGCGTTTTCCTCTGCGCTTTTGTTTTTTGAAAGGTGTCACTACTGGGGAAGTGACTTTTATCTAAAAGTCACTGTGAGCAGTCAGCTGTGATGGCTTTAAAGTGCTACCCACCCATAAGTGCAAAGTATCACTGAGGCTGAACAGAACCCAGGAGCGCCTGGAATCCAACCCTGGAAGAACTCTCCAATGAAGAGAGTTTGAAAAGACTGGAATTGTTTCCCTGAGAGAGGAGACACATCCATAGACACATAGATCTAAAAGCCAAGAGGAACTATTGTGATCACCTACTCTGGCTTCCTGTACAATGCAGCCCAGAGAATTTCACCCCGTAGAAAAAAAAAAAAAAAAGACATGATAAAAAAGTCTACAGAATAATGAATGGTCTAGAGAAGGTAGATAAGAAACTTCTCTTACCTTCACTTCATAACCCAAGAGCAAAGGGACATTCAATAAACGTTAAAAACTGATAGCAGGAAATACTTTTTCACAAAACACAACATTAGCTTGTGGAACCCATTGCTCCAGGACTTCACTCCAGGACTCTCCCTCAGGCACCGGTTCCCGGGCAATGGGAGTGCGGAGCCGGTGCTCCGGGTGGGGGCAGCACACAGAGCCCTGTGGGGCCCCCCCCCGCCTAGGAGCCGGACCTGCTGGCCACTTCCAGGGTGCAGCACGGAGCCAGGACAGGTAGGGACTAGCCTGCCTTAGCTCCGCAGCACCGCCAAACGGGCTTTTAACGGCCTGGTCGGCGATGCTGACCGGAGCCGCCAAGGTCCCTTTTCTACTGGGTGTTCCAGTCGAAACCCAAAACCTAGTCACCCTAACTGCAGGGCTCCTTGCACTTTCCTCTAAAGCAACTGTTGCTAGCCCATGTCCAAGGCAGGATCCTGGACAGAATGGATCCACGGTCTAACTCAATTCCCACAATCCTATGCCTAAATTGCTAGACCGCGTGGCCTTGGGAAGAAGCAGAAATGGCTCTTCCACTCCAGCAGCTTTTCAAAATTCTCCCACGGGGGTGTCCCTGTGTGAAAAAGTTCTTGCCCAGACTTCACTGCAGAGAAACTACAGGTCCCAGCATGCAATGCTCCATCCAGGGAGGTGGAGCCTAGGATGATGGGATCTGGGCACACTCGGAGTCGCTCCCCTTGCAGATCAGTCTTTGAAAAACCCATTCCCTTTCTTCTCCCCTGTACACTGCCCAGGTTTCAGATTAGCCTCTCCTTATTTCATCATAGTCAGGGCATCACCTCTTCCTCCCAGGTAGCTGTGGCATCTGTCAGAATATTAACTACATTCCCAGTGGGACTCGGGACACAAAACAAACTGAGCAACATTACTGCCTTCTTACAGGTGGGACAAAGTCCTTCCATATTTGGGGTGATGTTCTCCAAATAATTTTTTTTTTTTAATTCTCCAGCTGGGAAGGACGCACATTCCATTTATGAGCCATCAAGAAAAAAAAAATCTTTTTGTGATCAAGGGTTTTGTGAAACAGGGATTTCCAGGCAAATGTCAAGTGTGTGTTTGGGGGGGGCTGTGTCTGTTCTCCCCCCTCCCCACCTCAGTACTGTGTATGACTCTATCCTCTACATCACAAAGAGTTATGGGCCGGCATAGCAAGGTGGGAATAGACCCTGTTCGGTTTGATTCACAGGTCGATCTGTTGGAATTCGTACACATCTGTGTCATAAAACGGTCGTATAGCCACACGGCTTGCTGAGCTCCCACAGCGGTAAGAAAGCACTGGCAGTACAGAAGGACAAGGTCAAATGTAACTTTGAGCTGTTTTTTAAATGTATGCTGTATATAAAAGTGTAATCGTTTTTTTTTCAGAAGTAGGGGGAAGAGCAGCATTCGGAGGAAACAGCCAGAAGAATCCAAACAATTTTCTTATAAAAGTGCTTTAAATAATAAATAAAATAATACAATACTAATAATAAAGGAACCAAAACAACATGCCAAGTCGCTACAACACAACACTGATCCTACGCGGAGGCCTCTCTGCCTCACATATCGATGGGTGGCCTTGTTTGTTACACATAGGAGCCTAAATTTTCAGAGATGTGACTAGGGATCTGAAGTGTCTCCAATTTTTGGAGGCCCCACTGGTGACACCTTAATGGAGCTTGATTTTCAAAAAGGCCTGAGCACCGTGTCTCTGAAAATCAGGCTCCTTTCAGGTGTCTCAGGTTGGGCACCCAAAAAACGGAAACACCCACGGTTTGAACATTCCCTGGACACTCTACAGCTCCGCATGCCCTGCGTGGCTCACCCGTGTTCCTAGAGTACACTGTAAAAAACTGGACTGAGTGGTAGAGAGCGGGGGGGGAAACCTACAGAATTCCTACAACACTATTGACATGCAAGTTATTTCCATCCTGAGGCAACTGTAATTTATGTGCCTCCCTTTACTTTATATTTAAAATCTGTTCCTTAAGGGAAAAGTGGTTGAAACTCCATACACCTAGTTCTTGTATGAAAGCTGAGAGAATGCCTTTTTACGGAGAAATGTCTGATCTCCACGGGTTGGGAGTTCATCAGTCTTCTCCTTGTGAATTCATTCCTGTGGATGGATGGATGGATGGATGGATGGATGGATGGATGGATGGATGGGTAGAAAATGTGCCTGTTATGTGACAAAGTCTCATTTTGAATGTGATTTGTACAGGAAGCCAGCGACACTGAAGGTGTCTGGATCCACCAAGAAGTAGCCTGAACAACGAACACCACAGTTAAGAGTCCGTAGAACGTTTTAAAAATTGGTTTTGTTTTTAGCACAATGGCATCCCTCCTGGTTCCTAACTAGGACATCTACTACAGCACTACAAATACACAGTAAATAACAATAATAGTGAACTGAAGTGCACCATAGACCATGTGCAAATAGCAGAGAGGAGCTCAGTCCTGACTACATGCAAGACCTTTGGGGAAGCTTAGGTCAGGATGCACCAATATTGCTGCCCTTGACTATGGTCTGTGTATTTAACTGCACTGCCCCATGAGCACTCAGGAAGTCACAGTTCCCTTCCTTTGCCCACCTTGCCCTACTGGGGTGGTAATTTGCGGCTGGTTTATACCAACAGTGAGTCCCCCACCCTTCCCCATCAACGTAACTCAGCTGCACTGACCTGCCATTAGAGAAAGGATGGATCCAAAGTGACACCTAATCCCTGCCCCACTCCAGGGAGGGAGTGATCTTGTAAACAGCCTGCCTCCCCTGTATTGGACTGTATTCGTACATAGCATGTCTTTACAAAGGACACTGCTTAGGAGAACAGATACCAGCTCACCAAGAGCCAGTCAGTCTAGTTTGACCATAATCATTACTCCACTGTGTAGGAAAAGTCCCTCTTTCTTGTGTTGATATCATTAGTCTGCAAGCCTTGCCAACCCTGTAGTGAGCAAGGTTGGCCGCTAACATTTGCTTTGATTTCTATGCAAGGACTGGCCTATACTGAAGGGTTTTACCAGTTTAACTATGTCAATTAGGGCTGTGAATTTCTACCAAAAATAGTTATACCAGGTGTGAACCAGGCCAGTGAGGGGCTGGGTCACCACCTGCCCTGCAACCCTGGGTGCCTCATAATGCTTTCTTGTTGTAGCTCCCAACCTAGGCTGCCCACAAACAGCAGGCAGGTCACACCCTGAATGGCTGTGTATAGCCACAACCCTGGTCCAGCAACTCTGATCCCAGCAGCCTGTCAGCAACACTCCAGTCACACTCTGGCCTCCACCATCCTCGGTTACCTCTTGCAGGGTGACCCCAACGTGCTCCCAATCCCGAATTCTCCCCAAAATGTGTGTTCTGCGCTGTCCGGGCCCCTCCAGGGCAGTTATCATAGAATCATAGAATATCAGGGTTGGAAGGGACCTCTGGAGGTCATCTAGTCCAACCCCCTGCTCAAAGCAGGACCAATTCCCAACTAAATCATCCCAGCCAGGGCTTTGTCAAGCCGGGCCTTAAAAACCTCCAAGGAAGGAGATTCCAGTTCAGTATTAGAGGTCTATGGTCTTGTAAGGGGTGAATATTCCACCGTTTGCAACTTTCACTGGAGTTACTCAAACAGTTCAGTTTAACCACAACACTGAATTAGTTTTGATTAAAAAATAAAACAAGTTTATTGAACAACTAAGAGAGAGATTTGTAGTGAAGACAAGTCTTAAGGTCAGAAATGGTTGCAAGAAAAATAAAGATAAAACTCTTCCTGGCAGCTAAAATTCAACAAAGTAGACCTGAGTCAAGGTAAAACCCTTACCACTTGTTCCCAGCAATAGGGCTGAACATATTCTCTAGGTCAGGGTTCCCCAACTCCTTCCAAAATCAGAGGGCTGGCTCCTTCATCTTTTTAGGTGAGAGGGGAAGGGAATACTTTGGGGGTTTTGGCCTCTCACTTTTATAGTCCAGTCACCCTCTGAAATGTATTTTCCTGAAGGTTACCTTTAGATAAAGTTCAGTCCAGCTGTGAGGACAGAGACATGGAGTTTCATAGAATCATAAGCTAGCAGGGTTGGAAGGGATCTCAGGAGGTCATCTAGTCCAACCCCCTGCTCAAAGCAGGGCCAATCCCCAGACAGATTTTTGCCCCAGATCCCTAAATAGCCCTCTCAAGGACTGAACTCACAACCTTGGGTTTAGCAGGCCAATGCTCAAACCACTGAGCTATCCCACCCCTACTGATGAAAGAGGTTCCCTGTTATTTGCTCAAATGCAGATGGATCTGTTCTTCCCACCCCCACTTCCTTGCCAAAATATAGCCACTTGACAAGTGATTGCCAATCAACTTTGATGACACCTGGCTAGAGGTGCCAGCTTGTCCTTTGCCTTTGACAAACTGATTTATCCCCTCCCCAGGCTTGTCTGGTAAACACATGTCAGTCATAATTTCAGCTTATGTTCCTAACTTTACATACATTGCACCATGGTATTATTGACCAGTGAATTCTTAGTTTTCCAATTATACCTGACAAGGCATATTTTGTACAAAGATCATTGCAGTTGTGTGTAGGGTGTGAATACAAGGCTGCATTTGGTCACACTATACTTAAGAGCTTTACCAATACAACGATGTCAGTTAGGGGTGAGAATTTCCACCAATATAGTTATACCAGTGCAACTCATAGAGTGGACACAGTTATACTGGTATAAAGGTGCCTTCATACCTGTATGTCTTATTCCTTTTCCTGAACGGGACTACGCTACAACAACATGAGGTCTTTTATACCAATACCACTTGAACTCCAGTGCTCCAAAGAGCTTACAATCAAAAGGGTTGTCCACCGCAGATAGTTTTGCCAGTATAATTCACATGGCAAAACCTTCTACAGTAGACAACCTCTTTGATTAGAAGCTCTTTAGGGTAGGAACTGTATTTTTGTGCTGTGTTTGTACAGAACCAAGTCCATGACTTTGGCCTTTAGGTGTTACCCCAATAAAAGAATCACAATAATTACTATATTCAAACCAAATGAAGACTAAGTCTATCCAACATCATAGATTCATAGATTCCAAGGCCATTGTGATCCTCTAGTTTGACTTCTTGTATATCACAGACCAGAGAACTACCCCAAAATAATTCCAAGAACAGATCTTTTAGAAAAACTTCCGATCTGGATTTTAAAATGGTCAGTGATGGAGAATCAACCCCGATCCTTGGTAAATTGTTTCAATGGTTAATTACCCTCACTGTCAAAACTTTGCACCTTATTTCCAATCTGAATTTGTCTAGCTTCAACTTCCAGCCATTGGATTGTGTTAGACCTTCCTCTGCTAGACTGAAGAGCCCATGATTAAATATTTGTTCCCCATGTAGATATCCATAGACCACGATCACGTCACCTTGAATTTCTCTTAGTTAAGCTAAATAGATTGAGTTCTTTGAGTCTATCATCTTGGTGAGCTCTGTAGCAATGACCCAATATCCATTTTACCCAGACAGCTCACCACAGCCCTTGTAGCTAACCAGTACAACCAACACTTGAGAAAAGCCATAGACACAGGTGGCTGGTGTGACGTTAACAGAGCCAGACTTCTTCAAACTGATGACAGACGGATAGTCAGATCCCTCAGTGAGCTCTAATTAACAAAGCTCATACTTCAACCTTTATCTGATTGGATGACCATGTTAATTAAACTTGTCACACTCATTGTTCTAGTCTAAACATGCTTAACTCTTCCCATCACTGTTTTATCTTCACACTTTCCACATACTTTAAAATACAAATAACAGCAGTTAGAGGTGAGGAAAATTCAGAATTTCCACAGGAAACTTGGACATTTCAACAACTGCGTTGATCCCAAAACAGGACAAAAAATTGAAATGTCAACATTTTCCATGGAATGCAAATTCTAAAAAAAAATCTGTTTGGAAATGTCGAAACGATGTGTTCAGGATGACATGTGGGGCTAAGCAGAAGGGCTACTCAGGTTGGTAGCACTTGGACTTTTCCATGGGGGCAATGGTTTCATCCCAAATACAAGCTGCATTAAGCAAGCCTGGAGGTCATGAATGCATGGATCACCATGGCCAGGTCTGTGTCCAATAGGATGGGGTTCAGTCTTCTGGCCTGATGGCCATTTTATGCCACTGTGGCTAGTTAGATATCTAATAGCACTGAAGACTCAAAAAGGACCCCAAGACTGTGGGCTCTCAGATGCAGATGTGCTCAATAGTATGGGGGTGGAGGACTTCCTTCTTCCTACCTAGCATCATCTATGCAATGCCTGGGTTCATCTCTAGCTAGCTGTTCTTCACTGGGGGCTGATTTTTCTTTTCTGCTACTAGAGTCTGAATGCCGCTGCTGTGGATAGATGGAGCTGCCTTCGTGGTGTAGGTCACGCAGTTCTCACTAACGTCTCTGCTAATAAAGTGCTTTCATCTGCTATGAATCACGCAGTCTGCCTATATTCCCATCTGTCATAATTACATATTGTTACCTGTTGTTCTAACAATTGGTTGGCATAAGTCGACTATGACAGTGAATAAAACCCAGTGCTAATGTGGAATACAGATGCCATTTATTTCTTCTTTCACGTGCATCTGAAGGCAAACGGCTTTCTTTCCAAGCAGACTTTGCATCAAGCTATGAATAGTTTATTGCACCAAAAGGCTGAAGCATTTTCAACTGACCTTTCTCTTGTGTATTCTGATTTTTCCCTCCCAAACACTACATAATACATGTACACTTCATCTCCCTAAGATTATCTATGATTGATTAAGCTTTGTACCAGCTCTGGCTATTGCAGAAAGAATTATAAATCCGAGATAGCAAACTCATCCTGATTTAGAAAAAGAATCTTTCCTTTATCCTGTATAAATCTTGTGGCTTTTTTTTTTTTAAATAGATGGTTGCAAGAAACTGGGGTCGTGTGACTTGATGATGAACCTCCTAAAAGCCCATCATGTCATCTAAAGTCTCTTTTGCATCAGACGACCTTCAAAACAAATCAGAAGGTAAAAACCCAGCTGGCATAGTGGTCTCATGGACTCCATCAAGAGCTGAATGGCTTTAGAAATGCATTATCAGTCAGCAGCAATTTTTGATTCGTCCCCAGTGTGGAATTGTAGACATGTGCTTCGTAGTGAATCAGAATGTATTCATATTCCAAATGTTGACAGCTACATTTATATTAAGTTGATTCCCCCTCTGAAATTATCACAAGTGTAAAAAATGCTTTCTATAGATAATGCCGGCCTTGACTATATGGTATGTTGGTCTGGGTTTGAAAACTCACATATATTTGAGTTAACAATGGGTTAGGGGGTAGGAGAGAACGGGAAAAGTAGAGTCTATAATTCTTAATCATAGCTTTGCAAGGCTTAGCTGTACTCCCACTGTTGAAAAATGTTTCAAAAAGCAAAATAAATGATCTTCTAGTTACAAAAGTATTGATTTTGCTCACATCCAGTAATAAAGAGCAAGTCACCTGTAGGTAAAACTCTTGTAAAATATATTTTATACTATAATAGTCTGGAGATAGAGTTATATACAGCTGAGAGAAAGAGAGAGATGACAAATCTTTTCTAATAATGTATTGGCTCAACATATTTCATGTCATGCATTACCTACATAAAGTTGGGTTTTTGTTTGTTTGTTTTTTAAACCTTCATAGAAAGAAACTTCAGTAGTGCAGGGTTTATGGAGATTGGTACTTTAGGGTTTTGTTTTGCAAGTGCTGCTGGGTCATAAATTAATACACCAAGGGCCCAATCCTGATTGCACTTGGTGCCAATGTCAAAACACTTACTGACTTCAATGGGGACAAAATCAAGCACCAAAGATTGAAATATATCCATGATGCAGAGGCTCTCGGCACAACTCATGATCCACATTAGGGGAGATCTAGGAGCCGTACCAGGGAAACTGTGTCAGACCCTGTCAGGGTCTCCAAGCTAACCCTAGGGAAGCCAGTGTGGACTGTAGCAGTGATGGCCAAGGGAGGACCCAGCAGCTCCAAGTGAACACAAGAACTGGAGCTGCTAACCAAGCTCAATTCCCTCTCCCCTAGTCCACCCATTGTTCCCACACTTCTCCTCCTGAAAGCCGTGTGTGTGAAGTGGGTTTGACCCAAAGGAAACATATCCATTATTTCACACTAGGGCCTACGTACAGCCCAACTGAAAGCATCGCAACACTCTGCAAGTCATGCCGCTGAGTGCCAGTTACCCTCGGGCCTGATTCAACTCTCAATGACACCGGAGTGACTGCAGATAAATTCCATTGGTTGCCGTGAAATTACTCTAGCTTCCCAGAGCAGAACTTGATCCTACTGGCAGCACTGAAGTCAAAGGCAAAACTCCCAGTGAGATTGAAGAGACCAGAATTTGGTCCAAACTGTTCCGTAAAGATATTGGAGTAAGATGGATAATTCCAGTCTTGATATGTTGGTTAAGGGACAGTTTTTAGTCCCATTGAAGCCAATGACAAAACTCCCATTGACTTCAGTGGGGCAGGGTGGGTAGAATCATAGAATATTAGGGTTGGAAAAGGCCTCAGGAGGTCATCTAGTCCAACCCCCTGCTCAAAGCAGGACCAATTCCCAACTAAATCATCCCAGCCAGGGCTTCATCAAGCCTCAGCTATATTGTGTTGGGTTCGCGTTCATGGGAAGCAGAGCTGCCTTGCCATTTTCACTACCAGCTCTGTAGAGGGGTAAAACATAACGGACAGTAGGTTCTCAACCTGAGAGTCAAAACCGCCCTACTCTTCCCAAAAAAGCAACAAGGAGTCCAGTGGCACCTTAAAGACTAACAGATTTATTTCCCACATTGCTACATGAGAAGGCAGTCAGGTTAGATACTAGCTACATGTGCTGGAGGGAGTCCTGGGATGGCAAAAGGAGAGGAAGCATGGTGTAATGGTTAGGGCAATAGCCTGTGCCTTGGAAGACCAGATTTCAATTCACTGCTCTCCCTGTGCTTCAGGTCCCCATTTTTAAAATAGGGCAACAAACCTACACTGGGGTGTAGCGAGGATAAATTCATCGTGGATTATAAGGCGCTCAGATATTATGGAAATGCGGGCCAGATAAGCAACAGCAAAGGTTGAGAACCACTGTGATATGCAGTGTTGTTGTCGGTGTGCCAGTCCCAGGATTAGAGAGACACAAGGTGGGGGACGCAATATGAATCAATGACTTCTGTTGGTGAAAGAGACAAGCTTTTGAGCTACACAGAGCTCTTCCTCGTGTTTGGGAAAGGTCCTTCGAGTGTCATAGCTCAATACAAGGTAGAACAGATAGTTTGGCAAAAGTAGTTAGCACGTATTCTAAGGGCCCCTTCGAGGTGGTTAATCCATTAACGCTCCTGTAGTCAAAGGACAAAAAGGGGAGTTACTGGGTTACAGATGGTTGTAATAAGCCATAAACTTTGCTAGACACTAAAAATCATGGTCTTCATAGGGATTTGTGGCTTATTACAACAATCTGACAGAAGTTGGTCCAATAAAAGATATTTCCTCACCCACTTTGTCTCTCTAAACCACTGTAATGGACTATTTCCAACTACAAAATATTAGCAGTCCTCTGATGACGATGCTACTTGAAAATCTAAAGATTTCCAGGGGACTTCTCTCTCTGTATTTGTATTTCAGTAGTATTTAAAGGCCCCAGTTAGGATCAAGATCCTATTGTAGTAGGGACTGTATTATATTCACATATGAAGAGACAATCCATGCCAACCAAAAAAATTACAAAATTACAAAAAAATCCTTAACATGGGAATGAATGAGGACTGTCAAATGTTCTCTCTGAATGTGTTCATTTCTTCACAAAAAATGAATGGAAATCACTGTGACAGGTGAAGTTCTAGAACCTAAGACCTATTGCATCATTTCTACAGTGCTGGTGAGTTGAACATGGTGGTTTTTCTGGTGCATGGTGAATATGGCAAAATATTCAATGAATTAAAAGATGCTGTTAGTCCCATGCTCATTTGGGGTCTGAACCAAAGGCCAGTGAAATCAATGGGAGTTTTGTCCATTGAGTTCACTGCCCTTCGTATGAGGTCCTTGATTCAGGCTTAAAAGCCGAGTTCCAAAACTTTTGCATCTAACATAGATGTGCGAGTATGTCGGCTTTATACGCAGGAAGCTGTGAATGAATCTCTCCTCACGCCCTGCCAGTGTGACAGGGCAGCACTTCTGCAGATGGGAAACTGAGGCATGGAGATCACATGACTTGCCCAAGGTCAGTCAGGGAATCTGTGGCAGAGCTGGGAATTCAACCCAGATCCCCTGAGTCTCATTCGAGTACCTGAACCACAAGACCATCTTTCCAAACCGAGAGAAGCTGATCAATACTGCTAGAATACAATAAACATAAGTCAACTGCAACAGGAACTAAACCGGGTGGCAGAGCTGCAAAAGGAAAGACAAGTGAGAGAGTCTGAAATCCTTTGCTATTGAGTTTTACAAAGAAGCAGAGGAGACAGAAAAAATGAAGCATCCAGGGTTATTTTTCCTGCAGTGCATAAGTTATAGAACACAGAAGAAACCGGAATAGTTTATGTCACCCCAGGAACTAGAGAACGGTGCCTAGAAATACCCCCACTCCTGGGTACTTCTGCAGCCTCTTTTCTTTTGATAAGTCTCTTCAATGTGCAAATAACAAAATCTAAATCATCACCCACGTGTATAGCTACCAACCTTTCAAAGAAGTGACTGGGTCATTTTCCAGCAATGAAATGCTTTTCACAAGCCAGCCAGCATCCCACAGTGTTTCCAATGAGCAGAGAGAATATGGAAATCACAGGGAAGACCATGCCATAAAGGAATCTTAGGAAGGCAGGTATATGGATTTGTTCACTGTGGGTTTAAGTAAAAGAGTTGTGAAGCCATAAAGATTTATTTCCCACTAAATTAATCCACGGGTGAATTTCAAACAAAGTTCACCACGGGGACTAGTCATTCAGGCACCAGTTCAGGAAAGTACTTCAGAATGCGCTTAAGTCCATCCCTGTTCAGCAAAGCACATGCTTAACTTTACTCATATGCGCAAGTCCGATTGAACTATGGCATGACTGATGTTTAATACTAGGGTTGGTCAAAAATCTTCCATCTATGCTGCTTCTCAACATAAAATTCATTTTCTGACAAAATAAAATTCTTCACAAAAAGCATCTGCTTCCTGTGGAAAATTATGATTTTTTTGTCAAAAATCCTAAATGGCCCAAAACTGAAACAGATCTCTTTGGAAATGCTGCCAATATGCCTCATGGGAGTTTCAGTTCAGTTGCCTCATATGTCCACATTCTCTTCTATGGGCCAAGATCCCCAGCCAGACTACATCTGCCATACTGCATCATGGCCAGCAACTCCCATGATGCACCAAGAGGGGAGACCATGGTACATCATGGGAGATGTAGTCCTACCAGAGATCCCAACTTATAGAGGAGAATGGGAGCTTGTGGCAACCAAACTACAACTCCCATGATGCACTGCAGCAGCACATTTAAATTAGGGCTATCAAGCAATTTTAAAAATTAATCGCGATTAATCACACAATTAATCGCACTGTTAAACAATAATCGAATACCATTTATTTAAATATTTTTGGATGCTTTCTACATTTTCAAATATATTGATTTTAATTACAACACAGAATACAAAATGTACAGTGCTCACTTTATATTTATTTTTATTACAATATTTGCATTGTAAAAAAACAAAAGAAATAGTATTTTTCAATTCACCCAATACAAGTACTGGAGTGCAATCTCTTTATCATAAAAGTTGAACTTACAAATGTAGAATTATGTACAAAAAAAAATAACTACATTCAAAAATAAAACAATGTAAAACTTTAAAGCCTACAAGTCCACTCAGTCCTACTTCTTGTTCAGCTAATCGCTCAGACAAACAAGTTTGTTTACATTTGCAGGAGATAATGCTGCCCACTTCTTGTTACAATGTCACCTGAAAGTGAGAACAGGCATTTGCATGGCACTGTTGTAGCCAGCGTTGCAAGATATTTATGTGCCAGATATGCTAAAGATGCATATGTCCCTTCATGCTTCAACCACCATTCCAGAGGACATGCGTCCATGCTGATGATGGGTTCTGCTCGATAACGATCCAAAGCAGAGTAGACCGATGCATGTTCATTTTCATCATCTGAGACAGATGCCACCAGCAGAAGGCTGATTTTCCTTTTTGGTGGTTTGGGTTCTGTAGTTTCTGCATTGGAATGTTGCTCTTTTAAGACTTCTGAAAGCATGTTCCACACCTCGTCCCTCTCAGATTTTGGAAGGCACTTCAGATTCTTAAACCTTGAGTCAAGTGGTACCTTCTTTGCGTTTTGTCAAATCTGCTGTGAAAGTGTTCTTAAAACGAACATGTGCTGGGTTATCATCTAAGACTGCTATAACAAGAAATACATGGAAGAATGAGGGTAAAACAGAACAGGAGACATACAATAATCCCCCAAGGAGTTCAGTCACAAATTTAATTAATGCATTATTTTTTTAATGAGCATCATCAGCATGGAAGTATGTCCTCTGGAATGGTGGCCGAAGCATGAAGAGGCATACGAATGTTTAGCATATGTGGCACATAAATACCTTGCAATGAATGCCTGTTCTTACTTTCAGGTGACATTATAAATAAAAAACAGGCAGCAATATCTCCTGTAAATGTAAACAAACTTGTTTGTCTTAGTGATTGGCTGAACAAGAAGTAGGACTGAGTGGACTCGTAGGCTCTAAAGTTTTACATTGTTTTGTTTTTGAGTGCAGTTATATAACAAAAAAAATCTACATTTGTAAGTTGCACTTTCAGGATAAAGAGATTGCACTACAGTACTTGTATGAGATGAATTGAAAAATACTATTTCTTTTGTTTATCATTTTTACAGTGCAAATAATTTTTAATCAAAAATAATATAAAGTGAGCACTGTACACTTTGTATTCTGTGTTGCAATAGAAATCAGTATACTTGAAAATGTAGAAAAACATCCAAAAATATTTAATAAATTTCAATTGGTATTCTATTGTTTAACAGTGCAATTAGTCGCTGTGACGGGTTGGATCACAGAAACCCCCTTGGGAGCTGCCACCTAATGTGCAAAGACTACCCCTGCTTCTGTTTTCCATGCCAGCTCAGGACTCCAGCACCCTGTCTTGCTGAGCCAGACACTCCAGTCTGCTCTCACAAAGACTCAGGGTCTGAATCACTTGTCCCAAAGCTGCAAGTTTACCCAAAAACAGCTCACAGGAGTGTGCTTGTCTTTAGCACTCAGATGCCCAACTCCCAATGGGGTCTAAACCCAGATAAATCCATTTTACCCTGCATAAAGCTTATGCAGGGCAAACTCATAAATTGTTCGCCCTCTATAACACTGATAGAGAGATATGCACAGTTGTTTGCTCCCCCAGGTATTAATACATACTCTGAGTAAATTACTAAATAAAAAGTGATTTTATTAAATACAGACAGTAGGATTTAAGTGGTTCCAAGTAGTAACAGACAGAACAAAGTAAGTCACAAGCAAAATAAAATAAAATGCGCAAATCTATGCCTAATCAAACTGAATACAGATAATCTCACCCTCAGAGATGCTTCAGTAAGTTTTTCTCAGACTGGACACCTTCCAGGCCTGGGCACAATTCTTTCCCCTGGTACAGCTCTTGTTGCAGCTCACGTGATAGCTAGGGGATTCTTCATGATGGCTCCTCCCCCTCTCTGTTCTCTTCCACCCCTTTATATATCTTTTGCATAAGGCGGGAACCCTTTGTCCCTCTGGGTTTCCACCCCACCCCCCCTCACTGGAAAAGCACCAGGTTAAAGATGAATTCCAGTTCAGGTGACATGATCACATGTCACTGCAAGACTTCATTACTCACTTGCCAGTACACACATATACAGGGAGACTCACAGGTAAACAGCCATCTGCAGACAATGGGAGTCATCAAGATTCCAAACCATCATTAATGGCCCACACTTTACATAATTACAATAGGCCCTCAGAGTTACATTTTATATTTCTAGTTTTAGATACAAGAGTGGTACATTTCTACAAATAGGATGATCACACTCAGTAGATTATGAGCTTTGTAATGATACCTTACAAGAGACCTTTTGCACAAAGCATATCCCATTTGCATTATAGTCACTTATTATCAAATTTTTTATAAAACTATCCCAGTTACATTATATTCACTTATTATCATGTTTTTATAAAACCATGTAGACTGCACAACGTCACAGTCGCGATTAATTTTTTTTAGCTGATCGTGTGAGTTAACTGCAATTAATCGACAGCCCTAGCTTAAATCAAAATATTTCAGTTTTCCACTGAATTTTTTTGGTATGCAAATATCCAATGAAAACTGAACTAGTCTATGGGAGAAACCTATTTTTTGACAAGCTCTCTTTAATATAAGGAAATATGGATGTTTCCATAAATACGCAGTAGAGTTCTGAAGAGCAGCTAAAATCGGCAAATGTTCACCAAAGGTCTTATCCAGAACACATTGAAGTCAATGCCAAGATTACAACAGGCTTTGGATCACACTCTAAATTAACATTTAGGAGTTCTTGAGATCCATCAAGTGTGAAAACTATCCTAAAGAAAATGAATACATATTTAATCTTTTTTATTTGTGTATTTCTCCGAGTGAGCTGAAAGGATTCAGATCTGGACTTGCATTGCCCATTGCAAGCTAGTTGTTGGTAGATGACACCATAAGTAAAAAAAAGGATAGAGTTTAGCTCCTTAAGTAACATTTTCCCCCAGGTCATGTGTGCAGATCAGCAGGGATATATTACATGTAATGGTACTCCTGGGCTTGTATCACTGATAAATATAGCTGGGGGAAAGAGGTGTCACGGTGTTCTGGTTTAGAGCATCTTAAACAAGTCACTTCACCTTTTTGTCCTTCTCATTCCCCTTGGTCTGGTTTGTCTATGTAAAGCACTTCAGGGTAAGGATTGTTTTTCCACTATGTGGTTGTACAGCTCCGAGCACAAATGGGGCCCTAATCTTGACTGAGGCCTCTGAGCACTACCATAACACACACACACACACACTCAATATCATTGACCTGTTGTAATCAAACTTTATATTCCATCCATGCTACAGACTTCCCTTTGCATTCTTTTCAGTAGCCTCCTTACCAGGAACCAGAGGCTGAAAAAAATTGATCTTTTTGCCTGGTTTCTCCTAATACTCTTGGTATATTTGAAATAATAGGGTAAAGTAGCAAATGGTTTATTTCTGTTACAAACTGAAGTTAATGGCAAAAATCCTCTTGACTTCAATTGGGAGCAGGATTGGGCCCACAATTCAATTTTTTTTTAATAATAATAATACTACAGGATTTAGCTGAAAACATAAAAATAGCCAAACTTCTGTAATTAAGCAAAAACAGAAAAGCAAGAAAGAGAGAGAGAGGGAATCAAGCTTTCTCCATGTTTCATGACATTCAGCTCACCTTGTGCTGGAGGATCAAAATTATAAAAGACATGACATTGCAATCAAGGTATAAACTTTCTGTAGAGAGGTTCAAGTTGAGAGAGATCTCTTATCATGAATAAAAGGAGTTGAGAAGACTCCAAAGAGGTGTTAAAAGGAAAGAGAAAGGGGGTGGTCCCTTTAAAGCAGGTACCTAAATCTGATTTGAAAAAAAAAAAAATCTTTAAGATGAAGGCTTTGCTAATAACATGTCCAGAAGATGGCTCCTGGCAAATTGCTTTGTTATTCTTGTCAAAAAAGTCCCTTGAAAGCAGTCAGTTTTAAACCATATATCAAAATGATTAATTGCCCTTAAATGAGCAGATGTTGAAGTACCCTTGAATAGAGGCACAGAGGCTAAAGCCTTTTTGGATTGCAAACATAATGTATTCATGGAGTTGGAAAAATATCATTAGGGCTATTAATTAGCTATAAGCACCCAAGGTTTGGTGACTCCAAGGTGTTCACATGAAAAAAAAGCAAAAAAGCTTAAGGGAGAACTGGTTGGCTGGAATAAGGTTAGCAGGTGTTTCCCGCAGTACTACATAGTCCAGATTTTAGGAATAGGGCAGAGAAGCCTTGCTCACTTCTGTGGAACTGTGTGGAATCCAGCATCAAGCAGATGATAGGTCCAGAATGCATGTCAAGGACATAGGATTTAGCAGAGGGACAGTACAGACTCCAAACTACAGTAATCCCCATGGGGCTCATTGGGAGGGGGAAATAAAGGGACTACATCTCACATGGCATGGGACTTTTATTTTTAAAAGATCCGTTCACATTAAATATTTGGAACACACTAAAGGTGAAGCAAACGTGGTATGAGAGTTGTGGGTGCATGGGTGTATCGGGGAGCAGTTTTTTTGTTTAAAGAGGTGTTGTGTGTTCCCTCTCTCCAAATTAGGAACTTTTATGGCAGTGTGGATCCTGGTGAAATATAAATTCTCTCCCCCTCCACTAATCTTGGACTTTCCCCCAAGCCTCCAAGAGCAAAAGAAGAAATACAGCAGCTACGGCTTGAGACATTTTAGTAACAGAAAATCCTTAAAAGTGAGCCTGTTTAGGTCTCTTTCAAATACTGCATGGAATATATTTTCAATGAATTCATGGAGGAGGGAAAAAAAGGAGGCAGGGGAAAAAAAACTTTTTAAATCTGTTTAAGTTTATAAACAAGATTAAAGAAACAATGTCAAGGGTCTTATGGAAATGATGATAGTGCCCCTTTAAATAACAGCAAGTGGAGATTTTCTATATCACTGTGCAGTTTAAATCTTTCTTGATGGACTGGACATTAGTCCTCCTTAAATCCTTCAGAAAGCTGCTTTAAGGAAAAAGGCTGAGAGGAATTTCTTCTCGCTTTAATTGCTTAAGAAACGGTTCCCACAATGAGCTGTGGCCTAGATTTGCTTCTCATTTAAGTTCTGATTTTTAAAAGTTCACAAGTTAATCCCCTTTCAGTCTCACACGAATGCAGTTGGCATAGAGGACAAAGTACTGGACAATGTCTGGAACATTTCAAACCAAAAAAAGATGCCCCATACCGAAAAAAACAAAACAAAAAGAAGTGGCCTTGATTTGGTTAAGTAGCTATTTTAAGACCTTGTTACCATTATAATTTGAGGTGACTATAAATCATTTTGAACTATACCTGCCATAGATGCAGGGAGAGAGAGCTTGCAGTTGTTTGCAGGTTTCTTCAGTGTCCATATTCCAAGGGGTTAGACAAAAAAATAAGTTTGGCAATCTACAGATTAATTTGTGTATATATTTAGACCCTCTTGCTCCCCTGATTAGGATGCAAATAATTTACCAAAACGATGAAAGAGAGAGAGAGTTATTTGTGTGTGTTTAATGCAGGAACTGTTTAAAGCTTGAACAACTTGGGGTGCTGTTTTCCAGCTGATGCTGAACCAGTAACACAAAATAATTTTCTCTTCAACATACGATTTTTATATTTGCTGGATTAAAAAAAAAAACACCACCAAGAAATAGGGAACTTATGTCAAAATTCACTTACAAATAAAACGGGAGGAAAGCACATAAATGTCCTCCAACCTCATGCAGTGCTTATTCCACTGAAACTTTAAATATAGAAGTTTTAAAATGAAAAGAATCAGTTGTATTTAATTTCTAGCTATTCAGGTGGATGTGGATTAATATTTACACACACACACAAAAACAACAACCCAAAGGTCTGTAATCACTTAGCAAAGATGTAATGAATAGTCTTGAAAGGTGAGGTTTTTTTAATGACTAGACCCAGTTAACCAAAATATTCCAGTTAATATTAATAAAATATTCTTTCTAACTGGTGAATGAATAGATTTTTTCTCTCTCAAGCTTAAGATCAATAGCGTTTGGAGTGTGTGTGTGTGTATATATATATATATGTGTGTGTATTATATATATATATAATCACTTTGGGTTGCAATGAAAACATTGTAAATGAACATTTGCAATATTTGCTCCACTCCCTATTTTTTTTTCTTTACAATGCTTGAACTATAGATGTATATTTTTTCCCCAAGAAAAACAAAAATTCTGTCGCATGGACTTTAAACTACAACTTTGTAGAGCAACTTATTTCCACTGGGTAAATAAAAGGGGAGGGAAGAATCGACAGGGAAAAAATGTTTTACCAAGTGTTCCAACAAAATGAAATCATTTTTCAAAACGAAAAGCAAGTATTTCTGACATTGTGTTCTTCTTTCTTGTATAAAACGCATCCCTAGCGATCTACAATCTACCAAACTGTAGGCAAACTGTGTCTATTTTCAATATAACTCTCTTACAGGTTTATTTATGTGTTGATATATTGCCCACATCTATACATTAAAGCAGGGAATAAAGACAATAGATCAGTTGTTAGGACAAAATAGCCGGAAAGAACTATTTAATCAAGTTACTCCTTCCAGTATATGCTAAAGATATCGTTCACCTATTTGGCTAAATACACAAAGAATTAAATGGAGCTAGTTAATTGTAAAGGTTGAGTTAAAAGCAGAAATCTGTTCATTTGATTTGTGATGTTGCACGTCCACATTGGGAAGATATTTACTTTTCGGTTACCCTTTTGTCATTTCTTCTGCAAGAAAAAAATTAAAGCCAGCTAAAAATATCCTTTTGTCAGGACCTCAGTTGCTAGGGAGAGAGAATATCGGGGATCATATGCAGGGAGAATTGGGAACTGGGCATTATTATTCTGAGCTGTATGCAACAGTTCTGCCACCACCGATTAAAAACGTGTCATGGGCTCCCCTCCTCACCCTCAATATTCAGTGACAGGAGGAGAAAGGGGGATGACACCAAATAAAGGAGAGGAGTAAGTTGTTACAAACTTCCCAGGCGCTGTTATGCCCAGGAGAGAAGGTGGTTTGGAAAAGAGGGGAGGACAACTCCTAGATCCACCTGGCACAACTCCCATTAACTACGGGTCTCCAGACAACCAAAAGTTTTCCACCAAGGATTTTCTTGGGGCTGGTGTGGAGGAAGGGGGAAAGGGTTATGGCGAGTTTGTGTGTCCTTTTGAAGAAAACGATTGATTGGGAAGTATCATATCGCTTCGTGCTCCGCCTTCGCCATTTCGAGTGCATTTTATGAACTAATTTTAATTCACTTGAGTTTAGAGGAGAATGTGATTTAAAAACCCGGGAGAATCCTTGGTAGTTTTCACCCTAGAATTTAAAGTTTTCACCCTACTATCTAAACGCTACCTTATTTTGTTAAGGGCGAGTGGGTATATATAATCTTAGTTCCCGAGCTCTATGACACCATTCATCGAACATTAGGGGTGATAAGCACTTTAAACAAAACCCTATGTCTCATTTTGTAAACAAATCGGTTTAAAGCACAGGAGCTGGTAACCATTA
The DNA here is from genome assembly GCF_028017835.1 of Emys orbicularis. Lineage (NCBI taxonomy): Eukaryota > Metazoa > Chordata > Testudines > Emydidae > Emys > Emys orbicularis. Next base: position 5,606,867 of record NC_088690.1, on the reverse strand, counting down.
ATAATAGCAACAAAAACAACAAAACACCTGTGTTTTTTGGTTCTCCTTTGCTGGAAAACTGTTTGCCGGATGCAAAGACTACGGGGAGGCTTTCTAGGAGGCATGTGTATGAAAGAGTGAAATTGACATGAAATTGATTAGGCTCTTGGGTACCCTTCCAAGTGCCCCAGTTTTATTTCGCAATCGGAGTCTGCCTGGCCAGGGAGGAAAATGTAAGAGTCAACGCTATGGGAAGGCTGGGGGGTTTCCCTCTACAAAACTGCATAAGAGGCATGCGGACCCTACCCTGTATTCTTTACACACACACAAGTTGGAAGTCGGGGTGGGGGGCATACGCGAAACTCAAATATCCCACGCACCACCTCGGGCTGAGGTTTGCTTTGCCTTTATTCACCCTTCATCTCCTGCCCTCTTCCAGCACAGGTTGTATGTGAATATATTTAAATAGATTCCCCCCCCCCCCCTCCTTCTGGGACATTCATTCGCTTTCCCCATCCCTCGGCAAAAATGACCCCGTGGGTATTCTGCGGCCCTGCACATACGAACACTTTCAGATTCGCCCCTTCCCCCCTCTTTTGGGGCAGAATGTATACAAAATATGCAAACTTTAAATTAAAAGGTACTTCCCCCCCCCACACACACACACCCCTTCTTTCTTGTTCCCTTAATTCCCTTGCCTAAACGGTTTTGCTCTGGGAGAAAAAATCTTTTCTATAGGAGGGAGTGGGGGGAAAAACCCCTTCAAGAAGAGAAGGGTATTATTGTTTTAATCCTCTTACCCGCAGTCATTTTAAAACAGGGTGTTTTGGAGCCTGAAATGGCGTCTTGTCTCCTCAATCCCATCCTAAATCCTTCTGGGCTGGGAGAGAATCTAAAAGCAAGTACCCTGGCATCTATTAGCAATCCCTCTAAAGGCTTTAAACTGCTCTTTGCTGCTGCAAAGGCATGACAAAGCTGAAAAGCAAATAAAACTAACGCTCCAGTTAGTCAACTCGGCCAAATAACTAGCCCTGAGCTGCCTTCAGACTGCAGACAGCCTGGAAGATACCTGCAAAGTTTAAGCACAGGAGTATTCGGGGGGGGGGGGGGGGGAGGGAGTAAAAAGCATGGGGAGAAAATATTAATATTTATTCCCTTCACATCCAGGCACTTAGCCTCTCCCATTTCATTTATTTTTCCTCTCTCTTGTTCCTCTCTTTGGAGTGATGATTTGTGAAAACAAATCTCTCACAGTCTGGTTGCGGCTTCTTTCCCTTAAGCAGGGAGCTGTATTGAAGTGGTCTACAATTAACCACACATTCCCTCATCCTTACCTTGCTTGGAGTGCGCTCCTTGGAGGTCTTCCTACAATAGGGGAAAGGGCTTCGTTCATTTCCCCCCCCCCCCCCCCCCATCCTCTTTGTTTTCTTTTGCAAGAGAGAACGTTTAAAAACAACTAAAATGTCGACAATGTTTCTCATAGACCCAGACTAACCTCGACATATGCAAATCTACATAACCTCAAACTTCCTTGGGTTGGGGCTGTAGGATTCCCCACTAGGGCAAAGGACAACTGAAAGTTGCACTGGTACATGGCGTGATACTTCTAGAAAATATCAGCGATACACCTTCTTCCCGATGCTCCCACTTGGACACAGATCAGTGGGAAGCTGCGGGTGAGGACAGAATCAGGCCCGCGGTATAACAAACATTTTTACACCCCGGAGCCTGTATAGCTAGGTCGGCCTGACTTTTTTTAGCATAGACCCGGCCAAGCAATGTCTTTGGCGGTGTGGGAAATAAGACAGAGGTGTTCACTGAAATTTAGGAAAGTGTCCAGAAGTTTGGTTTCCACTGCGATCCTGTGAGGAAAGACACCAAACCGGCCCTTTGATTCATATCTGAAGGCATTATGAGGGTTTGGATTTTCCCCATAAAGCAGGAGTCTACCTTAGAGTCCTCCTGATGCCTAATCTCAGCCAAAGGGTGTGTGTGTTTGTGTGTGTGTGTGTATGTGTGTGTGTGTAGGCATGTTTATAAATATGTACTCATCTTCCCCACCCCAAATCAAATTTATGCCCCAGATTCATCACATCCAGCTTTCAGTCCCTATAGACAGGATAGAACCGTCTCCCCCTCCTCCCACGACTGGCTTCCCATTATCTCCCCGTGATTTAATTAGGCGTTTACACCTGACTAGACTTGGAGTAAATGACTGGTAAGAAGTCTTATTAAAAAAAAAAACGGGGTGGGGGGAGCAGAGAGAAATGTATCAGCAAGCCCTGGTTTGATTGACAGGGTGGAGGACCATTGAAAATCTTGCAGGGTAGCTGCTAGGTCTGTGTGAAGCTCCTTTTAAAAATCCTTCCTCAATCCTCTCCCCCCGGTAGATGGCAGCTTCGCTGGACCCTGAGACAACTTGGGAACAAGGCAGGAGAACAGAGGAAAGGGGGAGGCAGGGACGGCAAAGTGCTCAGACTCCTGCTCTTAAATCAGCCCTCCGCTGTCTCAACCCCTTTCGCTCCGAATCCGGTTTCTGGCTACACTCCAGAGAGACTTTACACCCGCCGCTTGGCCGTTTCCACTGAAGAGATCCTAGGACAACATTCGAAAGGTAAGACGCTTTCTGATCTCCTTCGAGAAAAAAACAATCGTAGGGCGCTTTAACTTTAGCAGCAGGCTTCTCCTTACCTAGCACGCCTGGTTTTGCCGCGATAGGCGATCAATAAGTGCAGAAAGTTTTGTTTGGGGCGAAGCATTTTGCAGAAGGCTTAAAAGGGGCGTTAAAGCGCTGCTTCTTGCTAGTCAGATAAAGTTTTAGGACACGTTTTAAGTGCAGAGGGGTTTTTGTCTCCTTGTAGACACTTCAAACCCCTCCGGGTGTATCTGATGCCCTAACGAATCCTTTGAAGGAAGCAAATGAAATGTAGATGTGTGACTGAGGAAACAGGAAAAAACACTCTCACAACTCGAGTTCCATCCAAATCCCGTGCCATATGGTTGCCGATTGTTGTGGACTCTCTTAACTTTTCCCCTTTGAAAGAGTTTTATTTGTTCTGGTTTTGCTTCATTTGGAATATATTAGTTTACTCCAAAATAAGGTTGTGGGTTGTTGGGTTTTTTTTCTTTAAAAATAAATACATTTCTTGCCGTTTTTAAAATGTAACTTTTAGCAGATGGCTGCGTGAATAAAAATCAGACCCACTGATTCGTTGAGCTAAAGGGTAGGTTATACCGCATGTAAGAAAGCAGGTCACAGAAATGGGTTTTAATGCTTCATTTCCAATCTCCGATCTTCTGTCAACCTTGTTCTGGCAGCTCCCTCTTGAGCGCTCCAGAGACACAATTAGAAAAGGGAAAGAGGTTGGTTTAGGTTTGGGCTTGGCTGTGTAAACACACTTTTCTTTTACCGCTCGCTTCCTTTTTCGAGTCTCTCTCTTTCCTCTTTCTCTCTCTCTCTTTTTTTTTCCTTTTCTTTTCTTTTTCTTTTTTCTTTTTTTTTTCCTTTTCTTTTCTTTTTTTTTTTTTTTTTTTTTTTTTTTGGCCAAAGGGCATACATAGCTAACAACGCATCTCTTCACTTATAGGAATCAAAGTAGGAGACTGTAAATTTCACGCCATTTACATAATGATGTTTAATAAGCCAAACAGCCTGGTGAGAGACAGAAGAGAGAGAGAGAGCGCCGGAGGCAAAAATCAGACAGATTCTGGGAAGAGACAAAAGCCCTTTGCACAGGAAAAGGGGCTGACACTACTGTCACTAAAGTTCAGCAGTAGTTGGGACAGGTCTCTTCTGCCAGGTGGGCAGTGAAAATTCGGATTGTGCGTTAGAGTATAAACCAAAACGGAGCCCAAACTGATCGGAGGTTTAACACCGAATTTCCCTCCCCCGTGCCTTTTAAATATAGGTTCGCACAACTCCCTTAGCTTATAGTGAGACCTGAAGGGCAAGAACTGCTCTCTCGCTACCTGTTATCTAACGCAGAACTAGAGCTGGGAGGGTAAAGACAAGACTCCGAGAAGCCCCCCACTTAGGATGTGTATAAACTCAGGACTTGCGTTGTCAGGCGCAGTTGATAAATGAAGGGCTCTGCAGTCGAAACCTATTTGCACCTCCATTATCCGGCGAACCAAATGGGGATCCGCATGCATATTTTACCGCAAAAGATCTCATACATCTCAGCCAAAGTCTTCCCTCAGGCCATGGCATAACAGATAGGGGAGGGAGGGAGAAGGATGAAGGCAGAGGGACACGGCATCCATTCATCGACACTTCTTAGGCAGGGAAGTAAATGTTTAGCCAAGTACCGTCTGTCTAGGCAATCGGCCACTTACACCATCCCCACACCCTCCCATTCATCAGCAGCACACATGTGTTTAATGCAGATACGTGGTGTGACTGTGAGTGTGTGATACACGTCTTTCCCCTTACACAGAGCATCGTCACACGCGTGTGATTACAGCACCTGCAAACGTGAGCATCTAAAGTAACAGTGTCAATTTCTTTAACCACCAAACTCGACCAGGCAGTGGGGTCCTCGGGCGGGGGGGGGGAGGGGGAATGGGGTACAGAAGGGACAATGTAGTAGGTAACACACACGCCTCTCCTTTTTTCTAATGAGCTCTCCTGATACAAATCCTTTTCTCTGTGCCCTTGTCCTGAACGGGAAGCTGCTTGTGGAGGCGAGCCGACTCTCGAAAACTTTTGCTAGCTTCAGAAACAGACACAAGTTGGCATCAGCTGTGCCTTTGAAGGGCAGCCTACAAGCAGGCCTGCAGCTGACAGCTGCTTTAAGTGATAAGAGTTGGAATCAAGGGCTTTCCCTCTGAAGTGATACAATTATTAATCGAAGTGAAACGATTATGAATAATAGAGCGACCAAGCCGTTGTGGCTGTCGATTGCTAGGAAACTTCGCGGCCCCGCGCAGAACAGGTCCTGAGTTCTGTTTTTAATTCGAAATTTGAACGACTTTTAAAAAAAAATAATTAGCTTAAAGCGAACAACTTTGCAACCTCCCTCTGACGCACCCAGATCAGGTGGGAAAACAATATACATCCTCTACGTAGGCGCAGAAACCTCTGCCCAATGTCGTAGGGTATTATAACTCTTCAAAACGATGCGAAACTACGAGGCAAAGACCAATGCGTTTGCTGTTTTTTGTGTAAAAACGTTATGTTGGTGTTTCTGATGTAAAGGAATCCTCTTCCGAGAGGAAAAGCCTCTCCTTATCAACATATTTTTATCTTACAGCGATGGGTTCAGTATTCCAGCTAAAGATTTTGGGGCACTTTTTGCCTTCTAGGCAGTCCAGCCGAAAATATCCCATCTGTATTTATACACAAACACACAGCAGCTTGAGCATTCTCCGACTACCACTCTTTTCATCTATCATTCTGTACGCGTTTCTGTTGAGATCGATTTGGAAGTAAGACAAAATCTGTGTGTGTATAAAATGATCGGAAGTGTATGTGCGTGAAATATAGCTACACCCACTTCTATGGAATATCGTTTAAAAACTATTTCACTCAAGTCTCATAGATTCACTTTTTTTCCCTTAACATGAAACAGGAAACTCTATTTTTAGCGTTTTAAATTCTTCAGCTCTTCCTGGGTGTAATTAATATTCACATTTAATTCTCTGGAGTGACTATTTATATCTCCGATGAAGTAGTTTAGTTCAGTTAAGAAAGAACTATATATATAATATTTAAAACAAAAGCCCCCAAAACAGTTCCCAGGCCATCACCCCGGGTGAGGTGAACTTCTGACACTGTTGACAACTTTTTTTAAAAAAAAATAAAACCTTTGGGAGAAGGAGAAAGCGGAACGTGGACTAAACCGCTAATGGTATAGTCATGTAAACGCAGCAGACTGTTTGGGCTAAATGCATTTTCCCCCATCAGCATCTCAATTTTATTTTAGGGAATGCAAATCTGGGCAGAAAAACTTTTTCCTTGTCTCACTAAATTCAGGACAAAGTGTGTGGTGACTGGAGAGTGGGGAAAAGGATAATTATGTGACAGTTTGAGGGTTAGCGCTCAAAGTTGTATTCTAATCTGATTACACCTCTGAAGTGGAAACACCATTTTGCCCACCTCTTCAGAAAACACACACACACAACTGCTGTGATGCAACATTAGGACACTTTCCCGATCTTTGAACTGGTTTCTATTGTTAAATAATAATAATAATTAATAAATCCCCTTCTGTTCCACTTGGTTGGCTCCTCAAGTTTTCCATGTAAATGACAGTAATAAATATATAATCATGCCCCCCAGCTATAGTCGGTTCTCTGAGCAGCCCTCATTAATGAAACATCAAGTCACGGAAAAGTTTTTGTTTTTTGTTTTTTTGGTTCCTGTAAACGATTTTTGAGACATTATGGAAACAGTGTTTAGGAAGTCACAAGAGGACAACGAAAACTGCCCAGAATGACAGTGCTGCTAATTTATTTTTAAACCAAAAAATGTGCATTTGGGACATTACTTCATGGCTAGTTTCTCCTTCTAAATTAGTGACAGTGTATGCACATGAATCGTCTTTCTTTTGGCATAGACTGAAAACAGCCTTGATTCATTTAGGGATTTAAAAAAAAACACCAACCACCACCCTCTTTTGCGGTTCATCATTACGAATCTTTTAGAAATACCTTCAGAGCAAGCACACTTGTAGCACATACTTAAATGTCTCCCAAACTCTCTCTCTCTTTTGTTGTTGTTGTTGTGGAAAAAAAGGTTTACAGATAATTGCCAAACATGCTGCTGTCAACCCACTATTTTATTTTAAAATTCGTTATTTTAACTAAAAAAAGAACATTCCCGGAATAAAACCCACAGAAATTAAAGGTAAGAAAGACTTTGCAATACACCATAGCTCTATTTTCTTTTGCAAATGAGAAAAGCAAAGAATTAAACGGAGTGTAGACAAAATAAATGGAGACTAGACAAAACAGGGCAGGACAAATACAGAAAAGACAGAAAATATAACCCCCTTTGCTTAAAGAACAAACAAACCAGCTTGAATCTGCACACGATCAGAACTGCGCTTTTAAAAAGCATTTGAAACAGATCTCTTAAAACGAGATTGTCTCGAAGGGGTTTCTCCACAGAGAAGTGGCATGTGCCCATCAAAAGCATAGTTCCCAAACAATTAATAGGGCCGTAAAGAGCTTTTAATGCTGATGATGAGAAGGATAAGGCTAAAATTAAACCATGAGAGTTGGATTTGTTCTCCTCACGCTAAACAAATGGAGTGATTACATTCTTTCCAAACGCATCAGTCACACTACATTAAGAAGCAGAGAGCTAATTATCCCAATTAGGAGGCTGATTTATAATTAATGGCTTGGACCAAGTGATAATTGGATGTTAATGGATAACAGTTTTGTCTGGAAGTAGCCTCTAGCTTCCCCTAAGGCAGGGGTTGAGGGTGGGGTTGTTTTTTTGTTTTGTTTTTTCTTCCCCCATTCTCTTTCCTCCTTCTGCTGGCAGCACAAAGCAAATGAGGAAATAAATCTGTTATTAGCTGATTCAGTGAGATCAATCATAATGGAAAGGGCTTGAGGGAATTGCTTTCAAGGCGGTTTTGTGGTTTGACAGGCCTGATGCAAACAGGGAGCGAGAAGAAGTAGAATAAATATCAAGCAAAACTGCAAGAACAAACCTTCCAAATCACTTGCCTACCTGGGATCCTCCTTAGCTTTGGGTGAAGTTATTTCAGGCCGATAGCCCAAGTCAACAGCAAATAGCCCCAGACCCTGTACACAGAACAGATGGCTATTGGTACAATCCCTTTGCAGGTTAGTTGGCTGTAATCTGACTCCTTCTAACTAGAAATACTGCAATGGATTGTCAAAGGTGTTTCGTTTCTGGATTTCACCTCCCCAGTTTGCTCTTGAATTTCAAAAATTCCTTCCCTGAGTTTATTTTTAGTGTCACTCCCTCCAGATTTTAAATTGTGCCACCATCACACTCCAAATCCTATGATTCCAGGTAAGGGAAGAAATGGGCAGTTTAAATGCCCAGGGCCTGAGTCTGATCTTACTTTCACCTTTTTTGCACTACATTGATTTTAGTGGAGATTTAACTGATTTTTGAGTCCTTGTTTGGGACCGCAGGTAAGCAGGCATACTTAAATCCTCTTGAAACCATTCCCCACCCAGCCTGGAGTGTGCAGTCAATGGGACTAATGCTTAATGCTAAGCATGTGCTTAAGTGCTGTATGCATGCTGGATAGTTTGCCTGCATCAGCGCCTTTACTGGTATGATACCAGAATCCGGTAGCAGCTTCCTAACTTGTAATGACAACCAAACTTTCAGGAGAACCATTTTTTCATTTCCCCCGATCTAGGCAGTTCTAGGGGCAGATTCTGCTTCCATTTACACCAGTGCACCCAGTGGAGTCACTCTGAATTTACTCCAATGTAATGTGAACACAGAATCCGGCTTCATGCCTCCACTGCAAGCAGAGTTCAAACAAAAAGTGTCTTCTACCAACCCCAACTCAAAAAAGATGCATTAGAATGGGGGAAAGGTGCAGAAAAGGGCAGCAAAAATGATATGGGGGGATGGAACAACTTCCATCTGTGGCGTGGCGAGATGAAAAAGACTGGTCAGCTTAGAAAAGAGACAGACGGCTAAGGGGGGATATGACAGAGGTCTATAAAATCATGACTGATGTGGAGAAAGTGAATAGGGAAGTGTTATTTACACCTTCACGTGACATAAGAACCAAGGTTCACCCAATGAAATTACTAGGCTGCAGGTTTAAAACTAACAAAAGGAAGCACGTCTTCACACAACACACAGTCAACCTCCAGATCTCGTTGCCAGGGGATGTTGTGAAGGCCAAAAGTCTAATTGGGTTCCAAAAAATAGCTAGATAAGTTCATGGAGGAGAGGTCTGTCAATGGCTGTTAGCCAAGATGGTCAGGGATGCAACCCCATGCTCTGGGGTGTCCCTAAACCTCCAACTGCCAGAAGCTGGAACTGGACAATAGGGGATGGGTCACTTGATAATTGCCTTGTTCTGTTCATTCCCTCTGAAGCATCTGCCACCAGCCATTGTTGGAAGACAGGATACTGGGCTAGATGGACCATTGGTCAGATCCAGTATGGCCGTTCTTATGTTTTTATTTCCACTTAACTGCACTCACAGCCCTGATCTAAATGAAGGTTACTGTTGTGACAAAAGTACCTGAGGAGTTGGGGGGGTGATTGTCCTTACATTAGCTTTCTACCAGTGTCACTTGATTGATTTCAATGGAGTTACTCTTGATTCTTCCTTGTGTGAAAGAAGGATCAGGGGTCTGCATCTCTCTCACCTTCAGGACACATCTCAAAGCTCCTCTTCCCTCCCTGCCCCCAAAGCATTTAAATAACTGGAAATGTAAGGGTGGAAAAACTGGGGGAGGGGGTGAATTTGAGTTTTAAGTCACCTTGCTGATTGGGGGATGGTTGTATTAAATTGTACTGCTGCAGTTAGAATATGATTTGTGCTGGTCCTTTTTACACGGTCACAGATGCCTGGAGTATATGCAGAGCGGCTCTTTCCCAGCCTATGTAATCAATCTAAATAAATCTTCAAGTGTCCCAATGAGACGCTCTCCTTACCATTCTGGAGAGTCAATTGGTACCTGCTATAGTTCTCTGACGAATCTCACCACAGTCAGCAGGAAGCCGGAGCTTTGTCTATTTCACATAGCAGTATGCATCTCTCTTTCCTTGGTGTCAGCCCCGTTCTCTGTGTCATAAAGGAACAGAACCAAATGTTAGAAGAGGCTCCCCTTCACATCCAGAGAAAGGGACAATGGCAGGATGGGCCATGCAAGTTTTGCACAGCATTTGGTTTTGTAGCCGGCGGATGATTGCAATGGATTTTGTTCCCAAAACCAGCACTCTCTCCTAAACACCGAATGCACCATAGCAAAGAGGGTGAACTAGCTCAAGAGACACCAGACCTGAATGGGGACCTCTCTCACTTTCAGCTTTGTCTTTTGGGGTCGAGAGCAGAGAGATCAAAGCTAAAACAAGCTGCAAAAAAATGTATCCGCATGAATAGTATTAGGCCAAACTTTTCCAATCTGGTTGCGTGAACTCCTAAATCCATATTTAGGCCCCTAAATAAAAGTAGCTCAATTTTTCAAAGGTGGTAGGTGCCTGCAGCTTCCATTGATTTCAATAGGATTCTGAGGTAGTGGGGACTTCTTTAAAATGAAGGCACTTTTATTTAGGTGCCTACTTAGGTGAATACTCACTGATTAGTTCAGGAGTCTATATTTTGTTCATTTTATTTTAAATGATGGACTTAAGTTGTCAAAAAAAATCATAGCGAGTGAAATGAGAATAGTCACAGCGACATCATTAAATACTTTAAAAAGAAAATCACGACAGACCTGGTTGTACAGAAAATGCAGATAAAAATTAAGAGACTGAAATAAGCCAAAATGTTTTCATCATTATATAGCGACTGCTAAGGCTGACCTACTTTTCTGAGAGACCCACTAGATTCCAATCTTGTGAAGCTACAGAGGAGAAAAGAACCATTCCTCTTTCTGAGTTTCTATAAAAAGAGAAAAATGGGGCTCTAAAAAACTAATTCAAGAAGTGCAATGCTGAGATTTTTTTTTAAAGCAATTACCTATCTATTACACGAATTGAACTGTTGGGTTTATTCTGAGTTAATCCAAACTCTTATTTTTACGGTGGGCCTGATCCAAAGTGCACTGAAATCAATGGGAATTTTTCCATTGACCTCAGTGTGTGTTGGATCTGGCTCTATAAAACCACTACCGCAGATTGTACAGCAATGCATCTTCCATAGGACTTGGTGTCATGAGTTACAGGTCTGGAGAAGAATATGGCAGGTAACATCACTTTGTTTTACTTAGTTTTATTCTCTTAGTATTTGGAGGGTGCATACAGGAATCCTTTAGGATGTTCTAAAAGACACTATGAAATGCAAAGTAGAATAATGGGATGGGGTGGTGGCGGAGAGGGGAAAAGATCCTAACAGATTAGTCTATTAGGCCCTGGAATAGTCTCCCAAAGAGAGTGATGTAAAAACCCCATTGTTTTAAGTCTTTTAAAATTAAATTGTACAAAGCTCTGGAAGCAGCCATGCTACAGTGATAAGGATGGGTCTCGTGGGTTTATTCTATCTCCAATTTCGGTGGTGCTAAAGTGAACAGAGTAAACGTGTGTCTGTTAAGGGGAAAGCAGCACTGTGCATCTCCTTGTAAGACATGAATAACACAGGGCTGTCATGTCTGGTATACATTACTTCCTACGTTTTAAATTGCCTGCTGATGGGTAGAATTTACCCACCTATGCTAGATTCTTATATTGCATTCATCACAGTATCTGAGAGCTTAGAGGAATGGGAAGCATTAGATGAAGCTACAGTTATCTGCATCTGCTCTATTTCCATGTTGCTATTATTTAAAGTATTGATCCCATAATTAAGCCACAATAATTTTTTTCCCCCTCCTGAACTGGTCATTGAGATTCACCGCAGCAGAAATGGCTTAAAGATTATTCCATGGGCAAGAGGGAAACTAGCATGAATCCAATGCCAAGATTGTGAAATCAAGCACTGAAAGGTGAGGAAAGAAGTTCCGTACAAAAGCTTCTCCTCCTGGGACATTAACATGTCCTGGAGTTGTAAGCATTGTTGGACAGTCCTAGAAATGTAGGGCTGGAAGAGACCTCAAGAGGTATCTTGCCCATCTCTGCCCTGAGGCAGGATTATACCTAGACCACCCCGACAGGTGTTTGTTTAACCTGCGCTTAAAAAGCCTTCAAAGAAGGGGATTCCACAACCTCCCTAGGTAACCTGGTATTTGGCACATCTTTCCAAGTTTAGAATAAGGTAAAACACTTAACGGCATCCCATTCATCCAAACCAGCTTTAGTATGAGCAGAAACACCTAACAGAAAAGTCCATTGTGCATTGCATCCTCATTATTAGACGTTGTAGACCAAACAAAGCCTTAAGCCTATTATTCTGCTGAACATCCATGGGGGGAAAAAAAAAATCTTTCTATGCTCATTAAGTTCTCCGCTTCTGAACTAGATTTCTTCAAAACTGGCTTATTCCTTAGATCTCCGTGAGATCTAGAAAACAAGCAATGTTTAAACAAAATTGCTTTAGCTATGGGTGAGTTCTTTGTGCACAAGATTTCTGATCAGAACATAAGGGGAAACTGTACATTGGAAAGCTATACATTTAAAACACACATAGACTGAACGCCAATGTCCAGATGCTTTCCAAGAATTCACCTCCTGGAGTCATCAGAAGGTCCAACTCAAAAATAATTTGCCGACATTACGAACAAGTCCAGAGGTGCTGGAACAATTTGCATAGTGGGGGTGCCGAGAGCCATTGAACCAAACTGTAAAGCCTGTAGCTAATAGAAACCACTTCAAGCCAAGGGGTGCGGCAGCCCCCCTAGTTCCAGCATCTATGTGAACTGTAAAAAGAGTGCTACCACTTCCCCTTTAACACAATGAATTGATGGGGCTACAGAGCTGATGGCAAGATCAGAGCCCCAAGTCTGCAGCATTGAGGATATTTTTTCTCCAAGGAGGCATCTTATTACAAATAGGGGCCGTAGCTTCAAGCATGGTGACTAATTCCTTGCACCTAAAGCCACATTTTGGCACAGAAATAGGCAAACGGGGGCACCCAGCTTCTCTACTGGCAAGTGTCCATGTGCCCAATTCTGTATGGTGCTGATCATGGCAAGGAGTTCTCAACTCCCACCGAGATCAGGATGACTTCTCAGAGGATCAAACCCGAAGCTAACACTGAGGCATGATTTTCCATTTAAAAGGAGTCAAATACGCTGCAGCCACAACTACTTTACAGACAGAATTAGCCACAACTTTTCTCATGCTGGATGCCAGCAGCCATATAGAACTGCGGGCTTTGAAAAGGTCTAGGCTTACCTATTTATGCAGTTTTGAAAACCCCACCTATCACTTTTCAGAAAAGTCATGTCATTAGCCTTTAAAATAAGCCCATTTTACAGAAACAAATGGAGTGGTAGGCTTCAGCCAGACAAACCTGTGCAAATAAGACTTGTGAACTGCCAGCCAGAAACATGGTGATGGGTTCTTTGATTTTTTTTTTTTTTTGCATATAAACTGTCAGGTTACACATCTAAACTGCTTGTAAATTGACCGTCACTTGATTGCACGGTGCTTTAACGCTAATAAAAGCCACAGCTGTGAGCCAATGTCATATTTCAAGCCAAAAGGTGCAATAACGTAGCTGGAGTCAACATGGCTTAGGTCGACTTACTGCGGTGTCCACATTGAGCTGGGTCGATGGGAGATGCTCTCCTGTCGACTTACCTTACTTCTCTCGATCCCGGTGGAATACCAGGGTATGTCTACACTACAGGATTAATCCGAATTTATATAATTCGAATTTAGGAAACCGATTTTATAAATTCGAATGTATTCGGCCACACTAGGCACCATTAATTCGGTGGTGTGCGTCCAAGCTACCGTAGTAGCATCGATTTCCAGAGCGTTGCATTGTGGGTAGCCAATAACATTGAATTGCCAATAACTTCGAATTGCGGCCACACTAACCTTAATTCGGATTAACAATACCGATTTAGACGCTACTCCTCTCGTCGAGGAGGAGTACAGAAATCGAATTAAAGGGCTCTTTAATTCGAATTAAATGGCTTCGTTGTGTGGACGGGTCAAGCGTTAATTCGAATTAAAGCAGCTAAATCCGAATTAAAGTCGTAGTGTAGACCAGGCCGATACCAGGGTCGACTGGAGAGCGCTCTGCCGTTGATTTAGTGGGTCTGCACTAGACCCACTAAATCGACCCCCAGTGCATCAATCGCTGCAGCGTCGACCCTGCAGCAGTGTAGACATAGGAATTTTACTTTGGATCCAAACTGAGGCTAACGCTTTTAACTTCCTTTGGTAGATAAGGAACTCTTGCTACTTTGACTAAGTATGTAAGAGCTTTGAATAAGATTGTGACTATATGGACACATTTTCCCAGTTATGTGGTTTCATTTTTAGGGTAAGAATAAGGAAAAAGAAAGGGAGGCATAACATATATATTTACACAAACCTACTGTATCTGTAAACACACGATTGAAATATTCAGTTGACAACTAGTGTGGTCAAAATAAGAGACTAGGTGTCAAGACAACACTTGGGCTCTAGTCCCAAGTAACTTGCCGTGCAGTATTGCCAAACTTAAGCATTTGAAAATCAGTTGTCGGGCCCCCAGAATCAGGAGATTGGCTTAAAAAATAATCAAGATTTTTAAAAATTATATTTGCAGGTTCTTTTTATTTGCCTTGGACCACACTTTCACGTTTCTCTTTCTCTCGGAATACTAGAAACTTACTACTTTAAATGAAAGCGGAGATTCTCCCATAGTCACATGCCTTCAGGAGCTGGGGCTTTGAGGAAAAATGCCATGTATCATCAGAGTCATGATAAAATTGCAAAGGCTGGCAAACCCTGGCTGGGTGACCTTGTGCAAGTTCTCATTCCTTTGTACCCCAGCATATAAATTTGTAAAATCAATATAATCAGAGCTCCCTACCGCATAAGGGTATTGTGAGGTTTGTGCAACATTTATGATACCCCTTGAGATCCTGGTATGACACTTAGAGTGGAAAAGATTAGCATTATAAATATACTTGTTATGATATTCCTTAATCATAGTTCTCAAAACTACTGGACAATATAATTAAGATGAAAATCTGCCTAATATTTTATTTACAAGAGGCTATTGTACTGGACCTATATGCAAATAATTCAAAATTTCACTCACTAAAATGCTTCAAGATCTCATTATTTTTTCTTAAAATGAAAAATATTGTCATGGTTTTAAGAGACCTTGGAAATGAATGGGGGGGGGGGAAGGGAACAGGTGGGATGGTTATATCTAAATCATCAGCAAAAAGTTTGAATAGAATTTACAAAAATCTATGTAGAAATCTGTGTTTATTTTCTGTGGGTTTACACTTAGCTGAACAGATGAAGCTTAATTCTGGGATCATTCATGTCCGTGCAAACCGGGACAGTAACTCAGTTTAGGTCCCTGTAATTACACAGGTGTAAAAATATTGCAGGTAAATCAGATTGGAGTCCTTCAATGTCCAGAGCTGTCCTCAATAACACCTTTATTCCAGTATTTTAACAAAATCCTTTGAATTTTCATTTTTATGATGCATGACCCTCACTCTCTCGGAAAGTTGAATGAGGAAAATGATGGTGTTGCAATATTTCAAATAGTTATTTATACTACATCCACTGCAAAAAAAAAAAAAAAAAAAAAAGTTTCCTTAGACATTCAGCACATTCTCACAAGAGCAACAAAACTGATTGAAGACTTACTATTTATTATATGATGTGAATTTTGGACCATCTGGATCTTAAAGATTTAAGAAATAAAAGAAGAAATTGTGGAAAACGTCTTGCAAGGGTCATTTATTTACAGCTCCCTAGACATGTAATGCATTCAGCACCAAAGACGTACAAAACCTCATATCTGAGGTTAGAATGTGCCTTTTTGCATATATTTTGTCAGATAAGCATAAGCAGAGCGATTCGCTATTTGTCTCCCTGACTTAAAGTGTGGCTGTACCCTAAAAAAGGCAAAGCTAATAAAAAATGGGTGAATATTTCCATTTCTTGCCATCATTTTATTTTCAGTGCACCTTATTGATTGGCTGCAGTTGTGACAAAAGTGATATTAATATGGAGATACCATCTTTTATTTCAGTGGGCTTTGAATCAGGCCCAAACAGCTGACCCAAAATTTCAGTTGCATTGAGCACTATATTAACAAATGGATTTTTCTGTGCCCTTTTAGTGAGGGATCCTGCATGATTATATGCATTGTTCATATGGAGCTAAATTTGCTCCATTTACTGCTAGCCCTGCAAACTCAAACTGGGATCTGAAAATCAAGCTGAGTTCTTTCAGGCTCATGCATCATCCCTAGTAATAAAGATTCTGAAACTGGAACTCAGTTAAGAATTCTGTCGACAATGCACAAGCCAGGCTAGACTCCTGATGGCTGCAGAGATTATGCTGCTAACAAAAAAAAAATCCATCAATAGCTTATTTTTTGTCACTGCATTAAGCAAACATCGCTCTCCTCACACACCTGGAGCAGTTCTGTTGTGGAAGAAGGAGCACATTTTAGACTGTGACTCTTCTGATTGTAATTGCACTATAAACCCTGCCATCATTCTGTGCCTGGATCTCCCGTTGATGTCGCTGGGCTTTTGCAAACTAATCAGTGGCAGGTGGCTAGGTTATCAGATACTGGAGTGAGGAGCATGATATAAATACCCAGAGGATCTCATCCAATGGAATCTTTTTCCTGACTCCAGTGGGCTTTGGAACAGACAGAGATGACGGATCTAAGTTGAAGCTCCACTGAGTTCCATATTAACATTCATTTACCTGTGCCTTTAGTAACGTCCCCAACCTGAGGGATTGTGTAGGCTGCTCCTGGATTTCCCCCGTCGCAACAGGAGCCAAGAGCCCTTTGCTTTGCTGGGAGGTGGCTGGGTGTTTTTAATGATCATCCCCATCTGGCTAGGAGACTGCAGCCTTTCCTCCCAGGGGCCCAAGAATATTATACTTCAGTGCAATCTACACACAGGCTACCTTTGAAGAGCGCTAGGAAAATCCAGCTGGCGTCGATTGTGCCCGATTGCTCCTGCTTGTGCTCCATAAAGCGCTTTCACAGTTAGCACTGGCGTTTACAATTCTGCAAACTGCACTTTGCTCTGAGGTGCAACCCAACCCGTTAATTTTGAACCTAGAAAGACCTAAGTGTGTTTTGGTCCTGGTTAACCTCCTCTCCTTACCAAGGAACACACCTGAGATGCTTTCACCACTAATGAAACACTAGTCCACCTATTTCAGAGTAGCAGCCGTGTTAGTCTGTATCAGCAAAAATAACAGGAGTACTTGTGGCACCTTAGAGACTAACAAATTTATTAGAGCATAAGCTTTCGTGGGCTACAACCCACTTCTTCGGATGCATATGCATATTCGGTATGCATCCGAAGAAGTGGGTTGTAGCCCACGAAAGCTTATGCTCTAATAAATTTGTTAGTCTCTAAGGTGCCACAAGTACTCCTGTTATTTTTGTAGTCCACCTATGGCTCTGGAATGATTTCTGCCATTGCTCCATTAGCATCAAAATGTAACCTTTTATCACTCATTAAATAAGCATTACCATGGCACACATCACTGTAGTATCTGAGGAGCTGGCAAATATCAAATGGATTAAGTCCCACAGCACCACCGTGAGGTGGGGAAGTATTGATTATACCCTTTGATAGAAGGGAAACTGAGGCATAGAAGTGAAGTGACTGCTCCAAGACCCCCACACAGCTCAGATCGCTCAACTCAGAGCACTGTGCCTTAATCACAAGACCATCCTTCCCATCTAACTTTAGGATGTGTGATAAGGTTTCTCCTTCTGCAGGGCTTATCTGCATGAGGAAACGGACCAGAAAAGCTGTTGCAGAATAGCTCCGAATGGGGACGTTCTATTCCGGAATAAAAATCACACTGTTCTAGAATAATTAGTTGTTTCCAAAGTGGAGTAATTATTTCCGAACAGAGCGACTTTTATATCAGAATAGAGGGTCCACACAAGGAGCTTGTTCTGCAATAGTTTTTTCGGTCAATTTCCCTGTGTAGACAAGACCTCAGACTTTTGCTTGAGGTTCGAATGGAAAAATAAATTGGATTCGCAGGCTGGAAGGAGTATTTTTTTTTTAAATGGACTTTGCTTTGTCAGTTTCATGTAAATTATATTTAAATATGGATTGCTCACTTAGACTACAATGGAGGCACTTTAATCAAATGACAAATTAAAGCAAGCATACAAAATATTCCTACACTCAGATTTTTCAGTGCTGTAATAAATCTTTAGTTCTAGCTTTTCTTCATGCTATCAGGAACATCTCCGTGAGAATGTGTGTATTTACCAATATACAATATATTGATGAAGTGTATATTTACATTTTTAAATAGATATTTTATTTTTTATTTTAAAAAAACCCAGGAAGTTACTAAAAAAAAAAAAAAAAATTTGCAAAACCAACAACCCAGAACAGAACTCTTTAACCAGGATGCAAGACATTTGTGTGTTTCTTTTGCACATTTTGTACTTAGGACAGAATTATGCCCCTGGATACCTGCATCAAATGCCTACCCAGCATAGATTGGAAACTTTGGCCCTGGCGTATTGAACAAATATTTAGGGCCATAGTGTCAGGCTAGTGTAAATCAGTGTAGCTCTGCTTACATCCCCTCAGACTCTGGCCCTACCAAAGCGCCCCATTCACACAAGCATATGGGCTACATCCTCAATTGGTGTAAACAGAACCACACTGATTTACACCAGCTCAGGATCTGGCTCTCCACACCCCAGGGAAGCTATGTTAAACCATACCACTTACTGTAATAGTCGCTCACCCACCATTCCCACTCACACTGGTAGTTCCATTGACTTGAGAAGGGATGATCTGCATGAGCAAGGGATGTTTGGGTAAGTAATGGTTGAAGGATCAGGCCAACCAAAAGCACACACTTAGGGCCCAATCCTGCAAAGCATCAACCCCAGCTGAAATCACTGAGCTGAGAGGAATGAGCACCTTGCAATCCTCGGTTAGCTAGAGAGTTGGACCAGGCCCGATGGAAGTAAATGGCAGTCTTTCCTTGACAACATCTTTTTTACTAATCCCTGCTACTCTGTACAGCCCCATTGAAACCCACTGTTCCCTGCAGTATGTGCTACACAGAGCAGTAGGACACACTTTTAAATCCCAACCCTGAAATCCAATGGCTGTTCTGGATGCCCAAGGAATGCATGGCTGGGCCCTATACTGTTTACACTCATTGCAGACAACTAATTTGTAAGAACTCCCCCCCTCCGGTCCCTATTTCCTTTCTCCATGACTCAGACCCCACTTGGCATCTGGGGCATGCACACACAGGAGTTGCATAGGAAAGGAAAGCTACACCCTATTATTTAGGAAACGATGAAGGTCCAAGCCCCATTTAATCAATGACAGCTTAGGATCTGCTCCTTTGCTGCCCGGCGTTAATTTACACAACGTAACACCTAATCAAACTCTGCTTTTATTCTCCAATTGGCTGTGGTTATTATCCAAACCCTCCAGCCAGAGAGAGACATAAAAGATGCATTTGCAGATTTTGAAAATTAAAGCCATCTATACAGCCGGTGGGGAGGATCAGCTTATTTGGTTGCTTAATGAAATATAAAGATTATTTTAACCAATGTAAGCACAATTCGACAGCTTGTGAAACCCAGCGGTGGCTTGATGAATGGCCTTCTCAATTTACAAAAAATTGCTGTATGGGGTCTTTTAAATATTTAATTTATTCCGTTTCGGAATGTGCATAGAGGTAAATGACAACGAAAGCAGGTCTACGTGCGAGCTCAGTTAACTCACGTCTGCTAGATTAAATAGTCTATGAACATAGAACACCGATATCCTGGCCGGCTCTTTCATATTATTCTGTCTACCACTCTGTATTTACTGTGCACGGTAACAAAGAAGTTACATCTGTCATCTGCCAATGCAGTATTCCAGACAGATGTTGAGAAAACTGGAACATCTAGTGACTGGTTTCACGTTACTTTAACTATTTGTAAATCTCCTTTTTCAAATGTATGCCTTTTCTTCCAGGCCAGCAAGAAGAGTTTAACACAGAGGAAAGCCTTCTAACAACCAAATAAATAGAAATCTTACCAAAGAAAATGCTTTCCCATTGGAAAAAGTGGGCCTTTATGGAGTCTCACATAAGAATGGCCATACTGGGTCAGACCAATGGTCCATTTAGCCCAGTATCCTGCCTTCCGACAGTGACCAATGCCAGGTGCTTCAGAGGGAATGAACAGAACAGGCAGCCATCAAGTGATCCATCCCCTGTCGTTCACTCCCAGCTTCTGGCAAACAGAGGCTATGGACAGTCAGAGCATGGGGTTGCATCCCTGCCCATCTTGGCTAATTGCCATTGATGAACCTGTTCTCCATGAATAATCCTCTCTGATCATTCTATCTTGCAGGGGGAATTTCCATTTCAGTAACAGTTTCCAAACACGCCAGTTTATTTGGGATTCTAAGTTACAGCCAAAGGTGTACAAACTGCATTAGAAAATAAACTGATCCAAGCTCTGGTTCTGAAAACCACCTATGCAGATGATAAACCTGGCTCACAGTTGTTTGTAAATACAGGTCTAGATGTTAAGTTGGATGAGCAAATGCAGAAGCTGCCCAAGGTCAGATCCCACAGCCGGTGCAAATTGTCTTGGTTCCACGGACTTCGGTGGAGCTACCCGGCTTATTATTTATTTTCACTCCAACTAAGAATCTGACCCAAACACTCAATGATGCTGCTACCTACACCAGACTCGGGTTCTGAGTTCTTGACAATCTGGCCCTATGTTCACTAGTGCACACTACTAGAAAATTTCCCCATATACAGAAGACCAGCAAAAGGCTTCTGCACTGTTTAAGTCCCACTTAAGCTCTATTTTGATGGCTTAAAATAGCACATAGGTTTTGTGTGCGCTGTCTCTGCAAGAGAGAAATTTTCCCTGTAGCATGAGTGATGTGGGAGATATGCTGAGTTGCCAGCTAGTTTTCTTCAAATATAAGACTGAAGAAGCGCTTTGAAGTGAATTTAGAACTGCTCAATATGAAGGCTCTAACAACACAAGCTGAAGCTAGATACAGGATATGGCCGGTCTTGGATCAGGTGTCCATGGAGTAACACATCTAGCATATTAGAAAGGTCTTTCCTTCAACGGAGACAACATGGCTGGAGCTTTGTGGAAAACAGGCATATTTCCAGTCTACCTATTGTTAATCCTGTCTGTCCTGATTCAGTTTGTCTCATGACTCCACAAAATTACTCCATCACTGTATAAGGCCTCAAGAATGTTTCGGACCTATGGAAATATCTCTGTGGTAAGGAACATTCCCTGCACTGACGCAGCGAAAGAATTAGATAGCTGAATAGGTCTTTGATTCTAGTCATGAGTGAAAGACTCCTAGTTTGCTCAGTAGGTGAGATCCCATAAACATCCTACCCTGTTGCAAACTCCCATAGAAAGCAATACAACTTCTGGTTCCAGATGCACAAAAGTTCCATGGATGTCTTATGAAGTCCTTGTATGTTTGGGTTTAGATTTGCATTCCAGAAGTCCTCAGTCAATGAGACCTTTGACTGCGGATTCACACGCTCCTGTGTATTGAGATTCTTTCCTTGGTGGTATAAATCTTCTACATGGAAAAATGAAAACTTGTTAGGGATAAAGGTGAAATTTAGAGAAACAAGTTGTTCTTTGAATAATGGTGGTTAATTTATTTGACATAATAGATCTATGCAAAGATAAGATTTGGGCTCAATTTTTGCCTTCAGATACAGACCTCAAACTCCTGCTGAGGTCAATGAGACTTGAGCATGACCTCCAGCACCTGATGTTAGCTCCACGGTTTTCTCTCTCAGGCAGCCACTATCTTAACCTCGTAAATAACCAAAACAGAACTGTCCCAGCCTCTTTCTCTTATCGTAGTTTCTCCATCCTCATTTGGTGACTGCTATTTCATCTCCATTTAACACCTTCTGTTAGAGGAACTCAAATTCCTTTACAGACATGAGTTAATTCAACCTCCCAACACCGCCGTGAGACTGGTATTAGCCCCTTTTACAGATGGAGAAACTAAGGCACAGCAAGGTAAAGTGACTTTTTTTGAGGTTGCCCAGTGAGTAAATAGCAGAAAAAAACAGGGGAGTGGGGCTTGGATAGTCTACAAACCGTGTCCTTGATATTGGGGAAAATGAGTCACTCCAAATGCCAGATACACTCAATTATCAGCAATTTCACCACAAGTTTCTCTCTCTCTCTCTCTCTCTCTCTCTCTCACACACACACACACACACACACACACTTTTTTTGCCTTTCATTTAAATGTCACTTGGAAAAGTTCTTTTTATTTCCTAATACTATTTTGGGGGATACATTCACATGCTGTTTCCTAAGGCAGCAGCTAGGCCTCAGGGCTGGTATCATGTTGTTTTCATTGCTGACTTTAACCTCAGTATCACTGTCTCAGGTCCCGAAGCTCACCGCAGTTCGAGGGTCTTGCCATTCATTCAGTGAGCTTTGGATCAGGACCCATGAGCATTATTTTTATTTCACATCAAAGCTTCCAAGGATCTAACTAATCAGACCGTTCAGAGAGGCCAGCAGGGACCACAGAGATCGTGTAGTCTGACCACCTGTGTAGCAGGCCACAGAACTTCCCCTAAATAAGTCCTTTATATTGTAATGAATGAGTTTCTAACCAGGCCTTTTCTGCTTGGTTGTTTTTAGGTGTATGCCACCATGCAGCATTATGGAGTGAACGGTTACTCTCTTCACGCCATGAATTCTCTGAGTGCCATGTACAACCTTCACCAGCAGGCGGCGCAACAAGCCCAGCATGCCCCTGACTACAGACCCTCGGTGCACGCCCTCACGCTGGCAGAGAGACTGGCTGGTAAGAACAATTTATGGATTTTTTGCATTGAGCCGGACACGCGGCCTAGGCTCACGCTGAGCGAGACTCTGCTGCTGTGTGGAATCCTACACAGGCCTGAATGTTCTATAGCAAACTCATTAGATCCCCATGGACAAACGTGGCTGGATCAGAGATACCTGGGTAGTCAACTCACCCCCGTGCATAGATACAAACAAACTACTAGGCTCCCCCGAAAGACCCACTAAGTCCTTCGGGTGAAATTAACCCTGGGCAGAGGGCCAGTGCCCCATCTATATCCTATTTCAGAGCTGAAGTGGGATTGGAGTGGTGCATTGATCTTGTACCAGCCCTCAGCCCTGGGGTGAATTTCCCCAGATGGGCTTAGACCAGTGGCTCCCAGACTTGTTCCGCCGCTTGTGTAGGGAAAGCCCCTGGCAGGCCGGGCCGGTTTGTTTATCTGCCGCATCCGCAGGTCCAGCCGATCGCAGCTCCCACTGGCCGCGGTTCGCTGCTCCAGGCCAATGGGGGCTTCTGGAAGCGGCGGCCAGTACATCCCTCGGCCCGCGCCCTTCCAGCAGCTCCCATTGGCCTGGAGCAGCGAACCGTGGCCACTAGGAGCCGCGATCGGCCGAACTTGTGGACGGGGCAGGTACACAAACCGGCCCAGCCCTCCAGGGGCTTTCTCTACACAAGCAGCGGAACAAGTTTGGGAACCACTGGCTTAGATACTTGCTTATTCTCTACACTTGAAGCCCTTGTCCCACTGAGGGCTTGCTCTCCTGCAGACCCTCTTCTCCCATCGGCACTTCTTACGTTGGATCCCTCCAGAGCATCCCTTGCCCGATCTGTCACCCTGGGGTTTGGCACATCTACGTCAGAGTGTAACAGCTTTGGAAAAGGGACCATGTCACCATCTCGCCTTTGTAAAGCGCTGCATCCATTGACAGCACTGTAGAAATACTGAAAGGAGAGCTAAGCAGTGCAAGACACCCCCCTTATTGGCTTGTCAGGACGACGGTCGGGAGGCGTGGGTCAAAGTTAGCAGGGGAAGCAGACAAGCAAGCCAGGGACTGTGTAGTATGTGCACAAGGCAGGCTCTGACTCGTTGGAGGTCACTCACTTGCGACTGCAATATAAATGATGGACAGAAATAATAATGCCCTGATGTGGCGGTAGCTAGGGGGCCCTGCCCTGAAGAGTTCACAGTCTAACTGGTTCGGCCTGGAAAGGCAGATCTTGCTGAGCAGCAGCTGAAGGGCAATTGCATCCCGACCTGTGTTGCAAGAGTGTATGAAAAATTAGTTGCTAAGATGTAAGTAAAACTAGGCAATCTCCAGCTGACTGTCAGAACTCACTGATAAACTAGGACTGGATGAAGATGAATCTCAAGAGCTTTGGATAAGCATCTGGGTGTTTCCCTGGTCCTTGAGCGTATAAATGAGGGATAGATATCTCATGGAGGTGGTGTGGTCTAGTGAATAGGGCAGGGGTTCTGAAACTGTGGGTCAGGACACCAAAGTGGGGTCACCAGGGCTGATGTTAGACTTCCTGGGGCCCGGGACCAAAGCCCGAGCCCCACTGCCTGGGGCCAAAGCCCAAAGGCTTCAGCTCTGGGGGGCGGTGGGGCTCAGGTTTCAGGCCCCCCTCCTGGGGCTGAAGCCCTTGGGCTTTGGCTTTGGCCCTGCCCATCCGGAGAGATGGGGCTCAGGCTTTGGCCCTGCCAGCCAGGGTCAAGTCGGTACCGGCTGGGTACAAGTCGGTACCGGCTTCTTACCGGTACACCATACCGGCCCACTTTCACCCCTGAATAGGGCAAAGGATTGGGAGTCAGGAGGCCTGATTCCGTGACCTTGGGCAAGTCACCTTCCCTTTTGTGGGCCTGTTTCACCTCTTACCCTTTGTCTATTTAGCTTGTAAGCTGTTGGAGACAGGGACTGTTTCACTAGGTGTTTATATAGCACATAGTGAACGTGGGGGCCTCAAGATGCTACTGTAATACACAGAATAAGGATCTCTTGGAAGGCTTCTGATCAGGAAATCCCAAGAAAACAGCTGAGCTCATGTGCTGTGGTTTTACATTTCTGGCCCTAGCCATAAACAACCAGGAAAACACAGGGGGGCTGAAAACAGCGGGGGCCGGGGGAAGCTTTTCAGACTCCTTTCACTACTATTCAGAGCAAAGATTCAAGTTGGTTTCTGGCTACTTATTTTATCTTAACCTTTTTTTAACAAAGAGAACCAATCTGGATAATTTCAGTAAATTAGTCAAACTGTCCTCTTCTGATCCAAATATACCTTCCACCAATCTGGCAAGCAGCAAAGGGGACCTGGCTTCAGTTTACACTGAAGCAAGCAGGCTCCTAACGTGATTACTTACCGCATTTTGTTACCGCTGAATATCTTTTAGTGCATGGTTATAGATCACGCTTGCCTTCCAGGGACAGTCGGAATAAGCCAGCACAAAAGCAAACAACCTTAAATTGGAAAACAGAGGTTTCAGATTGTAACGGCAAAGCCTCACCTGCAATTCATAATCTCCTTCTTGAACTGAACCTGAAAACATAGTTAAAGCATTGAAATAATTGTTGTCTAGATCCTTGTCAGCAGCCAAATTAAATATTTGAGCCACCACCTCTGAGAAACTGGCAGGTTTAACCTCCATTGTGGAATTTTGGGAATATTCCAGCCGGTAGATGTTAAACCACGATCTCTCCTTGGTTTTGATACTTGATGTATTAAAGTTAGATGCCATGGGACTTTAGAAAATATTTTAGGGATCTCTTGTCCTGAAAGAATATTCCTTTCCTTAGGAAAGCAGCCAGGCAGCATTGTGAGCTATTTCTGAATTCATAAAGGATACTTCCTGCCTTCTCCTACAAAAGTGGCTGTATTACCGGTATCTAATAACTCATTGCTTCCTTGAATGCAGAGGTCTCTTTGTTTTGTATTCTTCTGGAAACTTTTAGCCTGACTGAGCATTCCCTGGGTCACCAAAACCACTCGTACTTTGGCAATAGTGTGGGGAAGCATCGTGGAATTTGGCCTAGAATGAAACAGCTGGAAGTTTGGAACTGGAATATTCAAATAGCACAAAGCTGATTTGACACACTCGTTAGCTAACATATTTGGAACCAAACTGTGTGGTTCTGGGATTGGCCTGACAGCCGGCTTTGTTTTATTGTTTACATTCATGCCATGGGATTTGCAACAAAAGCTCACATAAATAGCATTGCCCGCAAAACAAGAGCCTGACTCTGGCCATGTAAAATTAGGTTTGCTTTCTAGTGTGTCCATTCCCTCTGTCTGGACGATCGCATTCTTAGCTGTATTAAAAATGATGCCATAGACTCTTAAAGCTGGAATTTAAACAGGAAAAAAAATATCAAATGCATTTCGCATTCGGGCTCTTTGTTTACTTCTTTTGCACTTCATCTTAGACCGTGAATCGCTACAGCTCAGATTCCCATGCGCTACCGCAGTGTCGGGTTTGGGTTCACAATATTGCAGAATTTAAAATAAAAACAGCCTATTTTCATTGACTTTTCAAAAACCAACCCTAAAAACAGGTCTACTCCTAGTAGGTTTCGTAACCCCCTCTTGTTTATTGTGAGCTTTTAGTGGCAAAATCGGGAGGCCTGATTTTTTCCAGCCCATACTTGATTTTTTGCATCCCCAATTTTGTGGGCACAAATAAACTGAAGACATAATTTGTATCTTTGAGACACCTAACTAGCTCATCTGCCCGGAAAGGAAGGGCGGTCAGTGACTAGGGCTCCAGACTGATACTCAGGAGAGTTGGTTCTGTCACTGAACTTCGGCAAGTCACTTCAGTTTCCCCTCCCATTCTTTGTGTGTCTTGTCTATTTAAAAAGTAAGCCCTTCAGGACCAGGTCTGTCTCTCTCTATCTCTCTATACAGTTACTCTAGATAGTCATCTAAAACTTGGATGCTAAAAAGGAGACCAGGTTATAAAAGTTAAGCCCCTTTTGTCCTTGAAATTGTCTAGCAAACTGTCAGCCTTCTATAAACAACCATTAAAATCTCGAATTTGGGTCACACCTAAGTTGGCATGGGATCCCTTTAAGATCCATCTTTTGCATCGAGCCCAATTAGCTGGGTTAGATCTTCCCCATCAGCACCCTGTTGGTCTTGTATGTCCTCTGTGACGTAGACTCATAGGACTGGAAGGGACCTCGTGAGGTCATCTAGTCCAGTCCCCTGCACTCATGGCAGGACTAAGTAATTATCTAGACCATCCCTGAAAGGTGTTTGTCTAACCTGCTCTTAAAAATCTCCAATGATGGAGATTCTACAACCTCCCTGGGCAATTTATTCCAGTGCTTAACCACCCTGACAGATAGGAAAAACTTCCTAATGTCCAACATAAACCACCCTTTCTGCAATTTAAGTCCACTGCTTCTTGTCCTATCCTCAGAGGTTAAGGTTTTCTCCCTCCTCCTTATAACAACCTTTTATGTACTTAAAAACTGTTATGTCCCCTCTCTGTCTTCTCTTCTCCAGACTAAACAAACCCAATTTTTTCAATCTTCCCTCATAGGTCATGTTTTCTAGACCTTTAATTATTTTTGTTGCTCTTCTTTGGACTTTCTCCAATTTGTCCCCATCTTTCTTGAAATGTGGCACCCAGAACTGGACACAATACTCCAGTTGAGGCCTAATCAGCACGGAGTAAAGCAGAAGAATTACTTCTCGTGTCTTGCTTACAACACTTCTGCTAATACATCCCAGAACGATGTTTGCTTTTTTTGCAACAATGTTACACTATGACCCCCAGATCCCTTTCCACCGTACTCCTTCCTAGGCAGTCATTTCCCATTTTGTATGTGTGCAACTGATTGTTCCTTCCTAAGTGGAGTACTTTGCATTTGTCCTTATTGAATTTCATCCTATTTATCTAGACCAGGGGTCGGCAACCTCTGACACGCGACTCGCCAGGGTAAGAGCCCTGGCGGGCCAGGCCAGTTTGTTTACCTGCCACGTCCGCAGGTTCGGCCAGCACATTCCTTGGCCTGTGCCGCTTTCCGCAGCCCCCATTGGCCTGGAGCAGCAAACCGCAGCCAGTAGGAGCCGCGATCGGCCGAACCTGCGGACGTGGCAGGTAAACAAACTGGCCTGGCCCGCCAGGGCGCTTACCCTGGCGAGCCGCGTGCCAGAGGTTGCCGACCCCCCGCTTTAGACCATTTCTCCAGTTTGTCCAGATCATTTTGAATTTTAATCCTATCCTCCAAAGCACTTGCAACCCCTCCCAGCTTGGTATCGTTCACAAACTTGATAAGTGTACTCTCTATGCCATTATCTAAATCATTGATGAAGATATTGAACAGAACAGAACCCAGAACTGATCCCTGTGGGACCCCACTCGATATGCCCTTCCTGCTTGAGTGTGAACCACTAATAACTACTCTCTGGGAACAGTTTTCCAACCAGTTCTGCACCCACCTTATAGTAATTCCATCTAGGTTGAATTTCCCTAGTTTGTTTATGAGAAGGTCACGTGAGACAGTATCAAAAGACTTACTAAAGTCAAGATATACCACATCTACCGCGTCCCCTCTATCCACAAGACTTGTTACCCTGCCAAAGAACATGGGTTGATGTGGGGAGAGTTGAGAGGACGGGAATGTATAGGCCTACTTTCACTAAAGCATCCCTATTTAGAAAAGCACTTAAGCCTGTGCATTGAAATCAATGGGACTTAAGCATATGTGTACGTGTTTTCCTGAATCAGGGCCCATGACCTTAAAGTCTGTCTCTTAGTGTTTTGAGGACTGTGATAAGCTATATGAGAGACACAACAGGAGCCAAAGTGACCTCTAATCCTGACAGCAATGTGCCTTCTAAGAGTTGGACCCCAAAAAAACCCCAAAACAAAACCAAACCAGAGGCAGCTGTTTTATGAGTTACACGTCCTCACCCCATTAATTGACACAGAGCCTGACTGCAGAATTGAAGCTAGTTGGACTTCAATGAGAACAAGATCAGGGCCACTGGGAGAACTGCTCCACCTTTAGGCCACAATCCCCACCTCCTTGTTTGGTGCAGGTGCCAGGGGCCTTATTTCAGATGTCAACATGCAAATTCCAATAATTAAATTGGCCACTTTTCTTGTCTTCCAACGGCTGTACATTTCAAGACATCATTTTGGAGGCCCGTTATGGATCCCAGCATCGCAAACAGAGGAGAAGCCGCACAGCCTTCACCGCCCAACAACTGGAAGCCCTGGAGAAGACTTTCCAGAAGACTCACTATCCAGATGTGGTGATGCGGGAACGACTGGCCATGTGCACCAACCTACCGGAAGCCAGAGTACAGGTATCCACGTTCTACCTTGCTTGCTCCAATAGGGCTATTTAAGAGATATACGAAGAGGGCCCACTGGGTTGGCTTGATCTGTAGTTCTTTCAAAATGCTTTCATAGTAACCAAAGAAGGAGGGTTTTCTCTGCAGCAAAAAATGGACTTAAATCTTTGCTTCAGACTGAGAGAGCTGCAACAGAAACTGAATCCACACACACATTTTTGAGGGTTTGTGTTGTCTGAGGGTAGCCCTGGCTTTCATTTGTGATTCCAACTCTCTTTGGGGGGAAATCTTAGAAATGGCCACAAAAGTCTACTTATTTATTTATTTACTTATATGACTGTTTCTCTGGCATCCTCGGAGGCCTAGAAGCACAAGTAATTCCAGCTGTTCCCTCCCAACAATGTCAATATTTATAACGTCTCAGACCATCTGGTCCAACAGTTTCTGTTCTCCTCCAGTGAAACAAATAAGTAGAGCTGGTCGGGAATTTTTTCACAAAACTTTTTGCAGTGTAAAATGCCAATTCATCAGAACTGAAATTATTTGGAGGAGGTGGTTGGTTTTTGAGGAGTTTCTCAGTTTGAATTTTTAAAAAAAAGCTTTAAAATTGTCAAAATGGGACATTTTCAAAACAACAAAAAATTAAAAAGTTCTGGGTTTTGGATCAACATTACTCTTGTTGAGAAACTTGCATTTTAAAAAAGGAAACTAGAAAGGACAAAATCAAAACAAAAACAGAATTGTCAAAAGAAAACCTCATTTTGATTGACCTAAGCTGAATTTATTTTTTGTTCGTGAAAATTTGAGATTGACTTTTTGTCACAATTTGAGGTGAAAATATTCTTCGAACTCTCAAATTCTTGTGGGATGGGAAAACCATTTCTCACCTAGCCCTACAAATACTAATGTGCTGCATGACTTACTGATATTATGGGTGCCTGCTCAGTACGGGTTTAAGGCGCTACATAGCAGGCCAGCCTTAACTGAGAAAAATGGGAAGGGGACATGAGATTTCAATCTAGCAGAAAAAGATTTAACATGATCCAAGGCTGGAAGTTGAAGGTAGACACAGTCCGACTAAATAAGGCGTAAATTCTGGATGGTAAGAGTAATTAACCATTGGAACAATTTACCAAAAGTTGTGGTGGATTCACTATCATTGATTTTTAAACTAAGATTGGATGTTTTTCTCAAAGATCTGCTCTAGGAATTATTTAGGTGAAGTTCTGCAGCCTGTGCTATACATGAGATCAGACTAGATGATCACAATGGTCCCTTCGGGCTTTGGAATCTACGAATTACAATCTTGAGCCGGTTGTCTCCTTCCGAATTTATTCCCAAATTGAGTTACATTGGGATAGTATGTTGAAAAGGACACACCCACACCCACACACACCTAGTATTAGCAATTGGATATTTTCCTGTAACTTAAGAGTAAGAACCTTTGACTTTGCTCCTAAGGGTTACTGGTTCAATTCCCACCAAGGAAACTTCCTTCACCACCTGACCTGGCATATTGGAGTCAAATGTCCTATGATACCAGATACTACCTTGTTGTACAGCTTTAAAGGATTAGCCCAAATATCTTAATGTGAGACATTGCATCACACAGACGATACATATTTGGCCCAGCAAGGGTATGAACCACTCAAGACCTGGTTCCCAGTACCGTCACGAAACAACACAATACCACAACAGAGCTGCATTCATCACAGAGAGGGCTTGTATACAACATACATAACAAAGTCAGTTAAATTGCAAAATTTATCTTCTTGTTTTGTGGTAGCAATGAGCCCTGGTCTACAGTGGGGGGGTGGGGATCGACCTAAGGCTAGGTCTACACTACCCGCCTGAATCGGCGGGTAGAAATCGACCTCTCGGGGATCGAATTATCGCGTCTCGTCGGGACGCGACAATCGATCCCCGAATCAACGCTCTTACTCCACCAGCGGAGGTGGGAGTAAGCGCCGTCGACGGGAAGCCGCGGAGGTCGATTTTGCCGCCGTCCTTACAGGGGGGTAAGTCGGCTCTGATAATTCAGCTACGCTATTCGCGTAGCTGAATTTGCGTATCTTAAATCGACCCCCCCCCCTGTAGTGAAGACCTGCCCTTAGATACGCAACTTCAGCTACGAGAATAGTGTAGCTGAAGTCGACATATTTAGGTCGACTTACTGCAGCGTGTGCACGGTGCTGAGTCGACTGCTGCTGCTCCCCCGTCGACTCCGCTTGCACCTCTTGTGGCAGTGGAATACCGGAGTCGATGGGAGAGCACTCGGGGATCGATTTATCATGTCTACACTAGACGCGATAAATCGATCCCCGATAGATCGATCACTACCCGCCAATCCAGCGGGTAGTGTAGACATACCCTTAGAGTCCACATTCAGGGATCAAGGTATTACTGCTAGTTACTATGCACGGACGCGCACACACATACTTCATGCCCCAAACAGCTTACAGTCTAGAGACTCTAGAGTATTCTAGTGTACAGAGCACTGAGACTCAGGACATGTGGGTTCTATTCCCAGCTCTGCCACTGGCCAGTCAGGTGACCTTGGGAAAGTCACTTCCCCCCTCTGTGCCTCAGTTTCCCCATCTGTAAAATGGGGATAAGGCTATAGACCTCCACTGTAAAGAGCTCTGAGATCTACTGAAATGAAAAGCACTACAGAAGAGGTTGTTGTTATTTAAGTCCATTCAACTAATCATTCAAGTCAAATAATCTAAAGTGTTGGCAGTAATTAACGCATATGTATGTCCTCTATAATATGGCTTATTCTGACTGTGTTTCTATATGGTTTTGGTACAAATTAATGTGATATAGGCTGTTTTTAGAAAGCTAACAAAACATTGTACTCTCTACCTATTTAACTCAGGTCTGTTGGTTACCGAGATGGTTTAATACATCACTTGTGATTTTTTTTTTTTCCTTGACAGAGCTGTGTTTTCTTAAAGAACCAGCATTAAGTCTGGGGATTTTAAAAGCATCTAAGGGAGTTAGGCACCCAAATTCCATTGAAATGCAGTGGAATTTGGGTGCCTACATACCTTGGGTTCTCGTCAAAATCCCAGTCTATTTGACTTTTTGATTTTTGCATTAATAGGGGTTTTTATCCTGTCTCCCTGTGGTATAAAGGTGTGGTTTAAGAACCGAAGAGCCAAATTCCGGAAGAAACAGCGCAGCCTCCAGAAGGAGCAGCTGCAGAAGCAGAAGGACTCAGAAGGGAGCCACAGCGAGGGGAAGACGGAAGCTCTTGTGCTGGAAAGCCAGACTTCCGCCCCTGACGTAGACAAGCCACAGAGCCAGCCGAGCGAAGCGAGCACGGAGCTCAACCTCACCTTGTCGGAGCAGTCGGCCAGCGAGTCCGCAGCAGAGGACCAGACGGACAGAGAGGAGGACTTTAAGAACCCCTTGGAGGAGTCCAAAGCAGACAAAGGTCCCGGCGCTGAGAGCAAGGCTCTGAACTGCAAGAGAGCCAGTCCAAAAGCAGGTGAGGGTCAATGCGCGTGTGGAAGCCTGGTCTCCAGGCCAGATTGGGAGCCAGAGGCTGAGCATTGGCTAATACAGTATGATATGCCCTAGATCATTGGCTTCTCCCAGTCTGGAAGGGGGAGGTCACAATCTCCTGGGAGGGAAGCAAACTGGTCCAGGTGCGTGATGAGCATTCTTCCTTTCTTTATGGCTAGACGGGATGCAGGGAGGTCCCCTGTTGTAACATGGGGTCCCAGCGCAGAGAGGGCTGAGATCCCCCGTTAGATTAGATGAGCACAGAAGAACACTGCTCAGTGACAGCATGCCATTCACAGGCATACTGGGCACACACTTCCCCATTGGATAAGAGTCTAATTGCCGTCTGGGGAACACACACTTGCTAAAAAACCTGGCTCTCTCTCACAAGCCAGGTCCGCCAGGCACTTTAATGAGGTAGTTGCCAGTTGCGTGTGACCTAGTCGGGCAAACATGACCAACAAGTTTAGCACAGAAATAGTTCATAGTGTGGAATCAGAATCTCCTCTCCTGATGGACTGTAATGGCTTGCAAAGGATCCGAAAGAGGTCAAATCCTAGCCCTCCAAGAGCTTGTTGGGAATATACCACAAAACCTGCAAGACAGACAACCAGGCCTATTCTCTCCAGAGAAGACAGTGGCAGGTTTGCTCAGGCCTGGCCAATGCATTTCCCCACTAAACCAGAACAAATACATCCGTCCTACTCGCGTGTAAACCCTCTCAAGAATGAAGTGGAAGGCCACAGGGATACAGAGATGGCCCTTACCGGGGAACGTAGAAATTGGCAGACTGTATCCAACTAGTGGGCCATCTAATCTTGACTCTGATGGTGGCCAGCTATAAAAGAATCTGCCCATGGCAAGTTAATATATGGAGATATATCTATCTCATAGAACTGGAAGGGACCCTGAAAGGTCATTGAGTCCAGCCCCCTGCCTTCACTAGCAGGACCAAGTACTGATTTTTGCCCCAGATCCCTAAGTGGCCCCCTCAAGGATTGAACTCGTAACCCTGGGTTTAGCAGGCCCATGCTCAAACCACTGAGCTATTCCTCCGGATCTTCATGACAGCAAGGAGCTTTACCTTCCGTGAGCTGGAGCTGCGCTCCCTGCCAGGCCCGAAGCCTACGCTCCATGGCGGCATGTCCATGGCTGTTAAAGCCGTATCTGCACAGGAACAAGGAGAGGTGTCAGCGAGCAGCACAGAGCTGGGCTAGAATCGCTCCCACCCAGGAACAATATGCCAGGGAAGGGAGGTCCTCAGTCTCCCTGTGGGACGCTAGTGTCCATCAGTTAGAGACTGGCTTATAACATGAAGCATGAGAGTTTATGCCTCTTCCAAATTATTTATTATTATTTATTATTATTGCTTTTAAATGTTCAGTCCTTTTGGGACTCCTGTTTATCTCTCGGCTTCAGATATATCTTGTGGCAATGAGTTCCCCAGGCCAATTTGTGCCTTCTGTGGAAAAAGTATTTCCTTTTTGGTCAGATTTAAATTGGTCACTTTTCAATTTCCTTGAATGACATCCCCCAACCCCGCACCCCTCCCATTCTTGTATTTTGAGAAAAGGTGGCTCGAATCTGGAGTGGTGCCATTTGGATGAGTTTTATAGGGCCCCAATCTTGCTTGCTTGGGTTTCTCCACCATGGACTCAGCAAACAAGATCTCCTCTGAACAGCCAGTATGGAAAGATCAGTTCTGCATTCTGGTTCTGTTTGGGTCTTCACAATAATAGCCCCACTCTGTCGCTTTCCATGGCCTTGTCTGAGCCTTGCTTGGAAAGGATCAGGGGAGGCAGTTACAGGAACGCTGGTCCAGATAATTCATTCATCAACCCCCTTGCTGCAGTTTGGCTTCTGGTTAATTAGCACCCAAATGTGCAAGGTGATTTGCATACTCCGTCCATGCTCCGGAGAACTTAGTCTGTATTAAAGGTCCCCGGCACCCCTCTCCTTCCTCCTTCTCTGTAAATCAGCTGCCTTCCTCAGCCACCACCCTCCTTAGGGAGATCGTTCTATTCAGCGGCCACATATGTCTAACCCCCCTCCCTACATCTTGTCTTCTAATGCAGACTCTCCCATCAGTGCCACGGTGACGCCTTCCTCCAGCAGCGGCATGTCTCAGACTCACTCCTACTCCTCCTCGCCTCTGAGCCTCTTCCGTCTCCAGGAGCAATTTCGCCAGCACATGGCCGCCACTAACAACTTGGTCCATTACTCCTCCTTTGAAATGGGGACCCCAACTGCCATGCCATACTTGGGCATGAATGTCAACATGGCGCCCCTCAGCTCTCTCCATTGTCAATCGTATTACCAGTCGCTCTCCCACGCCCAGCAGGTCTGGTCTTCACCCATCTTGCAGGCGTCTAGCTCCCTCCCTACCCTGAACAGTAAAACGACAAGTATTGAGAATCTAAGGCTCCGGGCAAAGCAGCACGCCGCCTCCCTCGGACTCGACACCTTACCAAACTGACCGCAAGGCAGCAGGGGAACCCCCACCCTACCGTCGGCCGCAAGAGAAGGCACCTTCCGCTGGCACTAAACGTGTGGCTCTTTTGAAAATGCACAGCTCTCCTCTCCACCTGGATCAAGGTGCTCCCTTTCGGGGGATACTTTCAATCCTTTACTTCTTCACTAGCTCCATTTTCATGTCAGGTACTGCTACTGGCCCCACTTCCACTGAAGTATTTAATAAGGAAGGAAAGAGGGCATGTATTCTATGTTAAAAAAACTCTCCTGAGGACCGAGGAGTTAAAACTGTAATGTCCAGAAAGATCCCTCTTTCGTTGATACTGTGATAATGTGCCGACTGTGATTTTTGTTTTGTTTTGTGCTCTGGAAAACCTAGTCCCCTAGTACTGTATATAGATTCTATTGTTGAAAACATCCTTCATTTGTGTGTTGCTGTCTGTGTTGCCTTATGCAGAATTATGGAGCATTTTCTCTCTTTCCTCCCTCCCCCTTTCTTTCAGATTTATACTTGTAGTAGCTAGAATCAAAATTACAATCCAAAAAAACCCCACAAGCTCTGAGCGGGAGGTGCTTCTTTGGCCAGAGTTCTGAATGAGTCTAGCAAGAGGAATTCAGAGAAAAGATTCTGAATGCCATTATCATATCTTCTCCAGTTCTCCGTTAAAACCAATCCTGCAAACGCCAGGGAATGATGTAAAGGGTTGTTTCCTGTTAAAGCACTTCCCGTCGGTAGGAACTTTTTTTTTTTTTTTTAAAGCACTTCTTCGAAGACCGAGGACAAAGAATTTGCCACCGGGCTCTGCTGGTTAGAGAGCGAGGAAAAATGAAAGCACTAGATTTTGTCAAATTCACAAGACTTTTACTGAGGTTGCTGCATCTTTGTTCTTCACTGAAGTGTACACTCTGCTATTTATAAATGATGTGTAAAAAAGCATTTTGGTCTAACTTGGACAACAAAGAACAATAAAAAGTTGGTATGAACTCCTGCTGCGTTCATACACCATTTGCATTATGTGGCGGTTCATCAAAACCGTGATTAATTCAAGCTGTGTTTAGGAAAACTGTCTCCATGCCAAATTCTGTCCTCAGACCACAAACCCTGGGGGCTCCCCTGCTTGTCTCAGAAACTGACTAAGTAGAGAACGAATGCAGATAGGCTAGAGGTGGGCCTGAACCAATACCCAGATCTGAACACTCCTGAGCTTAGGAGATGACTTAAATCCAAACCCAGATGCGGATCTCAATTTTGCAAATGGCCATTCCTCTCGGTAGAAGGCCAAACCAAAATCCCAGATCCAGACATCCCGCAACCCAGTGGGATGTTGAAGATCTGAATCAAAATTATACATGAGCCTGATCCTCGCTGATACTGTTAATGGAGCTATGCCAATTTACACCAGCTAAAATCTGGCCCGTATGTGATTAGTGTGTGATATACACACACACATATAACATGGGTATCTGATGAACTGAAAGCTTTTATTGACTTCTGTTTTGCCTAGCTCTGTCCCATTACCAATGCGATTACACTAGCACAGAGGATAATGGCCAACTTACTTCTCTAAATGTGGAAAAAAGAATACAACCCGCTCGACTACAACTGTCTCTCTCAAGCTGTTCTGCTAAAAGTCTCTCTTGGTGAGTTCCCAGTGGTGACCAGACCTGGTTGGGAAATGATTTCCCTCCTCCTCTTTGAAAAATGTCAACAAAAACTCCCCCCCCCCCATGGGGGGGATGAGTTACTGAAGACACCATTTTCAACAAAAGTGGAAATAAGTTTGTGTACATTTCAGTTCAGTCAAACGTTTTGATGGAAAATGTTCATTCGGCTCGAGTGGTTGACAGGATTACGCACCTCACCAACACTGCAAGATGCAGCCCTATAACGGGTATTTTGTCTGGGATCTGCAAAGAACCCAAACCATATTGACACCCTCTACCTGAGGCCTTCTTGAAAATCCCAGTCTTTATTTTTTATAGCACTTGGGTGCCTGCCACCCGAAACCACTGACACCAAATATGAGCTTTCATTTTATTTCCACCCAAATTACCTGTTTGTTTCCTCTCCTCCCTATCTCCTACTGCCCTAAGGATGATGGTGAGCAGGTGTGAAGATGGTTTTAATACAGCAGAGCAACTGAAAAGCATTTTTAAGCACCCAAGGCTAAATTTTGCCCAGGAAGGGTGATAGAGTGAGACATCGAAGGGTGGCCTAAGTGACATGACGTTCAATTCTGATATGGTATGACTGGAATCAGCGACATCCCTTGGCAGGTCAGGACACTAATCTTGTTACACTAGGGGATATAGAAACACACCACAGAAGATTACAAGGATCAAAATCTATCAGTGCCCGACCTCTGCCTGTAGCCTTCAGCAAGCCCAGGAAATGGAGTGTGGCAGATACACCTGACGCGACAATAAACTTCCCTCAATCCTCCAGAGGAAGCAGAAACTTCCCTAAGGTTCTTGTCATCTTGCCTTAGGAGGAAATTCCTTCCAGAATCACAGTGTAGCAATCCATTGAACCTTATGTGGATCATGTTACATATCTAATCCCATTTATCTCCAGAGATAAAATTGGTATGGAAGATACAGGTCCTGTTCTGACCGCTGAGTTCCTTCCCTTCTATGCTCGTGTCACTCCATTAAAATCAACAGAGTGACACATGGATAAAACTGGAGCAAAGAACAGTGAGTCAGACTCCTGGTCTTCTTTTAATCCTAAAGGCAGCTGATCCAGGGGCAGAGAATTTCGAGTCTTCACCACTCTTTGGGGAGGAATCTTTCCATGTGGTACATGTTTGTTTATTTCCAGGACTGTCTATGCCAAATTTGCCAGTGTAACCCGCAACCATAAATACATAGGGAAGACAGATCATGTATCCCGCTCCCAGGAATTTTAGGTGTTCAAATAAATTAGAACCCTGTTCCAAATCACCCCTCATTTTGGTTTGACAAAATCTGGTATCCTGGTTCCATCTTCTCTTACATTCAACCAAGCTAGTCTGAATTTCAAAGTTTTGACGAATTTCCAAAAACAAAACTGAGGAAAACTTTCAATGATTTTTTTTTTTTTGATGATTTCCCCCTCTTTAACTCACCCCCACCATTTTAAATCAGCCATAGATCTGGTCAAAATTTCTAAATGTTCACAATTTTTCCCCTTTTATCACTTGCTCTCATTAGATGTGATACACAACGTGTACATCACACGTAGTGCAGATACGTAAGGCCCAAATGTCACTTAAGGAGAAGACCGTGTAATGATCAGCGCAGATAGCACCTCCCAAGTTAAATGGTGCTTTATCTTTATCTTACTTTCAGGTTGTTGTCCTAGTATTCC
The DNA here is from genome assembly GCF_028017835.1 of Emys orbicularis. Classification (NCBI taxonomy): domain Eukaryota; kingdom Metazoa; phylum Chordata; order Testudines; family Emydidae; genus Emys; species Emys orbicularis. The sequence continues at coordinate 5,568,664 of NC_088690.1, read as the reverse complement.
AAGCAGAACTAGTGCACTGAAAAAAAACCCTACGCCTCTCCCACCATCACCCTGACAGTGTCACTACTCTGGGGCTGAATGAAATGGTTTTTTTTTACTTAGCAGGGTTCTGTAGTCCACAGCAAACAGTCAAAAATTAATTTTTATGTAATAGTCTGAATGGGAGAAGAACATTCCCCAAACAAAACGCATAGCATAAATGTTGGAATGAACATGTTGGCTTCCTTATAGATGACCAGGCAAGGACCTCCAGAATCTCCACAACTTCTGTTTTACATGGGCCATGAAAAGAATATGTACCTGGAGACTGTGTCAATGAGACTTTTTCCCCCCTCTAGCTTTGCTCATATTACCTTCCCTTTGCACCACATGTGGCCAAAACCTACAATTTTGCATTCATAATCGATTTTCCAAGTATGAGCCCATCCTGTAAATTGCTGCAAGTCCCTGTGGCTCATAGGATCAGATCCCACTTGAGAAAAATACTGAGTAAAAGGGTTAAAACAATGTAGAGTAAGCGTTTGCAGTAAGACGGACTGACTTGTTATGCAAGGAAAATGTCCTGGGGCCAATGAAATCAGTGGGAGTTTTGTTCTAAGTAAGAATGTAGAATTAGATGCATAGAGAAGAAATGCTGATTCTGAGTAAGGCCTGCTACCATAGAAGGTTCTTTTACTGCTGGTTGGGAGGGGAAAAGGCAGGGTATTTATTTGCAAACAATCTTTGAAATTCATGAATTTGAAATAAAAGGGGCAGGAGTTGCAAATTTTATCTGCATTTCCCCCCCCCCCCCCCCCAAACTTCAAAATTTCCAAATTGAAACATTTCAGCCAGGTCTACAGATGGTTGAAAAAACCGCAAATGTTACATCAACTTCTGAAGAATTTCTGCCTGTTCTAGATTCTTGTAACCACCGCAGCCAAACAAACTTGTGCATCTCTGAGCAGGAAACGCCCAAGTGGCATGGGGAATTTGGGGTTGTTTTCTACCCTTGAGCATTGTATCAGACTTTCATTGACACGACAGAGCTTTTAACAAAGACTGGAGACAAAAAGATGGTCCTTAGGGTTTAATGTGTAAAAGGTCTAAACAAACCTTTATGAAGGAAAACCAAAACCACTATGATATAAAGGTCTAATTATAAGAACTGTGCAGTGAGATTAGATTCAGCCAAAACTAGTGAATTCAGAGAATTTTCCTTTTGGTTATACAAGCTGTATTCATTTTTTTACCCCTTGTGTGCCTCTTTGCCGTTCTTTACAATTTACTGTGGAATCAGACAAAAAGCCTGTGTTGTTTGATACACCTAAACAGCTATTTATTTCTTAAGTGACTGAAGTTCACACCTGAATCAAAAGCACAGTGATAGGGAAAGAGAAAAGGCGAAGGAATCCTACGATAGCAACTAGAAGAGATTCTCCATCAGATTCAAAACCAAACCCAGTAACAATTAACATTCTGTATATTCAGCAGATGTTCTGTAGATCCACTGTTTTGTCCTTGACTGTATGACCAGAGCCACTCAATTCATTAGATTTCTCACACTACGCCAAGGGACAGCTTTAACCTTGATTTAAAGACAAGAGGCCAAATTCTCCACTCCCGTAAATGAGTTGCAACTCCATTGACTCCAATGGAGCTGTGCTGATTTATGCCCAAAAGCGCTGACAAGGTCCAGGATTGGCCACTTGCATGAAATCTTATCGGTTGCTAAGAGCCACGTGGAGCGAAATCAGTTATTACTTATAAAAGCTGGAGGAGGAACCAGCCTCTGCTCTCAGTTGTATTGGTGTAAAATTGGAGTAATTCCACCACCTTCACTGAAGTAATGCCAGATTCACATCTATGTAACTGAGAACAAAACCTGTCCCAAGAATACGGCACATTTGTAGTATACTCAAAATAGACCATCTTTCCAGCCTAGATGATCTACTACACACCCAGTGAGACAGCCATCTGTAAATTGTTTTATGAAGACATTAATTAACCCCACAGGAAGTTAATCTCATGTTTGGTGTACTATTCATGGCCACACCTTTCATAACCTTTCTAGCTATTGAGAAGGGCTGCCGTATGCTGCTGAAGTTTAGACGTGTCTTTGCAGTTTAAAGTAATTTTTTAGTATTTCTTCTCCAACAGTATTGATGGCCCATTTGGCTACTGACCAGAGTTGTCCAGTTAGCTCCAAAGTGTAACCATGTGTGTGTCAAACATATCTTGCAAAGGAACAAAGACTTTTAAAGGGGAAAAAAAAATCAAAGTTATGTACTGTACAAACTGCTGTAAAATTAAGCTGTAGTGTAACAATTTGTGCTTTAGAAGTCACTCTCTGCAAACCCAAACATGTGTATGATATTTATTTATTCTGATAGTTAAAAGAAAAACCAAGAGTTTATATTCATTTTGAAAAAGCTGCCGCATGATACGATGTACCACTTGTGCCAGTCTTGCTTTCTGTATAGTTAGTGCCTGTTTTCATACTCCGCTAATAAAAAAAAAAAATGCAAGGAAAGCTTTTTTGCCCCTTGCAAGTCATTCAGTAAAAGTGATTTGCGCGGATCGACAGAAATAGAGATGGCGAGCAGCCTGAATTGTTTTGCGCCGGCTTTGTGGCGATTTCGGCTGAATATCATCATGATTATGCCAAGGGTGTTACAAGGAGGAGGGAGAAAAATTGTTTTCTTTAACCTCTGAGGATAGGACAAGAAGCAATGGGCTTAAATTGCATCAAGGGCGGTTTAGGTTGGACATTAGGAAAAACTTCCTGTCAGGGTGGTTAAGCCCTGGCACAAATTGCCTAGGGAGGTTGCAGAATCTCCATCATCATAGGCGCCAACTTTCCCCGGTGCCAGTGGGTGCTCACGCTCCCCTGGCCCCGCCCTGACTCCACCCTTGCCCCGCCCCTGCCCCGCCCCATTCCAACCCCTTCCCCAAAGTCCCCGCCCCAACTCTGCCCCCTTCCTGCCCCTATTGGACCCCTTCCCCAAATCCCCGGCCCCGCCTCTTCCCCGAGTGCCCTGCGTTCCCCCTCCTCCCCCCTCCCTCCCAGCCGCATGAAACAGCTGTTTCGCGGCGCAAGTGCTGCGAGCTAGGGGGGGAAAGCGGGCACGTGGCGCGCTCAGGGGAGGAGGCGGAGCAGAGGTGGAGGTGAGCTGGGCGGGGGGGGGGCGGGGAGCTGCCGGTGGGTGCTGAGCACCCACCAATTTTTCCCAGTGGGTGCTCCAGCCCCAGAGCACCCACGGAGTCGGCGCCTATATCCATCATTGGAGATTTTAAAGAGCAGGTTAGACAAACACCTGTCAGGGATGATTTAGATAATACTTAGTCCTGCCATGAGTGCAGGGAACTGGAGTAGATGACCTCTCAAGGTCCCTTCCTATGGTTCTATGATTATTGTTTATGGGGAAATTTCCTAATGCAGAGGAGCTTAGACATGGTAAAAAGCCCCATAGTTGAGTCAATTAGGAGACCAGACCAGACAAAACCCTAGAGAACACAGAGTAGGGAACCTTCATGGGCAGTTGGGTATGGAATAGCCAACTGCAGTCGGGCCACCATTCATTTTGCTCTCTCTTGTAGCCAGAGGTGTTTCCACAGGGCCCTCTGTCTGCCCCCTCTCTGTCTGCCCCATAGGAGTGCTGTACAGTCTCTCTCAGGGTAGTGATCAGCCATCCCTGGAAACTGAGTCAGTAGCCCAAAGTAATTCAAAATAGTCCTCAGAGTCCCAAACGTTCTAGCAGCCCCATAGCTTGGGCCCATCTCCACCGCGCTGGTTGACTGCAGAGCCTTGATTCTATCTAGCAGAAGCCCAGCATTCCGGCTCTGCCTTCCTTCCTCGGTCAGCACGCACCCAGTTCTAAGAGACAGCATGCGATGTCCCGCTGTGCAGTGGGTACCATTTTGGTTTCTCTATAAGTGCCAAAACGGTGTTCCGGCCCCACTACCTCTTTGCCCAGGACCACCTCTTCTCTTCCAGTTTCGGGCAGCTCCTGAGCTCATGCTTACACCAACATCCCTGGGACAGGGTCTTCTGCCCCAGCCTTTAGTCTTTAAGGGCTGGTACACCCCATCACACCAACCTAACTGGTTATTTCCAGCTGCAATGTCTCAGAATCACTGTTTCTAACACACTGGGGTCATACGTACCAAGGCCTCTTCAGTTGAATGACAAGAAAGCTTTATTGTACCAACGCATTTAGGCTACACCAGGTACATGGCTGGTTCAGTGGACTTGCCTCTCAGAGTAAAGGAGGAACCTGTTCCTAGGGCAGCAAAACAACACGCTCTTTCTTGTTCCAGGCAAAGTCACAGTTTAGCCCAAAGAGTGACAAATGATGGTTGGTGGCAAGTCTCAGGGAAGCGATGAAGAAATCTTTATAAAACTCTCTCTGTTATTAACACTGGGTTCTTTTGGACAAGAAGACCAATCTATCTTGCCAGTGAAAAATGTACAGATGGTGTGCAGCGAGCAGTGACACACCTACCCTATTTGTGAGTTAAAAAACCTAATCCAATGCCCAATTAATTCAATGGAAAGACTCATTTTTCCAAACTTTTTCTGACTAAATTTACCAACATTCACGTTTTCAATTAAACTTTATTGTTGAATAAAAAAAACCTGACCAAACTTTCACAAATATCTTTGTCCTCATTTTCAAAACATTTTGAAATTTTCAGAAAAGATATTGAAATTTTGGCAAAGAAATGCAAATAATTATGTCATAATAAATAATTACTAGCTAGCTCCTATAGCATTTTCATCCATAGATCTCAAAGGGTTTTATATAGGTCAGGATCATTATCCCCATTTTACATATGGAGAAACTGAGGCAGAAAAAAGTGATGCCACTTTCCCAAGGTCACCAAGGAAACCAGTGGCAGAGTCAGGAACAGAACATTTTTTTCTAAACAGACCTTTTTGCACAAAAAGTTTCGGTCTTGACCAATTGGCATTTTCCAACAAAAACTGTTGAACAATTCCAAGCAACTCTAGCTATAACACAGTTGTCCCCTGCCCCAGGTATAGGGTGACCAACGAGCAAGTGTGAAAAATCGGGACACTTTTTTGGGGTGGTGGTGGTGAAGTTCAGTTGTGGATATAAGACAAAGCCTCTAATACCGGGACATGTGGTCACCCTACTCAAGTAGAACACACTAAAAAGCTGCAGTACAGATAGAACGTAACCATTTCCCTGGTAGGGGGCTAAAGTCTTGGTCAATCCATGGTTTCAGCGTGGCTGTTGAGAGACATACAGGTTCCGACTCGTATTTTGATCATGATGGAACCTGGTGACAGGACAACTGCACTGTGACTGGGTCCTCTGACAGGGCCTCTGTTTATGTAAGGCCAAAGTCTCAATCAACCCCTACTGAGATTGGAATCTATAGCTCCAGGAAATCATACCTGATGCTTAGGCCAGGAAAGCCATCCTCTAAAATTACTGACAGGTTTGTTCCAGAAAAATATAATGTCAGAGTTAAAATAAGATTATTTGAGAGAGATTCAGAGCTCAGTATTAAGAGCATATGTGGTATTTTGATCCATTTCCATAACGCATACATAATATTTGCTGTAGGAAAGGGGAATAAAAAAAAAAAAAGACCACAGTTAATATTCTTCCATGGATACCCCATTTGCTGATCACTCTTCAAACTGTGTAATTGGGTGTCTCCGGCAATATGATGAAATGTGCCACAAACATCAAAAAACGGTGCCGAATTAAATCTGCTTTTCATAATCTCCTCTCATTTCCCAGACCTGAGACATTTTATTCAATTTTTCCTGTCTAAGTTGATATGTAAAGCCATATAAACATATCAATGCAAATAAATACATATATATTTTTCAAATGCTCATAAAAATGCACTCATAAGATTCACATCAAGTGTCTACCACATTGTTGCTCCTCAATGTAATTCAATTTTTTGTTGTGTGTTGCTTTACTTCTAAGAATGTCTAGGGAGCTACACGCTACCGATTATTGTTTGTTCCCAGTTTCCCCTCTATCCATCATGTTTCAACTTTATTATCTGCACCTGATTAAAAATCTTTCCCATTTGCATTAACAGTAAAAAAAAAAAAAAAAAAAATCTATGCCAGCTACCCTTAATATTATTCAAAATAAGGAAAGAAAATGGGATCCTATTAGATGCTGGAGTTGTCTATATTTTCATAGATTAATGTTAGAAGGGACCATTATACAATCATCTACTCTGACATCCTGCATTACACAAGTCAGAGAATTTCACCCTACACTAATAAATTCAGTGTGTAATTTTTTCAAAAGTGACTAAGTGATTTAGGTGTCTGGAACATAAGCACCTAAATCACTTAGGTCCAGATCCTCACAGGAATTTAGGCACCTAATTTCCATTGATATCTATGGGAGTTAGCCAGATTCATAAAGGGACTTAGGCACCTGTTAGGCACTTTTGAAAATGTTCCCCATTATGGTCAAGGTTCAGCTGTACCCCCCACTGCCTGTTTTTTTAAGGGGGGGGGTCTGTGGTGGTGTTATAAAAACATTCTTGTTGCTCAGCCTAATGAAATAACCTGATATGAATCCTGATATCAGTTCTACTTCTAGAGAAATTCCCTTAGGGTATTGTCACCTTAATGACTCTAGACAAACACCCCTACTTTACAGTTTCAAGGCCTAATCTGCAATCTTCCCTATAGCGAGTACTCCTTGTGTCTGCGGCAGGAGTTGCATGGGAGAAGACTCTCACACCAGTACTGGCAAGACTGGAGAGAAGGGGAGGGAGGAGCTGACGATGGAAAGGTAAGAACGCATCCTACCTAGACTGTGCTTATCAGCTTAGAGGCTAAGGTCCTGGTCCTGCAAAGAACTGACACATGAGCTTAACTTGAATCACACAATTAGTCTCATTGAGTCCAATGAAGCTGCTCATGTACACAAACATGCATGAGTCTCTGTACGCAGGCCTTAGTCTCTCTAGTGTTACCAGTGCAGCTCTGAGGCTTGCCCTTGATTGGTGGCACCTTCCTCTTCACCCATCCGTTAACGGGTCTGTCTGGGTTTGAAACAAAGCAAGCTCACCAGGGTAGGGACAGAGAGCTTGCCAGCTGCCTGGGAGACACCCTTGCTGCCCAGTTCGGTAGCAGGGCAAAGAGCTTCCCATCAGCTGTAATTCGTTACCAACACATCCTGTCTTTATTAGTAAAGCAAGATATTGCTTTGCTAGATTCACTGTATCCACACAAAAATACACGGGAGACTCAATAAACGGGGAGGATGGGGTGTTGGGGGGAAAATCACAGTGCTAAACAACCAATAGGAAGTGTGATTCTGCTTGAGGTTCCAGTCTCCTCGGAGACTAAAGCTTCCTCCATATTTTCAAGCTTTTCTTTACAGGAATCAGAATGGGAAAATCAGGAATAAGTTTTCCCACTCTATCACGTGAAAGGGAAACCCAGGTAATTTTATATTAATCAATGTAAAACAGAAATACAAGTTCATCGATTATGGTAAATCCCATCCACAACCTCCTCTGTGTTTTTTCTCCACTCCACTCCATAGTAAGAATAATAAGCTCTTATATAGCACTTTTTCTTCATTGATCTCAAAGCAGAAGTATTTTTATTCCCATTTTACTGGTAGGGAAACTGAGGCACAGAGTGATGAAGTGACTTGCCAAGGGCCACCCAGCAAGCCAGTGGCAGAGCCAGGAACAGAAGCCAGGTGTCTCCTGATTCCCAGTGGAGTTCTATAGCCAGTGGACCACACTGCCTCTCACAACATAGACTGTTCTTCCAGAGTTCATATGCCAGGGCATTCCCACTCCATCACTAGATGGAGTGATGTGATGAATAAGACACAGGACTGAAACTCAAAAGACTTGAGTTCTAGTTCTAGTCCCACCTAACCTGACATGTGACAAGTCACGTCCTTGGTCTCTATTCCTACCCTTTGTCCATCTTGCCTAATTAGACTGTAAATTCTGTGGGCACAGAGAGTAACTCTTACTATGTACCTACCACAATGGGGCCCTGATCTCAGTTGGGGCCTGAAGTTGCTTCTGGAATATAAATAATAAGGCTCACTTCTGTAGCTACATTGTCATCAAACAAAAATACTGAATTTATTTTTTAAAAATGCTCCTCCAAGCTTCACACTAGCCTTTGCCCATGTGATCTCAGCAACGTAACCATAATAGACCCATAGACTAAGGCCAGAAGGGACCATCATGATCTTCTAGTCTGACATCCTGAACATTGTAGACCACAGAACCTCACCTACCCACTAAGTGATCTTAGTCAAGTCACTTAACTTCTCTGCCTCAGGGTATGTCTACACTACCCGCCGGATCGGCGGGTAGAGATCGCTCTATCGGGGATCGATTTATCACGTGTAGTGTAGACGCGATAAATTAATCCCCGATCGCTCTCCCGTCGACTCCAGAACTCCAGCTCGGCGAGAGGCGGAAGCAAAGTCGACAGGGGAGCCGCGGCCGTCGATCCTGCGCCATGAGGACGCGAAGTAAGTAATTCTAAGTCGATCTAAGATACGTCAACTTCAGCTACACTATTCTTGTAGCTGAAGTTGCGTATCTTAGATCGATCCCCCCCAGTGTAGACCAGGCCTCAGTTTCCCTAACTATAAAATGGGGACAATAGCACTTCCCCACCTCACAGAGAGGTTGAGAGGATTACTACAGTAGTGGGGTATGGGTATATCTTACATAGTATTAAGTAGCTGGTTGAAATTTTTCACCTGATTTTTAAAAAAAAAAAATTTAAAATGTGGTTTGAGGTTAATAATAAATAAAACAAATGTCTTTAGTCCAAATTCTCGATTTTTGTTGAAAAAATTCAAAATCAAAATCAAAATCTGCTTTTCATTTTCACTGAAATATTCTGGGGGGGGGGGGAGAGAATCTCCACTGTGTCGTTCGACAATTTTTTGCAGAAATAAAATTGGAACTTGCCGACCCGCCGTTGTACAAACTAACTTGAGCTCACCTTTCAGACCCCACCAGGGATGCCAAGCTTTTCCTGGTCATCTACTGTGGACAGACCTGTGTACGGTGGGGCAGGTTTATTGCTACGCCTGAGACAAGTTTAGCACTGGGGAGTCAGGAAACATTACAGCTCCGTGAAGATCTCTCCTCACACCTCCCAAACTCTCCTAACATGTTTGCCTAAGATCCCCATAACAGCCACCTTAAAGAAAGGCATTCTGATCTATGGTGAAACGTGACACATCCCTGAACCCACAATAACACCTTAATTCCCACCCCGCTAACCCCATGTTGGAGCCTACTACCCAAGCAGGAATGTTTCTGAAGTAGGACCAAAAAAAAAAAAAAAATTAAATTAGTGAGTAACAAAGGGTTGAAGAACCAGTGAAGCAGAAGGGAGAGAGAATTAGTTTTGCTTTCAGACACCCCCCGCCCCCAAAGGTGTCAGAGGTATTATTTTTAGGCCTATCTCAGCCAAGCTTCTCTAACCTGTTTAAACAGAGAGATCCGAGATGTGCTTTTGATTTCAGACACAATTCCCCAATGTTGTTTGCTTGCTTTATCCTCCCAGGGAGCTTGCCTTTTTTGCCTCACACAACTGTGTTGTTATATCTCTGGCCATATGAATTAGAGAAGGGTCAAGATTTTCACAGGTTCTCAAGCACACAAAAGTGGGGCCTGATTTTCAAAACTGCTCAGTTCTCCCCAGCAGCTTCCGTTGAGAGCAATAGGAAAAAGCCGGCCCTAGGTATTTCATTCTGCCTAAGAATTTCAATTTAACAACAAATTCACCTGAGCTAAATCCCAGAGCTCACTTCATAAAATCCATTCCCCTTTGATGTGACTGGAAGCTCCTAAGCCCTGATGATAACCAGTACCTGAAATAAATACGTTAGAGGCTCATTTACCCTAAATACCCTATAGGTCTTGTGTTGTCTCCTGAAAATGGCCGTGCACAGGTTTCTGGTGGCCAAGGTCCTGCTCGAGTTCTACGTGCTGAAGCCCTCAGCTGACAACATCCCAAAGCTGGTCCTAAATAGGTGTGTGGCCTGGACCGGCAGCCGGAGCACCTCAGTGGATCTCAGCTGCTGTGATGGGAGATGAGGGGGGGAAATGGTCTTTCAAATGGATGCCAGACCATTAGGGCTTGGGTCGCTGCTCACCCCGTTTGTTGTGTATATCCCTGGCTGCAGTCCTGCATTTGGGCTAATAGTCATGGTGCACATGTCGGATTTTTGGTCCCTGTAACCTGGTTTGAAGGCCTCACTGATTGAACTCCCCTGTCCCTCTCATTAATCCAGCTCCCTCTAGCTGCCAGATTATTTCTGGAACCTTCTCCTGGGGTCGCCAAGGGGCCCGATCCTGCTGAGCGCCCTCTGCTCCCCCAGAGGTGAGGACGAGGTGGTGACATTCAGCGCCTGGCAGAATCAGGGCCTGACATGTAACTGTCTGCCTGCTCCTGCTGGAACCTACGCTCCTAGCTCAAGGTGATCATCCTACCAACTGCCTTTACAGTACAGACCAGGAGATGCCTCGCTACCATGGGGACAAATCCTGCGGCCCTCACTCAAGGCCCCAGCCAGCTCCCACTGAAGTCAATGGGAAGACTCCCATGGTCTTCAATGGGAGGTGTTCAGATGCACAAGCCCAACTCCCGCTGACCTCTGTCGGAGTGGTGCTGGAGCCAGGGCTCCATAGACTGCAGGCAGGACACAGAACCCTTAGCTGTTAGACAAAGCAGGCTTGGTTCTCCTCTCAGCTACAGGGGTGTAGATTGAGAACATGACAAACTGGAGGGCAAAGAGAATTGGACTCCATGTCTCCGCCCCCTTCTGTTGTGACTAAACCCCTCCCAAACTGAAACCCCTGAGATAAGGCGTGGAGTGAGGGGTTTTCTTTCATGAGCGGCCCCGGCCTGTATGGACTTGATCATCACGCGACACGTATAATTACGCTAACAGCCCCCCTGGAGGAAGTTCATAAAGCCATGAGCCTCGCATCCTGTACAAATCTGCTACATGTTAAATCGCTAACTCTTGGAAGGGTGGGGTTACAGAGGGTAACACAGGACAGCCACAACAAACACACAAGCGTTGTGAACTGAATGAACGGCTCCTCCCAGAGGCCAGAGATTATCCCCTTTTAATGCTCCATTATGCCTGTACTTGGCTGCTGGGAAAACCAGGTTTGGCTCACTCCTGCGTGGCACACAGAACCCTCCTCGCTAATTCTTTCCGTCTAAAGATGCAAAGGGAACAGATCTTCTGTCCAGTGCGAGGATATAGGAGTACCAGACTAAGCTGCGTCAGATATGGTTTCGATTCCCATCTCTGCCATAGACTTCCTGTGTGACCTTGAGCAAGTCACTTAATCTTTCTGTGTCCCAGTTCCCCACCTGTAAAATTAGGTTAGTAACCCTTCTTTTCTCCCAGCCTTCGTGTGTCTTATGTATTTACACCGTAAAATCTGGGCAGGGACTATCTATTCTTACGTCTCTGCACAGTACCTAAGACGATGGGCCCATGATCTTGGCTGGATTTCTAGACACAGCCTATAATACAAAGAAATAATAATCTCAAAGTCCAGATAGGTAGAATTAGATAGAGGAAAGGGAATGAGAGGAATGAAAGGAAGAAAGAAGGGATAGGAAGAGTGGAGAGTGATGTGTTTAACAGGGAACCACAGAATGGCTACCAGTCACAAATGATGAGCACTAATAGGCATTTTTTCATCTAAATATTTTTTAGACCAAAAATGGGTTTTCAGGAAACAATTTTTGCAGAAAAATTCCATTTGGGTTGATTTTTTGGCCAAAAAATTGGAAACTGAAATTTGACTATTTTCAAAGAACTGAATTTTTTCCCATGGGAAACCTGTGGGTGACGGGGGAACAAAATTTAAAAAAAAATCCCATGAAAAATATTGGCGTTTTCAATCAGCTTTACATTACTTTTCAGCAAGTTGTCTGGCTGCGGCACTAGGACCTCCGTTTTGCTAAGCACTTAAGGACGTGCGCTTCTCTGTCTCAGAAGTGCTTTGCTGAATCAGACTTCCGCTCAGAAACGCCAAATGGAATTTCAAACAATACCTTTCGCAGTGTAACCACGGTGACTCTGATCTGGTGAAGGTTCAGGCTGAACAAAAATGGGCACCGTTTTCTTTTTAAGGATGGAGTAGAATACACACGCCAACCCAAACGTAGGATGCACCGAGAAATTCCTGCACTGTCACGCTTAGCTAATAAATTGTCATGCTATAGAAACAGTTCAAAATATTTTTTTTTTCATGTTTGTCTCTGGGTTCCTGGCCAAACCTACCTCAAGAGTTGGAGGAGAAGTATCACGAGCAAATAGTTAATATAAAGACCCCCCAAACTGGGGAAAATTGCTTCCTGTCAGATATCACCTATTCCAAATGAGACAGAAATACACGTAATCTTGTAAAATGAAGGCCAACGACAGACTTGTACCTGCCTTAGATGAATAAGTATCCCATTATCATGAAAAATTACAGCCGCAGGCTGTGATTATGCCACTATTGTATTCTAAACAGCATGGTTTGTCAAACGGAATAAATCCTCGCACAATAAACATTTTTTTTTAAAATCCAAACACACCATTTATTATTTTGCTTAACATCGCGCGCTCTGTTTTACTGATTATTGGGCAAACAGCACCGTGTTTAAGCATGTGTTTAGAAGCAGCCATGCTATTTCCCAACTCTGCAAAGCTGGGGTGTGATCCTAGCTTTGAACACAGGAGCAACTTTACTTATGTGAGTAAACCCCACTGACCTCAGTGGAGTTAAAATGGTATAAAGCCACTTACAAGCACATTGGACTCATGCAGCCTTAAAGAGGATTGGCAGGTGTTGAGAAATGAAATATTTATCTTTGCTGTTTTGGTTTTGGTTTGGTACCTTGAAACGGCTGCTTTGAACACTCTGTGGCCTGGAGAAGGCAGAGTATTTCACAGTATGTCAAGTTGTACCAAACGGGAAAGATTTTGATGCCTAATAATTTAATTCTTGTGCTGGTTGTTTATGCAAACTTCCCCACAGGCTGTTATTCTGGTTAGCCATTGTGGGCGTAGAAGAGCAGAGGTCCCGTCCCCCCCATATTTTTAAAAACTAGTGGACTCAGGTAGCTTCCCCCTTATTGGAAGATGCCTTCAGTCCAACTTTTATATTGCATCAGTATTGGTTAAAAGAGGAATACAAGAAGAAGGAAATAAAGACAAGATCCACAATTACTATTGGTTTTATAAAGTCTAAACTTACGGCGGTATGTACAGTACAGACGCCGCACGCCCAGTTAGTGTGGCTATAAACAGCAGTGTAGACAGTGAGGCACAGATTAAGCAAGGAGGGTAGACTAGAGTGCCTTACACACCTGAACCCCCACGGTATATACCCTACACGAGCTCTCTGCATTCCCAAGCAGTGCCTCCTAGTCTACACCGCTATTTTTAGCAGTGTAGTGTCCAGCTGCTCCCCTTTGCCAGAACCTTTTACTGCAGCATGTAGCTACACTTGCCTGTGCTCTACACATCGCCATGACCGTAGACATAGCCATAATATCACACAGAAGCCCCAGTCAGAGCCCTATTGTGCTAGATGCTGTACATGCGTCCAGCTTTGGACCCCCCCACTACAGAAGGGATGTGGCCAAATTGGAAAGAGTCCAGCGGAGGGCAACGAAAATGATCAGGGGGCTGGGACACATGACTTACGATGAGAGGCTGAGGGAACTGGGGTTATTTAGTCTGCAGAAGAGAAGAGAGAGGGGGGATTTGACAGCAGCCTTCAACTACCTGAAGGGGGGTTCCAAAGAGGATGGAGCTCGGCTGTTCTCAGTGGTGGCAGATGACAGAACAAGGAGCAATGGTCTCAAGTTGCAGTGGGGGAGGACTAGGTTGGATATTAGGAAACACTATTTCACTAGGAGGGTGGTGAAGCACTGGAATGGGTTACCTAGGGAGGCGGTGGAATCTCCATCCTTAGAGGTTTTTAAGGCCCAGCTTGATAAAGCTCTGGCTGGGATGATTTAGTTGGGGTTGGTCCTGCTTTGAGCACGGGGTTGGACTAGATGACCTCCTGAGGTCTCTTCCAATCCTGCTATTCTATGATTCTACACAGAACAAAAAGACAGCGGTGCATATTTTGTTGATGCAAAGCGCTAAAAGGGCAAATTCATTCTTGCTGTTAACTCCATCAACTTCAAAATATTTACAGGAATAATTATTGCTTTCCCGCATCAATTGACCTGGGCTCTGAGACTCAGTGCTGTGGGTTTTTTAGTGCAGTGTCGACATTCCCTGTCTGCACAGTGGATAGAACAGTACTTCCTTTTGTCCATTTTGTCTATGTAGTTTGTGATCTTGTTGCCTCTTATTACTGTGTGTGTGCATTGAGTTACACAATTGGGTCTGATCATCACAGAGGTCACTGTACTGCAAATTAAAATACTACTAAGTATGAATATTGGACATAAAGAGACACTGTCAAAATAAAAATCATGACCCAAGCCTTATTTAAGGCCAAACTCCGAGTGAAATAGATAAGAACGGCATAAAAGGCTGCAGAACGTGGCCTCAAGTTTTGAAAGAAAAATTGTTGTTTGTGTTACTAAAAATAAGCCCATGGACAATTAAAAAGGAAAGAACTTTAAAAATCGAATGTATATTTCATTATTTTTGCTGCCTGTTTAACTTTCCTGCATTTCACTCAGCTTGGGCAGGGAAACCAGATCAGTGAGTTTCATTTCCTGGTTCCAGGTAGTGTCAATTCCCAGTCCTAATCACGAGCCAGGCCCTAAAAATCATGAGATTGGCTTAAAAATCATGAAATTTTTAATAAATAATAAATGTGGGGTTCTTTTTCTCTGCCTTCTGGTTCTGAGCCTTTAGGTTACACTCAGGTCATGCTTTCTATCTTTTTGCTGCAACCATGAGGGCTAGAAACTTTTTTTTTTTTAAACGAAAGCTGAGATTCTCACATGTTCACAAGATTCCAGGAGCTGGGGCTTTAAGAAAATCACCAAAATATTGCATCTGAAGAAGTGGGTTTTTTTTACCCACGAAAGCTTATGCCCAAACAAATCTGTTGGTCTTTAAAGTGCCGCCAGACGCCTCGTTATTTTTATAGCTACAGACTAACACGGCGACCCCCTGATACTTGATACCAAAATTTTGCAAGAGTTGGCAAAACTGAGTTTCTGTTTCTGATGCACTAATGCAGTGCTGCTGGTCCTGGGGTTTCTGGTGCTCGCGTGAACTTTGTTTTTTAATGATTATTAACGCAGCCCATAAACTGTTTTCACTGAAATTTAAAAACAAAATTCATGAAAATATTTCTATTCATTTCATGTAGATTTCGTCAAACTTAAAAGAAAAATCTAAATTCTAGGATGAAACAAAATGTGCAGTTTCCCTTCAAAGGGTTTGAGTATTTTTATCCATTTCTCTCTTTCTCTACCTAATTTCTACTGGTACATCCTATGCCCTGAAGAAAGCACTTTCCAATCTCCTCTTCTTTGAAAGATCGTTGATTACACTTCATCTGCTCTCGCATTTTCAGACAGTTGTGTATGTTTAATATAGAGCGAATAAAGGGCCTTTCTGTTTATCCAGATGGTTTAGAAAGGTGCTAATACTGGTCCTGACCTTATGAAGAAAGGATCCAGGAAATCTTTGCTGCTATTAGGTTCATAGCTAAATCAAAGCTTTGAAATTTACAGGTGGAAAAGTTGAGATTCCCTATGGTCTTAGCTTTCTGAGGCTAGCACCTGAATATTTCCTGTGTAGATTTCATCCAGTTTGAACATTACAGACCAGTATATCCTATATGGTGCATGTTTATTATTGTTATGTAGAGGTGAGTCCCACTCCTCCTCCCACCCCTGCCCCTCAAAAAATCGCCAGAATTTCAAAAGTATTTGCATTCCATTGGTTTGCAAACCCAGCCAATGTTTTGGTTTCCAAAATATTCTGCTGTTCTGGAACGCTGTCGATTCCCAAATAAGAAACTTTGGGGAAATTAAACATTTTCAGATTAAACAAATGCCACCATGTGACCAGTCTGACCAATTTGGAGTTGGTGCTGTAAAGTTGGTACTCCTTTGAATACCTCAGCCACAGCCTTTTCTGACTTATTTTCAAGCAACAGGGGGGCCCATGTCCACAACCCAGAACTCCCTGCCTAACTCTGCTGTATATCTGAGCATCCTCTTTCCTGCTCCATCGGGTGGAATTTCCAATATCACATCTCCCCATTCAGGACAATGATTATTCTTCATCATTACACTGAAAGCTTTATGTGAAGGGGAGGGCGAGGAGAGGAGGGGAGAAATCCCAACTGGGACAAAAGAGTCCAGCCACCCTGGGCCGATAAGAAACTTTAGCCCTATTCACAACCTGACAAGCGCTGGTAGAATATGATCCTAATCCTGTTTCCAACATTCTTTTCGCCACTCGGCCTCCCAATTCCATGCTGTATTCTTCTAACTGTCGCTTTAGCAAATCCCCAAATAGAATTACTAGGGAGATAAACATCAAAGGGGATTCAGAAATCTACAGTAGGTTCACACAGCAGGAGAAAGAGGGGCTGGTGGAAAGACACCGCCTACCTAGTTGTGTTTTTCTCTGATTGCATTCCAAAGCTTTTAGGACTCTCTCCTGTGCTCTGAAGATCAGGCATCCAGACATGCTCAGTGTTATGTTGTTATGTCTATTACAATAGCGCCTAAAGGGCCCCCAATTGAGATCAGTGTCCTGTGGTGCTAGGTGCTGTACATCCACGTAGTAAAAGACAGTCCGTACCGCAAAGAACTTGCACAATCGAAATAGAGATGATAAAGGAAGAATATTTTACAGGCAGGGATCTGAGGCCCAGGAATATTAAATCATCTGCCCAAAGTCACACAGATGTCTGTTGCAGAGCTCAGAACTGAACCTAGATGTCACGAGTTCCAATCCAGTGCCTTAACCACAAAAGCCACCTCTCCTTTCTATAATGCATCTCCAGAGGCTCCAGCCGGGATCAGGAAATAGAAAAGAGAGAGTTGAGCTCAGTGCAAAGGTGAAATTGCCCTAGATCCGGAGAGACAGAGATTCCAGTTAGGGTGACCAGATGTCCCAATTTTATAGGGACAGTCCCAATTTTTGGGTCTTTTTCTTATATAGGCTCCTATATAGGCTCTTACTCTTGCTGTCTGGTCACCCTAATTCCAGTAGAACAATGTGACAGTAGCCACAGCTGGGAGTATAAAGGTGATAATTAAAAACAAAGGTGAGGATGATCAAACACAGCACTCCAACACAAGAGGAAATAGGTCAACAGCTACTCTGTACAATATATTATAAGGCCAGAAGGGGCTATTGTGATCATCCAATTTGACCTCCTGGACAGAATAGAAAGCCCCAAGAAAGGTCTGTCTCCTGCCCAGTCAAGCTTTTACTTTATGGTAGAAAGTTCCATAGTGCCGGAGGAGCAAAGCTGTTGACCACAATATTCACCTCAGAGCTTCAGGTGATCTGGGTCTGTCAAGGATGGTCTAGATAATACTTAGTCCTGCCATGAGTACAGGGGACTGGACTCAATGACCTCTCGAAGTCCCTTCCAGTCCTAGTATTCTATCTTTTAGACATGCTGGACCCAGCCCATTGAATGCCTTGAAGACAAGGACTGAGACCTGATTCAATATTCTATGGGATGCCAGTGTGGAGAGTTGGGGAAAGGTCCTTCCTGGTCATTCATTTGCAGTATGTCCTTTTAAATATGCTTATCTTGCTTTGCGTGGAATTTGTCAGTGAGCTGTTAAGATGTTGCCCTTGGAAAACCTGAGGTTATCCACACACTTTCACCCATATTGAGCCTCTTTCTTTTGTTTAGGGGCCATGTTTGCTCACCTTACATGTTTTTTCTCCAGTGAAAATTGAGGGGAAAGCATGGAGGCTCCAGGGTTTAAACAAAAACACCAGCTCGTTCAGGCCATGTGGAAGAGAGATGCTGTTGCCCAGTGGATTAATGTAGCAGCTTTCTCCTTTAACTTCCCAAGACTAAATTCAAATCTGCATAGGGGAGCTTGCATCCTAGTGTCTTGCAATTACATAGGGCCTCTCATCCTGCAAAATCCCATGATTCTTTGCTGTTTATTCACAGGGGACAGGAAACTGCGAGTCCGGACACACAGAGCTGCTGCTTGATGACCTCTTTTGGGCAAGAGGGAACTGGCAGGGATTTCTGCTCCTACAACTCTAGATCTTGCGAGATCTGTATAGAGGGCCTCATGCCTCCAAGCCTCCCCTAGCTATTGCCATGGGCCCCCAAAGTCCTCCTGCGGTCAGGGTGTTCGCTGAGTAATAGGAAAACGAACTCTCATTGATGGGCTGAGAAATCCCTCTGGAAGCTAAGAGGAGGATTTGATTTTGTACCAGGGTCATTCCACTCATCACTGGGACGGACCGCGGCAGCTGTTCAACAGTGCAGAGCATGAGCAGAGACGAATCCTGTATCCAGTTGTAAACGCGGGGGGGGGGGGGGGGGGGGGGGAGGAATTCAGTCTGGCAGACTGGATGTCTTTCTAAAAGAGAGGCTCTGGTTCAACCAGAAGTTATGTCCTGTGTAATAGACTCAGAGAAATCTAGGCTTGGAAGGGACCTCGAGAGGTCATCTAGTGCACTCCCCTGTGCTGAGCAGTACCAAGGAAACCTAGACTGTCCCTGCCAGGTCCAACCTGTTCTTAAAAACCTCCAATGATGGGGATTCCACAACCTCCCTCGGAAACCTATTTCAGAGCTTAACGACCCTGATAGTTAGAGTTTCTTAATATCTAACCTAAGTCTCCCTTGCTGCAGATGAAGCCCATTGCTTCTTATCCTGCCTTCAGTGGACATGGAGAACATTTGATCATTGTCCACTTCATAACAGCCCTTAACATATTTGAAGACTTATCAGGTCCCCCCTTAGTTTTCTCTTCTCAGGACTAACCATGCCTGGTTTTTCTTTTTAACTCTCTTCATAGGTGAGGTTTTATCATTTTTGTAGCTGTCCTCTGGACTCTGTCTTCTGGAGTCTCTCCACTGACTTCAATGGCAGTTGAATCAGGCCCTTTGATCTGCCGCACGAGCCCATTAGAGAACAGAAATCTGTTCCTTTTTTTGAGTTTACACTACAACTTTCGTTTGCTTTTGCAGTACTCTGGATGGAGGACATGGCATCACCCTAAATTGCTTCGTACAGTCCAGATGGTTTTCATTTGCCTACAAACTTTTTTCCTTAACCGGAATATTTCATTTAAATCGTAGCTTTAATTTTCACATTCCTGCTGCAGTCGATTCCTTCTGTTTAACACACTTCGTATTTACGGTGCTACTTCCAGAGAAAGCTGGGACTGATGCTGCTTCAAATTCCAAGAACTCACCTCATCCAATGAGAAAAAAGCTTTCATCACAATACAGCACAGACATTCTACCATTTGCCATTTGGTCCTAAGCAACCTTTATCAGGGTTAGACAGCAAAGCACCCTGATTTGCATCAGAGGATGCTAGTTCTGCACTTGGAATTCTTTAGCAACCAGACAATACCAAATTATTCTGCAACATAAACTTAGTACGGCAGAAGGGCCACGGGGTGTGATTTGGTGCAGTGTTTCCTTCTTAAATATTTAAAGTGAATTCCATACCAACAAATGGCACCTTATTAAGGATACTAAAGTACTCACTAGAGCTTTTGAATTTCGCAACAGATTAAAGTTGAAATGGTGACATTAAAACAGCATATTTTAATGGCAGTTTCATTAATTTCCCCCCATTTTTCAACCTGCTGTAGAGCTGAACCATTTTTTCAATATTTTGTTTTTTATTAAAGGGGTGGGATGGAGAATTTTGCAAACAAATAATCTTGATCAGCTCTTAATAAGCACTTTAGACACTGCAGTAGCATTATGCTAAACTGTGGTGTTGTGGACTATTACTACAGAATTAGATACAGGGGTGAGGTCAGATTGACAACCCAGGGGAACTGTAAGAAAAGGCACAGAGAGGAGCTCCTAGGATGATCAGGGGAATGGAGGGCTGATCATACGAGAGAAGACTAAGGCCTGGTCTACACTAGAAAATTAAGCTGACTTAACTACGTCTCTCAGGGGTGGGAAAAATCCACACTGCTGAGCTGCATAATTAAGCCGACCTAACCGCCCGTGTAGACAGCACTCAGTCAATGGAAGAATTCTTCTGTAAATCTCGCTACCACCTCTCGGGGAGATGGAACCCCTCCTGTCAGTGAAGGTAGCGTCTACACTGAAGCCCTACAATGGTGAAGCCGTGCCGTTGTAGCATTTCAAGTGTGGACAAGCACTAAGACAGCTTAGCTTGTTTAGACTCAGAAAACGAAGACTGAGATGGGATCTGATTGCTCGATATAAATACATCAGAGAGGTAAACACCAAGGAAGGGGAAGGGCTATTGAAGTAAAGGACAATGTTGGCACGAGAACAAATAGGGATAAACTGGCCATGACTGGAAATTAGGTTTCCTACCATCAGAGGGGTGTAGCTCGGGAACAGCCTCCCAACAGGAGCTGTGAGGACACCCTAACTCGTTATACGATGAGTTTGATGCGTCATGAATGGGATTATAGGATAAGGTTGCCTGAAACAGCAGGGGACTGGATCTGACGACCCTAAAGGTCCCTTCCAGTCCTGTGCTTCTTGATAGAAGAAATAGCATAAGCAGCTACCAACGCAGCCTTCTGATGCACTACTGTCTATCTCTGACAGACATTCAAGCAATTTTACGCACCCAAATGGCACCAAGATCCAAGTCCTCCATCCAGTTGTCTGCTAGGTCCCTGCTTTGAACTCCAGTCTTCCTAGAGTGCGTTCCATGGTATTCCCATTATATTTCTAAATCCAGACAACCCTTTCCTCAAACACAAGTTTGGGTGGATAACCGTCATTAGCTGGAGAAGCACTCCACGTCCAACAGCTAATGATGTTGCTACCACACTACACCTGATCAAGAGCGAGCTAAAAGAACAACCACTAGAGGGCGCTATCACCAACAGCAGTTTAGCCCTAAATACGTGCTAGGTCTCTGCAATCTCATCATTTTTGAGCATCTTATTGGTTGCATTTAATATCGACACGTCCATTCCCTCCAATAAGATGCAACTTCGGTGTCAGCTGTCCATTGAAAAATATTGCTACAGCAAATTCCTATCTATGGTCCTTATGAGCCCCATTACCACGAACCCTTTACAATCTTTAATGTTTTCATCCTCTGTTGTTGTTATTTCCATTTTACAGATGGGGAGCTGAGGCGTGTAGAGACTAAGTGATTTGCCCAAGATCACAAAAGATGTCTGTGGCAGAGCAGGGAAACTGAACTCTGATCTCACCAGTACACCCTGCTTCCTCATCCTTTGGAGGCTGCTACAACCCAAGATGAATTGGAGCACTGGAGAACAAGATCTACGTGTGTGAGAAGCGTATTAATCTTGGGTATTTTTGGAGATCTCTCCCCAGCAGGTCGGTCAGTGTGTTAGCACTATCTATTTACTTTTCATACTATGTGTGGCATTAAGGTTCCGCTATTCATAGATTACAAAGCCCGTCTATGATCATCTAGTCCAGTGGTCTCCAACCTTTTTATGCCCCAAATCACTTTTTGAATCTAAGGGCAACCCAGGATCTACCGCACCCCTTCCCCGAGGTCCCGCCCCTTCCCCAAAGCTCCAACCCGCTCACTCCATCCCCCCTTATCTCCGTCGCTTGCTCTCCCCCACCCTCACTCACTTTCACCGGGCTGGGGCAGGGGGTTAGGGTGTGGGAGCGGGTGAGGGCTTTGGGTTGGGGCCGAGGGGTTCACAGTGTGGGAGGGGGCTCTGGGCTGAGCCTGGGGCAGGGGGTATGGGATGCTGCCTCCAGGAGGGGGCTCAGGGCTGGGGTGAAGGAGGGGATTTGGGGTGCTGGCTCCAGGAGGGGGCTCAAGGCTGGGGCTTGGGGTGCAAGAGGGGGTTTGGGGTGCTGGCTCTGGGAGGGAGTTTGGGTGCAGGAGGGGGCTCCGGGCTGGAGCAGAGTGTTGGGTGCAGGGTGTGGGCTCTGGAAGGGAGTTGGGGTATAGGAGGTGATTCGGAGTGCTGGCTATGGGAGGGGGATCAGGGCTGGGGCAGAGTGTTGGGGTGCAGGAGGGGAACAGGGTGTTGGCTCTGGGAGGGGATCAGGGATGGGGTGCAGGAGGGGGTTCGGGGTGAAGGAGGGGGTATGGGGGTCTGGCTCTGGGAGGGGGCTCAGGGCTGGAGGTTGGGGTGCAGGAGGGGATTTGGGGTGCTGGCTCTGGGAGATGGTTGGGGTGAGGCCTCCCGCCAGGCAGCACTTACCTCCAGTGGCTCCCGGTCAGTGGCGCAGCGAGGCTAAGGCAGGATCCCTGCCTACCCTGACTCCATATCACTCCCAGAAGGGCCCAACATGCCCCTGCAGCCCCTGGGGGGGGGACAAGTGGCTCCGCATGCTGCCTCTCTCTGCAAGCACCGCCCCCACAGCTCTCCTGGCCAATGGGAGCTGCGGGGGTGGTGCTTGCAGGCAGGAGCAGCGCGCAGAGGGAGACCCCTGCCCCCTCACCTCCAGGGCTGCGCTGACCGCTTATGGGAGCGGCGTGGGGCTGGGGCAGGGCCGGTGCAAACTATTAGGCGACCTAAGCGGTCGCCTAGGGTGCTAGCATTTGGGCGGCGGCCGGATCTTCGGCCGCCCTGGTCGGCGGCGGCATTTAGGCGGAGGGAGCTGGGGCAGGGGGATGCGGGCAGGGCCGCCTGCAGCAAGTAAGGGGGGAGGGGGCAGCACGCAGGGGAACTCCCCGCCCAAGCTCACCTCTGCTCCGCCTCCTCCCCTGAGCACGCCGTCCCGCTCTGCTTCTCTCCCTCCCAGGCTTGTGGCGCCAAACAGCTGATTGGCACCGCAAGCCTGGGAGGCGGGAGAGGTGGAGCAGCGACGGTGTGCTCGGGGAGGAGGCGGAGCAGAGGTGAGCTGGGGTGGGGAGCTGCCGCACGGCTCCCCGGGCGGGGGGGGGAGCTGCCATGGGGGAGGCGACTCAGGGCGGGGGGGGTGGGGAGTTGCCGCGGGGGGGGGGGTGCCTCAGGGCAGAGGGGGGGTGGGGAGCTGCCGCAGGGCTCGGGGAGGAGGCGGAGCAGAGGTGAGCTGGGGTGGGGAGCTGCCTCACGGCTCCCCGGGCGGGGGGGAGGAGCTGCCACAGGGGAGGCGCCTCAGGGCAGAGGGGAGGGGTGGGGAGCTGCCACAGGGCTCAGGGAGGGGGCGGAGTAGAGGTGAGCTGGGGTGGGGAGCTGCCGCACGGCTCCCCAGGTGGGGGTGGGGGTGGAGCTGCCACAGGGGAGGCGCCTCAGGGCGGAGGGGGGGGGTGGGGAACTGCTGCAGGGCTCGGGGAGGAGGCGGAGCAGAGGTGAGCTGGGGTGGGGAGCTGCCGATGGCTCCCCGGGCCTGGGGGGGGCGGGGAGCTGCCGCGGGGGGGGCACCTCAGGGCAGGGGGGGCGGGGAGCTGCCATGGGGGGGCGCCTCAGGGTGGAGGGGGCAGGGAGCTGCCACGGGGGGGGGCGCCTCAGGGCAGGGGGGGCGGGGAGCTGCCGCAGGGCTCGGGGAGGGGGGGAGGGCGCAAGGTGGAAGTTTTGCCTAGGGTGCAAAACATCCTTGCACTGGCCCTGGGCTGGGGTAGGCAGGGAGCCTGCCTTAGCGGCAGCCACACTGCACCACTGGACATCACAATCAACTGGGAGATCCTCTAGGATCGACCAGTCGATCGCGATCAACCGGTTGGTGACCACTGATCTAGTCTGACCTCCTCGATAATACCCATTAGAGAACGTCCCTGAATTCATTCCTGTTTGAATTAGAGCCTGAAAAACATCCAATCTTAATTTAAAAATTGCCCATGATGGCGAATCCATTACCAACTGTTCCAGTGGTTAATTCTCCTAGCTGTTAATGATACACTCACAATGAGCTCCTCCCAGCTACTGGTGAATGGTAGTCTCCCGGTTAATGGTACTCTCCCTATGGGATCCACAGCCCGGCTCCTTCTTACTCAGGTTGACTGAAATGTCTTCCATGATTAATAATGGAATCCAGAATCCTGGTGGTTGTGAAAATCTCGGGCAGATCAGCGGCAAAAGCAGGATTAAGTAAGTGTTTCCAACACAATAATGGAAATTCCTTTCTGTAGAAACTGCTACCCCGACTTGAAACTCTATACTCAGGGGTGGCCTCTAATTTAATTGAAGACAAAAGCCAAAAGCATTTAAAATTTGTCACTCTTTTCTTTCTTTCTTTTTTTTAGACTGGGCAGCTTTATCACAGAATGGTTGAGCTCTAAATCACTTTCGCACTGATTTGGTTTTGGTTTGTTTGTTTTTCTCTCCGCAGAACATTGAATGCAGAAGGGCGCGTCTCGTCTCTGCATCACAAAGAGGACAGAAGGATCAGCAATGCCAGGACGCCAATAAACATTCATTCTGCTCGACTTATTGTTCCCACTAATGTTTAATTTACCATTAAGTCCTCCAGTCACTTAAAAGCCAGTTGAGCACAGATTCAACTGAACTCTTAAATGTCTTCCGTAGGTGGAGCATATGCTTCCAAAAGTTGAGGCATCAAGCATGCAGACGTGACCTTCTAGCCTCTTATTCTTATACTTTCTGCTTGTTTCATTTTCCTGCAAAATACTGCTTTATTGACACCATTATGGCTATTCCATCATGGATCGCACCACAACCCTATTTCAGGAGAATTCATGTGAGCCCTGAAATGAAGGACATGCCCAATCCATGAAGAATGTGGATGTGTTTAGCCTAGTATCTAGCCAGGAATATGTTGCCAAGTGTTTGACAATAGTCCCCGAAATGGTACAGCTCGGAATGCCATCAAACTGTGGCAGGTTGGTGGGCATGTGAGCATTCTTGGAGTATCCAGAGAGATGGTGACTCTGGCCAATGTGACCTACCCAAGACAGTGAGGACAACTCTGGGTAATAAACTGTTACCCACAAAGAGATGGATTATTCACTGATTACTTAGCTTTAACCTGCCTCTCCTTAAGCATACAAACAAGAGTGAGAACACCAGCGTGCATTTTGACTTCAGTATATACCTTCAACTGTAGAACCACCGTATTTTAAATTTAAATAAAAAGAGGTCTCCACAGAGTTTGATGCTGAAAAAAAAAAGTCTGAATGCCTCCTCTCTCATATTCCTTATCCTTTTGCTCTACCTGCTTATATCTAATCTTTCAAGGTATATATGGTACCATGAGACACTCAATCTACAGTTCACATGCTAGCAGAGCTATGTGGCCTGGTCTACTCTAGGGAAATTAAACCAGTGAGAGCACCTGGAGAGCTCACGGGATATTTGCATCCGCACATCCCTACTGTCTACGAATAGCCCAATAAACAGTCAGAACAGACAATCTTCCAGCGAGTTTAACAGCTGGTTAAGGGTTAAACGGTTCATCCTGAACTAGGTTTGTGTGAACACAGACACAGAGAAGCTGAAAGGGGTATACTAGTCCACCTGATACTGACCCATAATGCACCTGTTGCCTTTTGAAATCTCCCAGGATGCATTGCTTCTGGGACCTGAGCCAGGACTTGTGGGGTAGGTATGCAGAGGCTATTGCAACTAAAACAGTGTAGGGACAACTGTTAGGGGGGCAAAACTGAAACCAATTAATGACTAGTGTGGACGCACCAGTTGGTGCTTGAACCACTTCACTTATGAAAGGGATACAGTGTACCCCCAACTTCCATCTCACTTAAAAACTACTTGTTTACAAAATCACACATAAAAACACCAAAGTGTCACAGCACACTATTACTGAAAAATTGCTGACTTTCTCATTTTTACCATATAATTATAAATAAATCAATTGGAATATAAATAGTGTACTTACATTTCAGTGTATAGTATATAGAGCAGTATAAACAAGTCATTGTATGAAATTTTAGTTTGTATTACCTTCACTAGTGCTTTTTATGTAGCCTGTTGTAAAACTAGGCAAATATCTAGATGAGTTGGTGTACCCCCTGGAAGACCTCTGTGTACCCCCAGTGGTGGTTGAGAACCACTGATCCAGTGTAGATAACGTCTCAAGAGGTAGTCCTGCCTGGAGTGCCCTGCACGTTTCTTGAAGCCATTGGGATTAAGCTCTTACTAACATCAGTCCTTGCAAAGCAAGTTCCTACAAGGGTTCACCTTCTCATTGACAAAGTCTGTCTACCTGCTGGGAACTTCCCCAAAAAATTCTAGCCAGTTTTTAAACCAAATAAGTTGAAATTGGCTTTAAATAAGAGGGGGCAAAAAATTCAGTCAAAACGTTTTTCCAACAGAAAACTGGGTTTTCAACTAAACAAATGTTTTTGTGAAAAGGATCCGCTTTCCCTGGAAACTTTTGGTTTTTCAGGGAAAGAGTGAAAACCCAAATATTTTGGCCCAAAACTGAAATATTTTGATTTCTAAGTCAAAATTTTTCAGCATTCAAGTTTCAGCAAAAAAAATAAAAATAAATTAAATGTATCCATGGAAAATTTAGATGAAAATGATGGTTTTATTTTGTTTTCATCAAAATGTTCCATGGGGGAAATAAAGCAACTAACCACTTTTTGACCAGCTCTAGTTTTAAACCAGTTGGAGCTGTAGCGTAGACCAGGTCTGGGTATCCTGAATCATTTTTACTTGTTGTGATGGTTCCGCAAAAGCAGTTCAGGCCATCTAAGCCTTGTCTACACCACAGCTCCAACCAGTTTGAAACCAGTTTAGCTAAACCGGTTTTAAAAGCGGAGAGAAATTTTTGGGAAATATCCTGTGTGCAGATGACCGATGGTTCACTTTCCATGAGTTCAGTGTGGAGAAGATTTGTACTTTAATGTTTATATAACAGTAAGTATCCTAATCAAAGATTCTTCCTACTTCCTTTCCCCCTCAGCTTCCTAAATAGTGAAATTCACATTTTATGGGATTTTCTACCTTTTTCATAGAAAGTCCTTGGGATTTATTTGTGCAATGACAAAGCAGCTACCATTATTCAGAGGAATCAATTGCTGTGAGATACAAGCACGAGGTGCTGTGTTTTCCAGTTCAAAACATCGGGAGATTAGATAGGACGGCTAGATAGATTGGATGGAGACAGCAAGCGAATGAGCAAGCCTAAGTACCCTCATAGACCCAGTGACCATAAGTCCTTGATTGTGATTGGTCTGGGCTGGATAATGCCAGGAATAGGCATATTAAACACATGAATGTCAAGTTCTAATTCATCTCTTTAATGTTGTACAGTAGAAGGACTGTAGCCCCCTGCTGCTGTGTAATTTCACGCTAAGGAGTCTGATGGGGTTTCCTAAAGACTGATCCTTTATGGATCAGAAAACTCACTTTCTCTTTGTGTTAGAGGGCCTGGAGATTATCTCATTAACCCCTTTCATGCCAGACCTGATTAAACAGAAGGCTTTGCCTCCTCTAAGGAATCCTATAGCGCATCCCAGAGGTGAACAGCTTGGGGTTTTGCTGTTGTTTTTTTCCAGTGAAAGCCTACAAAAGGAATAAAAATCAAATGCCAATAATCTACATTTACTTGAGGGATGGACTTGATTTGCCTCCGCTGAACCCACTCAAACAGCACGGTCACGTCTACACTAGAGAACTGAACTGGTTGTCACAAATGGTTTGGCGCATCTACGCTAGCCCTGCTGAACCGGTTTGAGTTTTACCTCGTGTCCACACGAGCACAGTCCTTAAACGACTTTCAGTCACAGTGCCTTCGGGGCGCCTCTCCCACCGTTCCTAGCTCAGCTCCCAGGAGACTGTGAAAGGCCAGCAGTGCATTATGGGACAGTCGCCGGAGAACTAGTTGAACTGTTTCAGGTTGCCTGCATCCACACGGGCTCTAAACTGCTTCAGACTGAACCAGTTTAGCTCTAACTGGCTATTGCATTAAACATCCTCCAAGGTCATCTTTTCTAACTGGCTATTGGACCAGTTTAATTTCCCTAGCAAACACCAGGCCCATGAACCCAAAACATATGACTTGGACAAGGTGAAAAAAAATGGCCTTGACGGGCAAAATGAAAAGCAGAGAGACAGAGAGAGCAAAGAAGAGCAGAGAAGGGAGGAGTAATTATTATGATAAAATAAACATAGCTTATGTTTCCCAGGCCCACCCCATTTCTGACCGTCTCACTTATGGAGGAGCGTTAGGAGAGTCTGTTCCCAACCGGATCACAGTTCTGGGGCGGCATAGAAGAGCCGAGAGGTGGCTGACTATAAAGGGGATTCTGTCCTGAGGCTACTGGACTCTTTTTCTGCGTGCCGGACTGACTAAAAGACAACAGGCCCATCGACCTCCAGCACCTTTAGACCACTCCGGTGGCAGGAGGACACCTGCAGACCACCCCACTGTTCGCTCTGCTTATGAGTTACATCACTAACCCGCCAGTGTTTTTTCTTGTCTATTTCGATTACAAGCTCGCCAGGAAAGGGGTGACTCTCGCTGTATGTACGTACAGCACCTGGCATCATGGAGCCTTGGTCTCAGTGGGGGACCCCTGGCGCTACCATAATACAAAGAGGAAATAAATAATAATAATAATAATAATAACAACAACACGAGGAAAGCTGGTGGATACGATGGCTAAGATTATTTTTATTATTTTATTTTTTTATTATTTATTATTTATTGTTAGCAGAGCCCGAGTCACATGCCAGGACTCCCTGGTGCTAGGCGCTGTACAAACACAGAACAAAAGGACGATCCTGTCCCAAAGAGCCATAGTCATGAGGGCCACAGACACAGATCAACCCCCAGGGGATCTTCTTGGCTATAGGGGACTCTCCAGGTGATGCAGAGCTAGGGGAGACGGTCTTCTGCTCTCGCCGCTAGATGGCGCTCCCTCCCAATGCGGCTCCACATGGGCAATACATAATCAAGGGATGTTCTGAGCAATGAGAATAATTGAGAGAAGACGATACAATATCATTTTCTACCCCCTGCTCCTCATCTGGACTCTCCTTCCCCAGCCTGGCAGGGTTAGCTCCTCCCTCTGAAACGCTTCTAAACTGAGTGTGAGACAAGTTGTTTTTAAACTGGCTAATGGCCGAGTGGTGGCGATTTGATTTTCCACTTTTCCTCACGTGCCGTAGAAGAAACTCACAGGACAGAGGGGCCCTAAAGGGCAGTGTGCACAATCTCCGCTGGTCACAAAGCCCAAGGTTAGAGACGGGCTGGAGCTACAAAATTCAGATCTAGGATTTCAAACTTCGCTCTCTGAAGTTTGGGGTTCTTCAGACCAAAAGACTCTGATTCCTGTTGAGTTACTGAAGATCAAATAATTTGACGCAAAGTGAAGTGAGAATGGAACTGGATAAAATAAGTACCACAGACTCCCCGGGCTACACTGTGGAGAGAGGGAAAGCCCATACCACTGCCATAGGTTAATGATCATCATACTGAACTGCATTTAGGCCATGTTTGAGTTAGTGGGTGTTGGTCCTGCTTTGAGCAGGGGGTTGGATTGGATGACCTCCTGAGGTCTCTTCCAACCCTGAGATTCTATGATTCTACGATTCATGTCTACACTGCAGGAGGGAGAGCCAGATTCTATTCTGCCTCCTGCATCATCAACCGAACTCTTAACTAAGAAGATCCCACTGCAGAATGTTGTTAATGGAAAATGACAGAAAGAGGCCAGCTGGGATTTTCGGAGCCTAGGCAGAGTTTGCAATGCCTGAAACTAAAAAATAGCCTTGAGGCTCAAACATTTGGTCTGGACTGGTGTGGAATGGAGGGGAAATAAAACACAGAACCTCACGACGCACGATCATTGCAGAACCCCCCACCTGAGTGTTGCCACATTGCATTACACTCCATTTGCTAATTTGCTGGCTGATCCAACAAACCATCACCTATGAAAGGTCCTAATTAATCTTACTGCCAGTGGAATTTTTGCCATTGACTGCAATGGGAGCAAGAGCAGGGCCTAAATTCTGAGCGCTCCGGATCCGGACAACACTTAAACTCACGCTGACGTTCCATTTAAGTCCCGTGCTGAAATGCTGCCCTGGAATAAAAATGCTTTGCTGAATCAGGGCCTTAATATCCCCTCCTGGCCTGCCTGATGCTGTTAAATGCAATCACTTAATCTGGTGCAAGCAACATTTATATTTAAACTGCTTTGTTTGCTGTATTGTCCCTCATCTACTCACGCTAAGCCTCGCCGAAGAACACTGTGCAAATGTCACCCCCATCAGAGGCGCCTTCTCATGTTAATGAACAACAACCTGCACTTTATCTGCAGCACTAGCCTGGCCTAGGTCTTATCACGGCCAGTCAATTATTTAATGGATCTCTGAGCATTAAATAATCCTCACCCAGCTCAATGGTTGTGTAAATCTCTTCCCGGCTGCTATATAGTTGGATTAGGAGGTGCTGTTCAGCACCCCCACCCCCCAGATGATGTTTCATCGGAGGACACAGAAAGTCTCATAGGAGAGAATTTTTCTTCCCGCTTAATCCAAGCATTTTTCATTCCAGTCCCAGAATCTGCCCTATTTCCTTGGCACCAACAAACTGCCATGCCGGGCATCTGTTGTGAGGGCACATTCTCTACAGCATGGGGAACAGGGGCTCGAGCGGCAGAGACACCGGGTATCCAAAGGAACTGCCTCCATCTCTGCTCTTTGTAGCCAATATGGTGAGGAGGAATCTAGGATGTTGTCCGGTCTTTTATTTCACAGGGTCCAACCCTGGAAGGGGCTAAGACCCAGATCTTCAAAGATATTTAGGCACCTAAATCCTATGGGGTTAAGCACCTAAATCCCTGTGAGAATCTGGGCCTTACTATAAAGACTACGCATGGTGCAAGGCAGCAGAGAATCAGGACCTGAGAGCGCCACTCACCAATCCACTGAGGGGCTTGGAGCTTTGGCCCTTAAGCTAGAAATTTCCCTCTGGCTCATTGAAAGACGCGATCCCTGGCTTTGCAAGGGCTGTGAAACTGTCCCTGTGTAGCCATCTGCTTTCTGTTATGGATTGAAGTCGTGTCCAAAATGTGTTACGTGCTTTCCAAACTTATAAGAAGAGGACGTCCCTTCCCCAGAATTTTGCAGTTCTCCTGTACCAGATGGGCACTGGTCACCTGCAAGAGGACGGGACAGGAGGGGTCTGTGGAACCGTGGACAACTTTTGGGGGAAATGTTGTGCTATTTTCCTTCACCCAAAATATCAGATTTTCACAATATCTTAGGAAAACAGCAGTTTCCCTGCAGAGCCAAGCGTCATCTCAAAGCGTTCACAGGTCTCACCGCAAAAAGTTTCAAACAAGAAAGAACACAAGTAAAGTCTCCATGAGAGAGGCAGAGTGCAGTGCGTTTACCTCCTCTGGCAATCTGTCCTGAGCTATCAGAACAAAATGGCTGGGGAACTGTCTAGCGTACAGGGAGAGTGCTAAGAAACTGAAAGGTGCAGGACACAGGAGACAAAAGGACACACAGTTCCATAGCTACAATCCCATTCAATTCCAGAATTTCAATGAAAGGGGAAAATCCCCGAGTCTCTCACATGCTAAATGTTACTGCTGGGGGAAAGGACATCTTCTCATCAGCCAAAAAGGGAAAAACATAACAGGGACTTACCGGCTGCAAGGTAGCGAGATGGCACTTGTGGCTGTTAGGTGCAAAATGGCCGCTTTAGGGATACAGCTCCCTAGCTCTGCCCAATTTAAAGGGACAGTTCCAGAACGGCATGCTGGGAAGTTCTAGACAGGCATGCCGCTAAGAGAGCAACCCAGCACTGGGGAAAGTTAGTAGGAAGCAAGGTTTTATCAGTAAAGACTGGTTGGTCCAGTGGTTAGGCTGGTCATCTATGCTATAGAAGATTTGGGTTCAAGTCCTGATCCTGTCTAAATAGTCTGTGCAAGTTAATTAGTCTTTCCATGGCTTAATTCCCAATCTATTAAAACTAGTGTTTCCCTCTTTCCCAGGAGTGTATGACAGCAAATACCTTTTAAAAACAGTGAGGTGCACAAATACTGTGGTGATGAGGGGTGAGTAAGAGAGCTAGAAGGTTCTGCGGGGGAAAGGGCTGCTTTGATGTTGTACCTGCTAGCATGAAATCACATGTGCGAACATTATGTTGCTCTGTGAGGAGGCAGGAAAGGAAGGATATGGCTGCATCCCAGCTCTGTTATACATAACAGCAATACAGGAAATAAACAAAGCCAGCGTCATTTTGGACAAGTCGGTATGAACAGAGACATTGAACTATTTTTTCCCTCAATGTATTTATTTTTTACGTTTTAAGGCTGGGATAATCGGTAATTGTAACCTGTTATTTAAGCCTTACAAATCACTGTTGACTACTTGTGCTTTGGGGTCTTTCTCCGAAGCTTGTGCGGGCTTGGCCTTCGGAATAGGATTTCTGCTATTTAGTTTCAACCAAAATTACCCAGGTGGAAAAACCATTTCCAGGTGTGGAAATAACCGCAGAAAAGCAAATCCCTAGCCGTGAGATAAAGAGTGATTCATTCTGCAGACAATGGACCCGGAACCCTTTGTTTAATCTCTGTGCTGAGCAAATGCAACTACCGCTGGAACACTGGGTCCACTTCTGGAGCCCACCATTCAAGAAGGATGTTGATAAATTGGGGAGGGGTTCAGAGAAGAGCCAGAAGAATGATCAAAGAATTAGAAAACCTGCCATATAGTGATAGACTCAAGGAGCTCAATCTACTTAGTTTAACAAAGAGAAGATTAAGGATGTGACTTGATTTCAGTCTATAACAATGTTTTCAAGGCTGGGGTGGGCGGCAGGGTCCAGGTTCCTGCCTGCCCCACACAGCGGGGGTCCAGGGTCAGGGTTGCCGCCTGGCCCGCTTGGTGGCAGTCCAGGGCTGCCGACCGGCCCCATGGGGTCCAGGTCACCAACTGGCCATGTATGGAGGGGGTCCGGGGCTGCCTGTGGAGGGGTCTTTGGGCTGGAGGTCCTGGGCATAGGGGTCTGTGAGGGGAGTTCGGCAGGGGGCATTGTGGTTCTCAACCTGCGGCCCAGGTAACACATTGTGGGCCACATATGCAGCCCACAATGATAAATAGGTTGAGAACCACTGGTCTACAAGTATCTACATGGGGAACAAATCTTTAATAATGGGCTCTTCTTTCTAGCAGAGAAGGGTGTAACATGATCCAAGGGCTGGAAGTTGAAGCTAGAGAAATTCAGACTGGAAATCAGGTGCGAGTAATTAACCATTGGAACAATTTACCAAGGGTTGTGGTGGGTTCTCCATCACTGACAATTGTTCAGTGAAGATTGGATGGTTCTCTAAAAGCTCTGCTGTAGGAATTATCTGGGGGCAGTTTTCTGGCCTGTGTTCTGTAGGGGGTCAGACTAGATGATCACAATGGTCCCTTCTGGCCTTGGGATCTATGACTCTAAGAGACAGTGGCTAAGCAGATTCACAACATCGCTATTTAGTGAATAGTGTTCAAGTGACCCAGATGTGTTTAATGGCCAAGTAAATAGCTGGCCATTTGCGCTCCAGTCACTGTGTTTGTTTCAAATAATATAAAATCCTGGCTAGAGTCATAGAAGATTAGGGTTGGAAGAGACCTCAGGAGGTCATCTAGTCCATCCCCCTGCTCAAAGCAGGACCAACCCCAACTAAATCATCCCAGCCAGCAGATGAGAACGGGCCAGCAGATGAGAAGGTGGCAAAGCCCAGGTGGGCATGGCTGAAAGAGTTGGTGATCTGTACAGTCTAGACACTATACTGCACCAGCATTAGAGGGGTAGCTGAAATTTTGCCCTTGACACAGGAATGTCCAAGGAATGTCCAGATTTTTACCATGGCTTGAAAGCAACCAGAGAAGCAACCCTGAGACTAGAGCCCAGCTCAGGCAAGAGACCACAGCTGCGGTGGCTACATAGAGCCTCCGTATGGATGGCCCTGGGCCTGTCTGGGGTTTCTGGGTGTGACCTGTACTCTTTTCCACAGGGGAACACGGCAGGGGACTCACTTTCCCAGGCCAGGAGCATCCGCCTCCTGCTGGTTGTTCACTCCCAACACCCACCTCATACTGTTCACTCTGAGCCAGTCCCCACTACCCACAAATGCCCATTATTTCAAATGGGCTTGAATCCCTTAACATACAGTGACACTGAAAACTCCCCCCTCATCTCACACCCCCTTTATGAGTGGGGCAGTAACTCTACTGAAGGTTAAGACTAGCTTTTACAAGCCAATTCTTCTGCTGTTCCAGCCGGGGATTGCAGGCCAGGTTCTCAGCTCTGCCCCTTCCATGCCCCCTGCCCAGCCCTGCTTAGCCTCCAACAGCCCCTTCCTCCCTCTGAGACCAAGCAAGTATCCCAGGGGGTGTAGAGAGGACATGGGGGACAGGACAACACGACAGCAGCAGGGTCAGGAGCTGTGCTCCCAAGCAAGAATGGAGCTTCAGGCTCTGTTTATTCCCAGTGCTACTGCCAGCTCCAAGGGGCAGAGTTAAGGTTACGGGATGGAGTGGGTGGTTTTACTGTAACGCCTGGGTTTTAGAGGTTTAAATTTAGCCACCCCGCACACTCTGGAAGGGGATGGGGCAGCACCGGGCAACCTTAATTCCCTGTTAATGACTTTTTTTTTTTAAGTGAAACTGAATAAATTGCAAGTCCCCCATTCTGTTCAGATGAATACTTTTCTCGGAGATACAGCTCATTAACTTAATTAATTAGCAATGCTTCGAGAGCCCTCCGCAGGGCTACAAATGTCCTATCCTGCAGCATAAGGTAACACTGTTTGTTTAGCCCTATCTGGGTTAGGCCGTTCTAAACCAGCCTCTATTCTTTCACTTTGATAGGCTCCTAAATGAAAAGCCGCTAATATTTTAAGCAGGAGGCGCTCCCCTGAAAGTCACTTTAAATCCCCTGGCTCGTCCTCCCTGAACCCTGGCGTAACGCCGTGGGTTTCATCGGCGCAGAATCAGGCCCTGCTCCAGATCTGAGGAAGGGGCAGCAATTGAGGACACGGGCTGGGCATTAGACGGGGGCCTTTTGAGCAGCGTAACCCCCTCGGTGAAGAAGTTCTCCCAAGCAGCTCCAAAGAAATAATACTTGATTCCTGGCGGCGAGAAGAACTGATAGGAGGCTGACTAAGAAGGGTTCATGCAAATGCTCCCGAATTAAGCTCCGGCTTGAAGTTAGAAAGGAGGGATGATAAACACACTCAGCTTTAAAACTGCCAAATATGCTTTGCAGGCATGACGCTGGGGAAGTAACAAAACAGCCTGACATAAGCAAAGCATTTCTGCAGCTCCCCAAAACCAAAGTCCCATTAAAGAGCCCTAACTATTATTTACACTTCGAAATCTTAAAACCATTAACAAAAGCCACTTAATTCAATTACTTTCCCTGGGCGCCGCCGTTATTACATTTGGCTGCGGTCGGGGATGTATGTGTGTGTGTGGGGGGGGGGGGGGGTTGTTGATTTGTTCCCCCCCCTCCCCATTTTCATCCCCACCTCGCCTCCCTTCCCCGACGTCATTGTGTGGAGCTAATGGGGTAAAGTGAAATGATGTCTCTCCCCATTGACAGGTTTATGAGAATTTAATAAAGCGTGGCGCGGATAAAATGAGATATTACAACGCCGCACCAAGCTGATTGACTCCCTCACGTCAGCATTTTTGTGCCGGGATATTGACAACTCCCAGCCTAATCACGTCATTCGAGTGGAAAGACGCTTTTATTTATTTATTTATTTATTAAAAAAACAGGGCCTCGGGGCTTTGCGGGCGTCCCGCCCGGCCAGAGGACGAGAAGCCGAGGGCCAGCCAAGAACTTTTCTTCCACATGCACCCCCTGTTTCATCTTGGTGCCTAACTCCCATGAGGAATTATACCAGGGAGGCGTCCTGAGAGTCCAGGAAAGAGCCTCATAAAACCAAAACCAACGCGGAGTCCTTGTGGCACCTTAGAGACTAACACATTTATTTGGGCAGAAGCTTTCGTGGGCTAGAACCCACTTCATCGGATGCAAAAACAAGTTACTCCTCCCAGCCGAGGTCCTCGTGTTATTACAATTATAGTTCATTCTTTGTATTGTGGTTGTGTTGAAGAACCCCATTTACGGACCAGCACCCCATCGCGCTAGGGGCTGTACAAACAGCCGACAAGCTAAGTACTCCTCATGGGCTCGTCTTCCTGCCACTTCTGACATGCTGGTCCTCCCTCCGCTCAGAGCCTGATCCAGTCACAGGGGTCCAGCCAGTCACTGGGGCCCAGATCCTCCAGCCTATGTCGGCCCCTAACTCTCATTGATTTCAGTGGAAGTTAGGGGCCTACATACCATGGAGGATCTGAGCCTGGGAGTCTTGCCAAGCCCAACCCCCAACATGAAGCTAGCCAGCTGCAGTGTACAGCGGCCCGCTGTTCTGCCTCTGCCTTATGCCCCGCTCCTCGGCCCCACGTTCTAAGTGTGATGTCAGCAGTTGGGAAAGAGCAGCGCCGCCAGACAGCTAAACCATTCCCAGGAATTTCTAACTCCCAACAGGGATTGTACTCTACTGTATTTAGCCACCTAACTGTCATGATTTTTTTTTTCTGTGCTGCACCTTTAAATTTCTCAGAGTCTACTGGAGGCAGCTGCCATTGTGTGTTTTGTTCCAAAGCAGCATGTAACACAGGAGACATGCACCCCGTGCTCTCTCTCTCACACAAACTTTATTTTTGTTCTTTCTTGTTTCCCCTCACTCTAAAACAAAAAGGCATTCAGACTCGGTTGGTTTTGGTTTGTGGAAAACAAAGACTCCTGGCTACAAAGGCACACACCCAAAAAGTCATAACAGTCACAGCCAGATATCCCAAGCAGTCACCCTTTTAATCAACATAAGAACGGCCAGACTGGGTTAGACCAAAGGTCCATCTAGCCCAGTATCCTGTCTTTCAATAGTGGCCAGTGCCAGATGCCCCAGAGGGAATGAACAGAACAGGGAATCATCAAGTGATCCATCCCCTGTCACCCATTCCCACTTCTGGCCAACAGAGCCTAGGGACACCATCCCTGCCCATCCTGGCTAATAGCCATTGATGGACCTATCCTCCATGAACTTATCCAGCTCTTTTTTGAACCCTGCTATTGTCTTAATAATAAATTAATTTATCTGTATGGACCAGGACCCATTGTGCTAGGCGCTGTACAAACAGAACAAAAAGACAGTTCCTGCCCCATTGCCACATCAGGATGGGGAAGCAGCCTGATCTGTAAGAATGAGCGTAACTCAAGAGGTCCAGAGTTTCTACACCTGACTAACTGCATGACCTTGGGCAAATCACTTAACCTTCCCAGGCCTCAGTTTCCCCATCTGCAAAACAAGCCTAGGAAAATCAATGACTTTCTCTGAGCCTCAGTACATGTCCCTCACCCTATATCAGAGCAATAGTTAGATACTTTTAAACATCCCTGTAGTTAATTAGCGAGATCCCTGTGCTGGGAGGTACTGAAGCCAACGGCTCTGAGAATGCTCAGCACTTTCTAGAGTATCTGCCCAGCACTACACTCCTGAGTGCTGGAGGCATGCCAGTGAATAAGTGAAGAAAAAGGGCCGAATCTTGAGGGGCGCTGAACACCGGAGCAGCGGGTGCTTGGGATCTGGCCATCAATGCTGGGGCAAAAAAAGTTAGAATCACTGTCACTCAGGCTGAAACCCACACCCTCGTTGCAATGAAGACACAGGCTAAACCACTCCAGGGCTGATCGTCCTGCAGTGCCTTCCCACTATTCCCCCTGCGTGCCCAACCGGACAGACTCGCACTCCCACAGATCACTGGGACAGAATCACACAGTGGCTCAGCTTAGTGCAGCACAAAGGACCACGGGATGTGCCCCAGATGTCCCTACGACACCACAAGGCATAGGCGCTGACTCCGTGGGTGCTCCGGGGCTGGAGCACCCATGGGGAAAAATTAGTGGGTGCTCTGCACCCACCGGCAGCCAAGCTCCCCCCACCCCCACGTCCCACCTCCTCCTCCTCCCCTGAGCGTGCTGCGTCCCTGCTCCTCCGCCTACCTCCCAGCGCTTCCCACCCAGCCGCTGCCAAACAGCTGTTTGGCGGTGTGCTTGGCGGGAGGGGAGGAGCAGGAACATGGCGCACCCAGGGGAAGAGGCGGGGCTAGGGCAGGGATTTGGGGAAGGAGTCGGAATAGGGGAAGGGAGGGGGCAGGGCCTTTGGGGAAGGGGTTGGAATGGGGGTGGGGCAGGGGCTTGTGGGGGCGGGGCAGGGGTGGAGTCGGGGCGGGGCTGGGGGCAGAGCAGGGTCAAGCACCCACGGGCAGGAGCAGAAGTTGGCGCCTATGCTATAAGGGAAATGCAGCACCAGTGAGGTCACAGTAATTCGGGATTGGCTTTGCAGTTTGGCTGCACGCACCCGGGCTGGGCTAATCCGGATCAAATTAACTCTGCAGCAAAGCCAGGCCCTGTATAGTCCGTGTCACATCCTGGCTGGCTCTCCGGCACTAGCACCGTGCTGAGTTGTTTATGCAGGGGGATGCTTAAATCTAAGCTTGCTACTTAAATTGTTTGCAGCACTAAAAAAATTCAAACCGTTCATGCCGGAATTTCTATCCACCTGTCACCTGCCTGCTCCCTTTCTTTTTTAAACACTAGGGGTGAAATCCTGCCCCCACTGAATCACTGGCAATGCTCCCACTGACTTCAATGGGGCCAACATTTGACCCCACACCTATGTTTTGATTCTAAGTTAGCTGACCATGTCCCTTTAATTCTAGTGACTAGATTTAAGTCCCCTTCCGTTATTAAAAATACTCTGGGAGCATGACTAGAGCCCTCAGCAACCAGCTGCTCAGGAGTCAATGGGGGTGTGTTTGTGTGTTAGGGTGACCAGATGTCCCGATTTTATAGGGACAGTCCCGATTTTTGGGTCTTTTTCTTATATAGGTTCCTATTACCCCCCACTCCCTGTCCCGACTTTTCACATTTGCTGTCTGCTCACCCTAGTGTGTGTAGAGGGTCAGCTTTCAGCACCAGGTTCTTAGCAAACATCCCCCAGTTTGTTTGGGTGACCCACATCAAATGGCAGGATGGAAGTTCAATCTCGCCCTCTAGTGGTTTAAATTTGAAAGGCCGCATTGCCCAGCAGCATCTGTCTCTCTAACTATATGTGACACAAAATAAAACGATAAGCCAAGTTAAGAATCAGAGTGTATATATATATATATTTTTTTAAAAGCAAATGTTCTTATCTGATTGTAACCCCTTAGGTGATTGAGGCTGGACATGCTTTTAAGATCTAAGTACCCTGCATTTAGTTTTTGTTAAGTCCTCCCTCCTGGATATTGAAAATAGAAGCCCGCAATTCTCTTTTGGGTCCCGTCGGCTTCACTGGCTGGTTCTCAGGCCTAGCACGAGGTGCAATGTTTGTAGGGCAGCGGCGGCGTGGTGAAGCCAAGCAAACCTGGGGCTCACTGATATTTTAAAATATCTATTAAATTAAGAGTATTTATGATTCATTATTATTACTAAAAATACCTAAATTCTGGGCATAAAACCATCCAACAGTAGGACAGACGCTGTCCCTTGTTCTAGCATTTAGGGTCCATTAAATCTATCTAGGGGATTTATATGGCTCCCATTAGGGGGGTATCATTTCAGAAAAATTCAGGGAGGGGGAGCAAATTTGTGTCAGCATATAGAACATTATGTGATTATATAATATCCTGCAATGCCTGGGGGGAGGGGGAATGGAGCATATAGACCTATGTAAAGTTGGAGGGGGCAAACCAAGGTCTGTGGGGGTGTAACGGGGCACCTCACTTGCCACCACAGCGCCTCCTGCTGGCCGTTCTGGGAATTAGCTCAAGGTCGCCAGCGCGCCCTCCTCAGGTGGCGTCTCACCCATCGTCACTTCTGTCACCACTTCCAGGACCCGCATCGCTCCCTGGACCATGTCGTCCTCTTCTGGACACAGCCCTCCAGCTGTGCCTCACTCGGTTCTTTCCCCCCTTCCGGGGGACCGACAGTCCTCAGTCCACCCACTTGCCTCAGTGGCAATCTGCAGCCCAGGTTCTAGCCGCTCGTCTCAAGGGCAGACTGCAGTCCATGCACTGGCCACTCCCCTCAGTGGCCAGTGGGGGCAAACGGGGGGTACCCAGGCCCGCCCACTACTCCAGGTCCTGACCCAGGGACCGAATAGCCAGCAGCCACATACCGCCCCTCCTCCAACTCTGCTGTCTCCTTCCCTGGGCCACTTCCCCGCAGCCCCAGCACCTTCTCCGCCCTTGTATCAGGGCCTCATTACGGCAGCCTGGAGCTTTCTCCTCCTCTGCTGACCCTGCCCCGCACTGCTCTAGCTAGTGTCCTCCTCCTTCACCCTTCAGGGAGTGACTACCCCTGCTATATTGAGAAGCCCTTCTTATACGGCCCTCCCTGGCCCTGATTGGCTGCTTCAACAAGCCATTCCCTGATTGGCTCTCTACAAGCCCTCCTCCCATTGGTTGGGTTTTGTGCAGGCTCCCTCAAGGCTGCTTTAACCCTCCATCTACCTGTGCGGGGCAGCCGCCTCCCACCTCCCACAGCAAATAATGTCCCTGGCCCCCAAGCATCTCACAGTCTTTATTTTCACAACATCCCTGTGAGGTAGGGATGTGCGGTTGTCCCTATTGTACAGATGGGAAACTGAGGCACAGAAAAACTACGGGGACTTGCAAGCGTCTATGTGGAGCAAACTAGCTCACACAGGTACATTCACGCAAGCTGCAAGCCACACCCAGAGCTGCAGCGGAGACATAGCCTAAGTGACTTGTCAATGGGCACACAGGCCGTCTGTGTCAGAGCAGAGATCTGACCCCAGCTCCCCGAAGGCCTGCGCTCTAACCACTGGACCATTATTCCATTCTGCATGCTCTGCAACTTGCCAGGGCTCAGGCCCAGGTGCCTTCAGCCAACCCCTGGCGGGCTGGGGGCAGGAGGGTGTGGGCCCGTCGCATATGGCGTCACTGGGCTTCAATGTAGGATGGGCTGTTGTATCTCAGAGCCAGCTGAGATGGCTCTCATGTACACTGGGGGCAGCTTGGGAGCCTGGAGCAGCCCACAATCCAGAGGTGATGTAAAACCACCTGCCCCAATGCTGGGCACCTTGGAAGCACAGCAGATAATTGGACCCAGTCTCTCCCACTGAAAATCACTTACGGCAGCAGCTCATCTCTTTGTGTATTAACTCCCCTTATTGGGGCAGGATCAAGGCAACAGCCTGAATTAATCAACCTCCCATGTTACGAGACCCCCTCAAAGGATCCCCCATGCCCCGATTACTCCAGTGATCATCCAGCTGGTGTCAGTCCTGTGAGTGGCTGTTTTAGGCAGGTTTCACTGTCACAGAACTGACCATTTATCTAGTCATTTGTACACAGTTGACTTACAGACTCCTTAAATTCAGGCTGATTGCAAGGGTTCCCAGACACCTCCACTGTGTCTAAGGCCTGGTCTACACTGGGGGGGATCGCTCTAAGTTACGCAACTTCAGCTACGTGAATAACGTAGCTGAAGTCAACGTACTTAGATCGAATTACCGTGATGTCTTCACCGCGGTGAGTGAACTGCTGCCGCTCCCCCGTCAACTCCGCCTGCGCCTCTCACCGAGCTGGAGTACAGGAGTCGACGGGAGAGCGCTCGAGGGTCGATTTATCGCATCTAGACTAGACGCGATAAATCGACCCCCGCTGGATCGATCGCTGCCCGCCGATCCAGCGGGTAGTATAGACATACCCTAAGAGTCAGGCAATCTCAGACTTTCCGCCGAGGGCTGCTCCGTCTGGCAGCCATCTCTACACTCCCTTTACTGACTAGTCCCTGTTCTTCTCCGAAGGGCCAGCAGAATACTACAAAGAACTGGGGTAGCTATGAAGTCCACAGGTGGATCCAAGACCACTCCGGTGGGCTCTTGATTGGGCCCCTACGAATCAACTCACAGGTTACTCAATTATTTCAGAATCAGTCACTTCAATGTACGGAGAGTTGGCAAATACAGAGCGTCCCTTAAAGATGTGTGGTTTGCGATGTTGTTGTAGCTGGGTTGGTCCCAGGAGGAGAGACCTTTCCCAGACCCCCATGTAGCTCAGAACCTCTTCTCTTTCACCGACAGAAGTTGGTCCCATAAAAGATATTACCTCCGCACCTTGTCTCCCTTAAAGATTTGACTGTTTGCCTATGATTATGAAGAGCATTTCAGGCTGTACAAAACTACCGGCTGCATCTTGAAAGGTTTTATTACCCAAGATCATTTAAACTGAATTTCTCACACACACACACACACACCCCTTGCTTTAATATATATGCAGGCGCCACCAATAAAAGGGAAGTGACCAAACTGAGGCTTTCGAGCCAGGAGATCAGTTAGACTCTGCTCCCACGTAATCAGCTCGGGCGGCGATCAGCCTTTCCGAATGTAAATGTATGTAAATCTTTGGCAATATCCAGAATCCACCTATCTCTCCCCCCCTCTCTTTCCAAGCCGGTTGGAGTAATCACAGTGCGGCAGTGTTCTGCAAAGCGTTTCTGCTGATGAATGCAGTCACTATGAACATAGTTTTATGTATCATTAATTCCCTTAGCGTTCAAAAAATAACTTTCTCTGACTGCAGATAATACAGTAATCACTCACAATTGCCAATACAATTATCTTCATTCAGCTGTGTAAAACAACTGCGGGAATATTTTTAGCGACTTACATTTTCTTTTTCTTTCTCTCTCGCTCTTTCTTTTTTAATGTTCACATTAAATGCAAAGCTGTTTTGACTCGGGTTGCTGCGACGCCGGCATTCCTGGCTAGAAATTAGGCCCCAAGTTAATCTGCAAGGAGGTGAGAGGAAGGCGACGTCGATCACAGCGAGGCCCTAATTTTCTGCCATCATGCTGCACAGGGAAACCAATTACAGGCCCAGGGCCAGATCCTCAGCTGGTGTGACTCGGCCTTGACTACAGTGCCAGGGAGGATCCAGACCTCCATTGAAAGCGACACAGGTGGTGGATGGGAGGATCCAGTGGGTCTAGGAGTGGGTGGCTTGGAAGATGGGGGCTCAGCTAGGTGCCGGCTGGAGCGGGAGGAGCCAGAGCTGT
This sequence comes from Emys orbicularis, assembly GCF_028017835.1. NCBI lineage: Eukaryota > Metazoa > Chordata > Testudines > Emydidae > Emys > Emys orbicularis. The sequence continues at coordinate 5,525,519 of NC_088690.1, read as the reverse complement.
TGGGAGTGTGGCACCTCACATGGGTAACACAGAGACCAAGAAGTCACCCTCCAGCAGCAACTGGCAGAGAAGAGGAATGATGCCTCCCAGAGCCATGCTGGCAGGAAAACACAGGGACCCAATCCAGAGGCACTGGCACTCCGCAGATCTGGGGGCAAATCAGCGCCGATCTTGGAGGATCTGTGTGTTTTGGGGATCTAGCCCCCCTGCTTCTTCCAGCTGTGATCAAACTTCCTCCCTTTGGGAGAACTCACAGGAAACTCCACAGGTAGAATCTCCTCTATGAGCACAGCACCCCCCCCCACACACACACACACACAGCATGACCAAACACTGAGACCAACAGGACACAGACGAGGCAACATTGCTTCTTCCCTGTATTCCTGTGGCGGAAAGGAGGGGGTGGAGCCAGCCCCATGTGACCAGCCAGCTCTCCGAGTCATGAGTGACCCATGGATAACAGTTTGGGAGCGCAGGGTTTGATTCATAGATTCATAGATTCTAGGACTGGAAGGGACCTCGAGAGGTCATCGAGTCCAGTCCCCTGCCCGCATGGCAGGACCAAATACTGTCTAGACCATCCCTGATAGACATTTATCTAACCTACTCTTAAATATCTCCAGAGATGGAGATTCCACAACCTCCCTAGGCAATTTATTCCAGTGTTTAACCACCCTGACAGTTAGGAACTTTTTCCTAATGTCCAACCTAGACCTCCCTTGCTGCAGTTTAAGCCCATTGCTTCTGGTTCTATCCTCAGAGGCTAAGGTGAACAAGTTTTCTCCCTCCTCCTTATGACACCCTTTTAGATACCTGAAAACTGCTGTCATGTCCCCTTCTCTTTTCCAAACTAAACAAACCCAATTCTTTCAGCCTTCCTTCATAGGTCATGTTCTCAAGACCTTTAATCATTCTTGTTGCTCTTCTCTGGACCCTTTCCAATTTCTCCACATCTTTCTTGAAATGCGGTGCCCAGAACTGGACACAATACTCCAGCTGAGGTCTAACCAGAGCAGAGTAGAGTGGAAGAATGACTTCTCGTGTCTTGCTCACAACACACCTGTTAATACATCCCAGAATCACGTTTGCTTTTTTTGCAACAGCATCACACTGTTGACTCATATTTAGCTTGTGGTCCACTATAACCCCTAGATCCCTTTCTGCCGTACTCCTTCCTAGACAGTCTCTTCCCATTCTGTATGTGTGAAACTGATTTTTTCTTCCTAAGTGGAGCACTTTGCATTTGTCTTTGTTAAACTTCATCCTGTTTAACTCAGACCATTTCTCCAATTTGTCCAGATCATTTTGAATTATGACCCTGTCCTCCAAAGCAGTTGCAATCCCTCCCAGTTTGGTCATCAGTCTTTCACCTCTGGAGACCTGACTTCAAAGGCTGCGGTGGGTGACACAAGTTTTAAGCTGGGCTTGAAGGTCCCTTTTCTTTGCTCCCCATCTCTTTGCACAGAGGTTTTTGTACCGTTGCACCTGAGCCCCTCCCAAGCACTAAGGAATTGATCCTCACCCTCACCCGCTGTGAGGTGGGAAATTCTGATCCGCCCACTGTTCTAGAGGGGAAACCGAGGCACCGAGTGATCAGTGTGCCGTGCCTAAGATCACACGGGGGACGTTTCAAGCACTCACAGCTCTAATTGAAGCCAATAAAAGCTGTGGATACTCGGCATCTCTGACAGTTAGGCCGGAAGGCTGCAGATGAGTTGAGAACAGAACCTAAATCTCCCGAGGCCTAGCCCAGTGGCTTAACCACTAAACCACTGCGACTCTTTTTCAGGAGCTATCCCCCCCTCACAGCCCTGGAGGAACCTTGCACGCCGCCCACTCACGCTCAGCCCTCCCTCCCTCCCCGCAAGCCTGGGGAAAGAGATGGGTTTGTAGCGTGTCCCGAAGGTCAACAGATTCGGACTATTTTGGATCAAGGGAGACGAAAGCCAAGGCGAAGGCTCCATCGTTCCAGTAAGGGATGCGCTTCTGCACCAGCATCACTCAGTTGGCAGGAGCCCAAGAAACTAGGTCCCAGGCCACCTCAGCGGGGGCAAGAGGGGAGCACCAGGTGGGGTTTGGGAGAGCGAAGCAGATTCCAGAGTTATGCTCATTCGCAGTGCTGAATTTGTAATGAAAGCTCAGGCAATTTTTTGACTTTCATCGCTGATGCAGCAGGCCCAGAGGTGCCGGGGCACTGAGCTGCCAGGCCCGGAGGTGCCGGGGCGCTGAGCTGCCGGGCCCGGAGGTGCCGGGCGCTGAGCTGCCAGGTCCAGAGGTGCCGGGGCGCTGAGCTGCCGGGCCCGGAGGTGCCGGGCGCTGAGCTGCCAGGCCCAGAGGTGCCGGGGCGCTGAGCTGCCAGGCCCAGAGGTGCAGGGGATAGGAACTGCCAGGCCCAGAGGTGCCAGGGCACTGAGCTGCCAAACCCAGAGGTGCCGGGGATAGGAACTGCCAGGCCCAGAGGTGCCGGGGATAGGAACTGCCAGGCCCAGAGGTGCAGGGGATAGGAACTGCCAGGCCCAGAGGTGCAGGGGATAGGAACTGCCAGGCTCAGAGGTGCCGGGGCACTGAGCGGCCAGGCCCAGAGGTGCAGGGAATAGGAACTGCCAGGCCCAGAGGTGCCGGGGCACTCAGCCGCCAGCCCCAGAGGTGCCGGGGATACGAACTGCCAGGCCCAGAGGTGCCGGGGATAGGAACTGCCAGGCCCAGAGGTGCCGGGGCACTAAGCTGCCAGGCCCAGAGGTGCAGGGGATAGGAACTGCCAGACCCAGAGGTGCAGGGGATAGGAACTGCCAGGCTCAGAGGTGCAGGGGACAGGAACTGCCAGGCCCAGAGGTGCAGGGGATAGGAACTGCAAGGTTCAGAGGTGCCGGGGCGCTCAGCTGCCTGGCCCAGAGGTGCCGGGGATAGGAACTGCCAGGCCCAGAGGTGCAGGGGATAGGAACTGCCAGGCTCAGAGGTGCAGGGGATAGGAACTGCCAGGCCCAGAGGTGCAGGGGATAGGAACTGCCAGGCCCAGAGGTGCAGGGGATAGGAACTGCCAGGCTCAGAGGTGCCGGGGCACTGAGCGGCCAGGCCCAGAGGTGCAGGGGATAGGAACTGCCAGCCCCAGAGGTGCAGGGGATAGGAACTGCCAGGTTCAGAGGTGCCGGGGATAGGAACTGCCAGGCCCAGAGATGCCGGGGATAGGAACTGCCAGGCCCAGAGGTGCCGGGGCGCTCAGCTGCCAGGCTCAGAGGTGCCGGGGATAGGAACTGCCAGGCTCAGAGGTGCCGGGGCGCTCAGCTGCCAGGCCCAGAGGTGCCGGGGATAGGAACTGCCAGGCCCAAAGGTGCCGGGGCACTAAGCTGCCAGCCCCAGAGGTGCAGGGGATAGGAAATGCCAGGCCCAGAGGTGCCGGGGATAGGAACTGCCAGGCCCAGAGGTGCAGGGGATAGGAACTGCCAGGCCCAGAGGTGCAGGGGATAGGAACTGCCAGGCTCAGAGGTGCCGGGGCGCTCAGCTGCCAGGCCCAGAGGTGCAGGGGATAGGAACTGCCAGACCCAGAGGTGCAGGGGATAGGAACTGCCAGACCCAGAGGTGCAGGGGATAGGAACTGCCTGGCCCAGAGGTGCCGGGGATAGGAACTGCCAGGCCCAGAGGTGCCGGGGATAGGAACTGCCTGGCCCAGAGGTGCCGGGGATAGGAACTGCCTGGCCCAGAGGTGCAGGGGATAGGAACTGCCAGGCCCAGAGGTGCCGGGGATAGGAACTGCCAGGCCCAGAGGTGCCGGGGCGCTCAGCTGCCTGGCCCAGAGGTGCAGGGGATAGGAACTGCCTGGCCCAGAGGTGCCGGGGATAGGAACTGCCAGGCCCAGAGGTGCCGGGGATAGGAACTGCCTGGCCCAGAGGTGCCGGGGATAGGAACTGCCTGGCCCAGAGGTGCAGGGGATAGGAAATGCCAGGCCCAGAGGTGCCGGGGATAGGAACTGCCAGGCCCAGAGGTGCAGGGGATAGGAACTGCCAGGCCCAGAGGTGCAGGGGATAGGAACTGCCAGGCTCAGAGGCGCCGGGGCGCTCAGCTGCCAGGCCCAGAGGTGCAGGGGATAGGAACTGCCAGACCCAGAGGTGCAGGGGATAGGAACTGCCAGACCCAGAGGTGCAGGGGATAGGAACTGCCAGGCCAGAGGTGCAGGGGATAGGAACTGCCTGGCCCAGAGGTGCCGGGGATAGGAACTGCCAGGCCCAGAGGTGCCGGGGATAGGAACTGCCTGGCCCAGAGGTGCAGGGGATAGGAACTGCCTGGCCCAGAGGTGCAGGGGATAGGAACTGCCAGGCCCAGAGGTGCCGGGGATAGGAACTGCCAGGCCCAGAGGTGCCGGGGCGCTCAGCTGCCTGGCCCAGAGGTGCAGGGGATAGGAACTGCCTGGCCCAGAGGTGCCGGGGATAGGAACTGCCAGGCCCAGAGGTGCCGGGGATAGGAACTGCCTGGCCCAGAGGTGCAGGGGATAGGAACTGCCAGGCCCAGAGGTGCCGGGGATAGGAACTGCCAGGCCCAGAGGTGCCGGGGCGCTCAGCTGCCTGGCCCAGAGGTGCAGGGGATAGGAACTGCCAGGCCCAGAGGTGCAGGGGATAGGAACTGCCAGGCCCAGAGGTGCCGGGGATAGGAACTGCCAGGCCCAGAGGTGCAGGGGATAGGAACTGCCAGGCCCAGAGGTGCCGGGGATAGGAACTGCCAGGCCCAGAGGTGCCGGGGCGCTCAGCTGCCTGGCCCAGAGGTGCCGGGGATAGGAACTGCCAGGCCCAGAGGTGCCGGGGCACTAAGCTGCCAGGCCCAGAGGTGCCGGGGATAGGAACTGCCAGGCTCAGAGGTGCCGGGGATAGGAACTGCCAGGCCCAGAGGTGCCGGGGATAGGAACTGCCAGGCCCAGAGGTGCCGGGGATAAGAACTGCCAGGCCCAGAGGTGCCGGGGATAGGAACTGCCTGGCCCAGAGGTGCCGGGGATAGGAACTGCCAGGCCCAGAGGTGCCGGGGCGCTCAGCTGCCTGGCCCAGAGGTGCTCGGGCTCAGCCCTGGCGAGCTCCGACACAAACGAAGCACCGCACATTAGGCTTTTAATGTCTGAAAAGCTTTTGGGAGCTCAGCTGGCCACCGTGTTTTGAGTCAATTTCTATCCTATTTGTTTCCTCCAGAATGGTTAGAAAAGCGGTTTGGCCGTCAGCTGGTCACCTCTGGAGCCCTGAATTCAAAGGCTGCCATGGGTCACACAAGTGAAAGCTGGGCTTGGCCGGGGGGGGGGGGGGGCTTTTTTTTGCTCCCCATCTGTTTGCATGGAGGCTCTTGGACTCTAGCACCTGAGCACCTCGCAAGCACTAACCTCCCCACCCCCACCCCTCCAGGCAGAAGAAACGTGATTAGTGCCTGGCTTTTTTTAAGAGACTCACTTGCCCCATTCCTAAGAGCGCTAAAAGCACTGAGTGCTGCAAGCTTCTGTGAAGAGGAGAGGATCGTTGTGAGAGGTTTGGCCATTTGCCATTAAGAGAAGCCATTCAATTCCTCCACCTCCCCAGGTTCACAAACCCCAGGGGCTCTAGGACTTGCAAATCGGGTTTTATTCGGTTTCTCTCTTCGTGGATTCCATGTTGAACAAATGCCCCAGTTCTGTGCTCGGGGGCGCTGTGCTACGGGGGAGGTGCCAACTTTGGGAGTTCAAATGTAGTTCTCATGACCAAACTGTCACTTTTCACAAGAGCTGGGGGTTGGCTCTGGTGTCCTAATCAAACAGAGATGTGGGTAATTACATCAGCCGATCCAAATTCTCCTTTCAGCTGCACGTGGTGTTCTTCACTTCTGGTCCCCAATAAAAGTGCGTTGGTGATGCTAAACAACAGCCAGGGCCAGAGCTGGCTGAATTTTAATGGGGGGCAGAGCGCTCCTCGTTCATTAGGCAGTTGGCACATCAGGTTGCACGTCAGGGTGGGGTGGTTGTGTTTCAATGTCAAGTTGGGTTGGTTGGGTTTGCACATCAGATTGGGAAGGCTGTGTTTGCACATCAGGTTGGGTTGGTTGTGTTTGCACGTCAGGTTGCACGTCAGGTTGGGTTAGTTGTGTTTCCACGTCAGGTTGCACGTCAGATTGGGTTAGTTGTGTTTGCACCTCAGGTTGCACATCAGGTTGGGTTAGTTGTGTTTGCACCTCAGGTTGGGAAGTCTGTGTTTGCGTCTCAGGTGGGCATGGCTGTGTTTCAGTGTCAGGTTGGGCTAGTTGTGTTTGCACGTCCGGTTGCACGTCAGGGCCAGAGGACTGTGGGTGCACGTGCAGTTGAACATCAGCTAACAAATCAGTTTGAGATCCTGTTTTTTGCACATCCGTTTGCACGTCAGTGACCAGATCAGTTTGAGCTAGTGTTCTTTGCACATCCATTAGTATGTTCGTTTGCACGGTCATGCGGGATGCTTGCGCTTGCACATCACTTTGCCCCTTTGTATGCACATCATTCTGCAGATCACTTGCCACATCAGCCCGGGATCCTCCACGCTGTAAGTTATCCTCAGTTTGCTTTTTCTGCCCCTGGGCCAGTCTCTCCACCTCCTTCATGAACCGAAGGCACAGCTCCTCCTGCCATGGCAGAGCCACGCACTGCACCGCCACGGGCAGCCCCACGGCTCCTTCCACAGCCTGCAGAGGAGAGAAAAGCCGTGGAATATTATTAGGGAAACTCAAAGGACCTGTGCTGCTGTGGGGAGCAGGACCTATAGAGCAGGGGTGGCCAACCTGCGGCTCCGGAGCCACATGCGGCTCTTCAGAAGTTAATATGCGGCTCCTTGTACAGGCACCAACTCCGGGGCTGGAGCTACAGGCGCCAACTTTCCAATGTGCCGTGGGGGGGTCACTGCTCAGCCCCTGGCTCTGCCCCAGGCCCTGCCCCCACTCCACCCCTTCCCGCCCCTTCCCCTCAGCCTGCCACGCCCTTGCTCCTCCCCCCTCCCTCCCAGAGCCTCCTGCACGCCACGAAACAGTTGATCGGGAGGGAGGGGAAGGCGCTGATCGGCCGGGCTGCCGGTGGGTGGGAGGTGCTGGGAGCGGGGGTGGGGAGCTTATGGGGGCCTGCTGACGTATTACTGTGGCTCTTTGGCAATGCACATTGGGTAAATTCTGGCTCCTTCCCAGGCTCAGGTTGGCCACCCCTGCTATAGAGCCTCCTCTTCATGAAAGAAGAAGGGAAGGATCCTTCCACAGCACCCAAGATCGGACTACGGGTAACCCCTGCAGACATACCCCCGCCAGCTTTAATCTGGCTAGCTCAGGAGCAGTGAAGCTGCAGCAGCGTACACGAGTAGTTATCCAGGGTTCTGGGCCGGCTTGTACATCCCACGCTGGAGCATTCGTTGCCATGGCTTCACTGCTCCCGGGCCTGAGCTAGCTCAAGGAAAGCTCCCTTGAGTATAGCTGCACGCGTTGCCATCACACCCACTGACTGCGCTGTGGCCAAGAGCGCGGCTGGCAATACGTTAGGCCGTGACCCACGTTCCCCAGGGGAGTTGGGTTGCAGGTTATTTTGCCAGCAGCTGCAAAGCTAGCCATGAGCTAGTGGGCCTGGCTGTGCATAGGTGGTCATCCACTAGAGGGCTCTCCGGGATACAGTGGCCTGGCCCAGCAGGGACCCTGTAGCAGTGGATCTAGTCGGTAGCCTCTCTGCTCTGCAGAGCAGAATTGGGCCCTATCTACCAAAGAGAGAGACAGAGTCTACTGTACAAAACCCCCAACCCGCAAGGGGACAATAAACTAGAAAGCAACCACCCTGTGATCTTTCAGTAGCCCTATAGCGGGGTGAGTACCCCGCTCCGGAGAGAAAGGGGTTAATACCAGCTCTGGGAAAGGGCTGCCCCGAGGAGCCAATCAGGCGAAGGCAGGTAGCAGCCAATCCGGACCCAGTAGGGCTGGTATAAAAAGGCCTGTGAGCTAGGAGGCAGGAAGTCTCACTCCAGCCTTGGGGTGGGAAGGACAGGGCTGCCTAGGAGCACAGGGTATCTTCAACAGAGTAGTGCTGGAGAAAGGGCAGGCTGAGCTGGGGAGCTCAGGCCTGGTGACCTCCCAGGCTGAGGCCTGACAGGAAGGCCTAAGGAAGTACTGCAGCTGCAGGGAAAGGCAGCAGGTCCAACCCCCTAGCCAGTGATGAGTGGCCATTGCAGACTGCCGTTTGCCCCTGAGTAAAGGGGCTAGATGAGGACTAGCAGTGGGCCACTGAGGCGAGGTGGGCTCAGGGGAGTGGGGTTCCCTGGGTGAGGGGCAGCACCCCAAGGTAAGGGGCACCGTGGTCCGGGAGGGACGTGGGGCCTATACGCGGTGGAGATAAAGGGACTGGAAAGGGGTATGTAACAGAGGGTGAGACACCGGCCCATAGGAGGGCACTCCAGGGCTGAGAGAGCTAATTCCCAGATGCCCAGCAGGAGGCACCGTGCCAGTGAGTCAGGGCCTTGCTACAAGCCCCTTCGTTGGGATCGGTATGACAGCATCCATGTCTGTGGATATTAGAACCATCTATGGCCACCTAAGACATCCCCCGGCTGTCACTATACTGTACGCCGTGGCCGCTCGGAACTCCATCGCAACCTCAAGGCCAGGACTCCGATCTTCCTACTCCAGAAACATAGCTCCCTGCGGCTTGAGCTAAAGGAAAATTGCCATGAACAATATAGAGCCAATGACACACCATGGAGCAGTTCTGATTCCATTCAGTAGAGGGCAGTGGTGCACAAATACACACTAGCCTGGTCGTTATAATAGATTGTTATATACACGCCAGGGTGGACAGTCACCCTTGCTCTGAAACATGTGGACTCTATGGATCTAGGGAATCATTCACCTGTGAAATCTGCATCTGGCCTGGACAGTTTGCTAGGATGAGATAAAGCAAGATCTGTCGAAAGAAGGCCGTGCTGCCCCAAACCCTAACCTGCCTATGCCATAAAACAATGGGGATTCATCACTGACCTGCCTCAGTCTCCTATCCCAGGGGTCACCGTAGTGCCCTGTGTAATGCTTCAGATTTTCCTCATCAGCCTCCGTAACGGTGGTGACCGGCACAACCCCCGCGGGGAAGTTTAAGACGTTGTACAGCATGGTAGAGGAAACAGCAGCTGGAAATGTGATGCACAGAATATGGTAATAAATCCGGGGCCATATAGGACTCTGTGACTGCACACTAGGATTATCCTGGCAGCAGCAGGGCTAGAACTCAGCTCCTCCTGCTCCAAAAGCAGAGACATCTGCCACTTGAGCCAAAGGAGGATCACTCTCAGCTGTTAGCAGTGCAGGGCCTATGCTACACAAGTACCCAATTCTCACTGCCTCCAGGACAAGGCAGTGACACACATCTACACTAGCTAATTTAACAGCGGCACCTTGAGCATCTAGCATTCTCGGGAGTTCAAATCTTACTTCTGATATCAGTATATCAAATCTGTAGCCAACAGGGACTGCATGGCTGTCAGCCCCCTGGAACTTCCTGACAGCAACCATCCATCCTATTACAATATAAAATCTGGAGTTCCCTGGGAGGGAGAACCTAACCAGTGGTCTAGGATCCTGACAGTGCAAAATCAGTGAGAGAAATCAGAATTGATTCACGTCAAACACAGAACCCATTTCTCCCCAATTTGGGGATCTAAACAGCCTCTCTCTTTATACAATGGCCTGGATCTGAAGACACCCAACCAGACTCAGATTTAATGGCTTGAACAGTTTTCAGATGCAGGCAAAAACTGGGGAGAGGGGAGAACGAGTTAATCCAAGGGTCCTGACCCACCAAAGAGGTTCAGTTTGGTTCAATTTTTGCAGGATGCCTTAGGCCAGTTCCTTCTAGCACTGCAACTTACCAATGAGTCTCCCAGGATACCCCAGGGTGAAGGCAGGGCCTAACACAGGACACAGGATGACATCCAGATCCAGGTTTCTCCATCTGGACAGGAATTCCCGTCGGTATATCTAGAACAAGGCAGCACCAGGATTTCCCCAATTTGTAGGATGTAATTATAACACTTGGCTTTTCCTCTGTGGATCTGATTGTGCTTTATAAATATTAAGGCCCCACGAGGTGATCTGGGTGAGTTATTTGGAGAAAATAATGGGTGGAATTGACCCCTGTATGGAGGGTCAGAACAACTCCTATGAAACCCTTAGTCAATGAGGTTTGTGCTGGCTCCTCTGCATGGCATGGTATGAGTTTCACCCTCTGCAAACAGTTTGGAAAATTCTGTTTTATATTCCATATTCCACACAATTTACCAATTTCTCCAATGCATAAGTCTTGGTCTGCAGATTCTTTGCAAATAGCTTATTGGGAATGTTTGAATTCCCTCCTTTGATCAGTTGATCAAAGACCTGTCAGGTTGATCGGTCACCTGTGATGATTTCTGTTCCTAGCTTAGTTGACTTGTGTGCAGGGCCTAACTAACAGCAGCACAAATTTCAAATTGCATATTTGAGGGGACAGTTCTCTGAGCTGCAAAGTTTGCATTGTGGTTGGTTCTAGTTCTGCAATTCGAGATTCACGGTCACTGACTATTTGTGCATAACATTGACTTTTGACCTGCACGTGCACTAGAAAAGCTTGTTTACTAGAATATTTGTGGACAGTAAACACACAGCATGAGCACAGCACAAATATTCAGCTACCACTAGGCTAGGCATGGTAAACAGTTACACTATTCACAGAAAATTCCCTCTCCAATATAAATGGCTGGTAATTTCCTGCTAATGTTCCACGGTGCTGGGACTGCATGCCAAATCTTTGGTGGTATGGAAGATGCTAGCAGAAACCTAGATGTCCAATCCGGAAGAGCTGAGTTTGCATGTGTCCCAGTGGGTGCTGTTGCATGGTAGGGTGAAGAGCTTACGGGATTTTGGGACCAGGAGGTTTAAAGGTTGTATCAGTTGATGACAGTGCAACTGATTGTGTTTGTGAACTAAATGGCCACTATTAGACTGGGGCAATAGTTCCTTTCCTCAGGAATACGTCTGGTTAACAGTGGCTTTTTATCTTTCGTATTGAAAAAGTCACATTACCATCAATGCAGCATGCAGCTCCGAGAATTCTTTCGGCGACCTAAAATTAGCCGGACAGAAGAAAATGACAGAGATTATTGAGCGGGCAGGTGACTGGTTCACTACCAAATTCGGACACAGTGTCTCCATATGGGTGGTGTGTGAATGGATGAAATATCGATACAGCACAATGCAGTCGCCATCTGGTTTCTAACACACTGACACCCCCCTCTAGATACGCCAGGCAACATAACTCTCTTTTAACACAAAACACACTTCAAATATGTGGGAATTTGGAATGGGCCCAGGAGAATAACTGGGGTCCAAATTTCATAGCTGGCCCCTGTTTCTGCAATGGCCTGAACCAAGACCCTTGATTCAGATAGCCCTGAAATTTGAAGGGGATAAAAAAATGTGGCTCTGGATCAGAACTGTGTAGCTCCTTTGGAAATCTATTGGGTCCTTTAATTTCCAGGAAACTCAGTAGCACATCGACATTGCAGGGCTACAATTTTAAAATCATCACTCATCATCACCAGGGCCCCGATCCTGCAAGGAGCTCATAGCCTGCCCAGAGCGGCAGTGAAAGCAGAAGGGATCCATATAGGAGCAGGAGTCTACATGCATGGGGATCTGCTTACATATTTTGCTCTTCAACTCTGAGACCCTGAGTCTAGGATCTCTATCTGGCAAAGCACCTATGCACGAGGGCAAGTCCACACTACACAATTAAGTCTACCTAAGGCTATGTCTACACTAGAGACACTGGTGCTTCTGTCGGTGAAACGTCTGTCAGTCAGGGGATTGGTTTTTATCACACCCGTGACTGACAAAAGTGCTAGTGGCGACATAGCCTAAGTTACGTTGATGTACAGCCACCGCAGTCACTGAATTGCTTTTGCACGTCCACACTCTGCTTCTTGCGTCAGCGGCACGCATTTTCACCAGGAGTTGCACTTGCACCGATTTCACTGTCGGTGTGGGGCATTGTGGGATGGCTTCTGAAAGGCAGCACCAGTCGATGTAAGCAACGCAGCATCTACACTGACGCCGGGTCGACCTCACTGCATCGACCTAAGTACTACGCTTCTCGCGGAGGTGGAGCTATTCAGTCGGTGTAGTGGGCACGTTACATCGGTGGGAGCAGCATTTTAGGCCAACCTAACTCTGTAGCATAGACCAGGCCTCGGTCTCATTGACATAAGCCTGTGCGCAAATGCTTTGTTGAGCTGAAAGTGTCATTGAGACTGATCAGGTGAACACAGCCGCTGCTCACCGATTCTCAGCCAGGGTCTTTCTAGGCCACAGGAAGCTTCAGCCCTTATCAGACTCTTTCACCCAGACGTCATGGCGGGGGGTGTTTCCATGTTTTCCCCTCACTGGAGTAGACATTCTGGGCCAGATCCTGAGCTAGTGCCTGCCTGGCTGCACTGACGTCAAGAGAGGTGTGCCTATTTACACAACAGAGCTGTCCTTCTGTCTGCCATGCACTTTATAACACACACACCGTACAAGGAACCGGTGTGGCCTTATTCACCAATGGGAGAGCTACACGGGGATAAGATTTGGTCCATTTTCTTTACACTCTTCTACCCCGTGGATTCCTTGGTTTTTAATTAGAAAACACGCCTCAAATCAGAAAGGTCCCTATATTTTGCTTTGAGAATTTAATTTTTTTTCTCTCCGTTGAATTCCCCCCCACACCCAACCTTGCCTCAGTTTCTCTTCCATTCAACCCCCATCTTTTCTAGACTGCGTTGTGTGTTATGGCAGCTGCTTTTAACATTAACACATCAATTCAGAATGAAGCCACAATAGGAACTTTGACGTGACGTAATTAACACAGATCCTAGAGTAATAACTATTAGTTGTTTATACCGCCTCCCATCATGCCCTTCGGTGATGTTATGCAAATCAGCAATAATTGTTTACAGGACTATTCTTCCCAGCAGCTGATATTAGCAATTTCTATGTTTGCTCTAAGGATCACTTGCAATCTTTCAATTGTACCGACAGGTGGCACTAGCAACTTCTCAACTGGTTAAAAAGTATTTACAATCCATTCATCCATCCCTGTTGATTCTATGAAAGAACATATGTCACAATTCACGTCGATTTCTCAGGAACAATGCGATCAGATGTCTGCACAACAAAGTCATTCTGAAACAGGGAACTTATGCTGGAAAGATCTTTCCACTTCTACATGGCGATAAACTGTACTGTGAAATCACCATTTTCTATAGTTACTTGAACAGAATGCTGTTATTAACGTTGAAAAAACGGCCTCTTACCACACTCCACACAGTGCATTCAAATAACTGGAGAATCGAGGGAACTGAAAAGAAACATAAAAACGTCAATGAGCATCACCATTGGGAAGCCAGAATCAGGTCAGATCGTCGAGAAAGGTTTTCAGAGGAAGGAGTTATGCGCAAACAGCTCCAGAGGCACTGATGTGGCACACGCCAGGATGCACATTTTGTCAAGCAAGCACAGACACTGCAAGTGATCCACTAACAAACTTACCATCGGCACAATCTTTTAGTGACAAAACCGAAGATTATAAATAGGGCCCTACCAAATTCACAGTCCATTTTGGTCAATTTCCTGGCCATCGGATTTTAAAAATCATAAATTTCATGATTTCAGCTATTTAAATCTAAAATTTCACAGTGTTGTAATTGTAGGGGTCCTGACCCAAAAAGGAGTTGTGGGGGGAAGGGGGGATCGCAAGGTTATTGTAGGGGGAGTTCTGCTACCCTCACTTCTGTGCTGCTGCTGGTGGAGGCACTGCCTTCAGAGCTGGGCAGCTGGAGAGCGGGGGCTGCTGGCCGGGAGCCCAGCTCTGAAGGCAGTACCGCCACCAGCAGCGGTGCAGAAGTAAGGGTGGCATGGTATGGTATTGCTACCCTTACTTCTGTGCTGCTGCTGGCGGGGCGCTGCCTTCAGAGCTGGGCACCCGGCCAACAGCTGCCGCTCTCCGGCCGCCCAGCTCTGAAATCAGCGCAGAAGTAAGGGTGGCAATACCATGACTCCCCTAAAATAACTTTGTGACTCCCCTGCAACTCCCTTTTGAGTCAAGATCCCCAATTTGAGAAAGGCTGGTCTCCCCCGTGAAATCTGTATAGTATAGGGTAAAAGCACACAAAAGACCAGATTTCACGGCGGGAGAGCAGATTTCACGGACCGTGACGCATTTTTCATGGCTGTGAATTTAATAGGGCCCTAATTATGAATGATCTAACTCCATGTATCTTTCCCAAACATTTAATTCTGCAAAATCAAAATACTAACACTGACACTCCGCTGTGCTTGCACAGCGTGTTACAGCTGAGGATCTCAATGTCAGCATGTATCGTTATCCCCACTTTGCTGATGGGGAAACTGAGGCACAGTGATCAGCTGCAGAACTGAGAATAATACTCAGGAATCCTTACTCCTACGTGCCTGCTCTAGCCACTAGAGAGACTCTCTTCCCTTAAGGCTGTGGCTTGGAAGAGAATGGGAAGCAGTTTACATCCTGCCTGATGGGTGAAATTCACCCTGTGCATAAGGCCAGCACAAACCCTATTACTCACATAAGTCGCACTTTAGCCCCGGGATAGCTTAGTGCGAGGCCTCTGCCCAAGGGTAGATTTGACCGTCGGAGTATTTAAACCAACCAGAAAAACGACATTAATGTTTAAAGAGCCTCACAAAGAGAGGAAGGCTAGCCCAGGGGCTTGGGATGTTGGAAGAGCTAAGTTCAAATCCCAGCTCTGTCACCGACTTCTAGTGTGTCCTTGGGCAAGTCACTTGTCTCAGCTGACCTACAATGGGGATCCCTGCTCTGCCTCCCAAGGGGTTCTGGGGAACTCAGATCTGAAGGTTATGGAGGCTGTGCACATTCCTATATGGGGAGAGGACCACTCCCATTGTTTAGATTTTCCAAGGAGTGTTCACTGGACTCCAAGGCCCCATGGATCCACCCCCGTGTCTCTCCCTAGTGTCCATGTGCTGACTTGCTCACCAACACTTTTGAGTTATTAGTTTGTTCCTAGGCGTCTCCTGCACTCAGTGTCTGGTGTGATGGTTCGTGGTTCACACTGATATTCAGGACTAATGCTGCAGTGAGCTAACTCGGGATGTAAGGTTACAAGCTGGGCTCTAAGCCGGGTTATCATGTTGACCCTTTCCCCGAGCAACTATCCCAAACTGTGTCAATACACTACGTGTTACTCAGAAGGAGATGGTTATATTCTGGGGGCCTGCTTGCTTTTCACTCGCCCTGTGTAAATCAGGAGTAACTGCATTGAAGCCAGTGGAGTTGCACTGGTATAGAGCTGGTGGGAGTGGGAGCAGAACCAGACCTCAAAGGAATTTAGATGCCTGTCTCCCATTGATGTCAATGAGAATTAGGTGCCTAGCCCTTTTGAGGATCAGGGCCTAAGTCCCCCCCCGAGCCAGCTGTGAGTGTGAAACGTGCCCTCTCTCCGGCACTGAAGGGAAGAAGATGTAACTTACCAGCGGTTTGGTGAGGAAAGCCAGAATCTTCTTCAGGAGAAAGGGGAGTCTGTAGCAATTGATCTGGGAGCAGGAGTTGGGATCCACAGTGTCCAGTTCACTGGGAAGGGAGACAGAAAGGAGGCAGTCAGGATGAGCCAGCTGTGCTGGGCCTACCCAGTGCTGATTCCCAGACAGAAGATGTCTGACATTCATTACATAATACGGACCTCAGCTAGCCCCTTTCAGCCAAGGAGATCAACGTTCTTTGCAAACAAATAAATCTAAGACAGAGATCCCCTGGAGACCAGGCCACGCTCCCTCAAAGAGGCAGTCACCAGATCAGCTGATTTGCAGTCCTGTGCGCTAGCCACTGCATAAGGCGCAAGAAATAACCTCTCCCCTGTTATAAAGCAAGAGGCTGGAAAAGCCTGCCTCCTAGCCTAGGTTATCATGTTACTCTTCTTCATGGCATCACTCAGTGGAACGAGCTGGCTTATGGGCTAGCCCCTTGCCTGGATAAATGCCTGGGTATGCCCAACAGGAACTGGCCTAGAGGTACCAGGCCAGTGGCAGCTGGTGCCCAGAACAAGAGGCGGGACTCGAGCAGCAGGGGAAATGAGATTCGGCCCCATGCTCTGTGGCTGAACCCCAATAGCCCAGCTGAAGGCCGTATTCCCAGTTCAGGGCTTCCTTCCTCTGCCACTGGCAGTCTAAGAGTGTGTCTACACTGCACACTAAGCCCAGGATCTGACTCCGGTTTGAGCACAAGCCCCACCTCCGGGCCTGGCGGCTCAGTGCCCCGGCACCTCCGGGCTTGGCGGCTCAGTGCCCCGGCACCTCCGGGCCTGGCCGCTCAGTGCCCCGGCACCTCCGGGCCTGGCCGCTCAGTGCCCCGGCACCTCCGGGCCTGGCCGCTCAGTGCCCCGACACCTCCGGGCCTGGCGGCTCAGTGCCCCGACACCTCCGGGCCTGGTGGCTCAGTGCCCCGACACCTCCGGCCCTGGCCGCTCAGAGCTCCGGCACCTCCGGGCCAGGCAGTTCCTAGCTCCGGCACCTCCGGGCCTGGTGGCTCAGAGCTCCGGCACCTCCGGGCCTGGCCGCTCAGAGCTCCGGCACCTCCGGGCCAGGCAGTTCCTAGCTCCGGCACCTCCGGGCCTGGCAGTTCCTAGCCCCGACACCTCCGGGCCTGGCGGCTCAGAGCCCCGGCACCTCCGGGCCTGGCCGCTCAGAGCTCCGGCACCTCCGGGCCAGGCAGTTCCTAGCTCCAGCACCTCCGGGCCTGGCAGTTCCTAGCCCCGGCACCTCCGGGCCTGGCGGCTCAGAGCTCCGGCACCTCCGGGCCTGCTGCATCAGTTACGAGTGTAAAAAACTTGCTTGAGCCCTGGCAACTCTTTCATTACAAATTAAGCACTGCCTCATTGGTGGGGCTTAGCTCCAGCAGCCTATCAGGACAGCCCCTCCATAGCAGACCCAGCCCAAGTTCACCACGGCGGTAAGCAGGCACGACTCCACGGAAGACAGTGCAGTCAGGCCCGCAGCACTGCTAGGCAATGATCCTGTGTCCCTGTAGCTCCATCACTTCATTGTGGAGACCCAGCCTGCTGTCGCTAGTTACACCCACCCCTCTGCGTATGGCCGGCCTCGGTCACACTTACAATTTCTCAAGTAAAGCAGCGCCGCCATCGGCAAAGAGGCCCTTCATGAAGAGCTCGTTCATGACGTAGTCGATCCGCGGGGGGATGAACGGGATCAGCTGGGTGAAAGACGAGGTGGTTCAAAAACCAGGGGACAATACTTCATTGTGATTACTTATATTCTGGTAGAATCCAGAGGCCCCATCTGAAATCGGCGCCCCGCTGTGCTCGGCGCTGTACGTACACTTGGTAAGAGCCAGTCCCTGCCCCAAAGGACTTGCAATCTAAAAGGTCCTAAGAGATTCAGGCTAGGTCTACACTACCCGCCTGAATCGGCGGGTAGAAATCGATCTCTTGGGGATCGACTTATCGCGTCTCGTCAGGACGCAACAATCGATCCCCGAATCGACGCGCTTACTCCACCAGCGGAGGTGGGAGTAAGCGCCGTCGACTGGGAGCCGCGGCAGTCGATTTTGCCGCCGTCCTCACAACAGGGTAAGTCGGATCTGATAAGTCGAATTCAGCTACGCTATTCGCGTAGCTGAATTTGCGTATCTTAAATCGACCCCCCCCCTGTAGTGTAGATGTAGCCTTAGGCAACCCAATCCTGTTGCAATGCAGCCCTTGCCCTTACAATCAAACTACACTCATTACTACAAACTAATGCAGGGAAGGAAGAGATCAGGTGATTTGCCTGGCAGAGCCAGGAATTAAACCCAGACCTCCGGAGTGTCACTGCAGTGCTTTCTTCACAAGACCGTCCTACCTCCATATAGCCAAGATCTGCAGGATAAACAGGACTCTCGCTCAACACCCATCTGCACCTGGGACTCTTCTGAGAGTGCAAGCTGCATAGTAGCCCATAATATTATCATCATTTAACTCCTGCCTAGGCTCATTTGCTGGAGACTGAGTGACATGAACACACCAAGGAGTGTAATAACGCTCATCAGTGGTAGTGTTGTTTTTTTTGAAGAGTTCCTGCATAATATGATGTAAATATACTTAGATCGGGGTAGGCAACCTATGGCATGCGTGCCAAAGGCGGCACGCGAGCTGATTTTCAGTGGCACTCACACTGCCCGGGTTCTGGCCACCAGTCCGGGGGCCTCTGCATTTTAATTTAATTTTAAATGAAGCTTCTTAAACATTTTAAAAACCTTATTTACTTTACATACAACAATAGTTTAGTTCTATATTATAGACACATAGAAAGAGACCTTCTAAAAACATTAAAATGTATTACTGGCACGCGAAACCTTAAATCAGAGTGACTAAATGAACACTTGGCACACCACTTCTGAAAGGTTGCCGACCCCTGACTTAGATTTTAAAAGAAAGTTGAGAGGAGAGGGGAGAAAGCTTTTCCTGTTTTCTTTTATTCAATTTATCCTTTTCCTTTGACATTGACTTACTAAACATAATACCATACAGTCATACTGTGCAGCATCTTCTACAAAAGATCCCAAAGCACTCTCTAAAGGTATGATTAGCCTCTTGTTACAGCCGAGGCCCAAAAAACATAAGTGATTTGCCCGAAGTCACATGGGAAGTCCACAGAGAGTCAGGACTAGAACCAAAGTATCTGCACTCCCAGTTTCTTAGCCACTAAAACCATTTTGCCAAAGGGTAAAAGCAACACCAAAACACATAGGATCAGGTCCTTTGCTGGTGAAAATAAAACCAGCGTAGCTCCACGGAGGTCACCAGTTTACTTCACCTGGCCCATAGGTCCTACATAAATACTGTGTTTGTTTTTGTTTTTAAAATTAAGAGCAAAAGATACTACAGACTTTAGTGGAGCCAGTTAACACAGAAGAATTACCGAGAGTGTCTGTCTGTCCCCCAGAACAACTCATCTGGTTGTCTGAAACTGGATGAATAATTTACATGGGATAGAGAGACTACAAGACACAGATATGAGTACAGTAGAAATACCTAGACAGAGTCTTAAATACGAATGTGCAAGAGGCAGGCTGAGTGCTACCTCTGAATGGAAAGGAGAGCAATTAGAGCAGACTGAAGATGTCTTTTTCCATCGGAAAAGGCTGTTTTATCGCAACTGAAATTCCACAGGAACATGCTGATTTCAACCAAATTTTGCTTTTAAAAATATCAAAATGAAGCATTTCAATAATGCTGAAGTGTATTTAAAAAAAAAAAAATACCAAAATGGAAACGAAACCGAAATTGAAAATTAAACAAAACACCAGTTGAGCTGAAGCAAAGTTTTCAAGAGTTTTGTTTCATGGGAGATGTTGAAATTTTGGTTTTTCATTCTGATTCGGGACAAAATATTTTTCTGAAATGTTGGAATTTCCCATGGAACAAAAATTCCAGTTCCCAACTATCTCTAGTTGCAAGATCTTCTCGTTAGCTGATCCTCCTGTATTTGTGAAAGGCATTTTAATCATTATATGTTTCACCCCCGTCACAATCAAGGTAGTGTAATAACTAGGTACAAATATATGGTGCTCTGTTGCTATCTGGCATGAGACCTGGTAGGCTTCAGAGGGTTAATTAACCTCTACCTTGCAGTCAGTCAGATTGCTTCTCCTTATCGCTTTGATTCATGTAGTTAGATCGACCATGTGAATGAAGCTGGCTATGAACAAACAGGTTGGTGCCACTGAACGTACCATGTGTCCAGCCTCCTGCAGCAACGTCCTGGTTTCATGCACAGCCCGTCTCATGCAAGGAGGTAGCAGGAAATAGCCGTCTGTGTCGTAGTACCCGATCCGAAGGGGAGTGGAACTGGAGTACACCTGAAAGGAGACATATCTGCCCTTAACGTCTCTAGAACTGTGGGAATAATGGGATTAAACCACTATCAACCAGACTCTTCCCAGCTGGGACTAATGATGGGCAAACCTCCACCCTCAGCCCAATCCTATGAGGTCCTGATTCTGCTCCCTCCCATCTCCCAGCTCAAAGATTGTGCCCCCAGCCCTGTCCCCAATGGCCTCTCTCTCCCAACAAGCCCTGTGGCTGTGATTCCATCATGGGTGGTCAGCTCTGTTATTCGCTCTGTCTCCGAGGTTCTAGCCAACAGCTTCCTTCAAGCCCCACACATTCCAGGGTCTCCCCATGTCAGAGGGACCCCAGAGGGTGTCCTCCCACACCCTGATCCCAAGGATACCAGGTAGTGGGATGTGAAGACGTCGGCCAGCTCAGCCAACATCGTCACGGCTTTTTAGATCACAATGTACATTTCAGCAAAAGAAGGAGCCTAACCAGTGTGACCATCTAACGTTCAGTGACCTACCTCCTCGTTGAAGGGCAGGGGTGGCACGGTGGGGTCCAGGCGGAACATGTCGTCACACAGGAGCGCTCTCATGCACAGAGCCAGGCTATCCACGTCCCTCGCCATTGGCCCGACCATTCCTGTAACTGGAGTAAAAGAACACACATGTAGCTAACCACTAAGCCAAATGTTTGTGCTTCACCCAAGGTAGCCAGATGTATCAAGGCCAGGTATGCTTGTAGCATACACAACGGTCTCCATATCTGTCTACAGTTGTGATAATAGAGGGATAAACTCTTTTATTCTGAAGATCTAGAATGAACTGTGTAGCTCATGGAATAAGAAACTCCATTTATTTCGAAGTTTGACCTCCTCATCTGCACTCTGCCCATATACCATCTCTGATGGAACTACACACACACACACACACACACACACACACACACACACACACACACACACACAAAAGCACTTCCTTTTTCCCCCCACCCCAAATGTGGATAAGGTCCAAGTTCAAGGTCCCAGAAGGCAGAGCTATCAGTAGTTAGCCCGGCATGAATAAAGGGCTTTCTTCGGTCTAATAAGGGGCTGTCACAAAACATGTCTGCCTGAGTGAGGACTGGAGAAATTGACCCACTGAGTCTGTCCCAGAGTGGACACAGCAAGAAATCCATGGGTCGGGGGGCAGAAAAGAGAGTGTATGGGAAGAGAATGCCCTTCTTGAAGGGCTAAGGCGCATGGATGGGAAGAGAAGCTATTCCTAGGGACAGCAGAAGTTTTGGTGGATCCGATTCCCAGTCACTATATCCCACCTTTGGCTGAAACTTGCATGTAAATGAGCATTTCCCAGATTTCATATCCACCTGAGTGGCTCACCATCGAGGACGGACAGTTTCCATTATAACTAGTATTTCTTTGTATTACAGTAGAACCCAGAGGCCTCAAGCAGGGCTCGGCTTTGTACAAGACAGACTGTAAACTCTTTGGGGCAGGGACTAAGAAGGCACGAAACAAAGGAAGGGTTATTACCTCCACTTTACAGATGGGGAACTGGGACACAGAGAGGTGAAGTGTCCTGCCCAAAGTCACCCAGGGATGGAACCCAAAACACCTGTGTCCCAGTCTAGTTCCTCTCCGAGACCCTCACCGTGGTTAATATCTGTTGCCAGAGGTTCAGACCGAAAAGGTTGTTGAAGAAATGGCTCACCTGTTTGGACGTAACTGACAGGGCCGCTAACTCCGGAGGGACCGTGGGAGATAGAAATAAACAAACACATAAATACTGTGGATAACAATAGGAGGCATTTGAAGGGGGCAGAGGGGACAGGCAAGGGAAGTAGATTTAAGATCGGTCAACAGATCAACTGCCAGTTTAGTGATAAGGGAGAAACCCGCCCAGGTGGGGGATGAATCAGCTTGCGGCTGACCCAGCACCTACTGAAATCAAGGGAAAGGGTCCCATGGATTTCACTGCTCACTGGATCACCTTTCATGAGGAAAGGCAATTCCCCTTTCTGCACAATCTGGAAATAGACGGTGCCCCTCTCAACGAGGTAACCACTGAGAACGGAAGGGGAGGAGCTCAGCGCCAGCCCCTCCCCCTAATCTGCAAGAGTCCTATTCTCCACCGCAGGATACACATCTGAGTCCCAAATGAAGCCACTGGCAGTTACTCATACCCTGCAGGGCGGAATTAAGCCCCAGGGAGTTTAAAACAAGACCTGTCCATGCAGGCCCCAATCCAAAGCTCACTGAGATCACTTGGAGTCTTCCCAATGATTTCAATGGCATTTGGACACAGCCTTTCAAGATCTGTGATGATACTCAGAGAGAGGGGGCTGGGGTTTCAGTGGGCTTGGATTTGATTCACAAGGCCGGGGACCAGGCTGGCTTTGGGCAATGGGTTTTCACCCCCGGTGGCAGCGATTCAGGGTGGTGGGTACTTGGTCTCAGCACATGCTGTGCTCCTTGTTACCTGTGAGGGGCTCTGGAGAAATCAACAAACAATCAATCCTTTGTCAGTGCTGCAGAAACCGACGCAGCCCTTGGGCGGGCTCAGCACCTACCTCAGCCTGTTGCCCGTCGGCTTGAGCCCGCACAGCCCGCAGAAGCTGGACGGCAGGCGGATGCTCCCACCTATATCTGTCCCAAAGCCCAGGACGGAGCCTCCTCCGGCGATCAGCGCCCCCTCCCCTCCGGAGGAGCCGCCGGGGCTTTTCTGGTGGTTCAGCGGATTCACCGTCTGGCCGAAGATCAAGTTGCTGCAGTCGTAGCTGAGTGAGACGGAAAGCAGCAGTCAGTTAATGGAAGTGAGCTGAGTTCCCTACATCACATTCCCTTGCACGGTGCTGAAGGACGCGGAGGCCTGCTTAACCTTTCACCTTACCGGGACACCGCACCTCACCTTATTATGGCACCCAAATATCCACTCAAAAGACCAGTGAAGCCAACAGGCAACAGAGCCCAGCAGATCAGCCAAGACCAAATGTGCTGACTCCTGCTTCAACAGTGATCTCAATAAAGGGGACAAGCATAGGCCGCTCGCTGCTGGTGAATAAGGCACAACACAGCTCACAACTGGAGAACAACGGCGGGCGGAGGGGGGGGGGGGTAGAAGGTTGGGTCTCCATGATGCCCCTGATTCACCTACAATAGAGTCCTTTACTGGTAGGGCCCTACCAAATTCATGGTCCATTCTGGTCAATTTCGCTGCCATAGGATTTGAAAAATTAGTCAATTTCACGTTTTCAGATGTTTACATCTGAAATGTCACAGTGTTGTAACCGACCCAAAAGGGGGGTTGCAAAGCTGTTGTAGAGGGTCACAGGATTGCCACCCTCATTTCTTGCAGCCCCGGAGCTTCCTGCAGCTGGAGGAGGTTCCCGGAAGTGAAGGTGGGTCTGATCTCCCCCTTGCTGCTGGGAGTGCCGCAGCCAGGGTCTCCTAGCTGCTAGTCTTGGCCAGTGGTGGATTAACTGTGCCCAGGAGCTCTGGACAATTTGGGGGCGCCCCGAGCCCAGCTCCGGGGTTGCTGCAGCACAGAAGTGAGGGTGTACCACCCTCACTTTTGCACTGTCTCTGGAGGTGGGTCTGATCTCCCCACCGAGAGCAGTAGTGCAGGGGAAGGACAAGTCATGTCCCACCCCAGCTCGCCCAGACTAGCAGCTACGAGCCCCCAGCTGGGGCACTCCCAGCAGCACAGGGGAGATCGGATTTCATTGGGAAGGACTTATTTCACGGTCCGTGGCACGTTTATCACGGCGGTGAAATTGGTAGGGCCCTATTTATTGGAGAGCAGTGGACTCGGCATATTTCTCCTGCATAGGTGCCTGGACTATTGAGGCTGACGGAAAAGCAAGAGGACTGCATGGAAACTGCCTCCCAGTGGGAGCTGCCAGCGCCCTTGCTGCTGCCCTGTGTGAGCATTTCTGAGGTAAACGCAGGAAGGGGGAGCAGGACCTGAGCCGCCCCAAGTGCACAGAGTTACTCAGAGCTGCGTGGCTCTCGCTCACCCCTTTCCATCAGAGTCCCCAGCAGCGCTGGGAAGGCCCTCTCTGGTGGGGTGGGGAGCACCCTACACTGAGCACAGAGAGAAGGGCTACATTAACTGCCACTGGATCTTGAATCGTCACGGTCCAGTTGGGACCGCCTTGCTGCTGTGAGTAATCCCGGTGAAGGTAACGGCCCAGGTCCTCAGAGATTATTAGGTGCCTAACTCCCATTGATTTCGACTGACTTTAGGTGCCTAAATACCTTTGGATCTGAGCCAACATGATTAGTCACACAGGCAAGGCGATGACAGTCTGGCCTCTGGTGTTTCTCTCTCTCACTAAGCACTGAGGGCCAGATTTGAAGGCTACCCAAGTCAACGGCTGTCTTTCCACCCTCCCACACTGATCGCCAGGGCAGGGGGTACGGAAAAGTAGGAGAACCGGCCAATTACTTGATCAAGCACTGGGAGATGTTGGTTTTCACAAACGGAATGGCCCCCTGCTTCTTCAGCACCTTCACTAAGACGCTGTCCTCTTGCTCCGGGTAGCCGAGGTACTGTCCCAAGCCACAGGTGGAGACGTGACCCTTGGAATGGGGGCAGACATAGAGCATGTTAGATACACGGGACTGACGCCATAGTCACCACGGATGAAACCTCTGAGCCCTAACGTGCGGGGTGGAAACGGACAGGCAGCTGCCTCCCAGTGTCCTCTGGTACATGGCAACTAATGATAATACAAGGGCTGGTAGCTCCATTGAAGGCCCTCCTCTCTCTCCTGGGGGTCATATTGCTGAGCGATTTCCCCCCCATATCCTGACTGCTCTTCAGTCCCAGGCATGAGACACCTTCTTACAGTCTGACACCCCCTTTTGCCCCAGCAGCCCTCTGCAAGCCACCCCCTTGATATCTCCAAACCCCTCAAGGGAGCTGACTCCGTAGATCACAGGGATCTTTCTGCCAACCTGGCCATGACGCAGTTTCAGTGCAGCCTCATTGCACTCACACTCTGATGGCAGAGCCATAATCAAGCTCACCGATATTTCAGGGCTGAGTCAATACTTTTAATTAAGTTTAATGACACTGTAATGAATCCACAGCCACCTGGAACTTCACGACATCAGTAGGGATAGAACTCAGACCCCCTGCTCCAAAAGCACAGCCCCCTATCAGTTGAACTCTGTTCACTGTCCGCAGCATAGAGCTTTTGACACATATAGACAGTTCCACTTCTATCCAGCAGAGGGCAGTGGTGCACAGACACACCAACTAGCACTTTTACCGTATCAATTCCTCTTTATACCTGTCAATACAGTGGTCCGTGTATTTTATTACCAACCCCAACGTATTGCACTCCCTTATCTCAACATTACATGCTTCTTTTAAAAAAAAGGAAATACAGAAGCACCTCGTATCCAATGGGATCCTTGATACTGACGGGAACTCCATACAACAACCCTTTCTCCTTTTGTGTCCTCACTTCCTGGAGCAGGTGCACACACTCCTGAATAAAATCCGTCACACAGTTCACGTCCCGGTTCACTTCTAAGGCCTTGCCGAGGAAACACAGGAGGGAAAGAAAAGGTCATTCACCTCTTTAGACCTTTAATTCACCCTGCATCTGAGTTTATGCTTTATATCTAAGGAAGAAAAGCAAAACCTTGTACCCAGGTCTACACTTGAAAGTTGTTTCCGATTAAGGTAGGGTGTGAAGTTAAAGTGCAATAGCTATTCCTGATTAACTCCATGTGTGGACACACTTATTCTGAAACAAGAATGCTTTATTGTGTTTCATGGCATAGAAACAGAGGAGTTAGATAAAAAAAAAACATAAAATACTTTTGCTGCAAGGTTACAATGTAACACAACTTTACTTCTCAGAATTCAGACCCATAACACACACACACAAGAATGCAAAAAAAAAAAAAAAAAAAAAAAAACAGAGAGAGACAAAACAGGCTGCTCCCTAAAATAAAAAGGCACAACTCACCCCACCTTACTCTAGCTGGCTAGCTGCAGACTGACTGCTGCTGCGTGCTAGGCAGGTCTTATGCTTCCCTACAGAGCCCCCTGGTGTGCAAGGAGGATGAGGAAAACCTGAGAACTTAAAGTGATAGATCACTATTTTCACAGTTTTCAATACACCACAGAACAAGACATTATCTCTCCGCAATAAACATTTCCACCCAGGGACCTAATCAGGAACAACTTTCGTGTGTAGACAGAAAAGCCCTAAGTGGCATTGCTCCAGGAAAAACTCCTAACAACTCTATGGGGGAAATTTGCCCTAGTGCAGAGGGCCAGCCCTAGATCTAAGCAACTCTGATAACTTACTTCAAAGAGAAATTTTAAACAAACCATCCCAGTTTATCCTAAATCTAGCACCAGTTATTATTACTGTATCTGTTAGAGTTGGCCTGAAGGACCCAACTAAAATCAGGGCCACCCATTGTGCTAGGCACTGTTCAGACACATAATGCATCAGTCCCTGTCTGGAAGAGCTTACAAATAGCAAGTTAAAGGGAGCATTATAATCCCCACTTTACAGTTGGTTAGCTGAGATCAAGGCAGATTAATTCACTTGCTCAAGGTCACACAGGGAGGTGTGTGTCAGAGTCTACAATTGAAGCCAGATCACCTGAGTCCCAATCCAGTGCTTTAACCACATCCTTGCTGTCTTGAAGAAGGAATGACTTCCTCACCTTGTCCATGTACGTGTAGAGGACGCTCTCTGGTGACAGGGAACCTTCATTCAGTTTCTTGACCAGCTCAACAAGCGGCAGAGAGAGGATGAGACTGGCCTGTACCTCTGCGTTCTGCAAGGTGTAGTAGATACATGGCAATTATTGTGTAGAGCACAGAGCTGGTTGGAAACTCTTGTGTGTATAATTAAAAAAAATCAGGTGAAAACTTTCCATCAGTTGTTTTCCCCCATAAATATTTCCCCCTGTTTTCTGACCAGCTCTCGCAAAGAATTGCCCCACAGTTACGGGGTCATCTTTTCTCCCTATCTTGTCTCTGGGTTTGCAAGACCTGGGTGAATGATTCCCATCGACATCTCAAGACCTGTGAATTCAAGACAGTTGCATTTCGTTGCAAAGATGGTCAAATTCCACCCCAGCCAAAAATAATAATAATCATCATCTGCAAGATTTACTGTTTTCACTCCCAAACGGTTCTAATTTCTGAGCAAACAGCTGCTTTCCCCCCCCTCCCCAACATTGTCCAGGGAAATTTGGCTGAAAACACAAACAAAATCAGTTTTTACATCAATGCAGTATAGGGTATATGACACATAGACGATCATTTGCAAGTCTCCATGCTGAATGTGGTCTGGACTCATTCCTAAGGATCTCCTGCTGCTACATTATTTATAGCAGTCCTCTGCGTAGCTCCGAACTGTTAACTTGACATGCAGTCTGGTCTATGACACAATGCATTACATCAAATTCAGTGCCATCTGCTACCGGCAGGATGCACGGTAAAGCTGAATTTCATGCAACACATATGACAAAAAAATTAGCTCAGGGCCTCACCACGTGGTAGGTCACTGCGTAAACAGAGGATGGGGCTGTAGCTCGGACAACGTTCAAATGAGTTCACTGATTCTGACATACCAGGTTGCAACTCAGCTAAACAGTCTGGGGTTATGTAGGAGACTTGCAAATAATTTAGGGTCTGATCCTGTTGCCCTTAAGCTGAGCGGTTCCTTATTTCGTGAGTAGGGCTAGCAAGCTTGCAGCCCTCCTGGGGTCCTGGATGATCAGGGACAAAGCAGATCTCACATTGGGAGACAGGTCTGTGTGCTGTGGGGTGAGGTTGACAGCTAAGACCCCTGTATACAGAGACTATAAAGGAAACTTTCGGGCAGAAGTCACAAGACTTCAGGGATCATTCATTCTCCCAGTTCTGAGGGGAGTTCTTTTTGCAGCTGGACCCATGACACATTTATTTGAGACTGTTAATGAGATGAGCGTGCATGATCCTTTCTGAGGACGAGAGGAATACCCGGGCGTGTCACCTCTTGTTTGAACTGCTGGACAGCTTCTTCCATCTGTCCCAGGGCGCGCACTCGGTTCCTCCTTGCCTCCCGCATCCTCTGCTCCACCAGCTTCTTCACCATCCACTTGAGCACCAGGAAGGCCACGGTGGAGCTGCAGAGCAGGACGGAGATAACGCTGGGATCCAGCTCCACCTCCGGCAGCAGCTGCCGCATCTTCTCGGGGATCATAGTGAGATGGGCCTCGCCGGCTGCTACAGCGCCCTGAAATCGACAGGGCAAGTAAGGAGGGGCCACTTCTGAGCCATTCGAATACCAACCACAATCAGCCTCCGCTACCGCTGGAGCTAAAGGAGGGTCAGAAAATGGAAGTGCTGGTTGTTGGTGCTTCTCAAGGGGTCTCGTTTTAAGGCCCTGATTTCCCAGAGGGTCTAGGTCCCGGCTATAGCGAGTGCATTGACGTGCCTGTATGCTTGGTTTGCAGGCTGTGGGAGTGGGGACGTTTCGCAAGGCCTAGTGCCCGCTCCCATCCTGCCACTCCGTTCCCCTCACCCCACGCCCTGGTCTCCTGTCGCTGCAGGATCTGAGCAGCCTCCATTGACACTGGCGGGAGCTACTGGTGGGAGAAGTGGGCCCCAGGCTGAGCAGCAAAGCAAAGGTCAGCCCATTGCATCAGGCTGGCTCATGTGGCCAATCCCCTGGGGTTTAACTCCCAGCGACGTCAGACAAAAACGAAGCAGGCGGGTATTCAAACCCTGCACCTTCCCATTCTTGCTCCTTCCCCGCACTCCCCCGTACATCCCCACCCCCATCCTTGCTCCTTCCCTGCACCCCATCCCCCCACACTGCACCCCACCCCTTCCTTCCTCACAGCCCCCCACACCCCACCTCTACCCCGTCTTCGCTCCTTCCCCAAACTCCCTCACACCCCATCCCCCTTCCTTCCCCCACCTCATCCTTCCCTGCACCCCATTCCCCACAGCCCCCCACACCCACCCCATCCGATCCCCCCTCCTTCCCTGCACCCCCACACCATCCCCCCTCCTTCCCCACAGCCCCCCACATCCCAACCCATCCCCTCTCCTTCCCCGCACCCCCCACTCCTCCAACCCATCTTCACTCCTTCCCCAAACTCCCTCACACCCCATCCCCCTTCCTTCCCCGCACAGCATTCCCCCACCCCCTCTCCTTCCCCACAGCCCCCCACACCCAACCCCATCCCATCCCCCCTCCTTCCCCACAGCCCCCACCTCCACCCCATCTTCACTCCTTCCCCAAAGTCCCTCACACCCCATCCCCCTTCCTTTCCCCACCTCATCCTTCCCTGCACCCCATTCCCCACCCCCTCTCCTTCCCCACAGCCCCCCACCCCATCCCTCCTCCTTCCCCAGAGCCCCCACCTCCACCCCATCTTCGCTCCTTCCCCAAACTCCCTCACACCCCATCCCCCTTCCTTCCCCCACCTCATCCTTCCCTGTACCCCATTCCCCCACCCCCTCTCCTTCCCCACAGCCCCCCACTCCTCCAACCCATCTTCACTCCTTCCCCAAACTCCCTCACACCCCATCGCCCTTCCTTCCCCGCACACCATTCCCCCACCCCCTCTCCTTCCCCACAGCCCCCCACATCCCACCTCATCCCCCTTCCTTCCCCACAGCCCCACCTCCACCCCATCTTCGCTCCTTCCCCAAACTCCCTCACACCCCATCCCCCTTCCTTTCCCCACCTCATCCTTCCCTGCACCCCATTCCCCACCCCCTCTCCTTCCCCACAGCCCTCCACACCCCACTCCATCCCATCCCCCCTCCTTCCCCGCACTCCCCACACCCTACCCCATCTTCACTCCTTCCCAAAACTCCCTCACACTCCATCCCCCTTCCTTCCCCCACCCCATCCTTCCCTGCACCCCATTCCCCCACCCCCTCTCCTTCCCCACAGCCTCCCATCCCCCCACCCCATCCCCCTCCTTCCCCACATCCCCACACACCCAACCCCTTCCTCCTTCCTTCCCTTCACCCTCCATCCCCCCTCCCTGTACCCCCATCTCAGAGCCAGGAGCAGCACATTGACCTCTCTGTTGGGGGGCGTTCCAGGCTCTCTCCCTATTTCGCCTCAGGCTAAGCCTTGCTTCTCTCTCTTCAGCTCATTTCCCCGCCCGCGCTCCCCAGACCCCGTCCCTCCCAAGTGCATCGCTCTGCTCCCTCATCGCTGCCTGCCCCCCCGTCCGCAGCGCAGGGGGACCTTGCCGCGCTGGGCGTTGTCTTCAGCCTCCCGCCAACTGCCCACTTCCAACTGCCATTCCCCTCGGCCGCGGAACCTCCCGCTGCCAGCCTCCTGCCCCTCGGCCAGGGGACCCGCTCGCACCATATCTATCCACTTACATCCAGCACACGGAGCAGCACTGGCTGGGGTGGAGAGACATGGGCTACGTCTACACTGGAAAAATAACAACCCCGTGGAAGTGAGTCTCGGAGCCCAGTCAACTGACTCCAGCTCGCACTACGGGGCGATAGGAGGCATTTGAAGGGGGCAGAGGGGACAGGCAAGGGAAGTAGATTTAAGATCGGTCAACAGATCAACTGCCAGTTTAGTGATAAACCCCCCACAGTTAATTATTTTTCATTTTTGTCAAAATTTTCCACTAAAAAATTGATGTTTTGGTGAAATTTCATCCAGAATAGATACTTTTTTTGACAAAATATTAGAATTTTCAGGCAAAAGCAGACAATTTTCACGATAAATTTTATTTCATCGGAAAAATTTCAACTAGCTCTACTTTTAAACCTCTAACAGCCACAGGTAGTCTTCATCTTATTAGCCTACTAACACCCATTGTGAACGAGTATTTGAAGATTAAAATAGTTGCTATCAAAATTGTCAAGCACAAAACCCTCACCTTACATTTGTTTTGTTCTGATTTCTAATATGGCCAGAGAGCTGCAATACAAATAAAACTGTAGCTTCTGTGCAGGGCCGGCTCTAACTTTTTTGCCGCCCCAGGCAAAAAAGAAGAGCGCCGCCCCGCCAAACCCCCGCCCAGTGCCGCGCCGGGCCGCCGAAACCCCCAGAACGCCGCGCCGCCGAAACCCCCAGAACGCCGCGCCGCCCAAACCCCCACCCCCCCAGCGCCTCGCCGGGCCACCCAAACCCCCAGAGCGCCGCGCCGGCCAAACCCCCGCCCCCCCCCCCCGAGTGCCGCACCGGGCTGCCCAAACCCCCCGAGTGCCGCTCCGGGCCGCCCAAACCCCCGTCCCCCCCCGAGCGCCTCGCCGGGCCGCCCAAACCCCCGAGTGCGGCGCCTTGCCGTGCCTGCCAAACCTCCGGAGCGCCTCGTCGCGCCACCCAAACCCCCGGAGCGCCGGGCCGCGCCGCCGAATCCCCCGGTCCCCCCAGCGCCGCGCCGCCGAAACACCCCCCACGCTGCCCAGCCGAAACAAACAAACAAAAAAAAAAGCCCCTCGAGCGCCGCCCCGCCGAACAAAAACAAAAAAACCCACCGCGAGCGCCCCCCGCCACCCCAACATTGGCCGCCCCTTCTAAGGTGCCGCCCCAAGCACGTGCTTGGTCGGCTGGCGCCTGGAGCCGGCCCTGCTTCTGTGTTCCCAGCTATGTAAATTACCAGCAACTTAATAGGGTTTCAAGTGTCAGAGGGGTAGCCGTGTTAGTCTGGATCTGTTAAAAGCAACAGAGAGTCCTGTGGCACCTTTAAGACTAACAGATGTATTGGAGCATAAGCTTTCGTGGGTGAATGCCCACTTCGTCAGATGCATGTAATGGAAATTTCCAGAGGCAGGTATAAATATGCAGGCAGGAATCAGTCTGGAGATAATGAGGTTAGTTCACCCACGAAAGCTTATGCTCCAATACATCTGTTAGTCTTAAAGGTGCCACAGGACTCTCTGTTGCTTAATAGGGTTTGGTTGGTTTCACAGTTGGGGAACCTCGCTGTTAGTGCAGACTGGGCCGTTTCTTCCACAGAAACACTGTCCCACAGCAGGTCTAAGCACTTAGACCTGATTATCAGTGATTTCAGCTGCAGTGGTCACTTAACAAAACAAAAGACTATCTATGGAGCCTAAACAGCTCTGTCTTTAAACAGTGGAGAGGGGCAGGTCAAATAGTACCTGTGACTCAGGCAGACCATTAAGCAAAACACCTGTCCCCACCCTTGCTCTTAATCCCTCAATCAGCACAGGCTAAGTACAGTTCTACTGCCCTTTACTCATACAATAAGAATAACAACATTTCATTACCCCTCTCCCCCCCCCATATTCAAGTGATTTGTAACCAAACCCCAGCCAAAATCTATCACTTGGGCAACACAGCTCTGTTTGCTGGGTACCTCGGTAGATTAGGTGTGAATGGAAATACAATCTGGTCCTGAAGCCTTTCCCCCCCAGCCCATCACTAGCTGTCAGGGAGAGCTCATTTAGACTTTGCTTACAAATCATCATTTGAAATTCTTAGGTTGGCCAACATCACCGAAATGAATGCACTCTGAATGTCATAAAAAACAACAGCTGTATAAGGAAGCTAGGGTAGGTCCACACTACCCGCCCGATTCGGCGGGTAGAGATCGATCTTCTGGGATCGATTTATCGCGTCTCATCTGGACGCGATAAATTGATCCCAGAAGCGCTCCCCCGTTGACTGCGGAACTCCTGCTCGCCGAGAGGAGGAAGCGCTGTCGACGGGGGAGCTTGCCTGCGCCGCGTGGACCCACAGTAAGTAAACTTAGTTCGATATAGGAAACGTCGACTTCAGCTACGCTATTCTCGTAACTGAAGTTGCATTTCCTAGATCGATCCCCCGCCCCAGTGTGGACCAGCCCCTAGTCTATGTTCATACTTTTCAAATCTGTTACACTTTTTCAGATACATGTATATTATCATACACTTTATATGCTTTTAAAATGTGTATTAATGTTTCAATTTCAATTCAAAATTCCAAACAAGCATTAAATTGGCAACACTACGCATAACTAGCTCACAAAACTGGGGGGGGGGGAAATTCAGGGGGGTGTAGGGAAATCCCTGCGTCTTTCCAATTTAAGATCATTTTGAGGGGGATCAAAATGTGGGATTCCCTGGAAATTCCGGGCACTTGGTGCAACCTGTGCTTGTGAGCAACGTTTTGCTCAGCTCCAGAGAGGCCGGAGGTAGTTGTCAGAGGAAACACCCCATCCCTCCCTCGGGGGCTGCATTGCACAAGGACACACACACACACACTTGATATATGCCTTCATGTGCCAGCAATGCCCCTCTGCCATGTACATTGGCCAAACCGGACAGTCTCGACGCAAAAGAATAAATCGACACAAATCAGACATCAGGAATCATAACATTCAAAAACCAGTCGGAGAACACTTCAATCTCCCGGGTCACCCAATAACAGACCTCAACGTGGCAATTCTTCAACAACAAAACACGTGAAAAACAGACTCCAATGTGAAGCTGCAGAACTGGAATTAATTTGCAACTAGATTCCATCAGATTAGGCGTGAATAAAGACTGGGAGTGGTTAGGTCATTACAAAACCTAAACTTAACTTCCCCAATACTCAATTCTCCCTACTGTTACTCACACCTTCTTGTCGACTGTCTGTCATGGGCCACTCTCTTACCACGTCAAAAGTTATTTCTCCTCCCTTGGTATCCTGCTGTTAATTGATTTATCTCCTTAGACTGACCTAACACTTGGTAAATCAACCCCCATCCTTTCATGCATTTCTACCTGCTCCTGTATTTTTCACTTCATACATCTCATCTTTGGGGGGGGGGGGGGAGGTTAAGGTCCGGCTTGACAAAGCCCTGGCTGGGATGATTTAGTTGGGGATTGGTCCTGCTTTGAGCAGGGGGGTGAACTAGATGACCTCCTGAGGTCCCTTCCAACCCTGATAGTCTATGATTCTAAGTGGATTCTAGCCCACGAAAGCTTCTGCCCAAATACATTTGTTAGTCCCTAAGGTGCCACAAGGACGCCTGGGTATTTTTACTGCTTTCCTGCACACCGCTGAAGTGAGACGTTTTTCAGGCCAAGCAGTTGCAGCCTGTCTCGCTGTCTGCCCCGGGACACCCCGGCACCGACCGGGCGGGAATCCAGCCCGGGTTTTCCAGCCGGGGCGTTCACACACGGGGCTGGGCTTTGCCTGACGTGGCGGAGCGGCGCCCGCCCAGCTGCGCCTGGAGATCCGGAGCGCTGCTGGAGCCGCTCGCCCGCCCGCCGCGATGGGAGCCGGCGCCTCGGCGATCTCCGCCCTGCTCTGCGGCGCGGCCGCGGCCGCCCTGCTGCTGAGCTGGCGCGGGAGGAGCGGGCTCCGCCGGGAGCTGGCCGAGGCTGGCCGGCGGCGGCAGCTGGCGCTGGGGCGGATGGAAAAGGCCGCCGCGCGGTTTCGGGAGCAGGTGGGCGCCCCGATGCTGCTGCTCCGGGCTGAGTTCCAAGGTTAACTCCGCCGGGCCGGACCCCCGGGCTCCAGGCACCTTCCCCAGCCGCGCTGGAGATGCCCCGGTGCCTGGTGCGTGCTGGGTGTGGCCGGCGGACATTCAGAGATCGCGGTGCTTAGCTGCCACCGGGCGGCAGGGCAGGGATGGGTGGTAGCGACTGTCCGAAAGAGAGACCCCCCCAGGGCCCTGTCGCAAGGCAATAGGGCAAATGTAGAGATCCTCTGAGCCGCACACGATAATCTTCAGAAGTTCCAGAGCTGGGCGTGCCGGGGGGCTTCAGCCCTGCGGGGAGGGCGCCCGCTGGGGCTTGGGGCTTCAGCCCTGTTCCTGCTCAAGCCCTGGCAGGTGCCTCCCGTGGGGCTGAAGTTCCGAGCTCCCCCCTGCCCCAGTCTGGTAGGTGGAGAATTGGGGGGGGGGGGGCTCTGTCAGCCGCACTTTAAATGTAAAAGAGCGGCATGTGGTTTGCCCACCCCGTAATAGGGTTTAGTGGAGATGATCCCAAGCCCCTGTGGAACTTGTTCAGTAGAGAACTCTACAGCAGGGGAACGAATTCTCTGCGGAGTTCTATGGGACTTTTCCAGATGTGTGTGTGGGGGGGGGGTGTATGGGCAATGCACTAAGAGTGAATTGAACATTAACTGCCAACTCTCTGGCTTTCCAGCATTGTGTCTTTGTTCATAATGTGCTTTGTTCATAATGAGCTGTGGCCAATGTGTGTTTCAATTCCCCCTGCACCAGCAAGACCCAAAGCAAGAAAGGAGAGGCTGGATCACCTTGGGATCACCTTGCAGGCATAATGTCCTGGAATTTGGCTCCTCTGTCCAGTCCCTGTTTGTTTGCCCACGCTGGCTGTAGTTTAATCACAAGGCTGATCAGCGAGTTTGATTGATGAGCAACCCACATGCACAGAGTAATCTGTTGCATCACGTGGTAGCATTATAAAACTGGAGAGAGCAGATTTTTTCAGGTTCTTTTAAATGCCTGAAGTCTCAGAGGTTGCATCCCAATTATAGCCACATCTTGCATCACCTCTGCCCACTTTAACTCTGTGATGTGAAAGCACCAGTGCTAGAGTCTCACTAGTATATTTCACCAGGATGAATAGAGTCAGATATAAAGGCATATAGTTCATCAGGTGTAGTAGGCCCCTGCTGTTTAGGAAGGCAGTGTGGTCTACTAGATAGAGCTATGGGCGGGGAGTCAAGAGACCTAGCCGGCTGGAGGACCGTGGACGAGTTGCTGTGCCTGTGTGCCTCAGTTTCCCCATCTGTAAAATGGGGATAAAGCTTCTACCCTCCTTTGTAAAGCTCTCTGAGATCTACTGATGAAGAGTGCTGCGTAAGAGTTACGTCATCTTATTACCTGGATAATATTCGGGATGCAGCATTTATTTAGAAAAATAAGATTTGGATCGATTCAGATTTCAGTGCTAGTGATATATGGCAAGGGAAAATAGGGGGTTTCATTGCACATGGACCCAAATGCAGTTCTGGTGTGTTCAGCTCCGGGGGGGTTGCTTCAAAGCCAGTTCTCATTTTGAGATGAACAAGGTTCTACTCTGTAACTTGTGCCACCGGGGAATCTCTGAACCTAGAGAAGGTAAGCGTGGATGAGTTCCAGAGATACCTCGTACCCTGCTCCCATAACCTCTCTTGTGTATGTTTGTAAACTAACCTACAGGCGTCAGTGTTGGAGCCAAATGCTCAATCCTGCAGGCTGCTGAGTAGTGTACTCTGTCCCTGGTCCGGCTTTGCACTCAGGCATGTTATTAAACCAGTGGCTTCAGCTGAGACGACTGAACGTTGAGGTTGCGAGTACATGTTTGAAGTGCTTGGCTGGGTCAGGGTCAGAGGCGTTCAGCTGCCTGCAGGATTGAGCCCCGAGTTTGTTTCTGGAGGAGGCTGGAAAGTTAAAGGAGGGGCTGGGGAAAGCGGGAAGGTCTGGACTAAAATAAAAGCAGGTCTGTTGAGATGAAAGGGCCTAAGGGCACTTCTGTTTTTATTTGCTTTTTTCCATAGTGCCTGAGAGTTTCTCATGGTCTTTGAGAGAGGCCTGGGGGCCGTTTAGCTCTCTGACCTCCCCAGAGCTACCCCAGAAGTGACCTTTGAGTCAGCTGTTACTTTTCTGTTTTTACACTTGTTCTGCTCAATCTAAGGAGCATGGCCCCAATCCTGCCGTTTGACCCTTACACCACACGGCGTCCCCCGACACCAAATGGCAGAACTGGGGTCTCTCTCAGTGTCAAGATTCACTGTTTGGTCCTTTTTCGCTGTAGCAAGACTTAAAAAAAAGTGGTTTTAGAATTATTATTTTTTTAATACAGGGCAGGAAATGGTGCTGGTTTTGCCCCTTCCATCATCCAAAAACCAGAAGAAATGACTTTGTTCGAACTTTTTAAAAGTCCTTTAGG
Organism: Emys orbicularis; assembly: GCF_028017835.1. Classification (NCBI taxonomy): domain Eukaryota; kingdom Metazoa; phylum Chordata; order Testudines; family Emydidae; genus Emys; species Emys orbicularis. The sequence goes on along the minus strand of NC_088690.1, from coordinate 5,488,792 downwards.
CAGACAACAAGCATGGGGAAAGTCAGCCCAGAGGCGGCTGGTTTTGAAAGGTTATGAGCGTATGACAACCAGAGAGTCATCGCTGTTCTGCAGCCTTAACTATGCACCTTTAAGGATCCGGGGGTGTTTTATTTAACACGGGTTATACACAGGGATTGCCTCACCTGCTGCCAAAATAGATCCATCTCTGGGGCAGATTGCAGCAGCCGTTTGAGAGCTCAGTAACATTCCCCAGCGCTTCACAAGTATAGACGTGTACGGATGCCATGTGTAATTCCTCCCTCAGAATCCTGATGTAGATGCGGACTCCATCCTCTCACTCTCCTTGGTGGAGCTCTCCGAGAAACTCCGGGACGGTTCTCTTTCTCCAGACTGGGTCTTCTATACCTACATGGACAAGGTGAGGAATGCACGTGATGTATTTCCAAGGCTTGCTGCTAATCAAACCATGTGTGATTTTGTGCTTGGAGGTCTGAAAAGAGAGCCTTGCTCAGTGCAAACAGAACGGGGGAGGGATAGCTCAGTGGTTTGAGCATTGGTCTGGTAAAACCCCAGGTTGTGAGTTCAATCCTGCAGGGGGCCATTTAGGGATCTGGGGCAAAAATCTGTCTGGGGGTTGGTCCTGCTTTGAGCAGGGGGTTGGACTAGATGACCTCCTCAGGTCCCTTCCAACCCTGATAGTCTATGATTCTGTGATCAGCTTAATACTTGTATATCCATGTGCCACAAAATGTTTTTTTGGGGGGGGGAGGGATAGCTCAGTGGTTTGAGCATTAGCCTACTAAACCCAGGGTTGTGAGTTCAATCCTTGAAGGGGCCACTTAAGGATCTGGGGCAAAATCAGTACTTGGTCCTGCTAGTGAAGGCAGGGGGCTGGACTCAATGACCTTTCAAGGTCCCTTCCAGTTCTAGGAGATGGAATATCTCCATTAATTATTTTATTTTATTTATTAATATGTGGTTGGGGCTCAAGGCTCAAGCCTTTCCAAACAATTCACAGCGAAACAAAGGGGATGCTCAGAATTCCTCAGAATTCGAGATGACTACAAAGAAAAGCTATTATTAGGGTAGTGTCTAGGCTCTGATCAGTGTCACATTGTGCTGTACACGCATTTCAATGAAAAGACCATCTGTGTCCTAAAAGAGCTTATGAAGCAAGCTAACATTCCTTAAAGTGTGTATCCTTAACCACGTCACGACCTGACTCATGAAAAAGCCGGATTTGCTAACAAAGTCCTGCACTGCCCAAGCTAGGGAAACTGCTGTGGAGTATTCTGCAACTCGGGTTAAGGGAAATAACAAACAATAAAGCCCCAGTTGCACAAAGGGACTTATACGGGTTGATGCTTATGTGGCAGTGAAATCAACGAGGCCCCACGCTGTCACTCCATCTGCCTATGTGGATTCGGGCATGGTAGTTTCTGCCTTCCAAAAATCAATACGTCCATTTGACCAACTTATTTTTATGGGCAAATAAAGCATCAAGCTTTTCATTGTCCTCCATCACCATGTCTAAGGTTAAGATTTTGGCACAGGGTCTTTTATTAAAATTCACGGGCAGGACACGGACAATAAACAATGAATCACGGAAGCCAAGCCCCGCCGGCCGGCGGGGGGCTGACAGCCGGAGCCAGAAGTCACTGAGGTCTGCTAAAATCACGGAATCCGTGACAAAATCATATCCTTAATCATGACTAGTAAACTTAGACATGTACTTAGAATTGACTTTATTTAAAAAAAAAAAATAGTTAATGACCAACACGTTATTTTTAAAATATAATCACAGAAACATCTCCAAATAAGTTGAAACACTGTTCACTGTACCGGGTCCTCAGCTGGGGTCAATGAGGGTAACCCCTCTGGAATACATCAGTGTAAAGGCTGGTCTGCACTAGAAAATTAGAGTGACCCATCTACATGGCACAGGGGTGTGAAAAATCAACACCCTGGAGGGACTTAGATAAGCCGACCTAAGTCACCATGTAGACTGTGCTAGGTTGACAGAAGAATTCTGACATCAACCTAGCTACCACCTCTTGGGGAGGTGAATTAATGAATCGATGGGAGAACCCCATCTCATTGAGGGGTTCTCCCGTCAGTTCATTAATCCACCATCCCCATCTGAGGTTGTGGCTTGGTGTCTTTCCCTAATGCTCATTTTGCACACACCCAGAAATAATTGTCCTCAAACAAAGCTGCCTGAATGGGGAAAAGAATGGTCAGAGCTACTGTCTGCTCTGATGTAGGCAGCTTCAGAACACAGCCTGGTTGTGGGGTTCTCTCTGGAGTGACTGTCTCCCTCACTGGCTTTGTCTGCTTTCCAAAGGCCCTGCAAGCGACCAAGGAAATCAACTGTGTGACTGATTACCTCCAGGAGTCTGAATCCCAGCTTCGACAAGTGAAAAGGCAGGAGAAGAAGGACTTGCTGTATGGGGTCCCAGTCAGTATAAAGGACTCCATTAACTGTAAGGTACATCTGCTAATTGCTTGAGAGCTGCAGGATTATAAGCCTAATGGAATGTTGTGAGCAAAACACTTCCTTATTCGCTTATCTTCAGCTGTTTATATCTTCATGATTTGTAATGTCAGTAGCAGCCTCTGGGTCAGGCATATTCTGTCAATTAATGGCTGGATGGGTTAAGACAGGTGCTCGCAAACATTTCCACAGTGTAGGCAACCTCTTAATAGAGAAATCATTTCACGGACACCTCCCTCTCAGTAACAATTGCAGCCCAGCCCTGTGAATTGCTTACATGGGAAAGCAATATTAGGAATGTATTTAGCTGTGAGTAGGCGTGGCAGAATTCAGGTTTTTTTTTATCATTTTGATGGATAATATCAGTGTTTGTTGATTTTTTTTTTTTTAAAGCATTTTTTTTATTTTTATCAAATACAGTTTTCATAGTTGCAGGAACTTATGGGGGGATCAGACAATGTGGGTTTCAGACAGTCATTAATGATAGCAGCTGTTGAGATTCAAAAAGTTAAAGCTTTATAAGCCTTAAAACACAAATTGTCAACATCACGTGTCAAAATATACAAAGCAAATATCCTTAAATCAAACTCTTACGTTCTCAAACCGCGTTGCTTTTGTTTTTTTGTTTTTACTTTGCCTATCTGTACATTTCAATTATTGTTGGAAATATTTTTTCCTAGTTTTGTGTGTGTACAGTGAAATCAGCATGACTGAAATTTACCAGTTTAAAAATCTAATCCTTCCAGGTTTAGCTATGAGGTGATGCTAGTATCACTCCTTGTGACCTGATACTCTCCTGTTAACCCCTCCTCCCCCTCTTTGTTTTTGTTTGGGGGCTTCAGTCAGGCATCATTCTGCATGGCCATGGGTCTCCCCAAGCCAGTTTGAAATGTTCTTCTAAAGTAAGTGTGTGTGTGTGTACACATGAATACGCACACTGTTATTCATGCAGACATACACACACACACGTAGCTTCATAAAGTAAACTGTGCCAAACACTGCTGCTTAATCCTGAGAAAATTGCAATCCTCCATTTGGAAGTTTGAATCTACCGTCTCTTTTCCTTTGATTTTTTTTTTTTTTTTTCCTCAGGGCCACGATTCCACCCTGGGGCTTGCGAAGCGTCTCAATCAGCCTGCTGCTGAGGACTCTGTGGTGGTGCAAGTGTTAAAAAGACAGGGGGCGCTTCCATTTGTGAAGACCAACGTTCCCCAGTCCCTATTAAGGTAACTGGAATCCTTTTATTGGATCTGACCCATTTTTATTGCCGTAGCGTGTTTATACGTCACTAGAGTTGGTTGAAATTTCAATGAAAAAACACTGACAGCATTTCTAATTGGAATGAAAAATGGTGTAGGGGGGCAAAATCTAATGATTCCCTCTCCCAGTTTCCTACGTTTTCCGCCAGTTTTAGAGCTGTTCAAAATAGAATTAATTTAAATTTCTACAAATAAGTGGGCTTTTAAAAAATGTAATATTATTTCCCCTCTCCCCCTCTCCACTTATCTATAAACTTAACTAGAAAAGATCAATGTTAATTACAGTGTATTTAGCTAAGGGGGGGGGGGAAATCTACTGTAACAAATGACTACATATTACACTATAATGGCCTGATGCAAAGCCCATTGAAGTTGATGGAAAGACTGCCATTGACTTCAATGGACGTTGGATCAGGTTTTAAGTGAGCCCTGTGTGTACCCGATGTCCTTTCTCTTCTGATCCCCTTTAGCTACGACTGCAGTAATTTAATCTTTGGCCAGACAGTGAACCCTCTGGACCACACCAAAACGCCTGGCGGCTCCTCCGGAGGAGAAGGGGCACTGATTAGCAGCGGCGGATCCATCCTGGGCATTGGGACGGACGTAGGAGGAAGCCTCCGTATTCCAGCTGCCTTCTGTGGGATTTGTTCGCTCAAAGCCACTGGGGGCAGACTGAGGTACTGTGTATCGCTGGGTCTTGCTGCCTCGTAGTAACTCATCCTTCAGTGAAAACCGTTCCAGGGGTGGAAATCCTGACCCACTGACGTCAGTGGGTGTTTTGCCATTGACTTCAGTGGGACCGGGATGTTGCCCATGTGTCTAAAGTATATGACACCGTGTAACAACTTCACCGTGCCAGCATGTTGAGTGGGCACCTCTTCAACCATGCGCAATGATCATGCAAATCTGAGAAAAGGTTTAGAAACCTGACCTACGTGGAAAGGTTACAAAAACGGGACATGTTTAGCCTTGAGACGAGATGACTGTGCGGGGGTCATGATAACAGTCTTCAAATACGTTAAGGGCTGTTATAATGAGGACGGTGATCACTTGCTCTCCATGTCCACTGAAGGCAGGACAAGAAGGTTTCATCTGCAGCAAGGAAGCTTTAGGTTAGATATTAGGAAAAACTTTCTAATGACAAGCTCCGGAACAAGCTACCAAGGGAGGTTGTGGAATCCCCATCAGTGGCGGTTTTTAAGAGCAGGTTGGACGAACACCTGTCAGGGTTGGGCTATGTTACTTAGTCCTTCCTTGGTGCAGTGGGGTGGGCTGGATGGCCTCTCGAGTTCCCTTCCAGCCCGACATTTCTACGATTCTATGTTGGCATTTGACAGACAAGTTTTTCACAACTCCGCAAACTCCTCCTTTCATCGCAAAAGCAAAACCCATGAGAAGCACTCTTCCAGCGCAGTCCCTCCCCCGCCACGTGTAGCCCTCCCGTAAAGAGAGAGAGGCTGGGAGTCCAAAGGCACTGAAGGGCATTAGGTACTCCTCTCTCATTTTAGTGGGAGAGGGCTACCTAATTAACACTACCTAACTCTCTTTCATCAGTAGATTCCAAGCACTTTCCTGAAGCGCAGTATCATTATCCCCATTTTAGAGATGGGGAAACTGAGGCACAGAGAGTGACTTGCCCCAGGTCGCCCAGCAGACCAGTGGCAGAACTAGAACCCAGGTTTTCTGTGTCCGGGTTTGTCCACATGCAAATTCTCCTTTGGGCAGAGACTTAACTCCGCGAAGCTTCAGCCCAAAGTGTGAATGCTTTGGTAGGTCATGACCGTGGTTGTGAGCGAATGGAATCCTCCATAAGCTTGGCTCCAGCATTCACGACCAAGTGAAAGCGGGAAGAAAGCAAGCAGATCCTTCCAGAATAGACCCGATTCCTTTTATCTCAGGAACTCCTAGTTGTTTTCAAGTGCTGTTGGGGTCCAGCTCATATCAAGGAAGAGCAATTCACAGGAAGGTGGCTGAGAATCTCTGCTGGTTCTCCACGTTGCTTAATATCACCCACGATCTTAAAACAAATCTTCTCTGTTGTCTGTCTTTATATTCTCCCCACAGCAAGAAAGGAATGGTCTCCAGTATTCCTGGGCAGAAATCAGGTAGGATTTTATCTTTTGATTATTGGGGAATCTTTCTTTCTTGGGTTTTGGCTCCTCTTAAACGAGATCCACATGGTTGGGAATCTGCAAAGTGATGTAGTGTCCCTTTAGGGGCTCAAGAGAAGAACCTAGCCAGAGTGAGAGAACCCCACCCTGAGATGTTCTCTGGAGATGAGCTGGGGGGTTGTATTCAGGTCAAGAGGTTGGGCTTGCTAGACACGTGAACTTGGTGACCTGCCCGTTAACGCAGCCAGAGGCACATAATCTGCTGCTCTTGCATGGGAGGTGGGGTGTGGAAGGTAACAGAAAGCTGTAGACCCTGGGATAGTATGGTTATGCGGGATTGATAAATGCCTAGATAGAGCGTCTTGCATGCAGGACAAGTGGCTGGGGAAGATGTACTTCTGCTTGGACTCTTCTATTTTGCATTCTGCACTTTGGTGCTGAAGGGAGCACCTGGCCCATGATTCTGGATAAAGGGTGCTTTGCTGTTCTTTTTTCATGGGTTGTTCTGGTAAAGGCCAAATGAAAACCCTGAGTTTTCAGCCAGAGCCTGGTCTGTCTGGTGTCCATTCTTACTGAAGGACAGATCCCGATTCCTAATCTAGTCACAAGGGCCAGCCATAAAAACATCTGAAGGTTTCCTGAGATTGCTGGCGCTTCCCTTTCCAAAATCCCTTAGCTGTCTTATTAGGCACCAGTTTGCATGTCCTGTTCCAGGTCTGAACTGTGGAGTGTTGCGCCTCTCACTGGAGTGCGGAGGCATAGCAAGAGATTTGGCGGGAGGCCGGAGCTTGGACCAACTCTTCCTGGAATTCTTCAGAGTTCCCTGCCTCTTTTCCAGCGCAGGCCGTCTCCACTTGTGATAGAGCTGTGGGGGTTCTTGTTAAGCCGTAAAAGAAACCCAACAACAAAACTCAACACAGTTTGGCAATTTTTTTGATTAGAAATTAAATAAGTATCAGAGATACCTAGATGACTTCTACATTTATACGGCGAATGAGAACATCCAGAGTTGCTATAGTAAGAATTGAGGGATTGGTTAAGAGTTCTGGCAGGGATATCAACCCTCATGCTTCAGGGCACAAGTCAACCTCTGATTGTTGGGCTCAGGCAGAAACATTCCCTGGGGACAGATTATCCCATCTTCGCCTGCTGCAGGATTTCTAGCACGTTCCTCAGCTGCAGCTGGTACTGGCCACTGTCAGAGGCAGGATCCTGGACTAGGAGGACCCCAATCTAATTCTGTATGGCAATTCCTATGTAAGCTATGCCCCCTGAAGATGCCCACAAGGTCCATATGTTTGACTGCATGAACGTTCTCTCTGGTTTTTTTGTTCCAGCTGTAGTAGGGGTAGGGCCAATGGCGAGGGACGTGGACAGCCTGGCTCTGTGCATGAGAGCGCTCCTGTGTGACGACATGTTCCGCCTGGACCCCACCGTGCTGCCGGTGCCCTTCAACGAGGAGGTAAAGAACCAGACAGGTTTCAAGAGCATCCAACTGATGGGCAGCTCATTATCCTTTACCTTTGAAAATAGAACAATAACAGTCACTTGCATTCTGCTGGGGGATCTCAAAGCACTTTTAACAAATTAAATCTCCCCAACTCCCTTCCCTCCTGTGAGGTTAATATAGCATAATCTCCATTTTACCAGTGGGGAAACTGAGGCATGCAGCAGGGGAGTGACTTGCTTGGGGCATGCAGTGCAATCAATGGCCGAGTAAGAGGAGACCCAGGTTCTGCAGGTCTCTGGCTTTACCTGCAAGACCATCCGTTATATGAACTTTAACTCATATCCGAACGTGCCTGAACTATATCCATCTTCGCATAAGCCTTTGGTGCTGAGACCTCGCCAGGGCCAAGCTCTTCTCGGCCCTGGTGCGGTCTCAGCTGGAGAACTGCGTCCAGTTCTGGGCACCACTCTTTAGGAAGGATGTGAATTCATTGAAGAGAGTCCAGAGGAAATCAACAAAAATGATCAAAGGTTTAGAAAACCTGACCTGGAAAGGTTTAAAAAAACTGGGCCTGTTTAATCTTGAGAACAGAAGACTGAGGGCGGACCTGGTAATAGTTTTCAAATATGTCAAGGGCTGTTATAAAGAGGATGGTGATCAATTGTTCTCCATGTCCACTGAAGGTCAGCCAAGAAGCAATGGGCTTAATTTGCAGCAAGGGAGATTTAGGTTAGATATTAAGATAAACTTTCTAACTCTCAGGATAGTGAAGCTCTGGAATAAGTTTCCAAGGGAGGTTGTGGAATCCCCGTCATTGGAGGTTTTTAAGATCAGGTTGGACAAACACCTGTCTGGGATGATCTAGGTTTACTTGGTCCCACCCCGGTGCAGGGAGCTGGACTTGCTGACATCTCGAGGTCCCTTGCAGCCCTACGTTTCTATGATCTGTACCCATCGGTGTACGGGCAGAGGGAGGATGTGAAAGCTGACACAAGGGAACCTGCAAGTCTCGCCCAGTGGGATTGATTTAATAGATGTATGTTCCTGGCTTTAAAGCCTCAAATGTGACTGTCATTCTTGGTAGAAGCTTCACTTTCGTCCCTACTACCACCACCAACAACCTTCCCTTAAAACCCTTTCTTCCAGGTGTTCTCCAGCTCACGGCCCCTCCGCGTAGGATATTATGACACTGATTCTTTTACGATGCCAGGTCCTTCCATGAGACGGGCGGTTCTGGAGACCAAGCAGCTTCTGGAGAACGCAGGCCATACGGTACTGATAACAATCATACACTTGTGTGTATTGCGGTAGCATTTCTGAGCCCTAGTTGGGGGCCAGGACCAATGTTCCCTCTCGTTTTTTACATCCATGTGCGGAATGAATTTTGTTATGTGCACCAATATGGAGGTGATGTGTGGCGGGGGTGGGGCTGAGGGGTTCAGAGTGCGGGAGGGGGCTCAGGGCTGGGGCAGAGGGTTGGTGTGTGTGTGTAGGGGGGGTGAGGGCTCTGGCTGGGGGTGCAGGCTCTGGGGTGGGGCCGGGGATGGGTTTGAAGGCGGGAGAGGGCTCAGGGCTGGGGCAGAGGGTTGGGTTACGGGGGGTGAGGGCTCTGGGGTGGGGCTGGGGATGAGAGATTTGGGGTGCAGGCTGCCCCGGGGTTGCGGCAGGAAGAGAGGACTCCCGCCAGCCCTCTCCGGGGTCAGGGCCGGGGGAGAGGCGCCTCTCCCCAGCCGTAGTCCAGGCCCCTGTGGCTGCGCGCCTGCGCGGCCCTTGATAGCCTGCTGCGCGGCCGCACAGCTTAGAGGGAACTTAGACCAGGACCCCATTGTGCTAGGCGCTGTACAAACACAGAACTAAAAGACAGGCCCTGCCTAACTGTTATCGGTGTACATATCAGCCTTCCCCACTTCTTTCATGCCTCAGTCTGCGTCCCACCCAAAGAGCACGCATCAGGGCTTCCCTGCACAAAGCCTGCTCTAAACACTTCACATCAAGCCCCCAGTGAAGTCTGTGGGAATTTTGCCATTGACTTAAATGGAGTCAGGACTTCACCCTTGGGCTCCAGTATATAGCTATCCCGAAAGCATCCTCCATGATATTAGCGTACGCTTACTGCAAGAAATAAATGGTCAGTTGTCCGATAACTTGTGCATCTTGGGTTTTTTATTTTTTTAATTGAGAAATGCAACATTTCAGTAACTGGTTTAAAATTCTCCAATTCCTTGTGAATGCAATAGAAAATAACAACATTAAAACCACTTTATAGAATTCGATAGACAACTATATCCCTGGAATAGAATTGTATAGAAAGATTCAAAAAACCTACAGAGAGGCTCTTTCTCTATTCAATTCTGTAGGATTTTAATTTCTTTAGGGACCCTATTAAATTCCTAGGGGTCCCCACTGTTTGGGGGATCCCTTTTGAGCACTGCAGACATAATAGTGTAAGAAATCAGGTCTGTTTCTCCAGTTTCCATCATGATTCGGAACAGGGGCTGTATACAGAGTGAGCAGAGCAGTTGCTGGCTGCAGATTTGCTTTTCGTTGGGCCAAACTCTTTGTGGGTGCAAGTTTACACAGCTGCTCCATCACTATGTGCTCAAGTGCTCTAAGCAGACTCGGGCTCACCGCCACCCAGTGCAGGAATAGCAGCTTTCTTTGTCCTCCGGGGGTTTGTTAGGTTTGGGGGCTGGAACATCAGCATCAGATATTCCTTGTGAACCCTGGTGAACAGGGTGTGAGTGAATTGTGCTAATGTACAGAGGCAGAAGCCCTTAACCATGCCCCCATCCCAGTTCCGTACCACTCGCTGTATTGCATCACTAAAGCATCTCATACCCCACTGTCGTTTGTCCCTTTTAGCTGGTGCCGTTCAAACCCTGTCGTATTGAATACTTTATGTTTGATATTTCGGTAAGAGGATTGTTTGCAGACGGGTGCGCCACCTTTTTGGACCGCTTGTAAGTATCCTCTCGAGCAACTGTTTGTATGTGCGTCTGCATCTGTATTTCTAGGAATTAAAAAATGTGCATCTGGGTCTCATTAAAAAATGCAAATGGGAATGAAGGCTAGTCTGTTGGGTAAGGCCAAGTGACAAAGAGGGGTGAAGGCCAAACTATTGGTTAAGGTGCTGGACGGGGACTCCAAAGACCTCGGGTCAGTGCTTTGCCACAGACTCGGCGTGAGACCTTGGGCAAGTCACTTAACCTCTCTATGCCTCAGTTTCCTGTTTGTAAATGAGGGATAATTCTTTCCTGTCTCACAGGGCTATTGTGAGGATAAAACCATTAATGATTGTGAGGTGCTCAGATACTGTAGTGATGGGGAAGGGGGCGGGGGAGTAGCTAGATAGAAAAGCAGATCTGCTGGATATTGAGGGTAGCTGACACCCGCTGATATCAGTAGTGTTGGCAGCCTAAGAACATAAATTTGGAGTTGAACCCTAGGTTGGCTGTTCTGCTCAGGAATGTTAGAATTACAGCTTTCAGGAGAACCCAGTGGAGTATTTCATGGAGTTCAGAGTTAACATGCCATGCAGGGGAGTTGATGGTATGAGAGCTGAGGTACTTAAGGCCTAATAAACTGAGTGTATTGTTCTCTTTCAGCAAAGGGGAGCCAGAAGATCCCAACATTAAACAATTACTTCTGTTGTGTAAAGCACCAGGCTGGCTAAGAAGACTCTTGTCCTGGATTGTCAAACCAATAGTAAGGTTCATTTATTGCTAACCTACTTAGAATGTATTGAACAGCTGGTGACTAAGGTGAGCGCTGAGGGCCTGATTCTCAAGTTGCACTGAGACCCCCTTACACCGCTCCACAAGTGTAAAGAGGGCTTAACGTCGGCATACATTATTTGCTGCTTTAAGGCCCCTTTGTGCTGCCAGAGTGGTGTAAGCCAGAACTTGGCCCTGAGAAGTTTAGCAGGGTTTGGGGGAGGAGACATCGGACAGCCCATGGGCAAGGGAACCCCCTGCATGTGCCTCTTTCTAGCTGCAAAAAATATCGTACCTAGAATGGTTCAGTGGTTTGAGTGCTGGCCTAAGACTTAGCGGTTCAATTCCCTGTGTGACCTTGGGCAAGTTACATAGCCTCTCTGGGCCTCAGATCCCCAGCTCTACAACAGGGATAAGAGCATTTCCTATCTGAGAATAAATACACTGACGATTCTACCATCGTGGGGGGCCAGCGAAGTCCCTAAGGTAGAAACATTTTTGTCTTTAATCAGCCGTTTCCAGTCCACTGCGTCTCTTTTTAAGCACCACTTCCTTTGATTTTTGCACCGTGCCCGTCCAAGCGACTCCCACCTGCTCCTTTGCAGCCACCTCGGGGCCACCACTTGCTGTACATATTTATTCAGCTAATTTAAATAGGTGGCTCACAGTACACCGCTCATCTGTGTATGGAGATTATTACTGTTTATCTGTATTCCGGCAGTGTCCACAGTATGCCTGGGCATTTGCCATAGACATAGGATGACCCCATTTCTGCCTCAAAGAGCTTGCAGTCTAAGAAGGCAGGCAATATACACAGGGGGAGAGAAATAGCAATCATAGAATCTCAGGGTTGGAAGGGACCTCAGGAGATCATCTAGTCCAACCCCCTGCTCAAAGCAAGACCAACACCAACTACCGTATATACTTATTCATTAGCCCATTCGTTTATAAGCCGACCCCCCCCCCCCCAAGACGGATAAGTAAAAATAGCAAAAACTGTATGACCCTTTCATAAGCCGACCCTATATTTCAGGGGTTGGAAAACTTTGGCTCCCAGCCCGTCAGGGTAAGCCGCTGGCGGGTCGGGACGTTTTGTTTACCTGGAGCGTCTGTAGGCACGGAGCCCCTCAGCTCCCTGTGGCCGCAGTTCGTCGTTCCCAGCCAATGGGAGCTGTGGAACGGCGAACTGCGGGAAGTTCCCGCAGCTCCCATTGGCTGGGAACGTCGAACCTCAGCCCCAGGGAGCTGAGGGGCTCCGTGCCTGCAGACACTCCAGGTAAACAAAATAGCAATGTATTAGATATTCAATTCAATGATTCCATAGAGTTTAAAATCATCAAATTTTGGTGTAGACCCATTTATAAGCTGACCCCCGCTCTTCGATGCATCGCTTTTTTACCAAAAATATTCGGCTTATGAACGAGTATATATGGTAAATCATCCCAGCCAGGGCTTTGTCAAGCCTGACCTTAAAACCTCTAAGGATGGAGATTCCACCACCTCTCTAGGGAACCCATTCCAGTGCTTCACCACCCTCCTAGTGAAAAAGTTTTTCCTAATATCCAACCTAAACCTCCCGCAATGATCTGCAGATGGCCAGTTCAGTCTGGAGTTCCTCATGAAAGGTGTTTCAGCTGAGCTGTAACCAGAGCAGAGAAGAGCCCACATCACGACATGTGTGATTTGGCTCAGTTGGCAATCTCTGGATGGGAACCCCCTTCTCACTCCTTAAGAATCATGGCCCGATCCGGTCCACACAGCAGCACAGAGGTGCTAAAAGTAGCAGCGCGGCCATGGCGTCTCAGACGGCAGCTCGGGATAGGTACGTCCTGAGATCGCTAGCCTGTTAGCAACGCTAGCTCAATCCAAGCTAGTGTGTACACGTCTGCCCAGACGGGGAAGTGCACCCCCCAGCCGCAGTGTAGCCGTACCATGAGTGAGAGAAGGGGTGTGGTCTGGGGCTTGCCTCTCTTCCAAGTGGGCAGGGAATGGCAGTTTCTCCCACTTTGCCATGACCTTGAACTAGAGCCGAGCGAAACGTTCACTGTTGGAGCCGGTCGCACAGGGAGGTGAATGACTTGTTGATAGACGGGTGGGTGGGAATTACGGGTAACTTACTGGACAAATTGTATTCACCCATCTGCAGAGCTGGCTGGATAATGCCCCAGTGTGCTCCCAGGTACTTCGTTTATCACTTGGGGGCGTGGAGGGGGATACTTGGCTGAACTATTCAGAAATATTATTCACCCAGCGCTGTCTATTCCTAGTCAAATCAGGCTCAATTTATGCAGCGTGGGATTTCCGTACAAAAGCAAAACTCAGTCCAGCTTTGTCAGAACTTGGGTCCAAACCTGGGCCTGGTTACAGATCTGTCGGTTGGTTCGTTGTATTACACTGACATCTGGGGCACATTGCGCTAGGTGCGGTACATACATATAGTAAGAATGTATTTAAACTTGAGCTGGAAATTACACCTCCATCTTGAGCGTAGATGGACCCAAAGAGACGTGCTCTAAAGGGACATGGCAGACAAAGGGTGAGAGCAATGAAGTGGTGGTATCCCCGTTTTGAGGGTGACCCGTCCAAGGTCACGCAAGCAAGAAGTGACTTCAGGAGTCCTCACCCCCGGTCCCCTCCTCTAAGCACTACCTTACACTATTTCCCAGAGTTGGGAATGGAACCCAGGAGTTCTGACTCCCAGCCCCCTGCTCAAACCACTAGACATGCACATCTCATCTTTAATTTCCCAAATGTACATTTGTTGTAGCCAGAGTCATCTGAGCCGTTAGACGTATCTTTAAACAAACAAACAACCTGTATTCCATGTCAGTTTTCTTTCCTCCTTTTTCCCCCTCTAGGTGCCTAGATTAGCAAACGTCCTGAGAAACATGAACGAGAGGTAAATAATTCTGAGCCTGAACAAATACATCAGGGCTTCGCTCTACTTTTCTGTGTTTTTACCATATTGAGTTTAAAAATTAACCTCATAATATTATGCCTCCGCAATAAAATGCTCCCTCTGAAGCACCTGCCATTGGCTACAGTCAGAGGACAGGATACTAGACGGACTGTTGGTCTGACTCAGTATGGCCGTTCTTATGTTCTAACCTTCCCAGGCTGCCCTGTGGGCCACAGCTCCTGAATCTCTGCAGCACTGCACACTGGGACCCTGCCTCGGACACACCCTTCCTGCCCCCACGCCCCCGGCTGGCTCCTAACCCAGGACTTTTAGGGACACTTTACACCGCTCCAGCCCTTTTACATGATGCAAAGGGACCAGAGCAGGGTGAGAATCTCGCCCAACGTGTGCCCTGAAATGACAATTCCCTCTGGAAGGAATACGCCTGATCTCCTCTGTAACTAGGCTTGGCAGAATTCAAGCCTGATGGGTGATATCGATGTTTTAAAGAATTTTTCTTTGTCTCGATTTGAAATTTTCATAGTTGCCGGAAATTATGGGGTGAGGGGTCAGACAATACTTATTTAATCAGAGTAGACATCGAGATGTAAAAGTTAAAGCTTCAGCCGCATTGTCAACATCACATGTCAAAATATGCAAAGTAAATAGCCTTAAATTAAACTCTTAAGTTCTCAGGCAGCGTTTTTCTAGCTTCACCTATCTGTACATTTCGGATATCACCTATGGAAGTATTTTTTTCCCCATCAGTTTGTGTGTGTTCGGTGAAATCGTTTACCAACATTTACTGATTCAAAATCGAATCTTTCCAAGCCTATGTCTAACCCAGGCCATAGAACTTTCCCGAAATCAATCCTACAGCAGATCGTTTAGAAAACCCTCCAAGCTTGATTTTAAAATGATGGAGAATCCACCTTGCAGGTATCACCGAACCACTGTCCGGAATGTGCTAGCTGTCTTCTGATGGTGCCTCCCCATGACCGGCTCTGTCCTGCCACGGCCCAATACTGAAATCCTTACTTGTAATATAGAATGGATGAAATTCTGGCCTCACTGAAGTCGATGGCAAAACTCCCATTGACCTGTATTTCACCCTATGTCTTTAGCCAACCTCAGTCAAGTCGTAACCACTCCCCCCACTTTCTCAGTTGCACACTATGCCAGCAGATTGTGGGATGCGAAAGCCACTTCTTTTTAATTGTCTCTTGCAATTGAGTTTAATTCTTTCAAATTTCTTTCTGACATCTGTAGGTCGGTGAAAGAACTCTGGAAACTTCATTGTGAGATTGAGGTAAAGCACCATCCGGAACAGTTGGTTCTGCTCTTTAATCTCTTTTGTCAGGCCTGATTCAGTGCTCACTGACATCAGCAGAAAGGCTACCAGTTACTTGGGTCCGGCCCTAAACATTTGTAGGGTAAACCAGGATAGAGTCCAATATATTTGCTCAGCTCATTTATTATGGCAGCTCTGAAATATCTCCTTGGAAGCTAGGATTGAATTGGGGGTGTCCTTCTAGGTCGGGTCCACTAAACAAGGAGAAATTCTTTCAAGGACAATAAAAAGCTTGGAAGTCATTAGTATGATAGAACCTAGAGGCCCCGGCCAACATCAGGGGCTTATCTACGCTTAAAATACTACGCGAGAAGTTCTCCCATTGGCGTGGGGATTCCACCTCCCCGAGGAGTGGCAGCTAGGTTAACGGGAGAATTCTCCGTCGGTCTAGTGCAGTCTACAGTGGGGGTTAGGTTGGTTTAACTGCGTGGCTCAGGGGTGTGGATTTTTCACACCCCTAAACGATGTAGTTTTACCCACCTAATTTCCTAGTGTAGACCAGGCCTAGGATTCCACTGTGCTCGGTGCTGTACGCACATGGTAAGAAACCATTCATATCCCAAAGAGCTTACTCTCTAGACAATGAATAAGAGGGGAAACTGAGGCACAGAGAGACATGACTTACTTGGGGTCACCTAGCAGGTTGGTGGTAGGTAGAGTTTGGAATACTGGACCGAGACCTGGATTCTGTCCTCTAGACCACATTGCCTCTGGATAATTCTGTGAGTTTTGCAGTGTGTAACCTGCTGTCCAGTGTATGAAAACAAGGCGTTCCCAGGAGCTCCTCTCCTGCGTATTCTAATCAGGTCTCTGCTCCATAGCTTTACTGTTGGCAAATACAGAGGATACACTCCGCTCCCTGGGCCTTCTAACTGAGAGTGATGGCAAATTAAACAAAGGCGTTGGGATCTGCTCTTTTCCCGAGGAGTGTTTTGGCCGACACTTTCAAATCCCGGTGCCTAAAGCTGGGGACCCTAAATGCATATTTAGGCTCCTAAATAGAAGTGGTGTAATTTTCAAAGATACTGAGCAACCGGAAGCTCCGAAAGTGACTTAACGAGGGTTGCAAATTCTCAGCAGCTCTGAAAATCAGGCCACTTTTATTCAGGACCCTAAATAGGCATTTAAGAGCCTAACTTTCGTTTTGGTGGCTAAAGCTGGTCAGGAATCTTTTTTTGACACTGTTTTCTGGTCAAAACCAGAGAGAGACTCTCCCTCTGGGTTGTGAGAAATCCAGGTTTACACAGAGTTACGAACTGACCGGTCAACCGACACCCCTCATTTGAAACCAGAAGTACACAATCAGGCAGCAGCAGAGACGAAAAAAATAAAAGCAAATACAGTACAGTGCTGTGTTAAACGCAAATGACTAAAACCAAAAAAAAAAAATGGGAAAGCTTAAAAAAAGATTTGACAAGGTAAGGAAACTGTTTCTGCGCTTGTTTCATTCAAATTAAGAGAGTTAAAAGCAGCATTTTTCTTCTGCCTAGTCAAGTTTCAAAGCTGTATTAAGTCAATATTCAGTTGTAAACTTTTGAAAGAACCACCAGAATGTTTTGTTCAGAGTTACGAACAACCTCCATTCCTGAGGGGTTCATAACTCTGAGGTGCTACTGTACCTGGGATCTGAAGCAGGGACTTGAATTCCTGAGTGTTCTCATCACCAGGCTATAGAGTCTCTCTGTCTCTTCTGTTGGAGCTGATCCACTTTGTCTAAATAATATCCATTAGCCAGAGAGAGAGACGCAGAACGAAACCAAATTCTGAATCCTCAAAATGTTTCACAAAACAGAATTCTTGCTTTCCAGCCAGCCCTGTGAAAACACTGTCTTGTGTGAGAACAGTCATAGGTTGTGTTTTATCTTCAGCAATTCACCAGTGGGAGGAAGGGGATAGGGCAGACAGGGGATCCGGGTTCTAGTCCTGACTCTTCCGTTGGCTTGCTGCATGACCTTGGGCAAGTCATTTGATTGCTGAGTGCCTCAGTTTCCCAGGGGTGTTGGTGTTTACCCACCATTGGAAAGCACTTTGAGTTGGGCGGTTGACAGGTGCCAAATACTGTGGTTTATTATGTACAGGCTTTGAGAAAAGACTGGAAAACTGTTTGCTGTTCTGAAATCGTAACAGCTGGGAGCCTTGTCAGGAGGAGGGATGTCCTGGCAAACTCCCACCGCCAAGAACACTTAAAAAGCTGTTTAATGGTGGAGCCCCACTGACGATCCTGCTAACCTGGAGCCTGACCCACAGGCCAATGGAAAGGGGTTTTTGTTTCATTGACTTCAGCAGGAATTTGGATCTGGCCCTGGGTTTATTATTTTAAGTCTGTTCTTGGTAGGATCATTTTTATGATTTTATTGATGCTGAACTCCAAGTGTGTGTTTGCTCCTTAGGAGTATTGCCGAGAATTCATCGCCGAATGGAGGAAGCTGGACCTGGATGTGATGCTGTGTCCGGTTGTGGGCCCTGCGTTTCAGATTGGATTTCCTGGGAAGCTCTCAGGTAGAACTCCTTGGGAACTTCTAGAGTCGGGCCCATCTCAACTCTTTGGGTTGTTCAAGGAACTCTGACTCTGCGTAATAGCCCTCGCAGTCTGCTGTGAAATGGCTGGAGATTAGCCTACCTCAGGATCTCCTGTCCTTCTAGCTTGGATCTATCTAGGACCCAGCTAGGACATTTAGCAACATGGAAAGACCAGGATGGTCGCAGCCCCCAGGTTCGGAAGCCCTGCATTCGGGTATATCCTAGCACCAAGAGATTTCTTCTCCCTGGAAAGCCCTGCCAATGCTCGGAAGTTGAACCATTGCTGAAAATGGGTTAGTTCTAATGTAGATTGGACCAAACCATCTTCAATATTGTTTTGGAAAGCGTGACTGAGGCTTCGTTCCATGCCGAGAGTGGTTTTGTCCTGTCTACGCTGGTAACTCAACCAGTTTTGATACCAGTTCAGGAGGCACTTGTTAAAAATTCCTTTCAATGTTGGTCCAGTTTCCGAGCATTAATGCCGGAGAGTTTAATGTTGTCTCACTGCAGTGGTTTCTTTGCAGAATTCTCTGAGTTTGATGACACTTGTCCACCTGTAAGTCAGACCACAGCCACAGGACACGTAGCAAAGGATGCCCGATAACATTTTCAAAAGCACCTACATCCCATTTTCAAAAATAACTTAGACCAAGTCCCATTGAAAGTCAATGAGACCTAGCCACATAGGTCTACATCCTCAAAGATATTTGGGCACCTAACTCCTTTTGAAGTCAGTGGGACTTAGGCCCAAATCCTCAAAGGTATTTAGGTGCCTGAGTCACTTCTGAAAATGGTATGGAGGCTCCTAAGTTGCTTGCACACTTTTGAAAATTTTACCCCTGATGTTTTGTTAATATCCTCCCCGGCACAGCCTGAAGTTTTCGCAGTACTGTGGCTCTTACAGAGAGTTGCGTAGTCTGTGTATGGAATAATCTTGGGAGCAGATACTGTGGTGATGGACGTGGGATAAGCCCCTGAATAGAGAAGGGTAGCTGGCAGGCGTTTGAGAAATGTCTGCTGGAAAAGAGGTATTCTTGGATGGAGTGACCTCCAAAAGAGAAGACAGACGTAGAGAGGCTGTCAGGCCTTTTATGGTCCAATGTTCCTACCATGCTGCATGTGAGGAACCAGCAGTGAAATCTTCTCTAAGCTAACAATGTTAGCGCCTCCCTCACAAAGGGAGTCGATCACCAATGAAAAATCTTTGCTCTTGGTGTCATAGCTGAAATAAAAGGAGGCTCTTCCGTTAGAACTGGGTACAGTTGGTAACCTGAATGCGACACCTCTTTGTTCTCTCTCGCAGTGGCAGCGAGTTACACTATTTTGTATAACTACTTGGACTTCCCCGCCGGGGTTGTGCCTGTCACCACGGTGACGAAGGAGGATGAGGAAGAGCTGAAGACCTACAGAGGACACTATAACGATTGGTGGGACAAGGTCTTTGTAAAGGTCAGTTGCTAACCGCTCTCAGGAGACTTGTGTAGTAGGAAGAGCGCCTGAGAGAGAAGGCCTTGTATCAGAGGCCTGGTATGAGGCCTGACCTAAAGTAGTGGGCAAGCTTTGCTGATATAAAGCAAAGTGAGCCAAAGTCAGGCTGTGAGCAAGCGTCAGGCTCTGCCTGCAAGTTCACTGAATCTGGCAAGAACAGGGCTGATATTGCAGAAATACACGTTCCTAAGAAGTGCTAGGCACAAAGCACTCATGCAAACACATCCCGATATCAAGGATGGTATAAAAACATTCCCCATGGATAACAGGAACACACTGACCCCTCCTAAAAGATAAGGTCAGGATCACAGTGTAATAAGTAGAAATGTTTTGATCGAACAGCTCAAGATCTTAACGGATCTGGTGGTCATTGGGCAGTTCGCTCGAGGTCTCCTGTGCCGGCTGTCTGCGCAGAGCTGGGGTAGCACAGAGGGAGAACACCCACACGCAGCTGAACATCTAACCCCAACTTGTATCGCCCTCGGCGGCTTCCCCTGGACTTCGGGCGTCAGTCTGTTTCCCTCTCTCTGTCAGGCTATCCGGGGAGGCATGGGGCTGCCCGTGGCGGTGCAGTGCGTGGCTCTGCCGTGGCAGGAGGAGCTGTGCCTGCGGTTCATGAAGGAGGTGGAGACGCTGACCCAGAGGAAGAAAAGAAACCTTTGAACGACGGGCAGGATAGAACGCTGCGGGGTTAGAATGCTGCGCCAGCCAGCCTTCTGCATCAAGCAGTGATGTTAATGGCACAACCTTTGTTTAATTAAATAACTTGATGGTGCTTTCTATTCTCCGGCTAATCGCTGTATCCTGCCCCTTCCAGGCGGCGGGAGGGGGAGGCGTGCCCGGCTGTGGTGGGGCTCGCATCAGCACTGACATTCCAATACAATACCTGGCACTGCCATAGTCTCATTCTAGGATTTCTGAGCTCTTTGCAAGCATTCGCTAACTACGGCTATGTCGACGCTACCGCAGCACAGCTGTATGCTTCCTGCGGCAATGCAAGGCGTTTGTTTCCATTCCTGTAGTTGATCCACCTCTCTGAGAGGAAGTAGCTAGGTCAATGGAAGGATTCTTCTGTCAACCTAGCTGCGGCTATACTGGGGGTTAGGTCAACCTAACCATGGCGACTGGGGGCAAAACGTTTCACCGCCCTGAGCGGCGGAGCTGGGTCGATCTAATCTTTGAGTGTAGACCAGGCCTAAGGCTCACACCACGGTCCTGGGAAGTATTGTTTTCCCCATATTCTAGGCAGAGAAACTGAGGCACAGAGCTGTTCGTAAGTCGGTCCAGGCCTCGTAGGGTCTGTCTTCACTGCAAAGTTAACTCTTACTCAGACGTTGCCTGTAGCCTCCCTCCCGTCCACACGCACAACCCTCTCCCCTGAGTTTGGTACTTCACGCCCAGGCTAGCTGGCCTGGCCCAGGGCGCAGGTTAGAGCGTGGGTACTGCTTTCACTCGGGCTGGTAACCCACCCACTTTGCAGTGAGGGTGCAGATTACATCACTCCAGTGCTGCTAGTCCTCCAGTGCCGTCCCACAGTCCCCCCTGCGGGCCCAGACGAGTTCTCCCACAATTCACTGGGAAGGAATCAGGAGAGCAGCTCAGCTGAGTGCAGCACAGAGAACCCTGGGATGTGACACCTGCAGTCCCAGTGATACACATACTGGGAGGGCGGCACCCGTGAGGACACAGTAACGCGAGTAAGGCTTTGCACTGTGGCCCTCGCACCCGGGCTAGGCTAACCTGGGCGCTCAGATCCGGTTGCCGATCACCTGCGTTAACTCCTCAGCGAAGACTGACCCATAGCATGTGCAGAACGGGCCGTGGTAAGAGCTGCCTGAGGAACTGCAGACCCTCCATCTGCCCTGGTTGGGGGCCCAGGGGGCGGGGCCTTGGGCTGGGAGCTGCTCTCAGGCCCCTCCCCCCACCCCAGGCAGATGGAAGGTTCATGGCTCCCCAGCTTGGCCGGGCAGCAGAGCCTCGGGGGGAAGGGGAGGGGCAAGGGGCAGGACCTGTGGTGAAAAGTGGGAGGGTCCTGGCCCCCTCCCCATTCCAGCACCCCGCTTCATGGTTCTCTTTCCCCTCTTGGTCCCAGATGGCCAGTTGTCCTTCAGTTTCCACTCTTTCCCAGTGCCTTGTCACGGATCCTTCCCCTGTGGGCTCGATTTCTTCCTAAGTCTGGTTGTCCAAGACAAGTTTGTCTTCTCGAATGCTATTCAGGGTTGAAATCTGCACTTCCAGCCCGCGTATCTTCTCCTCCGATATGTCCGTCGGCTTGCACCAGGAATCTCTAATGTCCCTTGGCAGAAATGAAAACCTAGCACATCCAAGACAGGTCACGTCACTTGCTCCCTCATCATTCATATCCGCTGTGGAGGTAGTTGTCACGGGGTGCTCCACTCACGGCAGGTATGGCGCCTCCTCCTGGCTGTTCTGGGAATAGCTCACCAGGTCGATGCCCCTTTCTGCAGTTGTGCACTGTCCCGCCGCCTCTCTCTGTCTGCAGCCCCTCTCTCACCCCAGGTGTGCGGTGGCCCCCTTGTGACTCAGGTCACTATTGTGGTTTCCCCTTCGCGGGGGGTAGGAAAGTCTCTCCTCACACACAGGCTCCAACAGTTTCCTTACTCACTGCCCCTCTGGTGCCACTTCCCCAGTGGCTGGTTGGAGAACCTGGGCCCACCCTCTACTCCGCGTTCTGGCTCAGGGACCCTCTAGTCAGCAGTCTAGGCCTGTTCCACCCCAGACCTTGCTGCATTTCCCTGAGCCCTTTCCTAACTTTCTGACCCTTCCTTCTCTGCATGGGCTGCAGGTGAATGTGCCATTGCAGGAGGCTACTCCCAGCCCCTTCCCCTATGCTCCTCCCCTTCTGCCCCCCCTTGCCCACCGGAGACTGGAGCGCTCGCGCACACACACACACACCCGCATGTCCTCGGCACACTGGGAGAGCAGGGAATTGAACCCACATCTTCCAAGACCCAGACGAGCAATCCAACGACCCCTACAATCCTATTTGGCAGTGATGTAAATATACCCGTTTACGATCCACTCACCTGTTCGGACTGTCCAGCGGCGCGTTGAAATTCATGTCACCGTACTAGGAGCAATGTGGAGAGCCCGCTCTTAAGGTAATTACGGAAAAGGGAAATCGTTTCTGCAAAGCCAGTTTGAAAGTTCTTGGGCCTGACTCCGCCCTGGGTGGTGGTGCTGTGAATCTGGAGTAACTCCTCTGATTTCAGTGGAGTTTCTCCAGGTTTAAGCTTGAGTAACAAAGGGCCTGATGTAAACCCATGGAAAGCTAAGGAAGACTGTTCTCTGGATCTTACACACGTTTTTTCTGGGGGTGGTGGTTTGGACTGTTTGCATTGGCCTGTGATTGTGGAATTTGCTATAAAGTTTTTAAAAAGTTGAATTCTGTGGGGTTTTTAATATGGTGAGAACACTTTGCACATCCCTGCTGCCCTCTGCTGGTCAAAACATTGGGGGGGAAAGGAGAGAAATTACCCATATAACTATTGATCTGTGATGATATTAGCCAAGATTTTCTTAGGCAACTATTGAGTTTTGGGTGCCCAGCTTGAGACACTTTAAAGATCCCGATTCACAGATAGGGCCGAGCATCCATCCTCTGAAAATCGGACCACCTTAAGGCACCTAAATTGGGTTCCCAAAAATGGAGGCACCCATAAGCAGAAGTCGTTTTTGAAACGCTTGGCCTGGTGATTCTAGCGCCACATCCTAGAATGGAAATCCATTGCTGTTGAGTATGCTTGGGGCCTTCTCTCAGATGTGTGCTCTGTGTCCCCTGACGGCTGGACTAAAGACGAGCAGCTGCCGGGAAGGGATCAAGGCAATTGGCGACAAAAACATAGGGTGTATCTTCACTGCGCAGTTAGCCCACGTGATCAGCCCCCTGGTCTGAGTACATAGTTTAGCCTAACTGGTGTGAGCAGCCCCCAGCGAAGTCTCACCTGCGTTTCTGTGCCCTCATGGTTTCTGCATTAACCCCCAAGAGACTCGGGGGCACGTTCCTTGGTTCTTTGGGCTGAGATGCTCCAAGTCTTTCCCAGTCCACTGGGTGACTTGCAGGAGAACTTGTCTGTCCTCGGGGGGCCATTGTGGGAAGGCTCTGGGGGACTATCAGCATTGGAGTGGCTTAGCCTGCGTCCTCACTGCAAACTGGGCACGTTCCAGCATGAGTGAAAGCAGAGCCCGGGCTACCTCCATGCCAGGCTAACTCATCGGGGCTGAGAGCACCTCCGACCTAAGCAGTGCTCAGTGTGCCAAGAGCCTGAGGGGGGCTTCTCTGATCAGCTGCTTTCCCCAGCGCCCTGCCGTCAGAAAGCAGGCAGAGTTCTTTCCCCTTCCCCTCCAGAGCTGACAGCTTTCTTGCTGGGGGGTGCAAAACTGATGGCAGGCAGAACAGACGTGGGTAGAACTGATGGGAGGTCTCGGCTCTAAGCAAGAGGATGGGCACATCTGGGGCTGGTGATAGACCCCACCCTCCACAGACACATTTTTTTCTCAGACCACTGTAAGCATCGAAACCCAGGTCTGAGGTTTTTGTGTTTGGAAGGTGGGGGGAAGGGTTGGGCTAGAACCCGGGTAGGAGGCCAGGTTAACGGTGTAGTGAAGACACACCAAGAGAGGCAAAAAGAAAAAACCCGAAACCGCTTGCAGAGATCGACGGGTTAAACTTGGTTGCATTGTAGCCAGGGTAAGAGAAAACATCTACTCCTGCTGTAACCTTTAGTTAGTGGGGTTAGTTACTATATTAATTATTGCTAGAAGTGGGTCTAAGCCACACAGTTCAGAGCTGGATTTTGAGCGCCTTACGCTCAGGGTTGGTCAGAGGTCTGTCCATTATATAAAGAGGAAGGACTGCCCAGTGGTTAGGACACTAAACGTAGGACTTGGGAACCTAGGTTCAAGTCCCTTCTCAGCCAGAGACTTCCCATGTGACCTTGGGTAAGTCAATCTCTCTGTGCCTCAGTTTCCCATCTGTGCAATGGGGATAATACCCCAGCCCAGCCTCACAGGGGTGTTGAGGATAAAAGAATCAGAGTGTGAAGTGCTCTGAGACCACAGTGATGAGGTACAGATAAGCGCCTTTGAGATGGGTCAATCGTGAAAGTTACAGGGGGAGGGAAAAGGGTTTTCCCTCTCAAACCACCCTGTCCCCAAAGCTCTGGGATTTTAGATGGGCCCCATCTCGACCTCTCCCTTTTTTGGATTATGAGCTAGTTACCACGAGTGCTGTATTCTGGATCTCTCTATTTGTGACAATCACAGAGTCTGATGGAGACGTCCTTCAGCTTGCCCCAGGTGGAGTGCCACTGCTCTTTGCCCCATGTCCACATCTTGGGAAGGAGACGGGGAAGCTGGGATAAGTGTGGGGGTGCTCTTTGATAATGATTGATACTGGTCTCTGGATCTGGCACTAGCCTGGTGTGTCTGTCGGGAGAGTTTTGATTAAATGCTTCTGTCTAGGGTGCTCCAGGCAAGGAGGCCACTTCTAAGTCACCGAGCCACTTCCACGTAAGGGTCAGTAGGAGACCTTGCCAGAGCCAGTGGTCTTAACAGCCCTGGGCCAGTCTCCTGGGCAGCCCCCCAACCTGGCTTGATAGGGTGGGTCAGGACCCACGTACACTTGGGAGAACCCAAGGGACAAGGGGAGAGAAGGCGAGGTTGATGGGCTGGAAGGAGAACCGCAGGGCCTACAGCCAGCTCGGGGCGGGTCCCAGGACGACCCAGGCTGCAGTGTTTAAAGCACCGCCTGGGAGAAAAACTCCCTGACTGGCTGCTTTTCTCCTTTGCCCGCCTCCTGGGGAGGAACAGCCAAGCAGGGCTGCTGCAGGAGACAAGCAGAGGGAGGGGAGGGAACAGGAGGAGGTTAGCTGCTCATCACTCCTGTGTGCTTCCCAGCAATGTCTGGCAGGGGGAGAGGGGAGCCCGCTGCTGCCCCCGGGCCTCGGAGTGGGGCGTGAAGAACCCCAGGAGGAGCAGAAGTGGGGCTCTGGGGGTAGAATTGATGGGGGGACAGGATTGACTTGGGGGTTGGGTGCAGAATTAACCGGGATGGGCAGACGGGGGAGTGCTGCTTTCTTTCAGGCCCCTTTAAGCACTGCTGGGCTGGCTAGGAGAACGTGACTTGGTTTGGTTCTGTCCGTTAGATAGGGCGAAATAAACACAGAGGGTTTGATATGTTTTCCAAACCCTTTTTTCTCTGATGCTTTGTTCTAGCCACTCAATAAAAACACTTTGTTGCAAGGAGGCGGAGGGTCGCTATATCGTGGGCTCCAGGTCCCCGAAGGGAGGAAACACAGGGGCCCAAACCCAGCTGGAGCTGCAGGGGGATAAGTGGTTGGTACGCAGGGCAGTGTGCCAGGGTCCTGGTCTGAGAGTGGAAGAATTTGGGGGGAATCTCACGAGACAAGGTCAGGCAAGAGGCTGATCTGTGGAGAGGAGGCCCTCAGGGAGACCAAACCAGGGACAGAGGTGCTGCTTGTCTTGTACTCGTGAGGCTCTCATTGGTTCCCGTTGACGTTCAACATCTCATTCCAAACGGGACGGCCTCTTGGCCTTCTCAGAGGAGAAATGAAGTCCCCACTCGGCTATCGTTGACGGGGCAAAGGTTCAGTGCCAGGGTGAAGTCCAGGGTTTAGGACGCCCAGCTCTGGAGTTTTATGCTCTCCTGTTTCAGAACTGGTCTCTAGCTGACTGCGCGCTGCAGGCGGTTAAGTAGCACCAGCCTTTGCCTGTCCTTTCCTGCTAGCGCGCCCGAGCCCAGCGTATCGGCAGGCGTGAAGGCTGGGAGACGGTCCCGCTATGATCCAGGCAGATTGGAGGCTGCTCCTGCCTGAGGGCGAGGTCGATCCTCGCGCCGTGGTAGCCCTGCTCTGCGGCTCAGCCGCAGCGGTGCTGGCGCTGAGATGGGTGGCACAGAGACGGATCCAGGAGAAGATGGAACAGGCAAGGAGGACGCGGGATCTCAGTCTAGAACGAATGGAGAAGGTGGCTCGGCGGTTTAAACAGCAGGTAACTTTTACTTTCTGGCCGGGGGTGGATTTGTGTCGCCTTAAACGAGTGGGTGGAGATTGTTAATTCCCTAAACGATCATTTGGGGCAAGATCATGCTGAGCAGCGGCCCACCTTGAGGGGGAGCTCGCTTCCATATACAGTGATGTACCCCCTTTATCAGGTGCAGCCTACTGCACCCCCATTCTCCACGGCCTCAGCCCTTCCTTTCCCTTTGGAGAGCCATGGGCCCTTGGTGTAACGCCCAGGCAAAGGGACTTTATTTCTGCTTAACTTTTGCATACGAATGAGCAGAAGGGGTTTTGGCACACACTGCTGCAGTGTGTATGTAGCTCTTAGATTGTAAGGTCCTTGGAGCAGAGATTGTATAAACTGACAGTTATTGCTAGTTGCAAATTGCGGGCAGAAGAATGTGAAAATGTTTGATTCTTTTTCCATCTAAATATTACCTTTTGAAAATGGTGACTGCGTCTCAGCTGAAAAATCAAGGCACTAACTAGACAAAGATAAGGCTGTACAGAAAAGTAATGCAAGTATGTCACACGTCTCAAAACGCTGAGGTTGCTGCAGCTCCTTGGACAAAGGTCATTAGTGGGTTTTCTGCATGAGAAGGGGCTGTATTATTAACAGGAACTTGGCTGTCAGTTCTTCCTCCTCCTGCATGGTCTGTTGCATTGCAAGGCTACCTCTTTTAAAGTGAACATCTTGACAAAGCCCTGGCTGGGATGATTTAGTTGGGGATTGGCCCTGCTTTGAGTAGGGGTTGGACTAGATGACCTCCTGAGGTCCCTTCCAACCCTGATATTCTATAATTCTATTATTTAGTCTACAGAAGAGAAGAGTGAGGGGGGATTTGATAGCAGCCTTCAGCTACCTTAAGGGGGGTTCCAAAGAGAATGGAGCTTGGCTGTTCTCAGTGGTGGCAGATGACAGAACAAGAAGCAGTGGTCTCAAGTTGCAGTGGGGGAGGTCTAGGTTGGATATTAGGAAAAAGTATCTCACTAGGAGGGTGGTGAAGCACTGGAATGGGTTACCTAGGGAGCTGGTGGAATATCCATCCTTAGAGGTTTTTAAGGCCCGGCTTGACAAAGCCCTGGCTGGGATGATTTAGTTGGGGATTGGTCCTGCTTTGAGCAGGGGGTTGGACTAGATGACCTCCTGAGGTCTCTTCCAACCCTAATCTTCTATGATCTTTAAAAATCCCCCGTTGGAGGTGATTAGCAGAAATCATCCAGCAAAGTGATCGCTGATCAAAAATGGCAAAACAATTTCATAGGGAAACTGCTGCAAAATTGCCTTTTACAAGACTCAAAATGGAACTCTTTTCTGGCTTGTTTCCTGCAAAATTTACCGTGATTCTTCTGTTTTTACCAAAAGGTTTTCTCTGCATCACTTTGTAAATCATTATCAGAATTTGTAAAATAAAATTTCTGCAGCTATTTCCCGCTCGCCTAATTTGCCCCGACCCAGCTAACTCGATTTTGGCAGACCACCTGCTTGAGTGCTCTCGCTGAAATCAACCAACGTTGTTCTTTTTCGATAAGTCTCTGCTTTGTCCCATAATGTAACCAGAAGATAAGCTCCAATGCTGTAAGGAGCTTCACCTGGGTGGACTCGCACCGAGTCCAGGAGAACGGATTCTACCATGTTGGCTGGGGATATATCTATTGAGGAGGAGGAACGTGGACTTAGGTAGGAGGAGCATGAATAAATCATCACCAAGAGGTTTTTAATATTCCTGGGTGGTGTTTATAAGTTCACCCAGGGAGTCAAGCTCATCCCTGCTGTAACTCTGAGTTACTCCCGGAGTGTAATTGATCCACTGTGTGTAGTATCTTTTCTGTAAACCTTCCCTGTGTAACAATGCATCTACACCTTGTAGAACCCAGGGATACAGGCTGGTCACATCCTCTCCCTGCCGCTTGTGGAGCTGGCTGAGAAACTGAAGGAAGGTTTCCTCTCTCCAGAGAGCGTCCTCTACACGTACATAGATCAGGTGAGTACAACAAGGTGTATTGGCCCTATAAAGTTAGGAGGGGAAGCCTCTGTGTTTCTGCTGGGTAATGTAGTCTCGGGTGGAAAGAGAGGGGAATTACCACAGCGATGCTCAGATATTCCGGTAATGGGGGGCAGTATGAAGCCCTAGGAAATTGCATGCAACGCATTGGAATTTTTAGCAGTGGAGAATGGGTACTGCACATGTCCTCTTAGGTGGGGTGTCTGCAGAAGAGACTGAAGTAGAAAAGCGAGCCGTAAATGTAACGTCGTCAGTAGACCTGCTCAGGAATTTTTAAACAAAAGGTTTTTTTCAATCGGAAAATGCCGATTGGTGGAAACAGAAACTTTTGGTGGGAAAGGGTTGGTTTGGATGAATTTTTTGACTTGACCGTAGTTGAATTTTTTTCAATTGGCCAAATAGATGTTTCAATATTTTCTAAATGAAAAATTCTGGTTTCCCAGTCTGAAATGGCTTTTTGTTTCAAAATCTAAGCTAATGGCAGTTAAAAAAAAATTAAGAAAGGGTTAATATCTAAATAAAACGTTGCAATTGACCCAAATCCCTTTTTTTTCCTTTGGATTTTCAGTTCATGAAAATTTCAACTTTGTTCCATTTAGGATGAGAAAAAATTTTAGGGGCCAGGAAAATCCTTCCCCACCCACCACTAGTCATTGGAAGTGGGGATAAAACCCAGGACCTTTGGATCTCAAAGTGTGAGCCACTTTGCGTGAGCTAAAACCTCTTTTAGCTCCCCTTCCCCAAGCCTGTAGAAGACTCATGATTTATGCATGGCCCAGCCACTAGAGGGTGACAGAGCACCACACAAGCATGAGTTACGTTCTCCAGGTGCATTCTGGGAAGTTGGGTATCTTGGCGGAGTGGGAGGGATTTGGTAAGGAGAGATGTAGTCTGGCACCTCTAGCTCACCAATTGGAATTTGGCCCAGACTCATAGAACCTCAGTATTGCCAAGTCACGAGTCAAGTGCTAAAAATCAAGAGATTGGCTGGCTTAAAAATCCTAAGAATTAAATAAACATTGGGGTTCATTTTATTTGCCTTCTGGTATCTGAGCCCTTCGGATTGACATGCTCAAGCTTTTCTCTGCAACCCCCAGGTACTATTTTTTTAAAAATGAAAGTTGAGAGTCTCGAGTCATCACATGACTCCAGGAGCTGGGACTTTAAAAAAAAAACCCACCCTGTACGTTGCAAGAGTTGGCAACATTGGAGACCAAAAGTCATCACCATCTTAATAGCTGTTCGGTGGCCTATGTCAGATGAATAGGACAAGTGCTCAGAGCACAAAATTGTTCTAACAACTGATCACAATGAGCATACTTCTTAGCATACTCTCTATAGAAAGGCCAAGGACTGAATCTAAAGTCTGAAAAATGAAGCCCCGAAGGTTTGGCAAGGTCTCTCTTTTCAACCTCAAATATACTGTCTTTATTCATTGTTATACCCCCTTCCCTTCTCGGTGTGTTTGCCCTGCCGCTGTTCTCCGTGTCCACGGAAAGGCCTTGGAGGTGACCCGGGAGGTGAACTGTGTGACAGATTTTATGCAAGGCTGCGAGGAGCAACTGCGGGAAGTGCGAAGGCAGAAGGAGAGAGGGTTACTGTATGGAGTTCCCATCAGCATCAAGGATCACATTGGCTGCAAGGTTGGCACGGTATTTTCTATAAACTGCTGGTCTGTTGACTACCTTGTACCGTTCTAAGTAAGCACAGGTGTTCATAAAAGCCTGGGAATTTAGACTTTTGAAAGGGGCATTTTATCTCAAACAAGTCACCCTAAAAATTTCAGACTAAAGACAGCTAATAAGTAGGGCTGTCCATTAATCACTGTTAACGCAAACGATTAATTCAAAAAAATTAATCACTATTAAAAAGATTAATCGCACTGTTAAACAGTAGAATACCAATTGAAATGTATTAAATATTTTGGTTGTTTTCTACATTTTCAAATATATCCATTTCAATTACAACACAGAACACAAAGTATACAGTGCTCACTTTATATTATTTTTGATTACAAAGATTTGCATGGTAAAAATGATAAATAAAAGAAATAGTATTTTTCAATTCACCTCATACAAGTACCGTAGTGCAATCTCTTTATCGTGAAAGTGCAACTTACAAATGTAGGGTTTTTTTGTTACATAACTACACTCAAAAATAAAACAATGTAAAACATTAGAGCCTACAAGTCCACTCAGTCCTACTTCTTGTTCAGCCAATCGCTAAGAGAAACAAGTTTGTTTACATTTACGGGAGATAATGTTGCCCACTTCTTAATTACAGTGTCACCTGAAAGTGAGAACAGGCATTCGCGTGGCACTGTTGTAGCCGACATCACAAGATATTTACATGCCAGATGTGCTAAAGATTCATATGCCTCTTCATGCTTCGGCCACTATTCCAGAGGACATGCTTCCATGCTGATGATGCTCATTAAAAAAATAATGCATTAATTAAATTTGTGACTGAACTCCTTGGGGGAGAATGGTATGTCTCCTGCTCTGTTTTACCCGCATTCTGCCATATATTTCATGTTATAGTAGTCTCGGATGATGACCCAGCACATGTTGTTGTTCATTTTAAGTACACTTTCACTGCAAATTTGACAAAATGCAAAGAAGGTACCAATGTGAAATTTCTAAAGATAGCTACAGCACTCGACCCAAGGTTTAAGAATCTGAAGTGCCTTCCAAAATCTGAGAGGGACGAGGTGTGGAGCATGCTTTCAGAAGTCTTAAAAGAGCAACACTCTGATGCAGAAACTACAGAACCCAAACCACCACGAAAATCAACCTTCTGATGGTGGCATCTGACTCTGATAATGAAAATGAACATGTTTTGGTCCGCACTGCTTTGGATCATTATTGAGCAGATCCCGTCATCAGCATGAACGCATGTCTTCTGGAATGATGGTTGAAGCATCAAGGGACGTATGAATCTTTAGTGCATCTGGCAGGTAAATATCTTGCGACGCTGCCTACAACAGTGCCATGCAAATGCCTGTTCTGACTTTCAGGTGGCATTGTAAACAAGAAGCAGGCAGCATTATCTTCTGCAAATGTAAACCAACTTGTTTGTCTGAGCGATTGGCTGAACAAGAAATAGGACTGAGTGGACTTGTAGGCTCTAAAGTTTTGCATTGTTTTATTTTTGAATGCAGTTATTTTTTTGTGCATAATTCTACATTTGTAAGTTCAACTTTCATGATAAAGAGTTTGCACTACACTACTTGTATTAGGTGAATTGAAAAATACTATTCCTTTTTTACAGTGCAAATATTTGTAATAAAAAGAAATATAAAGTGAGCACTGTACACTTTGTGTTCTGTGTTATAATTGAAATCAATATATTTGAAAATGTAGAAAACACCCAAAAATATTTAAATAAATGGTATTCTCTTATTGTTTAACAGCGCGATTAATTGCGATAATTTTTTTTAATCGCTTGAGAGCCCTACTAATAAGATTTCTAATGGACGGCCTCAACCTTTGAACGGCTTTCGATGAGACTCTTTAACCACAGACTCCGGGGTATCACCCATCTCTTCGCTCTGTGAAAATTGGCCAAATCCTTAGCTCATGTAAATCAGGCAGTTCCGCTGAACTGGGAGCTTTGCATCAACTGCAGATCTGGCCCTTCATGTCTAGCCCGAAGGAAGGAAAGTTTAACTTAAATGCTTGATTGATCCCACCACCATGTCGCCTAATTTATAGCATCAAAGAGATGGGCCGGATGCATGGGACCTGTGGACATACCTTGCTTTGCAATGCACACTGCAATAAGACACCTGCGGCTGCCCATCTCTGCCGGCTTGGGTTCACAGGGCTCAGGCTGTGGGGCTAGAAAATTGCATGGTAGGCATCTGGGCGTGGGCTGGAACCTGGACACTGTAGCCTCTCCCCTTGCAGAGAACCAGAGCCTGGGCTCCAGCCCAAGTCCAGATGTCTACACTGCAGTTTTATAGCCCCACAGTCCAAGCCCTGTGAGTGGGAGTCACCTGACATGGGCCAGCTGTAGGTGTTCTATTGTAGTGTAGACATACCCTCCGAGACACGGACATAATTGGTGGTTCCTAGCTGCCCTGAGCGTATTGTAGAGGCCTCATCATCCAGCTAACAGCACAGAAGCCAGCCACACTCTGGCCTGGTCAATATGGGAGAACAGAACATCAGAAAGAAATGGAAACTCTTTGAGGACAGTGTGTTATCCTGGGACTGGGGAGTCCCAAGCCATGGAAATGAGCCATGGAGAAGAACCAAGGATGGATGAAGAACCCTTGGGGTGGATAGTATCATGGATAGTATCGTGGATGCCACAATACTCAAAGAAGGTCTTCAGTGCTGTATACACGCAGATGTAATAACAGAATCGAAATATGGACAGGTTCCAAGAAGAGGCTAAAATCTGGACAAATGACACATGGTGAAAATGTGTATGATGCTCGATAGCTCATGAAAATCATCTTGAAGATGGTAAAGCTACAGAGACCATGTACTGACTGGCCATGTAGCAAGAAGAGGGATGGAGGATGAGCTAGACTTATAGTGAAAAGTTGAGCAGTAGGCAACAGGTGCAACAATATACGCCCCCGGGGAGGAAGGTGAATGCTATCTGGTTACCTTTGCAGGTCCATTTTGTTCAGTTCTGATGATGCTTGGTGGCCGAGTGGGGAGACCACTTTCCTCCGGCTGCCACAGAGCAGCTGTTCCTTGTGACAAAGAGCCTCAGAATTAAAGAGTGGGGGGGTCTTCTATTTTCTTTTTACCAATAGGGCTGACATGTCTCGCTCCTGGGGGGGAAATCTACCAGCTCCCAACCACGTCAGCCCAGCATGTCTAATGAGCTTTGTTTCCCACTCCCCCAAAGGGTCACGTCTCCACCAGTGGCTTGGTGCAATTTCTCGGCCGAGCGGAGGAAGAGGACAGCGTGATAGTCCAGGTTTTGAAGAGGCAGGGGGCGATTCCGTTTGTGAAAACCAACGTCCCTCAGAGCATGATAAAGTAATAGCTTGTTCTCTGTATTACAGCTGTCCCCGGCCCCCCATGCCTCCTTCTGTCGTCTCCTTAAAGAAATCGGGCAAGTGAGACATTGGCTTGGCTTTCTTCACCCTTTCAGCACTTCTCCTGCAGAATCCATTCCTCCCACCTCCAGCGCAGGAGAAAAGTTACCTGCCCTCCTGCTTCTTATCACCACGCCTCCGTCAGTCCAGCGTCATCCGCAAACCTTTCCCACGTTGATCTCCCGCACTGGCCCGTCTACGCACCCTGAACTCTCGCTTTGTGCGTGGA
The DNA here is from genome assembly GCF_028017835.1 of Emys orbicularis. Classification (NCBI taxonomy): domain Eukaryota; kingdom Metazoa; phylum Chordata; order Testudines; family Emydidae; genus Emys; species Emys orbicularis. Next base: position 5,455,188 of record NC_088690.1, on the reverse strand, counting down.
GATAGAAATAATTAACAACCGACCCGCTCCTTTCCTCTCTCCAGCTACGACTGCAGCAACTTGATCTTCGGCCAGACGGTGAATCCGCTGAACCACCAGAAAAGCCCCGGCGGCTCCTCCGGAGGGGAGGGGGCGCTGATCGCTGGAGGAGGCTCCATCCTGGGCTTTGGGACAGATATTGCCGGAAGCATCCGCCTGCCGTCCAGCTTCTGCGGGCTGTGCGGGCTCAAGCCGACGGGCATCAGGCTGAGGTACGCGCTGAAGTAGAAAACGACCACGTGACCACTAGTGAAATCTGTTTTACTAGTCAATGGAGCCAGGCATCGGGTGGCCCCAAGGCACGGTTGTGCCCTGCATAACCATTGTGTTATGGCTGCTTCCCTGCCCAGAGGCAACAAGCAGTGATGCGTAGGTGCTAACTTGGGAATAATTGAGTCAGGGGAGTTGCTCCATTCATGGCAGCCCGACAGGTGGGGCTGCTAGAAATTGATTTTGGACCTCCTTGTCTCTGGACCTGGACGGTATTTTGTATTTCCTGATTTTCAAAGGGTGAAGTTTAGCCACCCTTCCCGTTCTGGAAGGGTACAAGGCACCACTGAGCAACTGTAACTCTTTGTTAACTAAATTTGGGGGCGTTTAATAGAGACAAGCATTCACCTGCCCTTTTCAAAGGGTGTGGACTATCCTTTGCAGAGGAAGCTTAGATTATATCCACGAGGGAAGATATAGGCCAATTTATCCTGTACCCATCTTTGGATCCACTTACCTCAGCGCTGTCCTCCCACGTTGCTCCTGCTTTAATGAGACCCTTTGCTCTAGACCAGATACAGTGCCGTGCATGTTGGTAACACACGTACCAAGTAGCACCTGTAGTCTGTTTCGGTAGCAAGTGCAGTATCTACAACTCAGGCAGAGCTATCCCCTCCAAATACAGTTAACTGTTGCTAATTTTTCTCCCATTTTATATATTTCATAGCACCCTTGGTCTCGCCAGTCCGATAACCGGCATGAAATCAGGTGAGTCCGTCCAGGTTAGAAAATAGAACCTGGTTACCTGGAGGATAACATATGGATGCTAGTTAAAGACATGGTTGGTTGATGACAAGTTCTGAGCAGGGAAAATTGGAAGAGGTGGTTAGCCAGATCCTGGCCCCTGCTGCAGCCCCTTTGTGCTGTCACTTTCCATTTTTATTAGTGGTGAGTAGGTATTTTAAGAAATACGACACTGTCCCTTTAAATTTCACACTTCATGCTGTATAGAAGAGGATCTTGACAGGCCTGATTCTTTTGATGACTAAGCACAAGATTGTCTGCTATGTCCAGCTGTCTCTGGGTGCAGCACGGAGGGGTGTGTTGTGGGGAAGGTGGGTAATGGGATCCTGATTCTCTACCTGGCCTGGCCCCAGATACAGGTTAGAGCAGCCTGGGGGTTGCCCTAACCTGCGCCAGCTGGCGTGGGGTCCCTAAGGCCAGTCGGAGATTGCCAGAGCAGGTTGCACTCTGGCCATCCCTCTGGTCTGGGGAATGGCAGCTGGGGAAGGATAAGGACCGGCTTTGCTGGCTCTGGGGTCTCCTCCCTGCTGGGGGGATCCCCAACAGGGAGATTACAGACACCATCTGCTCCTTTTGCTCTGCCTGCTGCAAAGGAAACAGAGTAGGATCGAGGATCTGGCCCCAAGCGTTTGACCCACCATGCCCTGTGTTGTGGAACAGCCTTCCCCGCGTTAGCCAAGAGATGGACTATGTAACGGGGCACCTCTGCATTCCATCTTCGGTGACGGGCGTCCTTGCGTTTCTGGTTGCAGTTACAGGAATGGTCGGGCCAATGGCGAGGGACGTGGACAGCCTGGCTCTGTGCATGAGAGCGCTCCTATGTGACGACATGTTCCGCCTGGACCCCACCGTGCCACCTCTGCCCTTCAACGAGGAGGTAACAGACTCAGACTGCTCCTCAATGAGGGAGCCTCCATGAGAGATGGCGCCATGGATGAAAACATCCTAGTCTTTGCAAACCTATGATCTGTATTCTGGAAATAGCCCCATTAACCAACTATGGGCAGACCATCTTAGAACATGGTTTATTGTTGGACAGAACCTCAATTCACCCACAGCTGAGCCACCTGGCAGTGACCACTGTCCAAGACAGGATACTGAGCTAGATGGACCTCAGGTCTGACCCAATCTGGCCATTCCCTGATTCCTAAGCAAAAGCTCCTCTGCTTCCAGGCGTACTCCAGTTCAGCCCCTCTTCGGATCGGGTATTACGACGGAGACGGCTATTTCCAGCCCTCGCCCAGCATGAGACGGGCTGTCCAGGAAACCAAAAAGCTTCTCCAGGAGGCAGGGCATACGGTACGTTTCTTGTGCTGAGTGCTGGCCTGAGGGCCAGGGATTGCCAGAGTTCTAATCCCAGCAGTAACATAAAACATGACGCCTGTGTATTTTGATAGCACCTAGGAACCCCAGGCAGAGACCAGGGCCCTATTACGCTAGGTGCTGCACGAACACCGAACAGTAAACAGTCCCTGACCCAAAGAGCGTATCATCTAAATAGACAAGAGAGAGAGAGCCTGGAGGGAGGGGTAGAACGTACAAGTTAGCGGGAACAATGTGATGGTGGCAAACATCATGTTAATTCCACAGGGGTTTTTTAGGGAGGTGGATTTACTTAGGAGGTGATCAGTTAAATAGAAAGAAGGGAAGGGAGGGGGACGAGGCAAGGGAGAAAAGCGTTGGAGGGTCAGGTGGCTTTGGACAAATCATGTACTTCTCCGCTTCCCTGGCCCCTCCATCTGCCAAATGGAGATAATGCTTATTCACTAACCTGTTGTGAAGATTAGAAAGTGAAAAGCTTCATTCAATAGTCTTTGTTCCCAGCCACCGCTCTCTCACTAGCCTCGTGGGCCCACTGGTCTGACTTTGACGTCTCAAAATCATCGTCAAGTTGAAATTCTTTCCATATCTCCAACCATGACTCGGGGCTTCCAAACAGCCGTGGGTGCCAGTTCCCCATAATATTGCTTATGCTTCTGTCCCAACGAATATCAAGACATCTGAACCTCTATGGCTCCCTGGTCTCGCAGTCCCTTAATCCAGCTCATGTTTGCCAGGCAAAAGGGCAACTCTCTTCAGGGGACACAAGTCAGAGGTCGGGGCAAGTTTTCATATCATCAGGGAGACCCAGGATAATGAGAGTTTGAACCTGGGACAATCAGTACCAAAGCCCCTCTACCACTTGAGTAAAGGAGTCATTTCATTAGCTACCGGAAGTAGTAGGCTGTTATCCACTCTGGACCAGCCACTAGAGGGGGCAGTGACACACACTTTGCAGATGTGTTCCAACATTAGTGTTTAGGGAAAATGTATCTGGGCACCCGCGGCTAATCTGAATTTGGAACAAGCTGACGCCCCTTTTTTGCTTCTCTAGCAAGGTTTTCACAAACATATAATTTTGTCCGATGTCTTTGCCTCCTCTTGTGCCACAATGGTTTTAATGCAGCTCATCCCTTTTACCCCCCCTCGGATTGATTACGTGGTGGACGAGCTTTTCACCAGAGGCCTCTTTTCTGATGGAGCTGCAAATCTGTTGGACAAATTGTAAGTAAATCCCGTCGTCTTTGAACAGGGCTGGCGGCCGATTGTTGTGGCTCAATGGGTCATGCAGGCAAGGGGGCGTGAGGAGGAACCAGCAGACAGGTTCTTTCTGCAAGGAGGCCAGGTTTGGTTAGCCTGGAATTAACATGGAGGATGGGTTGTCTCTGCGTGTCCTGTTGTCCTGCTGAGACTCTTCTGAGGAACGTCATTAAGAAACTAAGATTGTGGCTTCCTGGCCCATACTAGTTTGGGATAATTTACAGGATGCTAAACAGAGAGTAAGCTCTGTCAGTCCCATTATTCTCACTTCTAGTGGGTGCTGAGTTTCAATTGTCTAGGCCTAATCAACCTGCCCGTTATACTTGTATAGCATCGTCTGCCACATCACGCTAACCTGAATTATATACGTCCACACTCTCAACGGGTCCGGTGCTGTAGCATCAAAGCGCCATTGAGACCATTAGGAATCGCATCATTTCTGTGGGGTAGGACTGTATTCTCCACTTCTTCATCATCTGCACCGCTGTGGTTGTTCTTGGTCTTCTGTCTCCGTGACTGCTGGCCATTCTGCTCTTGTGGTTCGATGGAGAAGGCTTCTCAAAGAGAAGAGTCTGAAAGGGATTGAAGCTCATTCTAATCCCTGGTGGTAGGGAATTGCATGGCGGAGGGTCCTTCACTGACTATATCTAGCCCCAGTGAGTTTCATGGTGGGCTCCATCCGCTGCAGCATCCTGCCTGATCACAGCTGTCAAGATAGGTTTCGGAGAGTGATGTGGTCTCTGAGATATCTGGGCCCCACCCCACTTTACACATCGGCATCCGAATTCCAAAGCAAAATATGCTGCCGGATGTATACAGTCCTCTGCATCTCAGAGCATCTCCCCAAACCAGCACAATACACGTACAAACGGGGAAAGGCCAGGAAAGAAGGGCAATGGTCTTGTGGCTGAGGCGCTGGACTGGGACTCATGATTCCTGGTTCTGGCACAGACTCCTCGCGTGACCCTACGCATGTCATTTAATCTCCGAGTGCTTCAGTTGCTCCAGCTGCAACATGGGGAGGATAACAACAGGATTGCATGAGGTTAGGTTGACTCATGGTGGAAGTGCTTAGAACTAGGGTGAGGGGACATGTAGGTAGAAGGCCAGCAGAGTGAAGGCAAGTCCCAAGGTGTGTAAAAACAAAACAAAAAATCCCGCAAAAATGGAAAATACTCCATAGTCTACCAAAAAATGCAAATAAATATAGGAAATGAAGCATTCATGTCATGTTGCAAAGAGTTATTCTGGAGCATCTACCCTTACACACTGAGCAATGACTTCTGTTATGCTCAGGGGATCAGAACTTAATACCTTGGGTTGGTGCCTGCGTGAGTTGTCATTTTACTATTTAAAGATGCTAAAATGTCGGTTGGGAAGCGGCACTCTACAACTGGATTGGCCTGAATGCCTCCTTTCTCCCTCACCTCCCAGCAAAGGGGACATTGTGGATCCGACCCTGAAATCGCAGATCAACTGTTACCGTCTTCCCATTCTGGTGAAGAAGATTCTGGCCCTCATCTTAAAGCCTGTGGTAAGTCACCTCAATGTGTATCCTCTTCGCACGCTTATTGCGGTGGGAGATGCTCAAACGTCTACAGGCTGGGAGGGTTCCCACAGATGGAGAAGGAAGACCCTCTACCTTGCCACTTCTTTTCTGCTTAGTGTTCGTTTTGGGCCTAGATCCTCCAAGGTGGTACCTGGGAGTTAGGCCACTAAATACTTTTGATGATCTGGGTGTTAGTGCCCAGTAGGCATAAAGGGTGAAATTCAATGACATGCAGAGGTCTACATACTACTAGAGACCTCAAAGACAGGTTGAGGTGGGTCTGAAGTTGCATAAGAGCCTTTTGCTGGCCTTCTGCACCACTTGTGAATGAGCCCATAGTATGTTCCCCTTCCATGGCTCTATGGCCAATATACCTTGTACAGAAAGAGCTCTTTGAAACCAGTTGTGTTGCCCTTAGCCATATGCCGGCAGGGAAGGGATAATATTTTTGATGGAAGCTGTCTCTGTACAGCCCCATTCAGGTAATCTCCCAGAAAGAATTGAGCAGGGATGCATGGCTCCCATTGGCTGTGTACCGAATTCTTGATTGTTTCCCCCCCTCCCCCTCATTGGAAAATGAGATTGCGAACAAGTATCCAAAGAGCATCTATACAGCAAGCATTTGTGGTGAAGTTCCGGACCCTATTTGCATTGTTCTGCTGTTGCGATATAAATCAGTCTGAAGCAATTCTGGAGTCTTGGTATAAAACCAAAGCTATTTACTCCAATTTGATTTGAATGAGAACTTGTATTTAGGACCATTTCCCTTACGACAATAATTGTGTCAAGAAGATGGTTCTCCTCCTTCTGTCCTAAACCATCGCCTAGTGGGTCCAACAGGTGAATCACAATAAAACTATGTGCTTCTTGTTTCATACAGTGGCCTTATCACAGAGCAGAACAGGTCATTCAGGACAGTAATAATCACAAACCTTACGGAACTGGTGGTAGGTTACCATTTCTTCCTGCTGATGATCAGATTTAGAGCTTAGCTATAAACAGTTAAATCCCAAAGGTGGGAGCAATCCTCAGCATTTTGCTATGAACTTTTTCTCTAGCAACTCATGGTGGACAGTAAAGATCCAGTTCTGGATCCCAGTCTCGGATATCCTAAGGCCTTGGGGGTGTTTGGATCTGGGTTTTTAGTTTGGATCACTCTCTAATAAATATGCATAGCGTTTCATCATTTTAATGATTGCTCGTTACAGTATTTCCTTGTATTGTTTTAAGGGCACCGTCCTGTGTGTCTGCTTATTCAGAGCTACTTCACTTACACTCAGGTCTTGTCTGAATCAACAGTTAGTCCATGACAAACGGGGGTGTGAATCTACCATACAATGAACTGTCCATGTGGATCCTTCTGATGCACACTAACAGTTCCTTAGTGTGCTCTGATCTAATACCCATTCACAGCGGGACTAGATGAAAGCACACTAAGGCACTGTTAGTGTGCGTCAGCAGGATCCATGCAGACAGTTAGTGCGTGGCAGTCTAGTGCCGGGTAGATTCACACCCTATCTTGCTGCAGACTCACTGTTCATGTAGACAAGCCCTTAGTAACTACAATGATGGGTGCAGATTAAAAAACGTCATTGAATCTGGAAGTTACAAAGCCTGGGGAAATGGGTACATGTGACAGGCAAAGCAATGCAAAAGCATGTTCCTGTTTTCTGGCGTTGACGTGTATTTTAGGGTGTCTCATGAACACTTCTGCTTATACTGTTGTTCTGCAAAGGGCAGCTGTTGGGTTTTATCTTGGAGAAACTGTTCATGAAATACGGTACAGTAAAAAAGGGTACTCTCTGAGAAGCGCATATGTTCACTATGGCATTGCTGATTGTTCACAAGCCGATGCACTATTTATATTGCTTTAATGGAAGACTATAGAGCAGACAGACTTCATTACACAGGCCTGCTTTGGTTGGGCCTCGGCAGCATTTGGTTTTCATGGAAGGCTGAAGCAGACTAGCTGATTTCTTCTGAATGATGCCGCTTTTGACTGCCCTGCCCTGTGACCCACTCATTCCAAATGTTGTTTCTCTCCAAGTATCCACGAATCGCCAGAGATCTGAACGCGCTGTGCGGAGTGGGGTAAGTGGCTCTGTAAAAAGCTCCTGTGCACCATCAAATGAAGGTATGTAGAAAGGGTGCCTTTGTCATGGTATCAGAAGTGGAAAGGAAGCCGGTATCTCCCGAGGAGACTAGATGTATTTTAACACCTTCCTTATAAGGATCAAGGCTGTACAGCTCATTTTTATTTATACTGGAGGCCTGATATGACCTCAGGGAATGTAGAGCTCCCTGTTCTTGCTTGGGTTTTGGTCTGTGCTCTGTGCTCCGCTTCTTCTGCGCCAGACTAGACCGCTGTCTCCTAGCGGGGCAAAATACACATCTGTGGCTACATACCTGGCCCGGGGAATCCCTGCTTTAGCTCACAAAGGTACTTGGATAGCAGTACATGAGGTATGAATTGTAAATCGCAGTAGGATGCTGGTCTATACCCAGACTGCGCTTCCGCTTCCAGCTCGTAGCTGAGCTTGAGAAACATACTGAAGCGTTTGTGTGTTGTGTTGCATGTGAAAGTCCGTTGGGAACATACTTTGCAAGCCAGGGGCTGGACCCAAAGCTCATTGAAGCCAATGGAAAGGGTCCCATTAACTTCAGATCATAGAGTTGGAAGGGACCTCAGGAGGTATCTAGTCCAACCCCCTGCTCAAAGCAGGACCAATCCCCAGATAGATTTTTGCCCCAGATCCCTAAATGGCCCCCTCAAGGATTGAACTCACAACCCTGGGTTTTGTAGGCCAATGCTCAAACCACTGAGCTATCCCTCCTCCCCAGGATTCCAGAATGCTTCCCCAGGTGTAAAGCCTGATGGAGCTCCCTTGAACTGTGTTGAGGTCTTTTCCGTTTGCCCTAATGGAAATTAGATCATGTCATTAAGCCTTTGCACTTTTATTCCGTATGTGTTGAATGGAACTGCCCCAGCTTGTATATCACATAGAAATAGAAAAAAAAAAAAAGAGGAGTCCTTGTGGCACCTTAGAGACTAACAAATTTATTTGGGCATAAGCTTTCGTGGGCTAGAACCCACTTCATCGGATGTATCAAGTGAAAAATAGCAGGTAACGTTTCTTTTCCCTGAATCCCATTCTGAGGGCAACACGCTAATCTAATAATCTCTAGCTGTTCTCATCCTCGGATCTCAAAGTGCTTTACAAAGGAGGTCAGTGTCATTATCCCCCATTTTACAGTTGGGGAAACTGAGGCAGGGAAGTGCCAAGACCCAGGAATAGAACCTAGATCTTCTGAGCCTCAAGGGCCATGAAATCATCCAGTAAATGATGGAAATCCTTACATTTGTGTGTATATGACTAATGAGGACTTCTTCTTTTTCAGTTTTCTTTCTATTATTCCTCTGAAAAACAGTAATTACAAAATTAGCCATGATTCCCAGAAAAAAGATAAATAGGTGGGATTTTATACATATAAAATGATGGGGTCTAAATTAGCTGTTACCACTCAAGAAAGAGATCTTGGAGTCACTATGGACAGTTCTCTGAAAACATCCACTCAATGTGCAGCAGCAGTCAAAAAAGTGATCAGAATGCTGGGAATCATTAGGAAAGGGATAGATAATAAGACAGAAAATATCATATTGCCTCTATATAAATCCATGGTACGCCCACATCTTGAATACTGCGTGCAGATGTGGTCGCCCCCATCTCAGAAAAGATGTATTGGAATTGGAAAAGGTATAGAAAAGGGCAACAAAAATGACGGGGGGTATGGAACGGCTTCTGTATGAGGAGAGATTAATAAGACTGGGACTTTTCAGCTTGGAAAAGAGACGACTAAGGGGGGATATGATTGAGGTCTATAAAATCATGACTGGTGTGGAGAAAGTAAACAAGGAAGTGTTATTTACTCCTCATAACACAAGAACTAGGGATCACCTAATGAAATTAATAGGCAGCAGGTTTAAAACAAAGAAAAGGAAGTATTTCTTCACACAGTGCACAGTCATCCTATGGAACTCCTTGCCAGTAGGTGTTGTGAAGCCAAAAGTCTAACTGGGCTCAAAAAAGTATTAGACAAGTTCATGGAGGATAGGTCCATCAATGGCTATTAGCCAGGATGGGCAGGGACGCAGCCCCATGCTCTGACTGTCCATAGCCTCTAATTGCCAAAAAACTGGGAGTGGACAACAGGGGATAGATAACTCAATAATCGCCCTGTTCTGTTCATTCCCTCTGAAGCACCTGGCATTGGCCACTGTCAGAGGCAGGATACTGGGCTAGATGGACCATTGGTCTGACCCAGTATGGCCGTTCTTATGATTTCACTACATGTACGTATCTGTGGGAGTATTGACTCACCACAGTCACTCCCCCTTGTGGCTGGGCATGGTAAGGCAGACTTCCTCCTCTGACGCCCCCTGGGGATGGTCACCGCAGTCCCATGGTGGTCTGCCTCTTCTCGTCACTCGGCCCTCCAGCCAGGTAGTCTTGTTTCCACCCCTTCCCGGCTCCCTAGGGTCTGTTAACAGATCCAACGGAAATATAAAGACAACTGAGTCTTCAGAACCGATTGGGCTTATCTGGCTGCAACCCAGTGACTTCACGTCTGTGTCTGACTCCTGTGTCTCATTCCACCACACAGTGTACAGCTGGTGCAGTTCTCCGTCTTCCTTTGGGCTTCAGGTTCACCTCAGGAGCAGCCACTTCCCTGAAAGAGGGAGCTCACTACATCCTGTCCCCTGGGTCTCCTCCCAACAGAATGCAGAAAACTCCAAACAAACCCAGCTAAAGGAACCTCCGCCCATCCAGGCTTGAGCTGTTAGTCCTGGTGGGTTCTCCCCAGCTGTTGGTCCTGTTGTGGAACACTGACCCCTAGGGCTACTTCCCCGGACCCTTGCCCAGCTCCTCTTCTATAACTTCCCTGTGGTTCCTGTCCCAGAGTGAGGGGCCACTAACCTTCTCCCTCCTGGGATTCTCTGTCCCGTCCTGGGTCTCCTCCTAGCTTTCACTTCCTTCTTTTATAGAGAAGACCCAGCTCCTCCCCAGATGGGTCTGATAACAAACCAAGCCTGACACACACCTCCAGGTGCAATAAAGTGGGCTAATTGTGCGCCGACTCCAGTTAACCTTTTTGCCCATCTGTGTGGGATTTACACCCCAGCACAATATCACAATGAGGCTAGGTGGGAATGGAGTTACGTGAATTTATTGTGAATTTTGTCCATATGGCTGAGTGAAAAGAAATGTGATGACACCCTTTTAAAATAAATACTGAAAGGCTCTTTAAATGTATTCCTAGACATATTTAGCTCATATGTTGTATGATTGCTTGATCTATATCATTGTCATATCTGTGGTCATTTGTGTTCTGTACTAATGACACTCATCATTTTAATGGCACTTTTATCTGGATTTTATTTATATGATGTACTGACAACGACTAATTAATCCTGTCAATTTTCCAGATCAGCAAAAAACCTTTGGAAGCATCATGCTGCAGTGGCGGTAATATTATTTTCTCACTAAGACCAATCATCAAGATTTCATATTGATATTTAAATGGTCATTTCAGCTACACAGTCAGTGCAATACTGAAACTGATCATGTGAACATAAATCAGACATACCTCGCTTTGAGAAACACGCATTCTAGAATAGGTGATGAGTGTACAGACAGAGCTTATAGGCACAGAGGCTTCTATGATCCTTCAGCCTGCTTTCTCCAAGCAGAAATAGCGGAAGAAGAACTTGTAATGAACAATTTCATGTATTTCCTCTTGAAGCAAATCCATAGCTTCAAACACTGGATACCATTATTGCTAGTTAAACCACATGTAGCGGTATTGAGGCTAGAACCCAGAACCTAAGGATTCAAATACACAGATGGTCAGTACTTGAGTTCAGATAGAATCTGCATGAGAGTTTGTGGCCTCTGTTGTAGAGCTGGTTGGGAATTTTTGGACTAACTGTTTCCCCATTGGAAATGCCAATTAGTTGAAACTTCTCACAGCAACGTTACTGGTTTCAATGGAACATTCATCAGTTCCAGGATGGCTAGCCAATAGCCCAGTGGTTAGGTAATTCACCTAGGATGTAAGGTCTCTAGGGTCAAACCTCTGTTGTGCCTAATTTGGAGCAGGGACGTGATCCTGGCTTTCTCTCATATTAGGCAAGTGCCCTAACCACTGGCTATTCTGCAGTGTGTGTTGGTGTCTCACTCTTGATTTTTTTGTGAAAAAATTCTAAAGATCTCGCTTTTATTCCAGTGTGCAACAAAAACAAATGTCAGAACTTCACATTTTTGTGCAAAACAGAATTCTTGGAGGCTTCAGCCACTAGTTGAAGATATGTTCATGCTTAAGCAAGTCTGATAGTCCATCCAGCAGTAGGCACATGTAAACCGGGACATTAGTAGAGGTGGCGGAAATTTTTCAAAACCACCTTTTTTCGAACCGCAAAATATTTTGTGAAAAATTGTCAACATCACAGACATGTTTTTTGTTGAGAAAAACAACATTTTGAATGACTTGGATAGTCAAACATTGGAGTTTACCAGACCCCCACTTTTCAGGAAACGACAAATTTCAACGTTTTGAAATTATTATTCAAATAGTTATCGACATGCTTTGTTGACCAAAATCTTGGTTTTCGGTGAACAAAAGATTTTTGATAAAAATAAATAAAAAAAGGGCCCACTTTGAACCCAGTGAATTGGAAATTACTTTGCAGTTCTGAAATTTTGGTCAAATTTTCATCTTTTGATCAGCTCCGTATGTTATGCTGTAGTCTTCCAGGAAGCACAAAGATGTGTGAAACAAACCCCCCAAGTTTTCAAAGAAAAGACAGATTGGCTACAACTGTAGCTTAGTTACAACTGTAACTCTCTCTCTCTGTCTTTCTTCCTAGGCTTACCGTACAGAATTCATTGCTAAATGGAGGGAGCTGGAGCTGGATGTTATGTTGTGTCCTGCTTTGGGTCCAGCGTTTAACAAGGGCTATCCTGGGAAGCTATTTGGTAATCCCCGGCTATGTCTAACTCTAGCAATACAGGCTGGTATGGTTGAGGTACTACCAGAAATGGAAGCAAGCTTTTCAAGGTTGAAAAACCTACTCAAAGAGTAGTTATCAATCATAGATATGTAGGGCTGGAAGGGACCTTGAGAAGTCATCAAGTCCCACCCCCTGTGCTGTGCTAGGATCAAGGAAACCTAGACCATCACGACAGGTGTTTGTCCAATTTGTTTTCAATGATGGGGACTCCACAACCTCCCTTGGAAGCCTGTTCCAGAGCTTAACTACCCCGAGAGTTAGCAAGTTTTCCCAAAGATCTAACCTAAATTTCCCTTGCTGCTGATTAAGTCCATTATTTCTTGTCCTACCTTTAGTGAACATGGAGAACAATTAATCACTGTCCTCTTTATAACAGCCCTTAACATATTTGAAGACTGTTACCAGTCACCCTTCAGTCTTCTTTTCTCAAGACTAAACATGCCCAGTTTTTTCAACCTCATGGGTCAGGTTTTCTAACCCTTTAATCATTTTTGTTGCTCTCCTCTGGACTCTTTCCACTTTATTCACATCCTTCCTAAATTGTGGTGCCCAGTACTGGACATATTACTCCAGCTGGGGCCTCACCAGTGCCGAGTAGAATGGGACGGTTAACTCATGTGTCTTACATACAACACTCTCGTTAATACACCCCAGAATCACATGAGCCTCTTTGCAGTTGCCTCACATTGATGACTCATATTCAGTTTGTGAGCCACTGTAACCCCCAGGCCCTTTTCAGCACTGCTACCACACATAGTTATTCCCCATTTTGTAGTTGTGCATTTAACTTTTCCTGCCTAAGTGACGTTCTTTGCACTTCTCTTTATTGAATGGTTCACTGGCAAACTGGGCGGACGGATCTAGTGTGATCCCGGAGGGGTCTGTCCTAGGGCTGGTGCTACTCAATACTTTCACAAATGACTTGGATAATAGAGTGGAGAGTAGGCTTATAAAAATTTGCAAAATGACACCAAGCTCAGAGGAGTTGCAGGCACTTTGGAGGTAAAATTGAGTTGGGTAAGAATGCCCTGACAGAAGGGACAGGCGAAGGTTTGTGGCTAGTGGATTATTATTGTGCAACAGTTTATAGAGCATTTGTTCAAAGCACAACGCAAGAGGCTTCCTCAGCATTAGCAGATGAGTTAAAAAAGAAGACAGAAACCAACGAGCAATATCTGAAGTGAGCCTTGACATATTAATTGCACCATTGTGATCTGACTGTAAATCTAGCTACCGAGCAAGTGTTGTAGCTGCAAGGATGATATTGTTCTTCCAAATAGCCCAATCTCATTGTTGCAAAGAGGGCTCCAAAGTTTCTGCGGCTAAATACACCGTGCAGATGTGGCAATCTCCAGCATGGGTCATCTTCAGAAATTGAACCTGACAGCTTCGGCAAAGATCTCTACCGCTTGAGCTAAAGGAATAACTCCTTTAGCTAGAAACAATAGTAGGCTGTTATCCTCTATGTGGACCAGCCACCTGAGGCAGACGCAGCATACGCTGTGTGTACATGTTACGTAGACCGCTTGGCTTAGCAGAGAAGCTTAGTCTATTTAGACATGATTATTTTTAAATGTTTGCCTTTTAGCTTTGGCTAAGGAGGCATATGGCTCTGGTGGGGATAACCTTGGAATAAAGGAGGGATGTCTCCTCGGAGCTAGAAAGATGATGACTAATTAATGGGCAATTGGATAAGAGAAACAAACATGACTATGGGGTTGGAGGGTTTGAATTAGGAGGGGTAATTGAGAGCCTACTCCAACTACCATTGAAGTCAATGGAAAGAGTCCTGTTGATTTCAATGGACTTGCATCAGTTCCTAAAAGAACAAATGGGCCAGATCCTCAGCTGGTGCAAACTGATGTAGCTTCATCGATTTCAACGGTACTACGGTGATTTCCACAAGCTGAGAATCCGGTCCAATGTGTTTAGCTTGGCTAAATGTCCAGGAATGAGTCTGCCATTGTGCCGACAAGTGCAATACATGCAGCATATGCTGTTGTTTTGGGGGAAAGGGGAAGGGTAATGGGATGAAACTGAGCAAAATAAAACTTAGGCTGAATACCAAGAAATATCTGGCTGTGGAATAATCTCTCCAGGGAAATGATGGAGGTCCCAGCACTTGAGCTAGGCTAGACTGGGCAAAGCTCTGGATGCTAATCTCCAGTATTGAACAATCCCTGGCTGGTAAGTGGATGTGATCTGGGAAGTTTTACCCATCTCCAGTATTCATGGATAACTGTCTGAAGTTAATGGAGCGACACCTCCATTTAATACAAGCTGAGCTTTGTTCAGCTCCGTACATCCTGGCTCGTGAGAATGAAGAAGAGGTTATTGATTGCTGAGCCTTGAGCTTCTGTGGCATTATTCACACCGTCTGAGTAACTTGCACTGATGCATTGGATGAGGGCAGAATTCATTCAGTTATCAGGAGGGTCGGTGTGGACGCTAAAGCTGAATTGGCAGGAGGCCTCAACCCAAGGCTGGGAGACTTCTGACTGCCACCGTCTTATAGAAATGTCCTGGAAAAGGTCATTGTCCAACGTCTCATGGCCGCTGATCATTCATCACGAGTGAAGACTGAACCGTCCAGCAAATCCTCTGAGCGTTCTATTCCTTGGAGTAAGGACTTTGCCCAGAGCTGGGGTTCCAGATGCCAAGCGTGGCTCGACAGACTTCACAAAACTAAGTGATTGGGTAACAAAATGGCAAATGAAATTGAATGTGGATAAATGTAAAGTAATGCACATTGGGAAAAATAACCCCAACTATACATACAATATGATGGGGGCTAATTTAGCTACAACTAATGAGGAAAGAGAACTTGGAGTCATCATGGATAGTTCTCTGAAGACGTCCACGCAGTGTGCAGAGGCGGTCAAAAAAGCAAACAGGATGTTAGGAATCATTAAAAAGGGGATAGAGAATAAGACGGAGAGTATCGTATTGCCCTTATATAAATCCATGGTATGCCCACATCTTGAATACTGCGTACAGATGTGGTCTCCTCATCTCTAAAAAGATATACTGGCATTAGAAAAGGTTCAGAGAAGGGCACCTAAATTATTAGGGGTTTGGAACGGGTACCATATGAGGAGAGATTAAAGAGGCTAGGACTTTTCAGCTTGGAAAAGAGGAGACTAAGGGGGGATATGATAGAGGTCTATAAAATCATGAGTGGTGTGGAGAAAGTGAATAAGGAAAAGTTATTTATTTGTTCCCATAATATAAGAACTAGGGGCCACCAAATGAAATTAATGGGCAGCAGGTTTAAAACAAATAAAGGGAAGTTCTTCTTCACGCAGCGCATAGTCAACTTGTGGAACTCCTTGCCTGAGGAGGTTGTGAAGGCCAGGACTATAACAGGGTTTAAAAGAGAACTAGATAAATTCATGGAGGTTAAGTCCATTATTGGCTATTAGCCAGGATGGGTAAGGAATGGTGTCCCTAGCCTCTGTTTGTCAGAGGATGGAGATGGATGGCAGGAGAGAGATCACTTGATCGTTACCTGTTAGGTTCACTCCCTCTGGGGCACCTGGCATTGGCCACTGTCAGAAGGCAGGATACTGGGCTGGATGAACCTTTGGTCTGACCCAGTATGGCCGTTCTTATGTTCTTAATTGGAGACCTGATGATCAGAGCTCTTTCTGTTGTCTTTTCCCAGCTGCTACCTCCTACACCAATTTATACAACGTCTTGAACTTCCCCGCTGGGGTTGTGCCGGTCACCGCCGTCACGGAGGCTGACGAAGAAGAGCTGAAGAATTACAAAGGGCACTACGGCGACCCCTGGGATAAGAGGCTGAGAGAGGTTAGCTGACGTTACAGAGGGCGATTTCCAGATCAATACTAAGGGAAGCCTGTCCTGCCAATCTGATTTCCCTCGGCGTGGTCGGGTGGGGAGAATTTCTCATACTCCTTAGCGACGAGGCTGCATTACAGGACAGGGTGAGGCAGAGGGCTGGGGAAGGGATGGGAGGCAGATAAGGTAACTTCGTTAACACTGAGCACATCGTAAAGCAGAACTCCATTGATTTCAGTGTCGCTCCCCTGATTTCCACCAGCTGAGGATCTGGCACCCCATATCTCTATGCCTGTCTGCTAGCAGTGCCATTGACTTCAGGATGATTTAGTTGGGGATTGGTCCTGCTTTGAGCAGGGGGTTGGACTAGATCAGTGGTTGTGCAAGGAAAGCCGCTGCTTGTGCAAGGAAAGCCCCTGGCGGGATGGGCCGGTTTGTTTACCTGCCACATCTGCAGGTTCGGCCGAATGCAGCTCCCAGTGCCCGTGGTTCGCTGCTCCAGGCCAATGGGGACTGCGGGAAGCAGCGGCCAGTACATCCCTCGGCCTGCACCGCTTCCCGCAGCCCGCATTGGCCTGGAGCGGCGAACCGCGGCCACTGGGAGCTGCGATCGGCCGAACCTGCGGACACGGCAGGGAAACAAACCAGCCCGGCCCGCCAGGGGCTTTCCCTGCACAAGCGGCGGCCCTAGTTTGAGAACCACTGGACTAGATGACCTCCTGAGGTCCCTTCCAACCCTGATATTCTATGATTCTATGACTGCTCTAGATAGGCAACTCGTGGGAGGGACACAAAGGGGGGCACTAACTAAAGGGGGGGCACGTGACCGCCTCACGTGATGCCCCCGCGCTCTCCCCATCCCATGTGGGGTTCTGCCCTCCTGCTGAGCCAGCTCCCCTTGGCATGTTCGGCTGCTCTTCCTCACAGCCAGGCCCCAGAGCCACTCCCGGATGCTGCCCGGTGCACCAGGCAGCATGGCTGGAAGAGCAGAGGCTCTGACCCCACTTCTTCCCTTCTGGCTCTGGCCCTGCCCCTTCCTCTCCCCACCCGGGCCGGTGGGGGCACTTGACCCTGGGGAGGGTCACTTGACCCTTTGTGCCCCTCCCACCAGTTGGTATGTGCTGCTGACTGTGCCGTCAGCGCCCGCGTGCCCTGGGTGACATTAGGACGCTTGTCTCTCCTCTGCAGGCTGTGGAAGGAGCCGTGGGGCTGCCTGTCGCCGTTCAGTGCGTGGCTCCGCCGTGGCAGGAGGAGCTGTGTCTGCGGTTCATGAAGGAGGTGGAGACGCTCGCCCGAGGGAGGAAGAGGAAAGTGGGACCCACTGATGATGATGACACTGACACTAATGATTTGAACTTATAAACCCAGTCACCTTCCTACTAAGAGATGAAATAATGTGAGGACACCCCTGTGAATCGGACTGTTTCCCTTAGTGGTTAATAAACCTTTTCAAAAGCCCCTTCTCCTCGTTAACAATTCAGCCAAAGCCTGACTCTGTGCAATCAGTGCTTCATTTGCCTGTGTTCAATTTTTAACCAAAGGGTGGGAGAAGAGCAAAAAAGGATCAAACTCTCGCTGAAGGATCAATGAGCAGCAGGAAAACAAATTAAAAAAAAAATGTTCTAGGGAACACATCCATTCCCCAGTTTGCTCATTACTACACCTGGGAGCCTGTGATTTTATATCACTGTCAGCGTTTGCGATCAATATCTGCCAATGATTTGTTGCGTCTGGGACCCTCCCTCGCTGTAAACTTGTTGGTGAGAAGCAGGAAGGGGGGTGAGAGCAGCGGAGGCAGCTGAAAGGGGTTGATTAGTTGGTATTCTTGGAGAATTGTTTGAAGTAGTCACACAGCTCTAATAACCAACCATGGAAAAGAGACGGCTAAGGGGAGATATGACTGAGGTCTATAAAATCATGACTGGTGTAGCGAAAGTAGATAAGGAAGTGTTGTTTACTCCTTCTCATAACACAAGAACTAGGGGCCACCAAATGAAATTAATAGGCAGCAGGTTTAAAACAAATAAAAGGAAGTATTTCTTCACACAACGCACAGTTAACCTGTGGAACTCCTTGCCAAAGGATGTTGTGAAGGACAAGACTATAACAGGGTTCAAAAAAGAACTAGATAAATTCATGGAGGATAGGTCCATCAATGGCTATTAGCCAGGATGGGCAGGGATGGTGTCCCTAACCTCTGTTTGCCGGAAGCTGGGAATGAGCGACAGGGGATGGATCACTTGATGATTATCTGTTCTGTTCATTCCCTCTGGGGCACCTGGCACTAGCCACTGTCGGAAGACAGGATACTGGGCTAGATGGACCCTTGGTCTGACCCAGTAGGGCCGTTCTTATGTTATGTTCATTTCTTCTCCAAGGTCTGAAGACACTTCACCCACATAGAGCAAGGGGTAGAGCAGGAGGAGGGTGTGAAAACGACAAAATACATTTTTTAAAAAATCAGTCAACGCTTGCAGGGGGTCTCCCAGAACATCCTGTCTCATCAGTATCTGCCTTTAGATTATAAGTAATTTGGGGCAGGGACTGTCTATTTGTTCCATGTACACAGCCAAGAATGTAGCTGGTGTTTAATAATAAATCTGGCACCGGCCCAAGGGGCAAGAGCAGAGAATAAAGAACCGCCTGGTAAATGTTCTTGCTCCCAAACAAAATGCAACGTTCTTCATTTGGGAGGGCAGGCTCAGCAAAGGGTCTTGCATCCTTCAGTTTGTTAGTGGCAAACCCAGGAAGCTATGTGCTGCAGAAGGGTTTGACGGGTGGACTTTGAGATACTGAAGTTCACTGCTCAGAGGACACTTTGATAAATCTGCATTGGAACTCTTCAGAATCATTGCAGTGGAGAACTTGGGGCTATGGGGGGATCTTGGGGCTATGGGGGACAACAATTTCAGTGGAATCCCTGGGAAAGCAGGTTGGCCTCACAACCTCATTGCTCAGCTGGAGGAGTCGTACAGACAAGCGATCGACCACTCTGAGATCGGGACATGGAAAGCAGATTAAAACCAAGAGCAACTCGCCCCTGTGCTGGGGCTCCCAGTCCTGGTTGACCAGACTGATCCACAGATTAGCCAATAGCAGCAAAGCTCTTGGTGCCCAGTAACTAGTTGAGTGCAACAGACAGACTTGGCTGTGATACCACTTGGGGTCTGGTGTTCAGCGCTTCATCTACAATAGAATGTGAGCACTGGAGCTGGTTGGATGTTCTACAGCCACACTTAAAAAAAAAAAAAAAAAAGGAATTTTTTTGTCAAAAATGTTCTGTTCTGTTTGATTCAACCACAGAAAATGGGAAAACAAAAAAATGTTTTGGTTTAAAATGTTTGTTTGGCTTTCAAAAACTGATTTTTTTTTAAGGAAGACTCCATTTTTTTTAAAACTAAAAATGATCTTAGAAAACCAACCTTTTTTCGGTCTCCGGTTTGCGTTGAAAAAAATTGGAAAAACTTTTGCAGGAAAATTTGAAAAAAAAACCCACAACAACATTTCCTTCAATTCCCATCAAAGATATTGGCGATCTTTGGAGCCGCTCTCATTGGTACCATCTTATTCCAGCTTCCGCTAGAATTCACCAGTCACGGGGAGCAAAGCAGGCCCAGCTGTTCTGCTGGCCAGACTGGCTGTTGAAGTCAATGGGAATCTTTCTGCTGATTTCAGTAGGCCCAGTAAAACCAAAAGCAGCAGCTTAGAGCCAGGGTATGGCTGTAAGGAAAAGTGGTGAGGTTTTGCCTTGTGGGTGGATCCCCCAACTCATTTACCAGGGAGGGTTCCATGCTCTGAGCATTTGCCTACAATCTCTCCCTGGTACTTCTATAATCCAGGGATGGGGTATTCATCCCACACTAGCCCTGAGTGGGCTAATGTGGGCCAGAAAGGGCCCATTAATCTTATATGTTGCACCTGGAGGGCAGCGAGTGGTTGATAAAGATTAATTGCAGATGAAGCCAAGATGGGGCAGGAGGGAGGCTAGGATTATAAAGCCAGGAAGTGAGACCTGGAGAAGGGCCCTGCAGTTACTCTCTGGAGGAAAGGGAGTTGGTCAGGGATAAGGAGGATGGCTGGGGGCGGAGTAAGTCCTGGGCCTCCTGTCCTGGCCTAGGGAGATTGGCAAGAGGCATGAAGTATGCATGGGGAGTAGACCGTGGTAAACCCAGACATAGACCAGGAGCTCGGAACAGCCCAGGGAATGGGACTGAGCAGGCCTGGGTTGTTAGTGATAGGGTCCCTGGGCTGGAACCAGGAGTGGCGGGTGGGCCCGGGTTCCCCTACCACCCACTGGGAAGTGGCACAGGATCCAGAAGTGGGACGGAGACTGTCCAAGGTGGCATCCAGACAGCTTGTCCAGTGGCACATTGATACCTTAGACGCTGGAAGGAGGGCCCCGAGTCACAATGAGGGAGCGCTTTGAGTCATGAAGAGAGAGAGACCACGGCAGGGCAAGATCTAGCCAGGAGGAAGTGCAACTGTGGTGAGTGGAGCCCTTTACAGGCACCATCACCATAATATCTGAGCACCTCCCAATCATTAATGTAGTCATCCTCACGACACCCGTGTGAGACCAGGCAGTGCTATTATCCCCATTGTACAGAGGGGAAACTGAGGCAAACAGAGGCTACGTGACTTGCCCACAGTCACATAGGGAGTCTGTGCCAAGGCGGGGCACTGAATTTGGGCCTCCCACATGCTTAGGGTAGTGTGCTAATCACTGCCCCATCCTTCCTCTCAACCCTGGGAACAGGGGGTGGATGACTTGACCCTTCCACAACAGCTGTGCCCTGTGAAGCAGTGACCCCAAGTTCCCTGACCCAAATCTGTCCCCCCCCCCCTCCCCTCCCAGACCATGATACGCACACAGTAAAGCCAGAGGCGGTGTGTGAAAATGATCCCAGCTTTATGCCTTGCCCAACGGGATCTCTCACTGGTCAAATCCTCAGCCCAGCGCCCCGTGGTAGCAGGGCTGCTAGAGCAGGTCCATGAGATCTGGGGCTAGGACATCCCGGTAGAGTTTCTGCACAAGTAAGGGACTTCCTGTGCCATTAGCTCATGGGATACCCTGGGGGCAGGGGGCAGAGAGTGCTGAGGGACTCCTCCATGTAGCAAGGTTGGACCGAGCTGGGAGGAATCTCTGCCGTGATGTGGTTGGAATCATTGCTATGACTCGCGTGGAACTGGTGTGTTTGCAATGGTGCTGGCAACCTTTGGGTAAGGCTAGGAGCATGTGAGTGTGTGGCTGGAGAGTGATTGGAAAGGGGAGCAGGTGCTCAAGGTTCCCACCGCCGGTGATGGCCACTGCTGCTTTCTCTGCCACTGAGGGGCCAGAGAAAAGTGCTGCCGTAGGGCAAAGGGATTGTCTCCTGCCTCTTGCCAGCAGCCTCGCTCCGACAAGGACTCGAACCACCCCAAGCCTGAAGCAAGGTTGACGTCCCTTCCTGGCAGCCTCTGGCGTTGCACTTGCTGGACGTGAGGCGTGCCCATGGCTGGCTCAGTGGAGAGCAGGAAAGAATAATTGGCTGACCCCATCTAGCTAGAATTCTTCACTATAAGGAATGTCAGAATGTCAGTGGGTGGATTTAGGGTCGATTCACAGACAGGGAAGCTCGGGGGGGGCTTTGAGTTCAGGTCCTGAGCTCAGTCTTCCCTCTCTTTGTACCAGAGGGAGCTGAGAACACCTTGGAGGTAACATGCTAAGCCCCTGACTGACGGAGAGGTTTGTATCACTTGTGAATGCCCCCGACGCACACATCTGGCTTGTTTTTTAGAGTAGGACGACTGGTTCTGAAGAGAGCCAGAACAGCATGGCCAAGCGGGCGCCTTGAGGAGAGGCCTTTGTGAATGATGGGGTGGCTGGGGAGATGAAAAGGGGAGTTAAAAAAGGAGACCTTGAAGGATTTCCTGTAAATAGACGGTAGCATGAATAAAATCACAGTGCGTCTCTGTTCTTACTACTACCCTCCTTTATTATTTCCATTACGGTACCACCCCTAACCCGCCGCCAGGATCAGGAACCCGTTCTGCAGGACACTGTACAGACACAGCAGTAGATGCTAACAACCGACTTACTCCTTTTGATCTCATTCAGCTACGACTGCAGCAACCCCATTGGAAAGAGCAGGCCATGGGTTGCCTTGCCTAGCGGTCGGGAGGAGAGGCTGGCTTAATAGTCGGAAGGGAGGAGACTGCAGGTGAGAGAAACCATCTTAAACAAAGAATGCATCTTGCAGTCTTCTTTCCACCTTTTTGCTGGCCAGCCTGGCCAGGACACATCACAGAGATCAAATCGCTTGGTTTCTTTGTCTCTTAAGGTGCAGGATAAAGATGGAGTCTCTCTCTCCTCCTTATTAATTTAATTGGGGTCAATACACCCTTCCCTTCAAACACAGCACTGGATTGGTTTATAGATAAAGGTAGAGATGGTTATAAGCAAATAAAAAGTGAAAACACACGTCTAATAGTCTAAAACTTGTAGCCATCGCTACCTTGGTCTCTTTTACTTGGTGTCACTTTATCCATGTGCTTCTGTGAACAAACCTGTTTAACTTTTATTACAAACCAATCCAGTGCTGTGTTTGAAGGGAAGGATGTATCTTCCCCCCCTCCTTCCCCCCGTCAGTTAAATTAATAAGCTGTGATGCACTGATTCTTTAACAGAGCAGCAAACTGAGTATCTTCTGTGAATGCTGATGGTGCATGGCAGGGAAACATCCCTGAGGAGCTCGGGGGCTGGAGTTCACTGATTGTTACCTGCGAGGCGAGGGCTGGGCCGGGAGAGCCTGGAGGTGTTAGCCGGTGAGGAAGACAGATGGGTGTGGCAGTGTAGTCTGAGGCTTTGGACCACTGCTCGATTGGCTACCAGTCTTAGACGTGTTTTCACTTGTATTTGCTTGTAACCAAAACCATACTCCGCTTTTGGGGGGCTCTGGACCAGGCCCTCAATTTGAGACAATATACGGGATCTCCTCTTTTTACCTTCAATTGGTTTCATTACTGTGATTGAAAAAAGAGAAGGTAAGATTAGTTTGTAATGCCCACACCCCAGATGGAATCCCAGCCCTACTGAAGGCAACAGGAGTTTTTGCCATTGACTTCAGTAGGGCCAAGATTTCACTCCCATCTTTGCTGCCTCTTGAGCAATCCTTGGGCTTTTCCTCACAGCTGGTACCTTTCACTCCCCCTCCAATTGATTATGTGGTGAGCAAGCCCTTCGCAAAGGCCTGTACTGACAACTTCTCCAATAAAGGGAAGGCTCCGTAAGTCAACAGCGCACTGTGGGATGTGTTCTGGAAAGAACCCTGGGCAGGTGCATTTTGGATCCAAAATGACTGTTCAAATCCCAAGTGAAATAGGCCTCACAGTCCTGCCTTATTTAACTCACAGGAATGGAAGAACCAATGCCTGTGTTTCTAGCCAGGAAGCAGATTCTTTAGCTGGAAGAGCTAAGATCAGCCGGGAATGGCTAGGGAGGATGGATTGAGTCAGCCAGCTTTATCCACCCATCCCACTGAGATGTATTCATGGATCACTGTTAGGACACTGGTTTGGTCTGGCAGGGGATAATATAAAGGGAATTACATGTAGGTTATGCATTCCCAGTCCCTTCGGACTCAGCGTGCTAAGTACCGAGCACCTGAGCTGTGCAGGGCCAGCTGGTCTGAAGAATCCAGCCTGCTGTGGGACATGGTGATTGCATTGAGTGCAATTATTTTTCCATTATCCACGTCCAATCAAGTTCTGGTTAGGAACCGGCACTGCTTAGTGTAGGTATCAAACAGCTGGATTGCCCAAACTACCTCCTTTCTCCCTTACCTCCCAGTGAAGGAGATGTTATGGATGCCATGTTGAAATCCCAGATCCGTTGTTCCAGCCTGCCAGTTTCGGTGCGGAGGATTTTGGCTCTGATCTTAAACCCCATGGTGAGTCATCTAGACGTGCATCTTTCTCATTCCCTCACATTGTCGTGGCAAATGCTCAGAGATCTGCAGTAAGAAAAAGGGTCAAGCAGATGGAGATAGGGGAAGAATTGCCTAGTGGTTAAGTTACTGGCCTAGGATTCAACAGGTGTGGACTGAGCTGGGGCAAGTCACTTAATCTCTCTGTGCCTCATTTCCCAACTGTAAAACAGGGATAACAATCCGGCCTTTCTCCCACTCCTATTTTGATTATAAACTCTTCAGGGCAAGGACTGCCTTTTACCATGTGTACAGCACGACGGGGCCCTGAATTTTGGTTTGGACCTCTCCATACTATTGTAACACACCTAATAATAAATATCTTTGGCTTCATCGTGTTAGCTTTGTTAAGTATTTTAATGCTCCATGGGCATCGAATGTACCTCCTTTACGGGGAGCACCTGAGTGCATCCCTGTATTTTGTTAAAATAAACACTATCTTTCAACAACAGTGAACATGTACAACACGCTGGCTGATTAGCGGGCCAGCTGTTGCATTTTCGTGCTGATTGCTTTAGGGACGCTTTAGGAATGACTGCCAGGAATAAATCAGCGAGGCTGCTTGGGGAAATGTAAAGACCGCGTTTTACATTTGAAAATTTGATCTCTCAATAGTTTCCTAAATGCATCTTATACAGCAAGTGTTTGCCTCCGTATTTGCATTGATGACTGTTGTGAGATGTAAATGGATAAGCACTTCTGGATCCTCAGAAATGCTTGCCATTTCCCCCAACCGGTATTACATTATGAATTTATATTTGTGATCATTTCCCTCATGCACCGTCTGAAAATGACTCGTCTGCTCCGAGCCCTACTGGGTCAAGCTCGCTAACTGAAATCAAGCTACAGCCGCTTCTTCCTCAAGCTGAAATAGGACAATAATAATAATCATAAACTTTATGGAGTCAGTGTTGGGTTTCCATGTCCTGCCTGTTGATGATCAAATTCTGGGCTCAATAACGCAGCTAAAAACATAGTTAAGGCATAGAGGTGAGAATGTCCTTTGTTGTTTGGAGTGGAATTTTTTCTGTAACAATCTGCATTCCATCTTCATATCCCTGACTGGATTATTTGTGGTTTGCTTCTGGTCTATCGGTGTGTGCCCTTTGTTATCTCTCTGTAAAGCAGCTGGCAGCTCACCCTTGGTGCTGCCCCTAGACAAACAGTTCCCGGTAATGCATCTAGGCAGATAGACTTAGAAGAAGGGGTACTTGTGAGTAGCAAAGAGAGGAGAAACACATCTGTTTTAAATTCTCATTGAGGTAGATCCTCCGCTGGTGTAAATCAGCATAACTGCACTGCAATCAAACGCGCTAAGGAGCTGGCCCCTAGTTCTTGAAAATTCAAAAGAGAGCAGTGAACCATCCACCAGTAAAATCATATTGATGCAGAATAAATGGAGCTCAGGTCTGATCCAGAGTCTGGCTGATTGCTATGCTTTGCTATGCAATTGCTATGATTGCTCTGTTACCGGGCTAATCTAAAATCGAATTTCCTCTTAGTTTCTCTGAATTGCCAGAGATCTGAATGACCTGTGTGGAGTAGAGTCAGAGGCTTTTATTTCAGACTTCAGTGCCAGCATCACATTCAAAGAGCTGTACTGAAATGGGGTATTTGTGTAAGGAATAGTAAGAAAGGGCAGACAGTTCGTTAGCTTATAACAGACCACGGTTGGATATATATCCCTGAGCTGGGTAAAGCTTGCTTCATTTCAGATGCTGCTTGTTCTGGCAGGATGGGATATGAAATAGGATATGAAATAGGAATTCAGAAGCAAAATGGGATGCTGGGTTGGTTTCCATTTGTATATCGGTATCCAGGTTGCTGTTGTAGCTCACAGCTATGCTGGTGTCCCAGCTCCGGGAGCGCACACTATACGCTTAAGTTACGCGTGTATTTTTCAAGGTAGAATTACAGCAGGATTTCCACACTGGTCCTCTAGACCGTTATTCTACACGTGTTTTGACAGGGCCGGCTCTAGCGTTTTTGCCGCCCCAAGCAGCAAAAAAAAAAAAAAAAGCCGCGATCGCGATCGGCGGCAATTCAGCGGCAGGGCCTTCGCTCCGAGAGGGACCGAGGGACCCGCCACTGAATTGCCGCTGAAGAGCCGGACATGCCGCCCCTCTTCGTTGGCCGCCCCAGGCACCTGCTTGCTATGCTGGTGCCTGGAGCCGGCCCTGTGTTTTGATTGGTTTTGGCCTGGGGCCAACAGAGCACCTCTGCAGGTGCTTAACTATAAGCACTTGCTTAGTCCCAGTGACTTCAGTGGGACAACTCAGGTGTTTAAAGTTAAGTGGGTACTTAAGTGTCTGCTGGGCTGAGACCTGCAGGTATTATGTAGAGGGGTACGTCTATACTTACCTTCGGGTCCGGCGGTAAGCAATCGATCTTCCGGGATCGATTTATCGCGTCATGTCTAGACGCGATAAATCGATCCCGGATCGATCCCGGAAGTGCTCGCCGTCGACGCCGGTACTCCTGCTCCGCGAGAGGAGTATGCACAGTCGACGGGGAGCCTGCCTGCCGCGTCTGGACCCGCGGTAAGTTTGAACTAAGGTACTTCGACTTCAGCTACATTATTAACATAGCTGAAGTTGCGTATCTTAGTTCGAAGTGGGAGGTTAGTGTGGACCAGGCCGAGGTTGCAAATGTCTGCGGGTTTTCACGCCCTTTTAAAATAGGGGTGGAAGAATAACATGGAGATTGTAGTCCCTGGTCTGAAATTTGCCCCATTTAAGTTTGAAGGTGTTAGTGAGACCTGAGTAATGCATAAGCTTTGTGCTACTCCTCTACACAGGGGTAATTTCATCCTGGATGAAGCTCTTGCAACAATCCGTGGCCAGACTCTGCGGCCAACAGATGGCAGCAAAACAAGGACTAGGACTAGAACTCAAGACATGTGGCTTGAAATACGTAAGCCTCTGCCCAGGGAGCAAAGGGAGAGCTGTCATTATAGTAAACTGATATATTCCAACCATGATCCAATAGAGGTGGGGTTGCCAATTTTGGTTGGATGTATTCCTGGAGGTTTCATCACATGACATATGTTTAATTAAAGATTAATCTTCGATTCCCGGAGATGCCAGGACAATCTTGGAGGGTTGGCATAGAGGGGAGCAATACACATACACACAGATCAGTTAATTTACACATTGTCTTTATATCAGAGGGGTAGCCGTGTTAGTCTGGATCTGTAAAAAGCAACAAAGAGTCCTGTGGCACCTTATAGACTAACAGATGTATTGGAGCATAAGCTTTCGTAGGTGAATGCCCACTTCATCAGATGCAAGCGTTGCGTCTTTATAGAAATTAAAGAGCTTAACACACAAACATCTATTCAACTAATGTGTGCTAAGGAGACTAGAGAACAGAAGGCGCTACCATAAAGGTTCATTGTAAATTGTGCCATGGAGAAAGATGAGTGAAAATGTTTACCAAGTGACCCAATCAAGACAAAACGTACAGTTGTGTTCCTTGTCCTCGTTACTAACGTCGTGCTAGGTTTCCGAAAGCCAAAAATGTCTGGAAAGAAAAGCTGGTCAGGGATTTTTTTGACAAAATGATTTTTCATCAGAAAATGCTAATTCGTCAAAACTGAAACTTATTGGGTCAGTTTAGATGAACATTTGGTCGGGAAAGTTTTTTCAGGGCCGGGCTGGAGTTCCTGAGAGAGACCGAGACCAACCCACTGCTCCCAAGATAACCAGCAGCTTGGTAAGTCACCTGAGATGGGGATACTCAGATTCAAGTCGCTGGTTTGAAGGAGGCAGAGCAAGGATTTGAACCTGGATCTCCTACACCC
Source organism: Emys orbicularis (assembly GCF_028017835.1). Taxonomy (NCBI): domain Eukaryota; kingdom Metazoa; phylum Chordata; order Testudines; family Emydidae; genus Emys; species Emys orbicularis. The sequence goes on along the minus strand of NC_088690.1, from coordinate 5,427,370 downwards.
CCATTGAGTGCCCTAAGGGCTGGGCTATAAAGTCAGTGTAGGGCTGGCTCTGGCCAATGAATATTTAATTATTTATACCACGTGGAACACCTCCAACACGAGAGATCCTATAGCACAAGGTTTTGCACTTGGGTCTCCCACATGGCCGTGGCCATTCTGGGGTAGAGCTCCCTGGTGTCTTCTTTCCGTTTGTGGAGCAAAAACAACTGTCAAACCCCCGTTTTTGGCAGAAGAGAATTCTTGTTTGCTAGCCAGCCCTACGTGAAAGTGTCCTTTCCTTTTCTTTGTTCGCGCTCTTTGTTTACTTTGTGCCTCCGAGGCACCATTCTAGTGAGCACTTGTGCCGGGGAGTAACTTGACGTACATGAGTAATCCTACTGAGTTCAATGGGAGGACTCGCATGTGTAAAATTATTCACGTGCACATGTGTGTGCCGGATCAGTGCCTCCATTTGCACTCCCGTGCTTGAAGTTTGGCATGTGCTTAAGCATCTTGCTGGCTCAGGGCCTTAGGTGCTGATGCAATGTGCATCAAGGGTTTGATTTAGTTGTGGTTGGTCCTGCTTTGAGCAGGGGGTTGGACTAGATGACCTCCTGAGGTCCCTTCCAACCCTGATATTCTATGATTCTATGAAGGTCAGTGAGAGCCTATCCCTTGACTTGAATGGGCACTGGGTCACCTGGAGTACTGAGCCCAGAGTTGGGGGTCAGGAGGGCATTGGCTCTTATTCTGACTCTGCTACTGACTTGCTATTTGGCCTTGGGCAAGTCCCTGCACTTCTCTGCCTCAGTTTCCCCATCTGTGAAATCAATAGGGATAATAATACTTGCCACTCACTTCCCAGGGATGTTGGGAGGATGAATTAGTTAATGTCTGTCCTGTGCTCTAGGCATGGGAACAGCAGTATACATTCTAGGTATTACTTGTTTGACTGTGTTCTGTGAACTTTCCAGGTCAGTGAAAAACCTCTGGGAGCAGAACATTGCCCTGACAGTAATTGCATTTTCTCCTTGTGAGGTGGGGGTGGGCAGGGGGAATCAGCAAATAATGAAGACTTTCTATGGGGGTTGATGTTTCACCGCCACTTTGCTTACACAGCAGCTTCTGAGCTGAAATGGATCATATTAAAATAAAGCAGATACATTTCTCCCTGGGAATTAGGCAGGTCCAGAAAGGCTCATGCATGGGGTGGGGGGAAAGGTTGCATTGTCCTTCATCCTTGGAAGGGAAGCCTTTAAATGTACCTGAATGGGGGGAGGGGGATATTGAGAGGGAAGTGGGGGGTTGTGCTTTGTCTTAGGCTGTATTTTGTAGCTGTTGGCAATTCTGGGTTAGGCAGAGCCGCCTGAGTGACCCAGTTAAGCACCAGCTAATGCTGTGCGCCCCCTCCTCCCGCAGGTGGCGTGTGTGTATTTGGGGAGGGGCTGAGCGTTAGCCATGAGTGGGGATCCCATGGGAGCAGGGCTCCTGAGGAAGCCGTGGGAGAGAAGTTGGCTCAAGGCGTTGGCTGGGGATACTGGGCTCATATGTGCATAGACTTGCCCTCTGCTTCTGTTCTTCCCCTGATCCCCTCCCAACGTGGGGGGAAATCCATGGGGGGGGGGGTTCGTACCGTTTCCAGCAGGATCTGATCCTTTCCATGGGCTCCTCTAAGGCCACAAAGGGGGACTGGGTGTCAGCACTGGGATGAGAATACAGAAGATCCTGTTGCCTAGATCCGCGGCCTCAGCCCACTAGACAGCTTCACCCCAGGGGTAAAAGTCTCCCCAATGCAACAGGCCAGCACCAACCTATGTGCCACTTACATCTGCCTCTTCAACAACTAGGTTCATAGGTCCTGTGTGGGCCCCCTGCCCGGGGGTGAAGTTCATTCTCCATGTCCCGGGCAATCATTTCCTAAGCCACAAGGACTACGCAGATGTCAGCTTTGAACTTTCAACCCATTTTGGAGCTATGCAAGAGCAGAAAAAGCATCTGAATGAATCTCAACGCTTGGAAACACGGGGGGGGGGGGGGGTTCCAGCTGCTCCGGGTTGGTGGATGCTGCGTGGGGTTAAAGTGCCCTGCCTCTGCCTTGCTTTGGCATAGCATCTGAGGAGTAGCCTGGAGTTATAGCAGCTGCTCCAGGGTCACAGTGCAGAGCGGGTCTCACTATGATCCTAGATATGCTGAGGCAGCTGCTACCTGAGGTGGAGGTGGATCCTCGCCTAGTCTCAGCCCTGCTCGGCAGCTCGGCTGCAGCCATCCTGGTACTGAAATGGATGGGGCAGAGACGGATGCAGAAGAAGATGGAAGAGGCGAGGAGAAGGAGAGATCTGGGTTTGGGGCAAATGGAAAAGGCTGTTCAGCAATTTAAACAGCAGGTAACTTTCCCCAAGTAGGGATTCAAGTCAGTCTTGAGGCGTGGGTCTAAATTGGTGGTTCTTAACCTTTACTGCAGCCTGCACCCCTTTGGGTCTCAAAATATGTTCTCGCACCCCTCAAACCTAGATATATTTTTGTTTGTATATTACAGTAATTGTTTAAAAATGTATAATGTTAATAAATACACAGGTTTGATGAAACAAAGTAGTTGCACTTACGTGCCTGTGCTTAGTTTGTGTTTTCGATGATTTACTATCTAAAAAAATCTGGCATGTCTCGCACCCCCAGAAAGGGCATCTCGCACCCGCAGGGGGTGGGTGCACCCCAGGTTAAGAACCACTGGTCTAAATTGTCCCTAAACTCCTTCTATAGATCAGTATTCCTCCTCTCCAAATGCCCAGAAAAATCCACTCCGTGAGTTATTAATTATTATTCTTTTATTATGATTTATTATTTGTATGACTATAGTGAGACCCAGGCATGGCCCAGCACCCCCTTGTGCTAGGTGCTGTGCAAACATAGAACAAAAAAGTCCCTACCCCAAAGAAATTACAGTCAAAATAGAAGAGAAGATAGAGCTGGGGTAGCAGTCAGGAGATCTGAATTCAATCCCCTGATTTACCACAGACTCCCCATGTGACTTTGGGTAAATCTCATGAGCTTCAGTTCCCATCTGTAAAATGGGAGTAATGAAACTTCCTTTCTGCCACCCTTTGTCTGTCTTGTCTATTAACATTAGAAGCTCTTTGGGCTACTGAATGTCACTCAGTGTTTGTACAGCGCCTAACACAATGGGGCTCTGATTAGAGCCGGTCGGGAATTTTTCAGCAAAATGCTTTTCCAGCCACAAATGCCCATTTGTCAAAACCAAAAGGTTTAATGGGAAAGAATCTGTTTCAGGGAATTTCCCACTTCCAAAAACTTTTTTGGGGAGGGGGGGGAGAAATGTTTTGAAATTGTTGAAACGTCCTGTTCTGACATTTTCTAAACCAAAGGTTCTGTCTTTCGGGTCAAACCCCATTTTCACTGCAAAATTTAAGTTAATTTATAGTATAAAAATTAAAGAAATTAAGTCAAAAGGTCAAAATGAAATATTTTGATCGACCGGAACGGAAATTCTTTTGGATCATCGGTTTGTGACAATTTTTGCAATTTCAACTTTTTGTCCTGACTCGAGATGGGACATTTTTTGCAAATCTTGCACATTTTCCTGGCATGGGGAAATTGTTTCTGGCCCAATTCTAGCCCTTTTCTCCATAGAAAAATAGTAATAAGTTACCTCCCTGAGCTATTTCTCTGTATTTATTTCACCACTCCAGCAACCATTCTCAAATATAACTTATCTGGAGAGTAAATAGACCTGGTTTGTATTTGCAGGTCGAGAAATGTGTATTTGTGTTTTATTTAAAATCCAGTTAATAAAAACACAACAAAAGTGGGCAGGGCTGCAAAACTGAGGGCTCACCCCGGCTCCGCTGAATCGTCCTGTTGGCCTTAACTGGACTACTTGCAGATGCAAAGGTTGGACCTCGGCATATTTAAACCAGTTTTGGCTGGCCCCTGTACTTGTAGACACTTAACAGCTTATCCCTTCTTAGATGGGCTCAGGACCATTGCTATATGGAAGAGAGGCCATTGGGTGGCTGGAGCATCCCTCTCTCATCCTCTTCATAATGACTATAAGGCTTCTTCCCCTTGCAGAACCCAGGGATACAGGCCAGTCACATCCTCTCCCTGCCGCTTGTGGAGCTGGCTGAAAAACTGAAGGAAGGTTCCCTGTCTCCAGAGAGTGTCCTCTACACGTACATGGACAAGGTGAGCAGCACGGGTAAAGAATTAAGTGTGATTTGCTTGACTTTTCTCTTGTGTTCTCTGCCTGAAGTCATCCTCGTAGCCCTGTAGCATCCTGGACCTCAGAAGCTGCTCAGACATCACCGGTGATCAGCGTGGTGTGAGACAGATAGAAAGATACCCACCCAGCTGTATGCTTTGAGATTCCCTTGGCGGGGGGGGGGGGGGGGGGGGGGGGAAAGGGAACGACTCCATGTAAATCCAAAAGTCCATTATTTACTTGTTTATGGACCACAAAGGATCCAGGACTGTTGAGGAACATTTTAAGGGAGATTCCATAATCAGTCCATTGAAAGAGAACAGAAGACTGATGGCCTGTCGCCCCGGCCCAGGGAATAAAACAGTGCCCTGCCTGAGCCTGCTTCAGGCCCGTTTTCTCAGGGCTTCAACTTTATTTCTTCCACATAACATGAATTCAGCACATCAACCATCCCTTCCACCCTAACCCAAGGTCTTCTACAGGGGGCCATTTAAACCTTACAGGTCCCACTCTACTGGCCGCTGGCCTGGGTCACATCCAGCTCCAGAGCCTGCTGCAGGAGCCAACCTGCTTCCTGTAGCTCTCCAAATACTTGTATTTAAAGGGGAACAGGCTGGTCCAAAAAAGGAGCAGGCCACCCTCTTACCCAACCCCCATTTCCTGGGCCTGGAGTGTAGCTGTGGCGCATCACACTTCTCTCCTCCTTACCAGGCAGGGGAGCAGGGCAGAGGACAATTCCAGGGTTCTTCACCCTCCTTTCTCCCTTCCCAAGCCTGGTACTGCACAGGGGAGGATCAGAGGACAGACTGAGGAATTTGTCACACTGCCTTGATTGCCTGCAGGGGGGATAGAAGCAGAAGTGGGGGGGGGGGGCTGACACAGGCTAACGGGGTTCAGAGGATGTAGGCTGGGTGGGAGGCAGGGAAAGAAAGGTCTTTAACCACTCCGCCCAATGCCTTTCAGACCCTGGAATAGAACCCCTGAGCAGGGCCTGCAGCCGGGACCCCAGACCTGGGGGCGGGGGTGTTTCGGGGTCAGGGCAGAAGGCTGGGGGGGTGTGGGGGGGGGGGTTCAGGGATCAGGGCAGAGGGCTGGGATGTGTGGGGGGTGTAGGGCAGAAGGCTGGGTGTGTGTTGGGGTGTGGGGGTTCAGGGCAGAGGGCTGGGGGTGTGTGGGGGTGTGGGGGTTCAGGGCAGAAGGTGGGGGGTGCAGGGCAGAAGGCTGAGTGTGGGGGGGGTTCAGGGCAGAGGGATGGGGCTGTGGGGGTGCAGGGCAGAAGGCTGGGTGTGTGTTGGGATGTGGGGGGTTCAGGGCAGAGGGCTGGGGTGTGTGGGGGTGCAGGGCAGAAGGCTGGGTGTGTGGGGGGGTTCAAGGGTCAGGGCAGAGGGATGGGGGTATGGCGGGTACAGGGCAGAAGGCTGAGTGTGTGTGGGGGGGTTCAGGGCAGAGGGATGGGGCTGTGGGGGTGCAGGGCAGAAGGCTGGGTGTGTGTTGGGGTTGGGGGGTTCAGGGCAGAGGGGTGGGGGGTGCAGGGCAGAAGGCTGGGGTGTTCGGCTCGTGGGGGGGCCGGAAGGGATATGCCCTGTTCCACCCCCTTTCCCCAGGCTCTGTCCCTACCTCTCTCTGCGTCCTCTAAGGAGCAGGGAGCACGCTGCCGCTCTTCCCCCTCCCCCTCGCTAGGGCCATCAGCTGATTGGCCAGGGACGGAGAGGAGGCGGGGCAGGAAAGCACCACACTGAGGGAAGAAGCGGGGGAGGGGGGAAGCTTGGGTGCCGCAGGACCAAGCTTCTGCCTCCTGCCCCCGCAGGGGAGAGCAGTGGGCGGGGGGGGCTGAGTGGGGCTGGGGGCCGGGACCACAGCAGGGAGCTGCGTGCCACTCAAAATCGGCTCCCGTGCTGTGTTTGGCACGCGTGCCGTAGGTTGCCAACCCCTGACCTAGACCATTCCTGCCAGATGTTCACTCTGCAAGAGGAAAAGGCAGGACAACCTAGCTAAAACGCAAATATTAACCTACCAATATATTTCCCCCCTATTGGAGTGTATGCAAATATTAGTAAGATGAGACATCAGCTGGGAAGAATCCAGGATTCGTTCCCAAGGCACTGAGCTGGGACTCAAGAGATCAGGGTTCCGTGCCCAGTTCTGCCATAGACTTTGGGCAAACCACTTCATTTCTCTTTCTGCCTTGGTTTCCCCATCTGTAAAATGGGGATAATAACCCTTCCTTTCTCTCACCCTTTGCCTGCCTTTCCTATCTAGATTGTGGGATTTGGAGGCAGGGACCATCTCTGTGTGTACAGTACATAGTCCATCAATAGCTGTTAGCCAAGATGGTCAGGAACCCAACCCTATGATCTGGGGTCCCTAGCCTCTGATTGCCAGGAGCTGGGAATGGGCGACATGGGATGGATCACTGGATGATTACCTGTTCTGTTCATTCCCTCTGAAGTACCTGACATTGGTCACTGTTGGAAGACAGGATACTGGGCTAGATGGACCTTTGGTCTGACCCAGTATGGCTGTTCTTATGTTCTTGTGTTCTAGCACAGGAGCGGGCAAACTTTTTGGACTGAGGGCTGCATCCGGTTTCGTAAATTGTATGGAGGGCCAGTTAGGGGAGGGGGTCGTGGCCCGGCCCCCACCTCCTATCTGCCCCATCCAACCCCTCTGTTCCTTGACGGCCCCCCTGGGACTCCTGCCCCATCCACACACCCCCACTCCCTGTCCCCTGACTGCTCCCAGACCCCCGCCGCCCCATCCAACCATTCCTCTCATTCCTGACGCGCCCCCCCCCCCGGGACCCCTGCCCTATCCAACCCACCCCTTCTCCCTGTCCCCTGACTGCCTCCGGAACCCCTGCCCCTGACTGCCCCCATACAACCCCCCTTCCTGACCGCCCCCCCGGGACCCCTGCCCCCATTCAACCCCCTGTTCCCCCCCGACCACCCTGACCCCTATCCACACTCCCACCCCCTGACCACCGAACTCCCCTGCCCTCTAGCCAACCCCCCCGCTCCGTGCCCCCTTATTGCGCTGCCTGGAGCATCGGTGGCTGGCGGCGCTACAGCCGCACCACCCGGCTGGAGCTGGGCCACGCCACCGCCACCACAATGCAGCACAGAGACCGCGTCAGGCCGGGCTCTGCAGCTGCGCTGCCCCAGGAGCTCGCAGCCCCACCGCCCAGAGCATTGCGCCGGCGGTGGAGCGAGCAAGCTGAGGCTGTGGGGGAGGGGCCGGGGGCGTGCCTCCCGGGCCAGGAGCTCGGGGGCCAGGCAGGACGGTTTCGTGGGCCGGATGTGGCCCACGGGCGTAGTTTGCCCACCTCTGTTCTAGCATGATGACACCTGGCCTCTGTTGAAGGCTCTAGGCGTCTGGAATATCAATAGTTAGGTTTCTTGTTGATTGGTTAGTTACTCTTTGCACAGCCTATTGAAGGTATAAGGCGCTGTGGAAATGCCGTGTATCTAATTTTGCGATTATTCCTTAACGCCCCGTTCCCGGTCTTTCCGCGGAAAGGCCTTGGAGGTGACCCGGGAGGTGAACTGCCTGAGACATTTTATTCCGGAGTGTGAGGAGCAGCTACAGGAAGTGCGAAGGCAGCAGGAGAAAGGGTTATTGTATGGCGTTCCTGTCAGCATCAAGGATCACATTGGCTATAAGGTGTGTCCTTTATCATTTATGAAATAGCCCATCACGAGATGGAGGGGGCAATACGTTAGATCTTATGTGGGCCGTTGAGTGACTAAATAGATGCAGAGGACAAGGCGTGGGCTCAGTTCACTTCTCACATCGGTAAAAGGATCTCCTCTGAGGTCAGTGGAGTCCAGCTCATAGGCGTAGTTTGACTGCTGTATTTGGGGGGGCAGGGGAAGGGGCTTAATACTATTAATAATAAGTATAGGTCTGTAATGGTGCGGGACTCGCCCCTGCGGCGCCTCCTGCTGGTCGTTGGGAATTAGCTCTTTTCCAGCCTGGGCGCCCTCTGCAGGCTAGTGTTCCGCTTGTAGCTGGCCCCGTGTCCCTCCCGGACCCCGGTGCCCCTTTACCCTGGGGCTGCCCCCTGGCAATACCCCCACCAGTCTCTATGGGTCTCCCCTCTCTGGGAAACCCCCCAACCCTCTAATCCCCACCTTGCCTCAGTCTGGGCTACTGCCCGTCATCACCAAGGCCCCGCCCCCTGGGGCAGACTGCAGTGTAAAAGCCGCTCATCATAGGCAAGGGGGTTCGGACCTGCTGCCTTCCTCTGCCTCCCCGTGCCTCTGTGGGCCTTGGACCAGGCCCTGCAGCCTGGGGAGTTGCCAGCCTGGAGCTCCCCTGCTCCCCTGGCTCTCCCCAGCCCTGCTTCACTCCCAGTCCCCTTCCTGCAGGCAGCCAGGCCCTGCTCTCTCCCAGCCTGGAGAGAGAGTCTTCTGGGCCTCTGGCTCACAGCCTTTTTATACAGGCCAGCTGTGGCCAGACTGGGGCGTGGCCCAGCTGCCGCTGCTCTGCCAGTCAGCCCCGCTTTTCCCCTGCCCCAGCCCTCTGCCAGGGCTGTTTTAAGCCCTTCCGGGCAGGAGCCGGGGACCACCCCGCTACACAGTCTAACTTCTGGACTTACTGATTGTTAGAACAAATACCGTTCAATCGCCCTTGATTTTTTTTTCGTTTTAACGTAATTATTTGCCACGTTTCCCAGCGACCAATTAAAAATCAACATTAGCATAAAATCAAAAACTTGACTAACCGGACCCGAGCACTTTCAGGTAACTATGAATCACGTCTCCCTGGCTTTAGAGATACGTAAACACGCAATGCGCGCAAACCCGTTGCTACAACCTGTCCCTTTGCCCCCCTGCCTAAGCACGGTCCGCTCCCATTGACCCTTCCCTTTCACTCACCAGGGCTTGACACACTCAATGCTGTACACTGCACAGGTGCTTGGGACACTGCTCAGATCTTGTGTTCACTTGCTACCATGTTACCAGTGCTAATTAGAATATGAGCCCTATGCCTTGGTGCCGCCTTTCTGGGGCGGCTGGTAAAACCGAAACCGTCCCAAGCTGGAGCTCTGCTTAGGGTTGCCAACTTTGTAATATTTAAAAAACGGACACTCCAGCAGGAACCTCTCCCGCCTCTTCCCCCGAGGCCCTGCTCTTGCCCCGCCTCTTCCCCCGAGGCCCTGCCCCTGTTCACTCCTCCTTCTCCCTCCCCCTGTCGCTCATTGCTCTTCCCCTCTCTCCCCCACCTCTGCTGCCCGGGTCGGGAGGGACTTGCCTGTGGAGCCGGGGCTGGGAGCTGCAGCCATCCAACGCAGGTAGGAGGTGGCCCCAGCCGAGTAGGGGCTGGTGCAGGTGATGACTCGGCAACTCCCCCGCTCGCAGTAACTGGACGTTGGGTGTCCGGTCAATAGATCTGACCGGACACTCTCAGGTCCCCTTTTTGACTGGACTTTCCAGTTGAAAACTGGGCACGTGGCCACCCTAGCTCTGCTGTGAAGGTCAAGAGCTGCTCTCCTGCCCTCCCCTTAGGCAGCCCACATGGGGAAACTGACCTGGATGCACAGAGCACCTGACGTTGTTGGTTGCCCTCCCCCTCAAAGATACTCCATGGGGAGGAAGCCGGGCCAAATAGAAGGGAGAAATCTCGGGGGGGGGGCATCAATTGTCCCCTGGCAGCTCCAATATCAGGGCCAGGTCCCCAGACCCTACATCAGTTCTGCCCCTCACAAATCCCCCACATCAATTCTACCCCTTCAGGGCCCCCAGATGCCACAACAATTCTGCCCCCAAGTTCCCCACACATCAGTTCTGCCCCAACATCAGGTCTCCCCACCTAGTCCCCAACATCCTGTTGTGCCCCAATCAGTTGAGCTCCCCCCCCATAAGTTCTTCCCCCCACCCCAAGACCTCATTCTGCCCTCCCAACCCCCTGGCATCAGTTCTCCCCTGCCAGCCCCACACATCAGCTCCTCCCTCCAGGTTCCCTGTCTGCCTCTCTTTCCACCAGCATCAGTTCTACCCCCCCCCCCAAACCCGTATTCCCCAAATCAGTTCTGTCCTCTCTATTCCCAACATCAGCTCTGCCCCTGCATCAGCATGGAAAGAGAACCCAGTGCATGCATCAGTGCATGTGTAAGCGGGGGAACTGTTCTACTATTGTGGGGAACTTTCCTGGCTTATACGCTCCCCCAGTGGAATTGGCTAGTGAAAGGATCCGAATCCTCGCTCCCACTCCCTTTACCCAGAGGCCTGCCTGACCTCAGGGGCTCTTCTTCCACTCTCCCGTGTGGCAGAGTCCTTGTAACCCCAACAAGGCTGGGCCCAGGATTCCTGCAGGGCTCGACCCCCAACCTTGTCGTGGTCACTTAGGGCGGGGCGAGGGTGTCCCCACTCCGGGGTGCTCTCTCGGCACTGGGCACCTCCGTGACCCACTGATCATTACATGCAGTTCAAAGCAAATACAATTTATTAAACAGCAACCAATTTAAAAAAATAAGTTAAAAATGGGAAAGGTGAAAGGAAAACACGTCACCCCGCTCTGTGGCACATCACAGGAACGTAAGGGAAGTTCAGTCTGTTCCTCACACGTCCCAGGTCCCTGCCTAGGCCCTGGCTGTGCTGCAGGGATGCTGCGGGTCAGACACTTGCTCTGGCAGTGGCCACACGCCTCTTCATGCGCTAGGTGGCAGGACCCTTCTTCCCAGCGATCCCCCTCCAAGTCTGCAGGGCCTCTTGGCAGGGGGCATCTCCCTGTGCTGGGCCTGCTGCCCAGGGTCCCCCCTTGCTCTCCCCAGCTGCTCACCGCACCTGGCTCCAGACTGCTCCCACCCCAGCTCCACTTCCGGTTCCGGTCTGTGCCCTTGTCTGTCCGTGTCCCCGGCTCGCTGCAGGATGTTGGCAGCAGCGCTGGCGCTGGCCCAGGCTGGCCTTAGAGCTGCTGCACACCCTGCAGTGCTGTTGCAAGCTCGTTTTGAGGGGAGCTCCACAACAGAGACCCATCCCACCGTTCGACCAAAGGATGAAGTGGCCCAGAACCAGCTATGTGCTTTTGGAGAGGATGTGGCTGAAATTCTGCCCAAGTACATCCAGCAAGTCCAGGTGACCTGTTTCAGGGAATTGGAGATATTTATCCATCCTGATGGGGTTGTTCCAATTCTGACTTTTCTTCGAGATCACACCAATGCCCAATTTAAATCCTCATTCCTGCGGCTGCTCTGCCTCCAGCTCCCTGGGCTGCTTCTCTGGTTCTCTCTGGCTGGCACGGCTCTGCTCCCCAGCTCAGCTCGGGCCCCTGCTCTCTCCTTATCTCGGCCCCACTCTGTTCCAGGCAATTCCAGCTCACACGGAGGAAGGGACCCCCCGGCCTCCTGACTCCCTCATTAGCCTGCCCGCCCTGTCAATCAGGCTGACCTCTCCCCATTGTTCCTGGGGACTGTCAGTCTCAGGGTCCTGATTTCCCATCGACGCTACCTCTTCGTTTTGGTACTGGGAGCTGGCCAACCAAAACGCCCCCACGGAGTGTTAGTAAGGGGCCAGCAGTCCCCTTACACATGGATGCCAGTGGAGTCAGTCGCCAGATCACCTTGCCTTATCCTGGATCGGGGTCATTAGCGTCATCTGAAAGTGGATCCCTCTGTTCTACTCACTCCCTATCTCTAAGGCAGTGGTCCCCAAACTGTGGGGCGCACCCCCTTAGGAGGAGCAGAGGAATGTTCAGGGGGAGTGGCGGGGCCCAGGAGAGCCCCCACAGGGCGGGAAGGGAGCGCCACCCAGTCCCATTCTGCCCCCAGTTCCGCTCCAGCTCCAGCCCTAGACCCGCCCCCTGGCCGAGGCCCTGGCTTCAGCTCCCAGCCCTGACCGAGGCCTGGCCCTGGCTTCAGCCCCCGGCCCTGGCTCTGCTCCTGGCTGCCGCCAAAGCTGCAGCGCGGCCCCAGCCTCAGCTCCTGGGTAGGGTTGCCAGGTGTCCGGTTTTGGACCAGAACGCCCGGTCGAAAAGGGACCCTGGCGGCTCTGGTCAGCACCGCTGACTGGACTGTTAAAAGTCTGGTCATGGCGCAGCGTGGCCCGGGGTAAGGCAGGCTCCCTGCCTGCCCTAGCGCCACATGGCTCCCGGAAACGGCCGCCAGATCCCTGCGGCCCTTAGGCACCTGGGCGGCCAGGGAAGCTCCGTGTGCTTCCCGTGTCCCGAGTGCTGGCTAAGCAGCTCCCATTGGCCAGGAACCGCGACCAATGGGAGTTGCGGGGGCGGCGCCTGCAGACACAGAGGCAGCGCGCGGAGCCTCACTGGCCGCCCATGCGCCTAGAGGCTGCAGGGATCTGGCGGCCGCTTCCGGGAGCCACGGTAAGTGCCTCAGCCTGGTGAAAGTGAGTGAGGGTGGGGGGAGAGCGAGTGATGGAGGGAGGGAGGGAGGATGGAGCGAGCGGGGGGCAGGGTCTCAGGGTAGGGGTGTTCGGTTTTGTGCGATTAGAAAGCTGGCAACCCAGGTGCCGGGGGTCATGGACTGATTACATTTCGGGTAACGAGGCTCGTGATATAAAAAGTTTGGGGACCACTGCAATGTTTCTGGCTGACTGGAACGGTAAGAGTTTGAAATGCGTCAACCCTTTTTGTGTTTCTCCGCCCCTCAGGGCCACCTCTCCACCTGTGGCTTTGTGCAACTCCTCAGCAGGCTGGAGCAAGAGGACAGCGTGATGGTCAAGGTCTTGAAGAGACAGGGGGCCATTCCGTTTGTACTAACCAATGTCCCACAGTCCTTATTCAAGTAATGTATTATTACAAATATTATCTGGCACACTTCTCTCCCTACTCAATAAGATAAAAGCCCGGGTCTAAATTAATCCTGGGAGAAAATTGATGGGCTCTGCTGCGCTCCTTGAGCTTTTCCCTAATCAATTCACGTTCCATCAGCTATGTATTGTCTCTAGACACAAAGCAAAACTACATCTACTCTCTGTCTAAAGTGGCTTCTGTCTGGGATTAAGGGAAGCAGCAAGAAAGAAAATAGAAATAGGTCTCTGGGAGAGAGAGCACTGTGTGAGTGTCTCCTGCAGTACAATCTGCAGCCGCTCTGAGAACAAAATGTCCCCACACACAAGGCCTAGAGGCTCAGATCTTTAAGGTACTCAGGTTCCTATCGGCCTCTTTAAGCATCTAACTCCACCATTTATGTGATTCTGACATTATCAAAGCCACTGCTCCACTGCCACCTAACCTCGCAGGTGCCTACATTTCTGCTCTTCAGCATTTTCAAAGGCACCAAAGCCCGGATGCCGCCCCACAGCTAACGAGCTGCTCAGAGCCCTTTCTCAAGCCGAAGCCCCAGGGGAAACATAGGGTGAGTGTGCGAGAGGTATTGAGTGTGAGCAGGAGACGGCGTTTTGGCTGCTGGGGCATGGGCTGCCGAAGCACATGTGACCTGGCTCAAGCGCCTAACTCCAGGAGAGGGTTCGCAGTTGAGGATCCTGAGCAGAAGGAGGTGCCTATCTCTGGACTGTCAGCTGGGTGCACCAGGTAGCCACTTGGGCACCTGTGATGAACATGTCAATTTCCTGCAATATCTATAGGAGATCGGAATGTATCGGGTTTGTGTATCATTGTGGGCCAGGCATTGTATGTGATTCTGTGTGGGAAGAGCACCACAGCTCCTCCAGGGACTAAGAATGGTGGGGGGGTGATTAGGCGGTAGTGCCTCCGGAGAGGTCCCACCACCTGGAGAGGATCGCCTAGACTGGTTCAAAGTGGTTTCTTCAGATACCAGACAAAGAAAGGACTTCTGGATAAATAGCCTGAGTTTAAACTGCCTCAGCACCTGCTTTCTGCTTCAGCCAACGGACAGGGCCTTCTGTCCAAGGAGACCCCAGTCCTTCCTGGGAAGGGTGGGAAGGATTTTTGGCCTATTGAGGCCCTGTAAGACTGATGGGTGACCTCAGGTGAGCGGTTAGCATGCACGTAGGAGCTTTTATATGTTTTCTCTGTAATGCTTTTACTTTAAGAATAAATGGGCTTGCTTAGAAAGAGCTGCATGGGAACTTCTAACCATCGGCAGTTACGCTGTTCGTAAGCCTTTGAAGAGGCAGCAAAGCGCAGATGGTGGCCAGTTTAAGCAGTCTGGCTTGTTGGGGATATCCCAGTGTAGGCAGGGAATGTCGCCCGACTCTAGAACTTCCTACAGAGATGAGTTTACCGCCATTCCTACCCATTTGTCTGGAGGGAAGTTCCCTGCTGTTGCTGCTATTATTTATTCCAACTGCGCATCCTAGGGAAAAAACCCAGTCAGGAGAGAGAGAGAGAGACGCGGGTCTCTGCCCAAGAGAGGAGGTGGCTGGGGAGCCTGGAGCCTTGAGTGGGTGCCCTTGGTGGACCACAGAGGAGGGATACACCCGCAGTTGTCCTGAATTGTGACAGCGGCTACACGCCTCTTCTCTTCTCCCCCTCCCCTTGGCTTTTCACGCCTGGCTGGGCTCGGCAGGTCCTTGCTTGGCTGGCCGGCTTCTGAAAATCCCATCCTCAGGCACCTGGCTCTGCTCAGCCCCATCTTGGAGCTGCAGATTCCCTGGGGCAGCAGACCACCTGGGGGTTAGGCATTGCAACACAGAGCCCAGCAATGCCTAAGCCCCTTTAAAGATCTGGGCCCGAGTGACTTCAGATTGTCAGTGACAGTCCAGTGGTTGGGGTGCTGGCCTGGGGCTTGGGAATCCCAGGGCCAATTCCTTGCTGTGTCCTAAACCTTGGGCAAGTCAGAGAGTCCACCTGAGCCTCAGATTTGTTCTCCGGCATTGCAAGGATACATACATTAAAGACTGAGGCGCTCGCATTCTAGAGGGATGGGGGCCAGATCATTATGTTGGGCAGAAAGAAAAATGTCCAGCAAACTTCCAGGTTACTCCTCCCTCCTGGCAAGGATGTGAAGTAGAGATGTGACTGTCCGACCTGCTCCTTTCCTCTCTCCAGCTACGACTGCAGCAACTTGATCTTCGGCCAGACGGTGAATCCGCTGAACCACCAGAAAAGCCCCGGCGGCTCCTCCGGAGGGGAGGGGGCGCTGATCGCCGGAGGAGGGTCCGTCCTGGGCTTTGGGACAGATATAGGTGGGAGCATCCGCCTGCCGTCCAGCTTCTGCGGGCTGTGCGGGCTCAAGCCGACGGGCAACAGGCTGAGGTAGGTGCAGAGACCTGCCCCCAGCCTGCTGAAGGGCTGCACTCCGTGGTAGGAGACCTGCGAGTGATGGTGGCTTTATTGATTCAGATGGAGCCCCTCTCCGTTTCAAGGCGTATGCAGTACTGAAATCACATTAGTGACTCAGGGGGGCAAAAAGGCAATGGCTATCTGGTCACTCCAAAAAGCATTGCCCCTTTAGATCACAGGCCTTGTGCTTTTAGTACCAAATGTCGGGGGTTACCCCGGGACCTCTTCCACTCGGTCCCCCAAGAATTCAGTCCTCTCCCGTCTCATCACCCAGGTTCCTTTATTTGGCAGACAGCAATGCTACGCTGAGTTGATCAGATTCAAGCATAAGGGATGGGTCTAGGGCATGCCACACCTCCAAAGTTACACAGCAAACCTCTTCCTTTATATACATGTACATGTTACATTGCATTTACTCTGCATTGCATCACACGTTTTGGGATTGGCTTGATCACTTCGTAAAAACTAATCCCCATACAGCACACACTCTCCATGCGTGACCTAGACCTGCTCTACACTACAGAGTTAGGTTGATGCAAGGCAGCTTACCTTGGAGGTGTCTACACTTAAATTTCACTCCCAACAAAGTCACCGCCCCACTAGGCCAACTTAATAACTCCGCCTCCCCGAGTGGCGTAGAGTCAAGGTTGAGGTGGGTAGGCCGACGCAGTGTCAGTGTAGACCAGAGGTGGGCAAACTATGGCCTGTGGGCCACATCCGGCCCGCGGGACTGTCCTGCCCGGCCCTTGAGCTCCCAGCCGGGGAGGCTAGCCCTGGCCCCTCCCCTGCTGTCCCCCCTCCCCTGCAGCCTCAGCTCGCCGTGCCGCCAGCGCTCGGGGCGGCGAGCTCCTGCTGGGCAGCACGGCTGCGAAAGCCGCCGGCCTGCCCCGGTGCTCTAGACTGCGCGGCAGCATGGCTGGCTCCGGCCGGGCGGTGCGGCTGTCAGTCCTACTGCTCTGAGCAGCATGGTTAGGGGGCAGGGAGCAGGGGGGTTGGATAAGGGGCAGGGGGTCCCAGGGGGCAGTCAGGGGACAAGGAGCAGGGGGGGTTGGATAAGCGTGGGAGTCCCATGGGGCCTGTCAGGGGGCAATGGTGTGGATAGGGCGCAGGGCAGTCAGGGGGACAGGGAGTAGGGGGGGTTGGATAGGGGATGAGGTCCCATGGGGGGCCGTTAGGGGCGGGGGTCCCAGGAGGGGGCGGTTGGGGGACAAGGAGCAGGGGGGGTTGGATGGGGCGGGGATTCTGAGGGGGGCAGTCAGGGGGCGGGAAGTGGGAGGGGGCAGATAGAGGGTGGGGTCCAGGCTGTTTGGGGACTCACAGCCTTCCCTACTTGGCCCTCCGTACAGTTTCGGAACCCCGATGTGGCCCTCGGGCCAAAACATTTGCCCACCCCTGGTGTAGACACTGCATTGCTTATGTCGACTGTTACTAGATTTCAGGAGCCTTCCCACAATGCCCCCACGCTAACAGTACGAATAGGGTGACCAGATGTCCCGATTTTATAGGGACAGTCCTGATTTTTGGGTCTTTTTCTTATATAGGTTCCTATTACCCCCCACCCCCTGTCCCGATTTTTCACATTTGCTGTCTGGTCACCCTAAGTACGAACGTTACAAGCGCTGCTGGTGAGGATGTGCACTGTCGGCAGAAGGAGCAAAGTATAGACACACGAGCAATGTAATTACTGCTACAGCTGTGTGCCAACCTGTTCGGTTGCCTTAATTTTCTAGTGCAGATACGTCCTCACTCTTTATCTCTTCTTCGGATCCAGGCTTATTTTATCCACTGTTACCTTGTCCATTGTAAATGTGTCCCTTGGTGTTCTCCTTTATTTTAGCTAGCACAGAGACATTCTGTCTCCAGCCTGCTGATCCCTTTACCTCCCTAATCCTGTCTCCCAAGAAATGTAATTACTCATGTCAAGCCAGGCCTACACCAAACACCCAGAATTCAAACCTCACTGATAGTTTTGAAGCAGCCAGATTTTGTTACATTCTTATCTGGGGAGAGATACAATTCATAGAATCATAGAATCTCAGGGTTGGAAGGGACCTCAGGAGGTATCAAGTCCAACCCCCTGCTCAAAGCAGGACCAATCCCCAACTAATTGATGGGTTTCTCTGGATGTATCTTTCTGTGGTAATAATAATAATAATAATTAATAATAATTAATAATAACAGAACTTCTCTAGCTCAAAAATAAGTTGTGGGCTTGATGGAGGAATTGCAGGGCGAGGTTCTCTGTCTTGTGTTCTGCGGGAATTCAGATTACATGACCCTAAAGCTTGAAATCTATGAAATTCTGAATAATCTTGGGTGAACCCCTCTCTTTTAGCAACGTGACATGTTGTTCTATTTCTTCCTTTCACAGTCTCTCTGGAATTAGCGGCCCTATTGATGGGATCCTATCAGGTACATGAATTTTAAGTAACTTCCTCTTAAATATTGTGATGAACAAGAACATTAGGAATGAATCTTGATTGAACAGAAGACATCCTACTTCCAGGGTAGGGCTCTCAGCTGGAGAGTGCAGTGTGGTGGATGATTGTTTAATGGAATTTCTAACAAGAAGAAATGTTCAGAAGCTGTAAGTTCTTCCTAGAACTGAGTGAATTGGGGATGGTGGGTTTGGGTTGTTTTTTTGTTTGTTTGTTTGTTTGTTTGTTTGTTTGGCGGGGGGAGGGCGTTATTTATTTATTTTGGATCAGCACTGAAACACCTGGGAAAAAATAGTTTTTTGGGTCAACCTGAAAGGATAATTTTTCAGTTTTTCTCACCTAAGAACCAGAAAAAAAAAAATCATTGCAGGTCAAACAAAATGCTTCTTTTCTGTGTGTTTTTTACACTTTGTTTGTTTTTTTAATTTAAATCAAGCTAAATTTCAAAACAAAACGTCAAAACATTTTCTTCTGAAAGGGTCGAAACGAAACATTCAGACTTTTTCGGAAACTTGTTTCCCCATTTCCCCCCCCCCAAATAAAACGATGTGTTGAATGGGACCCAAATTCGGGACCGGTTTCGGTTGACCGCAAACTGCATTTTTCAGCAAATAAACTATGTGCTGAAAAAATGCCACCCAACTTTAGAACTGCCAGCAGAGATGAGCTTGCCTCAATTCCTACCCATTTGGCTGGAGAGACGCTCACTGCTGTTGTTGCTACACCTCTACCCTAATATAATGCGACCTGATATAACACGAATTTGGATATAACGCGGTAAAGCAGTGCTCTGGGGGGGCGGGACTGGGCACTCCGGTGGATCAAAGCAAGTTCGATATAACGCAGTTTCACCTATAACGCGGTAAGATTTTTTTGGCTCCCGAGGACAGTGTTCTATCGGGGTAGAGGTGTATTTATTATTTGGATTGAAATAGCCCTAAGGGGCACGTCTACACAGCCTGTGGACGTGAGCCTCCAAGCCTGGGTTGACAGACTCAGGGTGAAGTTGCACTTTGAAGTTGCATCTTGGTCTGGAGCCCACCTCCCTCATAGAATCTCAGGGTTGGAAGGGACCTCAGGAAGTCATCTAGTCCAACCCTCTGCTCAAAGCAGGACCAACCCCAACTAAATCATCCCAGCCAGGGTGACAAGGTGGGCCTTAAAAACCTCTAAGGATGAAGATTCCACCACCTCCTTAGGTAACCCATTCCAGTGCTTCACCACCCTCCTTAGACTTCCTTTCTGTCCTCCCACCTGTCTCGTCTGTTTAGACTGTGCGCCCTCTGTGGAGGGACTCTTTCTTACCACACGTGTATATAGTGCCTAGCGCAACGTGATCCCATAATAGTTGGGACTCCTAGATTCTACTGAAATACATCTAAAGAAGGCAATAGTTTTGCAGTGAGAATTAGGCGTACCGTGACCTCCCGGCAGGCAGCAATCGAGAGAATAGCTCTGCAGTGTGACCAGTGAATCTCTCTGAGAGTTAGTGGCAGCATCACAGGGAGACACTTGGGTGCTGTTCGCGCTCTCTTTGCTTCTGTTTTTTGTTAATCACAACCTGGAGAATACAGGAGGCCAAATCCCAGGCTCAGTGGGATTTTTGCTGGATCAAAGACTCAGTAAAAGCAAAGCACAGAGCTCAGGATTTGGCCTCTAGAAATTGGACATGGAAGGGACCTGTTAGTAGTTCATTTAGTCCAGTGATACCTAGTGGTTCATGAGCCAAATTAATGATCAACATTACCCAAAAAACCACAGTTGTGTGAATTCATTGTTTCATTTACTATAGTACTATATATTCATATTTAAACAGTATGATGGGAAATATTTTGTATATATAGAATCATAGAAGATTAGGGTTGGAAGAGACCTCAGGAGGTCATCTAGTCCAACGCGCTGCTCAAAGCAGGACCAACACCAACTAAATCATCCCGGCCAGGGCTTTGTCAAGCCAGGCCTTAAAAACCTGGGGGGGGAGGGATAGCTCAGTGGTTTGAGCATTGGTCTGCTAAACCCAGGGTTGTGAGTTCAATCCTTGAGGGGGCCACTTAGGGATATGGGGCAAAATCAGTACTTGGTCCTGCTAGGGAAGGCAGGGGGCTGGACTCGATGACCTTCAAGGTCCCTTCCAGTTCTAGGAGATGGGATATCTCCATTAATTAATTAATTAATTTATTTATTAACCTCTAAGGGCTGGTCTACACTAGGGGCGGGGATTGATCTAAGATACGCAACTTCAGCTACGAGAATAGCGTAGCTGAAGTCGACGTATCTTAGATCGATCCTCACGGCGCGGGATCGATGGCCGCGGCTCCCCCGTCGACTCTGCTACCGCCTCTCGCTCTGGTGGAGTTCCGGCGTCGACGGGGAGCGCGTTCTGGGATCAATTTATCGCGTCTAGACGTGACGCGATAAATCGATCTCCGATAGATCGATCGTTATCCGCCTATCCGGCGGGTAGTGAAGACGTACCCTAAGTGTGGAGATTCCACCACCTCCCTAGGTAACCCATTCCAGTGCTTCACCACCCTCCTGGTGAAATAGTGTTTCCTAATATCCAACCTAGACCTCCCCCACTGCAACTTGAGACCATTGCTTCTTGTTCTGTCATATACATATATGTTTTTAGTCTCACAGCAAATAAGTTAATAACTTACTTAATTGGTTAATAACATAGTAAAAGCATCCTACTGGTTAACAACTTAGATTGCAGCACATGATATTAAAACACTGTGTGATTTCATTATTAATCAAGGAGCTGCATTAAAGAGCCACTTGTTGCTCTCGAGTCCCTATCTGAGTATCACTGATTTAGTATATCCCGGGTCGGAGCAGGATTGTTCCATACAGAGTTCAATCTCTAGGCGAAAATCGTTTTTTTGCCACCTCAAATCCCATTGGTTAAATTATACACATGTTCTTCCATATTGATTCCAGTTACAGGAGCGGTAGGACCAATGGCGAGGGACGTGGACAGCCTGGCTCTGTGCATGAGAGCGCTCCTGTGTGACGACATGTTCCGCCTGGACCCCACCGTGCCGCCCCTGCCCTTCAACGAGGAGGTAGGTCATTGGAGAGTGAAGTAGCACTGGTTTCCTCAAGCGGCTGCTGATAGGATCTTCTCAGAGACCAGGCTCTTGAGGGTCTGTTGGAGGCAGGCAGTTGTTCCTATCATGCAGCCCGGAGCAAGCTTTAAATCCCCGTCTCTGTGCATTGAAACGGGCGCTCACCGTCCAGCACGAGTCCCCTCCTGAACAAAGCTTTCCAGGGAGAGGGACAAAGAATATTGGGGGTGATGGGAAATCTGCCCCAAAGGGCTTCCCGTTCCGGTGCACAAAGGCAAAAGCCGCCTGCAGAGTTGGCCTGCAGCGTTCTCGCCTGGCTGTACAAAATGGCTGCACTTTCTCACACTGCCCGCTTTAAACTTCCCCTCCTGGGAGGAAGGGTTGGGCTGGAAGGAGGAAGCAGGAACATGGGAAGTGGAGAAGGTGGGGGGAAAGGAATGAAAAGGAGACCTCCACTAAGAAACCCAACTGAACGGACAGGAGTGTTGCCAGCTCTTGGGACTGCATCGTGACGAATGTGATCGCTGGCTGCAGGCAGTCCGGCGAGGGCATGAAAAATTCCAGCCGTCCCCCGATTTATTGAGGGCGCTCCCTCAACACCCTGCCGCCCAGGTGTGACATTGGAGACTGGGAGTTCTCGTCCTGGCTCTTCCATTGACATATTCATCTTTCCAGGCCCCTTGTAACCCTTATTATTAAGCAAGCCTCCAAACAGCTCCCTTAGGGGAGGTAACAGCCATTCACCCATTTCACAGGTAAGATAACTGAGCACTTGCACAAGGGAACCATGGGTATGTCTCCACTGCAACATAAGTCAGTGTTTGAGCCTGGACTCAAGCCTAACCCCCCTTGCATCTACATTGCAATTGCACTAACCCAGGGCTTGCACCCAAGGTCCCAGAACCCTGCAGGGCTGGTGGGTCCAAGCTCGAGTTAAGCTATGACCCAGGGTCCTAGTCCTATTGCTTTGCAGTGTGGACACAGCCCCGCTTGACTCCCAGGAGTCAGCCGGATGTATCCCACAATTCCCTGGGACAGCTTCCTTAGTCCTCTCTATCCCAGCAATCTGCCATCCACTCCGCTCCCACCCTTTGTGTGTCTCCCATTCCACCATTTGCCCTCCCATTTGCCCCATGCCAAGGGCTCTGTAGGCTCCCCATTCCCCTCTTCCCCCATGCTAAAGGTTTTGTGTGCCCCCATTCTCCACGGCACCAGCAGTGCTGAGTGCCCCCCAATCCCATCTTCTCCCATGCCAAGGGTTCTGTGTTCCCCCTATGCCCCCCAGCAGCAGTGCTGTGTGCTCCCCAATACCCTCTTCCCTCCTGCCACAAGCTCAGTGTGTACCCCATTCCCCTCCCACCCATGCTAAGGATTCTGGGTGCTAGCCAATCTCCTCTTCTTCCAGGCCATGGACTCTGTGTGCCCCCCATTCCTCTCCCCTTCCCATGCCATGGGCTCTGTGCCCCCCATTGCCCTCTCCCCATGCCATGCCCTTTATGTGCCCCCCATTTGACCCTTTCCCATCCATATCAAGGTCCCCCATTCTTCCTTCCTGCCAGGGGCTCTGTGTGCCCCCCCATCTCCCCAATCCACTCTGATATCATTTCTTTCTGTCGGGGGGAGGAGGGGATAGGTCCAGGGGTCAACATTTTGTAACTGTCCCAGCTCGATGGGCAATGTGGAGATATTAAGCTTTGTTTTGCTGTTGTGTTTGTCATGTTTGTATGTTGGGGACTGGGAGTCGCTCCTTTAAGAACAGGGCCCAGTGGACTGAGAGCGCGTCTGAGATGGAGGCAGGGGGGCGTATTTGGCCTGTGTGGCTAAAGAATGGCAGAGCCTGCCTGCATGAGATTCAGACAGTTGCCTCCTTCTCAAAGGGGCAACGTTAATATTCTTGGGGGCTGGATGCCTGGGGGTTGCTACTAAGCGACAGACCATTTCACCTGGCCATCACCAGTTTGAATCCTGGCTGGCCTGGCTCAGGAGAGGTTAAAAATTAGCTGTTCCCATCAAATGAGCTGAGTTTGGTGAGACCAGTATCAGCAGCTAGGTCACAGACTAAGGGAAACGGAGGAGTACACAGATTCCCTGGCACAGGGCAAACTGGGGGCAGAGACTTGGCATAGATGGCAAGCAAAGATTGTCTGTTCTGTGTTTGTACAATGAGAGAACTCGTCTATTGAGAGCTTGTGTGGCCAGGGCTAAAATATCCTTACACTGCACGTTTGCAAGAGATGTTCCCCGCACACACTGTGAATGGGCAGGGGGAGTTTTCAATCAAAAGCTAACCCTCCCCCCCAAAATATGATTAAGGGTCTTTATAAAATCTCAGGCTTTGGGGCGAATCTCATGATTTTGGGGGTCTGACTCCTGGTGTTTTTTTTCACATTTGGGATTGGCAAAAACGTTTCCCCAAAACCTGTTGAGGTCCACCCAAGTCTGGGAAAAGTCCGATTTATGTTCTAACCCCAATACACGCCCAGCTTGAACTGTTTTTAAAGAAGGCTCCCTTCACTTCAGGTGTACTCCAGCTCTGCCCCTCTTCGGATCGGATACTATGACACAGACGGCTATTTCCTGCTACCTCCCTGCATGAGACGGGCTGTGCATGAAACCAAGGAGATTCTCCAGAAAGCTGGACACACAGTGAGCTTGGCCACTCCAACCTCTTGTTCTGAGCCTGTTTCTTTGACCTGGCCCATAAAAGTGAAATTGCTCTCCAGATGATTATCTGTCTTTCTATAGCACAAGAAACCATCCAGCAATGGCTGGTGGAGTGGTGCACGGAGGGGGGCAGGATAAATGACTTAGGTGGCAGTAGCAGGTCTCTTAGCCTGTGTGTGGAACCAGTCACTGGAGGGCAAAAGATCACTCATTCATATACACCAGTGGTCCCCAAGCTTTTCAGGGTCATGCCCCCCGTTACCCCTGTCTGCACCCTGCCCACCCGGGGCCTGGAGCGGGGCCGCGGCTCTGAGGGGTGGGACGCAGACAGGAGTAAGGGAGCTGAGTCTGGGGGCAGGTATGGGGCCAGGAGTGGAGTCCTGGTTGGGGGCCAGAGTCTTAGGTGCAGGGTCAGCAGCCAAGGATGGGGATGGGAGCAGAGCTGGGTGGCACTCCCTCTCCGCTCCTCATGGGGGATGGCCCGGGCCCCAGCTGTGCCCCCCAAGGGAGGTGCACCCCACAGTTTGTGCGTGGGTGTATATCAGAGGTCCCCAGAGCCAGTATGCTACAGAACTGTTCTGTTCCCTGCCATAGCAAAGGGAGCCCCCTAGTGGAGCAGCAGCACAGGGCAAATACTCTTGCTGCGGGATAACGAAAGGGGCCGGGCGTGGGGAACCGGTTACCCCTCTGTGGCATGTTCGTCTGGTTTTAGCAGAAGGGTTGACAGGACGCAAAGGTTGAGCACAGACGGGCCCGTGTGGGGCCAAGCGCTCTTGTTTATTACTGGATCCCAGCTTTAGCAGCACCACTACGGGGGTCCATAAGCGAGCCAGCAAACGCTCAAACGCTTCCGACGGTGGACACGGCACCTGTCTTGCTCCAGGGAGACGCTTCTCCCCAGAACAAGGGAGGCAGGGCAGAGAGAGCCATGCCCTTTAATTAGTGCTACAGGGTGACCGTGTTCTCTTGGGGACCCACCTCTTAGCAGGTGTCCGTCCTGCTGGGCCGTTCTAAAGGAGTTCTGCTGACTCGCTGTTGGCATTGTGGTTCATCACCAAGGCTACGTTTTAGTCACGGGTATTTTTAGTAAAAGTCATGGACAGGTCACGGGGAGTAAACAAAAATTCACGGCCCGTGACCTGCCCACGACTTGTACTATATACCCCTCACTAAATCTTGGGCCAGGGGATGCTGCAGGTGCTTGTGGGGAGGGGTAGCCTGGGGGTGCTGCAGGTGCTCATGTGGGGGCACCTTGGGGGTGCAACGGATGTTTGTGGGGGGCAGCCTGGAAGGCGCCATGGGTGCTCGGGGGGGAGCAGCCCAGGACCCCCGCTGATGCTGGGGGGGGGTGGCCCATGGCCCGGAACTCCTGCTGGTGCTGGGGTGGGGGGATTGGCGGCTCCCCGGAAGTGGCGACATGTCCCTCCCTCAGCTCCTAGCTCCATGTGCTGTCCCCGCCCCAAGTCCCAGTTCTGCAGCTCCCATTGGCCGGGAACCATGGCCAATGGGAGCTGCGGGGGCGGTGCCTGTGAGCAGAGGCAGCACGTGGAGCGAGGTGCTGAGGGAGGGACATGTCGCCACTTCCAGGGAGCCCCCCAAGGTAAGTGCCGCCCAGAGCCCTCACCCCCTCCTGCACCTAGCTGCGGCGGGTGCAGCTGGCCCCGGGGGCTGCCGGAGCTGCTCAGGTAGCCCCCTGGCCAGCTGCCCCGGATGCTGCAGAAGTCCCGGAAAGTCCCGGAATCCATGACTTCCGTGACACACTCGCAGCCTTACTCATCAACTCTGCCCAGGACGGAATGGAAGTAGGAATGGCTCTGGGAGGAGAGAGGATCTAAGGTCTGGGCTGAGCAGTCCCGAGGGAGGAGCAGCCACACCTACACAGAAGGCTTGAGCTGGAATCTGCTATATTATTAGATTCTAGGCAAATATAGCCATACCCCAGGAAGGGGGTGAGCTCTGAACCTGTACAGAGAGAGCGTGTCTTGGAGTGGGCTGCAAAAGCCACCAGCTTCTATGTTTATTCCCAAGCACGGCGCTTATTCCTGGGAGAATTCCCATTGAAACGAGTGGGGAAGCCACAGCAGTGAGCGTTAAGCCTGGTGATGTGTGTTTGCAGGATCTAGGCCCTGAGCTATTAGTTACATTCCATGGAGCCCGGCTGCTGGTCGAATAACCTTTTGCTCTCATGTAGCTGGTGCCCTTTGCTCCTCCTCGGCCTGACTACGTCATGAATGAGCTTTTTGTGAAAGGTCTTTTTGCTGATGGAGGCTGCACTTTACTGGGCATGTTGTAAGTATAAACCCTCTGTCCTTCTGGTGGGAGTTAAACTGTCCCCAGCGAGCTCATGTGTGACAGCCCATTAGCACAACCAGCAGCTCTATGTCAGGGCAGCAGGGCGTCTCCATGCAGGGGGGGACGGAGGATGGGTTGGCAGAGCGGAAAGAGGTGGAACGCGGGTCTGAGACTAGAGACTAAGTGACCTTTCCTCCTAGCCTCACCGGACTCACAGGCATTCAAAGCAGTCATTGCCCATAATGGATGGCAGACGACGTGCTGCTTCTAAGAGAGAAGCCACGGGGACTGGAGGGGTTCTTGCCAATAAACGAGTGACTGGACTGGAAATTTACAGTGGAGGCTGATAATGTCTGCAAGTGGGCGGGTAAAACTGGCCCCGGTGAGGTGATCAGAGTCAATATGCATCGATGGATAAATGCCAGACAGCACCTGGCACGCAAATCAACACCCTGCCTGCCACGGAGATGCCACTATTTATAGGCCATTAAATCAATGCAAGACACTACCTGCCCCACAGTGCCTCCCTGAGTCAATCAAGTACAGCCTAAGGGCCAGCAGCTCTCTGCAGAAGTTGTGGACACCACAGGTGGTTTGGCACACGTGGTACTGAAGCTGTAGGCCCAAGTTATACCACTTTCCAAACCTGCTCCAGCGAGTGACAGGGAGTGTATCTGGGCCAACAGACGTGGCTGCCCCGAGTTAGGCACCTAAATGCAGTCAGGCCTCCAGACTTACCGTGATGCAAATCTGGAGAATAAGGGCCAGAACTGGCGCTCGGTGGCTTATGCCAACTCACGCTAGAGGCCAAAACCCTGCAGTGCAATTCCAGAGTGACTCCAAGGAAGGCAACAGAGCTCCCCAAGAATCACACCCTCTGGATCTGCTCTTCCTCTCATTTCCAGGAGCGTCACCCCAGGGTGACTCCACTGATTTCAGCAGAGTTACCCCCAACCTCCGGTGGTGGAAGCTGGAGTAGAATCCGGCCCGTGGGCATTCTGCAGTGCAGTTTGCACCCATGCGTCGGCTGCTGCCTGCATCCCCAGCTGCGGGAGATGAATGCCATGTTTTATAGCAGAGGGAGTTTGTTTTCAGGCATTGAGACAGCAAAATTCTGGTTAGGAGTCAGCCAGCTGTTAGGTGTAAAGCAGTTGGCTTCTGCCCACCCTCTCCCCTGTTCCCTCCCAGTGCAGGGGACGCTGTGGATCCAGGCTTGGAACCCCAGGTGAATTGCTACAGGATTCCAACGCTGGTGAAGAAAATGCTGGCTCTTATGGTTCGACCTCTGGTGAGTCCCATCTTCTTATCTCAATGCTGGCTTGCGCCCCAATGGCCCCAGCTCACATTCCAGGGGTTTGTGTCCATGGGAAGCTGGTGGAGTTTGTAGCACAATGACTGAGGTGAGGCCTCTTAAGATGAAGGAAAGTGCTGCTACTTTTCAAACTCTCTTCATCTCACTTCCCTAGTTTTTCCCCTAGGCCCACCCCAGTTAGGTTTGTCGATGGCTATTGCTGGAAATTTGGAGAGGATGCAGAAAAGAGCCGCAAAATGATCCAAGGGCTGGAGAAAATGCACTATGCTAGGGGTCCTCAACCTTTTTCTTTCTGAGCCCCCCACCCCCCAACATGCTATAAAAACTCCATGGCCCACCTCTGCCACAACAACTGGTTTTATGCTTATAAAAGCCAGGGCTTGCATTAGGGGGTAGCAAGCAGGGTAATTGCCTGGGGCCCCACGCCACAGGGGCCCCCACAAAGCTAAGTTGCTCGGGCTTTGGCTTCAGCCCCCAGTGGTGGGACTCAGGGTCCTGGGCTTCAGCCTCATGCAGTGGGGCTTCAGCTTTCTGCCCTGGGCTCCAGTGAGTCTAACACTGGCCCTGCTTGGCGGACCCCCTGAAACCCCTTTTGAGGCCCCCCAGGGGGCCCCTGCCCCTGGTTGAGAACCACTGCCCTACAGTGAGAGACTTAATGGGCTGTGTTCAGGTTATTAAAAAGCAGATTGAGAGGTGACTTAATAGTGGGTGTATAAGTACCTTCACCGGGGGTGGGGGACCAGGTACGAAAGAGCTCTTTAATCTAGTGGAGAAAGGCAGAGCGAGAACCAATGGCTGGAAGCTGCAGCTAGCCAAATGCAAATTAGAAAGAAGGCACCAGTTTTTAACAGTGAGGGTGATGAACCAGTCAACCAAACTCCCAAGGGAAGTGGTGGATTCTCCATCTCCTCATGTCTTCAAATCCAGCCTTGGATGCCTTTCTGGAAGAGATGTGTTAGCCATTGAACTCACAACAAGGGGAGCAGGGCGAAATCAATCCCGTGTTATGCAGGAGGTCAGACTAGATGATTGAAAAATCCTTTCTGGCCGAAAAATCGATGAATCTCTGAGCTCAGTTACAAACTTTGGTTTGAATTTCCTTTCCCAGTGATTTACTCCGTATGTTTATTACTCTCGGCCTGAAGTAATTTTATCTTCTCAGGTTGAACCATTTAATTTCTCTGTGTTCATTTTTCCCATCTGTAAAATGGGGATAGCGCTGACGGACCTGTCAGGGGCATTATGGGGGTGAATGAGGTCCTGTTTGTGCAGCGCTAGCACCGGATGTTATAATGGTAATGTTAAAGAACACACAGGCGTTGTTGTAAAAGGGGGGCAGGGGCGTCCTTGGCCCAGAATCAGTGGGTGGCGTTGTCGTGTGCACTGGTTTGTTCCGCACCCTAGAAGTGGCTGCATCTCAGTGCTATGTATTTTGTTTGTAAAGGGCTTTGTGTCTCTGGGCAGGAGCTAAAGCCCGTCAAAGAAGCCCATTGACTTCACTGGGCTTGGATCATGTGCTATATAAATTATTAATTATTTATTATTAGGCTCAGCAATCTCTATGAAGTGCCATCCAAACATAACCAGGGGGCTATTGACTAAAAAGTCAGAGCCTCAGGGATGGTGGGAATCCAACTCCTTCCATTGTGACATAAGAGCGGCCATACTGGGTCAGACCAATGGTCCATCTAGCCCAGTATCCTGCCTTCCAACAGTGTCCAATGCCAGGTGCTTCAGAGGGAACGAACAGAACAGGCAATCATCCAGTAATCCATCCCCTGTCGCCCATTCCCAGCTTCTGGCAAACAGAGACTAGGGACACCATCCCTGCCCATCCTGGCGAATAGCCCTTGATGGGCCTAGCCTCCATGCATTTATCTAGTTCTTTTTTGAATCCTGTTGTGCAGTGGTTCTCAAACTTTTGTACTGGTGACCCCTTTCACACAGCAAGCCTCTGAGTGCGACTCCCCTTATGAATTAAAAACACTTTTAAAATATTTAACACTATTATAAATGCTGGAGGCGAAGCGGGGTTTGGGGTGGAGGCTGACAGCTCGCAACCCCCCAGGTCATAACCTCGTGACCCCCTGAGGGGTCCTGACCCCCAGTTTGAGAACCCCTGTGGTAGTGTCTTAGTCTTCACAACATCCTCTGGCAAGGAGTTCCACAGGTTGACTGTGTGTTGTGTGAAGAAATACTTCCTTTTGTTTGTTTTAAACCTGCTGCCTGTTAATTTTATTGAGTGACCATTTCCTGCAGGCTAGACAAGACTCTGGGTGCCCAGTTCTGATCCCAACTGAAATGTAATTTGCCTCTTTTCAGTTTCCGCGCCTGGCGGGTTATTTGGCTGCTCTGTGTGGAGTGAGGTAAGAGAGAGCGTCCCATTCGAATAACCGCACGGACATGGTGCATTTGCACAGCATGAGTTGTAGGGCCAAGGAAAGGTGGGCGTGTCCTGACCCTCTGGCTTTCACTTTCCTTCTGACATTGGCCCAAATCCTCGGTTGCTGCAAATCAGTGTAGCGGTGTTGACATTGACAGTGCTCTGCTGATTTACATCAGCTGTGGTTCTGTCCCATCAGCTTGAACTTTTGCACATCGTTTCACGCTGCTACCGGTAAAGTGCCATGAATTGTAACATCTGCTGCTTGCCAGAGTCCCACGGGCAGAGGCGAATGGATTGTAACCATGTAAATGGAATGGATTGTAACTGTGTTTAGGGAGTGGGCTGCAACTGTGTTAATCCATAGAGCGCACACGTTACGTGTGGGAAATGGAGACCACGTCTGACCAAGTGACTTACCCAAGGTCTCACGCTGAGTCAGTGGCTGAGCCGGCAATAAAGCTCCCGAGTCTTGAGTCTCATCCACCTGTTCTCACCACATTAGAGGCCACTTACCTAGTGTTTTGGGACGAATCTTGAAGTTCCCAAGATTTTCCCTGTGCCGTCAAGAGGAACTTTGACTAATTAAGGACTGAGAAAATACCCATCATGTCCTGAGCCCTCTATTCTGTATGAAGACGGAGCTAGAGAAGAGTATCTACAGAGGCCACCATCATCCTAGTATTGGAGTACCTCAAAATATAGGAACCCAGAACATAGAGTGGAAGGCGCCACCTGGGTCCTCGTGTCCAGTTCCCCTGCTGTCGCTGGCCATCCCATCATATAATCCCATTCATAATCTTATCAAGTTCCACCTTCAGATGAATGAGGTTGTTTGTACCCACAAACTCTTACTGGGAGGCAGTTCCAGGACTTCCCTCCTCTGATGGTTGGAAACTTTCTAATTTCTAGCCTGAATTCCTTCCTGGCCAGTTTAGCCCCATTTGTTCTGGTGCTAGCGTTGCCCTTTGGCTTGAATAACTCTTCCCCCTCACTGGTGTTTACCCCGAGGGTGGTCAGATCCCCTGTCAGCCTATGTTTTGCTAGGCTAAACAAGCCAAGCTCCCTCAGTCTCCTCTCAGAAGATGGGCCATCCATTAATGAATTTAGCCTCACAGCTCCTGTGGTGAGGTAGGCAACTTTTATTGCCCTCCCTGCACGGACGAGGAGCAGAGAGATGAAGTGACTTGCCCAAGCCACACTGGGAGTCTGTAGTGTTGGCATCCGTGTAGTGCTCTCTCCATATGCTGTCCCAGCCCTGCACAGTTAGGTGGTTCAGCAGACTTCAATAGTACTGCCCAGAAAGAAAGACCATTGGCATGGTGCAGTGACAAAGGCACTCAACCAGGTTTATTGTCCTTAAGTCGCAGTACTAGTGCTCTGACTCTGTGGTTACAGGTTCATTGACACATGACTGCCCAGGCGCAAGGAGTGGCTCCATCAGCAGTAGGAGGATCTGCTGTCCCCTAGGCCACACAAAGGGTTAAGGCGAAGTACCCTGTCATTTATAGACTGAGACAAACAACTTACATATTTCGTGACATCTGCTTGTTACCTCCCCTTGGATTTTGCTCCAGGGGAAAACATCTCTACGCATCACTTCTGTCAAACTCTCTTATCTGGTGTTAGGTCAGGGCATACCTGGCTAATCATCTGGAGTGTGTTGATACACATACCCCAGTATCTGTTGCTTCTTTGGAGTACTTGTGTTTTAGCAACACTAGCAATACCTTTGCCAAGGTCACGTATCGGACAGTGAACTTGTTAGCATTTGCTATAATACATGGCCTAACTTTGCTGACTACAGGCCTCAGATTTTACACCAAGCCCAGTGCTCAGGCGCTCTCTCTCTCCAACATGTGGAAGAGCTGAAAACTCAACCCAGATCTCCTGAGGCCCAACCTAGTACCTTAACAATTGGACCACCCTTCCCCTCTTTGAGGACTTCACTGTTCATTTGCTCGGAGGATAGAGTAAAACTATTTATCTAAACTGGAAACAGAATCCATTGTTCCTTCTTTTTAAAATGATTGGTAAAATAACGGTGTCTTATAATGGTAGCATCTCATCAATGGAGATGGGGGTATTCAATCACCTGTTCAGCAATATTTTAGTCTTATTAACTGCAGTCGTTTTAACATGTTCAATTACATTTCAGGTCCGAGAAACTTCTGTGGAAGCAGCACGCCCAAGTGACGGTAAATGTGATTTTTCTCACTGCAAAGAGGAAAGCGAAAGCAAAGCGCCACCCCTGAAAACGAAGTGCAATCATGAAGCTTCATTACTCAGCAGTGCCCACCTCCGAAGTTCAAAAATCAGGAGTGGTGCCCCCCAAAATCATGAGATTGGCCTAAAAATCACGAGATGATAAACAGTTATCAACTTGGGGTTCTTTTTATTTGCCTTTTAGTTTCCTAGTCTTTGGGGATGCTCCGGAGTCATATTTTCATGCTTTTCTCGGCAACTGAGAGGGCTAGAAATGTCCTTAGAGAAATGAGAGTGGAGATTTGCATGAATTCACATGACTCCAGGAGCTCAAATACCAGTTGTCGTGTGAATAGCAATAACATCACAAGAGTTGGCAACACAGCGTGATTGTAATTGCCTCTCAGCAGAGCCCGTCGCTTGTTCTGTTTGCTGCAGTCCTTTGGATCAGCGCATTGAGCTAAAGTGACTGTTACCCTTGTCTTACACACAAGACACTGGCTATTTGTGAAGTATCAGGTTGACTTTGTCAGCCCTGTTGGCCTTTAGAGCCCTAAATGTGTGCTAGCCAAGGCTGATCAAAACTCAACTGCTTTTCCTGCTCAAGACAAACCTTCCCTTGCAAGGGCTGAGGACAGAAATGAGGTGAGATTTGGGGAGAGAATGGGGGGGGGGGGTCTGTCTTCACTGTAGAGTTATCCCAGCTCTTACTCGGGGGTCAGTCTAATCCCCACTCCCATCCACACACACAAACTTCTGACCTGAGTTTAGTGATGATTTCAGCCTGGGCTAAAACCTGAGTGCTGCCTTCACTCGAGCTGGAACCTGCCCACAACTCCCCCGGCCACCCAGAAGGGCAGACAAATTCTACCACTATTCACTGGAAAGGAATCAGAGCTTAGTGCAACCCAGAGAACCCTGGGATGTGCCCCCAGGAGTCCTAGCAACAGACACAGGGGAGTATGGCCTCATGAGGATACAGTAACTCGGGAAGGGCTTTGCATTGTGGCTGCTTGTACCCACGGGCGATT
Source organism: Emys orbicularis (assembly GCF_028017835.1). NCBI lineage: Eukaryota > Metazoa > Chordata > Testudines > Emydidae > Emys > Emys orbicularis. Next base: position 5,394,619 of record NC_088690.1, on the reverse strand, counting down.
GCCCCGGGTAACTCTGCAGCGAAGACATAGCTTGGGAATGTCTTAGGCGACGTGTGGTGCTGATGAGATGCTTAACTACTCATGTCCCTCCTTCAGCATCCCTCCTGCTGGGAATAAGTTGGCATACCCGATCCTGCATCTTGCTTGACCAGCACTTCTTCCCACGCATTTATACACTCAATACGCTGCACAAGCACGGGGCTCCATCCAGCTTGCTGGAGACCCCAGCTTTCCATCAGAGCAAGCAGTCCTGGGCTGTCGTGGGCTCTAGTGGGTGAAGTTCGTTCCCTCTCTCCCCACTTTTAGGATCCACTTTGAAACCTTCCCCGCTGCCCCATAGGTAATTCTATTATGACCACTGCTAGTTGCATATATTTAGACCTCCTATTCCCCCCCCCCATTAGCTTGCATTCATCTCAGTGATTAATGACACCCAAAAAACTATGTTAAAAGGACATTATTAGGGTTGCAAAGTCAAGCATTCAAAAGTTAGAAAAGCCCAGAAATAAGGTTGCCTGTGCAATCTTAATTCAGTTCTCTTGTGCGTATGCATTATGAGACAGTCGTTAATTACATGGTTGCATCCTATTTATTCCCCACCTCATTCAGGGTTAGGCCTCACCCCAAATCTCTGGTCTCAAGCATGTTCAGTCGCTGTGTGCGGATGGCCATGCACAGACTGGTCAGCGCTAGCAGTCGTGAGGGGCTGGAGCAGGCTCATTGAGGATGGACTCTTCCGAGATTTTAGCTGCTAAAGTCTAAGAAGTCTCCGCTGAGCATGTGCCAACTGAGATTTGTTCAAAGACTTATAAGTTGGCCAAAGTTGGGATAGCAAAGGGCACATCCCTGACACACCGCCCAGCCTCCTGCCACATTTCCAGCCCCTGCTCCCAATCACAGGGGTGGCAGAACTTTCCGCAGAAAAAGGTTGCCAGGACGTTTTAATATGGGCAAAACCATGTATTTTTCTTGAGCCTTGTTCTCAGAAAGGACTGGGCTAAAATTGTCCCCCAAAAAATTCAGACTGAGGCAGACACCCAGCATGGAAAATTTCTGCCTGAACGATTCAAGTTTGGCAAAATATCAGGCAGCTTTAATAATAGATGGTGCTACCAGCTCCGCCTATAGTAATCCTCTTATCGGGAGAGGCAGAAACTCTGCCTTGGCCTGGATAAAGCAACTGACAGGGCAGCTAGATCCTGTCTGCCATTGCTTTCTGGAATGCCATTCGTAGGGGTATCAGTCTAGCTCCTTTCCCAACACACACGTGGCTCTGCCTGCTGTTAGGCTACACAGCCATGCTAGGGCTGGGTCTAGAACCCGGGATATAACAGGGCTTCCGTCTTGCGTTCTCCACCCAGGCTTACCGCGTGGAGTTCATCGCCGCATGGAGGAAACTAAAGCTGGATGTCGTGCTGTGTCCGGTTCTAGGTCCTGCCTTCACGGTCGGCTATCCTGGGAAGTTATTCGGTAACCTGGCACTGGCTGGTTCCGTGATGTGGCAGCCATGAATCTTACCCTCACGGCCCTTCTGTTTGCACAGAAATGGCGCAGCTCTGAGAATCAACCTGCTAGAATTGTTAATACTGATATTTACTGCCAGGGATATCACTACCCGCCTCAGGAGACAGTGTGGTCTAGTGGGCAGGACAATGGCCTCAAAAACAGGGGGTCTGAATCCTAGGTCTAGTCTAATCTAACCATTGGTGTGGACTTTGAGACGTCCTTTTGGTTCGGTTTCCCCTCCCACCTCTTGTCTATTTTGACTGTGATCTCTTTCTTCCGATGTGTTTGCATATCAGGACTGGATCAGGCTCAGAGCCACTTGATGCTCCCGTAATGCTAACAACGAAACTGCTTTTTTCCCCCCTTTAAACTAGCTAGCTCACCCAGCTACAATTTGTTTAATTCCAGAATTCATGTAATTAAAACAATAGATACTATACTTGTGATTATCTCAGCCCTGTACAAGTGTTAACTATCAAAGTTCCCAACACCCTATAATGTCGATAGGGATAAATAAGCTCCATTTTACAGCTGGAGAAACAGGGACACAAATGTTAAATGATTTGCCCAAGGGCTTTGGAGGAAGTCCGTGTCAGAGGTGGATCTAGACGGCCAGAGATTCTGCCTTCTCAGTCTGTGCTGAGGACTTTCAACCACACTCTCTCTCCCCGCGGTGTAAACAGAAAAAGGTGCAGATCATTGCTGGTGCGGATCATTTTGCGTGAGTGCGGGGCAGACGGCTGTGTGAACAACGAAAGTCCCTGTTACCGATTTGCAGGGTTTGAGGGACGGCCCAGATGGTGATTCTCAAAGTGGAGTGCAACGCGTCTTGCGTTCGCAAAGCGGATGCACGCGACCTCCCTTGCGCACTGTCGAGATCCAGAACCCCGCGGCTGGTGCTGCCTCGCTGGATTCCCACTGGTGATATTCTGTGTTTTGCTCCTCCCAGCTGCTGTTTCCTCTACCATGTTGTACAACGTCTTAAACTTCCCCGCGGGGGTTGTGCCAGTCACTACCGTTACGGAGGCTGATGAGGAAGATCTGAAGCATTACACAGGGCACTACGGTGACCCCTGGGATAGGAGACTGAGCCAGGTCAGCAGACATGAAGAAGAGGGGGTCATGGATGGAGTGGGGGACTGCTGGTGCATGAGATTAATCTGTTGCTACACTATGAGAATATCTTCCCCCCTCTCGCTCTCCTTATTAGAGCAGGAACTAATTGAACATGAGAGAGGCCCGAACTGTGCAGTTCAGCTTCAGATTTCCCCCACATTTGGGGGGCATTGGGATCTGGTATTTGGGTTCACCCCATTGTCAGGATGGGTCCAGCTAGGAAGTTCAGATCAGGATTCCAAAGGCTATTTGGATCCAGAGCCTGACATCCCAGGTAACATCCCGCGGCTTGTCTCTCCTCTGCAGGCTGTGGAAGGAGCCGTGGGGCTGCCTGTCGCCGTTCAGTGCGTGGCTCTGCCGTGGCAGGAGGAGCTGTGTCTGCGGTTCATGAAGGAGGTGGAGACGCTCGCCCGAGGGAGGAAGAGAAAAGTGTGACCTCTCGGGGGGGGGGGGGGGAGGGTGTCTCTAAGGAATCCAGCTATTCCTTCCCAGCCAATAAAAGGATTGCAAAAGTCCTTTCAGCAAAACAATGCAAGGTTTCTCTCAAGTATTTACTTGGTGTCTAAAGTGCAGAATGAGAGCGTGAGAATCAATGTATAGCCGGAAACCAGCAACCAACCAACCCAGAATATCACCCAGCAAAACCAGGAGGGTGTGGGAAAGAGGAATTCCCCTGTCAGATCAGACATGTACAAACAGTTCTGGGTCATTTCTCGAACATGAGTGGGGGAAGAAAAGCTCCGGTCTCTTCTCCCCTCAGTGTAAATGCAAATGATTCCAATTATTGATGTCCTACATAATTTATACCTTGGATGTTCTTTGCACCACCACCATCTTTAGGTCGCTCAGTAAAATACACCCGGCGCATCTGACACAAGGGAAGCTGTGTGGTCCCTTTAAGAAAAGGGACGGGACAATGTTTCAGGGCTTGAGGCAGACTTAAGATCAGACTTCAGCCCGGGGAAGTTTTCAGTCTGATGCAGGAGGTTACGTGACTGCAGTGAAGACAAAAGAGAGTAGAAAATGCTTTTAAAGGAGCACAGCACGCCCTGATTGGTGTCAGAGCCAGAGTCCTCAAAAAGAAAATGGGGACAAGAGAAGGCATGAGGTCTTGTCCTGTCTTTAAAGTGAAGCTCTGCTCCAAAAATGGGACTGTGGCTCCTTTTTACTGGTCATCACTGAACTAGGAATCACAAGATCTGGGCTTTGTTCCCAGCTCTTCCAGTGTCTTGCTGGGTGAACTTGGGCAAGTCACTTCATCTCTGTGACTTGGTTTCCCTATATGTAAAATAGTGAGGCAAGGATGTGGGGGGGAGCAGAATTGATGTGGGGTCTCTGGAAGGAGAACTGATGTTGGGGCGGTGGGGGAGAACTGGCATCTTGGAAAACTGATGATGAGACTTGGAGGGGGCAGAACGCATGTGAGGACAGAATATTGTTTTGGAGGATTGAGCATGATCAGGGGCATAGACAATTCTTGTATGTGGGGGCTAGAGTTAAAAATAAAAAATAAAAAATAATCAAATGAAAAATTGTAGACGGTTCAGAGAAGAGCCACGAGAATCATTAAAGGGTTAATAGTGATAGACAAAAGGAGCTCAATCTATTCCTCTTAACAAAGAAGGCTAAGGGGTGGCTTGTTTACAATCTAAATATCTGTATGGGAAACAAATAGTTAATAATGGGCTCTTGAGTCTAGCAGAGAAAGGTCTAACATGATCCAATGGCTGGATGTTGAAGCTGACAAATTCAGACTGGAACTAAGACGTACACTTTTAACAGCGAGAGCCATTAACCATTGGAACAATTTACCAAGGGTTGTAGATTCTCCATCACAGACAATTTTTCAATCAAGATTGGATGTTTTTTTCTATAAGATTTGTTAGAGGGCTTTCCCTCAACCCGCCCACTTCCCTGGTTCTTGTCACACAGACGGCAAGCAGCAAAAGACCAAAAGTCCAAAGTGCAAACAATGCGATGTTTATTGGGGTTAATGTCCAAGCAAGCATATTCCGAATCCCTTCACACCAGTCGGGCTTATCTCTATATGCCAATAGAATGTGTTCCCAGCTCTGACGCCTCAGAGCGTTTACCCCGCGTCCCCCTTCCCAGCTGACGCCGTAGAGCCTTGCCAGTGTCCCTGTTCCCCGTTCCCTATTCCCGTTCCTCCCCCCCCCCCCTAGCAAGCATGATTCCAACTTCCCTTCCATTTCCTGTTTGACCCCAGTTTATATAGTAATATTCTCAGCTATACCTTAACCAATCATTTTACTGAAATTTAACTAAACAATCCTAACATATTGTAACATAATTCTCTAACCAATTATATCCCACCACCCTAATTAACTTACACCCAGCATAATTAATTATACAGCAGACAGAAACAATTAGAGAACCAGACCGATTAACAATAGAAAAGTGGGGGCTATAAAGATAAAACAATACAGAAATGAGGGTTTCACAACCACAACCATTGATAAGTGATTTCTTGCCAGACAGGATGCTGTCAAACTAAGTTTTCTTTAACCATCTTAAGATCTGTCTCTTTCTCTGGTGGCGATGGGCATTATCGGGACAGGATCGTCTTCCTAACAGCACCTTATTTCAGTGTGACTGGTTTGGGATGTGAGGATGTGACCGTTCGCTTCCCAGCGTATGGCTGCCCCTGCTGCTTAGCCAAAGGTCTTAACCTAAGAACAAGGCCTCAGACTCTCCTAGTGAGAGACGGCCCATACTCAGGCCGACTGTGATTTTGATTCTTTGTTTTTATACCCCTATAACTAGCTAAGTGATAAAAATACACCTAAGTTCTTAAAGTACAGGCCTTTACAGGCAGGCCTGAATATCTATATCCTAACAAGATTATTTGGGGAAGTTCTCTGGTCTGTGTTATACGGGAGGTCAGACTAGATGATTCCAATGGTCCCTTCTGGCCTTGGAATCTATAAATAGCTGTTGAATATCCCTTTAATGAGTTTTGTACCAGACTAAATTTGCCCAGTTTTAAGGAAGTGAAATAAACAAATAGCTGTTCCAAACTCACTGTTTCCTTTGTTAATGCAATCCCTACCTTTTGGGGGGAGCAAGCCGCCAGTTGTTTACATGCATGATGCTGCATACGCATAACGGGGCTGAATTAAAGTTGCACAGATGATTTTAATTCTGGGATTTCCTAACTCTTGAGTGCTTGACTCTGCAACCTTAATAATGGGCTTTTAATGTTGTTTTGTCTGTAATTTCTTAGATTTTTTTTAAAAAGCAAAACTAAAAAAACCAAATTCCATCATGTAGCTTCATTTTGACACCTACATGGCTCATCAGCAGGGTTGGAGCCATCATACAGAACTCTACCACTTGAGCTAATGCAGTAACTGATAGAGGATAACAACCTACTACTGCTATGTGGACCAGCACTGGAGGAAGGGGGATGAGACTCCCACTTGCCCAGTGTGTTTTCATAGATTTGCTGGTAGCAGAGTAATAGTGAGACATCAATAGTCAGGCATCTTGGGTTCCATTCCAGGCTCTGGAGGGGAGTGTGCTTTGGTGGGCACAGACTCGTCTGCCCATTTTCCCCAAGCTTGACCCCTGCTGTCCCATTCCCTGCAGCCCATCCCTGGCCTGCATTTTCCCCACCCCTGGCTCCTTTTCCCAGGCTTCTCATCCCAGTCCCAGTCTCCTTGCACAGCCAGTCCTAGTTCTCCTGCTCCGAGCTTGCTGTCCAAGTCCCAATCTCCCCCTCTCCACACTCATTCCTGGTCTCCTTGCTGTACCTAGACTTCACACAAAAGTAGTGAGCCAGCAGCCAAAAACAGGTGGAAAGTGCTTTCAAATGCACATACTAATGAAGCTTAAACAAATAAGATTTTTTTGTTAGTTTCTGAATAAATACAATAAATTCACAATGGGGTTTGTGCCTTTTTAAAGCTTTTTTTTTCTAAAATACAACGTACAGCCAGAAACTCTCAAAAACATGAATTCTGTACAACTCTGTAGATCACCCATAAAAAGGATGTTTTCTCCCTTATATAGAATGTCAACTTATGAACATGACATGAAGTCAGCATATCTTACTGCCATTCACAAAAATCCCTCTGAATTTCATAAAAATATAACATACAAATACAAAATACCCCTCACCTACCCCACAACGCCTGCTGTCTCAGAGTGGGTCCAGGAGAGTTCTGCTCCTCTTAAGCCTTGGCTCTGCAGGTTGGTTTGCCATTGGAGGGGAAATCATTGACGAGGAGTCTGGGTATGTTTTTCGTGCAAATGCTTTGCATACACACCAGTCCTGGAACAGGGGTGGTCAGCAACTGCATGCAGGTGAAATGTAGCCAAGTCAGCTGATTAGAAGTAACATTTGGCTTGTCCGTGTGGCGTTGGGTGGATGTTTTCAGGCAGTTGCGGCCTGTGGTTTTTCCACTTGTCACTGAAGTACATTCCCCCCCCCCCTTGACCAGAGCCCTGCGGCATTTTTTGCAGCATGGAGTCATGATGCAAACCCCACCCAGCCTCGTGATGTTTGGATGCAAATTCCCACCCAGTGTCATGACACCTGGATGCAAACCCCGCCCCCTGATTTTTTGGGCTGGTTTTTCCATGTTTTGGGGGCCAATAACACTTGGTTTAGGGCAGTTTTCTAGCAAGCCCTAGGCTGGTTTCCGGGATAGCAGCTCCGCCCTAAGGATTGACTCTAAGGGTATGTCTACACTACCCGCCGGCAGGTAGTGATCGATCTATCGGGGATCGATGTATCGCGTCTTGCGATACATCGATCCCCGAACGCGTTCCCCATCGACTCCGGAACTCCACCAGGGCGAGAGGCAGAAGCGGAGTCGACGGGGGAGTGGCGGCCGTCGATTCCGCGCCACAAGGATGCAAAGTAAGTCAATCTAAGATATGTCGACTTCAGCTACGCTATTCTCGTAGCTGAAGTTGCGTATCTTAGATCGATCCCCCACCCTAGTGTAGACCAGGCCTAATTAGCGAGATTAAAACACAGCAAACTCCCTTGCTGCTCACTACAGCTCTCCCCAAGGAATCCTCTACACCAAACTAAAAGCAGCACAGCGATTTCTTCCAGCAGTGAAATACAACTTGCCTAACAGCACCATCTAGTGGCTCCCCAGCCCTCATAACTGTATTAATTGTCTATGTCCAAAGACAGCTAGCATTTGCTAGAGGGGTTGAGCTAGAACTAGAGTCCTCAATGCCAACCTGCTATTGGTCAAATATGAACGCAAGAGACTTGTTCCATGAAGTTATGGGTGAAACTCATCTCGTTGAAGGCCAACGCAAGGCCTCTGCCCCACGTGAGTCCCATTGTTTTAAAGGCGTAAGAGGGGCATAGGAATGAACTCCAGCCCACGTCGCCATGTTCCCATGGAATTGTTTCTGCCTGACAAGCTTTTTAGTGTTTCCATCATTCTTCTGCACAATACATTGTAAAGACTGACTCTTCAGGTCCAACCTGTGTAACTTAATTATTTAAATGTAGCTTCTAATTGACTGGCTGGTTCCCTTTCAATTTAGAGGACTTATTGAAATAGACTAGACAAACATAGGGCCCAGCCCCATCCTCCGTCTAAACCCCCAGGGTGTACATAGTCAGCTCCCACCACTGGGATGAAGTCACCATCCCCATGGGGAACTGGCTCCACCCTCCATAAGATGCATGGGCCCCTCTTTAGCCTCCACCCCAAGCATGATGCATGGTCAGACGGTGTTGGGTCATGACCCAGGCTCTGCCCACGCTCTGTTTGCATTCATCCCCGGTAACAACTCCCCCGCCATGTGGCAAAGCCCTAGAGAATTCAGTACAGCTGTATATCCCTTTGGTAAGATTCTCTGTTCCATTCCAGAGGGAGATGGAAGCATTTCTCCAGAACCCTATGACATTTCTTTAAAACCCTGATTTTTTCATCCCTATTAAGCTTTGCAGAACTTTTCCATGAAGGCCTGCAGCTCAAGAGAAACTTATGCAAAGGTTCAAAGTTCCAGCATTCCCACGTGTTCCATGTTCCCTCAAGTCACAGATACCATGTTCTATAGTCAGCCACTTCGTCACCTGGTAAAAATGTAATTGCTAATTGTAGCTGATGCTAATATACACAGGCTAACCTATATCCATGTTATGCTGCTAATACTACCTGTCATACATATTCCAAGTAGTTAAGTATTGTATACAGATTATTAAGCATTAATACAGCAGTTATATAGCCCAAAATTGGCCTGTACCTTTGTTATAATCCTGTACACGTACGCTACGTAACCCATAACACCTTGCATTAGCTGACGTAAGCCTTGGCTTGAGTAGATAGGAAAACTGTCAGTCTCAGAGCATATGATTATTTCCTCATGGCAACAGGAAAGGAGTTACCCATACAGACCTAGGTGTCTTCATACCTCTTTGTACATGAAATGCATGTGTTCAGAACAAAGATAAGGGTGCATCATGACCTGGAATGCATGGATTTAGAACAAAAGTTAAAGGGCTACACCATGATACCAGAAACAAACAAGGTAAGAAGCTGATCAATTGAATCCAGTTTCAGGTGACATATACAGTACCTTTTGCTGGTAAACAAGTAGGGTATAAAAAGATGGCTTAAGGGATGCAACTTCGGGGAGCACACCTTCTACGTAAGGTGAATCTCACCGCATGGGACTCCTCTTCGCAGACTGGTAACGTATAGAACTGTTTTCCTGTACCGCCTGAATAAACCTGACTGACATTGGTTCCTTAAGAAATATACTCAAGACCAACTAACCACAGTGTAGTCAAGCAATTGACTATGCAATTGATCAACAACTGAGTTAGGGCTTAAGTCTCTTGTTTCTATATGGGAGGTTCTTATGGTGCAGAAGTTCTCTCAAGACTCCCTGCCCTCTCATTCATGGCACATCCTCTCCCATTCCTGACTGCTGACAATACCTGCAGCGGGGATTTTCAAAGGAGCCTAAGGGAGTTGCACCCCTAACTCCAATAGCATTTCAATAGCAGCAGAACCCCTATCTCCGTTAGGCCTTTTGAACACCCCACAACAACTGCTTCCATGGGGAAGTACAGGTAGAAGTTATTTCGTGTGGGTGTGGCTCTTGGCTACTCTTGTCTGCTAACAAAGGAGGGGACATCTGCTCACCGCAAATCAACTGAAACTACCACGATAGGACCTGGGACCAAGTTCTACCCGCCGCTCTGCTATTAGCTCATTGGGTGTCCTTGGCAGCTCTCCCACCCATCAGACCTCATTCTCCCTATCTAGAAAAGGGGATAGTGGTACTTACTTGCCGTTAAAAAACACTTGGTGATCTCCTGCTGGGAAAGCGCTACACAAGAGCTAATACATCACGTATATAGTCCTATCCGGATCTGACTGCAGGGGCGTATGTAATAGCATGCGTGTCTATAGAGGCTTTTACCTGAGGCTGCACTTCCAAACGCCAGCAGAGGTGAGGGAGGAAGTTATCACTGCAATGTTACAGATGAGGAAATGTAACACACAAAGTGACTTGCTTAAGGCCAAGCGGCTGCAGAACCAAAAGCAAACTCCAGAGTGCTCAACCTCCGCTCTAAGCACTAATTCCCTCTGTGGTTATTTTACAAATAAGCAGAGGAGGTTGGAGAAGAAAAACAATCAAGTTGCAAACAAATTTTAGCTAGATCCTGGGAAGTCCTGTTTCCAGAAACAGAGAAGACACATTACACTCTTATCATGTCTGCATCATTTATTCTCGGTGTTTGTGGCACAAAAGCAGACGTCCCTCCAGGTGTTTTAAAAGAATCACAAAGCAGTTCTCTCTCTGGAACCTCTGGGTATTTCATTACAGCCTGGAAAAGAGTGAGATCACCTCAGTTCAGAATGTCACAACAGAGATGCAGCTGGATGAAGACGAACTGCCCAATCTCACCTCCACCAGAGATAGGGGGTCAAAAAGCCAACACCCCTACTGTTCCCGGCGTAATTTGCAGAAGTACATAGGTCCAAAGTTTGCCGTGAGGTGGGGAAGGACAAGCTCCCCCAGCCTGCAGTCTGCAAAGAAAGAAAATGTGTCCTGGAAGAGTCTCCTGAAGTAGCTTAAGTCTTCAACGTGGACATTGATGTTGTATTCGGTTTCTGCTACCTCAACAGCTCTCTCCACTACGTACTCGTTCTGCAGCTGAGACAGGGAGCACGTGGAGTACACCACTTCCCCTCCCGGTCTGGCAGCGAGGAGTCCAGCGCTAGATGGGAGGGGAAGAAAAGGATGATTATGGGATGTAAAGGAGTAAGGCCCTGCTGTGACTCTGTGTGTCATTAGCACAGATTGTCTGCTGAAAAGGGGAAGCCAACCACCTGGCTAGTGAGAGATGGACAGGGCTTCTGGATGCCACAGTCTAGCCGGCTCCACACTATCACTGCAGTTGCAGGAGAATTTAACACTGCAATGATAATAAGCATTTGTCCCACAGTGAGGCAAATAGTAAACAGAAGCAGGATGGGTCATTCTGCTGGAAAGGAGACCATAAGCAGTAGGCTTAAGAGTTCATTCAGCCACATGTTCCAGGGACACAGAACAGGCTGAGAAAGGATGCAGAGGAGGAATAGTCTTGCGGTTAAGGGACTAGGTTGGGATTTTAAAGATTGGCTTCAATATTTGTTTTTTTGCTATAGAATCCCTGGGTGCCACCTCTGTGCCTCAGTTTCCCATCTGTAAAATGGTGATGCTAAAGTTTCCTGTCTCGCGGAGGTATTGTGAGGATACAAGTTTATTAACGTCTGTAAGGCACTCAGATGCTGCAGTTAAAGGAAGCTACATGAATTCTCCAAACAAGGTATCATTTGACTCCAATCTCTCCCACACGACATGCCCTGAGGGATGGTTTTCTATACTCAGCCCAGCAGCCAGTATGAGAACTTGGGTGGACAGACAGATCGCCTGCCTCAGATAGGGTCAAGCTCACTCACAGAAGCAGCTGCATCTGCAGCATTGGCAACGTCTGACGCTCCTTCAATCTCATTCGACTGAAAATGTTGTTGTCCTCTTCCATGACGGAATGTCTATCAGTCGTGCACGGCACATCCACAAGCACCTGCGTGATAGAGGACTGGGATCTCAGCTCAGTTCTTCACCTGATTAAAGCTTAGAAATTTGTTCAGAGTCCTTTTCCTTTGCCCAATTCCTCCACTATTCCTGCACACATTCTGATCTAGTCAGCTGTTTAGATAGTGCCCATCACCATGGTATCAGAGCCCAGGTACACACACTGGATTGTCATTGGTAGGTTGCTCATGAATCTGGGGGATAGGCAGATTGAGAGCTAGATTTTAAAAGGGCTGATAATTTCATGCTATCGCATTTGTAGCTATGTCAGCTAAGAGAAGGGAAATTAAACAACAGGTTCTCTCTTGCAGATCAACAGTTAAGGGGAGAATTCCCCCTTCTCCACCATTGCATAGTTGGATAAATAAATTATTGCCTTCCTCAGAAGCATCCAGCATTTTCCTCTACCAATGCCAGGAAACTCGGATAGACAGATCTGCCTTTTTCATATTTTCAGTCACTTACCCGATTGTAAGTGTCCCCCTCCAGTTTCCCCCAATTCCTTCCATCCCAGGATGTGATGCGCACATCAACGCTGATGTCTTTGGGAACGTAGCTACAGAGAACTCTGCGCAGCCTGTTACTACGGGAAGCAGAGATATCGTTGGCGGCCAGGTGCCCTGTCATGAGAGATACAACAGAACACACACTTAGAAAGAACGTGAAGAAAACCAACACATAGAGACAAACTGACCTCCCAATTGCCCAGCTCCTATAATCACAGGAGAGTGATCAGATGGGAAAACCCACCTGACATTAACAGATGGGCTTTTGCAGAACACTCCATGCCAATATAACTTGGGGAGAGGGAGCAGAAAGTCAAATTGGGGTCCATAAGGAATTTATCATTTCAACCCTGTCATAGTGAGCAAAGATCACCTGCTAACCATCTAACTCCATCTATACCCTGAAGCACCTTTGTGAACAGGTGAAGGGTGGGATTGCCAACTTTACTTACGGCAACATCCTGTCTGCAGAAGAGCCAGTGACTTGCCACCAGGTGCTGCACAGAGGTCAAGGACTAGGTCACCAGGCTGCACATTGAGAGCCAAGACAGGTAAGAGCGATGCTGCATCCAGCAGATAGTAGCCAAGGGTTCCTGAAGCGTCTGGTCTAGAAATCCCAAGAGATAATTGAAAACCAAGTGTGTTATGAAAATCTGAAGAGAAGTAAAGATACAGAGCTTGAAAAGCTCAGGTTAAAACACATGAATGCCATGTTCCCAGAGATAGTCACCCATCAGGTATGTTTGATGAAGGAACAGAAAAACACAATCCCAGAAAAATACAATGTTCCAGATGGAAGACACCAATTCGATGATGACCTAGGTCATCTCCAGGACACCAAAGAACAATTACTCAAAGTACATTGCTTAGTCTGCTTTAAATATCCCTATATTGTACGTATTTTACAAAACCCTAATACGCTTCTTCACCTCACTCCAGCACAACGTTTTCACAAGCTCTGGTAAAGCTGTGTAGAGCCAGCAGCTAAGCCAAAGAAGCAACATGTAGAAATTAAGTTCAATGCAGCTAAATACAATGCTGCATGTGATGAATTTGGGAGGGGAGGGGGCGAATGGCTTTTATTTCTGTTACTCAACAAGTCCTAGCTTTGAAGACGATTCCTACAAGGTAGCCTCAAACCCAGAGACTGAACATCCGCTTTCGAGGAGGGGTTAGGGGAAAAGAATTGTAACAAGTACACACACAGCACAACCGCCTCAAACTTTCCAATCAGTGTTACAAAATAGTTAATAATAATAATACCTAGCTCTTATACAGCATTTTTCATCAGTAGATCTCAAAGTGCTTTACAAAGGAACGCAGTATAATTATCTCTATTTTATAGACGGGGAAACTGAGGCACGGAGTGATTAAAGCGATTTCCCCACACCCACCCAGCAAGCCAGTGACAGATCCAGGAACAGAACCCAGATCTCCTGAGTTCCAGGCCACAATGCTTCCGAGTGCCATACCTTGCCGGAGGAAACCGACTGACATCTCCTTTGGAGAATGTGTAACACTTGATGTTGGGGCTGATGGACGCAGAAAGCGATGATGGCGTCTGTGTTTGTTCCACAGACAACTGTTCACTGTGGGTTTTTTGGGACGCTGTTTCCTCACCCCTCACTCGTTCTACAGGCGAATCCCACTGCACGGGCCTAGCTGCTTTCTGAGATTCATAAACAAAATCCACAGCGTTTAGAAGTTCCAGCTCTCGGCTGACCCTGTCGGCGTCAGAGAAGTTGTTGACGAGGGCACTGTATTTCTGTTCTGAGAGGAGGCTGACACGGATCGAGGGCCACAGGCTGCCAAACTGCACACTGTAGTTCATGTCGAAGTTCTGCAGAGCCAGCCGGATGGCCGAGATCTTGGGAGCAGTGCCAGCCTTCAGAGGAATTAAAACGTTAGGCACGTGAAAGAACCAAACACTTTTATACTGTGACCTTTCACCACTTCCGTGATTGGAATGATCAAGAGCGAGGCTCTGCTTTACCACAGTTACACTTGGCACTTCTGCCACCGCCTGTCCCAGGAGGAACGTTAACTGAGTCCCAAACAATCCAGCCACAAAACACAGAAAAGCTGGGTTAATTTGCACTCAGTCTGAAAATAGCAAGACTGGGTGTGCAGAGTGGAAAGGGAAGATGGCCTCACTTCAGCATGTTTTTACAGCTCCATTAAAGCCGTGTGGAACCAGTAGTTGCTTCTGTGGCTCAACATGTGGAAAGGAGGCCTTGGGACTGGTAGTGGTAGGGTGTTACTGGTAGGGAAGGGACAGAACCCCTGGGGCTGGAGAAAGGAGATATTAGACAAGGGGCTTTGGGAGCTGGGGATGTATGGATTGGAAGGAGAATGAGGGGGATCAGCCATTAGCTGGGAGGATTCAGGTTTTGCGGGGTTAAGTAAGTATCAGGGTTGGAAGGAACCCCAGGAGATCATCTAGTCTGACCCCCTGCAGACTTTTGCCCCAGATCCCTAAATGGCCCCCTCAGGGACTGAACTCACAACCCTGGGTTTAGCAGACCAATGCTCAAACCACTGAGCTATCCCTCCCTGGGGTGAGAGGAAAGGGATGAGGGGAGGGGAGAGAAGAGAATTTTGGGCTGGTGGAATTAGCAGAGGGGTGGAGACATGACTAAGGGTGGGAAGGAATGATTTCAGGGGGAGGATTTTGGGGGGATTAGTGGAGGATGTGGGGGAAAGTGGACTGATTTTAGGGGTGTGATGGGAGGATTTTAGGGGATTAACAGGGGGCTTGTGGAGGGAAGAGAACGATTTTGAGGGCAGGAGAGGATTTGGGGGGATTAGTGAGAAGGATAGAGGGGGCGCGGAATGATTTTTAGATGCAGACTGGGTTAGTGGGGATGGGGGGAAGGGAAACATTTCAGGGGGTTAGTAGGGAGTGCAGGGGATGGATTTCGGGAAGTTAGTGGGGCACGGGGGGCAGGAGGCTGGGTCAGGGTGTGGGGAGAGAATTCCGTGGGGGAATTAGTGGGGGGGGGAGCTTTTGGGGGGGCAGCGGGTGAAGGAGGATTTCGGGGGTAGGGTTAGTGGGGGGAGGAGGATTATTTCGATGGGGCGGGGAGGATTTCGGGGAGTCCCTGGGGGAGGTGGGGGGGGGCAGTGCGGGGCTCTCACCCATTTCTCCTTGTACCGGTACCGGCGGGGGGGGAGCCCCAGGCCCGCCAGGCCCCCCGGCAGCAGCCGCCGCGCAGAGCCCCTGAGCGCCGCCATGGTGCGCGCCGCTGGGCCGGGGCCGGCCGGGAACCGGGGCCGCCGCTGCAGGTTCCGGCCTGGCCCCCCCGGGAGTCAATTCCCGCCAGCCGGGGGCGGGGCAGCCTGTGAACCCCTTCACCCCTCCAGAGCCCCCCACAGCTTGGGGACCCCCCCAGCTCTCTGCTAGGGGACCCTCTAACCCCCCAGAGCCCCCACAGCTTGGGGACCCCCCAGCTCTATGCTAGGGGACCCTCTACCCCCCTCCAGAGCCCCCCACAGCTTGGGGACACCCCAGCTCTGTGCTAGGGGACCCTCTACCCCCCTCCAGAGCCCCCCACAGCTTGGGGACCCCCCAGCTCTATGCTAGGGGACCCTCTACCCCCTCCAGAGCCCCCCACAGCTTGGGGGTCCCCCCAGCTCTGTGCTAGGGGACCCTCTAACTCCTCCAGAGCCCCCCACAGCTTGGGGACCTCTCACTCCTCTTAGAATCTTGATTTTTAATAAGCTTATGATCGGTTTCACCATAAACATAACTCAGTACCGTGGTATTGTAAGAGGAGCTGATCCAGACTTGAATTATTCAACTTGGTGTGTACACTGTTCCCTTAGGCACAGCATAAGAACGGCCGTACCGGGTCAGACCAAAGGTCCATCTAGCCCAGTATCCTGTCTACCGACAGTGGCCAATGCCAGGTGCCCCAAAGGGAGTGAACCTAACAGGCAACGATCAAGTGATCTCTCTCCTACCATCCATCTCCATCCTCTGACAAACAGAGGCTAGGGACACCCTTCCTTACCCATCCTGGCTAATAGCCAGTAATGGACTTAACCTCCATGAATTTATCCAGTTCTCTTTTAAATGCTGTCATAGTCCTAGCCTTCACAACCTCCTCAGGTAAGGAGTTCCACAAGTTGACTGTGCGCTGCGTGAAGAAGAACTTCCTTGTATTTGTTTTAAATCTGCTGCCTATTAATTTCATTTGGTGACCCCTAGTTCTTGTATTAGCTGGTATTACTGGGAGCGTTCAGTGGGTAAGGACTGAATGCGAAAGGCAGATCTTCACAGGGGCTTACGGTGCACCTGTTGTTAATCTGCAAAGCAAAGGTGTAGCATTGGCCTGAGGAGAATGCTTGGGTGACTGACACCCACTTAAGCACAAGCAATCCTCCCTCTCACTGGAGGGGATGGAAAGAAGGTGACTCTCAGTCTTGGGCACCCTGAGAAATACCACAGCATCTCAAAGCAATTTACGGTATGCTTCCCAACAGACCCCAGGCATAATAAACCCAAAAGGAGGATCTTCCAGTTCAGCATTGAGGCAGATTGATAGGGAACCACCTAGGGCCAAATTACACTTTCACTGCTAGTGCTATGCCTGCTGTGTGCATTCACCAATGAATTTGGTCTCCATAGGTGACAAGCCAACACACCTTTCACAAGCATAACATTCACTATACCTGTAAATCTTGGTGCAGAGACAGCTGTTTAGAATACCTTGTGTGACAGGTTTCTAGTCAAAACCCAGCCATCCAGTTTCCAGTCTTGCAATTTTTCCAAAATAATTTTTTTTAAGGCATATGATGATCAGAGCAGTCCTTCAGCAAAGAGTTTTTATGCACAGTATGTTTAATACTTCAAAGCACTTTATGAGCTAGAAATTATTCTCCCATAGTATTTTAAAATAGAGTCATTTTCAGTTTCTGTGGCCCACAAAATATTTTCTTTAACGTGAAGCTCTCATACTCACGCCAGGGTTGTGAGAAGGATGCTCCATTTAATCCATTACTGATCAATTTACAGAACATTATGGTAGTAAGAAAGACTGCAGCTTTTAAATCCAAGAACTGCTATTTTACATTTTGTGCTTTGAAGCTCCAGGCAGGAGGGAAAAATATTCATCAAGTTACTTGTGAAGTGTCACAATGCACTTGTGGGCAGCATCAGCATGAAGAATTATTAGATGCTAAAGATGCTCCCTTAAATCTTAATTCAGCACAAGTCCCATTTGTACTACAAAGAGCTACATTCTGAGTCAGTGCTGTAGCTGACCCCACAAAACATGGGCCCACACTTGCAGAAATGACTAGTGGTTTTGGGTGTCCCACTTGAAACCTTAAAGCAGCCTGATTTTCCAAGAGTGCTAAGCACCAAGCCTCAAGTCCAGTCCCCATTAAGGTGTGTGAAGTGGGGCACCCAAAGTCACTAGGAGCATTTAACCGTGATGGGTGTATAGTGTTTTAACCCTGTTCCCAAGCAGGGCTCTAGCACTATTGTTGAACTGTAACTCCATTTTGGCTCTTCGAGGGGGAGGACTTGCCTAACCACATCTGTGACTATACCACTTTGCCCTCTTAGGTCACACTGTATGTCAAGATTGTAAAGTATATTGCAGCATATAAAAGACACCCACAGCCCCGGCATTAGCAGCTGAGCCAGTAAGGGCTAGATGCCAAGATTTTCCTCACACTGCACTTGATGGGTGTGCATCAAGACAGCTTTGTAGAAGGCAATAAGGCCATGATAAGTTACAGTCACTATGGATTTGTCAAGAACAAATTGTGTCAAATCAATCTGATCGCTTTCTTTGACAGGGTAACAAGCCTTGTGGATGGTGGGGGAAGCAGTAGATGTGGTATATCTTGACTTTAGTAAAGCTTTTGATACTTTCTTGCATGAAGTTCTCATAAACAAACCAGGGAAATGCAACCTAGATGGAGCTACTGTAAGGTGGGTGCATAACTGGTTGGAAAACTGTTCCCAGAGGGTAGTTATCAGTGGTTCAGTCATGCTGGAAGGGCGTGAGTGGAGTCCCACATGGATCAGTTCTGGGTCCCTTCTGTTCAATATCTTAATCAACAATTTAGATAATGGCATAGAGAGTACACTTATAAAGTTTTCAGACGATACCAACCTGGGAGGGGTTGCAAGTGCTTTGGAAGCTAGGATTAAAATTCAAAATGATCTGGACAAACTGGAGAATTGGTCTGAAGTAAATAGGATAAAATTCAATAAGGACAAATGGAAAGTACTCCACTTAGGAAGGAACAATCAGTTGCACACATACAGAATGGGAAATCACTGCCTAGGAAGGAGTACTGAGGAAAGGGATCTGGGGGTCATAGTGGATCACAAGCTAAATATGAGTCAACGGTGTAACGCTGTTGCAAAAAAAGCAAACGTCATTCTGGGATGTATTAGCAGGAGTATTGTAAGCAAGACACAAGAAGTAATTCTTCCGCTCTACTCCGCGCTGATTAGGCCTCAACTGGAGTATTGTGTTCAGTTCTGGGCACCACATTTCAGGAAAGATGTGGACAAATTGGAGAAAGTCCAGAGAAGAGCAACAAAAATGATTTAAGGTCTAGAAAACATGACCTACGAGGGAAGATTGAAAAAAATTGGGTTTGTTTAGTCTGGAAAAGAGAAATCTGAGAGGGGACACAATAACAGTTTTCAAGTACATAAAAGGTTGTTACAAGGAAGAGGGAGAAAAATTGTTCTTCTTAACTGCTGAGGATAGGACAAGAAGCAATGGGCTTAAATTGGAGCAAGGGCGGTTTAGGTTGGACATTACGAAAAACTTCCTAGCTGTCAGGGTGGTTGAGCACTGGAATAAATCGCCTGGGGAGATTGTGGAGTCTCCATGACTGGAGATTTTTAAGAGCAGGTTAGACAAACACCTGGCAGGGATGTTCTAGATAATACTTAGTCCTGCCATGAGTGCAGGGGACTGGACTAGATGACCTCTCGAGGTCCCTTCCAGTCATGATTCTGGTGAAAAAGCTGCTGTATCAATGTATTGAATATGCCTATCTGACATGATTGCTAACGTGGTTCGAGTCTGCATACACTGTAATTCTAGCTGTAGTGGAGATACCAGGGAGGGTGTCAAAGTCAGAGGGGTGTTTAAAACAATGGGGACCTTTTGTATCGCATAAACACGATTCTACTCCTTTTCTTAAGTATAGTCTGGAGGTAGCACATCCGTCCCCTGTACAAGGGGCATAAATATCTTTGTGCCTTCCTGCTGATTGAGGTACTGACAGATTTATGAGTAGCCCTATCGTCTCCACATACCATAAGAAAGGGGCCCAGAAATCATCTCTTCACAGTTCCAACTTTGTGCTTGTTGGATCTGTGCTTGTCCTTGATCCTCATGCTGCCAGTAATGGTTGTGCACAAGGGAATTCCTACAACAGGGAGGAAACCTCCCCTCCCTACTGTCTAGTGATTAATATTAATTAACAGTCTTGATTAAGCAGTCATAGAATGAAGCCATTTCCACAGGAACTTTGAATATGTTTAATATGGAAAACCACAGAAGATGGTTTGTTACAGCTGCACGTTTTTCACGGAAGATAGATGCGATGACACGGTGGCACCTGGATCACCGCAGCACAGTCAGGAAGCTGCTCACTTATACTGTACATTCACAAGAACAGGCAGCAAGCAGCACTTGGAATCCAAAAAGAAACTGCACCGTGTTCCAGCTGAACGATGGAGGCAGATGGTGGGACTTGCTCCAACATTTACTTCAGATTCTTAAAGAGTTTGTGAGCCACCTAAAACGGCATGATGAAGAAAGCTTTCAGTAACTGACAGGTTCTCTCAACACAAAGGTCTTGAGAACTGGACAGACATTGTATTCTCTCTCTCCTCTCTTCCCTATCTTTATGTCCCTATCTTCTGTATCTCAGATTCATTAAAACTGCAGCAACATAATTAGAGGATTGATCACAGAGAAGATTGTCTCCATCGACCACCAATAATTTTCTAATTGTCTATATGGTCCCACCTTTGCCTTTCTTCAAACAAACTTACGAAGGCTACAAAAGTGTAGCTCAAACCAATTACTAGAGGTTGACAAACAAGCAATACTGAATTGTTTTTTAAAGCCAAGGATTCTTACAAACTCCAATATTTCAAATTAATCCATCTGCTTCAGAGATGAGCTGTATTTAGTAGTAGTAGTACAGTGCATACTGATCAGCACAGGGCCCTCTAAAAAAACCCCAAACCAAACCACTCCCCCGAGTGTTCTCTCTCATTATAACCATTACATTTACTGGACTCTATGGGATAAGAGTTTCAACTCAAAAGCAGGAACAAATAAGTATTTAAGAGAAAAAAAAATCACCTCACAGGATCAAGGTTCAGAGTTCTTCAAAATTAAAAACAACATTGATTCAGTAGATGCTTGTTCTTATTCACCCTATATTGCAATCAAACAAAGCTTTTTAGGGCATCATCAGCTTTACAGATGCAGTCTGGGCTGATGGTCAGGGCACTGGACTGGGAAGTAAGAGACCTGGTTCTATTCCTGCCTCTACCACTGGCTTGCTGGGTGACTTTCACCTCTGAGCCTCAGTTTCCCAAATCTGTAGAATGGGGATAATGATACTGACCTCCTTTGTAAAGTACTTTGAGATCTACCGAGGAAGAGTGTGATGTAACAGCTAGGTATTACAGAAATAAGGTACTGATTCAGTCACGTCCCATTAGAGATTGCAAACCAACACACATGACTAGGTATCAGCCTCCGTTGGACTTACACAGTGGTCCCTGGCATGCAGGAAGTCAAAAAGCTCTTCCGTACATTCCTCCTGTGTGTGGGACCTTGAAGACACTCGCGCATCACACAGCTCCAGCTTCTCCCGTGCCTTCACGCACTTCTCAGTCTGCTCACAGTGCTCCCTTATTGTGGTTAAAGGATCCTGAGGGTCAAGTTAAAAGATATCAGACTTTTTGTTCTCAAACATAGTTTGTAGAGTTACTTATTCTACATGGTCAGATGCAAATCATATGCAAAGAATAGGCTTTGAGAGTTCAGACAATAGTTCCAAACCAAATTTCCTTGTATGCTAACAGCTAACATTTACATAAAATGCTACACATGCACATCCAAGCCCTAAGCTGGGGGGCATGTCCTCAGCTGGGTAAATTCCCCCGCTCTGTACCTCTTTTAAAAAGAGATGAGCAAAAAAACACCACCACCACCATTTGTGGTGCTAGAAGCCTCTATGGCTCTCAAAATGAAAGCATTATCACCATATAAACTACACATCATATCTAGGGCCAGATAATCAGCAAGCCCGTAGAAACACACTGATAAAAACCCCACACATTTGCACATGTACAAACAAGCACTTTATTTTGCATACACTACCAGATACGCCCAAGCACGTGGTAACCACGATACAAAATTGTACACACAAGTGTACATCTACAAGTTCACTGGAAACCAGGTCTTTAGACATTAGTTCATTCTATTCCCTGTATGCTGCAAAGTAAAATGTTCATTTCATCAGCCCCTTGTTTGGAATAAGTTTGGTTAATCAAAGATAACAAAAAAAATAATAATAAAATACAAGCATAGTTTCACATCCATTATAAAAGATTTATGCTTCTTGCACAGTTTTTCCTTGGTGGAAAAGGTTTCTAAGCTTCAGTAGTTCTTACCACTAGTTCTGCCTCCTCCTCCTCTTCCTCTTCCTGGGGGAAAGAGATACCAGATAAAAGTCAGTTATATTATGCCATAGAGAAAGCCTTTATGCCATTATACACACTTAAGAGTCTATTGAGTATAAAAGCTATTTCCACAAGTGACACGCGGATTTTAGGAATTTCTCTTTCAGCTCTCTCTATTTTATATGGCTTGATTAATTCCAGAAACTGAACGAATGGGAGGTTAAATGATTTATGTCTGATTTAAATACACTGTTTTCACCTCAAAAGCTTAATCTTCAAGCCGGTTCTTTCATGAAGAGATTGTGCAAATTTGTCTGCCTAGATCCTTTACATCTCCAGCATAAGACTCTCCCCTGCGCCACTAGAGAGCAGTTTTGTTCTGTTTCCTACAAACGTTTCCACTCTTGCAGTTGAAACTGAATTGCTGAGTCCTGTCCCCCACGCTGATCAGTGCGGTCTCGTTACTTCCTTGTGCTCCCCCATCGTCTCCACCTGCTCTCTCCTGTCAGCGCTTTGATCCCAGTCTGTACAGCGCCTAGCACCAGGGCTCCAGACCTGGGGGTACTGCGCCGGGGGTGAGCCCGCCCCACCCAGGAGTTGCGATGGCCTGGGGGGTGGGCATGGGAACGGCTCGGCGCCGAGCGGCTCCCCACACTCCCAGGGCCTGCAGCGGGAGGCTCCGCAGCGCAAGCCCAGCCAGCCTCGCGGGGCTCCCAGCGGGCAAGGGACGCTCCCCACCCTAGATCCAGGGGCCCATCCCCCCGGGACGAGCGGGTTACGGGGGCCGGCAGGGGACACGGCTACCGGGGGTGGGGGGGGGAAGTTGTGCCAATACACCGGGCCCTGGGGGAGGGATGAGCAGGGTACGGGGGCCGGCAGGGGACACAGCTGGGGGAGGGGGGGTAGAAGCTGTGCCGCGGACCGGGTCCCGAAGGCGGGTAAGGGATGAGCGGGGCGGGAGGGGCGGCCCCCGGCCTTGCGGCCCGCCGTGCTCGGGGCAGGCTACGTCTGCCTCACCTCGGGTTCCCCGCTGCGGCTCCCCAGCATCTCCTCGTCCCGCAGCCCCATCGCCGCTCAGCTCCAGACTCCGCCGCCGCGCAGAAGGACTCGCCAGGGTCACCCGCCGGAAACCCCGCCCCTCCGGTCCCCTCTCTCACCCGGAAGCGGAAGCCAGGCCCTCATGACCCTCCCAAGATGGCGCCGCCGCCCGGAGCTGTTTTTCTCTGTGCGGCGGGCCCGCCCCTAGAGTGCTCGTCTGAGTGAGGGCGGCGGGGGCTGCCATGGAGGCCCGGGCGGAGGGAGAGGCCGCTGCTGGGAGCCCCCCCAGCCTCTTCGAGCTGAGTGGGGTGGTGGTGAGCTCCGCCATGGGGACCCTGGAGAGAGAGGTTTGGGGTAAGGGGGGCGCGGGGGTCCCAGGCCTGTCCCCGGGGGGCGGGGCGCTCAGGCCTGCGCCAGTGCGGGCGGGGGGGTTGGAGTCCTAGGCCTGTCCCAGTGCCATGGGGGTGTTTCACGTCTGTCCTAATGCCGTTTGGGGAGTCTGAGTCCTGGGGGATGGGGGGCTCTTAGCCCTGTTCTAGTATATAAATATATGTGTGTGTTGGGGGCGGGTCCCAACTTAGGGGGATGACACAAGTGTTTGGGGAGAGGCGGGGGTCCCAGGCCTGTTCCAATGCAGCGTGTGTGGTGGGACCTGAGTTAGGTATGAGACATCTGTGATGGCAGCACATTGAGCGCTGAGTGCCCCATAGTTACCAGGACAGCCCCATGCCCAGGGGCTTTGTGAGGAAGGTTTGATGCCTATAAGGCATCCCTGTGGAACCTGACTGGACCAACTTGTGCATGGGTGCAATGGTGATGGGTTCTTGTCTCTGCTTTAAGTGCAAGTGCCAAAATGCACATTTATGTGAACATAATCCATGCACCAGAGTGTTACCCTATTGGGAGCTTCAGTCTCCATTTTATTTTGTTGTCTTTGAAAACCTTTTCCACCTCTCAGACTTATAAAGCATTCTGCATCTGTTCTCTTCCCCCATCCCAAAGCACTCCCTGGACAGATACTCCAAGGCATCCTGCCTTTGCTTAATATCTATTACCTGGAAAGGATTGAGGAAACTGCTGTGAAAAAAGGTCAGTTTTATTCATAGAAATTTATTCTCTAAAGTTGAAGGGTTGTTTGGTCTCCACTGACCATTTGGTTCTTGGCCTCTCTGCTGAAACTGTCAACAAGGAATAGCAATTACTATCTGCTACAAGAAGTGTTTTGGTGTGGACGCTTTCCCTAAATGGAACTGGATTTAGAATTTCAAATACATTTCTTATAGAGCACTGAACAGCATTAAAGATAATGATTTTCAGTGACTGCTAACCATGGCTGATGAATAACAATGAGATTAATAATAATATTAAAAGGGGCTGATGGTATCTGATACATCCAGTCTGTTTAAATAGATGAGAATTCAGTGAAAATCCCTAATGTATAGTTTTTAAAAGACACCATCAAGTCAAATTTCATCCCAAACTTTGGCTTTCTAAAAAATGACATTTTCAGTTCCTAAGACAAGAAATACTTAGTATATTTGATTGTTTAAATTCCACTGGAAATAGTTTTGTAAATAATAACACTGCCTGCAATATTTGCAATCCAAACATTGCTGCTTTTTGCTTCTATGTAAGTATTCAACAGTGAAAATTATTATTTAGTGTCCAAAATGAGGAATACTAAAAGTACATAGGCAGGATTAGTACAGAAAAGTTTTAATTAATTTATAATAATTAATTAGATTACCAAAACTAAAAGAATAACAATCTGATATGTAATAGGTAACAGGGGAAAAGATGATTTTTGTACGAAATGTCTTTTAAAATATTATTTTAACCTCATAGTGCCTCTTTAGCAACCATAAAATGTGTCATTTCTTTTAAATCTGTATCGATCTAGTGCCCTAAATGTTCTCCAAAAAATAGTATTTGATGACTCATGTTTCTAATCTTATTTGTTTTAAATTAACATCATTGTGAAACCCGAGAAGGGAAAATTGAGTAAACCTTTTGAGATAGAGGATTCGGTGTAAAATTGTTTGTTTTTCAGGACTCTCAACCCAGCCCATATGGCACAAACTCTGGAACGATGTGATGAAAATCAGACCACCCAAGTCAGAGGTGAGTTGGAAAGCTGCTGATGGACCAATTTAAAAAGGACACAAAGTTTACACCTCAATTTTGCAAACACTGATGCATATTTTTCACTTTGAGCATGTGAATAATTCCATTGATTTGAGTGAGACTACTGAAGTGTCTAAAGTTAAACATGTGTAAATATTTACAGGATCAGGGATTAGGATGTCACCCTGGTATTCAAAACTTTCCATAAAACACCTTATCTTGTACTTATATAGAACTTTTCATCCAGAAGGATGCTATAGCACTTTGTGGGCTTAATATATTAGGATGAAGCCCACTACTGGAGTGTATGCATGTGTGCTGTACATTTTGGGCCTCACAAAGAAG
Source organism: Emys orbicularis (assembly GCF_028017835.1). NCBI lineage: Eukaryota > Metazoa > Chordata > Testudines > Emydidae > Emys > Emys orbicularis. The sequence goes on along the minus strand of NC_088690.1, from coordinate 5,369,212 downwards.
GTGCATGGAATTGGGATGAAAATAAATTTATTTTATTCTGATTTTATTACACTCTAGGAAGGTCTTACATTTAAGAACCAAGAATGCAGGTCATACTTATAGGATGAGGGACTGTATTTTGGAAAGCATAATTCAGTAAGGGACTTGGGGGCCATGGTGGATAGCCAACTAAACATGTGCTCACAGTGTAATGGGGTGGCTAATGGAACAAATGTAATCCTTGGATATATAAGTAGGGGAATGTTGAGTAGAAATAGAGAGGTGTTGTACCCACTGTATATGGTGTTACTATGTCCAGTTGTGATATCCATACTTTAAAAAGGTTGTTGACAAATTGGAAAGTGAAAAGAAAAGAACTACAAGAATGATTTGAGGTCTGGAAAACTTCCCTTTGAGCCTCTTTATTCTCTCTATCTATCTGTTTAGTTTAACAAAGAGAGGGTTAAGAGGTGATTTGATCCTGGTCTATAAGTACCTGCTTGGGGAGAAGATTTCTGATAGTAGAGTGGTCTTTAATCCAGCAGACAAAGGCGTAGCAAGATCAAACAGCTGGACGCTGAACAAATTCAGAGTAGAAATAAGATGCAATTTTTTTTTACTAGTGATTGTAACTCTCCATTGGAACCAATTTACTAAGGGACAGGGTGAAGTCTCCATCATTTTTGTCTGTAAATCAGTATTGGATGTCTGTCTAAAGAGATGTTCTAGCTCAGCTAGAAATAATGGGCTTTTGATGCAGGAGCCACTTGGTGCAATTCTGTGTCTTGCGTTATATAGGTGGTCAGACTAGACGATCATAAAGGTCCCTTCTGGCCTTAAAATTCTCGCCCCTATCTCTGTTATTGCTGTGTGGGTGCTACCCCCAGATGCCCCAGTTGTAAAGCCTCTGCTGTGCAGATGTTGGAGTAAAGACACATGGGGAATAAGCTGTTGAATTAGAACCCTGAATGATTAGGGAGTACAATATGTCGGTAAGCCTGATTCTGATACCCTGAGCCCTCCCACTGATTTTAATTAAGACCTTCAATGCTAGTTGACGGACTACAGTACTTTTCAGGATCAGAACCTTAGCTGGTGTCAAATGCTGCCTTGCAACATGGAATCCATGTGGCACAGGCTGTGGCAGTATAAGCTTGTTTATCACCAATATCCCCCCAAACTTTCCTGAAGGGACTGCCTGTTGGGATGAGAGGGTATTTCAGTCTCCATGGCACATCCTTGACCTCTAGAGACTGATGACCACTGGGAAACTAGTGGAAGTGGTGGTTTCTGTGATACTGACTGAAGCCACTAAACACTTGTCAGATGATAACAGTTTATGGTCACTGTTGACCTGGATAGAATCTGAATTAGCATCCTAGGGTGAAAGTCCACTCTCTCTTTCCCAGTGTGTTCTTGTTTAAATGAGGATAAAATCCATTAATTCTGGGATTTTATTACAGAACATAACAAGTTGGAGGAAGAAGTTCCTTGAAACTTTCTTCTCAAATGTCCTGCATGGAGTTTTGGATGTTTCTTCAGATCAGCGCCTGAGTGACCGTCGTTTTTCACCCCTACTCCACAGCTCACGGCATGTTACGCAGCTCACCATCTGTAACATGCTGCAGGGGGTAGCAGAGCTCACTGCTGAGCCCAACCAAAGAGTGCTAGAAAACCTGGCTGGCTCATTGAGAACCTTGAAGTTCCATCTGCTGACCTCCGATCTGTCCATTAGACATTCACTAAGTTTGCTGCTTCATCATCTGATCCACCATGGAGCTGTCAGCCAGGTGTCCATGTGTTCCTGGCCAGTTCCTGACAAAGTACTTTTAGTCCTTATTCTGAGTATGAGTGCTGGGTTTTGGCACCCAGGTAAGACACTTATGCACCAGGACAGCCCTTGCAGTCTTTGCAGAGAGGAGTCTGATGCCCAAGGCCTGCTAACTCAAGAGGATGGTGCCCTGCTAGGGTCAAATCAGCTGTGCTGCGGGTCTACTGAGCAATCAGAGACTGGCCAGTGGGGTGATAGTGAGTCAAGAAGCAAGAAGGTCCAAACTGCTTCAGCCAAAGTGCTTCAAGAAGCTGATCCAGATTCTCAAGCGTCTATAGAACTGTCCAGGAGCAGTAGTGGCACTGTTAAAACTCCAATGCTCTGTGGATTAAGGAGCCACCCTTTGCAAAACCTAGCATGTCAAGATGTAAGCTGCGAGGTGCCCCCTGAGTATTACAACATTAAAGGAGAGTCTTCTCCTTCTCTACCAGAAAGGTCTTCTGTTGGCCCCGCTTTCCGAAAGCCCTATAGACGGTTTAAGACTGCAGTGGGGAGGAAGCGCCGCAGCCCCAGGAGAAACCGCAGAGCTCATGCAGACCCGGAAGATCTTTATGATTTTGTCTTCGCCGTTGCTAGGGAGGAGGAGGAGACGGCAGAGTCGCTCTATGAAAGCAATGCCCAGGAGGGGGAAAGCATTGATGGCTGGGCCTCTTCCCCAGCAGACACTCCTAGCTTTGAGGGTGTGGGCTGCACGGAAGGAGGCTCTGTCGGAATCCTTCCTCTGAAAGCGGCTTGCCGCTTCCGAAGTATCTCCACACTGGAATTGTTCTCCATCCCTCTGACTGGGGACACCTGCCGGGCTTTGGGGAACCTGCTGAGCTCTTGGGTATCTTTAGAGAAGCTGGTTCTGTCTTACAATGGTTAGTAGTAATAACAGAGCTTTTAATTTCAGGTGTGTTTGACAATCTGGTGTCTGACTGTAGCCAAATTCTAAAAACTGCTAAGATCTGCACTGGAATTTTGGTTGGGTGGAACAGACATTATTGGGCACTCTTCAACTCACCCTGAAAATATAGGTAGCAAGGACGCTTCAAACCATGCCAGGCTTTCTTTAAGTAGGGAAAAAAGCAAGGGAAAGCTGGTCAGCAGCAACCGGGCTTAAAATCTGAGGGGTGTGTCTATGTTAGAGGAAAAGGTGCCAAGATGCAAGTAGAGAATAATGAAGAGGATACAAGCTGTGAGAGAAGGGAAAGGAAGAAATGGACAGCACAATGGGGCCCTATTCTTGGCTGGCCCTTAGGCACCACTATATTATCCATCATTAATACTAAGAGTTTAATATTTTAATGGGGTCCAGAGGGGATTCTTCACCGCAGAGTAAAAACATCCCGTAACATTTTTTTGTTCCTGTAACTTTACTTTGGAGAAGGAACTGGGATGTAAACCCATCAGATTAAAGGGACAAATGAGTCTAACTAGGAGTAGTGGGGGTGAGACAGAGCAAAAGGATAACTTCCTAATGGTGAAGTCTGATAGACCCTGATCCTCCAGACTTTTGCATGCAGGCAGATTCCTGCACCCACGCTGAGCTCTACAGAAATCAGTGGAGTTCCGTGTGGGGGCAGGTTACAGGATAAGAGCCTTAGATTATAGAATAGTTCCCGAAAGGAATTGTCGGAACCCCATCACTCAGAATATTGCACTGGGCTGGATACAGCTCTGCTGCTAAGAGTTCTGCTCTGGCTAGTGGAAATGGACAAAGTGACCTAGTCAGTCTTTTATATCTAACGTTGTCAATATGTATGAAAGACGCTGGCATTCTTAAGATGTTGCCTAGAGTTAATCACATATTTTACTAATCAGAGGCCATCTAGTCCATCCCTGAAGTGCAGGATTGTTCCCTGTAATTTATTGTCTAGTGCATTGTCCAGTTTTAAATTACTAAAGTGATGGCTTCTACCTCTTCCCTGAGGAGACCGGTCCACAGTCCAACACTGGGATCTGTTAGAAAGGTGTAGATGATATAGGCTGTGTCTTTGTTCCAGCCTTGCTGAATTATTTGCTCTCTCTCTGTGTGTAACACCCATCTTGCTTGCTATTGAAATGTTGGTTTCAGGCCTGGGCGCTAATATCTTCTGCATCCTGTCTGGGCTCCGGGCCCTCTCTCACCGCAAAGACTGCAGCCTCCACGTGGTGCGTGTGAGTGACGTGTTCTCATACATCCCCTCAGTGGAGCTTGTTCGGTCCATCCTGACTGCCTTCCCCCGCCTTCGCACACTCTCGGTCAGCTTTGATCTCAAAAACCAGCTAGAGGGGAACAGGCCAGAAGGGCATTCGAGCTCGGAGGCAGAAATTCCAGGTAGGTTATAGATGCTGACTAGTAAATGAGATCTTACTGTTTGTTTAAAGCAATAAGTTCAACCTCCTTTGCACACAGGGTAAGAGTTCAATCCTTGGGGCCATTTAACGGTCTGGGGCAAAAATCTTTCTGGGGATTGGTCCTGCTTTGAGCAGGGGGTTGGACTAGGTGACCTCCTCAGGTCCCTTTTAACCCTGATATTCTATGATTCTATGCATAAGTCCTGGCCCAGTTTGCACTTAGCTAGGTGATCGTGACCATTCCTTTGTGAGTCAGACCTTGCCACAATTGTCTACCGCCAGATTGATTGTGACCTCCAGTCTGTTGTATGCTCTGACATGGCACAACTTTTGAGGGCTCCTGGACAGAACGCCTTTAATTGTGTCACATAAAATACCAAACACAATGTCAGCCCTAACAAGGCCAGGCAGAACCTGTAGTCAGTGCAGAAAGTGGCTGTTGGCTTGCTTACCTGTGTGGTCCAGATCTGCTGTGCTGGCTTCCTGTTCACTTGTGTGTGCAATTCATGCTATTGACTAGGATATATAAGGCCTTATAGAGAGAGGTTGGCTGATGTCAGTCAGAAAAAAAAAAAAAACTGTTCACCATCATGATAGCTGAGATCAAGTGCAAGGCTATTGCTAAGCCCCGGGATTTCCATGTCTGAGTGCTGTAGCAGGGCAGGGACCCACTGCCTCTTTCAACAGATATGTTGGTCTTCAGGGCATGGCAAAAGGCCCGTTATGTCTACACGATACAGCCTCTGCTGCCATAGTCCCCTAGTGTAGACACAGCCTTCGCTGACAGAAGTTCTTGTTCTGTCAATGTAGGAATATCCCCTCCCTGAATGATGTTAGCTAAGCACTCTTCCGTCAACACAGCTGCCTCTATGCTGGGGGTTTGGTCAGTGTAGCTGTCAGTCAAGGGTGTGGTTTTTTCACACTCCTGATCAACACAGCTATGCTGGTATAACTTTTAAGTGTAGACCAAGCCGCAGGCTTTTGGCTTTGAATGAGATCTGTGAAGAACTGTGTCCTGGAATGAAAGTCTGATTCAGCTATTTGTGGATAAGGGGGTAAAATTTTCAAATGTGACTTAGGTGTTTAGGGGCATAAGTCCTACTGAAAATTAATAAGACTGAGGCACCTAAGTCACATAGGAAAATTTTACCCAAAGTCTGTATATTCATTCCTGTTCCATGCACCCAGACGCTGGTGATGGGTACATTCTACAAATCTAAAATGACAAGTAATTACGATGGATAACTTAGTTCCTCCGGGAACCAAATGCATTTATCAAACATTTTTGAGAGAAAGTGTTTGCAGACAAACATCTTTTCCCCCCTCCCTTTAGAGAGCTGCCTGGAACAGTTAGAGATCCGATTCCCCAGAGAACCTCTGCAGACCAGTCTCCTTTGGCCTGTGTTGAAAGCCTCAAGGTCTCTCCAGCAATTGTCCTTGGACAGTGCTACCATTTCCTGTCCCCTGGAGTTTGGGCTCCTTCTGCAGGCACTCAAAGGTAACACAATAAAACTGCGTAGTGAGCTTCTTGGACAAAACCTATCATGGTCTCCTGTGAGCAGCTTGTCTAGGGGCCTCCCTGTTCCTCTCCCACCCGTATTGTCTAGGGGGACAGGTGTACACTACAAAGTTTTGTGGGCATAGCTGTCTCACTCAGGTGTGTGGAAAAATTCCACACCCCTGACTGAAATAGCAACGCTGGTCAAAACCCCGTGTAGACACAGCTATGCCTGCAAAACTGTTCAGGCAGGTGGTTTATCTATAGATCTCCTTATGCCGGTATAAGTTGTATCTCCAGTAGGGGGCTCCACCAGCATAGCTGTCTCAGCAAAGCCTTTCTAGGGTGGAGCAGCCCTAACCATTTGCCTTTCTGTTGCTTTGGACTGTAAGCGCTAGGTAACATTTTCAAAAGTGCCTAACATACTCAAGTCCCATTTTCAAAAGTGAATTAGGCACCTAAGGGCTTTTGAAAATTTTACTCTTTTTTGTCTCTACGATGCACACACCTGGCGCGATACACGGATACAGAAAAATGGAAAAGGCAGTAGGGATTTTCTTCCCATTTTTGTTTTAGTGAAAATTACCGTGGGAAGTTACTGTATCGCATAAATCTGAAGGCAGAATTTGGCCCTAAATTTGTAAGTTTAAGTACTGTGAATGGTGAGCTGTTACTTATCCAGGAGTGGTTGAGATTTCATTAGCAGGTAGCCCGTCTCTTTTGACACACAGGCACACGATACCTGACTAGTAAGGTTTTGTCTGTCTTGCAGAGTGTAATCCAGGCCTGAAGAGACTGAGCTTCCATGATGTGAACCTTGCTGACTACCAGAAGGAAGTTCTCCTCCTGCTGCAGGACCCTGTCCTTCAAGGTACAGCGAACACCCGCCCACCCACAAGGGCTGCACCACAGACTGCTGGTGGGGCCGAGGTTGGAGTCAATGTGTGATCCCAGGAGTACAGGATTTGTCCAACAGTTTCATTCTCTCAGCAGTGGGAAGGAGATGTGTGAATTGGGGGGAATGAGAACGCACCTGGGTTGTGGCTAAGGAGCGGTAAAGCTCTGAAGCCAGTCTGCAGTACAAAACAACCGAGTTACGGTCTTGGCTGTTAGACATAACATGCATGGTGCTATAACCTTATAATCAGGTCACATATGATCAGGATTTTCCCCAGGTAACAGAACACCATTAAGGGTCCTGCCTACACTATTCATTTTACGCGTGTTGTAACTAGGTACCTAGTAATGGTGGTTTCAGTTCTTGCACCTTAAACAGGGCCTCCAAAGTGATCTGCAATATGTAATTAAATAATTTACTGACTGTGGTGAGAGAGGCCAAAGATGCATCTATCACTGTGTGTATTTTTTTGGTAGAAATTACATTTTCCTTTTGTCGGCTGTTTGAAAGCTGCACCACTGAGTTTCTATCCGACATAATCCAAATAGTGAAGAGAAATTCAACTCTGAAGAGCCTCAAATTGCCTGGAAACAGACTTGGTATGTACCGTCAATGCAACTATGTGGGCATTCCCTTACAGCTAACTATCAGGATAGTAGTCAGAGCCATTGCTGACCAACTTCTACCACTGAGTTAAACACAGCAAGTGTTAAACAGTGGTATTTGTGGAATGAATATTTTTTCATGGAGGTAGATAGGGCATTCCAGCCATGTGCTGCATTGTACAATTATCCAGGTTTCCCCCTCTTTCTCTGAAGCACTAGATTTTGGCCACTGCCAGAGATGGGATTCCAGATGTGGAAGATTAATGGCCTGATTCTAGAATAGCTAGAAATAAAGCGGATAGCACTAGCTCTAGCCGGGTGTACTATGCAGACACTCTGCCTCTGAAACTGACTGCATCGGCTTACTCAATGCAACTTCAATCTTTCTAAAGTTACAGGTTTCTTTAATGATTTCCTACACAACCTTGTTGCTTTAGTAATGTTCAGGTAACAGTTAAAGGTGTAAAAGCAGCAAAGAGTCCTGTGGCACCTTATAGACTAACAGATGTATTGGAGCATGAGCTTTCGTGGGTGAATACCCTCTTCTTCGGATGCATGTAGTGGAAATTTCCGAAGAAGTGGGTATTCACCCACGAAAGCTCATGCTCCAATACGTCTGTTAGTCTATAAGGTGCCCCAGGACTCTTTGCTGCTTTTACAGATCCAGACTAACACGGCTACCCCTTTGATAGTTAAAGGTGTAGTGAGGATGAGGAATTGAATGGCTCAGTGGACTTGTAATGGACCCATCAAACCTCTCACTGCTAGGCCCCCCCAGTCTGAATGAGCCCAACATTCATAGTGACTTCCACGCTTTGCTGTTTGGTGGTGTTTGATGGCAGCCCAGTTTCTAGTAGTAATGGGCCAGCACTGAAGCTGCTTGAGTCCCTTGGTGCTGCGCCTCCCTCTGTCCTTTGACACTTTCAGTGGTTGCAGCTTCACATGTCATTTGTGTTTTCCCATCATTAGGGAATCACAGGTTGGTTGCCTTGGCTGACATTTTCTCTGAAGATTCATCCTCTTCCATCTGCCAGTTGGACGTCAGGTATGCTGGTGCCTCACCATAGTACTCTCCAGTCACGTCCCTTCTTAAACTTCAGTGCTCCAGGCAGCAGGGTAAATCCTGAGCATAGTTCTGTTCACTAGCTGAGCTGATACCCCTTCAACTAAGATTATGTTTTAGGGAACACCTTGCTGCCATTACCCAGGATTTGAGCATTCTCAAAGGTAGGTCTCCCTGCATACACCGTAAGGGAAGAAAAAGAAATACAAACTTCTTTCAGTGTGGAGCAGCTAAGCCCCAGTTTTAAATGGCTAGGAATTAGTTTAATAACAAAAGCACCGTTGCTTGCCACCTGGTGGGAGAATGGATGGAACAGCTCAGCCCTTTATAGAGGCAGAATATAACCAGCTCTTACGCATGACCTGTCTCCATCTGATACAGTCAAGCTGTTCGGTATCTACTGCCTACCATTATTACAGTGATGCTTGAGAATAAGCACACTCTTCCCCCCTCAAATGAATCTTAACTTGTAGGCACCTAAGGTCTTAACTGCATTTTACTCTTTGTTTTACCTCCTTAAAGCTCAAATTGCATCAAGCCGGACGGGCTCTTGGAGTTTGCAAAGAAACTGGAGAGCCACATCCTGCAGAGAGGCGGGCAGATCAAGTTTACCCACCTCCGCCTCTTTCAGAACTGGTTGGACCAAGATGCTGCAACGGCTCAAGAGGCGCTTCGGCGGCTCAGAGCTGTGTGCAGCGTGGTCAGCAACACATGGGACTCTTCGCAGGCCTTTGCTGACTACATTAGTGTGATGTAAAGAGCGCCCAGGAACTGCTGTAAAATCGATAGCAATAGCTTGAAATAAAGTTGTACAGAACAGTGCTCCCACAGACTCTTTGACATTGCTGTTCACATTGTGTGCAGGAGCAGGCCCAGCTGGGATAAGAAACTAGTGTACAGTACTAACAAAGTAGAGGCTCTTACACCCCTCGCCCCCAAGCAAGGTAGAATTGATCATGCTGCTTTCATAGTGCAAATGGGCTAGGGAAACAAACTCAGCAACAGTGAGGATATATACGAAAGGGATAAAGAAGGGGGAGGGAGGAGTATCTTACCTGATTCTAGCCCACTGAACAGGACACATTTAAAACAACATTCTTGTTCACCTTACAGACTCTGAGGACTTTAAGCTGCAGTTGAATGGTTATTACTGTCTGCTAGAATCTTGCAGTTACTGAGCATTCGAGGAGCAGCTCTGGGTCAATCTTTCATTTTGTGCTTGGAACACAAACTACCCTGAACACACTCACCCTCTCACACTGGTGACTAGAAAATAAAAAGCTAAACCAAGCCAATGCACTGGCCTGTCTTATTTGTGGCAAATAGAGCTCCCCCTTGCAAGAGACACTTCAGTACAACAAAAAACTTTTGCTTGCAACCATTTTACCCTTGGAGAGAAGTCCTTTCTTAGGCCCTGCTTTCCTTAACTTGTATTTATTTAATACGTATACTTATTTTATAAAAATGTTTTAAACAGAACAGTTTGCTTGTCTTTCAGCAACTTTATTTTATAAAATGTAGTTGAGTAGAAATTTTGGTACATTAGGGACTATTCTTTTACTGCATTGTCGAAAGATGATCTTGCTAAAAATGATGCCAACACAAATTAGAGAGTTGTTTCTGCCAAGATTTTCAAAGTGAAGAGTGATTTTAATAGGGCCTGACTGATGCACTTTCTGAAAATCAGGCCCTTTGGAGGTGTCTCAGATTGGGCCATCCAGAAGCACAAGTCATTTAGACCAAGATTTTCAAAAATGGCTTAAGTTGGATTGCTCTGGAGATGAATGATTATATTTCCCAGAGTTGTCTACTAAAGGTCAACCCTGCCAGCCGATTCCAGATCTCATCTAGCCTGTAAACTGTGGCTCCGAGAAAAAATCTTGAGTGGGTGGTAGTTGCACATGGAAAACCAGATCTGCAGCCAGGAATTAACCTACACCTGAAGATGGAGCTAGCTTGTTTGTAATGGGACTTAGGTAAATAAAAAGACGATACAAATTGCAAACTGGATCTTGCATGTGCTCTCACAGATGCAGAACTGGTTATGTCCTGATGCTATTACAATAGATCCTAGGTTAGACTGAAGCACATCACTACACAAACCAAACAGCTGTTTCTCCAGTACACATTATAGACACAAGAGTGGCACCGATAATACCTTGTGCTTGCTGCTGTCCCAAGCACAGTTTAACAGTTTTCAAGACCTACCAATTTCTTGGTGGAAGAAAACAGAACATTGTCCTGCTGTTCTGGATCCAGATAACAGCACAGGCTGCATTGTTATCAGACCCCTGCTTTGAAAGTGATTGAAGTGGGCTTGACTGACTTCCATAGGAGCCTTCCCTCATCCCCACCATCGGAGGCGCATTGTCAGGGAATCCCTCGCTGCTCCTCATGGGAATGGTGATGGAACGTGAAGGTGACAGCAGCATCCCACGTGGCCTTCAGCACAGAGTCCTGAAGCCCACGCTTGTCAGCACAGTGGTTCCACTGGGAGAGGTCAGAGGTGCAGTCAGAACCTTCAGGAGGTGGCTTTACCTGGTGGCCATTCACACAGCGGCGACACTTAATCCTATAACACAAAGATGTTCTACAGGTGAGGACCAGGGCACGTTCTACACCTGCTGGGCTAGGTACAGAATCCTAGCGTTTCAGATTTGGGCGAAAGGGTGTACAATTAATGGAGATTGCATAAACAAAGAATGCACTTCATCAACATTGGGGTTAGCCTGCTCCCATTTGTCTTTAACAATTGGTGCAACAAAAAGCCCATGCAAAATCAAGTGTCTAATCTGCGCGCACGCGTACTAGAACAGCGTGTGCAAATAACCGGAGACATGTAACTGGTCATTTAGAATTTTTGGTTACCGTGATTCCATTTGGAAAATCTGGGTTTTTATTTCCAAAGCACCCTAGGCTCCCCACGTGAACGTTTATACATACAATGAAAGCGTTATAACAAAATCCATCCACATTCGAAGTCGGGCAAATTGTGGGAAAAGAGGTGAACTACATGGAGCCAGCAGTGGCTCCAAAGGGAGTTGAGAAAGTGCTTCATTTAGAAGGTGAACAATATTCTCTTTAGTTTACTCAGAGCAGTAAGACCTCAAACTTAATCACCCGTAAAATCCTAGTTCAGAAACAGAGCATGTGTGTAGACTTGAATTACAAGTCAGTTTAGAAAATCCTCCTTTTCCCTTCCAGGACCTAAATACTTTGGTAATTCCCTTGCATCACCTAAGGACATCACCATCTCTCTCAGCCCAGCACAGCTGTTTTAAGTGGTTATGGTGCAGTGGGTTTTAAATAAGGAATCCTGAACTCAGGACTCAGCAGGACACAGGAATGATCTAATTTTCATACATTTACATGGGGTTAATTGTCAGTTTGCATATAAAGCATCACTACCTATGGCAATGAACATCTACCGGCCTCCCAAGGGAAGTGGTGGAGGCCCCACTGTGCATTTAAAACCAGACAAGCCATTTGTTAAATGCACAGTGGTGAACAATCTTGCAGTGCTGGGGGGGGGGGTGGGGAGTGAGCAGATGAACCAATAGGGATTGTCCATCGCTGGACTTTCTGTGCTTGAAAAGCTTTGGGAAATTAAAAATAACGTTCCCTTCCCCGCAATATCTTACAGCCTCTTGCCCTCCCGAGGATGTAGGTGGATGCATCAGCAGGGGTGGTTTGAGTACTTGTCTGATAATAGAAACTTCCATAATAAAATGAGAGGGTGAGTAGGAAGTGTCAGTTTCCTTATGAATAATGGAGTGTTGGAAATAGAAGTCCATCCTAGACATTCACCTCTTCTAACTCCCCATCAACAGAGAGGAAGATAGTCACGTGCTTAGGGCACTAGCCTAGGATGTGAGTGTCCCAGGTTTAATTCCCTGCTCTGACACATATTCCCATGGGACCTTCAGTTAGTCACTTAGCTGCTTTGTGCCTCAGTTTCCCCTCTGTACAATGAAGATAATAGCCCTGCCCTGCCTCACAGAGGTGTTGTGAGGATAAATCCATTAAAGATCATGAAGTGCTTTGAAATCTACTAATGAGACACTCTGTGTAATATAATTATCTTCCTGCTGCACCAGCAACTTCTGAATCAGCAGATCAATAACTTCACGAGTCTGAATGATTCACAAAGTGGTTCTCAGCCAACCAGAGCGCTTGTGTCTCCACCTACAGCCTCTGTGTCAATCACAAAGTCAGCCACTGTTTATGCCATGGTCACTGGCTACCCTAACCCATCACTGTGTTTATAAACGTACTTGTCATGGGTATCGCTGGCTGTGGTCTCATTCAATGTGAACAGCTCCTTCAGCTCCCCTAGTGAGAAGTGCCTCTCCACATCCTGCTCCTCATCCACCACACAGCTGCTGAGTGCCTTCTTGTGGGTCTGACGCTGGAAAATCTTCTCCTCAATTGTCCCTGTCTATGAGAGAGAACGGCCAATGGGATTAAGCGCAGCATGGAGAAGGCTAAAGCTGGGGATCTGGCCAGGATGCTGGGATTAAGCCTTTATCTGTATAAAAAGTACCATGAGATCTTTACTGGCCATAAGTGCTCAGAGCCTCAATTCCACCTTCTTCCCGAAGGTAACTCCTCCAGCTGCCCAGAGCCACCTTGCTAGGGGCACAGGTTCAGTACAGAATCCAAGGGACGCATCATCACCACTACTTCATGCAGTGCCCTCAGCGCTCCAAGCACTGACCCAGCCCAATCCCACTTATTTTGCAACATGTGACATGCTCACAGCATGAGCTGATGAAGCCGCAGGCTGTAATAAAGAGGCGACATGCAGGAAAACCAGGGTACACAACTGCTACACCATGACAACAGTGTTTGAATTCCTGCTAGAGATTCCCCTTCAGGGAACTTTCCCCGACAGCGGCATAGCCCCAAGGCCCCTGCTGGGGGAACGCAGTGGCTGAGAAGGGGAACGCTGCGTCACAGGGGCAGCCGACGGAGGAGAGGGAGTGGTTAAAGCTCTGAATATGGACTCGCAGATTCTGTCCTCAGCCCAGTTAGCATGGCAGTCCTGAGCCTCGTGGGCTGCGGCGTCAGAGCTGCACAGATACCCCGGACGACAGGCACGTAGGAATTCCAACACCCTTTCAACAGGAGGGAGGGGGGCTCGCTCATAACCACCAATGGGAGCACATCTACAGGAGCAGCTGTAGGGTTCTGCAACAATGATGGGAACATGGTGCCCTGCCAACAGCCATGTCTCTACCCCGCCACAAAAGATTAATGTCCTATTTATAAAGCTTCAGTCACTTCTATTTCCCCATAAGCCAGCCACCATTAAAGAGCCAGGGCCCAAAAGCAATCCCATTGAAATCAGTGGCTACGCTCTCATTGGCTGCACTGGCAGACGATTTGAAGCCTGATGTCATCGAGTGCAATCCACGCCACTAAAGGGTTCTAAGCCACAGCGTCTCTTTCCAGTTGCAAGGTCTATTATTCTGCAGTATAATCAACTGCAGACTGGGCTATCCCCCACGTCCCGACACGGTTAAAAGGAGCTAACTCCGGACTCACTGAGAGCAACCTGTAGATGTAGCAGGTCTTCTTCTGGCCGTCTCGCCACACGCGAGCCATGGCTTGTTCGTCATTGGCCGGATTCCAATCCGGGTCGAACATGATGAGTCTGTTTGCCCCAATCAAGTTCAAGCCACAGCCACCTGCTTTGCTGCTCAACATGAAGACAAACTCAGGGCTCTGTGGGGCAAGACATAGTTAGATTAAATCACTGCCAGCCGTCACATGATCACACCTGTTAAGCCTGGCAGGACCAATGATGTGGTTTCTGGGAAGCTCTACTTACCGAGAGGCTGTTAAACCGCTCTACGATCTTTGCTCTCTTTTTAATGGACATGGTGCCATCCAGTCGGACATATAAATACCTGGCACAAGACAACACAATGGTTAATGGGATCAGATCATCATAGCCTTTTAATAGCCCCGGTTTTACAATGATAAAACCCAAGATGAACAGAAACAGTTCTGCAAATGGCCTTGTGTTTGAGTGCCAGGCTGTAGGTCCCTATAGAAACGGACAGAGCTGTTCTGCTGACTCACCCTGGAAGCCAGACCAGATGGGTCACATTAGTTCCATTTCCAGGGCCTCCCTTTGAGGCTAGAATTCAGAACAGGAGGTCCTGCAGGGAGAAACCTCAAAAACAGCCACCTCAGGCTAAGGTTTATATTGCAAGAATAAAGAACAAGGAGACTGGTGGCACCTTAAAGACTAACAGATTTATTTGGGCAGAAGCTTTCGTGGGTAAAAAACCTCCCTTATCAGTTAAGACCAACGACAAACCTCCTAGTCCTGCAGAGCTTCTCAAAGAGGTCCAGTGTTTGGGTGTAATTGGAGACCAGGACTACCTTGTCGTTGCTCGTGCTTCTAGTCACAGCCAGGATGTAGTCCAACACCAGCATCTTTCCTGGAAGGAAGAAAAGTTAACATGTTAAAAACATCCCATTGCCAATATGTAGGGAGGCAGCACAGTCCAGTGGACAGGGCATTGGACTATGAGTCAGAAGACCTGGGCTCTATTCCTAGCTTTGCCTGTGTGTGACCTTGGGCAAGCTACTTAATCGCTCTGTGCCTCAGTTTCCCTATCTGAATAATGGGGATAATATTTACCCACCTCTGTAAAATGCTTTGAGATCTACAGATGACGTGAGTATTAACAGGGTTGGAGAGGACACATGCAGAGATGTACACAAGATCAGCCTCTTCCTAAGAGGTCACCCCAAAGTATCCTTGGTCATTGCATAAGATTCCACATGCTCCCTGTCACAGGGGGCCACCCTCTCTCAAGCAATCGATTCACACAGCGGAGTTACAGTGCGATTACCTGACAGCTGGGGCTCCAGGGACTTGGGACTGTAGCCAGCAGGGAACAATTCCAGTGCTCCTGCAAACCCTTCCTCCTCCTCCACACACTTCTCGTAGATCAGGGCAGGGTCTGAAGAACAAACAAAACCTGGAAACCACTGTGGCTTTGTGAAGTTTGCAGGGCTCCCCCCTAAGGAGGGAAGCAGGACTGCGATGGCACCAAGACGACTGCGTCCTCGTCATCGTACTGACTGTATAATTACATATAAACGTAGCGTAAGAGTCACCCACCCTGGCCTGTCTGGCTGGCTCCCAGATCTGCTGCTGCTGCAACTTCCTCCTTCCCCAATCTTACCTCATATCCTACTGCCAGGATCACTCCTTCAAACACCCAGCAGACAGGGCGTTGCATGCTGACCATGCTCCCCAGGCTGGGGGAGTGACGACAACCCCAAGGCACAAGGAAGGAGAGTTTGGCATTGCTAAATGACCACCTCTCAGGTCAGCAGTACTGATGGGCTCTGTAAGGAGCACACGCATTCCAATCTGGCCAGAAGGATGGAGGTGACAGCTTGGGGACATCAGGGGAAAACCCAAGAGCTCTAATAGAATCACGTATCAGAGGGGTAGCCGTGTTAGTCTGAATCTGTAGAAAGCAACAGAGGGTCCTGTGGCACCATCATATCTACACCAGCAACACCATCACAGGACCTAACCAGATCAGCTACAACATCACCGGCTCATTCACCTGCACGTCCACCAATGTTATATATGCCATCATATGCCAGCAATGCCCCTCTGCTATGTACATTGGCCAAACTGGACAGTCACTACGCAAGAGGATAAATGGACACAAGTCAGATATCAGGAATGGCAATATACAAAAACCTGTAGGAGAACACTTCAACCTCCCTGGCCACACAATAGCAGATGTAAAGGTAGCCATCTTACAGCAAAAAAACTTCAGGACCAGACTCCAAAGAGAAACTGCTGAGCTCCAGTTCATTTGCAAATTTGACACCATCAGATCAGGATTAAACAAAGACTGTGAATGGCTAGCCAACTACAGAAGCAGTTTCTCCTCCCTTGGTGTTCACACCTCAACTGCTAGCAGAGCACCTCACCCTCCCTGATTGAACTAACCTCGTTATCTCCATACTGATTTATACCTGCCTCTGGAGATTTCCATTACTTGCATCTGAAGAAGTGAGGTTCTTACCCACGAAAGCTTATGCTCCCAATACTTCTGTTAGTCTTAAAGGTGCCACAGGACCCTCTGTTGCTTTCTAATAGAATCACGTATCATGTGCTGGGAAAAATAACCAGCTTAAAGCATTGTCTGGGAGTGGGCCTCATGGAGACCCACAGCAGGTAGCTCCATTTACAAAGGACTTTCTGTTGCACCTAGCAGCAGTAGTAATGCATGGTTCTCTTGCCAGACCCTTGTATTACACTAACTGGTCACCATTGGTAAAATAACTATACGGCACCGATATTGCTTGGGTCACAGAATTTGGAGATGTCTCATATGGAGTCCATTACCCTTGAAGGCCAGAAGAGTCTCCAGATGCAGGAAGTACAAGATACTGATCGAATACTACAACGGTTCTTAGCCAAGAGACTGCGGAGCAGCAGTACAGTGGTCTCCGTGCATTACGTCTCTCTCTTTCTCTATGAGTCCAATCCAGTTATGGGAACAAAAATCACCTGCATGTCTCGGAGCAGCTTGCTGTCTCCATAAAAGCAAGCTAACAACCTCCTGGGTCTTCCCCACCCCAGGGAAAGGGTCAAGTGAGTGAAAGGGCAGCACCAGGGAAGGAAGAAGCTGCCTCCAGAGGGTGCCACAGAAGAGCATGGCAATGGTGATCGGGGCTCTAACCTTGCATCCACTGGAGTTTGAGCACGGATTTCAATGGCAGCAGGACTGGGCTCTAAATCACCCTGGCTGGCTTCCCCCCTTCCTCTGCATCAAGTTCAAGTTCCTCATCCTCACTTCAATGGCATCACAACTCTTCCCTGTCTACAGTTGTGTTCTTGTCTCGCCCAGCACCCCCTCTCACCTCTGCTCCACCTAGCTGGATCTGGCTTCCTTCTCCCACCTGTAGTTTTGCTCCTCTCCGGTATGCCACCCCTTTTGCTGAGAACTATCTCCCATTCGCTAGCCATCAAATCCTCTCCTTCCTGTCCCAACTCAGCACCTACTTCTGCAGGATCTCCTCCGACAGTGTCTGAGTACCTGGGGCTGATGTGCCTGCTGCGTAGGGCTGGGCGGGAAACGGTTTTTCTGTCCTGCAAATATTCTTGAGAGTTTAAAAATTCTTCCCACCCAAAAGGGGGAAGAAAAATCAAAATCTCAAAATTCTTTTGAGAACCAAAGAAGGTTTCGGTTCAACTCCATCGAAATGTTTCCTTTCGATTTTGACCTTTTCTAGTAACCTTTTTTTCATTAATCAAAGTTTCAAAAGAAAAAGTCGTTTTGAACCAGAAAAACAGAATATTTGGTTTAGACAATTTCAAAAAAAATTTCCCCAAAACATTCCGGGTCAGGAGAGTCATCAGAACCGACCCTGCTTCACAAACAGTTTCTGTTTCAACGAATTGGCATTTTTCAACGACAAAACGTTTAGTCAAAAAATTCCCCACCACCTTACTGCTGGCTGTATTTGAGCGAAGTGATGTTGCCCTGTAGTGGCTGGACCTTAGCCCGCCTAGCCACAGGAAATCTCCTTTGGGTCAAGTGACAGCGGCCTGGGTGAGTCAGGAGGCTCCAGGGTCTAGTTCCAGCTCTCCAGATGTTGGGGTGATTTATCCAGGGAGTGTATCACATAGAGTCATTAGATTACACGCTCTTTGGAGCAGAGCGCTGGGCTTAAGTGTTTCGTGAAGGTCTGCATCCAACGCTCTGTAGATAATGCAGTAATAGCATTAAACCAACCCCTCACTCACGGTTACAGAGCTTCTTCAGGGACGTGATGGAGGAGAGAGACGACACGCTGATCTTCCCCTCCTTCAGCTCTTCGGCTGGCTTCGCTTGCTTCAGGAAGTGTTTGTACAGCTCAGTCTGCAAAGGTGTCAGCCTGCAACAGAACAAGGGGCTTAGCACAGTGCAGCAGTGTTATACAGCTGGGGGCAGATCCGCCAGCTGATCTCCATCTTCCTCCTCCATCTCTGCTATAGTTTTTTTGGGCCACAGAAACACACCCCTAACTGGGAAGAGCCTTAGTCCTACACAGATTCCATCACGAGACACCACTAAAATCCAAGCCCCTAAAGTCAAGACTATTTTTTGTGAGTTTAGCCCAGGGGTAGGCAATCTATGGCACGCATGCCGAAGGCGGCACACGAGCTGATTTTCAGTGGCACTCACACTGCCCAGGTCCTGGCCACCGGTCCGGGGGGGCTCTGCATTTTAATTTAATTTTAAATGAAGCTTCTTAAACATTTTGAAACCTTATTTACTTTACATCCAACAATAGTTTAGCTATATATTATAGACTTATAAAAAGAGACCTTCTAAAAAGGTTAAAATGTATGACTGGCACACGAAACCTTAGAGTGAATAAATGAAGACTCGGCACACCACTTCTGAAAGGTTGCCGACCCCTGCTTTAGCCTTTACTTTTGTTCTCTCTTTTCTGTCCTTGACTTGGGCAGACTGTCCCGTACCTGCAGCAAACCACCTGCTCGATTTTCACAGGTAGGTATTTGGACAGGATATCTGAAGTTCTCCTGATCAAACATCTGCAATGAAGGAAACAGGGATTAGAAACACAGATGACATGAAAATCAAAAAGCCAGTGGTGAACTGCAATATTGTCCCTGACTAATATGACTGTACAAGTCCCTTAGAATCTAGGCCCGAAGTGCCTGAGAAAATGCCTCACCCCTATGTTGGCAGGTGTGATCAGCCAGGATGGGTGTATTCTTGGTTCCTACATGCAGGCATGGGGCAGGTGTTTCTAGGCTGAGGGTTCTCTGCTGTGGAAGTGCTACACAGTGTATTTCTACCAGTCTCTCTCATGTGCTGCCTTGACTATAGGCACCACTGATTTCAACTGACCAACCTTTGACCTTCTCTGTGTGCCTTGCTTTTGTATGATTCCCGGATGAGCGAGTTAGTGAAACCTGGGCGTGCGCACTGAATGGGGGATAGTCGGGAACTCCCCAAGCAGGAGAGACTCCATGAACAAAAGCAGCGGCCCAGCAGGATCAGAAGGAGTACGTTCTACCCCTCCCGGCCACATGTTTCACTGAGCCTTTTTACTGCTGGGCTGTGTCAAGGTCATGGCCAATTTTGCAGAGCGGCCGTACGGTGTGAAATTAAATTTACCGTGAATATAAACTGCTCTCTGGCATTTGCAGTGGTTGCAAAAGCTTATATAGAACCAAGACTCCAGCAACATTGTGAATGCAAAGGAGACTCTAGTGAGGGCTCTTCTGCTGTCAGTCAGTTACCTGTCAAAGATTTCGTTAGCGTGGTTACTTACGATTCGTAATCAGAAAAGTAACTGTGTAAAACAATGAAACCATCTTACAGTGTGACCTAGTGGACAGAACACTGACTGGGACTTAGGAGTCCTGAGTTCTAGCTCTAGCTCTGCTACTGGCCTGCTGGGTGACCGGGGGCAAGTCATTTTCCTTCTCCGTGCCTCAGTTTCCCAATCAGTAAAATGGGGATAATGATACTGACCTCCTTTGTAAAACGCGTTGAGATCAGCTGACGAAACATGCTAGATAAGAGCTAAGTATTAATAATACTCAACAGATTTGCTCCTAGTGCCACAACTTCTTAGCTAACTGGCACGAATATGGTTTATTCTTGTTATCCCCACAGAGCCAACATAGCTATGGGAGAGTGAGCTGGGTTCTATTCTGCCTTATGTATCATCATGAAAGTTGACAGCTGTCTTCGTTGTCGAATCTTTATCATAAAGGTTGACGCAAGAAGCAGAAGGAAAACAGTGGGATGCTAAGGCACCAGATGGAGTTTGAAACATGGGACAACTAGAAAAATCTTCATTTGACTTGTAATCTGAATACACGTGATGAACTGGGGATTAGTGGGAGCCGTGAATGTCATTCTGACAGTCCCTTTGCAGAGTATAACTGCACATTAAGTATATTCCTTATGTCTTAGTGTTAACAGGGCTTTATTGACTCATCAGTTAGTCAATGTGCAAAATTCACAACAGAACTTGTTCCGACACCGGACTGTAGTCTTCAAAAATGGCTGTATGTGGGAGGGGGTTTATGCTTAGCTTTCCGGGGAGAGGATGTTAGAACTCACCTGTTCACAATGCTGATCAGCTCTTTGAGTCGCTCCTCCCCTTTATGCCTCTCCACTTCACTTGCATCTGCATCCCTGCCTTTTAGGATTGGGATTTCAAAATGCTTTTTAAACTCCTGCGCTGTCCCTGTCCAAAACAGAGGGGAAAGGACAAATGTTACAACAGCATCTCATCTGCAGGCATGTGGGCCTTTGATAGAAAAGTGGATTTACCCTCCACCCCTGGCACTGCCACAGGGTATGGGCCCTGGATGGAAACACTTAAACCCTAGCTTGTCGCATCAGAAATGATTCAGGCAATGCAGGTGAATGTGAGCAACAGAATAACACTTAACGTTTATACAGCATTTCCATCCCCAAAGGACTTTACAAGTATAATTAACCCTAACCCCCAGAAGCTATTAGCTTCCCAATCTATAATATGGTGCTGAGGCACAAATTGGTTCCATGAGTTGCCGAAGTCAAGGGACAATCGATCACGTTGCCTCCCTGTACTAAGTCCCCAAGCCAAATCAAAACTCAGGGAGAAAAAGAGGAGGAAATAAAAACATCTTCTATCCCCATCCCATCCTCCCTCTGATGAAATTCTGGGGGCAGAATCAGACACAGCCCACATATTGCTCTTGGACTGGGGAGAGAGTTCTGTGTGCGAGGAAGGGCTAGATTTAATGCCACGCCATTACGGTTCACCACAAAAAGACCAGGGCCTTCAGAGGAGCAACAAAACATAAAAGACTGATTTTTGGATTGGTGTATTTATTCTTGCCCTTGAACAGAACGTGGCCTTTCTGGGACAAGCCTTCGCCCTCCCCGCCAGACAGCATCAGAGCCAATCTGAACCTGTTGATTCAGCGGAGAACATAAAGCACCAACAGATTAGTTATGTGCTTTGCTCTTCAAATAAATCAGACCATGGACTACCAAGGGCAATGGACACAAGATGGAGCCCAGAGACGGAACATTTTAATCTGCAGAAGCAGCCATAAGAAGCATTAGATCCGCCAGCAAGGAGGAAATAGAAACAAATCAAACCATGCCTCTGTTCAAACGCATTTCTCCTTTCCCCTGTAAATGGGGTGACGAGGTGATTCACAAGCTTCCTCATCTTTGGAGGAAACAGTCCCAAATCAAAACCCTGGATGTGACCATCACTGGATGAAGAAATCAAGAGGAAGGGTGGTCTTGTGGTTAAGGCAGTAGGCTGGGACTCCAGATCAGTGTTCAGTTCCCAGCTCGGACACACAATCCCCGTGTGACCCAGGGGCAAGTCCCTTCATCTCTCTGTGCCTCAGTTCCCCGTCTGTGAAATGGGCATAATTAATCCTTCCTTTGTCTGCCTACTCTATTTAGCTTGTAAGTTCTTTAGGGGCAAGGTCTGTTTCTTACTATGAATGTGTACAGCACCTAGCACACTGGGGCCCAATCTGGTTGGTGACTAGACACTACTGGAATACACGTACTATAAAAGAGGATAATGCTCAGATTCGCATTTGAACTTTGCAGTTCAGGCCCATCACGAAGACCGGTGCTGCTGACTTCTCCAGCACTGGTAGCTGGGGGAGGTCCCTGCCAGTTAGGCCACCTGCCTCTTGATTCACAGTTTAATCATGAGAAAAGAAGACTGAGGGGGGTCTTGATAACAGTCTTCAAACATGTTAAGAACTGTTATAATGAGGACGACGATGATCACTTGTTCTCCATGTCCACTGAAGGCAGGACAAGAAGTAATGGGCTTAATTTGCAGCAAGGGAGATTTAGGTGAGATATTAGGAAAAACGTTCTAACTCGAAGGGTAATTAAGCTCTGGAACAGGCTTCCAAGGAAAGTTGTGGAATCTCCCTCTTCGAAGGTTTTTAAGAGCAGGTTGGATAAACACCTGCCAAGGATGGTCTAGGTTTACTTGGTCCTACCTCAGCGCAGAGGCCTGGACTTGATGATCTCTCCAGGTCCCTTCAAGCTCTACATTTTTATGGTTCTAGACGCTGCACAGGGGTTAACAACTTCACACTCCTTACCTAGGATGCCCGAGTTAACGAAGTGCACCAAGCTGAAGTATTCGAGCAGGTCATTCTGAATGGGGGTCCCTGAGATGAGAACTCGCCGTGGGGTGTTTAAGCCGTCCAGAGCCTGGTATGTTTGGTTTTCAGAGTTCTTCAGCCTATGGCCCTAAAAAGAAAAAAAAGCAAACAGGAAATCCCATGGCACTTGATGAGAGGAAGCAGGTCTGAGAGATCTCTGTCAACACTGATTTATTTGAACTGTAAGGACACGATTGTCTTTGTTCTGGGTATATACAGGACCTGGCAGTGTGAGGCCCTGCTCTATGACTAGTGCTACTCCTAGGTGTTCCCCTAATAATTATTATTATATGGCCCAAATTAAGAAAACATTTTGTAATCCCCTAGCTCCCAGCGATAGCAGGGATGGGTCATATATCGCTATTTGTAAATTGCTGCAAGATCCTTGGATGAAAGTTGCTACTCATGGGCAAAACATTAAGGTGCTCAGATACCACGGGGAGGGGCCCAGTATAAATACATAGAGAGAAAAGAATGTGCTCCATTTTCAGGATCATCTCAGTCTGCATTATAGCGGATACAGAATCAAGCCACTGAGTGTCACTAGCATTCAATGAAACTCCTCTAGGGGAGGCAGAGGAAGTATTAAGTGCATGGGCAGAGTGCTGTACAGCTCTTCATTGGTCTGGGGCTGGGCACGGGCTTGCTTTGCTTGCTTTCCCTTTAGGGAAACGAAGCTCTAGCACAAACGTGAACCTGGATACTGATACGCAGCATCGGAGAACAAAAAGGGGAAAAGGTCTGAACGGAACTACATTTTACTCATGTGAAGGCAGCTCCCGAAAATCCAGCCCTAGCAAAGTAGAATCCAGCGCCGGGAGAGTACGAACTCGTTAGCCTAAGCAAGGATCACTCAGCTTGCCCGTTCACACATTCTCCCCCTGTATCGCCAGCCCACCCCCAGCAGTGCCAGGAGACCACTCAGGGGCTCCCCTTCAGGCACGTATTCTCACTTACAGCTCCACAGATCAGGCTCCTCCTGCTAGCCCAGCGCTCAGGAAAGTGATCCTTTCTCACGCACAAGAGTCCAATGCTCCTGTAGGTCCTGATCCAACTTCCATGGATGTCAATGGACACTGGAGCAGGCCCTTTGTTCTCTAAACTGTACTGTGTTGTCCTCAGCATAGTCAACACTTGACCTTCTACTGTTGGGGGGACACAGATCCAGCCTGACAACACACGCCATGTATACAACATATGGGAGGCAGCGTGATCTAGTGGTCAGAGCAAAGGATTGGGGGTCATGAGACCTGACTTGCAGCATGAGCCCAGGCAAGTCATTTAGCCAATCTGTAACTCAGCTTCCCCATCTGTGAAGTGAGGACAGTGCTACTGACCGCCATTCATACTACTGACCCGGGGAGCTCTGGCTGAAAGGGGCTGGATATTATCACACATTCCATTTGTGGGCTAGCCACCAAGAGCACTTCCAACACAGGGATGCAAATGCTGCCAGGCCTTTCTGATTATTTCTCCATATGAAAGCAGAAAAAACTCAGCACGGGACTAGGGAAACACCAGCTGCCTTCTCTGTACCTCGTCACATATGACCAGCCCGACGCTCCCCTTCTGGAGAACTTCGGCGTGAAGGCGGAACGTCTCGTAGGAGATGATCAGGATGGGGGAAGGCACCCGTAGGCCACGCTGGTTCATAAAGCCGGCTACAGGAAGGAAGAGGAAGACGTGAGCGGCACAGAGAACGGAAAAATATTTGACAGCCAGGCAGAAGATAGTAACTGAGCCTGATTCCTCGCCCTCTGAAGTCCAGGGGAGTCTTTCCATTTATTCCAACTGCTTTTGAGCAGGCCTTAAACCAGGGGCAAGCAAACTTTTTGGCCTGAGGGCCACATCTTGGTATGAAAATTGTATGGCGGGCCATGAATGCTCATGAAATTTGGGTTGGGGTGCAGGAGTCGGTGAGGGCTCTGGTTGGGGGTGCGGGCTCTGGGGTGGGGCCAGAAATGAGGAGTTCAGGGTGTGGGAGGGGGCTCCAGGCTGGGGACAGAGGGTTGGGGCATATGGGAGGGGGTCGGGGTGCAGGCTCTGAGCGGCGCTTACCTCAAGCAGCTCCTGGAAGCAGCGGCATGTCCCCCCTCCGGCTCCTATGTGGAGGTGTGGCTAGGCGGCTCTGCGCGCTGCCCCGTACACAGGCACCGCCCCTGCAGCTGCCATTAGCCGCAGTCCTCGGCCAATGGGAGCTGCGGGGGTGGTGCTTGGGGCGGGGGCAGCGTGCGGAGCCCCATGGCTGCCCCTAAGCGTAGTAGCTGGAGGGGGGACATGCTGCTGGGAGCCTCGGCTTATGCACGCGGAGCGGCCTCCAACCCCGCTGCCTGGCTGGAGCATGGGAGCAGGGCAAGCCCCAAACCCCGCTCCCCAGCAGGAGCTCGAGGACCAGTTTAAACCGGCTGTAGCTTGCCCACCCCTGCCCTAAACAAACCCATCTGAGACACTTCTCTCCATTGGCTCCCTTCCCTGCTGGCCTTCTGCTTCCTCCCCTCACATCTTCCTCCTTTTCCACTAACCTCCCCTTCCCGTCCCTTCCCTTTACCTCCCACTCAACGCCCTTTGGTCTCTCCCTCAGCCTCCCATCCCCTGCCCTTTCCTGCGCTGGCTGCTCTCCAGCAGAGGAAGGCTCAGAAACCGCCCTAACCAAACACACACATGTGAATCCCATTGGGGGTTCACACCAGGAGATCATCCATTGAATGAACACAGAGGTGTAGGGGCCTGAGCCAAAGACCACTGAAGTCAATGAAAAGACCCCCAGTGAATTCAGTAGGCTTTGGCTCTGGCCCTAGATCTTTACATCAGCTGTTGAAGTGTCTTTTCCTTCTGCTAGAAGACACCCCTCCAGACCGAGGGGCAGACAAGCCACCTGCGTGCAGTTGCCTCCACACCTAGTTTACGGTCTATCTCGTCTTTGGAGCCTCCATCGATGGCCAGCGGCTGAATCCTTCCTCCGAGCCATTTGCCGACTTCATTGTACCAGTTTTTAACCAGGCTGGAAGGAGAGACCACCATTGCCTTGTCGATTTCAGGCTTGCCGTCGGGGCTCTGACGCAGCAGCGTCCACATCAGAGTGATGCACTGGAGGGTCTTGCCCAGACCCATCTCGTCAGCCATTATGCAGCCGTGGCTCCCAGGGATCCTCCGGCTCGTGACACATTCCCAAAGAAACTTCACCCCCTGCATGAAAAGCGGTGCTTGTTGATTAGAATGGACTTGTGGATGCAGAACGAAAGCCGTGTGCAGTAACGCAGTCTCCCTGCATTGTGGGACTGAGGTTATCATACACAGTATCTCAGATTTACACAGCACATCTCAAAGGGACTCGAAGCGCTATACTAACTATATAGTGGAATCCCCAGAGATGCTGCTGAAATGCAGCTACCTCTGGGGCGGAACAAGCAATACAACTGGTTAACAACGCATAGCGATGCTACACACCAGTTTGAGACAGGAAGTGAAGAAGTGTCCAACTGAAATTACAAGAGAGATATTAAGGCAGGAAGAATCTGATTGCTCAGACTAGCACCTACATACTGCACTGACAGGTAAATGAGGAACACCTAAGATGGCAATGGTATGCAGCTGTAGACAAGCACTGTGCCAGCTTGCACAACTGATCGGTCCAGTATCGACTCAGAAAGGAAAACACAAGCTACTGAGCTGCCTAAACCAACCCCTTCAGGTCTCCCATCTGGGCACAAAGCTAACTTGACCCTGCTTAGCTTGGAAGGTCATAAGAACTCACAGGTTGCACCCAAACAGCCTCTGGTTATAAGTCTACCGCTGACAATGTCCTGTCTCCATTATGATGCTCAACAGCTTATTAGGCACCTAGCCTGTTGTGTGGCGGTTTTTTGTTTTATTTTAACACATTAGCCTTGGGTTTTGCTGTTTCTGGTATTTAGGACTGGAGATGTTTTTCACTGAAAGGCATATATGCAGCTACACTGGCTGACCCAGGATCCAAATATATTACTGACAGGTGACATTTAGGAACAGAGATTTCGGAGCAAAGCTTTTCAGATAATTTATGGTTAGAGAGTCAAACAAGTTAACATGCAATGACAAAAGGTCTTGAGATGTGGTTCTATCCTGAACAATGACTGTTGCACTGGGGGATTTGTAAGCCAAGGTGGGCTCTTCCTGACTAGCACACCACGCTATTAACACAAACCCTACCGAGGTGTGTTGCAGGTGAACACCTCTGTATAAATACTGTATAAATAGGCCCCAAGCCTCAAGGAGCTCTGTGTAGTGCTCTACGCTGAGTTCCTTGCAGGATCTGTCTGTTCCTTAAAGTTCTACTGATGATGCACAAGCCAGTGCAGAATCCACCTCATTTGGCTCTGCGGGGCTAGACCGAAGTCATGAAAACATCGGTCACTAAAGTGAGCAGATCGGACACCAGGAGCAGATCTGTGGAGCGAGATGGTGTCATTTTTAGACAGTAACTTTTCTGATGTAACAGATAATTTGGGGGACTATTACCATCAGGAAGCAGGTAGAGTCACAGATTTTTAAGGCCAGAAGTATGATCGTCTAGTCTGACCTCCTGCATAACACAGGCCAGAGATTCAACCAAGTGATTCCTGCATCAAGCCCATAACTCGTGGTTGAGCGAGAACGTATCTTGACTTAAAGACAGATAGATACTGTGTAAGTCTACTGTAAACACATATGCATCAGATGTGTGTATAGCAGGCCAGAATGCCAGATAATATTAATTATTACTTGGAAATTACAATCATAAATTGATCCCCTATAGTGATTTTTGGCTAAGGTCTAGCATTGTATCAGTTTAACATCCAACTGACCCTGAACCTCTCTGAGTGTTTCTTACAGGGCCCCACACCACAATATCTCAGCACTTTTATATGGGGAATGGAATGTGCCACAGCAGAGGAACGATCTCTGTGGTGTAATAGGTCTTTGGCATATTTAAGGATGATCTTAAATCCATTCAGCTGCAGTTACCATTACTGTAGTTAGAAACAGATCTTCCTAGTGAAGGTAGCGGTGTGGCTTTGTACATCCTCCCTCCACCCATCTGCCCAGAATTCTCTAAAGTTTAAGCACTTGAGGTGGAGATTAAGGAACTCCTGATGGACAAGTTCAAAGTAGTTTCCCACAAAACTCACTTCTCTCTGATGAGGCCGTAAAATGCGACTGAGAACGGGGTCCACCACAACATGGATTGGCACTTTGTCCCTGCAGGAGGCAAACAAGAAAGGAGACAGAGAAGAATGAATGCACTGATCCAGGCTTTTTTTTTTTTTTTGCTATCTGCTCTGCAAAAATCAACCACGTTAGGGACTTGGTACATGGTTGCCCTGACAGTTAAATACCACAGTTCCATTTTGCAGTGTAGGTGGAACCATGTTGTAACTGTGTCCCTGAATGCAAAGCTGGAACACAATTCTGATACAGAGCCCGCACCCACCACAATACAGGAATGGGTGGTGACCATGTCACGGGGCAGCCACATTATGACTAGATGCTGTGACTTGAGTACTTTTGTAACATATTTAGTTAGTGCTAACCTGAAATATCCTGCAACTCCTAGATGAAGGTTACAGGATATATCTAGCCTAGGTACTTATTACCATAGGATCTGAGCACCTCACAGTCTTTAATGTAGTTATCCTCACAACACTCCTGTGAGACAGGTAATGCTGTTATTCCCATTGTACAGAGGGGGAATAAGTGACTTGTCCAAGGTCACAAATGCAGTCTGTGGCAGAGCAGGGACTTGAATCCAGGTCTCCCCAATGTTAGGCTAGTGCTCTAACCATTGGACCATCCTATCTCTCTGACATACTGTTACTGGAAGTGAAGCAATGATTAACAAAGATAGCCTCGCCCCTGCAATGGGAGCATCAGTGACCACTATAGGTAAGGTTGCCTGACGGTTCCCATTCTAATGCCCAGTTTTCAGTTCCTCATTTTGGTTGGCTTGTACCTTAATGTTGACATATCCTGACTGAGCACTGAAATGTTCAACTGACAGGGAATAAAGCCCTCTTAGGAATGGACTGAAGTGTACAAAGGGCCTTGGGCTTATCCACGAGTCAACCCTGTGGGTAGAACACCACAAATGATCTAAGATGGATATGCGCCTTCTTTTGGTTACTATTGCTACAAGCTAGAGACATTCTAGAGCCACAAGGCTCGGAACCAAATTTAACTCCAAAGTTCTGATCCAAATTTGGTTCAGAGCCTTTTGGGAATAGAAGACTAGCCAATGAGGCTGGAGCTACAATACCTGCTTTGTGGGTAACTCACTTGTCTATTTTCAGCTGGTCGTGTGCACTCAGCGGCGGGGGCTCATAAAGAACCAGAGCCCCTTCTTCAAAAGGGTCATGGAGAGCGCTCCTTCCCCCTGTCCGTTTGATGCCCAGGGCCCTCAAGCCCAGCGACCCTGAAAACAATCACAGGCAGGACTCAAAGGATTGCCAGTTGCTTCCGCCCAGAAAAAACTGAGCCGTGCAAAATTCAGATACAATCAACTACCCTGAAGGAGGAGGCTCAACATGCTGTTTACAGTGTGGGTGTGCTGCCGGCAGAATACAGATTCAAGAAGAAGCCAACGCTGCATGCACCAGCAGCTTAGATGTGCTCTACGAGCCAGCTCTCTATGGGTGCATTGAGAGGGAGGGCAGGGAGCCCTGTCCCCCACTGCACTCACACAGAGGCAGCAATAATCTGTGTGCAAAGTGTGGGGGAGCACTGGTGGGGCAGGTACACAGTCACAACCCAACCCCCTCTGCACACTGGGTAACACTGACTGAGCTGGCTATGGAGGTGCTGACTACATTCTCCTGCCAGTCCTGCAGATGCATTACATCTAATACAGGCACTTCCACAGCATTTGAATGCTGAAGATGTCCCTAGGCTCAAGGCCATAATTTAGCCTTGTATGACCACAAACAGGGCCAAAGGCTGTATGTTCTAGGAGTACAGTAAATATACAACTAGGCATCTCACAAACCACTGGCCCAAATCCTCCTCTCAGATACCAATTCAGAGCTCAGTGGGAGTTGCATGCATTTATCCCAGGGCAGGATGTGACCATTAGCAGCTACCTTTACAGCACTACATTTAACAGTGGACTGCCATATCTTGTAATGATATCACATAGTCTACTGTACTGTCACCCTCCTCTGCCGTGCGGTAGCAGATGTTGTGGCCTTGCAGGTGAGCTTCCCGTTAAGAGTAGAAATTAGTGACTTGGAATCTGGGCATTTTCATAGTGTAATTTATTTATACAGATACACCAGTGATTGAACAGAAGACGGCATAACCTCTCCTTCAGAAATCTTTGCCCAAACATCAATGCCTGGTTCCCAGGAAGCAATTCTGCTCTCTAGTTAGGGAGATTAAAATGAAGCATAATCTCCTGCTGCTTGCAACACCTCCCCCAAAAGAGCATTGAGCACAAAACAACAATCCAGCTTCTCTTAAAAGACTGCACATTGCTCACCTGCTAAGAAAAGATGACTATGTGTAACAGTGCCATCTAGTGATTCCCACCATAAATATATGCTGTGCAGGGATGCACTACACCCTCTACAAATAAGGCTTAATTCCAACATCCTTTCAAACCTGCTTTTTCAGCTGCTCAGCATTGTATCAATAAATTCCTTTTGGGTTGATAATTACCATTCTTGGTCTCAGTCCAAATGTGGGTTTTTTATTAAATAATGTTTGAGTGAAACTGGTTGACCTGTTATTGAATCAAGGGGGGAAAATGGTCCCATTTGTTCCAGTCAGAAATTTGTGCTCCAAATATTTAAGAACAGCTGAAGCGATCATACACAGCTTATTAAAAAGATCACCTTGAGACTTAATGTATCAAGCCAAGTATAAAGAAAACTGGTGCAAGTTGATTGGTTTCACATACATTGTTCCTCCGGTTAGTGATATTGGGGGTATTATTTAGACTGTAAACTCTTTGGGCCAGAAACCTGTCTCACAGTTTTGTTCAGTAACTTGGCATACAAGCCTATGGTACTTTGTAAAATATGTAACCGTCGTAATACAGAATCCATGAAATGTAGGATTATCCAAACTAAATACTAATAAGAAATAAGACTGCTTCACTAATGGGGCTATATTTTTCTGTTCAAACTAACAAACACATACAAAAGGAGGAAAATATCACTGTCTGACAAACCAAAATGCCAACTTTTTCATGGGAGGCAGATTTGATACAGATCTGTTAAACCCCCTTCATTTTACCTTGATAATTTGGAATGGGTACTTTGAAGGGTTTTGACAAAATGCTGCGGATAAATGCCTCCTAGGAATGGAGAAAGAAAAATATACATTTTATCAGAGATGGCTACATAACAGACAAAGAAGCCATTTGCTAAGGCCCCAATCCTACAAAGTGCTGAGCGCTCCCAATTCCCACTGATGTTTCAATCCCAGATATTTTAAAGTCATATTTAATATGTTTTCAATTTGGACTCTCCAAAACATGAAACTGACTAATACTGCTTCATCTGATTAAACATCTTAGCATCATACACTTCTTGCTTAAACACGTTACTACTACTTGACTGCATCCCGGAATATTTCCATAGGTAAGTTGTGTGAACTTCATTATGAATAAAGTGCCTGGCCTAGTGGGACCCTGAATTCAGGTGAGGCCTCTAGGTGCTACTTTAACATAAATAACGGTGCAAGCCCTCATTACGTGGAATTCCCATTGACTCAATGCAAGTTTTCATAAATGCAACATGTACAGATCATGCCCAAGGTGTATAACCTAATAGAAGTGTGTGAGCCCTTCTGATTACAGATGTACAGTGCACAACTACTCATTGGCATGTGCTGATAATATGCCCTCGAGTGATCCACTTACATGTTTGCTGCTATCAAGGCAGTGAGGTTGATTGGTCAACTGGGCCAAGGGTTTCCGGAAAGGTGACACGTAACATTCCCAGCTCTGGCTCTCACTGCCAGGTTTCCGCTTCTTCGGAGTCTAAGAAAGAAAATCAGGACAGGCTGCGGATGATTCGGAGAGACCAACACAGGATAAATGTATCATCGTCATGCTCTATAAGCATCTAACCACACAGACAATGAAGCCAGACAGCTGAGAACATTTGAAAACAGAACATCATTACTCACTGCCATCGTAAGGGCACTGCCAAGGTCGATGGGCCCAAAATTGTACCTATTGAGAATTGAAAGTGTTTAAAACACTCCTCTAATTCTGAATATATCCATCAGCCCCTCCCAAACTAGTGCTGTCACGTTGCTAAGCCATGCAGTATTTGGGTGCACCTAGCAGAAATATGGGTCGGCAAAAATGCATTTGTTTTGTTTTCAGTTAGCAAACTTCCTTCATGAAAAAAGTTAGCACCCCATGCTGGCTAGCACACTGATTATAGTGTTTTTAGCATCCCCATTGGCTCCTGATGAGAGTTCTTATTGGGGAAGCAAAAGGGGTGCAAATTTCAACTGAATGTTAGAGACTCAGGAAAGTGACAAGATAAATACATACATACATACATACATAGAGGGGTCAATGATTTATAATGATCCCATTCAAACCATCTCTCCCTCCAGAGAGGGTATCTTTCTAAACAATATGCTCTGTAGCTCAAATAGAAGTTATGGGTTGGATGGAGAAATCACAGGGTGAGGTTCTCTGACCTATGGTATACAGGGGGTCAGATTAGATGATCACAATGACCCCTTCTGGCTTTAAAATCTATGAATCTTTATTTCTGGTAATTTAGCCTCCCCCAGCACATCCAGTGGTTCTCCTGGAGGGCGAGGGTTTGTTTCTATCCGAGAAGAGAGACCAACTCTACTGAGATACACATACTTTGACTTTTAAAATATGGTCCAAACCCAAACATCCCCAAACTCTAGTGAAGTCTGGGATCTAAACTTTGGACCGGACCCTAGAGACGCTCTGAATTCCATGGGACTTCATAACTGCTTTCTTAAAATGATGATCAGGTGCCAACAGCTAAATGCCCAGGGTCAGTGTGTTTGGGGTCTCCCTGGGTGTCTAGAGAAACACCTGCCTAAACAACTGGGACTTGTACCTTGGTCTAACAGTGGAGCGCCTTAGGCTCAGCCCGATTTCCAATGGACGTGAATTCCATAATCCCAGCCCTCCAGAGTGGGAATGCCCTGCCCTGACCATCACGCATTGGGACCTGTGCTCTGTCGGCCAAAGTGTCACCGCTGAGCATCCCGAGAGGTGGTGGCTACTGAGAAAACTGGGCCTGCTCATGGGAGAGGGCAGGATGGGCAGCAGCACTGGAAACAGATCTCCACCCAGCCAGACGACAGAGGGAAAGGGGGGTCTGGGTGCGGAGCTCACCGCCTCGGGGTGCCAGTCCTCCTCATCCTCTGAGCCATCGCCCCCCGGCTTCCTCTTGGCCAGCTGGCTGGGGGCCAGGCTTCTCCTCTGCAGGAAGGAAGGAGAGAGAGATGGCGATGAAGGAGTGCGGCAACCCCATGGGAGGGGGGGGGGGTTTGCCAGTGATTGCATGGGGGTGCTGCCCCCCCCTTACCATCGTAGGGGGCTACAGCACCATCCAGCCCCACGCAGGGTGCAGCTCGAGGGGAGGGGGCGCTCAGGCCAGGGGAGGGAGTCGGCCAGCGGGGGGCTGGGGGCTGTAGGGGGGAGGGGAGCACCCCGGGAGTCTGTATGGGGGAGGGGTCTGGCGGAGGGGAGGGGCTGTGTGGGGGGCAGGCAGGTGTATGGGGGGGGTCACCCCTGGTTCGGGGGTTCACGCGCCGGAGGGGCTGGCGGGGGCAGGGTCTGTATGGGGGGGTCACCCCTGGTTCGCGCGCCGGGGGGGCTGGCAGGGGGAGGGGCTGTAGGGGGGTCACCCCTGGTTCACGCGCCGGGGGGGGGGGCTGTATGGGGGGGTCACCCCTGGTTCGCGCGCCGGGGGGGGGCTGTATGGGGGGTCACCCCTGGTTCACGCGCCGGGGGGGGGCTGTATGGGGGGGTCACCCCTGGTTCGCGCGCCGGGGGGGGCTGGCTGGGTCCGGCCCGTCCCCGGCTCCTCTCGGCGGTGCGGGGGGGAGGGGCGGGGCCCTGGTTCCCGGGCTCTTCGCTCTATCCCGAGCGGCCCCGCTCGCCGCCAGGCACGGCCAATCGAGCGCCGATACCTGCCCGGCTTCGCCCCATCGATCCGCTCCGGGCTCCTGCACAGCCTGCCAGGGCACCGGGGGCGGGTGAACAGACAGACAGACAGAGGGGAGGGGGATGGACAGGTGGATAGGAGGGGGACAGACAGACAGAGGGCTGGGGGGTGGAGAGGAGGGGGACAGACAGACATGGGTGGGGGATGGACAAGTGGAGAGGAGGGGGACAGACAGACATGAGTGGGGGACAGACAGACAGAGGGGTGGGGGATGGACAGGTGGAGAGGAGGGGGACAGACAGACATGGGTGGGGGATAGACAGACAGAGGGGTGGGGGATGGACAGGTGGAGAGGAGGGGGACAGACAGACATGGGTGGGGCACCGACAGACAGAGGGGTGGGGGATGGACAAGTGGAGAGGAGGGGGACAGACAGACATGGGTGGGGGACAGACAGACAGAGGGGTGGGGGATGGACACGTGGAGAGGAGGGGGACAGACAGACATGGGTGGGGGACAGACAGACAGAGGGGTGGGGGATGGACACGTGGAGAGGAGGGGGACAGACAGACATGGGTGGGGGACAGACAGACAGAGGGGAGGGGGACGGACAGGTGGAGAGGAGGGGGACAGACAGACATGGGTGGGGGACAGACGGACAGACAGAGGGGTGGGGGATGGACAGGTAGAGAGGAGGGGGAAAGACAGACAAATAAAGCAGGCAAAGCAAGCCGACAGGGTGGATAAAAATGAACGAAGTGCCCAGGGAGCAAGAGCCCACTGGAGCGATGGAAAATCAGAGAGGAACAGAGAGAAACACTCAGCAGAGGGACTAAACTAGAGGGCGAGGGGCAAGTGAGGATGGGTGGAGAACAAATACTACGGGATGGGGAGAGCAAAGGGGCGCTGACATTCCCCAAGCCCTTCCTAGGGGCAGATTAGAGAATGAACCCTGCGTCCAATTCAAACCGGCGGCAAGACCCCTCCCTTGGCTTCCATGGCTGCATGATGGAGCCTGTTATTCCAAGTCCTCTAAAAGTCTGTACCTGTTAGCAGCAGATTTACACACCCATGTGCCCCGGCCACGTGCTGTTCTGAGTTGTGCCCATTTCCCTGGTCACTCGCAGTGCAGAGACGTGGCCTGTCGGAGAAGCAGAGCTGTTAAAGTTGCTCTGAAAGCTCTGTTCCAACAAGGGACTCACTGCAGTACGGCAAAGGCTCTCCTGTAGCACTGACAATAGAGCAGCCTGCAGGAAGGATGGCCTGTGGTTAAGGCACTGGTCTGAGACTCCCTGATCTGTCTCCATATTACCTGGCTATGTTACTTCAGGGCCTAGCAGTCATGCCAGGGGTCTGTAGTAGAGTGAAGCCTGGTATTTTACACTGTCAGGGATTCTGGGTCAGTGATCAATGCCTGCCCGGCTGCCTCAACCTTAGGAGCTTCACCCCATCTAGCCTGTTATTTTCATACACCCCAAATCAGTTCACCCTGGTGTTTGCAAGCAGTTGACAGGGACACTCACTCAGCCAGGGCTCCAGGCAGATTTACTGCACACAGACACTAAGAAACCTCTCTGCAGAGATGTCTGCGGAAGAGCCTCTTCCATCTAAACAGCAACCATAATGCGCCGTGTCATATATAATTACACAGGGCTAAGGAAGCACCAGTGAATCTCTGTCAATACCGAGAATCAGGTGCTGGCAGGAAAAGAAACGTGACGCGTCCAACGCTCCAGCCTTGAACGCAAGTTCCTCAAAACTGCTTCCTGCTGGAACTCGGGATGAGTTAAATTAGTTTGGAGGGGCTGTGGCTCTTGTCCTGTTCACTGCATCTGTGTCTCAGGCACTCAGGCAGGGTACACCTGCCACAGCCTGGTATCCCTTTGACTTTGATGGAGCTACTAAGAAATGTACAACGGAGCGTAGGGGCTCCGGGGGGATTTCTGATGCGTCCCCAGAATGATGCCATAGCAGGATGAGGATGGGGATTATAGTTTCAAAATCAGAGCAGCGGACATTCCTGCTGAATCCAGATCCCCTCCTCTGTCCTGGCTCTGCAATGTTAACAGGAGTTGAAATACTGGCTTTTGTCACGAAAGCAAGCAGATCTGACTCTAAATACACAGGGAGGCCATCTGTGGAGTGAAGAGAGGCCCTTTCAGAGCACAAAACACTGTGCACTAAAGACAAAGAGATACTGTTTATTTATTTGTATTGTGGTAGCACCTAGGAGCCTGCCCCCCCCCCCCTTCCCCAGTCATGGACCATGACCCATTGTGCTAGGCACTGTACAAATACTGAACAAAAAGCCAGCCCCTCTGGTACGTTGTCAAGGGCATTTCTGGTCTCTTGGGTGAAAAACAAACCAATAGCGCTAATGATTTGGGAGCAGATACATTACACTTGTAAGTGGAGGCCAGGCTACTCTTCAGAACAGAATGAGGGTGTGTTACTTGTTCCATGGATCACAGGTGGCAAATGATAAATTATGACTCTTCAATGCTACACTGAGCATTTGTAGGACAGGCTTTCTGTAAACTGCAAAATCTCTCCGTTTCTGAGATATTGGGCCAAATTCTGCTCTCAGTAACTGCCCAGTGACTCCACTGATGTCACTAGAGTTATTGTCTTTATTTATTTTTTTACCAGCATAACAGCAGAATTTGGCTTGTGCACGAATGGGTCGAGAAGTGCAGGCGTTTAGCTACAATTCTACAAGGCACTGGACAACTTTTGTCCAGTCGTTGCCTTGTAAGCTGAAGCCTTCCATCTCTTGTCAAGTCCTTACGGCTGTCGCAATGTGTTTTTCTCCCTGATGTTTCAGCATTAGTGGCACATTGAAGTTTCTCATGTTCTGGTGCTGCACAGTGCTCATTGGGAAGCATCGTTACAGTCCTTGCGAGCGCTGCACTGACACTTGTGATAAAGCCAAGCAGCTTAGAATGCAGCCATCAACTGTGCAGCGGAAGGGGTGAAATGTTCATAGACACTCCAATGAGGCACTCTAGCAGGGGCGGCTCTATGTATTTTGCCGCCCCAAGCACGGCAGTCAGGCAGCCTTCGGCGGCACGCCTGCGGGCGGTCCGCCGGTAACGCAGATTCGGCGGCACGCCTGCGGGAGGTCCGCCGGTGCCGCACCTTCGGCATCCCCGCCGCTGAATTGCCGCCAAAACCGCGGGACCGGCAGACCTCCCGCAGGCATGCCGTCGAAGGCTGCCTGACTGCCGCCCTCACGGTGACCGGCAGGCCGCCCCCTGCGGCTTGCCGCCCCAGGCATGCGCTTGGAGCGCTGGTGCCTGGAGCCGCCCCTGCTTACAAGAAAGTCATTTGTGCCTTTAAGAGGCAATATGCCTTCCTTTCTGTGAGTGTGAAGGAGCAGAATATTTAGGTGTTTTTAAACCTATGAAATTAAGTAAAAAAAAATGTAGTTCAGGCCCCACCGAGGTTGTACGGTTGATATTTTGTAAATAGGAAACACAAAAAAGGAAGGGCCCTTCCGTAAAATTAACTTGGCCACCTTGCCTGTATGTTCTATCTTCCACTCATCTGTTTCTTCTTAAATATATGCGTTAATATATGACTATGTTCTTAAATATATCCCATCAAATATACAGGCTGTACGATAACGCCAGGTCAGTTCCTAGAGTAGGAACTTTGTGGGTCTAGTGGAGCTAGGTTCACCAGCCGAGGGCCTAGCCCCTTGACTTTTACCTTTCCTTGACTTTTTATTTCATCTTCAACCTTTTTCAGTATTTAACTTTAGAAGTGCTTCCCATGCTCAGTGACTAATGTTGGACATGGCGATTACTGGCTCAGTGGGCAGAAAGTGGTTATGTATAAAGATAATTGGCCATTTTTCCTGGCTTGATAACATTGGTACTAAATTTTCCTCTCCCCAACATGG
Source organism: Emys orbicularis (assembly GCF_028017835.1). Classification (NCBI taxonomy): domain Eukaryota; kingdom Metazoa; phylum Chordata; order Testudines; family Emydidae; genus Emys; species Emys orbicularis. Next base: position 5,331,771 of record NC_088690.1, on the reverse strand, counting down.
AGGGTAATTCTGCTTTCTGCTGCTTGGTTCTTCTTGGAATATTCAAGTTTTGTGGTCTAGCAAGAGTAAGGGAAAGATCATGGAGGTAAAATGTGCTTCCTCTCATTGTATAACCATGACTGGCACTGCAATACAGGGGCTGTCAGCCTCCAGACACCCCACAGTCACCCCATTCCCATTAGATGCCGGTTTTCTGGGTGATTCAGAAGGGGCGTCATGGAAATCAGAACAGTGTGGTTTGTGGGGGAGGGGGGTTTCTAGCATCTGAGGAATGATAGCGCAGGTCACTCTTAAGGCATCACATTAGCACAGGCTGTTGCTGGTGAGATCAGAGCACCATTAGCAGACGCACAAAATGCCCCAAGGAGTTTAGTGTCAAATAGACTTGGCAGAAATGGTTATTACCACCCTTTTATAGCTAAGCCACAAGGGGATTTAGTGGCTTGTCCAGGAGCAAACAGGAAGTCTGGAGTAGAGTCAGTGATCTTCTGAGTGCTAGGTCAGTGCTTTAACCACCAATCCATCCTTCTTTTGGATAACCCCCCAACACTGGCTAGCTAGCGCCATCGCAAGCTGACAAGCTGAAGAAGCTCCCGCAGTTGATACTATCCACCGATTCAGACATTTGTACTCATTGCACCGCTAATACTTAGCAGAGTTGCAGGGCTTAGTTATAACTTCTGCTGACATTGAAATTCATAGTTAACTTTACCCTGATGTTTCCCCCTACTTTGAACATGCTCATAACTTTCTTTTCGGCTGAAATTTTCCACCATTGGCCTCTGCCTGAAGGTGAATATTTGGGGAGAAATCTGAGCACACTCCATTCACCCATTTTTGAGTTACATAAAGGTGAAAAGAAAGTCTATCCTGCAGAGGTGATCAGTTCCCTTCTATAAAGCTCTTGGATTTGGTTGGGTAATAGTTACTATGGGGCTCAGTCTCGTGTGGTGCCGGGTTCCATCAGCTACCACTGAATTCAGTAGGAGTTGAAGGTGGCCAGCATCTCTTAGGAGGACTCTGTACCTTACAGGATTAAGCCATAGAACTGCAAAGAATTGTCGTGTTGGGTCTTGATTGTTACACACTTCCCATCAATAATAATTGTTACACACTTCCTATCAAGTCTGACGCCCTGTAGAACGCAGGCCAGAGAACTTCCCCCAAAATAACTCCTAGAGCAGAGCTTTTAGAAAAACATCCAATCTGGATTTTAAAATTGTCAGTGATGGAGAATCTACTACAACCCTTGGTAAATTGTTCCAGTGGTTAACTACTCTCACCATTAACAATTAATGCCTTATTTTCAGTCTGAATTTCTCTAACTTTAACTTCCAGCCATTGGATCATGTTGCACCTATCTCCGCTAGATTGAGGAGCCCACTATTTAATATTTGTTCCCTATGTAGATACTTATAGACTGTAATGAAGTCACCCCTTAACCTTCTCTTTGTTAAGCTATTTTCTATTATGGCCTGCACGTTTCCCAGAGTCACTACCCTTGATATCACCAGGTCTTTCATTGCCCTGGCAACTTGGATCACAGCAGCCCCCACAGTAGATTTGCCCACTCCAAATTGATTCCCGACTGACCGGTAGCTGTCTGACGTTGCAAGCTTCCACAAGGCTATCGCCACTCGCTTCTCAACTGTGAGGGCTGCTCTCATCCTGGTATTCTGGCGCTTCAAGGCAGGGGAAAGCAAGTCACAAAGTTCCATGAAAGTGCCCTTACGCATGCGAAAGTTTCGCAGCCACTGGGAATCGTCCCACATCTGCAGCACAATGCGGTCCCACCAGTCTGTGCTTGTTTCCCGGGCCCAGAATCGGCGTTCCACGGCATGAACCTGCCCCAGTAACACCATGATTTCCACATTGCTGGGGCCTGTGCCTTGTGAGAGGTCTATGTCCATGTCAATTTCCTCATCACTCTCGTCGCCGCGCTGCAATCGCCTCCTCGGCTGGTCCTGGTTTTGCTTTGGCATGTCCTGGCTCTGCATATACTCCAGGACAATGCGCTTGGTGTTCATAGTGCTCATAATTGCCGCGGTGATCTGAGCGGGCTCCATGATCCCAGTGCTAGCTATGGCATCTGGTCTGAAAAATGGCACGAAACTAGTATCTGACGGACAGACGGAGGGAGGGAGGGAGGGAGGGGCGAGTGACGACATGGCGTACAGGTACAGGGAATTAAAATCAACAAAGGTGGCTGTGCATCAGGGAGAAACACAAACAACTGTCACACAGAATGGCCCCCCCCCCAAAGATTGAACTCAAAACCCTGGGTTTAGCAGGACGTTGATTTCACCGAGGGAGGGGGAAGCAAATTAATACAGAACAAATCTATTTTTTACATCTTAAGCTGGCAGACGACGGTGCAGCATGACTGATAGCCCTCGGCACCTTCTGGGTGCTTGGCAGAAAATACTGAGCGCTTGGCAGAAAATAGCATACTACGACTGATAGCCATTATTGTCAAGACAGTTTGATAGGACTGAGCATGTCTGCCCAGGTGCCCATGATTGACAGCCACTGCAGTACGACGACGATGGATACCAGTCGTAATATACCATCTTCTACCAAAAGGCAAGGGGCTGCTGCTGTGTGCAATGCAGCCCCACGTCTGCCAGCACCCAGAGGACATATGGTGACGGTGAGCTGAGCTAAGCGGGCTCCATGCTTGGCGTGGTATGTTGTCTGCACAGGTAACCCAGGTAAAAAGGCGCAAATCGATTGTCTGCCGTTGTTCTGACGGAGGGGGAGGTGCCTGACGACATGTACCCAGAACCCCCCGCGACACTGTTTTGCATCATTAACAATGTTTAAAAGGGGACTGGATAAATTCATGGTGGCTAAGTCCATACATGGCTATTAGCCAGGATGGGTAAGAATGGTGTCCCTAGCCTCTGTTCGTCAGAGGATGGAGATGGATGGCAGGAGAGAGATCACTTGATCATTGCCTGTTAGGTTCACTCCCTCTGGGGCACCTGGCATTGGCCACTGTCGGTAGACAGATACTGGGCTAGATGGACCTTTGGTCTGACCCAGTACGGCCTTTCTTATGTTCTTATGTTCTTATCATTCAGGCATTGGGATCTCAACCCAGAATTCCAATGGGCGGCAGAGACTGCGGGAACTGTGGGATAGCTACCCACAATGCAACGCTCCGGAAGTCGACGCTAGCCTCGGTACTGTGGACGCGGTCCACCGACTTAATGCACTTAGAGCATTTTATGTGGGGACACACACAATCGGCTGTATACAACCGATTTCTATAAAACCGGCTTCTATAAATTCGACCTAATTTCGTAGTGTAGACATACCCTTAAGTCTCCCAGCTGCTCTGGGACTTGTTACGGAAGAAAACTAGCCAAGCGTGATCAGGGTCAGTGCCTTAGTTTTCATTTAGAGGCATTGGTTAAGGCCAGTTTGGGAAGCGTATACCATATGGGCCTGATCCAAAAGCCATTGAAGTCTATGGGAGGTTTTCCATTCACTTCAGTAAACTTTGCATGAAGCCCTATGGTCCCCGCTCCCCCCTCTGCGGCAAAAAAAGTCTCTCTTCTGTACTCCAGTAATTGAATTTCTGGGGCAGAGAAATGATTTTATAGGCAGTTGTAAAGATAAATTAAAGGTGGAATTGCATTTGCCACTGTGTGCCCTGCCAGTCAAGAATTCATGTGTAGTTTCTGCTAGCATTTTCATGGCCATTAGATTCCAAAGCGCCTGCATTGCAAACAGCACAGTGTGTGCTGTCCGTGTGGTCCCTTTAAGCCAGAGGTCCCCAAACTGTGGGGCGCAACCCCCTAGGGAGACGTAGAGGAATGTTGAAGGGAGGATGATGGAGCGGGGCCCAGGCCAGCCTGCACAGGGGCAGGGAGGGAGTGGCACTCAGCCCCTCCCTGCCCCCAGTTCTGCTCTGGTCCTGCCCCCAGCCATGTCCTCGGCCCCAGGCCTGGCCCCATCCCCACTCTCAGCATGGTTCCGGCCCCGCCCCCACCCCCAGCCTCAGGCCTGGCTATGGCCCCGTTCCTGGCCCCCAGACCCACCCCAGCTGCTGCCCCAGCCTCAGTCCCCTTAGCCCTGTCTGCATCTTGCCCCACTCCCAGCTCTGGGGGGTGGGGGGGTCGCAGACAAAGGTAAGGGGGGGCATGTCTCTCAACATTTTGGGGACTGCTGCTTTCAGCCTTCATCTTCTAAGCACAATAAAGAATGAAACCGCTTGGCAGGAGACCAGAGTGGGTTCCAGTAGAACAAGTCTGGTGTAGAGAACCCAGGTGCTGTCACTGCAGGGTGCTGGAATTCCCCTTTTAAAGTCTCTCTGTCCGTCTGCCTAGGGGAGCAGCCAGGAAAACACGTCTTCATCTCTGCTGTGGCAGGGTGTTGTGGCTTATACTGACAATACCCAACTTTGCTAAACAGTCAATTTCCAGCATGGAGGTAGGTTCAGAGCAGGATGCCCCAAGGAGGCCAGCACTGGTGAGCGTGCAAATGCTACAGGGGCACCAGTACCAGTCTTTGCAAGGTGTGCCCACCACATTAGAAGAAAACACTTTCCCCCCGCTCCCAAACGCACCTTCTGTTTTGCATATCTTGGCAATCACGTTTTCAAGGAGCATTGGCCCTAACGGTGGAGACTGTGCGACGTGGAAGCTAATTAGCAAAGCAGGCACACTCTCTGCGTAGAAAAATCTGGCTCGCCTTTTACCTTAATCACGACTGGTTTGATCTCATGAAACGCATGGTGATGCTGTGAGTAAAGAGAGACGGGTTCAAAGAGATCAGCAGGGAGCTAATCACAAAGCAGCGTGTGCTTTCCAGGAGGGGTGGGGGGAAGTAATTAAGAGCAATACAGTTCCGGAGCTTTAAAATAAAGGGCATCAAATCGCCCATAATTCACTCGCTAAGGTGAGCAGCTCCCCAGCATACCTAGTACACCTTAAGCAGCAAGCTACGGGTAGATTTGTATTACTTGGCCACTGATGCACAAATTGCAGTTCTAATTCTCTCCAGTAGGGGGCAGTGTTTCACAATTCCCCTCTCAGCATTACAATCCCCTGTACAACCCCACTGATCCTGGACCATTCTGGAGTTCGGGAGAGCAGAGATGCTTATCATGGGGTCACGGGATATAGGTCACTGGTATCTCTCCTCGCTCCCCCTGCCTCCGGCATAAAGCTCCATCAGCCTGGGGATGCAATCACAGGGCACCTTCGCAAAGGTTTCACAGGCCTCTTTAGAAACGGGGCTGCTGGCATGAAATGGGCCCACTTCCCACTGTGAGCGCCGATCCTTCCTTAAGCCTAAAGTGATTGCATTGCTCAGGCTGTTTCAAACTAGGCCACGCTGAATGCGTTTGAGCCAAGGCTGACAAGAACGAGGAGAGAAGTGCAAGGAGATTATAAAGCAATCGCCCTTAATTTGGTAATGTTGCTGAAGATTGATTCGAATAGCATGAAAGACAAGGAGAATGCTCCTGTCCAAAGCTTAAAGATTCTCTGAGTCACATCTCAGAGGCCTGACAGTTGCTAATTCAGGAGAGCTGTCTGCAAAGACAAGACTTCGATACAATTTTCCAGGGCCATTGAAAGTTTGAAAAATAGAGACTTGGTTAGTTTAGTCCAATAAAAAGAAACACGACTGCAGATCGCTGCTAAGAATCCCTGTGCTTTCATATCCGGGATTTTACATCTTGCCAACCCTGCTGTGGCACTGCAGATCTATGCTCGGGAGCAACCTTTGGGTTTCTGGTTTCCCACAAAGGTAGATTATTATTGCACGATGACAGACACAAACAGAGCTAATTAACCAGCAGCATTTCATTACAGGCCACCATGGAATGCCGGCCCGGCTGCCTTTCATATCCTGTTGCCCAGGGGATCAAAACGCAGAGACCACTGGCTAGTAAGCGAAGAAGAATGGATTAGATACTGCCCCGAATTGTCAACCCCAGCTGTTCAAAGATCATGAGTTGGGCACCCTCAAAAAAATGTGAGCTTGGCTGAAAAAAATAATGAAATATAAAATAAACCACCTGGGTTGCTTTGTATTTGCATTACGGCACTTGAGCCTTTAGTGGTCACATTGTCAAGCTTTCTCTCTCCAGCCCGTGTTAAGCAGATCAGACTAGATGATGACCAGTGATCCCTTCTGGCCTTTAAATCTGGCAATGAGAGTTTTGCCGTTGACTTTCACATGGCCGGGATTTCCCGCTAGAACTGAAAAATGCTGTATCCAATTGGAACTGCGGCAGGACTGTAACAGTTTGGTGTGCCCCTTTAAGGGTGTGTGTGTGGGGGGGTGAAGACAGTCCTGTTCTGGAGAGGAGCCCAGCGGGCAGCTGCTGGGCATTGACTGACCCAGCTGGACAGAATTTAATGCTTGGGGTTCATGATTCCTAGCTAGGGGCTATACAAATCACTAGCCACTTAGGACCCTCTTGTCCAGATTCACTCAGGGAGTTTGTGGTAGAACCAGGAATGGAACTGAGATCTTCTGAATTCTAGCCTAGTGCCTTGATCACAGAACCATCCTTGCTTTGAAGCCAGACTGCTTTGCTGTGTCTGATGATGGGATTTAGGCATTCAAGGCCATCTCAGCTGGATGTCTCCTGTGAAAAATCCTCTCTGGCTGACTAAGGATTGTCTGGGCCTTTCAAGTGCAAACATTAGCTGTTGAGAACTGTCCCACCATCTGTAAAACCCCGAGCTACAGATCAGTGGGGCTGGTGGATGCTCTCATTGATTAGCTGGGCTCTGATTAACGTGCAGCCCTTGCTGGCGGGCCCCCAAAAAATTTTTCCACCGGGGCCCGAACCTGCTCTCGGCGGCCCTGTTTGTCAGTGACTCCCATTAGCTGTAATGGGCATTGGATCAAGCCCTAACTTCCAATCTTGGTAGCAGGCAGAAGCCAAATTGGGAATGATCCATGCGTCTTCCCGTCCATTATTCACTTTTATTGCTATTTTGATTGCAGTGGAAGGCCTAAGTGCCAGGCAGAAAAAAAAGTGTGTTCTTAATTCAGATTAAAATAGCCGTGAAGACACAACCACTCTGCTTAGCAGTTCAAGTTCAAGCCCAGGTCCCCCTATAGGCTTAAACTCCAGCTGCTGACTCGATTTACCGGGTCATCACAGCTACTTTAACCAAGTTTTAAAACACACTTTTTTTTTTCAGGACACTTACACCAAACTCAGGCCTCTTTACTCTTGAATTTAAGCAGCCACACAGGGGATTTATGCATTTTAGCTTCACCCCTGGAGTTGATTTGCCTTTACATTCCTGAGTGTCGCCATATAGGTTATCTGTCCTTAATGACTTGGCCAAGGTCACTCAGGGAGACTGTGGTTGAACAGGTACCTGAACCCACTTCTGCAAAGCCCCTGTTCTAAATTTTCACCTCAAGGACGTCTTCCTTGCTGTAGCCCGTTGGTAGATCAATAAAAGACTCCAGTCCCTGGAGCTGTCAATTCAACACCTTTAGCCATCACTACATAGATAATAAGAAGTTGGTTCAAAGTATGTGTCATGCTCTAATCCCCAGGGCTGCTGGAGAGACACATCTGCTCATTTCTGATCCGTCTGGCATCCTTAAAGGCCAGACTGGCAGATCCTCAGCTGGTATAAAGCGCCCTCGCTCCAGTGGAAATCAATGGCGCGGCACTGATTTACACCAGCCGAAGATCTGGCCCGCAACCTAGCCTGATCCAGAAAGGAGCTGCAACTCCAGCTGAAGGCCCTTTGCAGCCACAGCATTGTTTGCTGCTCTGTAAAAACCAAAGAGAGAGGAAGATGGTGGGAAAGACTCAAAGGATGTCACAGGTTTATTGTTTTGCTGATGTTAAAGGGCAAGAGCCCACCAGGGTTCAGGTATCTTAGGCAATTTATATTGCATTAAAAAAAGAAGAAACTAGGAAAGAGGTAAGGGGATGGAATCGCACTGTAAAACAGAGACCGCTCTGTGCCCACTGCTGTCCTGTACATTGGAAGAAGAGTAGCAATTACTCTGACACTCAAGAGGGGGCATGCGGCAAATTCCTTTAATGTCTGCCTCAGTTCCCAAGCCCACACTTTCCCTAATTCAGTGGTTCTCAAACTTTTGTCCTGCTGACCCCTTTCACATAGAATTGGAGAGATATCACAAACAGGTTTCTGATGTGGGTTTAATTAAATGCCTTTTGCATGCCTGCGAGCAGGGTGAGCTTGTGCATTCTGATGGCGGGGCCCTAAACCCGGGGCTGTTGTCTTTATGGTTTAATAATAAAAAACCTTTGTAGAGGGTGCCACCAAATGACTGAGCAACGCCCTTTAAATAGTCATCTTGAATTATTGCCATTTGTATTACCATAGCAGCTGAAGGCCTGAGACTGAAGTCAGGGCAAAGGAAGGATTCATATCCCCACTTTACAGATGGGGGACCGAGGCACAGAGAGACTTGCTTGAGCTCACCCAGGAAGTTTGGGGCAGGGCAGGGAATTGAAACCAGAGTGTTAACCATGAGACCACCCTTCCTCTTTACACAGGGCTCTTCTAAAAAACATGTTCCCTTAATTGTAGAATTCATTGAGTGCGCACTTTTTGCAAGCAGTGGGTAACAGCTTGTGGCCAGGATTGAGTGACTTTTCAGAGGAAGGCTGCGGCCTCTTTCCCCTCTGAACAGGACCAACCAGCTTTCATTTGCAGCCTCTTCTCACAGACTAAGGAAGCATTAGCAGCAGCAGCCATGCTGGACTCCTCGAAGGAGGCGGGGCGGTGTCATGACTCCTCCCTCTCCAGTGCAGGCTGCAGGACGGAAGAAAGGACGGAGGAAACACACACTACACAGCTCCAAAGGAGAGCGGTGGGAGCTGGCATGCTCTCCTATGACTCTTTGTGCTCCACAAGCTCTTCCTGCACGCACCATGGCTGTGTCTGGTAAAGGGCCAGTGGAGCCTTGGGGGCTTATGATCAGAGCCGTGTGACTAATGGATTTTCCAGTTCGCCGGCAATGCCAACAAATTGGAGGAAACGTTCATTCTGGGTCAAATGGGAAATGACATTTTTCAAAATTGTTGGCGAATGGAAAAGTAAAAAACAACAACCCCGTTTCGGGTCAAAGAAAGTGTTTGTTTTGACAAAATAGGATGTTTCATGTTGATTTTGGCCATGGCTTTGATTGTTTTTTAAAAAAGAACATTCACAGAAATTTTGAAACCAAACAAAAATTTGTTTCAGAGCAAAAAATTGAAACGTTTGATTTTTGTGGGGGAGATTTTTTTGGTTTGTTTTTTGGACTGAAACAGTTCGACAAAACTGGCATGAATTCAGTGTTGCCAAACTTGCATTTTTCACTGAAACAAAGTTTGGGCAGAAAATTTTCCCCCAGCTCTGTTATTACACACGGGGCGTTAGTCATAACAATTACAATTACTCAGCTGTTTCCTGGCTGAAACATTTGGTAGGTAACAAGCAACGTCAGGACCGAAAGGTCCATTCTACTGGCAGGTAAATGCCACCCCCATTTCCAGATGCCCCTGATCTACAACTATTTGAGGGGTGTAAGCACATAGGAGGGAGGAGAACTGTTTAGGGCTATCCCCAGGGGTAGAATTGGAGAAATGAGCAAAGATAATCCTGGCTGAATATCAGGAAACACTGTATAGGACAGGGGTGTATAGATGCAAAGGACCAGCAAAGGTCCTTTGCACCCAGAGTCCCAGGAGATCTCAGCCATTAGCAGTAGCCAAATCCCTTACTCTTTCCAGCCCCTGAATGGCAACATCAAAGACTTAATTTAAAATGCATAGAAAGCTTTTCCCTGTATTTACTGGGGGCACAACTCGGGGTGTGAAACGTGTACCACCTCAACTGTGATCTGGGTTGTCAGTGTCGTCAGCTCTCATGATTTTCTCGCAAGTCTTGCGATAGCTGGTGAAAAGCCTTAGCTCCTGGAGTCATGTGATTAGGTGACATTTGCAGCTTTCATTAAAAAAAAAATGTTTCTAGCTCCCTTGGTTGCAGAGAAAAGCTTGAAAAGGTGACCCCAGTGCACTCTAAGGCTCAGGAACCTGAAGTCAAAAAGAAAAATCCCTAATTGTATTGTGTTTTTTAAAATCTCATGATTTTTAAGGGGTCTGAGTCGTGATTTTCGAATGCTTGGGGTTGCTGATTCTGCATGACATTCCCTCATTGGTCCATAGGCTGTCGATTTTGCATGACATTCCCTCATTGGTCCATAGGCTGTTTGCTGGCTATCTGCACTGGGGAGAATTCCCCCTGTAGAGCAAAGAAAAGTCTCCTGAGGTTATGAACAGAAACACCAGTGCTTGGCAGGCTTGAAACTAGACTGGACAAAATGCATCTTGCATTGGCCAGGAGAATTCTATTCTCCTGACGTTTTTCTCCAGCATCCATCCTGCTGGTACTGGAGCACCTAATAGGAGAATGGCCATGAACTTCTAATTATAGTTTTTTCCACCTCTAATTTTCATATTTAGCATTTTAACTCATTCATTCATTATCACAAAATGAAGACCCTAAGCCCCCTGGCTCACGCAGGGATATCCAAACAAATCCCTCTTTATTGCTGCGGGGTGTTGTTATGTTTTTGTACAGCTGAGTTTAATAAAGGAATGATTTTAACAAACAAACGGAACAAGCCTGTTTGGGCTCAGGGAATTCTTTGGAGATGAAGCCGTTATTAAAACAATTGCAACTTCAATATAAAGGACTTTTCTGGGATGCTCTGCAAGCAGACACTGCGGCTTATTCGGTATCACGGTAAAACCTCAGTTCAGATTAGGTCTTGGAGAGCTTTCATTTCTGCAGTGGAAAGCAAGGCAGGTAGAGGAGGGTAGCCAAGATTAATCAGCATGCAGGGTACAGAGGAATCCATCTCAATTCTCCCTGCTACCACGGGCCATGCAAAGTGCTGGTTGTCACCCCTGCACCTCTGACCTTGGTTGCCTCTGATCCCTCCTGGTCTTGTCAGGTGCACCCCTTCTGAGGCCCAGGCCATCACCTGGATCCAGGTGGAACCACGTGATTCTCCCACTCTCAGACTGGGCCCTGGGCTGAGGTCCCCTGGCACTAACCGGGATCACCTCCACAGGCGACCAGTGGCTAACACAATCACCAAACACCCTCCTGACAGCAAAGTATTATTTATTTAGAACAAAAACATTTCAGAGGAAACATGCTGTTACCCCGGTTGGCCCGAGCAGTTGGCCAAAGTTTGGGGCCTTGTGGGTTGTTTTCCTTAGGAGGAGAAATTGAGTCGGGTATTTTTGATGCAATCCTGTTTATTTACAATGGATGTGCATAGTCCTGTTTCCCTGAACAGCAGGTATCAAACCACAGGAGATAGCTTCCTTGCCCACCATTCCAGCCCCCTTTCAGCCAGCACTCTGCCCAAAAGCTCTCCCTCCAGGCTTTTCTCAGGCCCGCCACACTCTCAGTGCTTGTTCAAGCCGTGCCTGGTGCTTCCTTCTCTGTCTGTTTCTGCGGTGTATTTTTTCTACTCCTGCTCTCTCTCTCTCTCTCACCCCCCCCCCCACTACTAAAACAATACCCAGCCGAACCCCTCGGCCCACATGTGCTTGTGTTTTGCACGACTGTGTTTGGGGGGACGCTGCTATTGAGTCAGTGGGCTGGTTCTGCAAAGGAGCTCAATGGTTTCTTTCAATTCACTTTGATGACAGGTGATGGTTACCTGTCCCATCCCCCCAGCTTCAAGGACATTTTCCCCACACAACACTATCATAAAAACACTAAACCAGCCTATATCCATGCCTGCTTACCAGGCATTGATCTTCTTCATGTGGGGACTCCAGAGACTCTTCTGCAGAACCTCCCTCAGTGTCCGCTTGTCTCCCTCTCCGAGCTCACTGACAACACCCTTGACACAGCCCCTGGCAACTCATCCCCCCCCCCTTCTTTTCCTCAGAAGGCTTTTTAACTCTTTAGTGTCCTTTTGATCTCCAACCTCCCTGCCTGGCAGAACAGCTGGGCCCCTTCAGCCTAGGGCCCGGAGGCATGGCATTGTCTTGTAACCGCCCCGCAGTGTTTGCTTGTCTGGGACCATTGTGTCACCTTCCTGCTTATTCTCCACACTGCTCCCTATTGAGCAGGATTGATGCATTCATATAGGAAAGACTAATAAACCCCATGTCCAATAACGTTCCCTCTCTGACCGGGTCACATACATCTCAGCACTCAGAACATCAGTACGTACCAGTCCCACGTCTGGCACGCTGGTCGTGAAAAGGGGAGCAGCTGGGGGTGGCCTGATGGTAGGATCAGCCCCCAGCAGACCAGCGGCCTAACCACTGTGAGTTTTTCAGAGGCATCCCAGGAGAGGAGAGTTTGAAGGAGGGGGAGGTGGCTGTTTATGGAAAGCATCTGCTTTAGGGAAGTCTTGTTGTGTAATGTTCCCACTGGAGGCCTCACTTCTAGGTGGCGCTCTCTGGTGTGAAGGGAGAGGGGACGTTCTGCCTGCACTCTGGAAAGACTCCGTGCCCTGTAGATGACACAAAAATTAAATAAGCCACGCAGGGGCTCTAGAATGCGTCTCCTTTCATTCAAGAGCACAGCCCTCTACCACCTCAGTTAAAGGGGACCTCAGCTGAGAGCAGGCTCAGGTCTCTTATGCTCTCTGTGTACCCGGCATTATCAACCTCAGGTGGTCACAACCCAGGAGTTTCAAAAATCATGGATTTTAAAATAATAATAATAATTAATAATACATTTGGGGTTCATTTTATTTCTTTTGTCTGATTTTTCAAGCTTTTCTCCACAACAATGAAGGCTAGATTTTTATTTTATTTTTTAAGAAAAAACAAAATGGAAGCCAAGATTCTCACATAAGCTTCTGACTCCGGGAGCTGGGGCTTTAACAAAACCACCAGCTATCATGTGACTCAGGATCAGAATGTGAGAGTTGGCCACACTGTTGACCAGTCACTGGATGACAGCCCGAGCCCAGAAGTCTACACAGCAATGAAACTAAAAATAAGACATCCCTCCTCCCACCCTTGCTCCCCCACCAATCACTGCAGCACACCTCATCCTTCCACCAGTTGGATGGGCTTCGACTACCTGGCCACCCATGCTTGGAGGTTCTCTGGAGCTGTTGGCCTGACCTCCCCAGGAGCCCTTTCTTCTGAAAACAGAGTCCCCGGATTTGCTAACTAGTCCCAAACTCAACCCCAGATCCGAACACGCCTGGGCTTTGAGGAGGTTTGAAAGGCAGATCCATGAGGATCTGTGTGGCTGGAGCCCACCTCTGGAAGACATCTTGGCCCCTGGCTGGAAAACTTGCTCTGTGTGGGTGGGTGTATACAGCCATCCAGCCTGCATATTAGCACTGCGGACACTCAAACTGGGCCTCTTGCAAGATCCACAGGCAGGAAGATGAGCCAAGCAGGGAGCCTTCCTTATGGTGTATAAAGGAGTCTGCCTCATTTGAATGCCACTCTTGGTGTATCTTACATGATAATGAGTCTACGTTGCTACGGTAACAAATCCGTGGCTACTTTGGACTTAACCTTTGTCACTATACTACCCAGTGTAACCCCTTGGAACTTCACAGCAACAGCAAGGTCAGAACTCAGATCCTGGCTGCCACCACTTGGGTGACAGGAGAATCTCCATGTCCTGTTAGCAGTATAGGCCTATGACACACATTAAGTCCATCCGGCAGAGGGCCATGGTGCACATAGCCCTGTTGATTGCACTATCCTCAAGTGCTTGTACTGTTGGTTGTCTGATTCTGCTAGGACAGCATCCCAGAGCAGATACAACCCTCCCTCTGTAGTACAGGCACCACATAGAAAGGGCTGGGGAGAATCTCATGAACCACAGGGCGATTTTTTTAATTGCTTTGGCTACATGGGAAATTGAATGCTGGGAACTTCAAGGTCCTGTTTGATTTTAGCATTCACGCTCCAAAAGGGCGGATTACTCAGTATGTCTTTTATGCACTGGGAGAGCATGAAACCGCTTTCAAATTGAGCCACATGACCTTTAATGTGCCACCCTTGTTTAAAAAGCTCCTTCTGCAGATGCTGACGGCAGTCGACTCCTAAATGGAATGTGCATGAAGGGGCAACTGCCCCCAGCACAAACAGCATCTAGGGGCCCAATCCTGAGGGATGCATCCCACTGGCTGCGACTGAAGGCACCTATCATCTCACAGGTGGAGATTCCCCAGGCGTTTCGTTGAAGGGAGCCAGCACTGCGTCTCAAGGCTCCTCTTCCTCATGCTACCGTGTTACTGGGTCCTCCTGCCTTTCCACACCTCGTGGAGCTGTTGCATTAACACTCTTCTCTGGCTCTGGTACAGGCAGCTGCAAGAACTCGCAGCAGGCCAGCGGGTCATGGGGTGGGGCTCATTCCGAGCAGGCCCGGTCCCGCCCACCCGCTCAGCAGCACATTTGGATGGCACTGGCACTTTTTCATTTTCACCCCGTGGCCCCTGTAGGGCTGCGCCATGCTTGGCTGCGTGGGATCCGGGCTCCGAGCTTACAGGCAAACAAACAAACTGCTTTAAGGTTTTCCAGCCAGGGAATTTGCACAGCATTCACTTCCTCAAGGAGAGAGCGGGGGTCTTAGGCCAGCTGGGTCGAATGGATGCAGAAGGAGAAGGGGAAGCAGCGGGATTTGCGAGCTTGGATTTTCTTTTTTCCAGGCACAAGGAGCCAGACCCTCACCTGGGGTGAAAGGGTGTAGCTCCACTGAACCCATCTGAGGCCTCTGATCGCTACCTCAGTGCTAATAATCACAATTAATAAGTCCCACCATTGGAGGTGCTGGTTATGGCATGCTCATCCTCACACTTACCCCTTGCATCTCCTGCTGATGGAATGTTTACGAGATGAGGCTGAAGCAAACTGTCCGCCTCACCTGGAGAGCCCCGAAAGGTATCTTTGGATGCTTCAGTGTCTTGCCAACTCCACACCTGCAGGGCGGAGAGAGAACTGACCTGGTAATGACTGCACAGTGCCACCAGCCCCAGAGGTTCAGCAAGCAGGAGTCAGGCCGTACTCAGGAGACTGGCTTAAAATCACGAGATTTTAGAAAAATAATCAAGCTGGGGTTCTGTTTATCGACTGTCTGGAGTCATGTTGTCAAGCTTCTCTGTAACCACAAAGGCTAGACATTTCCTTTCATTTTTTTGGTAACAATAATGCAGAGCTCTTATCAGTAGATCTCACAGCACTTTATAAAGGAGTATCATTATCCCCATTTCACAGATGGGAAAAGTGAGGCACAAAGGATGGGCATGGCTTGCCCAAGACTGCCCAGTGGCTAAGCCAGGCCTAGAACCCAAGCTCTACCAGAGTCTTAGTCTAGTGCTTGCACCTCAAGCCAAGTATGATTGTCACATGACCCCAGCAGCTTGGGCTTTAAGAAGAAAACCAACTATGGCAGGAGAAAATGTGAGGGTTGGAAATGCTGCCCGTGTCCCATTTGTCCTGGCCCCATCACCGTAAATGGGAGTTTTGACACTGATTTCTGTGGGGCCAGGATTCCCTCAAGCAGCGCTGGCGTGGTGAAGCAACCCATGAGAGCTCGCGGAGAGAGTGAGGATGGGAAGAACCACCTCTCTGGAGAGGGAAATTCACAGAGACGGCAGCACAGGCGGGCCAAATGGATTCCCCCCTTTGGAGTGTTTTCCACGGGACAGTGTGTGCCTTGTAATCACGGGGCTGGTAAATGCAGGTTAACAGGCCCTGTGCAGCTGGCGGCTAATGCCATCCTGCTGAATGGATGTCACAACCTCTCCCAAACCAGTGCTACCCCTAAGCAGCAGGGTGGAGACAGCACAGACGCATCCCCGCCTCGCTGCATCCTCACCACAGCAAGCTGTTAACATGCAAATTGCTTCTGCTGACCCCACCCGGTGCAGGTCAGGCCGGAGGGAGGGTTTTAATGACTCAGAGAATCCCTGGGCTGATTCCAGCCGCTGGTAAGCGGCATCTTCAGAGCAGCTCTCATCATCTCCAGCAAAAAGGATGCAATTAGAACCCAATTGCTCTGATGTGAGACAGGGGTCACGACTGCCATGCCCAGGGAAGGGACTCGGCTCCTTCGCCCACTGATGTTGAAGGTGTGTGGGTGTGCGGTGGAGGGGGATGGTCGGAAACGTAGAGATGAGACGTGGCACTGAAAAGTGGTGCTACTCCCAGGCCCGGGGAGAGGGACCACCCCCAGCAATCACGTTGTGCCTCCACCGACTGCCATGGCATTGCAGGGAATCGCAGATCAGATCCGTCTCTCATAACCTCTGAGCCTTCTCTCTGCTGGCTCCCTGCCGGTCCATTTCCACATGGCCGAACCACCACCACATACATAGCAAAAAGATCAAGAGGTGACTTGATTACAGTCAGACCCTGTGTGACGCTGTATGAAATAGGGGTAACCATTTATAATATTAGTGATACTAATATTGCAAAATGGCAAAGCATCTTACAAGCTTTCCTGGGTGTCTGGCTGGTGAGTCTTGCCCACATGCTCAGGGTTTTTCGCCTTCCTCTGCAGCGTGGGGCACAGGTCACTTGCTGGAAGATTCTCTGCACCTTGGAGTCTTTAAACCATGATTTGAGGACTTCAATGGCTCAGACACAGGTTTGATACAGGAGTGAGAGGGTGAGATTCTGTGGCCTGCGTTGTGCAGGAGGTCAGACTAGATGATCATAATGGTCCCTTCTGACCTTAAAGTCTATGATTCTATGATTCTATGAAGCTTGGCCATGTAAGGTATCAATGGAAAAGCTATGATTGGCTAGCTATGATAATCATATTTATATGTATGTATCGCCTTTATATCGTGAGTTATAAATGTGTGGTATATTTGTCTCTCAAACTTGTGCTGTGTTTTGGGTGATGCTCCGGACAGATTGGCATCAGCACTATCCAGCCTGTTTGATGGCCAGTCAAAGGCAATCAGCTATACCATGACCCCACTGAGAGAAGGCAGGGGTGACCCGATGAGTCAGCAGGACATATAGGGACATGTTGGTGGACAGGGGACTACATGTGCTTTTCCAGGCCCATGTGCTGTGAGCTTGTGTTTGGGACAAAGGAAGTACAAGCCACATGGCAAAGGATATAAAAGGCAGCTGCATCATCTCTTCAATCCTGCTTCTCGCCTCTGGAACAACTTCTCTACAAACTGACGCTTTGAACAAAGGACTGACAGGTCCATCCAAGCTTTGGATGTGTTCTAGAGGGACTCAACAAGCCAGCAAACTCACCAATGCTGCTAGGAATCTGATATATGGACTTTGCAGTCTCATGGATGTGTCTGACTGCTTTGCCCATTTAACAACTCTCTTCTTGTCCTGTTCTTTTATAATGAACCTTTCGTTTTAGATGCTAAAGGCTTGGCTGGCAGCGTGGTATTTTGGGCAAGAGCCAATAATATTGACCTAGCAATGTGCCTGGCCCTTTGGGGTTCAGAAGAACATTTTGTAGAGTGAGCAGAGTTTTTAAATAATTCCTCACCTTACTGGACCTAGGTGCTGATTGGGAGCCAGAGAACTGGAATGCAATAAAGGGGCTGTGTGATTCCCCTCCCCCCCCCGACCCCGCAGCTTCTTGATAACCATTGTGGGGATCAGGAGCACAGTTTGTGACTGGTTGGTGAATCTAACTATGGTGTTAACCCCCAGTTTTGGAGGAATCTCGTCTCCTTTTTGCAGCCTGCCCTGACCTCGGTATTTTCAGTGAGGGCTACCCTAGGCACCCCGGGTCACACCCAGGATTTGGGTACACTAGGAAAAATGGCCAGTGATAGCTGACATGTAGCTGACCTTGACCTTTCCCCTAGTGTAGACCAAGGAAGGGTGAAGGCTATATCTTGATTTAGCTGGTTGTGATTGACCATAGGGGGAAGCCTAGGGTTGACCTTGAGCAGCTAAATCAACTGGAAGATGTTGACCTGTGTCTGCACTAGAGAAAAGGTTGAGGTTAACTATGACTTGTTAGCTAACCTTGACCTCTTTTCCTAGTGTAGACGAGCTTTAGTGGTTAGGGTTAGCGTTGCCTGATCCCTTCTCATGGGCTCTATTTCCAACCGTTTCCGAAATCTACATGAGTTAGAGAATGAAAGAAATAACAAAGCAGAAGGGCAATGACAGTACAGCCACAATTGTTCTGCTCTGAGCAAGGTCATCCTTGGAGCACCTGGTGGTAGACGCTCCACCCAAGAACAACAGTCAGAAGACAATTAAGAACAAGACGCTGATACGCAGCGTTGGCTTCTCTGGAATCTATTCAGCCCCTTAACAGCCAACGGATTAAGATTATTGAAGAGAAACTCCATGGAGCCTGTGTGAGTCTCTAAATGGAGAATGATGGAAAGAGAGGGAGGAAGGGGAAAGTATTTCGTAACACAATTTGAGTATTTCTTCTGGCCAGAACTGAGCTTTTCCTGTCACCCCTCATCATGTCTCCTATTTCTGTTGTTAAACCCTGGGGGAGGGGGGGTTAATGGGTGGGGAGGTTGCAATACCTTTTTCAATGCAACAGACAAAGAAGCATCTCTAGGATGCAGCTGCCTCCATATTCCATCCATGATAATTCAATAACTAAATCCCAAGCGTCAGGCAAATTGCTACATGCTGATGCCATGCAAAAGAGGGGAACCGGGGAAAGACTGTAATTTCCTGGCCAACTTGTAAATGCCCCGCAGCAGGAGCAGCCCTGGAGCCACCGTGGGGAGCTGCCCGAGGAGGGAAATGAGGGGATGGACCCTCCATTTATGATCGGAACTGGACAGAATTTCTCTCCTTGCTGTCTGTGATGCATGACCAGAAAGGGTTAAGCATCCTGCAGGATGAATGACTCACGTTCAACCCTTAAGACATATGGGGAGATAATGTTGATGTTTTTGTGTATTTACATATATACATGGGTAGTGGTCTACAATGTAATCAACAGTCCCTGTCTATGCTGTATTCTGAAAATTCAGAGATCAAAAGAACATCCTAGCATTTAAATGAATTGTCAACGCGGGATATCACTGTATTCATCTCTCTTTGAAACGTATAGCAAATCATCTGTGATTGGTGGAAAGACTGGCAATTGCCTTATGTTAATTCGTGTAGCTAATTACCGGTGATGGACCTAAAGTTGCTCTGCTTGCCCATTGTAAGCCTGTCAAAGAAGGCCTGAAATTGTATAAAAGGTCCTCAGGTCCTGATCCTGTCATCTCAGATCTGCTTAAGCTTCATCAGGGGAAGTTTGAGTCACAACACGAGCTTTCAATTAAGCTAGTACAACCTGGATATGATATTTGCAACTACCAGGCTAACCATCTCTGCTGTAAATCTGAACCTCAAGAGTTGAACTCATGTCTTTATGTATATTGATCTTTTAACCATACTCTCTCTCTCATTAACCTGGGAAGCGTGTATTTGGGTAAGAGCTGGAATATTCATTAACCCACTGACTTGGGTGTCTAGGTGGAAGCTTGAGGCTGGGTACTTTATCCACCAGCTTTGGGGTTGTCTGCTCCATTCTTTGCAGTTCACCCTAATTGAGTGACCTCAGCTGGCTCCCCTTGGGAATCTGGTCACGTTGTCTAATGCCGCTGTAGAAGTCTTTGCCATGGTCAGTGATGAGCTGCCAAAATCTTAGGAACCGGTTCCCTACCGGGTCTTCGGTGGCATGGCTCCGGCGGCTGAAGGACCCACCACTGAAGACCCGGTAGGGAACCACCCGGTGAGTACACCCCCCACCCATGTCCTGCCCCCGACTGCCCCCCTCAGAAACCGCAACCCATAACCCCCCCCGCTCCTTATCCCCTGACCACTCCTTCCCAAGACCCCCAACCCACCTGCCCAACTCGCCCTGCTCCCTGTCCCCTGACTGTCCCGACCCATCCACCACCACCCCGACAGACCACCGGAACTCCCATGCGGCGCCTACCCAATCCCCCCCCCCTTCCCCATCCCCTGACCATCCCCCAAGAACCTCTGCCCCATCCAACCCCCTTCACCTCCGCTCCCTGTCCCCGCCTTATCCAACCCCCCCAGCCCCAGGCTCTTACCCCCGCCGGGCCCGGGCCGGAGCCGCGCAGCCGGAGTCAGGCCAGGGCCCGGCCCAGAGCCGTGCAGGCGGAGTTGGGGCCGGGCCCGACCCAGCCCAGCCCGGCCCGGCCCAGAGCCACGTCGGGCAGTGCTGCGCGACCGGAGTTGGGGCCAGGGCCGGGGCCTGGGGTCAGGGCGGGGCCGGAGCTGGGCAGCGCCGCACAGCCGGAGTCGGGGCCGGGGCCGGGCTGGAGCCAAGCAGCGCCACACGGCCGCAGCCCTCCTCGCACCCTGCACCTGCCCCAGCTCACCTGCGGGAAGCAGGGGAGGGGGAGGAGAAGCCAGGGGGAGCGTCAGGGGAGGAGGCGGAGCTAGGTGAGCTGGAGCCGGGAGCAGGGCAGGGAGCTGCCAGAGATTTTATTAAATTTAAAAGCCCTTTTAGAACCGGGACAACCGGTTCTAAAAGGGCTTCTAAATTTAACAACCGGTTCCCGCGAACCGGTGGGAACCAGTTCCAGCTCACCACTGGCCATGGTGCCTCTTGACTGAGGTGTTTCCTTTCCAGGCACTGCATCCCATATTCTTCATAGTGATATGATTATGGTCTGAGTATGACCAGAACCGTCCCTAGGGTGTTGTGGGGCCCTGGGCGGAAGTGACATCACTTCCGGGACCGACCGACCCACCGCTGCTATGACTCAGCAAGGCAGGCAAGGGCATGTGACCAGACCACATGACACTGAACTCCATTTTGGTACTTGTATTTTTCCACAAACTGGACTGGGAACTGAGTTTGGAACAAAGGGTTCCCGCCATATGGAAAAGCTACATAAGGTGGGGTGTGACATCATCTCTGGGCCTCACTCCCCACACAAGAGAACTCCTGGAAACACCTGAGGAACAAAGACTGAACTGGGGGAATTGCAGGGATTTCTAGCCTGTGCATGGGCTCAGGGTGAGAGATTATTGATTCAAATCCTATCTAGTATTTTAGGCTTAGTTTGCAGTTTTGTTTATTTACTAGGTAATCTGCTTTGATCTGTTTGCTATCACTTAGAATCACTTGAAATCTATCTTTCTGTAGTTAATAAACTTGGTTTTTGCTTTATCTAAACCAGTGTGCTTTTAAGTGAAGTGTCTGGGGGAAATCTCAGCTCAGTGAGAAAAGGCTGTTGCATATCTTTCCCACGTCGAGGGGAAGACGAACTTCATTAATGAGCTTACATTGTACAGATCCCTGCGCAGTGCAAGACGGTATAGTTCTGGGTTTATACTCCAGCAAGGGTGCAAGGCGGGGGAGCTGGGAAATCGCCTGTTTGTCCTTGAGTGGCTTAGGTAAAGCACTCAGGTAACTCAGTTGGGTGTGTGGTGCCACCTGCTGTTGTGTTTGGTGATAACAGGGCTTGCAGAGGGTGGCTGTGTGTCTCCAGCAGAGCAATGTGAGAAAGGCCAGCCCAACTGGGTGAGTAGAGGGCCACAGCGGTTCCCACAGCCCCCAGACTGCACCCTGGGGGTGACAGCCCATCACAGCTATATTGGCTAGGAGTATGGGGAAAAACTTCACACACCCCAGCCAACACAGCTAAACCAGCAAAATCCCTGGTGTAGATGCCACTATGTGGACAGAAGAGTGCTAATATCATTCATAGAGTTGGTGCAGCTATGCCAGCAGGAGAATTCCTTCTGTCGGTTTATGTTGCATCTCTCCTGGAGGGGCTTTGCCTGCATAGCTAAATTGACAAAGCTATTCCAGCAAAGGTTCTATAGTGTAGACGAACACTTATTCCCCTGCCCACATGGGAATAGCTAGACTGGTAAATAGCACTTTTATTCTGACATAACTGCATCCACACTGGGGCGGTTGTACGGCTTTAATTATACAGCTATAGTTACAGCAGTACGGTTTTTGTTTGCAGGCCAGCCCTTAGACGGGAGGCTGTTCAGGGAGGGTCTGTCTCCATATGGGTGCAATCTCCACACCCAACGCTTGGCTGGGATCTCTATGTGCTGCTGTAATGCAAGTATCAATGATGATTTAATGAGGAATATATGCAGCTGGTGCCAAGGAGTTAAGTGGTGCTTAGCCAGTTGATAAGTAGCTGTGACATTCTAAGCACCCATATGTTCATAGAAAAGGTGGCCATGAAGGATGGAAGGAGGAGTAAAAATGAGATGTAGTGAATATCATTCTGAGTCTTGTACCTTTTTTCAGTAATGTGTATTATGCCATTTTAGTCAATTTATAAAAAAAAAGATTCCTTTTAAAAATTGTGACAGCTGCTTATTTGAGATAATAAACCACCCAGCAAGGTGAGCCTTATGTAACACACTCGATAAACGTATGAACCACTGCCTCCTGCTGGAGGGAATGGAGAATGGACTGTTGGGCTTGCACAAATATGTGTTACTTTGTCTCTGTCTAGTGGCCCTTTGATGCTACATTACAAGTCCATATGTGTTTCTGTTCAGGGCCGGCCAGAGCGCAGCCGGGGGGAGGGCGCGGGGGGGAGGGCGGCCAGAGCACGGGGGGGAGGGCGGCGAGCGCCGGGGGCAGGGCGGCGAGCCCCGGCGGGGGCAGGGTGGCGAGCCCCGGCGGGGGCTCGGCTCTCCCCCCGGTGGCCAGAGCGCCGGGGGCAGGGCGGCGAGAGGGCGGCGAGCCCCGGCTGGGGCTTGGCTCTGCCCCCGGCGGCCAGAGCGCAGCCGGGGGGAGGGCGCGGGGGGGAGGGCGGCCAGAGCGCGGGGGGGAGGGCGGCGAGCCCGGCTGTGGCCCCGCTCTCCCCGGCGGCCCGAGCGCCGCGCCGCCCCCCTCCAGGTGCCGCCCCAAGCACCAGCTTGGTTGCCTGGTGCCTGGAGCCGGCCCTGTGAGTAACACTGAGCACTTTGAAGCCATCTGGTGAAGCAAGCTGGGGCCCAGAGGAGGGGGAATAGGGCTGCTTGGGGTGCCTTCCCCCGAGAATGAAATCCAAGCCAGATGAAAAGATAACAGGAGCAGATCCCACTCTTACAGAGTCTGGTCCCATAGGCCTTTCTTGTTTTATTATTAGCAAAACCTTTGCCCAGCTGCAGACAGATTCCGAGGTTACCAGTAGAGATGGGCACTTAGCAAAGCCCTGGATCTGATCTCTAATTACCAGCAGGAATTTTAGTTTCTTGTGATTATTGAACTGAGAAAAACCAGTTCCCTCCACCCCCGCTGCTGCTCAAGGGTGGGATGGGAACCAGGAAGGAGACGGGGCGGATCAGCAGAGGATGATCTTATCAATCTTCCTCTGTAGACCGAATCTCTAATATATTTAGCTGCTGAGGTGCAAATCCCTTAGGCAAATCCAAGGTGCTGATAAGCGCAACAGTGCAGGCAAGTAGGGAAGCTAACAGTGATGTCTCATATATTACCACTGAGTGTACAGGACCTGATCAGTAGGGCAGGAGACACGGGTCCAAATTCACCCCAGTTGTAACTGTGTTGACTTCTGGTTAGTTATTTACTCAGCGCCAGATCTTCCGCTGGCCTCCGTGGTAGCTCCACTGCTATTGACAGATGCTGAAGATCAGGACCTTAGTTGAATGGCACTTTACAGACAAATACAGTGGCAAGCCCCTGCCCCAAGGGAAATAGCAAAGCCCAGCAAGGGGAGGTGAACAAAGGGCAGGAGTGGGCTATGAAAGTCCAAGGACTGGGCAAGGCAGAGATGAGATATGCTTGTTGTGCCCACAGCTTGATAGTTCCTGTTATGATATGATAGAGGTCTATAAAATCATGACTGGTGTGGAGAAAGTAAATAAGGAAGTGGTATTTACTCCTTCTCATAACACAAGGACTAGGGGTCACCAAATGAATTAATAGGCAGCAGGTTTAAAACAAACAAAAGGAAGTATCTCTTCACAAAACACACAGTCAACCTGTGGAACTCCTTGCCAGAGGATGTTGTGAGGGCCAAGACTATAACAGGGTTCAAAAAGGAACCAGATAAGTTCATGGAGGATAGGTCCATCAATGGCTATTAGCCAGGACGGGCGGGGATGCAAAACCATGTTCTGAAGTGTCCCTAGCTTCCGTTAGCCAGAAGCTGGGAATGGGCGACAGGGGATGGATCACTGGATGATTACCTGTTCTGTTCATTCCCTCTGGGGCACCTGGCATTGGCCACTGTCGGAAGACTAGATGACCTTCTGAGGTCCCTTCCAACCCTGATATTCTATGACAGGATACTGGGCTAGATGGAACTTAGGTCTGAGCCAGTATGGCCGTTCTCATGTCCCCCCACATTCATGCATTTATTTATAGAAAGTTTAATCCATTCCAGTGACCTGGCTGGTGTGTTTGTGGAACCAGTGCCCCTTACTGCATTGACTCAGAACCACTCACCTGTGTATCATAGGTCCTGTACTTCTAATGATGATTCTCCTGAGCTGGGCCGGGGAAGCAGGAGGAAGGGAGGTGCCACCTCAGCAGGGGCTGTGTAGTTCTGATGGGTGTCCCTTGATGCTTACAGATCAGCTACAATATTACAGCTTGACGGAGTGGATAGATCTGGAGTGGAGCTCAGTGCCAGGAAGAAGCAAACCTTTGGGAGAGTGCCTAAGGGTAGCCAGCCCTCTGAAGGGTTCATGGGCCCTGCCAACCTCTGACAGGCTCCACAAGGAGGGATGAGGCAGCTCAGATTCCTGGGGCTAGTTAACTCAGAGTAATTTGGAGGCAGTTGATTAGGCCGGGAAGCACCGGGGTATGGTAAATGGCTAAGGAGCTCAGTTGTGGGGGGCCAGGGGGGAAGAGCTCCTGAGGAGAAAGGCAGCTGCCAGAGAGGCAGAGATTGCAGAGAGAGGATCCCTCCAGCAGACTGAGGAAAAGCTGCCAGAGAAGCCAACACACCAAAGAGGGAAAAGCAGGACAAGCCTACAGAGGAGGAGAGGTAGGAAATTGGTCAGGGAAGAGCAAGGGATTGATGCCCGCTGTTCCAAAGAGGGGCCCTGAGTTGGAACCCAGTGGAGTGAGCAGGCCGGGGTTCCCCCACCTACTCCAGCCAAGGACTTTGGAGAAGAAGGCTCTAAAGTTAAACCCAGCAGACCTCGGGCTGTCCACCCGCAGGTGAATGACAAGACTTCCCACTCTCCATTACCCTGAAGGGGGCAGACTACGAAGAGCCCGGCCAGAGGGCTGGGTCATAACAAGGGCTTGACAAACACAAATTTGACTGTGGTGGCATAAGAGGGACGGAGTCAGGTTGGTGTAGTTCCCCATCCCACTGCCAGAGGGCGCTAGCAGACAACAGCCCCCGATTACGGAGGGATTTGAAAACAGTTGCCTGGAACAGTGGATCAGGGAGGGGAAATCCAAGGAAAGGGGCCGATAGGAGAAGGTAATCAGGTGCATTGATCCAACAGTAGCCCATGAGTGGGGGAGCGATCTCTCGTGCCCTAGCCTTGCCCGGCCTTTGCAGTGAGGATGCAGAGTTTGAATATGACCCTAGCGGACAAAGAATGGCTTAAAGGGGAATGTGTTTAATGAAACTCAAAACATTCATTAACCCACCCATCCCCACCAGGTTTTGAAAACCCCACTAAACTCACTTAAAAAGAAAGAAAGCTCCTAATTTTTCCCACCGAAAGAAGACAATGGTTCACATGAGACACAGCTAATAACACTGCTCTACAGCCAAAATGCTTCTGAAATAAATGTAGTAAAACTTTACTAATTCTGGGTCACTGAGAACGAAAATGATGCTTAAAATTGTTGATTGGCTCTAGTTTTCAAGATATGCTATTGGGTCAGTATATACGACCCTTGACTTGGGAATGGCGGAGGATAAGTGAGTTATAAAGGGAAGGGATCTCAATTTAAACCAGAAATGACTAAAATACATCTTTGACTGGATCTATGAATAAATCTGTGACTGGGTTTGGCCAGTACTTGCTTTTTAGGCAAAACAATGAATGATGCAATCTGAAGCTGGTATTGCGTCATACATGATATGAATTGCATCATGTTATTCCTAGAAGTCATGGATGATGCAATCATAACGAAGCTTACATCACTCTGCTGAACAAATTGCCCTATATCAGCTCTAGAAATCATACAGTGTCGTGCTCTCTTATTTGTCAGTGTTTGATTTTGCAAAGGGACACATTTCTGTTTAGCCAAAGTGAGCAGAGATGCCTCGTACTTGTGTGAACAGTGCAGATAACTTCTGCTATGTTTGTGGTGAAGTGACTTTTGCATCACAAAAGTGCAGTATAACCACTATGGTTAAGAAAGCCTATCACCTTTATTTTGGCTGCAAAATTGGAGATCAGGACAAGAGGTGGGCCCCACACATACGCTGCAACACTTGTGCAACCAATCTTCGCCAGTGGTTGAACAGGAAAAGGAAATCTATGCCTTTTGCAGTGCCAATGATTTGGAGAGAGCCAACAGATCATACCAACAATTGTTACTTCTGCATGGTGCCTCCAGTTGGGAAAGGTGTGTCAAAGAAGAAAAAGTGGACTGTGCATTATCCAAACATTCCATCAGCTATACGCCCAGTACCCCATGGAGAAGGACTGCCGGTTCCTGATGCACCAGAATCATTCTCACTTGAGTCAGACGAGGAAGAGGAAGAGGATGAAACTTCTGATCCTGAATCATCAATGTCACAGGACCCACATTTTCTCCCATCCTCCTCCTCTGAACCATACCTCATAACACAAGGTGAACTGAATGACCTTGTCAGGGATTTGGAACTACCCAAGAGTAAGGCAGAGCTGTTGGGCTCCAGACTACAGCAGTGGAATCTCCTGGCAGGTGATGTTAGGGTTTCCATGTTCCGTGACCGTCAAAAGGATCTTGTCCCATTCTTCTTCATGGAAGGTGATCTTGTAGCCTGCAACAACATCGATGGTGTGATGGCAGCCCTCAACATCATTCATGATCCAGATGAGTGGAGACTGTTCATTGATTCATCGAAGACGACTCTTAAAGCTGTTTTACTGCATAATGGCAATGTTTTGCCATCAATTCCAGTTGGTCATGCAGTCCATATGAAGGAAACCTATGACAACATGAAACAACTTTTGAGGTGCATAAACTATGACCAACATCAGTGGCAGCTTTGTGGCAATTTGAAGGTTGTTGCTCTCTTGCTTGGTCTGCAGACTGGATACACAAAGTACTGCTGTTTTCTCTGCGAATGGGATAGTCGTGCAAGAGATTCCCACTACATCAAGAAAGATTGGCCACTCTGACAGTCATTGGAGCCTGGGAGGAAAAGTGTTCAGCATCCACCACTTGTTGAATCAAGGAAGATTTTGTTAGCACCCTTACACATCAAGCTGGGTCTGATGAAGAACTTTGTCAAGGCCATTGACAAAACACAAGCAGCTTTCAAGTACCTCCATGGAAAATTTCCAAGGTTAAGTGAAGCTAAGATAAAGGAAGGTGTCTTTGTTGGTCCTCAGATTCGTGAACTTCTTCGAGATGATGCATTT
Organism: Emys orbicularis; assembly: GCF_028017835.1. Classification (NCBI taxonomy): domain Eukaryota; kingdom Metazoa; phylum Chordata; order Testudines; family Emydidae; genus Emys; species Emys orbicularis. The sequence goes on along the minus strand of NC_088690.1, from coordinate 5,304,299 downwards.
GACCATGCACTGCGTGGCAAGGAAAAGACGGCATGGAAAGCCTTCCAGTTAGTGGCAATAAATTTTCTCGGAAACAACAAGGCAGACAACTACAGGTTGTTGGTGGAAAACCTCCTCAAGGCATACAAAAGCCTTTGTTGCAACATGTCACTAAAGATACATTTTTTGCACTCTCATCTAGATTTTTTTCCACCGAACTGCGGAGCAGTGAGCGACGAGCACGGCGAGCGATTTCACCAGGACATTGCAACAATGGAGAAACGCTATCAGGGCAAATGGAGCCCATCAATGCTTGCAGACTATTGCTGAACAGTGACAAGAGATGCTCCATTTAATGAATACAAGAGACAAGCCAAGAAGCACCGAGTAGACACTGAATAGGACTAAACTATGTACATAATAGTTTTTTGCCTTTTGTTTCATAATAAATTTTATTTAGATAACCCTTTTGCTGATTTTTAAAGTGTTACATAAACAGGACAGGTGAAATATTATCATGTAAAGCAACCATAAACACATGAAAAGACCTAGGTTTACAATTTATGATTAAAACTCTACTATCTACACAATATACATAGACATAAAATGTAAAAACTTAAATATCTTAGAAACAGTAGCCAATCAGTTGTTTTAATTGTCATATTTGAATTCAGCACATCAAAATACATAATAAATAGCACATTTTATCTCTGAAGCAGACGACTTCTCAAAAATTGTAGACCAGTGTAATGTGTAAGTACAGGACATTGCTGTCAAATTACAGGGAGGGTTTGAAATAGGAAATTAGTGTCATTTCGAGGCACGGTAATAGATGGTGTGCAGAGTGAATGCCAATGGGAGATGGACTGCACGACAGCCTATGCATTAGCTTTGCAGTGATTACTGTACTCCTGTGGCTACTGGGGAGGAGGGGATTTTACCTTGTTCTCTTGGCACCAGCAAGACTGCAGTCAGATACCTTTGCAACTCTCAGACCCGAGGGGCTGAGCTTTTCAAAACCCGGGGCTCTGTTTATGCCCCTGCAGATCACAGGCAGGAGCAATTTTGGAGTCCTACCACGTGGGGGTGCAGATGCTGGGGTGTTGCCTGGGCAAATTCGATCGTCTGTGCACTCAGAAACTGTTTGTCATCTACTTCTTGTCCAGGACTGCTCCTCGCAGGTCAGGCTTCTGTACCAGGTGTAGACTGACTGCACCACTTACGCCTCAGAGAGATACACACCAGATGTGTTCCCGGTATGATCCTTTAATGCCCTGCCAGGTATGACTGAGCTGGTGTAAATAAGGGATTTTTAGACAGACTGCCACCTATTGGCGGTACAGTATAATACAGTTTAGCAAGCCATTACCCTGCTTGTGTACATTACTTGCATATGCAAAATTACCAGGGGGAGGGCTACGGTTGTCAACTGTCTAATTGCACAAACCCAAACCCTCCCACCAGACTTAGTAGGAGAAAAAACATTAGGAGAGAAGCAGTTCCTTTCAGCACTGCATCTTGTCGTTGCCGTCTTTCTTTGGCCTCCTTGCATTTCTGCCATCCTCCTTTCTTCGACATGGGTTTCTATTGTCCAGTGTAGGCCTCCTGGGTACAGAGTTCGATATTGCTTGGGCCCACAAGCACTTAGTTAGCCCACAAAGACAAAATCCCAACCACCATCAATTGAATTAACAATCTTGATGGATTAATTTGCACAACGCAATAGCTAATGAGACAAAACATTTCCGATGGCCCCGCAACCGTTGCTCAGCTGTTACTTCAATATGGAATGGAGGGCCTACAGTAGGGCCTAAAAATAGGAGGGCCTAAAGCTATAGCTTTATTAGCCTTTGGGTTAATCCGGCCCTGGTTGTGCTACTTGGCACAAGTGAACAGGATTATAGAAAGACATAGGCCAATTCAGGCCATGAAACTGCTAGAAATATATATATACACACACAGACCCACAATATAATGTTATATTGATATTGTGTGCTTAATGCTTATTAATATATGTGGTGTGAATAAACGGATAGATAGATGGATGAGCCCAGTATATATTGATCAACAGGCTGTTCTGAGATTGAGGGGTGTCAGCAGAGCTGTGTGTCATGCAGTGGTCTCCAAACTTTTGCACTCCCCTTGCCCCTGTCTTCCCCTTGCCCCCAGGAAGCCGGGGACCGGGAATGGGGCTGCAGCTCTGCGGGAATAGGGGTAAGGAGGCTGAGGCTGGGGCTGCAGCTGGGGGCAGGGCTGGGGGCAGAGTGGGGCTGGCCCAGGCCCTGCTGTGCCCCCCTGAATGTTCCTCCACATCCCTCCCCCAAGGGGGCACGCCCCACAGTTTGGGGACCACTGGTGCAGTGGGAATCCCAGGGCAGGAGGCTGTGGATTAAGATTGAGGTGCATGGGCAGAGCTGGCCACATTCTGCCTGGCCTTCGTTCCACACTCGTAGTCCTTCCATTTCATGAATACTGCATCACCCACAAAACTAATAACAAAGCAAAGCCCCCCAGGGACGTGATCCTAGCAGGGAAGCCATGACAGGCCACTGCAGACATTGGCAAGTAAGTCCCAGGCATCTCCGCTCTCTCAGTCCTTGCCCCCTGCTGCTTCTAATCACAGCAATGTTCCCAAAGCAGCTAGAAGCAGCCGACTGGGCAGAGAAAAGTCATTCCCTGCTTGATCCATTACATTCCCGAGCAGCCACTGCCTGGGATCGCAGAAACCACTCAGTGTCCAATTCCCTGGGCAGCTTTTTGCTTTTAGCCTCCAGGTGGCAGAGATGTTTCAATAGGTGGCCCTCTTCCCTCTGCTGCCAGTGGCATCCTCTTTCAAATAAGAAGTCAGCCCTACACTGAGGTCATTAGCAAAACTGGGGATTTTCACAAGTCGACACTACTGGCCCAATTACAGCTGCGGAGATGCCTTTCTGCCTTCCTCAATGCCCCCTGCAGTATTCTTCTTAATTTCCTCACCACGGTGGGATGTTGCTGTGCACTGTTCAACGACGACAGCACTGCACCCCAGAGACAGCTGCATTTCTGGGATGGGTGAAGCGATTCCTGTATTGAGTGTGTGTATGCACACGCATATACACACACGTATGCATTTTGTGGCACCGAAGAAAGGTGAAAATACACTCGTAAGTCATTCTCTTTATTTGTTATCATCCATAACAACCCAGCAATCTGCTCTGGATAATATTAGTTATTGCAAGTTCAGAAATCTCACCATCACAGCAAAGAAGAAATGACAAAAAGCAGCGAAATAAAACCACATTTCAGGCTTCTTCTGAGGCACCGCCGTGTTCTTTGTTTGCTCTGGTTTACATCGATTCTCTGGCCTGGATTGTAATTTCACTGCAATCCCGCCGGCTGGGTTTCAAACCGAAGCAGCACTTTAACGTTCAACACATGTGAAGATCCACGCATAGCAATTACACCGTTTTCCAGCTCAGGATTACTCACTCTGATTTCTCCTTTGCAGGAACATATGGGACCAGCTCACACCGCTCTTGTTAGCCAGGGTGTGCCTGGCTGAGATCGTCTTCCACTTTTCAGTGGCAAAAGGCGTTTGCTCCAGCAGCAGGCGAGAATCCTGCTGGATTCTTTCATTTTTCAGATGTATTTCTTGGGGGATCTTTTTACTTACGATGGTGCAAAACAACAACAACAAAAGGCATTTCTCTATTCCTTAGTCTTAACAAAAAAAATTAGATCTGGAATCTGACAGCTCCATCCCATTAAAAGCTCCTTTTGGAGCTGCCTGTGTGAAAGCTTAGCCCTGGTCTAGACTCGGGGGGGGGGGGAGGGGGGATCGACCTAAGATACACAACTTCAGCTACTTGAATAGAGGAGCTGAAGTCGACGTATTTAGGTCTACTCACCACGGCGTCTTCATGGCGCTGAGTCGACTGCTGCCGCTCCCCCGTCGACTCTCCTTGCGCCTCTCGCGGCGGTGGAGTACCGGAGTTGATGGGAGAGCGCTCGGGGATCGATTTATCGTGTCTAGACTAGACGTGATAAATCGACCCCTGATACATCAATCGTTACCCGCCGATCCGGCGGGTAGTGTAGACCTGCCCTTAGTGTCTGTCTCAGTATTTCACTGCACCAGGATGTATGAAGTTTAGATTATTCAAATCAGCTGTGCGCAGGAGCGGCGAAAGCTGCCTAAAAGTGGGGGGGCCACCAGCGCCCAAACCATGGCCCCGCCCCTTCCCCCGAGACTCCACCCTCGCACTGCCCTTTCTACCCTAGCCCCTGCCTCTGCACCGCCCAGAATAATGGACTGCACTCCCGACATTAGTCCCAGTGAAAAGCTGTCATGTACAGTAAGATTTGTTGACGACGAGGATGGCTGTATCCAAGTAAAGGAACACTTTATCTGTTTCCGGTCTGTGGATAACTCTCCTGGAAAAGGCCTAACAGAAATGTTTATGTTATGTTTCGAATGAGAATAAAATAAAGCTTCAGGACTGCCGCGGCCGAAGAAAGTTACAATGATGGCACTAACATAAAGGGAAGAAACAGTGGCGTCCAGGCAAGGATTCTTGCACTGAATAAATTTGTGCCTTGTGGCTGCCATTCCCTCAACCTGGTTGTGTCAGATGCAGCGTCATCTTCTTTAGATTCAGTATCTCTCTTCAGAGTACTGCAAAGGACGTACGTCCTGTTCTCAGCATCAGCTATCAGGTGGAAGAGCCTCACGGCCAATGTTACAAATCTGACCATGAAGCCACTAAGTGACACTTGCTGGGAGATCCACATTGACAGCGTAAGGCCAGTGAGGTACCAAGTGACTGAGGTTTATGATGCCCTGATGGAACTGGTGCAGTTGAGTAAAGCCGAGGCCAGAATCCGACACGAGGCGCAAAGCCTGGCAAACCAGATCACTGACTTCAAATTTCTGGTCTCCATTGTGATTTGGCACGATATCCTGTTCCAAGCAAATGTTGTAAGCCAGGCATTACAATCTCAGTCAATGGACATCACAACCACTACTACTTTGATGAGAAGCTGCCTTGATTTCGTTGTGGCCTACAGAGACAACAGATTTGAAGATGCCATCACTGCTGCCAAAGAAATGCTGGAAAACTTAGGAGCTGAGCCTGTCTTCAAGGAAACTCGTATTCATCGGAAGAAGAGACAGTTTGGTTACGGGGGAAGAGATGAGGGGATGGGAAGCTCAGAAGAAAAATTCAAGAGAGATTTTTTTTTTTGCTCACTTGTTGACACTACCCAAGTGTCCATCGAAGAAAGGTTTGGACAAATGAAGCACCACTAAAAGACCTGGGGATTTCTGCATGACCTTAATAAGCTGCTGGCGGACAGGAAAACACCCTTGAACAATTGTACGGACCTTCACCAAATGCTGACACATGGGGAATGTTCAGATGTCAACGATAAAGACCTCTGTGTCAAATTGGACAACATCCGTCACCTTTCACACTCTCCACTCCAAGTTCTCCAATCCATTCACGATGCAGAGCTGAAGGACACTTTTCCTAATGTGTGGATAGCTTTAAGGATTCTGCCCACGTGGCCGGTCACAGTCACACGTGGTGACCACAGCTTTTCAAAGCTCACACTCATTAAAACATATCTTCGATCGACGATGGCTGACGAGAGACTGACATAGCTGGCGATTTTATCACTTGAAAATGCCATGGGCCAGTCTTTGGATCTCTCTGACGCTGTGCTTCAGTTTGCGAGGGCAAAGGCGAGAAAAGCGACCTTTTGGACTTCTTCTTAGTGTATGCGCAACGTGCCTCAGGTGTCATGTGACCAGGATTCATTGGACTAGGGTTAACATTCTAAGGCTGTCACCTACTCTAACCGTATTTAATACTGGCCCACCCAATGTAGGTGGTCAGTTCAATTGCTTTATGTTAGTACAGTTATTCTTAAAGTTTCTATAAGCTTAGAGGAAACAACTTTTTTATAGATTCATAGATTCATAGATTCTAGGACTGGAAGGGACCTCGAGAGGTCATCGAGTCCAGTCCCCTGCCCGCAGGACCAAATACTGTCTAGACCATCCCTGATAGACATTTATCTAACCTACTCTTAAATATCTCCAGAGATGGAGATTCCACAACCTCCCTAGGCAATTTATTCCAGTGTTTAACCACCCTGACAGTTAGGAACTTTTTCCTAATGTCCAACCTAGACCTCCCTTGCTGCAGTTTAAGCCCATTGCTTCTTGTTCTATCCTCAGAGGCTAAGGTGAACAAGTTTTCTCCCTCCTCCTTATGACACCCTTTTAGATACCTGAAAACTGCTATCATGTCCCCTCTCAGTCTTCTCTTTTCCAAACTAAACAAACCCAATTCTTTCAGCCTTCCTTCATAGGTCATGTTCTCAAGACCTTTAATCATTCTTGTTGCTCTTCTCTGGACCCTCTCTAATTTCTCCACATCTTTCTTGAAATGCGGTGCCCAGAACTGGACACAATACTCCAGCTGAGGCCTAACCAGAGCAGAGTAGAGTGGAAGAATGACTTCTCGTGTCTTGCTCACAACACACCTGTTAATGCATCCCAGAATCATGTTTGCTTTTTTTGCAACAGCATCACACTGTTGACTCATATTTAGCTTGTGGTCCACTATAACCCCTAGATCCCTTTCTGCCGTACTCCTTCCTAGACAGTCTCTTCCCATTCTGTATGTGTGAAACTGATTTTTTCTTCCTAAGTGGAGCACTTTGCATTTGTCTTTGTTAAACTTCATCCTGTTTAACTCAGACCATTTCTCCAATTTGTCCAGATCATTTTGAATTATGACCCTGTCCTCCAAAGCAGTTGCAATCCCTCCCAGTTTGGTATCATCCGCAAACTTAATAAGCGTACTTTCTATGCCAATATCTAAGTCGTTAATGAAGATATTGAACAGAGCCGGTCCCAAAACAGACCCCTGCGGAACCCCACTCGTTATGCCTTTCCAGCAGGATTGGGAACCATTAATAACAACTCTCTGAGTACGGTTATCCAGCCAGTTATGCACCCACCTTATAGTATATATGGCATGAATAAATACAGGTTTACAGATGCTAGCATGCAAATTTATTGTTTTATATGACAGGGATAAATCACGCATGCAAATTGTGCATCAAAGTCATGAAATGGACTACAAATGCAATTAAAAATAAGGTATTCAAAAGTTTAACAAATGGAGAGGCAGGGGCGCCATTTAGTCTAGGGCTGGCCCTGTTCACACCAGATAATTAACCGACATCTGTTGGCATGTTGGGTAGCTCAGGGACAGCAGGGCCTTTTGAGGGAGCGTCACCAGCTGGGGAAGTATTCCCCGGCGCTGCAGCTACATATTATTAAACTCCAAATTAAAAAGCGAGTCACAGCACACGGAAAGCAGAGATTCAGGCAGCCTTGGGGAATAGGGAAGTTATTGACTGATTTACATGACACTCTGCAGAGCCTGTTTATGATAAAAGAATTTCTCAGCTGCTCTTTCTGACTTTGAGGAGTCTTCACCCTCTGGTTGTGATTTCCTTACTAGCTAAGCAAGTTCTGGCCTGATCACTACTTGGATGGGAAATCTCTAAGAAAGCCTAGAGGAAGCTGGGCTGGTGATTCAATAGCTGAGGCTCTTTGCTCACAATCAGTACTGATTGCGATGCCATGTGACATTGGAGGCACCGTTTTTCAGATGAGACTTAAAGCCAAAGTGCTGACCACTTGTGAGTCCCATGTGACTGATCACAAGAAATGAAGTGGTGGTCTCCTCGAAGTCCTGTTGCCAAGGAACCTACGTGGGCTAGAAAAGCACTCTGAGCACTGCAGTATCTAAGTACCTTGATCTAGAGGGTGACCAGATATCCCGATTTTATAGGAACAGTCCTGATTTTTGGGTCTTTTTCTTATATAGGCTCCTATTACCCCCCACCCCCTGTCCCGATTTTTCACATTTGCTGTCTGGTCACCCTTCCTTGATCCAGGCCAGATTCTGATTTGGGCAATTACATTCTGCCTCCCTTATTTTCCCCTGCAGTTTGAGTTGGATGTATCCGATGTTCTTCATTTCCTCTTTCCAGGTGTCTGACTAGTTCAGCGACTGAGTTCAAAAGATTGATGCAGACAAACGCTATGCTGCGTTTAAAGAGACACAGTTAATGTGCCACTCACTTATTTAAAACAGATTCTTTGTCAGTGTTACTAACACCCCCGAGGGCCGGCTACAGGTTTTTTGCCGCCCCAAGCAAAAAAAAACAAGAAAAGCCGAAGTACCGCCGCCGAAACAGGAAAAAAAAAAAAAAAAAAAAAAAGCCGGAGTGCTGCCCCTTTTAAAGGGCCACCCCAAGCACATGCTTGGAACGCTGGTGCCTAGAGCCGGCCCTGACACCCCCCCCTTGATTACTATGGGTCTGTCTAGACATAACTGCTGCTGCATGGCTGTAGCTCTTCAGTGTAGACACTACCTATGCCAACACAAGGAGTTCACCCCTCGGCACAGGTAATCCACCTCCCCGAAAGGCAATACCTAGGTATACGGAAGAATTCTTCCGTCGATCTAGAGTTGTCTACATCGGGGTTAGGTCAGCATAGCCAAATCTCTCAGGGGTGTGGATTTCCCCCCGGAGAGATGGAGCTATGCCAATCTAAATTCCCAGTGAAGACCAGCCCTGAAATTGAAATTCCTATTTACTTTTCATCACTCATGGCGTGATTATTGTTTTCCTTTTCACTCCGGTTGGACAATGAAACTAGACAGGTTAGCATCATGCTTTGTTTCTAGTCAGTTTCACTTCATGGCTCTAATGCACTGCCGGTATTACCTAGCTTTTCTGCGGCGCTTTTAAGCCATAGCTCTCAAAGTACTTAACAAAGGGAGGGTTGTATGATTATCCCCATTTGACACATGGGGAAACTGAAACAGACCGTGATTAAGTGACGTTGCCAAGGCCATAGAGTGAGTCAGTGGCTGAGCAGGGACTAGAACCTAGGAGAACTCTGCAGCCAAGGAGCTGATTCTGTGTGAGTCAAGAGCGCAGAGATGTTGGGTGTGTGGGCCCCAGTCTGCAGGGGAAGCTTTACTTCATTTTTTTAAATTAATCAGATGCCTCATCCCCTTCCTTTCAGAAAGGCAAACTCCAGCACATTTTGGGGTCCGGCTGTAACTGACCCCTGTCTCTTTCAATTAAACGAGGAGAATGCGGAAGCCCACACCAGCAAAGGGAAAGCATCTGCCAGAGAGGGAGGAACATGCATGAGATCTGAGCCAGACACAACATGTTTGTATTTATATGGGGGGAGTGATAGCTCAGTGGTTTGAGCATTGGCCTGCTAAACCTAGGGTTGTGAGTTCAATCCTTTAGGGGGCCATTTAGGGATCTGGGGCAAAATCAGTACTTGGTCCTGCTAGTGAAGACAGGGGGCTGGACTTGATGACCTTTCAGGGTCCCTTCCAGTTCTAGGAGATCGGTATATCTCCATTTATTATTAATAATCATCATGTTTATTACAGTAGTTTCTATGGGCCAACCAAGAATGCAGCCCCACCATCCTAGGTGCTCTACAAACACTAAGTAGTAGATGGTCCCCTGCCTCCCAGAGCTTACAGTCTCAGTAGACAAGAGAGACACAGGGTGGGGGCAGATTGGCATTATTGAAAGGTTGTACCTATCTCTGAAACGGATGTCTGTCTGTCTGTACACTTAGCCACCCTGTACTCTGGGGCTTGGGGGAGCCAATAAACATAATCACATTCAATACAAGCACATAATGGCTGGATTTCTCAAAATCCAGTGACTGACAGTGCTGCAACTGTGGAAACATAAAACGCCCCCAGGATCCCAAATGTGTAGGCTCCTGGCAAAACAAACCCCTCTCTGTGTTAAAGAAAACAAGAGTCACCAAGGACTGAAACAAGCGTGACATCTTGGACCGACTTGGTACTGAATTCCAGATTCCTAGCATTCCCACCCCCGTGCCAGTAAGAAATCTCGCCTAGAGCTCAAAATGAAATAGATTGACTCCACTGCACCGTTATTTCAATCAGAAGAACACACTCCACTGAGGAAGCCTTGTAAATTGCTCTGCTCTCTCCTTAGGCGGGGAAAAAATAAATGTGTCTTTGCTCTTAATTTTCTAAGAAAATGAAAAGCAGCGAGGTTCTGAGATACGGCGAGGTTCTGAGATACGGCAAGAGAGGATTCAGAGAAAGCGCTGTGCGGGGTGGGCAGGAGATCACACAAACTGGAAATCTCCTGTCTTATAGAAAATACATTCTAATGACTGCATCCAATACAAAGAAGATGGTATTATTATATATTATTGTAACACCTTGTGTATAATTGACAAGCAAAAAAAGGAAGCTGCCCTTTGGCTAATTTAGGGCCCAGGTTCTGCAAACACTTATCATAGAATATCAGGGTTAGAAGGGACCTCAGGAGGTCATCTAGTCCAACCCTCTGCTCAAAGCAAGACCAATCCTCAGACAGATCTTTACCCCAGATCCCTAAATGGCCTCCTCAAGGATTGATCTCACAACCCTGGATTTAGCAGGCCAATGCTCAAGCCACTGAGCTGTCCCTCCACCTCTTAAGATGATAGCCTCCCCCCCCTTAAGATGATAGCCCCCTTGAAGTCCATGGGACCACTTCAGCTTAAAATTAAGCTTGTGCATAAGTATTTGCTGAATTGGGCAGTAAAATTGCGAGCTGTGAGACTCAGGAACTCTTTTTCATGATGTGTTTTAAAAACGCCTAGCAGCATGGGGTCCCAATCCCAGCTGGAGGGGGCTTTCAGAGATGCTGGAATAAATAATGATGATGGACAGTAGGACTGAAAAAAAAATCAGCTTCCAGATTAGAAAGCATCAGAAATCAGGGATTTTTGACACTCCAAGCTGGTAAATTCCTTCATGAAACATTGAGGTTCACATAGCAAGTGCTAAAAGAGCTGTCAAATTAACCCCCCTTTTAAAAAAAAATGCTAGAAATCTTTGCTTTCCAGTGGAGAAGCTGCTTATGTTAGTCCCACTTTGCACCATCCAAGGAGCTAGACGTTCTTTATACTAGAGCTCCTCACAGCGCTCACAATGGGACCCCCAGCTGGGAAACAACACCCTAAAAGCAGCAACAACAGCTTCTTATTGTCCAGCAGTTCCCACTTCCCTCTATAATCTCAGGGCACGGAGTGGCTTCCACCAGAACAGATCAGGGGATCCCTTCCTAGAGTTCCTCAAGAATTCCTAGCCCCTCTTCATCCCCTAATCATTTTTTCTCCGCTGCTGTTCTTCAGCGCACACCGGTGATCTTTAAAAGAGATACGAGTGGGTGTCAAATATTACCACTAGTGGAAGAAAAAGGACACACTTTTGCCCACAGATTTGAAAGGCAGGGGCTTTCATCCATACAGATCCAGGCTGCATTTCCGGTGGATTATACAGGAGAGAGTTGCTGATTAGCTAATTAAGCATGGCAGCAGGGTTTCCTTGGCCAGGGATGCTATCAGCAGATGTGTGGAGTGGACTAAGCACAAAGGAAACTGTGTCACAAGGACTCTGTCATTTTTGCAGCAGGAGCTGCCCTGACAAGAAACAGGAAGTTTGAGAACGTTCTGCTTCCTATCCTGCTTTCCTCAGATCTCTCCCTTTGTCTTCTATCCTCAAGGCTGTTTGCCTAATGAGGGGTCCTTTGTAATTTAAGGGCACTGTCCGAGAATGTAGGCTTCCCATGTTTGGGTTCTTATTTTTAAAATGAGGGTTTATAAGACCTGATATTAATGCAAGAATTATCGGAATTTGTCTTTTTTTTTTTTTAATGTAAGCTCAGGGAAAAAGGCTTTTTTTAGTTTGGATTGAAGCATTTTCCTGTCACATTTATAAACCAAACATTGCATCATTGTTCTAGTGCATGAGAGCCAGAAAACTGTAGTGACTGCTGCTGTAAGGTTGTAGTAAAAAGACAGCACCTACTCCAAAGCGCTAACAGTCTTAGCAGAAGACGAGAGACAACAAATGAACACAGGGTGGGGAAAGAGGACAAAGGAACAACCAAACAAGCAGATTTACGACAATATATTAAGCAGCAAAGCTCTCTTCCCCAAAGAGCTTACAAGCTAAAGTGCTGATCCTTAGATTGTAAGAAAGAAATGAGGGTGGATATGTGCAATGCCAGATATACTGTATAAGCAGAACTGACAGTGCTTTTCAAAGAGCTTCACGTGGTGTCAGCAGTTATTACATACATTGATAGTGTTTAAGGCCAGAAAGTTCATTATATCATCTAGTCTGACCTCTGCATAACACAGGGCAAAGAATTTCATTCAGTTACACCTGAATCAAGCCCAATCAATTGGTTTTGTCTAGAGCATCTCTTCCAGAAAGGCATCCAGCCTGGATTTGAAGACATCAAGCTGTGGAGAAGCTATTGCTTCCCTTGGTAGTTTGTTCCAATGGTCAATGACCCTAATTCTAATCTGAATTTGTCTGGCTTTAACTTCCAGCCATTGCTTCCAGTTATGCCTTTCTGTTATGTCACTTAGGACACACTAGCTAATGTTTCTAACCCAAGCAGAAAACACAACTCTCAGGCACAAGAAAACATTTTGATCCAAAAAATACTTCCACGTGGCTCAACCGAGCATAATTCAGCTAAGAAACCCAAATAGATTGTAGGTCTCAGCACAAGCATTCCTTATGTGCTCTCTGTCATAACCACAAGCAGCTAGACAGCTCATTTCCCATGTACCGATAGGAGCTCCCATTTATCTAGTACCTCTTCAGTCAAAGGGTCTCACACAGTTTGGAATGGGAATATGTATAAAAAAATATCCACTGCAAATTATGAGCAGTTCAGTTCCTTCTAGCTCCACCCATATGTTGCAGGTCAGCCACATGATGGAGCAGTTCATTCACAAGATAAATAACTGAAATAGCTAGAAGACCGAGGAGTACTTGTGACACCTTAGAGACTAACAAATGTATTTGAGCATAAGCTTTTGTGGGCTACAGCCCACTTCATCGGATGCATGGAGTGGAAAATACAATAGGAAGATATATATACACAGAGGACATGAAAAAATGGGTGTTGCCATACCAACTATAACGAGGGTAATCAGTTAAGGTGGGCTAGGCCGAAGATGCTTGTTGTCTCTAGTTGGACCACATGTTGCTGGATGCAGGAATCCCTGCGTGGAGTCACTGTCCTGGGTCATACAGGAAATCAGGCCAATGGCAGAGCCAGGCATGCAACCTTTCCTGTCTTGTAGGCCACTGCTCTACCCATTAGGCCAGGATGGTCAAACACAGTCTGTCTCTCCCGACCTAGGTTTCTCCCACTAGGCAGCATTTTGGAGCTAAAGGCAACAACTCTGATTACTAACGAGAAGAAAAGAGACAGTCCCCACCCCAAACAGGGCAAACATTATCCCCATTCTGCAGATGGGGATCTGCGGCACAGAGACTAAGTGACTTGGCCGAGGTCCCACAGGATGTCTGTGCCAGAGGCCGGAACAGAATTCTCATCTCCTCAGTCTCAGCTCAGCCCTTTAAGCGCAAGACCCTCTTTCCTCCCAGTGGAAGAGTTCAGAGAGGACCAGCTGCCCTGAGGAGGGTTCTGGAGGCATCGACCTCTGAAAACAAAGCGAAAGAGCTTAATATGTATAGCCTGGCTGAGCGACAACCACCTGTGTGTGTGTGTGTGTTTCTTTTGCAGCAGCGCTGAGAGCCAATTGGCTGTTGTGCTGAACTGTTCTTAGGCCCAGGTCCTCAAAGGTATTTAGGTGCCTAATTCCCTTGGGAATCAATAGAAGTTAGGCATCTAAGTCCCTTTGGGGATCTGGGCTTTAGACACTTAGGGTAGGATTTTCCAAAGCAGCCGGTGGTGTTACTGATTTCAACGGGAGCAGAGCAAATCCCCTTTCTTAAAGGATACACCAATAGGAAAAGTCACACTAGGCACGTCACAATAACAGCCTGCGAATAGGGGTGTCATGGGGTGAAAATAGGAAATGGGACAATTTAAGATGACTCTCAGGACAGCTTCCGGGCAAAAGGTGCCCTTGGTTGTGGGCTAACATCCCCAACCGAAGGGATGGCAGCCTAATCACTCGGTAAAGCGAGACTGCATCAACTGGCATCCTGCAGCAGGCTGGACAAGGTAAAGGTGCTGCCCCCTGTGAAGGGTTAAGAGCGCCTGGCTGGAGACATGGCTGCTCAGGGCAGAGTCTAGAAGGAAGGGGAAGCTGGCTCTAAGGGGAGGGGGTCTGTCCAGGCCCATCCTGCCTGATGCAGTGAAAGCCCCTGGGAATTATTGTCCAGGAGCTTTCAGCTGAGCTGCTTTGTGGTGGATACACGGACCAGAGCCTTGGACCTTTGTTTCCATATCTGGGCTGATGAAACTGCCCACCCGCGGATGGCATCAGACAGGCAGGGAGCTCCCAAAGGATATCAAGGGCTTGTAACCACACTGCCCTCCTCACATTGCTAGAAGGGATGTCCTGGCTAGATGGAAGGAGGGTTCCTGGTCTGGAAAAGGTTGAGCTAATAGGTCTCTTCCAGCCCTGACTTGTCTGATTCTTCGAAGGTTGCTTGCGTGGTGGATTTGCTAATCCGCATCAACTCTCTCCCCACTGCACATCCCCTGCCTCCTGGACAAGTAAAGGGGAAAGGTCCTGAACCAGCAAGTGGCTGGCTTCCGTTTTGGGGGAATGGCAGCTGTATGGCTGGCCAGGAGCGGAGGGAGGCTGAAGCAGCAGCCGCGTGGAAAGCTGGGACCTGGAGGGAAGCAGGAGGCAGGAACTGTGTGCAGAGCCACGTGCAGAACAGACTGACGGCTGGACGTCACAGCTGGGTGCAGGTCTGTGTGGGGTTTGTTGGGGAGCAGTTGTGGCTGGGCAGGGAGCCAGCATAGAGGGGCCCCAGTGAGAGACATTAACTGAGCCTGCAGGCGTCCGTTTACCTTGGATAGAGACTGGACTGGAGAGGTTACCCCAGGCACTAGGCCTGAAGAGCCCAAACTCTTGATTGCAATGCCCCAGGGACCCAAACCTTTACTGCTATTGTCCACTTTGAATTGTAACTGTTTAAGCCTCTGTACTAGGGTATTTGCAATCTTTCCCCCTCCTGCCAGCGCTGGTAAAAATCCTTTCCCTTAGCCACGTGTCTGGGGGGGATGTCTATACAGCACTGTAAACTTGGGTCGCTGGGACCCAGGCTTGGAGACAGTGTTTCCAAGCCTGCGCTTGAGCATCCACATTGCATTGTAAATCTGGATTTACAATTATTGGATCCGGGTCTCCCAGCCGGGCTAACCCGTCCACACTGCACTACACAGACCTTCTGACTTGGGTCTGCGGCTTGAGCTACATCCACACTGCAAATGATAGGGCTTGGACCTGAGGGACAGTAGGACTTAGGCTCTGACCCTTCCCCTCCCCAGCAGGGCCCTAGGACCCAGCTCCTGAGCGCTTGCTGACCCGAGTCAGACTGATTTGTGTGTGGACGGAAGGGAGGGTTGGGCTCAAACCTGAGTCAGAGCCCGGGCTTCGTATGCAGTGTAGACATACCTTGAGTTGTTATTGGGACCCACCAGGGCTGAAGCACCTACAGTGCTTGCCTCTGAGTCCTGGTGCACCTGGCACCCTAGGGGTTTGCTGTACGCTGGCCCTGAGCAGCCCCAGGATTAGAATTGTCGGAACTGAGGCTTGTTTACAACCCTTTCCTCATACAAATGGATACATGAACAATTATCATCATCTTCCTCCCGTCCTTTCAGCTTGGTAAGCCGCGGAGCCCGCTCCTCTGCTAGAAGCCCGGCAGGTCTCTCAAGTCCTCCGCTTATTTTTCTGAAATTGATTCAGTGCTAAATTGCTCATGACCTATAAAGACTTACAAATATAAAAATTACTTTGCCATGACAACAAGCCCCCGATGGAGAGAGATTTCAGCACGAGGCTGCGGGGAGATCTGCCCTGAATCAGACAGCCATAGAAAGAAAAGAAATAAACTTTGCATGAAATACAAAATTAAAAAAAACAAAAACAAAAAACACAACTACTTCCAAAAATAAAACCTACCCAAATCTTCAACGGGTAAGAACTGCTCATCAGCAAAATGTCGAGTATATTTGCAGGGAGAACTACTGCAGCAGCAAGATTACATTACTGACGCTCTCAGCAATCAGCCCATGTGGCAACACACATAATCAGCTAGACAATGAGAATAATGAAAAGCACTATGTATAGTTGTTGCTGAGCTGATCTGATTAGGAGGCAAGCTGGCGCTGTAATTTTCTCCATCTCGTAACGCCGTCCCTATCCCATCATTTTCGTGCCTTTTTTAAAAAATCCCACGACCCCCTGTGGTACTTGTCGCTGTCTGGCGTCTCTGACAGAAGCATGGAGCCCGCACTGCACTGTTGTCATGAACATTGCTCATGTTGGACAAACAATCCTCCAATGTGAGGAGAGGCTGAGGGAACTGGGGTTATTTAGTCTGCCGAAGAGAAGAGTGAGGGGGAATTTGATAGCAGCCTTCAACTATCATAGAATCATAGAATCATAGAATATCAGGGTTGGAAGGGACCTCAGGAGTCATCTAGTCCAACCTCCTGCTCAAAGCAGGACCAAAGCAACTACTGGAAGGGGGGTTCCAAAGAGGATGGAGCTGGGCTGTTCTCAGTGGTGGCAGGTGACAGAACAAGGAGCAATGGTCTCAAGTTGCAGTGGGGGAGGTTTAGGTTGAATATTAGGAAACACTATTTCACTAGGAGGGTGGTGAAGCACTGGAATGGGTTACCTAGGGAGGTGGTGGAATCTCCATCCTTAGAGGTTTTTAAGGTCCGGCTTGACAAAGCCCTGGCTGGGATGATTTAGTTGGGGATTGGTCCTGCTTTGAGCAGGGGGTTGGACTAGATGACCTCCTGAGGTCCCTTCCAACCCTGATATTCTATGATTCTAAGATCTGCAGAGCCACAGGAAGTACCTCAGCAACGGGGGCTAGGATTGGACAGATTGCAAAGGGACACAGGGAAAAACAATTCAAGGTTGTGGGTTGCATTCCTGAGAAAGGAGTACTGGCTGGTGGGATCGCATTGTAATGCAGGTTTGCAACGATGAGCAGCGGCTGCAGAATTTTCAGACGTGAAAGGCCACGTTCCTGGATCTGTGTGCCGAGCTCACCCCGGCCCTCCAGTGCAGGGACACCTTGGCTTTCATGCCACTCTGCTGCTGATCTCTGTCGTACCCCTTCACCTGCATCTCCATGGCAATCTTTTCCTAGGTGTCCACATTTCTATGACTGGTCCATACATCTACCTGCACAAGCCCAGGAGAGCCAATATCTCCTGTCTACTCCAGACAGGAACACGTCTAGAGCAGGGTCGATGGAAGGTCCCTAAAAGTGGGAGGGCCACCTGCTCCTGAACCGTGGTCCTGCCCCCTTGTGCCACCCCTTCCCCCCTGAGACCCAGCCCTAGTGCCGCCCCTTTTCCCTGAGGCCCCGCCTCCATGCTGCTCCTTCCCCGAGGCCCCGCCCCCACATTGCCTCTTCCCCCAGGCCCCGCCCCCACATCGCCTCTTCCCCCGAGGCCCTGGCCCCCACTTGCTCCTCTCCACCTCCTCCCCCCGTCACTTGCCCTTACGGCCAGTAAAAAGTGGGAGGGCCATGGCCCCCTGACCCCCCGTTCCAGCACCCCTGGTCTAGCGCATGTATCTGGGTGGTTGCACACGACAAGGGAGAGGTGCTGGGTGTGCTTGCCAAATTGAGCAGTCAAGAAAAAGCATTTCAAAAATATACAGGGGTTTTAAAGCGGTGGAGGGTTTGGCTTCCAGTTTCTGTGACCCCTGGGCAGTGGAGTTCACAATTGTGACCAGAGCCATCCCTGTCAGGCATTGTGAGACAGATGCTGGAGAATTGTTAAGGTCATGCAGTGTCTGCGCTGCCCAGTGAAACATGTCTTTGAAATGACTGCTTCAGAATTTCCTCCAATATTCTTTTTTTTAAAATAAAAATGTTTTTAAAATGTCAAAATCTAAATGAAACGTTTCGTTTCAGGTCAAATGAAATGTTTCGTTCAACCCGAAAGGATAGATTTTGAGACTTTCCAACATGCCAAAAATTATTTAAAAAATCCAGAACAGTGGTTTTTTCCCCAATTTTTTGAACTACCACTGAACCGAAAAATCAGATATTCACCCAGCTCTACTCAGTAGGCCAGACCAGATAATCACAATGGTCCCTTCTGCCCTTAAAAATGTATTAATACAAATAAATAATAATTTAATTTACCTAAAAATTGTTCGTTTTGGGTGACTATTGTTCCCTGGATTCTAAAGAGCAATTTCTTTTCGGTCTAGTCCATCATTGCCAACTGTGGGGTCCCAGTCAGGACAAAATTTTGACCCCTAGTTTTTTTTTTTTTTAAAGTTGCTGTTTTGACAGGACCTACAAAAACAAATTTCCTATAAGAGCCTTAATGGTGCATTTCCCAGCATATATGCAAGCAAATCTCAACCTCCCTATGCTCCATCAGTATGAGATGTATTAGACATTAGAGGTGGGGAAAAGTCTGTTAGGTTAGCAGGTCCAATCACTGTTGAGTGTAGGATTATTCCCTACACTATATTCCCCAGAGCTTGCTCCAGTGTAGTTTTATCAGTTCCAAGTGATGTATATCCTCTCACTTCCCCCGGAGATTATCTCGCAGATTAACAGATCTCACCCATCTGAGTGAGGCCCCAGTCCAAAGCATAACACTTAACCTATATGCTGTGCATTGGATCAGGACCTTCATATTTCACAATATTAAACACGCACAACAGCCTGGAGTCGATAACTAGGAACTCACCGCTTGTCATCTTCCACAGCACAATGCATCTCTGCAGTCAGGCTGCGCCTTTGAGCCAGGAAAGACCTTCCGATGCAAACAGCGCAAATAATCCATTTGAAATCATCCGCCAATCAATGTCTGATAATATCGCCACGCCATAACTCAGATCCCAGGAGTGAGCTGGGGGAAGACAACCTGAAATCAGCTCTCTTAAACCAACAGACACGCTGGCGTGGGTTAGCAACGGCCTCCGCGCAAGGCGCTGTAGTTATAGCAATGAACTCGCTGCTGTCTCTCTCTTTTCCTTCTTAAGTCAAATATTCCCACAAACCAAATAATATAAACACAGAGATTTAGGAAAGGGAAATGGAACCATCACCGCATAGTAGAGGAGGAGTGCAGTCCAGAAAGGGATTGACTTCTGGGGACAGACTGAAAGAAACTACATGCACTGAATGTTTAATACGGGGCGTAGAATCTACTGCCTAAGGGTATGTCTTCATGGCAGAGCGGAGATGTGATTCCCAGGGTGGGTAGATGTACACACAATAGTTCTGCGGCAGCCCGGGTGATAGGAGGGGCTAGCAACCCGAGTAAGTAAAGTACCCAGGAGTGAGTAGGATTATACTCTGCACAGGGCCAGCCCTAGACCAAATGGCACCCCAGTCAAGGAGAGTCTTTGGCACCCCCACTCCCCCCATTTGTTAAACTATTGAATACTTTACAGCACCCCAAGCCCAGCACCCCAGGTAGTCACCTGGGTCGCCTGCCCCTAAATCCGGCCCTGACTCTGCACAGAGCTAGCGTGTGTACATGTACCCGAGTTGCGAATCACACCTCTCAGATGCTGTGTAGACCTGCCCGGAGGGGGCATGACAAGTGTCCTGTCTAAGGGCCATGGGAGTCAAATGAGAGTCTGTGCAGCTATTTCAATGGGACGTGGATTAGATTAGATTAGATGGGGCCTGATCCAAAGCCCACTGGAATCTTTCAGATTGCTTCAAAGGCCCTGACCGAAGCATCCCTCTCTCTCTAGCTCTCTCATCCGATCAGCCTCTTCCAAAGCCCATTGGAAAGACCCTCATTTGAGAAGGCCTCTATCTAGCTCATCACAAAGCACTTTTATTGCAGGGGCCAGTGGGGGCATTTTACGCAGTGCTATTTACACCCAGGGACTGCTCATATCTCATCCAGTGTCTGACGTGTCCGAGAACTGTTGCTGGTTGGAGCAATGATTGCTCAGGGTTAGCGTCCCAAAGGAGGTCGGACTTGTCCACCAGAGGAATGAGCCTCGGGGGGGGGCATAGAGGAGCAGTGTGTCCAGATCCTCCCCCAGGAAGGCTTGTTTCCGAGGGCCCAATCTCTCAAGGAGACGGGCCAGGAAGAAACACGATGCTGTTTTACTTAGGAATATTTTTCAGTGCTGCTGGCTGAGCGGCCGCAGGGCGAGTGGGCGTGTGTCCCCACCGTCCTCCGATTGTCATTTTAATAGGAAAATTAGCTAGCGGCGCAGCAAAAAGGAGCCACGGGGCTGTTGGTTTTCTATGGGCCAGAAGTTCAGAGACCAGAGGAGGGCTTCCAGGAGCCCCTGTAATAATAGGGAGGGTTTTCAGCACATCTACTGCACTTACGCAGAGCACAGGGCAGACCAGCTGATGGAGCGTCACAACCCCTTTGTGAGGCTGGTAAGTGCGGCTATCCCCAGGTGCCCAGGGCTGCTTCTAGGGCAGGTGAATAAAGTGGCCAACTTCCAGGCAGTGCCATAGTGCTGTGCTACTTGGGGGCTTTTGGTTTTCTGCTCTGCCCGGCTAGGCCAGACATTTTTGCTCCACTGATTGGCTGGCTGTGAACTCTGGGGGGTATTTTTTCCGCTAGGCTGCTCAGAAGAGCGGTGGGGGGGGGGGTGAAAACATTTCCCGGCCTGCCCAGCTAAATGGCTAGGGCTGCTCCTGGCTATTCCCCACTACGCAGCAAGGGAAACTGAAGCGGAGGGGTTAGGTAATATACCCCAGGCCACACAGGGAGTCAGTGGCTGAGCTCAGGCAAGGGTTCAAGACTAGACTGGGGTGAATATTACTGCTTAGAACTTCCTGACTCTCTCATCTCAGTGCTCATTATTCCAGCTTTGTCTACCTACCTTCCAGTTCTGGTGTCCATGATTCAAGAAGGATGTTGATAAACTGGAGAGGAGTCACAGAAGAGTCATGAGAATGATTAAATGATTTGAAAACCTGCCTTGTACTGAGTGAGCTCCTGGGGTTGATCTGTTTAGCTTAACAAAAAGAAGGCTAAGGGGTGAGTTGATCACAGTCTGTAGGTACCTACACTGGGAATGGGAATTCATTGATAAAGGGCTCTTCAGTCTTGCAGATGAAGGTCTAACCAGAGCCAATGGCTGGAAGATGAAGAATTTATCTGTATTTCTTAGGAGGTGGGGGGTTTCTCCCCCTTCGGCTGAGATGCCCGAGCTGTAGCCAGCTGAAACTGTCATTCCATAACTCAAAACCACATCAGAGTCTTCAGGTTTTCGGTTTTGTTACAGACTCAAAATCATCCCAGGTCCATCCCTATGGCTACCAGACCTTGGACAAGTTTTCTGATGAGACTTTTCCAATTTTGCCAAATTTATGTTTTTCCTCTCAAGGTCTGGCCCGTCCTTACCAAGCAAGCTTCTACACAGAGTCCCTCATATCAAATGAAAGAGCACATCGGTCATCTTCTCTCTTCCCCAAGTCCAACGGCCGACTGGCCGGGCTTCAGTTGCCCGATCCTTCAAGGGGGAATAGCTTACAGCACACTTCTGAGCCAATAAGTGACTATAAGAAAACTGCCCCCTGCTTTCTCATGATGGCCTTGGCCCAAAGGCGAGTGAAGTCAATGGAAAAGCCTGTATCTGCTCCACATGCCTTTGAGATGCCCCCTCCTCACAGTATGGACACAAAAGAAGCTTTTGTTCCCATTATCCGTGCAGGAGCCAATTCAGCTACAGGGACAGTGGATTGAATTCTACTCCGCTCTGCATGCCAGCGGCATAATCCGCCATCAGGTTCCGACTGCAGAACTTCTATTCCTGAGGACGATGCGGGAGGCAGAAGGCACGCAGCTGGCCATTCTTCTAGCATGGCTGGCCAGTCTTTGGCCAGGATCTAACACACAGCGCAACGTGCTGGGTTGCTTTGACTCCTCGGGGAAAGGATGCCCAAATGGCCTTGCTCTCTCCGCTTGTAGCCTCAAAGTTTATCTCTGTTTCCAACGTCAGGCCGCCCGCCGGTGTGTCCACCAGGAAGCTACCACGTTCACTTTTTCAGTCTCCTTCCCCCGTCGTGATCGTTACGTGGCTATCGCCCCCAGTGGCTAGTTGGAGGGTTTTCTTTACGGGCTGTGAAAATGTGCTTCCATTGGCTCTCCGTGCTCAATTTACAGGGGAGACACATTCAAGCAGGAAGAACCACATTCCTTTGTCTAGGGCAGGGTGCCCTTTATGGCCATATTTCCAACACATCTTTCTAATTGTTCCTATCTCACCTGTACACACCCCACGTAACAACAGCAATTACCAGTGTGTCACCAGTTCACATATGATAGGTCCCAAAACCCATTTTAGATACAGATGATGATGATGATGATGATGACGACAATAGTGAGTTGGGCTTCACTGAGTGTCTCAGGTGTGATATGGGTTATAGTGTAGTGGGCTCTCTGCCAGTACGGACTGTTAGGGTCCCAGGTGCATTTTGGTGCCTGATCCCGCAGTCCTTGCACATTCAGCACGCCCACCGAAGTCCGTCTTGGAATACCAGGATTGCTCCTTTGATCCTGGATCAATGAGACACAGAACTGGTCCAACCAAAACAGAAAACCCCAGAAGGCAGCGCTCCCAACTGTTCTGAGTTTGGCTCAGAAACCAAAATTTCCAGCTCAGGCCCATAAGAACATAAGAACATAAGAAAGGCCGTACTGGGTCAGACCAAAGGTCCATCTAGCCCAGTATCTGTCTACCGACAGTGGCCAATGCCAGGTGCCCCAGAGGGAGTGAACCTAACAGGCAATGATCAAGTGATCTCTCTCCTGCCATCCATCTCCATCCTCTGACGAACAGAGGCTAGGGACACCATTCTTACCCATCCTGGCTAATAGCCATTTATGGACTTAGCCACCATGAATTTATCCAGTCCCCTTTTAAACATTGTTATAGTCCTAGCCTTCACAACCTCCTCAGGTAAGGAGTTCCACAAGTTGACTGTGCGCTGCGTGAAGAAGAACTTCCTTTTATTTGTTTTAAACCTGCTGCCTATTAATTTCCTATTAATTTGCCTATTAATTTCATTTGGTGACCCCTAGTTCTTGTATTATGGGAATAAGTAATAAGATAAGAAATATCTCTTTCAAGTCGCTCCGCTGCTAATATAACCACACTTTAAGCAGAGCTTTGTCTGCTCTTGCTTTCTTAAAGACACAGTGCTTCCTTTCTCTCACTCTTCGTCCCATCTATTTGGACTGTAAGCTCTTTGGGGCAGAGTTCTAGGAAGGATAGCATCATAGCCCCCTGCAATTTGCTTTACAGTATAAGTGGCCATATTGTCTGGAATTATGCATGCCGACAGAAGCCAAGGTGCATCAAAACCCGTGCATTAAAAACTATTCAAAGTTAGTAAGGGGTGTTCCCACATATCGTCTGATAATAGTTTGCTGCCAGCCAAGAATGGGGAGGAAAATATTAATTTGCTACTCATGAGATAACTTCTTGGAGGCGTTTGGTAGAGTAATGAAATAGAAAATTCATTTCCAGAATACAATCATCCCTGAAATTTGAGCGTCATTCACAGGGTGTGAGAAAAAAAAAAGTATTTTATACGCCCCTCCCCACCGCCACTGCTCCCCCAAGGTCACGGCAAAAGTCAAGTCGTTGATTTAAAACCTGGTTTTGTGTCTCCATGAAAGGAGTCATCAGCAGAATTGATTGTGCAAACGCCGGCCCGGCAAACGGAGCCCCGACAGCAATTGTCTCTGAGAGGCCGTGGAATACGGAGCAAGAGCTGCTCTGCCATCTGCTGCTCCTGGAGCTGAAATGGTGACGTTCAGGAGGCTGTGCCTTGAATCCCGATTGGCTGGTTGCATTAAAAATCAATGGAGAGACGTTCTCTTGATAGAAATGTATTTAACGCTGGGGAAAGAGGACTGAGGGGTGACCGTACGGAAGTGATCTGTTTATCCACAGAATAGTGCCCAGCACAAACAACAGGCCAAAGCATCCCCCTTTGGGGAGACAGGCACATTCAGCCTCCAGGTCTATTCAGGCTTTTGCCCGTATGCTGAGACTGCTAACAGCAGCAGTCAAGGAGAGGTACTGCCATTCTAATGGCAGGGTTTGTGACATGGTCATCTGACACCCACTTGTTACATGGAGGTCATTTTAGGGCTGTCAACAGATCTCAATCACTATCTGCCTGATTTGAACCTAGGTCCTGATCCCCAAGGGCCTGTCTGCCATGGACCCAGTTACACGACAACCAAATCCCTGAGCCACCCAGTCCTTTTTACAAGAATAACCCCCTCTTCCCAAATCTAAATAAATGGACACTGACCAGTTATTCCCCATGTCCACTGGAAGGAGGATGAGATATAATGGGCTTAATCTGCAGCAAGGGAGATTTGGGTTAGATATTGGGAAAATCTTTCTAAGGATAGTTAAGCTCTGGAATAGGCTTCCAAGGGAGGTTGTGGAATCCCCATTATGGGAGGTTTTTAAGAGCAGGTTGGACAAGCACCTGTCAGGGATGTTCTAGGTTTCCTTGGTCCTGCCTCAGCACAGGGGGCTGGACATGATGACGTCTCAAGGTCCCCTCCAGCCCTACATGTCTATCATTCTATACAGAATGGAGCCTTTATTGCAATATCTTGGCAATTTGGCTTATGGTCCCAGCCAGAATACCCTGCTCAGAGGTTACTAGTGATGGGCAAACTTCAAAAAGGTACAGAGGGGAAAGCAGGATCTGAAAACAGACTGCCTCTGCCTTTTGGGTCTGCAAGAGTGGACAAAAAGTCTCAAGAGAACAGCTCTTTAACGCCATCGGCCATTTCCGGCCCAAGCGGTTAGCCAGGAAAATGTTTCTGGCCAGTGGCAGCATTTGTCCCTGGATGCCCCCCTGCAAAGCTCACTTCCGGGGCCCCTAGCAGTGTTGCCTTCCATGACGCTGGGCGGGATTGGCGTTTCACTGGTAACTGAGTCACCGTGCCAAGGGGGCCCCCTCGCTGCCTCGGGGCCCCCTGCAATTGCATGGGTGGCAGAGGCCCAACGCCTGGGTTAGCTCCGGCCTGGCTAGGTGGTGAAGTGCCTTGGGTGGTAGCTTCCATTAGCTGCAGACCTTAGTACAAAAAGGGGGTTGACTGATCCTTGTTGAGTCTGCCAGAGAGCGGTTGGCCCCCATTGGCTTTAACCATCCCTCTCTGGATGAAAGGTCACCCCCGCAGGCAGTCATTGGCACCTTTCCAGCAGAGCGATGCTTTCCATCAACATTTCTCAACCTGCTTACCATGGTGGGCCGCATATGCAGCTCTCTCTGCATTACGTTCCAGCCGCATCCGCACAATATCTCTCTCTACTACCTGGACGGCGACGGAAACATAAGGTTTCGTATTTGTTCTATGAGAGCAATGCGGTGCAAGTCGATCGAGCACCTTTCATTTCAAGCCTGGCAAACGTCTGCCAAGAGCATTTTCAATTAGCAAACAAGTCCAAACCTTAATTGTTCAAATTCAATAGTTTACGGTAAGGATGGCCTGGCATGGTGTATTGCCACCCTCACTGCCGGGCTGGGCTGGGCTGGGCTGGGCTGAGCGCCCGGAGAGCACAGCTGCAGGGCCTGCCTGCAAAGATGGGGAGCCCTAGCAGTCACCCAGCCAGGGACTGTCCCCCATGCACCCAGGGACTGCCCCCCAGCCTCTCCCCAGACTGCCCCCCCACCAGGAAATGTCCCCCCCCATCACCCAGCCCCCTGTGACTGTCCCCCCAGCATCCAGACCTCCCCAACACTGGGCTGACACATCTGCCCCACCCCCTTCTCCGGCTCTAGTCTCTGATTAAGAAGCGGCATAAGCTAGTGGCTATGGTGCAGCATACTCAGCAGATGCCGCTTGGCATTCTGTGATTACCTTCGATAAAAAGCACTTGGAGAAAGGGACGTGGAGTCAGGGCCGGCTCTAGGCACCAGCAAAACAAGCTGGTGCTTGGGGCGGCACATTTTTAGGGGCGGCATGGCCGGCGCCAGAATGCCGCCCCTAAAAATGTGCCCCGGCCGCCCTAGCTCACCTCCGCTGTTGCTGCCGCCGCTCGCGCACCGCTGCTCCCCCTCCCTCCCGGGCTCTCAAACCTGGGAGGGAGGGGGAGATCCCGAGAGGCCGTGGCGCGCGAAACAGCTGATTCGCGTGCCGCTGCTCCCCCTCCCTCCCAGGCTTTCAAACCTGGGAGGGAGGGGGAGATCCCGAGCGGCCGCGGCGCGTGAAACAGCTGATTCGCGCGCTGCTTCTCCCCCTCCCTCCTAGGCTTGAGAGCCTGGGGGGAGGAGGCAGGGCTGGGGATTTGGGGAAGGAGCGGAGTTGAGGCGGGGCCGGGGGGTGGGGTAAGAAAAAAACGGGGGGGGGGGGGGGCGGCCAAAATTGATTTTGCTTGGGGCGGCAAAAATCCTAGAGCCGGCCCTGTGTGGAGTCAGGACACCTGGGTTCTATTCCCATCTCTGCCAGTGACTCAGTGTGTCGCCATGGACAATCACTTAGTGCTGTTTATTTATTATTTTTATTGCAGTAGCACCAGTCATGACCCATTGCGCAAGGTGCTGTATAAACACACAGCTACGTTACTGTTTTTAGTACACACGTCTACGCGAGCTGGGAATCCAAGTCTAGACATAGGCTACGAGACTTGCCCAAGATCACACAGGGAATCTACGGCAGGGCCAGCAGGGAACTGAACCAGCATCTCTTAAGTCAGGCTACTGCCCTAACCACTAGACCATCCTTCCTCTGTAGCTGAGGTGCTGACCCTCTGTATGTCTCTTTAATATCATTGCTGTGGGTTCCTACACACACATGCATTTTACGCTTCTGTTTTTGTGCTGAACGTGATTGTGATGGTTCTGTTGTGTGGATTTTACTTTCCCCGGGGCAGTTTGCACACTACGTGAACTTAACAGAGCGGTCTGAGTGCTTCTAAACCAAACGTTGTCCCCCATTTGTTGTCAGTCCCATGAAAACAAAATGTCTCCAGGATATATGCAGGATACAGCCTGTCACAGAATGAGCAGATGTGTTTAGTGTGAACCCTCCCCTTAAAAATTTACCCTGGGTTGAAACAACACCGCTAGCTTGAAGATATATAGCACCATTTCCTCTAGCTTGGTAATAAACCAATGCCACAGCATGAGGTGAGGGGCATTTCTGGTGCATGGTTCAGAGGAATTATCCCCTTTCATGATTTTGAAAGATGACCACTTTCTGGGATGTTGTGGGAAAAGCTGGCAGGACTACCTCACCTCTGATCAAACTTGCCTCTGTTGGGAACAGTAAGATCTCTTTACTTGAAGTGCAGAATTCAGCCAGTAGACGAGCATTTCTCAAACACGGCCACAGCCTCCTGGGTTGTGACTGGGGGGCGGGGGGGGGGGGGGAGGGAATGAGGCAAACCAGTGGCCCTTCCCCCTCCCTGTTGCTCCTGGATGCACCCAATACGTGGTTTCCAGCATCAGCGCCCCCACTATAAAAATTGTTCCCGCAACCCTGACTAGATGTCTGTGTGTGCTGTATAAAGCAGGGCTTATCCACCTGGCGGTCACAAACAAGTGTCATGGGGTCATGACCCCCCATCATTCCTATTTTGATGAATGAATGGAGATCCTGGCTAGATAAAAGGAAGATTTCCTGGGTGGAGGTGGGGGTTGTGGTATGGAAAAGTGGGGTTTGATATGGAAAAGCTTGAAAACCACTTGTATAGAGTTCCAGGGCGTGGGTGAGGCCTGGTAAACAACAGAAACAAAGCTAGAACTCAAGCTGTGTAGAAGCCCCTTTGTTTGTCTGTAGTTGTCGCTGGTTTCTTTAATAAACCCCTTGGGCGAGGTCCTCAACCCCACTCAGGCTCCTTGACACTGGGCAAAAGGGCCAGAGAAGCTTAAAGGGACTTTAAAAGGCCCAGTATTGGCTGGGAGAAAATCCCCCGGTGCAGGAACTGAGGAAGACAGCTGTAAGATCAGGCTGTCTTCCGAGCACCACCTCACAAACCCTGGTGTAGTGGACATACTGGGGCGAAGCTAAGAGGACATATTGGGGTCGGGCCCCAGCATACAACGCTGCAGAGATTGAGCAGCACTGCGGCCAGGGACAGGCTGCTGTAACTAAGACCGTCCCCCAGGGCTGTCCAAATGATGCTGGGGGACGCTCTAGCCCCTGCAGTAGCACAAGATGCGAAGGTGGCTTAAAAGCCGCTTCTGCCTTTCCAACTCCTATGCTGTGAGTTCTGAGCAGTGCGTCTTCGGTTCCCCAGCCCGGGTTCCACCGGCCTGTTGCATTTGAGCTGAAGCACGCCGGGCGAACCGTGAATGGAGTTAAAGCAGGTTCCTTGCGCCGTCACCTTCATGCCTCCTCCTCCTCTCGTCCTGGCTAACGTCCCTCTTGTGTTCTGCAGCGTGTACGGCATCCGCTCCATTCACTACCCCCCTGGAACAAGACCGTTGCTGAGCAGCTCCGCGTCTGCATTTCTGACATGACTGATGCCAGCAATGCCCCTCTGCCGTGTACATGGGCCAAACCGGACAGTCTCGCCGCAAAAGCCTAAATGGACACAAATCATAACATTCAAAAACCAGTGGGAGAACACTTCAACCTCTCTAACCACACAGTGACAGACTTGAAGGTGGCAATTTTGCAACAAAAAAACTTCAAAAACAGACTCCAAAGAGAGACTGCTGAACTTGAATTAATATGTTTCAGAGTAGCAGCCGTATTAGTCTGTATCCGCAAAAAGAACAGGAGTACTTGTGGCACCTTAGAGACTAATTTATTAGAGCATAAGCTTTCGTGGGCTACAGCATCCGAAGAAGTGGGCTGTAGCCCATGAAAGCTTATGCTCTAATAAATGTGTTAGTCTCTAAGGTGCCACAAGTACTCTTGAATTAATATGCAAATTAAATACAGTTAACTTAGGTTTGAACAGAGACTGGGAATGGTTGGGTCATTACACTAATTGAATCTATTTCCCCATGTTAAAATATCCTCACACCTTCTATGGGTCATCTCGATTATCACTTCAAAGGTTTTTTTCTCTCTCCTGCTGATGATAGCTCATCTCAATTGATTGGCCTCTTACAGTTGGTATGGCTACTTCCACCCTTTCATGTTCTCTGTATGTATAAATATCTTCTTTCTGTGTGTTCCATTCTATGCAGCCGATGAAGTGGGCTGTAGCCTACGAAAGCTTATGCTCAAATAAATGTGTTAGTCTCTCAGGTGCCACAAGTACTCCTGTTCCTTTTGCGGATACAGACTAACACGGCTGCTACTCTGAAACCTGACATGACTGAGTATTGCTAGACCTGCTGGTGAGGGGGCAGATTCTTCTCCGTTACACAGCAGCAAACCCACTAAGGCAGCTTACACGCGTGTGACTGAAATCATGCATCATGGGCTATTTTCTTCCTGCTGCGGAGGCTGAAAGACCAATCTCCCTGCATATAGGACGTCCGCTCCCATCAGCCGCGCTGCCAGCCTGCAGTTCATCCAGAGTCATTCTTTCTGGGTCTATGACACAGCTATTAAAAGGATTCCATTTCCCGCCCCCCCCCCGGCTCGAGTCTGCCACTCTAATCGAGCTGCCGACAGAGGATTATTCAGGTGCTGAGGCGTTGCTGCTGGGTGTTTGCTGGGGAGCCCAGAGCAAGGAAATTAGCATCTCCTGCAAATAATCACACAGACTATAAAGACTGTTCTTGGTAAACAACTGAACAGGCTCATTTTGTGCCGTATTTGCTAAGTTTCCTTCATCTAGTCCATCTTCCATCAGAGCATAAACTATCTGCTGCCCATTCCACCTCCGAAAAGGTCGCTTTTCACACCCGCTGAGGACACCTGATCTGAGGGCCTTTTAACCACATGGAATGAACCCAATGACGTTCCAGCCCAAGCCCTGCTTCAGATCTCTCTGGCTGACTGTGACTAGCCCTTGGTGCTGTGGGCCAGCTGAGATCAGGGCCGCATTGTGCAAGGCGCGGTACACACTCCTAGGGCGAGGCAGT
Source organism: Emys orbicularis (assembly GCF_028017835.1). Taxonomy (NCBI): domain Eukaryota; kingdom Metazoa; phylum Chordata; order Testudines; family Emydidae; genus Emys; species Emys orbicularis. Next base: position 5,274,249 of record NC_088690.1, on the reverse strand, counting down.
CCCTTCTGCAAAGAGTTTTCAGCCTAAATAAACAAAGGACGTATTCAGGATTGCCAACCCCAAAACATCAGTGAGTCAGCAGTGTGCCCTTGTTGCCAAGAAGGCTAATGGCATATTGGGCTGCATTGGTAGGAACATTGCCAGCAGATCGAGGGAAGTGATTATTCCCCTCTATTCGGCACTGGTGAGGCCACACCTGGAGTACTGCGTCCAGTTTTGGGCCCCACATTACAGAAGGGATGTGGACAAATTGGAGAGAGTCCAGCGGAGGGCAACGAAAATGATCAGGGGGCTGGGGCACATGACTTACGAGGAGAGGCTGAGGGAACTGGGCTTGTTTAGTCTGCAGAAGAGAAGAGTGAGGGGGGATTTGATAGCAGCCTTCAACTACCTGAAAGGGGGTTCCAAAGAGGATGGAGCTCGGCTGTTCTCAGTGGTGGCAGATGACAGAACAAGGAGCAATGGTCTCAAGTTGCAGTGGGGGAGGTCTAGGTTGGATATTAGGAAACACTATTTCACTAGGAGGGTGGTGAAGGTGAAGCACTGGAATGGGTTCCCTAGGGAGGTGGTGGAATCTCCATCCTTAGAGGTTTTTAAGGCCCAGCTTGACAAAGCCCTGGCTGGGATGATTTAGTTGGGGATTGGTCCTGCTTTGAGCAGGGGGTTGGACTAGATGACCTCCTGAGGTCCCTTCCAACCCTGATAGTCTATGATTAGGAGAAGGGTTTTAAAGGTAGGGGGGCTCTTTTTCTTTGCCTGCAGGCTTCCAGGCCTTCATGGTGTGCTGGGGTCATGTCTTCAAGATTCCTTCTGTAACGAGGAGGGCTGGGAAACATGGGATTATGTTCTGGTTTTAAATGCGAGCGGAGATTCGTGCACCGCCACTTGTCTCCAGGAGCTGAGGCATTACGCGAAATACCAGCTATCACAATACACTTGCAAGAGTCAGCACCACTGAGTGTTACTAGCTTTATTTTACAGACCACCAAACTGAGGTGCAGGCAGATTAAGTGACTTGCCCATGGTCCTCTAGGAAGTCTGTGGCAGAGGTGGGACTTAAACCCACAGCTCCTGAGTTGTAGTTGACTGCCTTAAACACAAGCTTACCCTTCTTGCCAAGCTCAGATTGTCTGGGCAAGCCCCAAGGGACCTCACTTACAAGATATGCTGCGCCCTGGGCAGGATCGCACAGAAACTCATGCCGTATTTGTACCACACACTGTGCCATTCACGCATCATGTACAGCAGTTGCAATAGACCCATCTATTCCCCGGGAAGAGCCTCTCCAAAGCAGCCTGCCATTCATCAGGGGGACTCGATGGCAACAAGCAGATTCTGTGGCAGTGCTGCAGACGGAAATGCGGACGACTGCAACGTTCACAGCAATCAGGCTGGGCACCGTTTCCTCCATCGCTCCCACAGCGTTTAGCGGAGGCTGGTGAGCCTCAGCATCCCCATGGTACAAACACAGAGGCTGAGCACATTGCAAAAGGCTCTACGAGCAGTAGTAGAGATGGGAAGAGAAGAGGAGTCACATGTCCCCTTGTCTGCAGCTCCTTAAACCACAAAGCCTTCCAGGGACATCCATGGAGGGTGGAATTCAGTCCCCGGGAGGAGGGCAGCTACGGGCTGCGTCACATATATGACAACTGCTATGTTAGCTGACGCACCAGGAGTTGAACAGGGGACCGCCAGCGTTAAAAGCATGGGCTACTGCAGCAAAACACGCAAGCCCCCTCAAACTGGATTCTACCAATTCACACCCACTGGGCACAGAGAGGGGGGACCTGTAACACACACTTGCCAGTGGGTTACACTTTGCAAAGTTACCTTGGGCTTTTATGGGGTGTTGTGCCTCTCTCGCACAAGTTTGGGGGTTTTCAGCCTGGGTTAGCTGGCCTATCCCAGGGTATCACTTAACATCCACGTGCTGTTATCACTGGGGCTGGTAACCCACCCGTTTCACAGTGTGGACTCAGGCTAAACCACTCCAGGGCTGATGGTCTTCCAGTGCCTCCCCCGTTATTCCTCCCATGTGCCCAGAACGGCAGAGAAGTTCTCCCACAGTTCACTGGGCAGGAATCAGAGCCACAGGATGTGCCCCAGAGGCCTTAGAGACAGGCACAGGTGAGGGCAGCGCCAGAGAGCAAAGACTAACGTGGGCAGGGCGTTGTAGTGTGGCAGCTCACACCTGGGCGAGGCTAACTGGGCGCCCACCACCTGGGTTAACCCGGTGGTGCAGACAGACCCAGAGGCCCTGCGTTAGCCCCTCAGCACAGCGTGGGATTTGACTATAAGGCTAACACTGCAGCTGATAACGATCCTCCCAAGTGGCGCTGGGGTTGCACCAGGCCGTGAAACACAGAGGCAGGCTGCAGCTGGACAGGACGTGGCTAGCCGCGCCTGTCCACTGTTTTTCAGCCTTCCGACAGTCACGCTTCCATCCCCTTGATCCGTCTTGTTGGGGAAGCCGTGACAAAGCCAATGACATGCTATCCGGCGAGCAATTTGTTTCCTCCTGGCTGCTCACGGCTGAGATCAGGGAGGCCGCGTAGCCTGTGTGCGGGCTGTCAGCGCTCATTGCACTAACCAGTGTTTGGTAAACACCCGGTAGCGTTGTTCACAAGGCATTTTTAATCCCTGTCTCCACACAGCACGCACGCCACTCTCTTCTGGAAGCTGGGCGTGGGCAGCCTTTTGGTTTCCTCACAGCAACAAGTCATTTGAGCCGAGTAAATTATTTCTCTGCCACTCACCGCACGACTTAGCCACTGATGCCGTTGTTCATTTGGGGAGCCAGGTTCCCCCGGACGCTGAGGGATTTCAGAGCTTAAATAGCCAGGCCTTTGGATGGCAGCTCAAGGAACCACAGCAAGCTCCTGGGTTTTAATCACTGTGCCAATGCTCCCACAGCCAGGGGCGCCAGAACAGGAGCAGCGGGCAACTATCGAGTGATCCATCCCCTGTCAATCCACTCCCAGGTCCTGGCAGTCCGAAGCTAGGGACACCCACAGCTTGGAGCTGCTGCACCCCTGACAAGCTTGGCCAATAGCCATTGATGGACTTAACTATCTGGAGTAATTTTGTATCGTTTGCAAACTTTGCCACTTCACTGTTGACCATTTTTTCCAGATCATTTATGAATATGTTGAACAGCACTGGTCCCAGTACAGACCCCTGGGGGACACCACTATTTACCTATCTCCGTTCTGAAAACTCACCTATCCTTTGTTTTCGGTCTTTTAACCAGTTACTGATCCACAAGAGGACCTTCTCTCTTATCCAGTCACTGCTTACTTTGCTTAAACAGCCTATGGTGAGGGACCTTGTCAAAGCTTTCTGAAAGTCCAAGTACATTATATCCACTGGATCCCCCTTGTCCACATGTTTGTTGACCCCCTCAAAGAATTCTAATCAAGTGGTGAGGCACAAATTCCCTTTGCAAAAGCCGTGTTGACTCTTCCCCAATGAATCGTGTTCATCATCATTCTGTTCTTTACTCTAGTGTAACAGGGTTGCACTCGCCTCTCCCCAATGCCCTCCATGGCAGAGTGCATGGACTTGCCCTTTCTCTCTGGCTTGCATTGAGTCTTCAGCAACTCAGCCCTCCGGCCAAGTCACACGAAGTCTGTGTGTGAAATTAAAAGCAAACCCCTCCCGGGGTACAAGTGCAACAGGGGCCTCTCTCAGCGCCCTCTGTAATGGCTCTTTATCTGCAGCCCTATGCCTGCTCTCGCTCCTCAATCAGTCCAGCACGGCCTATCGCAGTACCCTGGTTCGAACGGTCTCTCAGCCCCTTCTTCTGCTTCAACGCTTAGCCAGACAGTCGACCGTAGCGATCGTTCGCCATTTGGTCCGTTCCTGCACAACCACAAAGGCTTGGCGGCCTGAGAGTCCAACATCGGAAGAGACTTGATGAACCTGTGTAATAGGGGGTCTGCCTCTGGGCCGTCTCCACCCCTTGGTTGGTGGAATTTTATTCCAGATGTTACAAGCCACCTGGAGAACGGCATTTGCTGGAACATGCTGCGATGCCATTTACAACGGATATGGAATCAACATGATCTTAGCCCCTTCTGGGCTCTCTCAAATTGTCTGTGCTCTGGTATACAGCGGTGTCCCAGGGCTCCTTCCCTGGAGGCAATGTCTTCACCCTCTCAGGGCCTTTCTGGCTCCAGCAATCCTGCTGGGCCATTAAAAGAGTTCAGTTCCCCCTTCTGGGGTGCTATTTCCCCAGTGGCTAATGGTGGGGAGGGAATCCGGGCCCACCCACTACTCCGGATCCAAGCCCAGGGACCCTATAGACAGCAGCCGTCCACTGCATCCCTTTAAATAAACTGCATTGCTGGTACAATTCCCTGAGCTGCTTCACCGTGGCCCACGCAGATTCTTCACCCTTATCTCAAGGGCTTGTCCTGGTCGAGTTCCAGCAGCCAGCCCAGAGGGGCTTCTCGCTCTGCGAATCTGCTTTGCGTGCCCATAGTTTTTCTTCTTTGGAGCCTGCCTCAAGAGTATGAGAAGCAGGTGCATGGTGAGACACCAAGGTCACGTCCTCCTCCAATTCCTCATTTAACAATCTCTCTGAAGTGCATTTCACCGCGGGCAGAAGGCTGTTTTCTCTCACCCCATGTTCCTGACTCCCCTCGCTCTGAACAACACCCTCCTCTGCTGCTCCTGTCACTCAGAAAACCAACCCGACAGAGTGGAGTCAAGAAAATTATCCTCTGCATGTTTCCAGAGCAGCTTGGCATTTAATAAGTGCATTCTACATCTCAAAAGGTCAACTAGATTCATACTGCTGCAGCAGCACCTTGTTATGTATTTAGAAAACTAATTAGAAACATGGGTACTACAGGGGAATTGTCCTATCTCTGAGCAGCATAAGTGATTGTCTCTTTGAGATGCTAAAAAAATCACTGCGAAACTTAGCAATATGATCATGTTGTCCACTGCCAGTCCAACAGGCCAGGGGCAAAGTAATGTTGCAAACCTAATTTATTCCTGGGGGAATTCTGTGTCAAAAGTTAAAAATTCTGTGCACAATATTTAAAAGTCTGCACATTTTATTTGTCAAAATAACACTACATAATCTCATCAGCTTTAATTACTTTGGTAATTTATTTCAAAATACCTGTCAGCAAGAATGTCTCTAACAATACAGACACACACAAACCCCCGCCCCAGGAGTAGAGTTAAAGAAACCCCCTGTTTCTCTGCCCCCTCCACACCCAGAGCCCAGCTGCAGGGCACAAACCCCCAGCCCAGACTCCCACATCCCCTTCCCCCAGAGCCCAGCTGAGGGCCCCCTCAGCCCAGTTACCTGCATCAATACCCTCCAAAGCCCATCTACGGGACCCCCCCAGCCCCGACACCCACTCCCCCTATCCTCTAGAGCCCAGGGATCCAGAGGGAAAAACAGCCTGATGCTGGATCCCAGGCTTGTATGTAGTTTCCTGCGCAATGTCTCCTTCCTTCAGGGCATGCTGAGAACTGCAGCTGCCAGGAACCCTCCGGCTCCTTCCCCCTCCCCACAGCAGTGTCTTCGATTTGTGAGCTCGGCTCTGCCGGGTCCAGCGGCTCCTAGTGGCAGCCAGCAGCTCTGCAGCCCATTTCTGGGGCGAGGGGAAAGGAAATTCTGCATGCCCAACATTAATTTCTGCACAAAGTCTGCATTGCGCAGTGGCACAGAATTCCCCCAGGAGTACTAATTTCAGGCTACGTCATTGCATTGCGAGATGCTAGCTAAGGAGGTATCTTTGGTAATTAATGGCGGTTCAAGTCAGTGCGTACTTTGCCATTGATTTCAGTGAGAAAAGGATTGGGCCCTAATTTAGTGATGAAGGAAAGTTTCCATTTCAGCAATCATTTCCCGTATCTATTTGTCTGTCGGTCTAGCAATCTGTCCCCCAAACAATGATCTGTCTATCCATCCATCCCCATACAGAATCATCTGGCTGACTGGTTAGCTAGATATCCACCACCATACATAATATTTCCATCTATCTATCCCCATACATCCCTCCTTCCTCATACATAATCTATGTATCTGTCCATCCAGCCTCATACATAATCCTGTAGCTATTCATCCATCCATCCATTGTACGTGACCCTAACTATAAAAGAGAAAAACCAACCCAAGCCCTGGAGAGTTGAACACTGGGATAAAAAGAACAGTCCTCCCAAATATCGTGAAACAAATTCATATTGGCCAAATTCATGTCCCTTTTGTGTTCGCTTCCCATGAACCTTCTAAAGCTGGGGCTCAAAGTGTAGACGCAGCTGGAGGAGGCATCTCTTCGAGACTAGCGTGTAGCTGCGGCAGCACGACTGGTGGAAGGGGGTAGCTAGCCCGAGTACGTACACATCACAGGCACGTAGTTGGGGTGGCTAGTTTCACGCTGCCGTGGCTGCATTCTATGAGCACTGGCACACGTGTCTCTCTCGAACTGGGAAGCGCTAAATGTAGACGTACCCTGCGTTTTGGCAGGAGCCTTTGAAAGAGAAGAAAACAATTCATTGGAGGTGAAGATCAGAGACTCTTTGCTAAATGCTCCTTTCAATTGGTCACCATGAGTAGTCACACCAAAAACCTGATTGGAAGACTTACGCTCTCCAATCAGAGGACAGAAACGTATCATGTGACTTACGACACCATTCAAAACAGCTCGAATTTCAGACACCAAATGCTCACCGGGGAAGTGACCAGGAGTGAACGATGGACCGAGACATTGTTTGGTGAATGCTGAACAAAGGCTATGTCTGATTAAAATCGTGACCTGTGCCGAGATAATTAACCAACAGAAGAAGAGGGGAAATTCGCTGAATAAACAGTGTGTTACAAATTATTTTGCCTGGAACTATTGAGGGGCAGGTGCATGAAAAACAACTTGTTTGCTGCCCAGGGGCACAGGGTGCCCAGATAGAGCATAAAAGTGGTCGGGTGGCATGGCTGACTGCAGCTGGCCAAGGAGGGCTGGCCAGCCTAGCATGAGATGAAGATCAGATTCTTAGCTCAAGAGCCCAGCTGGTGGGGGTGGGGGTTGGCTAAATTGGCAAGAAAGGTTGGCTCAGGGAGTGATGATGTTTTGGGGGGAGGGCTCCATTTAACCCTAATCACTCTCCTGTGCCCCCTGCTGTGGTTTCAAAGTGGGAACAGAGGATTCAATCTGACGAGAAACACATTGTGTCGGTGGGTTTATTTTAAAGGGCCTTTCATCTGCAGCGATCCATTATATCGCATTATCCGCATCGCGGGTTAGATTGATCTTGATGAGACATGACAGGAAAAGACGTCCAAAATGATACACTGTCAAGCAGGTCATCGCTACCGGAGTAAGGCCAAATTCGTCAGACCCAGCTCACAGCAGCCTGAGTGCCTGGGGAAAGGAAGAGCTTTCATTTCCAACTCTCTGCAGGCCACAAAGAAACCCTGCTGTGAGATCCCCGGCCCGGAATAAGAGGCCAGGGGAGGCTAAGCCTCCCCAAACAGGATGGGGCTCACCTCCCCGTGGAAGGATGCCAGCCCCCCGCTTTTGGAGTGTCACTGCCAAAAGGGTGCCCGGGCCATGGCCCCGCCCGTGCTCCACCCCAAGGCCCTGCTCCTGTTTGTTAGGGTTACCATATTTAAAAAATAAAAAAAGAGGACACTCCATGGGGCCCTGGCCCCGCCCCTTTCCCACCCCGGCCCCGCCCCAACTCCGCCCCTTCCCCAAAGTCCCCGCCCTAACTCCGCCCCCTCCCCTGAGCGCCCCGCATTCCCCCTCCTCCCTCCCAGCCACGCGAAAAGGGCTGCCCGAGCGCTACCGGCTTCACAGTTTGCCTGGCAGCCCCCAGACCCTGAGCCCCCGGCCGGCGCTTCCCCAGCGCAGCTGGAGCCCGGGAGGGGAAGCACCCAGCCGGGGGCGCAGGGTCTGGAGGCTGCCCGGCAAACCATGAAGCCGGTAGCGCTCGGGCTTCGGGCAGCCCCAATGCCTCCAGACCCTGCGCCCCCGGCCGGGCACTTCCCCTCCCGGGCTCCGGCGGCTGTTGTGCTCCCTGAACTCCTGGGCTCTGTAAGCACTGAGCTGTCTGAGCGCTACCGGCTTCGGGCAGCCCCCATGCCTCTGGACCCTGCGCCCCCGGAGCCCGGGAGGGGAAGTGCCCGACCGGGGATGCAGGGTCCAGAGGCATGGGGGCTGCCCGAAGCCGGTAGCGCTCGGCTCTTACAGAGCCCAGGAGTCAGGGAGCACAGCAGCCCCCGGCACCCGCTCTAAGGTAAGCCAGGGAGTATTTTTCCCGGACATGTTCGGCTTTTTGGAAATTCCCCCCAGACAGGGGTTTGATTACCAAAAAGCCGGACATGTCCGGGAAAAAACGGACATATGGTAACCCTATGTTTGTCCTCTTCCCCCGTGGCCCCACCCACGCTGCTCCTCTTCCTGCCTCTGCTCCGCCTCTTCCTCCCGAGGTCCCGCCCTCGCTCTGCCTCTTCCCACGAAGACCCCCCCCCACCACCACTTGTGCCTCTCTGCACCCTCCTCCACCCGCTGGGCGGGGCCTCAGGGGGTAGGGGTGGAGACGCACAAGCGGTGGGCGGGGGGCACTTGAGGGAGGGGGCAAAGAGGTGCGAGTGGCAGGCAGGTGGGAGGGACTTGGGGGAGGTGGTTGAGAGGGGCGGCGGGGCCGAGAGGGATGGTGCCGAGCGGGGCCTGGGATGGAATAGGGGTAGTGCATGGGCAGGGCTTCGGGGGAGGAGGCTAAGCGGGGGGCGGGCCTTGGGGTGGAGCAGGGGCGGGGTGATGTCCAGGAGCCAGCCCCCCACCCCTCCCACTTCTAGGGAGATTCCAGCACTCACACCCAGCCTCCTCAACTGAAGGAGTCCCGCGCCCCCGAGGGATGGGGAGGATGGCAATCAAAGCTAATCAATAAGCTTTGCAGTTCAGGTCTGCTTCACCTTTGCCAGGTTATCTGCCATGGGACATGTATGAGTGCCTGGAATATCTGAAGGAGCTGTTTGCTCTCTATAAATTCACCCAGGGGGCTGGGCATCAGAAAGGGAGAAGAGCTACTGGAAGCTAACAGCCAACGTTGGCTCATGAACAGATGGGGATAAACTGGTCAGGAATCCTTGTGGGCTGAAAATGGATGAAGGTTTCTAAACCGCCAGAGGAGGGAGGTCCTGGAACGGCCTCCCAGTCGGAGCAGTGGGGGCCAACAACCGAACTAGCTTGAAGATGGAGCTTGATAAATGAATGAATGGGATTCGGCATCGGGGTTGCCTGTGATAACAAGGGATGGAACTTGATGACCCCAGAGGTCCTCGCCAGTCTGGGTCCCGTGTTCATGGTAGTCTCTACGCTGCTCCGATTTATGCTGTGAAGGATTGAAAGTCACTTAGCCATAGCCAGCTCCCTGCTCGGTTCCGTCACCACCCGGCCCTTACCCAAGTGGATGCTAGTGCAGGAAAGCACTGAGGCCTTGATCTCGTCCTATTGATCTCATGATGAGATGTTAGAGACCATGCCAAGGGGTTGGCCACCTCCCAAGCGCTCCCTTGTGGCCTGAAGTTGCTTTGCAGATCCCCTGCCATCAACCTTCCCCTCTTCAGGGCTCTCAACTGAATTCCATGCAAGTAACAACCCTAGGTTGTTACCCTGATTGCCTTAGTCTCTGCCCTCAGGGGCGTCTCTTCCGAAACTACTGCCCGGCCTCCTGTCTGTTCTTCCAGCTCTCTCAGCCCCTGCCTCCTCCTGCCACTTTCCACTACTCGTAATAGGGCGCCAGCTAATTTCTCTCCAGTGTGCAACCGCAGTAATCAGCAGAAAGGAAGGATTATTAGTTTACAGATGGGAAACTGAGGCACAGAGCGATGAAGTGACGTGCCCAAGGTCGCCCCTTGGAGTCTGTGGCAGAGCAGGGAACTGAACCTCAATCCCACTCCAATACCTTAAGCACAAGACGCTCTTCAGAAAGGGAGGGAGAGGTGCTGGGAAGGGGCAGGATCCCCACTGTTAATAATTACCCCGGGACGAACGTCGCCTGAGATGTTTTCTTGCTCTCAGCCAGCAACCTCCCTCCCTCAGTCACTAAACCAATGCATCCGCGGTGACAGCCGCCCAGAGACGCAGGTCTGGAACAGGACTGTATTAAGACAGCCAGCGGTGTCGTGACGGAGCAGGGAATCGGTGTCAGACTCCAGCGTGATGGTACTAGATCCAAGGGTGATCCTGTGTCTGTGCTGCTGTTTTGCCGAAGCTGCTGGCTCCTCTCTATTTGATTCCATTTGGATTTAGTGTCAGGTCACCTGCCCCGGAGGCGGGAGTTGCCCACCGCATGTTCCGCAACCCGGACCTGGCTGCGCGACATCCAGCGGTCAGAGGACTTCCACTCACCAGGTCTCGGCAGTGCGTGGCCCCTTGGCTTCTGTTGTTCTTGGCATCAGCGTAACAAGAGCTCCCATGGAATTGTTCCTTGATTCAGACATTCTATTGCACAGGCATCACATCCTGCTGCAGCCAACGTTTTCTCTGGTCTCGCCCACCTTCCAAAGTGGAGGGGAGATGCCGCTGAGTCTGGTAGTGGTTACAGCTGCATGTTGGGTCTATTACTCTTCACATGACAAAACAATAAGAGGAAACCACATGGGCCCAGCTGAGTCCCACATGTCCATGTTTACTAAATATATGCAACCAGCAAGGCCTAATTACGTATTTACTGCTGCTCCGGCTGGTTTACGGAGGCTTCTAAACCATAGGACCTGGTGAGCGCCATTGGAGGGCACACCAGCAACTTAAAGGGATATGGGGTGTCTGGGGGATACTAGGGAGGGGCAGTACCTCTGTTGGAGGAACACGTCATGCTCCTTAGGGAGTAGTTCCTCCGCTTTTGTCCCCACCTACACCCTGCTCCCATCTGTGGCTCCGAGTAGCTGTTTGCATGCGACAGCGGCCATACCCCGGGAAACCGCTTCGACGAGCGGGCTAAGCCAGGTGAGGGTAGCCGATGGGTCTTTCCCCTCGGTGAGATGGGAAACTGCCTTTCTCTAGCATGCGAGGACTGTTTCGGCGGACTGGGCGGAGGAAATCAATTTGGGATTGAACGGCCATGAAGGCGGTTCACCAGCGTGCTGTGGGGACCGGAGAGCATGACAAGGCCCGGAAGATGTCCTGGTCGCCCACTGCAGCTAAGGAAGTCCCCAGCCGTAACGATCCCTCGTGCCACTGGAATCTGGCTTCCACAACTGAGAGAGTGGGACTGCCCCTGTGCAACGGCTTTCTCACTCCAAAATGTCATCATCGTCACGGATGGACTATCAACACCCTATTCCTGTACACCACACCAGACCTCTCAGAACCGGACCGAACCCACCAAACCATCATCAAACGGGGAGAGCTGTCCTTTCCCCAGCTGGCTTGGGATGGGTGACCTAGCGCTGAAAGTCTGCTTGTCCTAACCCAGCGCCACCCCGTCCCTCCTCCCTGCTGTATGTGAGGCTGGCACGGTCTGTACTTCTGGCTCTGTCAGGCGCAAGCCAAGCATATCCCATCCACAGACACTATCGCTCGATCTTGGCAGCCCCCTTGTGCTGCGTCGATCAGACGCCTGACAGTCCTCTGCTAAGGCGGATAAACAACCTGCGCTGCTCCACTGATGAATGCCCAGGCTCTGATCTCTCCTGTGCTGGTTGATATTAGCCACCGCAACCCCCGTCAAGAGAGGCAGTCGGAATTCCGGGGCTGGCACGACGGAGGCGGGTGACACCAGCTGAGCGTTTTCCCCCTTGCTGGAGGAGGAAGGGCCGAGATGAAAGATGGCCCCAGGAGAGCTGAGACGCGGAGAGCTGAGTTGTATTCCTTGTGGCAGATCAGACAAGGAATGGGGGGGAGGGAAGTGATTGTATCTTTTGGGGAGGGAGCGCTGCAAGGACGGTTACGGGCCCCCTGTGACAGAAATGCTTCTTATAGACATAAGAACGGCCACACTGGGTCAGACCAAAGGTCCATCTAGCCCAGTATCCTGTCTTCAGACAGTGGCCAGTGCCAGGTGCCCCAGAGGGAATGAACCTAACAGGCAGTCACTGTGTGAAAGACAGACAGTTCCCACAGGAACTGGTCACCATCCCAAACCCCCCACCTTCCACCCCAAATGCAAGGTGCATTTCTTTGACCTGACTTCCCTGACATAAATATACAGCGGCACCTATATTTAAAGAACCAAACCAGGCAGTCCCCCGCACCCGCTCACCACCCGCGTGATGGAGGTCAGTCACATCACCTACTGCAGGACGAGAATAGGCTCAAATATGACCATGCTGAGCGAGGTACAGACTAGACTAGCAATTGGGTGAAGACCCCCCTGCAGCCATTGGTGAGGCAGGAATTTACCCAGAAATCCCCCCCAACGCCTTTATCAGTAATAAACTGCCACAGGGCTGGTTCAGGGTCCTGCCCTTCAAAGGGTTTGGGCTGCTCCCTGCATCCGCCCCCCAGTATCCGCCCCCCAGTCTTGAGCTCACACTCCCAGCCTGCTGTGTCCTGCCGCAGCCCGTGTCGTGTCCAGCAGCCCATGCAGTCCCTTCTCCAAAGGCATCCAAAGCGCGGAATTCCCTGCCACCTCCCGAGCCCACGAGGGGCTGGCCCTTCCACGCCGTTGAGAGGTGGAGTGGGGGGCTGTTGGAGCTGACTGGTGTTTTCATAGGTGCTGGAACTAAGGGTGCTGGGGGTGCTGCCGCTCCCCTGGCTTGAAGTGGTTTCCTTCATATACAGGGTTCACAGTTTGGTTCAATGGCTCTCAGCCCCCCCATGGTACAAATCCTGGGCGTTTTGAAGCCTACCTGGCTTTAGAACATTGTGCTGGTTGTTGACTCTTTGCCCGTCGCAGGGCGATGTAACGAGTTTCACCGGACTGCTCCAATTCGCAGTGGCAGCAGGGGGCACGCACTCAGGCGGAGGGCACAGGTAACTTTAAGGACCCTTGGCGCTTCCCCAATCCTCGGCTGACTGCGCGGCAACCTGATCTCCCTGGTGCACCTTAATACCGCCTGAAGGATGACGTAAGCAATGCCAGTTGCCAAGGGCCCCCAGGGCCTGTTAAGCAGCCAGCAGTCACCATGACATAGGGAAGCCCTGACAGCCGCACACGTGTGGTTACATCACACTAGACTTTCCCCCTGCGCTAGGAGCTGTTCCTGGGGCCAGCTGTGCAGGGGATGCCCAAAGTTTCTCCTTTAGCCTAGGACTCTACCCCCTGGGCTAAAGGAGCGACTCTGCTAGACAGTAGCATGTTCCCCACCAGGGTGGCCAACAGCGGGATTTGAACCGGGGTCCTACAGAGTGAAAAGCCTGGGCTGCTACAACGTGGGCAACAGAGCCAGCCCTCAGTAGCTGAGTAATGTAGCAAGGATTTCATCTGGGGCCTGCACAGAGGAGGACTTATAACACTTAACCAGAGGGTTACAGTAGCAGTAGTAGGCATTTATCCCGACAGTGGATCAGCCACTAGGGAGTGACAGGAACACACACACCTAGCCAGTGAGGCACCAAAACATTCCTGTTCTTGTTACATTTGTAAATAGCTCCCTTGTTATTACAAACCTTAAATCTGTGGTGTCAGAGATTGTTACGGCGTCCACTTCACTTTCACTCTTACACCAAGGCTTTTCCCTGGGAGAAGTTCCATATTTTATGAAAGCAACTGTTTCCTTGACAAACAGCGACCTTCTCTGGAAATAATTGTCCTCAGTGGGGAGAAAGAGCGGGGGGCATTAAGGAATTTATTTAAGCAAATCCTGGGCTGTCAACAGACTGAAGCCATGACGCACCACCTCCTCATCTGTCTGTCTGTCGCACTATCCAAACCGGGCAAAACATAGCTCCATGCTAATGAACTCACCGGGAACAACTAGCTGGAGGAGTCTCTCCCCCAACCCCTGGAGAAAACTAGACTGGAGAAAGCTACCATACACTATGTACTATCATGCTTGGCTTGAGGCACACGCATTAGACTAGGACTCTGGGAGAGCTTGAGTTCTAGGCCTGGCTCTGTCATGGGGTAATCTTGGGCAAGCCATGCTCATGCTTTGTGCCTCAGTTTCCCCATCTGTAAAATGGGGATAATAATACCTAGCTCCTATATAGCACTTGTCAGCCATAGATCTCATGGCACTTTACAAAGGAGTTTATTTAAATCAAAAAAGGGTCTAATGCAGGGTGCTACATTTCTTAAAGGACCCACTTTAAATTAATTTTAGCTCGTACACTATGTAATGGGTTTACTTGTAAATTCTCAGAAAATTCATTCTAGCCTGGAAGAGTAAGTGCTGTCATTCTGGGGCGGATATACACGATATTCTTCATGCATCACAGAGTGGGTGAATCCCTGCCTTCAGTGCAAAGCTCAACTCCACCTTAATGAGGGAACCGCGAGTGACGCATCCTCAGTTCTCCCTGTAATATGATCATGATATTTCCAGACTTCTGCAAAGTCAAGGCATGGCTTAAAGAGGCCTGTAATAATAAACAAAATATGCAATTTGTGGGGATTTCAGCAACAATTTTGCAAATAATAGCACCTAGCTCTTTGATGGGGCTTCACCCCTAGATCTCAAAGCACTTTACAAAGAAGGGCAGTATCATTATCCCCCTTTTACAGATGGGGAAACTGAGGCACCCAGCAGTGACGTGACTTGCACAAGGTCACAAGGAAAGTCAGTGGGATAGTGAGGAATTGAAGCCCTAAGCTAGTGCCCTAACCACTGCACCATCCTTCCTCTCTGAAAGCTCTCTTCCATCCCCGACTCCACTCCCGTTCCCCTGCTCCAACCTTTCCTCTTTTCTCTCCCTCCTCCCCCTGTAATTCCATTAGTTAAGCTGCCATCATATAGCCTAGGCCCAGCCATATGTTTCTGCTAAACATTCTCCCAGAAAGCTGACTCTAAACTGGGTCACACGGGGCGCAGAGTCAAATGGAGCTGCCGCGAGACAGGGCGTGCAGGCAGGAAGTCTGAATCCCAAATCAGTGCGAGTCCCAAGGATGGTCTTGCTGCTCATCCTCGTGAACCTGAACCCGATCCCCAGCCCAGAGAAACAGGCGTTCCCAGGAGGGCTCCCTGTGAGCTAAATCATCCTTGTACTATTATTGTCACTATAGAATCACAGGTGTGCATGACAGCTCAACCTCAGACCCTGATCCTGCAAACCACTCACGTGAGTAGCCCTGGCTCCGGCACGCAGCCTTTCCCCGCACCGGACATGACAAAGCAGGAGAGGACAGACGAGGGCTCAGGAAGGGGTAGGACTAGTGGGAGAGAATTATTTGATTCATCTGATGAAGTCACCTATGTGTGTCCCAAACTGGCACCGCGAGCCAGTCCCTCATCTCAACTCCTTGCTCGGGGACCCAAATCTGAGCTGGACGATTGGGATCCTCACTTGCGGGGGGATGGGGTCAAATTCTGTGCTGCCCTGGGGTCCAAAACAGCTGCTGGCGTCAATTAGGGTTCCAGCAGCTCTAACTCATGGCAGCCTGTCCTGGATGCCTCCTAAGGGTTGCATCTCAGCCCAGAATCCATGCTGAGGAGTACAGACCCGTCTCCTCCATCCCCCGGCTCTGCCCCCGACACATGCCCTATACTGGGGCTTGCAAGGTGGCCAGTGTATGGCTGCTTCTGTTGGCCCTGCACCAGGCCAGGGAATTCTCCTCCAGACCAATCAGTGTATGGGGACTAGAGCAGAGGCAGAATCTGTCCCTCGCTTTCTGTCTCCTCGTTGGATGTGTGTTACCCTCAGAAAGAGGGAGGGGCAGCAGCATGGGCTGAGAGATGGAGCGAAGAGCTAAGACAGTGTCTACGCCACGTTCACCAGCTCATGTGCATCTTCCACACCCCCACCCCTTCCTGCTAGTCTAGCTGGCCAGGTAACTTCCAGCAATCAGAACGGTGGCGGATGATGCAGCTGGCAGCTCCTTGCTGCCGCCGGCCGTGTCAGATATGCTGGGAGAGGCAATATCTTTTATTGGACCAACTTCTGTTGGTGAGAGAGACGAGCTTTCGAGCTTATAAAGAGCTGCAGGGCTGTTAGTCTGGTGTTTTCCAGGCCACCAGCACTACAGCCCCTTTGGAAACATACCAGCTAGCGGATGAGCCGTGTTATAAACAGAAAAACAGTGTATTTGAGGCTGTGACTGTCGTGGTTTTTTCTTATGCAGCTCCCTTGGAAATGGCTGGGGGTCTGGAGTGGGGGAAGAGAGCAGAGGGAACCGGTGAGGCTGTTCCGACTTGCAGCTATTTCTCTTGGTTTTTCTCGCCGCTCCTCACTCCACTTCAGTACGCCAAAGATTTCGTTTTCCGCCTGCCCGCCACATTCCAGGCCCTAAGGAGGGTGTTTAGTCATTGCTCTTTATTCAGAGCCTCTCGTTCTGCAAAGCATAAAGAATGAACTGCTGGCAAGGCGAGCCAACGGCTTTCTCAGCACATGAGTGAGGCCGTCAAGCGAGAACGCAGCGCAGCCCCGCAAGCCCCAGAGCGGCTCAGATCTAAGGTCACAGGACCGGCTGGACAGCTCAGCCTTTGGCGCCACTACTCCCTGGGGAGAACAGGGTCAACCCACATTGGCTACAGGAGGTTTATTTCGGGATGGGGAAATAAAGCTCCTCTGGGGGGCCTGGTAGATTTGGCTCAGAGGGGCTCAAGGGTTTGGGTTGTAGATCTCATGGGTTTGCATGATTGATGTGTGTCACAGGGTCCCAGACCCCTCCATTCAAAGTAAGACAAAGCGGCAGTTGCTAGGTTTTGCCTGGTTTCAGGTCCTCACAGCCATAAATTGTCCCAGGTGTGTTTCAAATGAATCCTAGGCAGTGTTGCCAACTCTCATGATTTTCTCATGAGTCTCAGGATGATTGTTGTTTTTCTTAAAGCCCCAGCTCCTGGAGTCAAGTGGCGATGTGATGATTTCAGCCTTCATTCTTAAAGAAAAAGTAAGTTTCTAGCCTTTGTGGCTGTGGAGAAAGCTTCAAAATGTGACCCCAGTGCACCCTAAAGGCTCAAAAAGCAGAAGGCAAATAAAAAGAACCCCAAATCTATTGTTTTTATATCATCTCATGATTTTAAAGCCAATCTCATTATTTTTGAACATTTGGAGTTGGCAATACTGATCCTAGGGTCGTTCAGAATGGGGCTTGTGGGTGGAGAGGAGTGAGCGGGGCGGGAGCTCAGGTGAAGGGGCAGAGTGGGGGCAGGGCCTCGGGGGAAGAGACGGGGAGAGGGCGGGGCCTTGGGGGAAGACCGGGGGCGGGGTCTCGGGGAAAGAGGTGGAGGGGGGCAGAGTGTAAGGGGAAGGGGGGAGCATGGGTGGGGCCTTGGGGGAAGGGGCGGAGCAGGGGTGGGTCCTGAGAGAAAGAGGTGGAGTGGGGGCGGGGCCTGAGGGGAAAGAGGTGGAGCAGGGGCGGGGTCTCAGGGGAAGGGGCGGAGTCGGGGCGGGACCATGGTTCAGGTGCCGGTGGCCCCCCTCCACCTCTAGAGAGCTGTCGTCATTCATAACAAACGTTCTGGAAGGGATATTAAACCTCATGCGTCGGGGTGAAGCTGATCTCGAATGATCAGTGACTACGTGGGGCGGGTTATCCCACAGCTGCCTGCTGTGGGCTTCTCACACCTTCCTCTGCAACAGCTGGTGCTGGCCACGGTTGGAAACCGAATATTGGCCCTTCAGTCAGATCCTGTCTGGCAATTCCTGGTCCCTTGACTCCTTCCCGGAGCGCCCTCTAGTGTTCTCAAGCGTGTTCTGCACCTGCTCTGTGTAATCGGCGATAGATGCAGTGCATGGCCTGAATGGATCTGGTATGCTCTGGGCGCTTTGTCGCCAGCCTCTTGCGCTGTTTCACTTTTCAGCCACTGACGAGCCTGATCCTGAGATGCGCTTGGCCCCCGAAGCGCCCGTTGATTTGCAGGTGGTCATGGACTGGGATTCAGCCTGCGCACCCGAGTCATTTTAGCTTCTGTTCACCAAACGGTTTGGAAAATCAGGCTGAGCTACCCTGCGGGAGGCTGGCCAACTAAGCCTGCGGTCAGTGAATCTGGCATCTGCAGCATCTGTTCTTCAAAGGATGGCCAGGGAGAGCTCTGGGGACATGTTGCTAGGGCAACAGGGAGACAGAAACAGCTACCGGCTTCCCCCTGGGACCTACCCTCTCTTGCCCACCTCTCTCCACCCCTTCCCTATAGGCTGCTGCAATGCAAGAGAGGCTTGGAATTTGCCCAGCTTTGCAGCCACAAGAGGAAATTGACATGGTATCAGTTGTCCATCCTCTGCTATGCCAACTTCCGTCTTCCAATGAAACAGCAATGTGCATCTGTGGCCAGCACAAAGCCCTTTGTATGTCCCTCCAGCGTATTAGTAGCCATTAATTGTAACTGGTGCATTAAAGACGAGATAACGAAGTACTTAGGCTTAGTGTTCTGATAGGATTACACGGTTTATTCTTAGGGGCAGCCAGCAGTGACTGATAATGCAGGGTGTGCTGGCAACACGCCCACAATCAGTGCATCTGCATTCAGTGCCAGGCCGGAGGGTGGTTTTTTGCAAGAGCCGGGAGGTGGCTTAGTGCTATAATCCCGGTCCATTTCTAATTGGAGTGATTAAATTTTGCCCACGTAAAATTTCCCCTTCAATTTCAGTGGCAGGCCTTAACTTGGAGGAAATGTTGCTATGGCTATGTGCTGCTTTGTTATTAATAATGATTGTTAATAATTATTTGTGCTACAAGAACCCCGAGAGACCCCAACCAAGATCAGGGCCCCATTGTGCTAGGTGCTGTACAGATACACGGTAAGAGACCATCCCTGCCCTCCAGAGCTTCCCGTTTAAATAAAAAAAAGATGGGAGAAAAGAAGAATTAGTATCCCCATTTTATGGATGGGGAGCTGAGGCTGAGAGCAATTGAGGCCGGATATTCAGACGAGTGCAGTCACCTCTGGCTACTACCATAGTATGTGAGCACCTCATGATCTTTAATGTGCTTTTTCTGATTTGAACTGAGGAGCCTGGTCCCAGGCTTAAAGGGGAAGCCTGTGTATTAAGGACTGTAACCTACCTGCAACACCCAGTGGTGTGAGAAAAACTGCTTAATCCAAATACTGCTTGGTCTAATAAGGTTCAGTATTTAGACTGTGTGCTTATCTTTTATTTTCTTTGGTAACTATCTCTGACCTTTTGTGCCTACCACTTATAATCACTTAAAATCTATCTTTCTGTAGTTGATAAATCTGTTTTATATTTTACCTAAAACAGGGTGTGTTTCGTTGAAGTGCTCAGGTTACAAAGGCTAGTGTGTGTTCTCTCCACATGGAGGGAGGGGCGGACGGGTAATGAACTTACACGGGTCAGGCTTCTGACCAGGGCAAGATGGTACAGTTCTGGGATGCCAGGCTGGGGGATTGGGAGCTTTGCTGGTGCCTTTCTCCATGTGATTCATGAGTGGCTCTGGGAGCAGTCATGCAACCTAGCTGGGTGTGGGACTCCACATGCTGTTGTGCTGAGTGATCCCTGCGCCTGGAGGGGTTTGCTGCCTGTCACTAGCAAAGCACTGTGAGAGACAGCCCAGGGCTGGAGAGTTAAAGGGGCACAGCGGTACCCCAGTTCCAGGTTGTACCCCGGGGATCCCATCACACCATCACAAGCTGGAAGACATTGGTCAATTACTGCCTGCTAGTGTTAGCACTGCTGAATCTCTGTTCCATCAGCTGCTCTTCCGGAACCTTATAACACCCTGGATATAAAAATAAGTCATAATAAGACTATACAGAGACAACTATTTGCTCTGCTTTGCCGCTGATGGGGACTTAGATCATTTCAGACAGCCAATCAATAAAGATTATGATTTCTTCTCATGGGGGTGGGAAATGGCCCGTTTCTAATGCTTCTTTTAAAAAAAAACCCTCTCTTTTCCACCCTCTGAGGACTGCCTTCATAGTCTAGTGTGTATTGCAGCTCTGCTGGGTGGTCAGAGGGTAATATAGACCCCGTCGCTGTTCAAGGGTTCTTAATCTGGTTTGAAGTACAATGGGAGAGCGGAGATGAATGACTTTCCTAAGCTTTGCTGACTCCTTCCACGGGGTGGCTCAGAACCTGCTCCCTGCCAAATTGAAAGGCTCTGTGGCTTCAAAGGCGCATGCTTGAAAGCAAGGCAAGAGGCTGCAAAAGGGACGGGGTAGAAATGGCCTTTTTTGAGGCCTGGTCTGCACTTGAAAGTTAAGTTGACATAGCTACGGTGGCCGGGAGTGTGAAAAATCCACCCCTGAGTGCTGTAGCTAGCCCCTGGCGTACATGTGGGCAGGTTACCAGAAGAATTCCTCCATCGGATTACCTACAGTGATGGAAAAACTCCTGCTGTTGCTGGAGAAAGCAGCCACGTTACGGTGCTGCAGCAGCTGTCGCATAGACACGGCCTTACGCTGTAGGGGCCCAATCCTGCAAACCTACAGGGCCGGCTTTAGGCCAATTCCACCAATTCCCCCGAATCGGGCCCTGCGCCCAGTTGCAGGGCCACCCATAGTGGGGGGAAGTGGCAGAGAATCCCTTCCTTGGCTAGAGGCGCCTTTTTAATTTTTACTCACCCGGCGGCGTTCCGTGTCTTTGGTGGCACTTTGGCGGCGGGTCCTTCACTCGCTCCGGGTCTTTGGCAGCACTTTGGCGGCGGGTCCTTCAGTGCCACCGAAGACCCGGAGCGAGTGAAGGACCCACCGTGAGTACAAGCCCCACGTGTGGTTTTTACGTGTTTTTTTTTTTTTTAGTCATCCCTGACGGGGCCCCGTCGAAACTGTTCGAATCGGGCCCCGCACTTCCTAAAGCCGGCCCTGCAAACCTAGCCCACGTGCAGAGCTCCCATTGCACTCCGGGTTAGTCCCCCACCCAGAGAGCATGCAGAATCAGCCCCCGTCTCAGCGCCTGGAGTGTGTTTGGGTTACATTAACACCCCGCACAGAGTAGCCAGGCTCTGGCCCTCGGTGGAGTTTGAGGCGGGGACAGCCGGAAATGTCACCAGCGTA
Organism: Emys orbicularis; assembly: GCF_028017835.1. NCBI lineage: Eukaryota > Metazoa > Chordata > Testudines > Emydidae > Emys > Emys orbicularis. The sequence continues at coordinate 5,253,230 of NC_088690.1, read as the reverse complement.
ACAACTGTCGTCTCGGTCATCACCGGGGATTGAACTGGGAACCTCCAGAGGTCAAAGGGCCGGCTCCAGGCACCAGCTTACCAAGCAGGTGCTTGGGGCGGCCACTTCGGAGAGGGGCGGCACGTCCAGCTGTTCGGCGGCAATTCGGCGGACGGTCCCTCACTCCTGCTCGGAGCGAAGGACCTCCCGCCGAATTGCCGCCGCAGATCGCGATCGCGGCTTTTTTTTGTTTTGTTTGTTTGTTTATTTGTTTGTTTGTTTGGCTGCTTGGGGCGGCCAAAACCCTGGAGCCGGCCCTGCCTCCATCACATGAGTTAAAGGAGCGATCCCCTGCTAGGGAGCTGTAGCAGAGCCGTCACCTCTCTGGATCAGGCCCACAGAGGGACCCGTAAGTAGCAGACCTCGATTAGTGGGTTACACAAGCCCATCAGAAAGAAAACACACATGGTGCTGTTTGTACCGCGTCATGTGTCAAACGCCATTTAGGATCCAGGTCGCCTGATGCCACAGAGGCGTAGGCAGCTGTCCCGCGTGGAAGGAAAGCTCAGGGAGAAGAGGAGGAGATGGTGCTGCATTGCTAATAGTCCCCAACGTGGCCTACAGGGAAAGCTAAATGAGAGGCATCATGGCAATTAATTCCAACATACTTTTGCTGCACTGATTGATTCCTCTTTGCTTTCATGCCTGGCACTTCAAACACATGCGGGAGAATTTGGATAATCAAGCGGAACAAGGACTCTTAGCAGCACCCCATGGAAAGCAGAGCCCAACGCCGCACCCTGCTGTGGGGCAGCCTGTGGGTTTGCTCCTGAGCTCCTAGGCTTCAAAGGAGAGCTAGCTACTGACTGCGCAGACCGTTTTAAAGGGTTAATTCCAACAGAGGCGGGGCAGGCGCTTGCAGCACTCTTTGAAGCCTAGTGCAGAATATAGACTATAAAAGGGAAATGCAAACTGCACACAATCTATCTAGGGCTGACGTTGAAGGGAGGCAGAGGATAGCACACTGGCCTGGGAACCAATCCCAGCTCTGCTAGTGATTTGCTAGGTGCCCTTTGGCAAATCACTTTGCCGCTCTCTGCCTCAGTTTCCCCTCCCATCCTTTGTCCATCTTGCCTATTCAGATTGCAAACTCTTTGGGGCAGGGACTCTCTCTCGCTAGTTGCAGACAGCGCCTAGCACCACGGGTCCCTGATCTCAGCTAGGGCCTCTCGTTGCTACTATAATACAGATTATAAGAAAAGTTTGTCCACATTGGACGCTGCCTAAATCAGAACACTGGTCTTGCCTGAGGCAACAGCCTGATCAATCCCCTCGGCTATAAAAATCTTTGTGCAAAGGAATTTCTGCTGGAAGAGCCCCTGGGTTTGCTGTGTCATCAGCACAATTCCCTACTGTAATCAGCACCTCCTCCCCACATGGGAATGCTCCCTGATTAGTGCTGATTAGCTCTATTCTGCTTGGCACCTTGATTAAATAGCCAGGTTCATTTCCCAGGCTACTCACCGCTTCCTTCCCAATCAGATTCACTTCCTCCCTTGTAGTATCCACAGTCTCTAATGCTGCCCATGCTGCTCATCAGACAGGACAGCACAACATCCTAATATCCTCACACCTTCTTGTCAACTGTCTGAAATGGGCCATCTTGATTAGCACTACAAAAATTTTTTTCTCCTGCTGATGATAGCTCATCTTAATTAATTAGCCTCTTACAGTTGGTATGGCTACTTCCACTTTTTCATGTTCTCTGTATGTATATATATCTTCTTGCTGTATGTTCCATTCTATGCATCTGATGAAGTGGGCTGTAGCCCACGAAAGCTTATGCTCTAATAAATTTGTTAGTCCCTAAGGTGCCACAAGTACTCCTGTTCTTTTTGCAAGCTAAAGGAATTGCTACCAAGCACTGCATTTCTTCGTACATGATGATGGCCAATTCTTCATATATTCTGATGGCCATTAAGATATTTTCTGCTAAAAACCCAGCAGGAAGATCTGACTCATCTTAGCATCATGGCTACAGCTGGATGACTAGCTGATTTTTCCATTTGGTGACAGTTCTGAAAAAATAAAAATAAATGGCTCAGGTCAAACAGAATCTGATTTGATTTGATTTTTTTAAAATTTTTGATTAATTGAAAAAGTCCCTTCGAACCCCCTCCTCCGGCCATTTTGTGACTGGCCAAAACTATTCACGTCAAATTCATGAATAGTTTTGGGTCGACCGAAACTACATTTGTCATTGAAAAAAAACTACTCATAAAAAAATGTCCCCAAGTTTTACGCACGACTGGCGTTCCGTCAGCCAGCCAGCTACGGATACAAAAACACAGGCAGAACCAAAAAGGTCCCCCAAACTTTCTCAGAGCTCGGCAAAGCTTTGGGTTGGCATTCTGGGACAGATCTTCCTGGTTCCCATCTCTAGTAGGGGTTGTCTCTGCCAGCTGATTTCCCCGCCAGGTTACCCACTGCTGTTTGCAATTGTAGTGCCTCTTAGCAGTCCCTTTAAATAAAAAGCGGGGTTGAAGAGAACAAAGCACAATTCGCTCTACTTCTCGACAACCTGTGCATGATTAGAAAATGGAAATGCACAGGATGTCTGGGTTGTTTTTTATTTTTACATTTTGGCACCAGCAGCAATCAATAATTAGTTAATCTAGCATTTGAATATTCACCGCTACTAAATAAAGGGAAGACATCTTCTTCAGCTCTTATGTAAATAACATGTATCTACGATGCAGATTTTATTAATTCACTGGCAGATCAAGAAACCCCCAATGGGCTGTAATGAAACATCAGGATGATTATATTTAAGGAGACACTTATAGCCCCTTTATTGTATTTGCACAGAGACTGTTTGAGCTACAGCCATACATCTGCTAGGTAACAGATACGGGGTTGTAACCAACCTGAAAATAATCAATGAATGAAAGATTTAAGGGAGGGAGAAACGTTGACACGTAAGATCAGATCTGGAAATGGAGGGCCACCTGGTATATTTGCCCTCTGAAATATCATCTTGGTAATAAAACTTTGTACTTGTCTTGCCTCTTTTATCCAGGATTCCCAGCCCTCATGTGAAGTTGCTATTATTTATTGTACCCATGTTATAGATGGGGAGATGGAGCACAAAGAGGTGAAGTTGAAAGTGTAGACCAGGCCTACAAAAATAGGAAGGATACTCTTGTGGTCAAAGGGGCTGGATTTTACAAGGAGAGACTAAAAAGATTAGGATGGTTCAGCTTGGTAAAGAGATGACTAAGGGGGGGATGAGATAGAGGTCTATAAAATAGTGACTGTTGTGGAAAAAGTGAACAGAGAAGAGTTATTTACCCATTTCCACAATACAAAAACCAGGAGCCACCTCACGAAATTACTAGGCAGCAGGTTTAATACAAACAGGAGGAAGTATTTCACACCATACACAGTTAAAACTGTGGAACTGGAACGGGATGTTGCGAAGACCAAAAGTCTCACTGAGTTAAAAAAAGAATTAGATACATTCAGGGAGGATTGGTCCATCAATGGCTGTTGGCCAAGATGGTTAGGGATGCAACCACATGCTCGGGGCCACCCTACACCTCTGACGGCCAGAAGCCAGGAGTGGAAGACAGAGATGGATCATTCCAGAATTGCCCTGTTCTGTACGCTCCCCCTAAAGCTTTGGTATGGGCCACTGTCAGGGACAGGCGAGTGGGCTAGATGGAGCCTGGTCTGACCCACTATGATTGGGGCTCAGGAAATCGCTCTGCCACACACTCCCCATGTGAACTTCACTTCCCCACCCATCACATGAGGATAATGACCCTTCCATTCTCCCACCCATGGTCTATTTAGTTTGTACATTTTGGGGGGCTAAGGACTTCTCCTGGCTTCATAGCTCCACAGCACCTTGCACAGTAGGGCCCTGAGCTCCTCTGAGCATAACTGAAACACAAATAAGAATTCACACCAACTTTGCCTTTTCTTTGCCCAGGCGCCAATCACTTCAATCAGCCCCCATGGATTTACTCCGTTTATGCCCATGTAGCCGGGAGCAGAACCTTGCCTCTGGGGACTGAAATGTTTGCCCGATCCTTTCAAGTGAGAAGGCAACACAAAAGGAACAGCTGGAGATGTGTGCTGCCCATTACTGGGCTACTGTTCAAACGGAAAGACCCAGCAGGAGAAAGATTAAGTAAGTTATTGATGTAGAGGAGAAAGGGGAGGACAAGCCAACAAACGCAGATGATTGGTTTGCAACACACACCACTGTTTCTAGCAGCGTAATTTCACTTTTCTTTTGAGATATATGCAACGAGGCAATGTCAGAGCCACTCCTGAGCCGCGAAACTGGGTTTGATCTCAGCACGGACAAGAAAGGGGCGTTTGAATCACTCCGCCGCGAGGAGTGTTTCATTATTGCGCCAGATGGCCCCTTCGTTAGAAGGAAACATGACATTTAATTAAGAAAGAAAGAAAACAGGAGTGGTTCTGCTGATTTCCAGAATTTTGTCTATTTAGACGTTGTTGTTTTGGGTTGGATTCAGTTAGTGTCAATTGCTCATGAAAATGAGAGACTGATTGTCCTGTCAGTCTACCTACCCACTTATCTGGCCTCTATCACCATTGTACCTGAGAGATACGTGTGCTTATCCTCAGACATCCCTGTGTGGCAGGGAAGTGCTGCTATCCCCATGTTACAGGCAGGAAACTGAGGCACAGAGAGATGAGCAGTTTGTCTAACTCACACAGGGAAACTGTAGCAGCACCAAATCTCTTGAGTCCCAGTCTGGTATCCTGTCTTCTACTGTCCATCTTTTCCTACCCTGGCTAGGTCCCAACAGCTGCTATAAAAGCTTTTATCAAGCAAGTCAGATTTTCATACCCCATCAGCATCTGAGCATTCCTCGTACACCTTTTCATGCGAGGATCTCAAAGCACCTCAGATTTTAAAAGGACAATGTAACTCTGAAGGTTACTCCCGCTCTCGTCTCACAATGTTTCCATAGCAAATGTCCTCAGTTTACATCTAAAGAGACTATTTTTCCGGTCAGCAACTTGGCAAACTCAATGTGGGAGCTGAGAGTCAAGTTAGATTCTTTCCAGCTGACTAGAAATAAAGGTTCTACAAGCCAGATTTATCCTTCAGTTTTATCTGGGCCCCTCTCTTGTCTTCAGTAGGGCTGCATAGGTGTCTGGGACAGCAGAATCCACCCAGCAAGTAGAACTGCATTCGCCATTTTAGCCAGAATAGAACCAGGTCCCTCTTCCTTAGAGGACATGGCTCCGCGGTGCTGCCAGGAGTAGAACACAATGGAAACTTGGTTTTGTTGCTAAAGCTAGCTATGATCTGGAGCACACATGGAGGAGCAGAACTGCCGAGTAAGCAGGGGCTGTGTTTTACACATGGGATCCACACCCAAAGCCTCGTAGCCTTTTGTGAAACACTGATTGCTATTAGAGTCATTTATTTTGAATCTGGGTCACAGAGAGGTAAAGTCAAGCTCAGCTCAGTGGCAGACGGAACAAGCCCCAGTCCTGTGCTCTAGTCTCTAGGCAATTCCCTCACCCCCCACCACAGAACTTGTCACACAGAATAGCAACTGGCTTCTATTCAGGTGCAGCAAGATCGCATAGACAGACAGTCTGAGACCCACCTACAACTGTCACAGATCATGTTTGCCAACCTGTAATTGCCAGCAGATGAGCCGAGCAAAAAGTCTACTCCCCACCCCCACACTAATTCATCACAATCACTTCTGTGAGATGGGGCCCTATTTACAGGCTTCCAAAAGGGGAAACAAAGCAGGAATTAGAAGAGAGAGGAACAGGCAGCCAGCAGCAGCAGCTAGCTAGAAGACTATGGCTCCATTAGGGTTGTCGCTGTCTGTCTCTGCCAATTTTAAAGGGCCAGCCCTCCCCGCAGAACGGCCTGCTGGGAAACAACTTTCTATAAGAGGGCAAACCTGCAGCAGCACAGATTTAACAGGCACTGGGGACTCAGAGAGAAGCCTTGTGCTGAGTGTTAGCAAGCTCTGCTCTATTGCACTGCTCAGTTATGATGCTTATAGGGTAATCCTAGGCTGGCGTCTCTTACAAAACAGCCCTTTTTGGCCATTGTCTCCATTCCCTAAAGAACCAGGGCATGATTTCTCTCCTAGAGCTTGTTTGTCCAGTCCAGTCCTAATCAGCCCTTTCCCGGGGGAGACTGTTCTAGGATCTAACAAGAAGTTTTCTGTAACTTTCAGCCTAGTTTTTTTCTCTGACTTTTCAGTTATGCCATGTAAGCTCCTTCCTAATATGTCTCTTCTTTAGTGTTGACCACCTTCAAATGCTTGGGAGAGGAGGGGATGTCAAACACCTGGCCTGCAGGAAGCATTTATGTGGCCTGAGTGACATAATCAGATTCTCCAGACTCTCAGCTTTGCTGTTTAGAAGGCAGAGTCAGTTTCTAGCTGGCTGCAGAGAGAACCTGCCAAACATAAGCCAAGTGTAACTGATGCAGTGATCGCTTCAGACAGCCTGAAACAAGGGATTAGAGATTAGAAACAGCTCCCCTATCTGCTAGTGATCTGATTGCAGAATCAACTTCCACATTAACTAGTTAATCACTGATCATTTTAGTGGGTGCAGGTTGGATTTGGGGAGTTGCCGCAGGCAAGGCAATGCAATGCAGAGAAAAGACCAGAACAGATTCAGGAGGATGAGGAAGAGGAAGGCAGGTGGAGAAAGAAGTGAGACAGAGGGCGTAAGGGGGAACAGACTGTCTCAGTGAGGGTGAATGTGACAATAAGACAGCAAACAAATAACAAAAATTCAGTTACTCTACAGAAAGGCCGTATCTTCCCCAGGATCCTTGTGCAAATCTACTACTGACATCAGCAGGCATGCCACTATGTTTGGTGGCAGGTATACAGGCCTGAATCTCTGCCTCAGGCCATCATCAAACACAGGTTTCTGCTCTCTCCTCTGCTTGTGTGACACCCCTCTTTAGGCAAACCCCACTTAATAATGCTGATGAAATAAAACATGAAGGCTCCATTTTCTCTAGTCAGTTACCCGCCTGCAGCCAAGCTCGATCTCTACACACCAGTCTCCTGTTACACTGCAACTCCCTGCCTTATTCCAGGCTCATTTCAAGGCACGCCCCACAAAGCGGAGAGCAGCTGTAAACGGGCCAGGCTGGCTCAAATTCAATGCAAAAACCGTATGAGAAAGTCAGTCCAATGACTGACCCAGGCAATCCCCAGGGAAGATCCCAGCTATGGACCACCCCAGGACTTTGCAGCAAGCCAGATTCCATTCCAGATTTTGCACGACGCCATCCCTGCTGGGATGGGAGTCTAGACAGCTGTATGTAGCCCCTAAAGCTGCTACTCCTTTACCTTAATCCTGAGGCTTAATGAAAAGACTAAGGCCTTGGCTACACTGGTGCTGTACAGCGCTGCAACTTGCTGCTCTCAGGGGTATGAAAACGCCCCCCCGAGTGCAGCGCTGTAAAGCGCCAGTGTAATCAGCGCCTGCAGCGCTGCACGCTCGCTCACAGCGCTGCAAGCTACTCCCCTCGGAGTACTCACCGCGACAGCGCTGTGAATTGCCAAGGATAGCCAAGGCCTAAGAGAAAACAGCAGCCACTTTTAAGACAGAGAATGGAGAACTTTCCACTGATTTCCAGCCGAAGGAGATCGTTTCCTGTCAATTACATTTACGGCAAGCACCTCTGCTAATTAAAGATTACAAAATGCATTTACCACTGACTCAATTATAATCCATTCACAGTTAATACCTTCCTCCTTCATCTTTCTATTTATTATCTCTGGGAGGGAGCTAGGCCCTCAGGTGGAGTCTCAAGAAGTTATTTGATATTTGAAACAAATCCCGCTCTGCCTATTTACCCAATTTAGCTCCCCGGAGAATGCAGCCTGATTGGAATCTAATTTATGGCATTCATCAACATACGATTTAATGAGGGAACACTGGAGTCTTGAAACATGAGATCTTTCCCCTTTGCAACTCTGGCTCCTAACTCAAAGAGTGGGAAGATGCACTCCATCTTCTTTGTATGGCACCCGCTCCTAGCACTGTCGTCGTCCACTGTTAAGTGGCCATATGGCATTATAGTGAAGAAAGGATGAGTTTGTGGTTAAGACAGAGGCTTTTGAGTCAGGAGACCTAAATTCTATTCCTGGCTTTTACACTGAGTCCCTGTGTGACCTAGGTAATCCATTTAGTGATTTATATGGGTTTGGGATCAGGCACGCAACACCGCCGTGCCTCAGTTTCCCCACCCATTTTATGTGGAGGCTCATACTTGCCTACCTCCAAAAGGCGTCATGAGTGTAAACCCATTCGTTTGTAAGGTGCATTGAGACCTGTGGATGGAAGGTACTATCCACAGGCAAAAGGTTATTCTTGTTTTATTATCATGCACCTGTATTATCCAAGGTCAAACATTAGGCCTAAGCAGACCAAAAAAATAATATAAGAAAGTCGTTGATATTTCAGGTGCACGTTGGACTGTTACTAAATAAAATTGAAAACCTGAGTCACTTCTAGAGACACATTTGCCGATCTGGTGGTTGGAAAGTCTGGGCTACTTGACAAGGTTATAAATAATAGACATGGTAGATGGAAAAGGCTTCTCTCCCAATCTCTGGCTAGGGCTGGAGATTGTTCTCTACACTACAGCATAACAACAAATCTGTGGCCAGCTAGCCACTTCCTGACTGTCAGACTGAGGCACTTCCTGTCTCCAGTTGGGACCTTCCTGGCAGCCTCGGGGATAGAACTCAGAACTTCCTGCTTCAAAAGTACAGGCTGCATCTTGCTTGATCTAAAGGAAAAGCCTCAGTTCCTCCCACTGGGCACTCAGTGAAGCAGTTTTGATTCCATTCAACAGAGGGCAGTGGTGGGCACACACATACACTTGCCCAGTAGTTCTCAACCTTTTCCATCCTGGGCCCTTCCTTCCACCCAGTTGGGGTCCAGCCTGGATCCCATTTCCCACTTATGGGAAGAGCAGAATGGGCATGGCCCCTTGACATCAATTTGTGGTCCCCAGGGGTGGCAGGCTGAGAACCCCTGCACTAGTCAAATAATTTCAAAATTTTCTACTACTTTGCCAATCCAAGCCAGGAGGCTTCTACCACTTCTCCTCCACATCCTAAAAAATCTCCTTGCTGCAGAGATTCTTCTGCTATTCACCCTTCGTCCTCCGTTCCTTAACTCCATCCCATCACTCCTAACTATATGCTCCTTTGTATCACGCTAGATAATCCTTTTTCCTTCTTGGAGTCCATATCTGTAGCCAAAATTTCAACAGGTTTGAAATCTCCAGTTCTTGAGCTTTTACCCTTGTCAAATGTTTATAAGCAACTTTCATCATGGTTTTTACCCTGTAGACATGGAATCATAGAACCGTGGGACTGGAAGGGACCTCGAGAGGTCATCTAGTCCAGTCCCCTGCACTCATGGCAGGGCTAAGTATTATCTAGACCATCCCTAAAAGGTGTTTGTCTAACCTGCTATTAAAAATCCCCAATGATGGAGATTCCACAACCTCCCTGGGCAATTTATTCCAGTGCTTAACCACTCTGACAGTTAGGAAGTTTTTCCTAATGTCCAGCCTAAACCTTCCTTGCTGCAATTTAAGCCCATTGCTTCTTGTCCTAGCCTCAGAGGTTAACGAGAACAATTTCCCTCCCTCCTCCTTGTAACAACCTTTTACAGAACATGCTACATATGTGAAGTCATTTTGACCTTTTCTTCATCATAAATCGGTCCCTCCCGCTCCAGCAGTTTTGTTGTTCTTTCCTGAAATCCCTCAAGTTTGCCTAAATATGCAATTAACTTGACTGGACCTGGTACCTTGTGTCTGTCCTCGCCTAGGCTGTCGGCATGATAATACAGTGAACTGAGGGAGTTTATTAACCAGTCTTCAGGATTCTCCATGCTTTGCTCTCACCATCATTCAATAACTGAATTCAAACTATGCCCCCAGCTATATATTGTGCCCTATTATTTATTGCTAATAGACCACGGCATCCAGGCATTGCTTGTCTCACATCTGGCTCCTGGGTGGAGTTTCATTCTATATCTGTCATCTCTGTCATTCATAAAGTGCCTGTCAACTTGGTATTTTGGTGCCACATGATCTCTGTATTAGTGACTATTAAAGTTTGTCCCAAAACATTTTTTTTCCTCCTTAGGGGCTGAATACTGATGGCATGAATTCAATGAGAATTTTTGCCATTGCCTTTATTAGCACTTTGGTTTTGTTCAGTGTATTCCCCTGCCTGGCTTGTATTCTTTGTTGGCACAGAACCTTGATACATGTGATAGAACCTTTATACATCCCTGACAAAGATGGGCCTGAAACAGAACATTAAATACAACCGTCCTGTCCAAATTCTGGGAGCGGGGGTGAATTTTGATCCCTGGATCTGAAGCCACCACCACAATTTTGGCCCTAGCTCTGACCCACAGACAGATGGGTCCCAATTTTCACATCCAGATTAACTGCAAGTAAAGATGGTAGAAATCTCATGAGATCATCTTATCTAGTGAGTCTCCCAATGCTTTGGGCCAAAATGGGGTGGGAAGAATTGATGAAATTTTGGGGCCATCAAAGCCAAAACCTAGCCCTGACTCTTCCACAAACCGGAGCTGGATTTGGGTCTCAACACCCTGCCTCACCCCTTCTCTAATCAATATTAGGGGTCATTATCTGGGTGGTTGCTACTCAGCTGAGATGCTGGCTGTCGGGCACACAGCAGAAGGAGGCCGTGGATGGCTTTTAAAATTCAAGTCCACCGATAGGTTCATCTTCTTGTTAAATTGTATTGGCAATTGTTTGACCACACTTTGGTTTGGCATGAAATATACTCAAGAGACCAAATAACCAATATCGGTCAGGTTTATTACTGGGAGCTAAGAACATAGTGCAGGAAAAAGGTTCTATATGATACCAGTCTCCAGGAAGCTGTGACATTCACCGGCGTTGTAACATTCACCTTATGCAGAAGATGTGTTCCCCAAAGATACACCCTTAATGCCGTCTTTTTATAGCCTACCTGTTTTCAAGTAAAAGGTACCGTGTGCATCATCTGAAACGAGATTTAACCAATCAGCTTTTGATCTTGTTTTTCTGGTACCATGATGCACTCCCCATCTCTGTTCTCACACATCCATTCCAGGTACCAAAGGGAGTGAAGGCACTGCCTTGGTTTGTATGTCGTATGGCGTGTCCTCTTCCTTTGGGATATGCCAGTCCTGGCCTCTGAGAATAACTCCCTACCTGTTGCTATGGTAAAACACTCCTGATGTTCTGATCCTGACAGCTTTCCTGTCTACTTATGCCAAAGCTTACTTCCCCTAATGCAAGGGGCCACGGGATACTTAGCCTCGGTGAACAGGATTATAGCGAAGGTATAGACCAATTTAGGCTCTGTAACTGCTACAATATTTGTGCTTAATGCGCACTGATATGTCTGTGGTATGGATAATACATATTATTATCATATATAATATGCTAGCCAGCAAACAGTGGTCCCCTGTCTCGTCCTCAGGTGGAACAGCTCGCCTTCGCAGCGAGTGAGCATGCAGATGGCTTGCCCGTGGACTGAATGGTCATGGAGATGCCTTTGGTCTCAGAGTTTGGGGATGAGTGTGCCATTTACTAAGCCCTAGTGTGGATGCTCCTTGGGAGCAACTCACCCTCCCAGTCCTGAGGGTGCAATGAGAGGCTAGCTGTGGGGCACAGAGGGTGCAGGTGCAGCTCCCCACCTGAGGGGAAGGATGGCCTTGTACATAAGGCCTGGGATTGGGACTCAGGTGCTCTAGGTTCAGTTCCAGGCTCTGCCACAGACTCCCTGTGTGACCTTGGGCCAGTCATTCAATCTTTCTGGGCCATAGTTGCCCCATCTGTATAATGGGGATAATAACACTTCTCTTCTCCCACCTGTCTTGTCTACAGAGATTGTAAATCCTTCTTTACTGTGTGTTTGTACAGCCCCTTGCACCTTGGTACCATCAAGTAGCTAATGCTCAGGCCAAGTGAATACAGGAGAACATAAGAATGGCCATACGGTATCAGACTAATAGTCCATCTAGCCCAGTATCCTGTCTTCCAACAGCGGCCAATGCCAGATGCTTCAAAGGGAGTGGACAGAACAGGGCAATTTTGAGTGTCCATCCCTGTTGTCCAGTCCCAGTTTCTGGCAGTCAGAGGCTAGGGACATCCAGAGCATGGGGTTGCAATTGCTGTCCATCTTGGCTAATAGCCATTAATGGACCTGTCCTCTATTAACTTATCTAATTTTTTTAAACTAGTTATACTTTTGGCCTTCACAACATCTGGCAACAAGTTCCGCAGGTTGACTGTGTTGTGTGAAGAAATATTTCCTTACATTAGTTTTAAACCTGCTGCCTGCTGATCTCATTGGGTGACCTCTTGTTCTTGTGTTATGTGAAGTAGCATCTAGACTTTGTATGTCTGAGATTCCCCACCTGCAAAATAAAATCATTCCATGTTCTTGACGGTGAATTTCATCACTGCTATTTATTCTTTCTTCCCCTGGGGATTTGAAGTCTGGAAGGGATGCCTTCTCCCGTGGGATTTTTTTCTTTTAATGCAATAGGAGATCGGAGTGAAAAATACAATATGCAGAGCTTCCTTCAGAAGAATAAAAAGAGATTGGATTGAAGCCCTCGGAATCCCAAAAACAAACATGCTGCAGGTTACAATTGGGTTCAGAGGAGTAAATTTTCACCGTTGGAGAAAATGCCGTACTTGGTAAATACATATTGCTTGTGTTTTATCGTGACACAGGCTATTCCTGCATTCACCCTTTCCACAACGGTACTGGAGAAATCAAGTGTATCCCTGCTGCTGAGCTATCAAACCGTGTTCGTGTTGCAGTCAAGAGGAGTTCTGCCTTCGGGGGCTGAGCCTTGAGGCATGAGACATTGAAACTCACGGGCGGGGGGGGGAGGTTCGTTATGAACAAGCAACTCAGCCCAGAGTGGCTGAGGTTCATGACCTCTTTGATCCCTGAGTGGAGACCAGGCAAAACCAAATGACTTCATCCAGTTTCAGCTTAAAGCTGGGCAAAATACAGGGTTTGGGCTTGAGTTTGGGTTTTCGATCTATCCCAAAGTGGAGCAACTCCACACAACCAAAACAAGGTTGTGTGGGCGCGTACAAACTATGGGCCTGATCAAACTCTATTGGAGTCTTTCAGTGGAGTTTAACTGGGTTTAGATCAGCTCCTTTCACTGTAACATTTCAATATGGCTCCAGGGAATAGGTCAACATAGTGGATTTCCTTCTGGAGAATTATCTGACAAAGTATTTGACTTCCTGTCTTTCCAGCCTATCACTCCTTTAACTCAGATTTTGTATACATAAATCTGCTTAAAGACAACTAGGGAATACCATCCCCTTCGGGAAAAGAAACCTAAACCACAGAACTACCGGGACATGATTCAGTGAAACGTAATGAGCCAAACATGGTTACGCTCGGGTAAAGAACATTGCCTTCCATGGAAGAGCTCCAGTTGTACCAGCATAACAGAGCAAAATTTGGCATAGTTCATTCCTGTCTTGTGCCACGAATCACACCGTAGATTATTAGACTAGAAGGAATATTTTACAAAGTTACTCTTCTCGGGGAGAACAAAAACATCCATGAAACCATTGCTATTCATGTTAAGATTCATTTGAATCCTGCTTTCTTCCCCCAGCCTCTGCGTGGCTCCCAGCAATGTCAGAGTGAAGAGGGTGGCCAGGTGTTCCTTAACACACTCTGATGGTCTCCCAGGCCCTGCTGACTTTGTGACCGTCTCCTGTGTCAGGGAGCAGATGACATGTCCAGCAGAAGTGAGAACAATGGGCATTTGTTTTCTGCACAGAAAAGAGAAGAGATTTCTAATGAAGACTGTCACACTGTCTGGAGTAGCTCACGACCGTGAGTGCCTCCCTCGGAGCAGACTGTCAGAAATAGGCAAGTATCAGGGGGTCGTGTTCTGTAATTACCTGTCATCAAGCCAGTAACAAATGTGAACTCCTGGAGTCATAGACAGTCCCCTGAGACTCTCCAATCTATCCTGCCACCCAGACAAACTGGACTTTGTGATAAATGGTCACTTACACCAAAAATCACATCAACTTCAGGTGGCTTGCAGTCCTGAGAGACCTGTCACTTACCCCAGATCAATTGGTAGCCTAGATCTTACACCACAGAGAATGCCTGTATCCAATCCTGTAACAAACTGTCTAAAGTATCAGAGGGGTAGCCGTGTTAGTCTGGATCTGTACATGCGTCTGACGAAGTGGGTATTCACCCACGAAAGCTTATGCTCCAATACATCTGTTAGTCTTAAAGGTGCCACAGGACTCTCTAAACTATCTAAAGGTTTGTTAGCTAGGAAAAAGGAATGAGAATTATTTACAGGTTCAAGCAAGCAAACAGAGACACACCCATGAGTTACCAGCTAAACCCTAAGAGTGTCAGAGTTGTCGTGATCTGTCCATTCAAAGCACCTCTCAGGGCAGCCCCTGGGGATCTTTGACTTCAGGCTCGAGTCTCTGACCCTTCAGCGTTCAAACAGCCCAAAAGACACAGTTTCTTCTTGTTGTGGATTTGTATTCCCTTCCCCCAGAGTTGAAGACGATGGGACGAGTTTATGTGCAGGTCCCCTCTTCATGGGTTTGGGGGGAGCCATCAACAGTCTTTTGTGGAACACCAGAGGACAATGGTTTGTCTGGTGTCTATGGGCCTTCTTGTGTTGGGGAGGAGATAACACCTCCATTTCACACTTGGTCATGCTTCTCTCCTGACGGGGGGGTTTAGAGTTACAGAGCAAACACTTCAATATCACCTTCGAAGATGGGATATAGATAGTATAGGGGAGATTAATACGTGCAGCAACATACAAGCATTTCATAGCATCTAAACACATTCTTATAAGACTAATGCCTATTTGGACCAAAACTAATATCCAGGTGATCTGGTCTGGTTACCAGCTACGAAGTTGTCAGTTCTTAGCTAACGCAAGAGCTGGCCTCTGGCCTGCCAGCATCACAGACATTTCTGTTAAGACCAATCAGCCATTCCTTACACCAGGAGGCAGACTTACTACATATTGCGCTCTCAGTGTGCACACAGAACCACACCAGGAATGTGTCACTGAGGAGAACACGCCCCTCCATGCTCTCATACCACCAGCAAATACATTGTCCACCTACAGGAACGCGAGCACAACAGCAATTCACCATCTGGCACAAGATCTTTGCTCCAAGACCTGTCCAAGCTCCTCCTTTTAAACACATTTTTTAGGGGGACTAAACAGCAGGCTGGGATTGAGATGTGGAGCCTTTCCGGTCCAAATCTAACTCTGGGGTAGTAGTAACCAGTCATGACCATTGACAGTCCTTGCCAAATTCAGTCCAGTTCTCAGGAGACAGGTAGCACCATTGCAACTGACTGCTTTGGGCAATGGGATTTGGACCCAGGACTTTCAGCACCGTGAGCCTCTATGGCTTGAGATAAAGGACGAAGTCTTTTAGCTGGGAGCAGTAACAAACTCATAGATGTCCTACGTGCTCCAGCCACTAGAGGGAGACAAAAACACACTCATGCCCCCATCCCCCCTCACCAAGGGAAACACTAATATTTCCCAGACCTTTGGAAGCTAAGTGCCCCCTTCAGGAAAACGGAACCAACTACAGGTGTCTTCGTCCCCACTGAGTGTAAAACTTCAGCCCATCATAATATAACCTTTTCTGTATCCCCACACCCTCACGCAACTAGTGTGGCTTTTCATAATAGGACCCTTTCTCTCCTTCCCTACAAGCTTTGATGAACAGTGAAGTATGACATCGAAAGTAGCCACATTGTCTGTGTTAACACCCAGTGAGATGCCTGGGGCAGTTCGCACCTCTCAGAGCTATTGTTTCAGGCTCTCTGCAAACTCAGGCAGATGCTGCGTTGGTTACACTTTGGTCATGTTCTTCGCTACCCTAACAGCTAGAAACTTACTTTATTTTTTTTAATGACAGCTGAGACTGGAGAATAGTGGGGCAGGAGCACCCCCCTCCCAGGGCTTTCTACTTTGGCTTGGGACACTTTTACAGGACACTGTGGAGAAAGCTTCTGCTGCATCTATCTGTTCTGTGGAGAAGTAGCAATCTCCAGGGACCAGGGAAATCAACCTAGCACAAAATTCACTTAATTACTTTTCTGTCTGTGTGTGGTTTGTTCTCTTGGCAAAATTGCTTCTTCCTTTCCTGACTCAGACTCTGCGCTGTTTCCTCTGCACGACGTGAACTCCCCTTGCGTTCTGTCAGTCATACCCAAGGATACGATTCTGTCACAGAAGTCACTGATTCCGTGACTTTCTGGGACCTCTGGGACTTCTTCTGGGGCAGGGCTGGAGCAGCTGTCAGCCACAGGGCCGCTGCAGCAGCAGCCCCAGGGCTGAAGCAGTGGCTGGGGTTGGGTCAGCACCCCTAGGGCTGGAGCAGTGGCCAGCAGCAGTCCCTGGCCCTCCGGAGCAGCAGCCAGCCCCAGGCCTCCTGGAACAGCTGGCTGGCCGTCAGCCCTGGGGCTGATGGAGCAGTGGTCCTTGGGCCCACTGGAGCAGCAGCCCCTGGGCACGCCGGAACAGCTGGCTGGCAGCCAGCCCTGGAGTTGGCAGAGCAATGTCCCCGGCTCCCTGGAGCAATGGCTGGTGGCCCACTGGAGTAGCGGCCAGGGTTGGGTCAGCTCCCCTGGGAATGGAGCAGCAGCCCCCCCTTTCCAAGGTATTTCTCTCCCCTCCCCGACCCCAGGGTATTTTTAGTAAAAGTCAGGGACAGGTCACAGGCTTCCATGAATTTTTGTTTATTGCCCGTGACCTGTCCCTGACTTTGACAAGAAATACCCGTGACGGAATCTTAACCTTAATCAGACCTGTTGCCGTGTCAGACGATAACGATGTGTCACGGAAAGAGCTAAGCCATCCATCACTGGGAGCCACAAGCAATGTTCAAAACTCTGTTTGTTTCCCGTGGGGGGTGGAATCTACCATGGCGTAGCCTCTCACGTAGTGTGCGCCTGATGGCATTTGTTAGTATAATCTGGACTTTGTGCTCTCTGGCGGTAAGGCAATGAATTATACAGCAACAACAACAACAAAAGACTTGAGAAAACACCCATCTTTCTTTAAAGGCTGAATTGGAAAGATTTTTTTGGGGGTGGTGGGGGTTGTTTTTCAGAATGAAATCACAAAGTGAATGGACAGAAATTACAGGCATGGGAATGAACGAGGAGCCGGCCTATAGCGCGCACCTGTCACGCGGAAGGGTTGCAAAGCAGCAGACAAACTCTGCATACGCCAGACTCTATTGAACTCAGCTTTGAAACGAGGCCACCGCCGGCAAGGTGGAACACGGCAGCTGTGCGTAGCGCCGTCTGGGCAGCGAAAAAGAATGTCTGCTCCAGTTAGAGTTACGGAGGGAATGTGGACAGCCAGATGGGAAGGAGCCCAAGACCTTTCATCTCCTGTGTGGCCCACCGCCCATGCCACAGTCACTAGGCCGATAGCACCTCAAGGCTATACGGAGCGCTGCTTGGAGACCATTTATCAAGGCCTAAGTAGGTCAGGCTAATGTGAACACACACACCACTGCTCTATCCTATGCTCTGGTTAACACTCTGTTTTTAGGCCCTATTCATAGGGATAACTATCATCTCTAAAGCCCTAACTGGCCTGGGACCCTACCTGGCTATCTCTGAGGCAGTCTCTTCCTTGGCCCCTTGTGGTGACTGTTACTTTCTGCTCAGTCAGATCACGGTGGATTATAAAGCACTTTCAGATCTTCTTGTATCCTCGAGACAGTTGAAGTTGAGGGCACTATCTCAGCACCTCCCCAGGATTTGGGGTGTGGCCTTCAAGGCTGGAGCTCACTCACGTCTAACGACCTCACTGGAGCTTGGGGTTTGGTGATTGCTGGGACATAAGAACAGCCATACTCAGTCAGACCAATGATCCATCTAGTCCAGTGTCCTGTCTTCTGACAGTGGCCAATGCCAGGTGCCCCAGAGGGAGTGAACAGAACAGGGAATCATCAAGTGATCCATCCCCTGTCGCCCATTCCCAGCTTCTGGCAAACAGAGGCTAAGGACACCCAGAGCATGGGGTTGCATCCCTGACCATCTTTATTATTAGCCATTGATGGACCTATCCTCCATGAACTTATTGAATTCTTTTTTTAATCCAGTTACAGTTTTGGCCTTCATGGCATCCCTTGGCAATGAGTTCCACAGGTTGACTGTGCGTTGTGTGAAGAAGTGCTGCCTTTTGTTTGTTTTAAACCTGCTGCCTATTAATTTCATTGGGTGACCCCCTAGTTCTTGTGCTATGAGAAGGAGTAAATAACACTTCCTTATTTACTTTCTCCACACCAGTCATGATTTTATAGACTTCTATCATATCCCCCCTTAGTTGTCTCTTTTCCAACCTGAAAAATCCTAGTCTTATTAATCTCTCCTCCTACGGCAGCTGTTCTATACCACTAATCATTTTTGTTGCCCTTTTCTGAACTTTTTGCAATTCCAATATATCTTTTTTGAGATGGGGCAACCACACTGCATGCAGTATTCAGATGTGGGTGTACCATGGATTTATATAGAGGCAATATGTTTTTTTTGTCTTATTATCTATCCCTTTCTTAATGATCCCCAACATTCTGTTCGCTTTTTTTACTACCGCTGCACATTGAGTGGATGTTTTCAGAGAACTATCTGCAATGACTCCAAGATCTCACTTCTAGTCAAATTTTTGCATTGAAACATTTTTTTCCAGTTAACCCGGTCTTTTTGAAATGAACATTTCTCACGCGGAATCTCCAGGTTAGTGGAAATGTTCTGGTTTTCTAATCAGAAAAGCGAAGGGAAAGCTTTTTTGGTTTGTTTTTTTTGTTTGTTTGTTTGTTTTTTCCAGTTTTTTTGAGGGCGGGTTATTAAAAAAAGTATTGGTGTTTTGGGCGGGTTTGAAAACTGACAATAGGTGAAGAAAATTGTCTGCGAGAACTGAGAATGGTTGGGGGCTTTTTCACTGAACAACCAGAAGAGTTGTGCAGGAAATGTTGAAAAAAACTCAATTTGGGGAGAGGGAAATTTCCAGTGAAATTTCCAAGCAGCTCTCCAATCCGGCCTCTAAGGAGAGCAGCATATTACTTGCCAGTCTACAAATCCCCTTCCACCGTTAACAACCCCACAGCTTTGCTAGCGAGCCGCGGGCTTTGTGCATTACTACAGTGCCCTTGGCCGCGTTCATTGTCAGCGGCTGCTGCCTCACACAATTAAAAACTGAGCAGCTGCAGTGAGTTCTATGAAACCAATTTCACCTCGGCCAAGCAAGGTAAACGGGTAGGATAAAGCCTGACGTTGATCTCATTCTGCCGGACAACTGTCAGGGATAACGGGCTCACGGAGCCTTGGAGAGGGAGACGGGTGGGTGGCCAAAGCCGCTGGCCATGAGAAACTGCACAAAGAGCGGCGAGCCTCCGAACGGATTGTGCTTGTGGGCAGAGACTCAGGGCTTTGAATAACACAGCAGCGGCAGGGAAAGGAATAGGGGGAATTGGAACCCCTGGTCACGCTGTGTGCCCCGGGAACACAGCAAATTGAAATGATCAGGGTTACTTTGTGTGTCTAGGGACAGGCCTGAGCAAGGGACCAGGTGTAAGTTGCACCGTCCCCGCTGAGACACAATTCCTCCCCTCCTTGCTCGCTGCTGGCCTACGCCATCAGCAAATCCCCACATCCCCCCTGGTCGCTCAGCTGTGCAACGAATGTATAGTGCTTTCCGTCTTCACGGTGCTACCCCCCTCTCTACCCTGCCCATGCCCGTCTACCATGCTCAGCACGGTGCACACTTTGCGCCTCATGCAAGAATCAGTAGAAGTGGATTGCAGTCGGATCTCCTCTGCCTCTCCCTCTGGTGCATTGTCTCTCTGAAGGCTGGTGCCACTTGCCAAGGAGCTGCCGGAATGGTTTGTTTAATGAGGGCAGGCGTGAGCGGGGATTCACGCATTAATCAACAGGCCGCGTTTATGGCACCACCAGCCGGTTTAATGTCACTATAGCCCGGTCCCTTCCCCCAGATTCAGGATTTTAGGATGGAAGCACCTCCATTATGACCAAAACATAACTCGCCCCAGCACCACTGCCCTGCTCATCAGAGCCTGGCTGAGATCAGGCCCCGGATGGAGAGCAGATGGCCGAACCTGAACCCTGGAGAGCTGAGTGATGTTGGAGGGGCCAGGGAAGCAGCATGAAGAACTCCCCACCCTCACCTTCTACCAAGGGCATCTGCCGTCTCTCCTGCACATGGCCCACAGCCGTGTAGCTAAAGTGCAGCAGGAAGCCCAGACAGCCACGAGACGAGGGACATTCCTTTCAGGCCATCCTTTCGTTCTCAGACCTGTCCATGGGGACCCCCGCAGCCATGACCTCCAGGCTGGGCTGCCGTAATGCACCGGACCCCGGAAGGAAATGGCTGGATTTTAAAGCCAGTTCAGAATGCAGCCGCCTGCTGACTCAGCCACCACGGGCTCCCCACGGCCCCTTCATCTCCCTCGGGCGCAAGGGTACAACTTGTGCATGGACAGGACAGGGCTTTCTTGGCAACTGGCCTACGCCTATGGAACGTGCTGGGAAGAGATCAGCATGGGCATGAACCTCAGCAGCTCCAGAGTGAAATGAAACACCCTGCTCCCTTCAGCCAGCCTGCTCACAATAACCCCCCTGATAAAAGGGCTAGAAGTGGCCCAGGGAAGGAAAGCGGACAGGAGGGGAACGAAGGAGGGCAGAAGGAGGCTGCCGCTAGAGGGTCCCTGCGTTGGGACCCAGAGAAGCGGGTGGGCCTGGGTCTCCCCTCCCACATTATACTGCACCTGGCCACAGAAGACGGTGGCCAATACAGACTGCAACTTGCCCCTGAGCTAAGGGGCTAGACTGTGGGTTGTGGTTGGCCACTGAGGCAGGTGCGAGTCCCAAAGACTGCTGTTAAACCCCTCCCCCCGGAAGGGGGTGAGTCTGGAGTAGTGGGCACTGACGGAGGGCAATGTCCTGAAGAGGACGCCGCCGAGCGGAGAGCAACGTGGGTCCCAGAGCAGAAAGGACAGTGGACGAAACACCATGCACTGAGGGCGCTCCGTGGTGGACAGAGCTAATTCCCGGAGCAACCAGCGGGAGGCACCAGCGGTGGTGAGTCTTGACCCCGTCACACCCACCAACGTCACATATGCATAGAAACACCTACCTGCCGAATGGAAAAGGAGGGCCGGGGAAGACTGAGATCTCCTAGTCTGCATAGTGTGTAAGGTGCTCCAATACCCTGGTCATGGGCACAGTCTAAGAACCTAGATAGATGGATAGAAAAAGCTACAAGCAGTCAGCTCCCATTGCCTGTCCTCTCAGGAAGGGCTCACCACCTAACAGGTCTGGGCGCTGAGTCCACTCAGCAAGTGAATGCATCACAAGATCAAGCTCTTATCACATGACTCAGGAGTATTTGTAGGTATGGTTATAGCAGGGATCCCCAAATGGTGCTGTTACACATAGTCTTACAAGTTCTTTTTATTAGCAGGTGAGCCAGCTTTTAGTCTTGGAAGAAATGTTAAGTTGTTGGTTTTCTGATGTGGTTCTTTTAGCGGCAGCTGTAGCAAGCAGCAAGGGAGTTTGATCTCTGGCTTAATGTCTCCAATGAGAGTCAATTCTTGAGGCAGGAATGCTCTATGGGAATGGGGCATTGGTATTGAGTTGAGATTGCCCTGCATGCTGTTTGCGACCACCTCTCCTCCAGGACTGATTTTTAGGTGTAAATAAATCCAGCCCCCACATCACTGATTCAAAATGAAAAAAGTGGTTTCCAAATGAAAAATTGAACCGTTTCATTCCAAAAATGTTGAAATGGGACATTTCAATATGGTCAGAACCCCGCCCCCCCCCCCCCCCCAAAACACCATTCTGGCAAAAACGACCTGCTTTCGGGGAGCAGTTTACTTTTGATGGAAGTCAATACTCCGGCAGAATATGGATCAGTTGAAGTTTCTCTGACCAGTGCTAGCTAAACACTGGATGGTGGGGGGGGGGGATTTTTCCATATTATAGTAACTCCATGGTTAGCACTTACCATCCCTAGAACTTACTTCACTTCAAAAAGAGGCGTGAGCATCATTACTTGTATTCTACAGATTGGAAAGTGACTTGGCAGAGTTGGGATTAGAACCCACATCTTGACTCCCAAGCCTGTGTCCAATCCAGTAGACTGAACTGGGTTTCACATGTGCCTTAGGCATCACTCACTGTCATAGCCAAGATACCAGACTAGATGGTCTGTTCTAATGTGATCGCTTTCACGTTCACTATGGGTGGACTCACAAGATGCATAAGCCTTGCTCTATGAGTCAGTTTCATCTGGGCTAATGGACTGTACGTAAATGAAACATCAGTAATGGTGCCGTAGCTGCACAGAAATCAAAATCAAACAGCTGGAAAAAATGGATAAAATAAATGCCTGGGACGCAACTGGAGCCGATATTTTAGACATTCCTCATGCTAGAGGGGGTAAAAATCTTTCTTGACCCACTAAAACCTTATTCGCTTTTGTCCCCGAAAGCCAAAATCATGCCCTTACAGGTGAAAGATATGCCTCATCTTTTATGTGTGTATCTTTAAATGTAATTTGTTCAGTGGCTTTAGGACAAGCGGCTAATTCTGCAATTCATTTTGCTTCCAGGGTTCTGTCAAATGGCCTTTGGATGGAATTGTGGAGATTACAAATTTTATGTAAAGTGATTTATCGAAATCGTTAGCAATGTAACCCACTGCTATCCTTGTAATCCTCCGCTGATCAGAGCAAATGCAAACAATTTTTTTGAATAATAGGGACTTGGAAATATAAGGTTATTAAAATCTGCCGTTTTCTTTTTCTCCTCTCTCTCTCTCTCTCCTTAATGGGATGGAAACGATAATCATGAAAACTGAGTAAAGCTTCTTCTTAATCGAGGAGATGCAGAAGGTGTCTAATGAACAAAAGTGGCTCTCTACTTACTTTGAATTTATATAGGTATTAATGAACACGAAAGAGGCCCTACTTTGCTAATTTCACTGCAGAGGCAATGCAAACTTTGTCTAATTCTTTTTAATGAATTCAGTGTTTGCAAAAGGTGCCAGAACTCCCATTTGCCCGGCCTCAACACCTTTTCTGAAGGGGTCTAGATCTGCTTCCATTTAAATTAATGGGCATTTTTTGCCATTAACCCTGCTGGGGATCTAGATGGGGCTCTCAGTCCTTAGGTTTTCATAGGAATTGTCGGACCAATCAGACCCAAGATGCTGACTCTGGCTGTGGCCAGTGCCAGATGCTTTAAAAGAAGGTGCAAGACACCCCGGACAATTATGGAATAAGCTAGTCACAGGGGAAGTTACTGAGAAGGTGAGTGTGTCCAGGGTGCCAGTCAATGCCAGCTTGGCCACTAGGAACAGGACTGAGACCACCAACTCACAGGCCAACGAACAACCATTGGATGGTAACGGCTTCCAGTCTCTGCCAGTCCAGGCCAGGTCTGAATGCTGATCTGCCGGCTAAAGGCTCCAGATCTCATTATCCCTCTTTCTCAGCCTTCCTGTCCTACAGCCATAGGAAGTCTGGACGAGACCTCCTGGGTCATCGAGTCCGGTCCCCTACTGTCACAGGCAACTAATCCCGCTCACAAACATATCAAGCTGATTTGTACTCAACACCAGCCGAAGTTGATCACTTTGACACCGTTGTATCCAGGGCCGGCTTTAGCAAGTGCGGGGCCTGATTCCTGGGGCTTGTACTCACTGGGCGGCACTTGGGATTGCCGGCCGGGGGAGTGGGTCGCGGGGCTTGTCGCGCTCCGGCCGGGGTCACGGGGCTCCGGCCAGGGTTGCGGGGCTGCGGGGCTGTCGCACTCCGGCCGGGGCTCCAGCCGGGAGAGCGGGGTCACAGGGCTTGCGGCGCTCCGGCCAGGGTTGCGGGGCCGCAGGGCTTGCAGTGCTCTGGCCGGGGTCATGGGGCTGCGGCGCTCCAGCCAGGGTTGCGGGGCCGCGGGGCTGTCGCACTCCGGCTGGGGCTCCAGCCGGGAGAGCGGGGTCACAGGGCTTGCGGCGCTCCGGCCAGGGTTGCGGGGCCGCGGGGCTATTGCGCTCCGGCCAGGGTTCCAACCGGGAGAGCGGGGCCGCGGGGCTTGCGGCGCTCCGGCCAGGGTCGCGGGGCCGTGGGGCAGCCGTGCTCCGGCCAGGGTCGCGGGGCCGTGGGGCAGCCGTGCTCTGGCCAGGGTCACGGGGCCACTGGGCTGCCGCGCTCCGGCCGGAGCTCTGGCCAGGGGAGCTGGCCACCGAAGACCCCGGAGCGGACCACCGCCGACCACCGGGGTGAGTAAAAAAAATTAAAAAGGCGCCTAAGGCGCGGGGCCCTCTTAGGCGCGGGGCCTGATTCCGGGGAATCGGGCGAATCGGCCTAAAGCCGGCCCTGGTTGTATCTGCTAAATATGTAAGCAGAGCAGGAGTAAACTGTATTTACATAAACACACCCAAGTCTCTCGCCCTCCCAGCTCGCTGTCAGGGAAGCATTCATTCAGCCCCTGCTTACATAGACAACCAGTTGATCCAGTTGCTTATTCTTTGGGTTCAGACCTCCTGTTTGCCCCTTGGGGTGTCTGGTCCTGATTGTCACACAAGCGCCATCTTCAAACTAGTGAGGTTGTTGGCTCCCACAACTCCTATCTGGAAGGCTGCTCCAGAACCACATTCTTCTAACTTCCAGCCTAGAGATGAATGAACACAATGAACTCATTGTATCCCCGAATCAATAACACAACGAATGCATGGACACAAAACTTACTGATTTGTTTTAAAAGAAAATATTGAAAATCATTTCCCTCTCCGCTCGCAATAATGCGTCGTGCTTTGCAAATGCTGGCTGGTAACGCAACGAATCGATCTGTGCAAGGGCCAGGCAGGGAAGGGCTGTCACGCTCCATTTCACAGACAGGGAGGCAGATACACAGAAAGGGAGTAGTGCCTTCTCAAGGCCACGTGACGAGGCAGTACAGAACCGGGACCGGAGCCTAGGTCCTACTGTCTCTCATTCGCATGATGAGTGTGTGTTGATCTGGCACAAGTTGCCTCTCTTCGTGCAGCCAAGATTAGTAGATTTTAAGGCCGGAAGGGACCATTCGATCATTCTAGTCTGACCTCCTGTATAACGCAGGCCAGACAATTCGATCCAGCTACCCCTACGCTGAGCCCATCCCATCCTGATCTGAAAACAGCGAGAGCTGGAGAATCCACCACTTCCCTTGGTAGTCTGTTCCAATGGTGGATCACCCTCGCTGCTAAAAATCAGTGCCTTATTTGTCATTTGAATTTGTCTGGCTTCGGCTTCCAACCACTGGCTCTTGTTCTGCCTTACGCAGCTAGATTGAAGAGCCCTTTAGTGGCCAGTGTTTTCTCCTGGAGAAGGTACTTATACCCTGTCATCAAGAGACCTCTTGAGTTCTGGACACCTATCTGCGCTGAGTATTGGACACACACACAATGGCATTCCCTGACTCCGTTTTAAGTGGCTGGGGTGTCACTGAGTGCTGCAGGGGAAACAGCGCACTTGCCCGGGAAGTGATGGAGAGCTTTATTTTCAAAGGCTTTGCTTTGAAGTGATTGGGTCCGATGTAAACCAGAGGAGCTCCGTCGAAATCAATGTATTGCAGTACTGCCCAGAGCCCACAATCACCAGGGTGTAATTGACTATCCCGGAAGTGTAATTGACTTTGGAGCACAAGAGGAGCATTCGATCCCAGGACTTCTGCAGAGGTGGATGTTCTGTTTCCCTCACCTCTGATTGGCCGACCGATGAATACCATGGCAACCACAAAAGCCAAGCAGCTGGGTGAAACAATGACTTTAGGACATCTTTTAATTAACAAAGCAAGGCAGGCGTGCCAGTGGGGGAATGTACCGCAGTCCCAGGGCGGGGTGTGTGTCTCAGATACGGTGGGATAAAAAAGCGAGACAAATAGCTCCAGGATTGAAAGCAGGGATTGAAAGGAACAGGAATGGTGGACTTTAAAAAGATGTGCTGCCGTTTGCCTCTCCTGCTGAAGAGCCCAGAGCAGAGGACCCTGGAGATTTCCCCAACTCAGCCTTGGAACGGGCAGCGGTTCCTGGAGAGCCTGGCCAATCCACGTCGAGACCCTGGGCCGGACTTTCAAAGTCTTTAGGTGACTAAAAACATAGGAAAATCTGTCCTTCTGTGCTTTCTCCACCAAGTCTGAGGGACACTTCTCATCCCTCACCCCGCGCCCACAGCACTCAAAAACTATGGCAAATCATGTGGCAATCTGAATCAATAGCAGGGTGCACGCACTTCAGATACGGAGACCCTCCTGTTCGCCATTGGGTAGGAAGGGTGATCTAGTGAACAGTGCGCTGGACTGGGATTCAGGAAGTCTGGGTTCAGTTTCTGACTCAGCTACGGGCTCTCTTGGGCAAGTCACTTAACTCTACCCCATGCCTCAGTTCCCATCTGTAAAATGGGCATAATAGATTTAAAGCCACCTGGGACCATTAGATCATCTAGCCCCGTGGTTCTCAAACTTAATTGCACCGTGACACCCTTCTGACAACAAAAATTACTACCTGACGCCAGGGAGAGGATGGAGGGGCAGAGCCCGAACCCGGCCACCCCGGGATGAAGCCCTCAGGCTTTGGCTTCAGCCCCGGGCCCCAGTGAGTCTAACATTGGTCCTGGCGACCCTGTCCTGACCCACAGTTTGAGAACTGCTGATCTAGTCTGACCTCCTTCATCGTGCAGGCCAGAGAGTTTTACCCTGCTACCCCTATATTGAGCCTACTCATTTGTGTTTGATTAAAACATAGCTTCAAAAAAGGCATCTTGTCATGGTACTTCCCTGCCTCCCGGATAAAATGGTTGTGAGGCACTCGGATTTATAGAATCATAGAATATCCGGGTGGAAGGGACCTCAGGAGGTCATCTAGTCCAATCCCCTGCTCAAAGCAGGACCAATCCCCAGACAGATTTTTGCCCCAGATCTCTAAATGGCCCCCTCCAGGATTGAACTCACAACCCTGGGTTTAGCAGGCCAATGCTTAATGCGGGCCATATAAGTACTGAGGGAGACAGAAAGGTCATTTCCTGTGGATTTTCAGTACAGTCTTGGCTTTATGTGGGTGTACCCTGTTGGCGTATATACAATAGGCTTTCAACCGAAGAGGTGAGGTGGCTGAATGTTTGTACCCCATTGAATAAGTGTTTGTCCAGCAGCACACTGAGGCTGTGATCCCTGACTGGAATCTGTCGTTACTAGGGTGACTTAGATCAACGTTATTAGAATCATTGATCGGTGGTGTCTGAATGCATTTATTTCTAAAGCTGTGATTTGTTTCTCCTGGATCGACCCGTTTCCTGGTTGAGGAACTCCACTAAAAATAATAGTTGAAAAATGAATCCAGGATCTTTTTCATTTATTTATGTTTGAAGATAGCACTATATGGATTTCTTATATAAAATTTCCTCTCCACCCCCACACACCCCATAAACAGACAGGGTTCAGTCCCACTGCCATTACTGGGGCTAAACTCCCAGTGAAATCCCATTCTGAGGGGAGCTCAAACGAATTTCAGGTGCCTGATCCAAATGGCTTTAAACTCAGTACAACTGACTGACTGCAGGGGGCGTTCCACCAGGCCCTCCCTGCCGGATGCCACCTATTCCAGGACTGGAAGGCATTTTAGCCAAATCTTGCGGTCCTCTCTCAGGCAAGACATCCACTGTCATCAGGTGAAACTTCCCAAGGAGGGGGAGGCCAGTGGAAGACCTGCCTGGGTGAGGACTGCAGAAATTCAACCTAAAGGCTTCCAGTAGGGGGATTTATGTCTCTTCTTCCCCCAGTAACTGCAGTTCAGTTCCTCCCCCAGGATTACAGCTTGCAGACAAAGGATTTCCAAGGGAGAATCTGACACAGGGTTAGTTTGCTCCTGAGAAGAAGCAGGATCTGTGCTTGTAAGGGTCTGATCCTCAGGATACTGCTGGAATATGATCAACAGAAACACACACACAAGTGCTACCCTCTCTTCCCCCATGTTTCCCAAATGATCCTTCCTACAGGAGGAGGGTTTTTTTCCACTCCCTTCAAACAGAGCCAGCATCAAGGTGCCTTTCCAGAGCTATGCATGTGCTGTGACATTGAAAGGGTTTATCCGGAGGGGAGAAGAGAGAGAAGGAAGCGGCTCATATGCCACGGATATTTATCCCCCGGCTTAAGAACCCTGGCTGGGGGGGGTTATTCTGTCGACATCACCAAATCTCCTGGTGGCTCCGTTAAGCCTCCGAAAGGCATTCTGCTCCCTGGACAGCTGCACTGCCACCGGGAGGTGCTTGACTTGGAAAAGCAACTGGAATTGTTAGAAGAGGAGCCAGAAGCAGAAAGAGAGAGAGAGAGAGAGACTAGACAGCAGCACTGAATCAAATGTTATTCGCGGGGACATCGGTAGGGATAGAAGTGCTAAATAAAACAAGCAGGAACACTGGGCACTTAGGAGCAGCAGGTCAGTCCCCCAGACAAACCTGTGAAGCAAAATTGGGAGACCTATCCTCCTTCAGTTTGGTGGAGGGGCTTCCTGGTCTTTAATACAGAGGCTGGACCATGCTGTGTGTCTGTTCTTTTCAGGATCACCTCCTCTGACTGTGATTTTTTTTTAAAGCAATCTGGGGGGAGATCCTGGTGGAAGAAGTTGATGAAATGTTTGCAGAGTGATAACAAACCTGCAATGGAGTAGACCTGCATGTGTGGATATTTTTTTGGAGCTCAAAGTGATCGGCTGAATTTTCCTGCTTTTGTATATTTTGTTTCCTTTTTGAGGTCAATCTCCGGGATGTGCCTATTTTGAGACTAGGGGCTAAGAATGTCTGTGTGGATTGTGGGACGAGTCAGCGTCATCTGCTAAAATAATAAAGCTGAGTCCGGGGAACTAGAAAAAAGTGACAATCCCTGGCAATTTTTGTTCAGGAGAGGCACCTGCTAAAAGAATCTGGAGAAGGGGAACTGATCTTTCCTTTCCAGATGACTGAAAATATCAGGAGAATTCTCTCACTCCAGGTTTCCTCCGCTGGGAGCATCCGAGAGAAACAGTTGAGAAACAGTAATGATACAGGTCAGGATTACTCCAGCACCTACTTCTCAGTAAGGAACTCCACAGGATCTGACTCGGTGCATTTCATAATGTAAAGCAAGTGTGTGTCCGTCTGCGTGTGCCTGCGTGCATGTGTGTGATCATGTAAGAACCTGCATGGCGAATCCAGCCCAGAGAGACTTTCTCCCACCGGTTTGAGTGTATGGTTCACCGAAAGCACATTGACTCTACCCCGGGTCGCTACTTTTTTAAATCTCTTGGGTTTGGAGGCTTCTTTCTCCATTGCAATTATGATCATTTGCAACATCAGCGCAATCAAAGATTGGAGCACTTTCCTCTCTCAGATCCTCCCCAGCGTCAACAAGACCCTCAGCTTGGTTCAGCAGGTGGAAGCCAGCACCAGCTCGGTGGTGAGCGTCCTGCAGGACCCAAAGCAGGAGAACTACCTGTCCAACAGCCCGTCCATGAATTCCAGCAACTTCACCACCGACCTGGACCACTTATTCCAGTATTCGTACTCGGACAATGACCAGCTCTACAAGGAGTACAAACCTCCTGCCCGGGATGCTATCCCTTTGCCCAAGGCAGTACTCTACCTTCTCATGGCCGCACTGGTGGTGGTGGCGGTGGCGTACGCCATTGTCGGCCACCTCATCAAGGACCTCGTTCACGATTTGATCGGTGAGTGCTGGAGTGACACGCTCGCAAGGCTGCGTTTAGTGCCGGGTGATGTGAGTGGCCTGTGATCTACGGGATGATTTAGGGGTCCCTTCTAGCCTTAAACTCTGACTCGAAGCCCAAAGGCCCCGCTCCAAAACCCAATGAAGTTGATGGGAGTTTTTCCATTGACCTCAATGGGCTTTGGATCGGGCCCTAATTCCCCACTAGTCGAAGCATCTGGGATTGTAGACGGTGAGCTCCCTTGAAGACAGATTCTCTTTGTTTGTACAGTACCTAGCACAATGGGGTCCTGATCAAGGATCGGGGTCCTGAGGCTGCTGCCACAATAGAAATAAAAGAACGGTGCAGAAGAGCTGTATGTTTGTAAAGAAGCTAAGCGCTGTCCTTTCATGCCTTTTAAATGCCCATCCTTTAAACGCTTTGTGAAGAGGATGCTATGCTAGCTAACAAGCCAGCCATTCCCCTAATCCTGCTGAAAGGTTCCTTCGGAGGAGAGGTTAGATTTGGACGCACCTGACAGTGAGCACTTAACAAAGAATCAATAAATTATCAGGAGGGATTTAGCTGGAAGAAAGTCACAAGTAGTGGGGACAAAGGCATCCTTTGTAGCCAGTGGGGTTTACACCAGGGATGGAGTTCATGCTCTAGATGCCTTGCTCCCCCACTATTTTTGTCTGAAGTCCTAAAGGATAATTCTCTGGGCTGAGTTATGCAGGAGGTCAGGCGAGACAATCGCAGGGGTACCTTCTGGCTTTGAAGCTTACGAATTAGCCCACAATACCTTCTGATGTAATATTTTACTGCTCATTCAATATTGTATACAAGCTCCTGGACAATATAATAAGACTATTACCTTGCTCTTATCTAGTGCTTTTCATCAGCAGATATCAAGGTGCTTTACAAATAAGGGCTGTATCATTACTCCCATTATACAGGTGGGGAAACTGAGGCACATAGAGGAAAATAACTTGCCCAAGGTCACTCAGCAGGCCAATGGCAGAGCTGGGAATAGACGCCAAGTCTCCCGTCTTAGCCCACTGCTCTAACCATCAGGCCTCCCTTATTTGCCCCTCCCCTTTGCTTCCTATACTGAGCAGTGTTGCAATATTGCCACCGAGGTGGGCAAGAGATGTCCCCATTGGGCTTCACTCAAGTGACCACCAAAAGAACGGACTTTAAAGTGCCACATTTAAACTTAATGAGCTCCTGGAGCTGCTGCTCTGTTACTGACCTCCCGGATTGCTGAGTTGACAGTGGTTTTCTAAGAAGCCTGCTGCGGCATTTAGAAAATATTCTGGACCTGAGCTGCTCAAAGTCACTGCGCTAGACCATATTATTGCAGTGCCCAAAGGGTCCAGTCAAGATCAGAACCTTGTTGTCCAAGGTGTGGTACTGCCACAGATAGACAGGCCCTGGGGAGCTCACAGTCTTGAGAGCCCTTACTCAGCAAAGCACTTAAGTGTGTGCTTAGAGGTGAAAGGTGCAGGAGGTCAGATTAGATGATCACGCTGGTCTCTTCTGACCGTAAAGGCTACGAGTCTAGGAGGTGGTGGTACGGTCAAAGGAGAGGACACCGGACCGGCAGCCAGGAGACTGGGGTTCTGTAGCTACTGACCTCTTTTGTGACCGGGTACTATTCCCAATCAGGATAGCCACCCTTACTTGCTTTGCAAAGGACTGTGTGATCTCTGGGTGCAAAGCCCTGGATCAGAGCTAGGCATTGTTATTGTTATTAAAAGCCCAACCCAGGTCAGTAAAGCACTAAAGCACATACTTAACTTTAAGCATGCGCTCAAGTGCTTTGCTGAATTGGGGCCTGAAAGCGTCCTGGATCTTGGACGGGATGGTACCTGGGTCTCCCCCAGTTATGTCAGTGCTGTAAGAGGTCGCAAAATCTTTCCAGACCCTGTTCAATATGTGGCTGAGTGCCCAGATTTCCCAAAATAGCAACCAGACATTCATCTTGTCAAAACCAGAGCTCGGCCGGGCTGCAGCTCTGAAGAGAAGATCTTTTACAGCCTTTAGGATCAGACCCCCAAAAAATCTGTACGTTTCAGCCACATGCCGATGGAAATAGGAATGACTAACTCGGGCCCCTCCAGAATCCAACACACCCAGCACGATAGAGCGATAGCCAAAGCTCCTACTGCTTATCACTCCATGCATGTCTTCTCCCCATTTATACACTTGAAATTATTGAATCCTTCAGGGAGAGAGGCTGAGACTGTGTGTTAACCTTGTCAAGCACATCATCCTCTAAAGAGCAGGCTTCATTTGAATGAGTTTGCATAAAAGGACTTTGGGGATTGGGGCGGGGGGAGGAGGAATGGTAAATAAGGCTGGGTTGTATTAGCACGTTTTGCACAATAACTGGATTGATACACCAAGCCGCAGCGCAACCTTTCCCTACCGGCGCTTCTGAGCTAATCATATTTATAATGGGGCAGATAAGGAATAATAATACCCAGAGAGCTGCAGTGTGGCTGGATGAGATTAAAGTATGAATAGTTAATTGCTACTTTAAATGTGCATTAAGAGACAGAGGATACATTTGCCTCCTAAATAACAGCGCATGAGAGAGCCTCACATCCGGCTGTGTACACTCACACATCTATCTAATGGCTTGTTTTGGTTTTAAGCATGATTTAAGCTTTCCAGGATACACATGAATTGTTTGGTGTGCTATGGCACGTATTAACAGTGCATCTTTTATAATGAACTAGTGTGTCTATGCGTGAAGGAAACACCAATCGGAAAGGGCATGAGAGACAAAGGAACTGCAACTTTTAAAAAAATCAGTTACAGCTTGTTCTGGAGCTACTGGACAATAGGAAACCCAGGGAGAGAGATGAATTACTTTGGGTGGTCCAAGAAGGCAGGGGGGAGGATGAAATTGGAGAACAGGATGTTGAATATGGAGGGTGGGAATAGTAAGAGTGAGGGTTAGTAGAAGAAGACAAGTCCCCCAGAGAAAGGCTGGGAGTTCTGTCGCTCAACTCATTTCAGAGCAGACTGGACAAAGCACTCAAGAATAAACGGTAAGGAATAGTTCTGAAGGGGCAGATATTATAGTCCTTACTACACTCTGCCCTGGGGAGTTTGCCTGAGAAAGGACTGCAGGGTGGGGTCTAAAATACGCCAATTTCTCTTGGCCAGCTCTGATTTCTATCATCCTAGTCTTACTCTGAGGGTTGGGGTTTAGTGCACCCCGTGTTTCATATTTTAACCCCTGGCATGTCCATCAGAATAAAGTCCTGTCCCACAAACCCTTGCTCGGGTGAGTAGTGCTGGTTTCAGTGGGATTGCTCGTGGAGGAGCATACTTCTGAGCCTGAGTGCAGATATCAGAATGGGGCCCTCTGCGGGGGCTGCCACTAAAGTCAACACACCTGCTCCCCTGAGTACGTACAACTTGTGTGAGTCACAGCTGGCAGGACTGGATCCCCGGGCAATGGCAGAGCACTTGTTTGTTCATTTTAGGGTGTTCTGCTGGGCATCACAGGTCTCTGCACAATAATCATCCCATTTGTAGGTCACAAAGCACTTTACAAAGGAGGTCAGCATCATTATGCCCATTTTACAGATGGGAAACTGAGGCACGGGGAGGCAGAGGAATGAGGCAAAATGCTAGCGAAAACTGTAACTTGATGCTAAGCTATATTTAATGATGGGGAAACACTCCATCCAGCTTGAAAAGGGCAGTGGAATCAGGAAATGAAGCATGACTTTAGCATTAAAATAAGATTGCATTTTCCTTTGTTGGAGTGGGGTAATGTACTACTGTATATACATTATAAATACGGCAATTCATTCAATAGCTTAGGGCCTGATCCGAAACCATCTGTAGTCAGTGGAAAAACCTCCCCCTGACTTTAATGGACTTTGGTTCGGGCCCATATCTGTTAAGAAAAATCAGGTGGTAACATTTTGAAAGAAGCTCACTTGCGCTCTGGAGTAATATCAACAGACGACGTTGCAGATCAGATACAGCTTTGCATATTATGCGCCTGTCTCCAACATATGAAGAATTTAATTACTGAAGTCCTCAGGAACACGCTTCCCTAGCAGATCACCTTTATTAACAAACTATAAAAAAAGTTTGACTTGGCACAGCAAAATGAGAGACTAGCCCAGTTGCCATGGAGATACTAGTGTGTGTGTGGGGGGGGGGTGAGTCCTGGCACGGAGAGAATCCCATCCAGGTGCATCAAACAAAAAAGGATCTCGCCGTTTGTGTCTGTGGCTTGCAGGGGAGATTGCTATCCCCGGCGAAGCAGTTAGCTGTTGGAACAATTGACCAGTGGAGTCTCCATCCAGAGCCAGTCCAGGACTGCCTTTCTAAAAGATCCGCTCTAACTCAAACACAAGTTACTGGGCTGGGTGTGGGAATCACTGGGGGAGGTTCTCTGGCCTGCTATGCAGGAGATCAGGCTTGATGATCTAATGGTCTCTTCTGGCCTTAAAAATCTATTACGCAGACCTCACCTGACATCCTCCCATGGGGATGGGCATCTCTGGGTCAGATCCTCAGCTAGAGTAAATCGGGGGCAGGGGGGCAACAAAGTCAATTTACACCAGCTGCAGTTCTGGCCTGTGAAGTGCGAGATGGAAGCAATTCTCCGAACGGAATACCACTTCTGCTTGCCCTTTTGACCTGCTCAGGGTGTTTTTATATTTCTGGCTTATCTCCACGCACCACATTTCAGTTGGCTGTTAGGGAACCTTCTCTTTAAGGAAAAGAATTGTAAATGAATTTAGTGCTCCAGAAAATAAGTAACTGATAGACCCTCACTCAGTCAGGGACTGCCTTAATCAGCCCCCATTCTGAGCCACCACACGCTGGTGATAATTCAGTCCTGGGGTTTGTTTAGGTAGAGATTGCCAATTGTGCCACATTGGGCAGAGAGAAGCATTCTGTTCTGATCTGTTCTGTTCCTTATACTGTGCCTGTCACTGTGATATCTAGGCTTGGAAGGATCAGATTTTTGTCAATAAATGTCAATTTCACCGTGCACATGGAAACCAATGAAAAAATATTTTCATTGATGATCGGTGAAATTTACAGCATTTTTCTTACTTTGCCTGAGAACTTATTAGAGTTTGATTTAAGGAGATGTACTTTGTATATTTTGATGTGTGATGTTGACAATTTTTGTTTCAATGGTTATAAAGCTTTGACTTGATTCTCTAAGTCTCCTATCATGAAATAATTATCTTTCCCACGCCTGTAAAAATGTAAATAGAAAAAAATTAACATGTCCACAAACCCATAATTTTGTGCAACTGTGAAAATGTCAATCAATAAAAAATAAAAAGTGCTTCACAATAAACATTGATATTATCTGTTGAAATTATAATTATAATTTTATATATATATATAATTTATATATATATATATAACACAAATTCTGCCAAGCCTAGTGATATGTGATCACCTTCTACAGTTAAATATAAAACCATAGGAGATGCTTAAATGTAAGTTTCCTCTCTATTTCTCCCCCAGTCATGGAGTGTGAGTTACATTTTGCATTTGGACCTGAATAATAGTCATTAATAATAATACATAGCTCTTATGTAACGATCATTCGTATGGCATGTGCTGGGCAGAAATCTACAAGATTCTGGTTCCTAAATCGTCAACAGAGAGTACGCTACGAGGAGGATTTGAAAATCTTCTGCCATCCTAAACGAATTTCCTGCAAATATGACTGGATCATACATAGAGAGCAAAGGCAAACATGGGGTCACTGTTATTAGAATACCCCCAAGAGGTCGTTGATGGATGAAAATGACATTTCCATTTAAAAATGGCATCCTACCAAGTTTTGAGGCACCACATCAAACCTGCATTCTACTCGGGAGCCAGGACCTAGCTTAGCCCCCAGTGCCTTTTGGGCCTAATCTTGCCAACCTGGTGACCATACGGATCTAGATCGCTGCTCTATGAATCCTGGTCCATCCAGTTATTTCATTTCTGCCTCTTTAAATATATCAGTTATCTTAAAGCACAGCCTGCTAGTCACCTACCCATCAGTAATGCCCTCCAGGGCCCACGTCCTTTGGGAGAACACTAGGGAAGTTACCTCTCCAGAGTCCTGCGGCTGGTCCACATTCTGCGGCACTGACCATCCTCCCAGAGGAGAGGTTGGTGAGGCAGGGGGCCTTCCACACTCCAGATGACACAGCCTCCCTAGGGGTGATTTCCCCTTGGATCTCTATGTCCCATCTCATCCCAGGCCAGACAATACAGCTCTTGTCCCTGCCAAGCCGCCACTGGCTGCCTGACAACCAGCCTCACGGCTAGGCCCCCTGAATCCACTATGGAGAAGAGTTCACTGAGGTCCACAGAAGCAGCAGCTGCTGCTGTTTCCAAGCTCCAAAGGTCCCGAAGCAGCTGGTGAGCACAGGGCCCAGGCCCAGGTAGGCCTGGAAGGGACCTCGAGAGGTGAGCTAGTCTAGTCTCCTGCATGCTGTGCGTCTTTGGAATCTGTCTGTCTTTCACACTGATCACAGTCAACGTTTCTTTACAGAAAATATAGATGAATCTTCTTTTCTAAACCCAAATAGAATTAAAAAAAAATTGAGGCTTATTTAAATTATATATATGTATATATACATTATTTTTAAAAGAACATTCAACAGATCCAGATTGGCTTTAAAGTTGTCAGCCACTATAAGGACCTAATTTATGAACGCATGAGAAGCTTGTAGATGCAAGAGAGAGGAAACACGGAGTCAGATTAAAGGGACGCTGATAACATGCAATATTTATGACCGTTTTTCGGAGCGTAGCAGGGTCCCTCGAAGCATTCGGATTTAATGCTTCCTCCGGATCACTCTTTAAGTTCCCGCAAGGCCATTTATGATGGTGACAGCCCTGTAAAGAGAATGGATTATCTCTCTACCTGTCAATTTGGAGGGCAGTTTTTTAAACATTTATAAAGCTGCTCACGCTTCTCTTTAGCAGGACCTCTCATAGGGAGCTTTGTTCTAGAGAGGAAAGGAGACAGCCGCTTTTGATTGCCAGTTGTTTAGAAAAGATCGGGAGTCTAAGAGGACAAATGGCTGCTCTGGGTAGCACGCAATTACCGTTGGAGCAGTTGAAAATGTCCCGGTAGAAATGGGTTTCCACAAGAAAACGCTGATTTGACAAAATCAAAACATTTCACAGGAAGGTGTCAGGCACGTTGAAACTTTTATCAAAATGTTTTGTTTTGATGTCATCATTTTGCCTCACTATAATTCATTGAAATGATAAAGTTGAAACGAAAGCTCATGGAGAAGGTTGAAAGGAAATATGCTCAGAATATTTCTTTTTTTTTTTTTTGGCAAGAAAAATCCTAGATTTCAACGTTTGTGTCCTAATTCAGGATACAACCAAATTTTGTAATCTCAGAATTTCCTCTGGGATGGAAAATTCTGAATTTTGACCAGCCTCATGCCATGGAATGTAAGAAATATTGACTGACTCCTCTCCTTACTGTAGAGTGAGCAACCATCTAAAAGCAAAATAAAATCCTCAGCTGTATTACGGCATAGAAAGGGGCACAAGAGGTTTGGACCCGAGAGGTGTCGTCGGAATTTTTCCACCAAGTCCCAGCTCCAGGAGTGACGTGAGACTCTCAGCTGTCATTTAAACGAGTATGTTTCTAGCCATCCCGGTTGCAGGGAAAAGCTTGTAAACCTGACCTGAGTGCACCAGAAGTCACAGAAAAAACACTCCAAGGTTATTTTTTTTAAATCTTGTGATTTTTTTTTAAGCCACTCTCTTGATTTTTGGGGAGTAATTTCGGAAAGCTCGAGCGTGATGATACTGCCCAGATGTCCTGGTGCCCAGCCCTGTGTCATAACCATGGACTCATCCTTTCTCCCATCTGCCGAGACTGCGCCGTCATGCTGTTTTGCATTAGCTAACGCAGCGGATCAGAGAGCCCCATCAAACTCTGTCTCCACGTCTCTCGCTAGCTTCCTTCCTGCTAGATACCGGCAGCATCCATAGGATCGCCCTGAGCTATACCTGCTTTGGTTTGAATGCAGCCGGAATGGGCAGACCTTTGCTGCCATAGTGAAGACAGGTGTCCTCCACACCTGCCCAGTGGGGCGTTTCCCCCCGCTCCGCCCCCCAGTGGTGGCTGAGCCACTGTCACTGATTGCAGTCAGACTCTCAGCCGACCTGTGAAGTCGCAATATTACAACAAAAAACCTTCAGAAACAGACTCC
This sequence comes from Emys orbicularis, assembly GCF_028017835.1. NCBI lineage: Eukaryota > Metazoa > Chordata > Testudines > Emydidae > Emys > Emys orbicularis. The sequence goes on along the minus strand of NC_088690.1, from coordinate 5,215,123 downwards.
AAGGAGAGACTGCTAAATTGGAAATAATTTGCAAACTGGACACCATTAAATTAGGACTGAACAAAGACTGGGAGTGGATGGGTCATTACACAAAGTAAAACTATTTCCCCATGTTTATTCCCCCCACCCCCCCACCCCCCCACCCCCCACCCTACTGTTCCTCACACCTTCTTGTCAACTGCTGGAAATGGGCCATTTTGATTACCGCTACAAAAAGTTTTTTTCTCTCTCCTGCTGGTAATAGCTCACCTTAACTGATCACTCTCGTTATAGTGTGTATGGTAACACCCATTGTTTCATGTTCTCTGTGTATATATACACCTCTACCCCGATATAACGCTGTCCTTGGGAGCCCAAAAATCTTACCGCGTTATAGGTGAAACCGCGTTATATCGAACTTGCTTTGATCCACCGGAGTGCGCAGCCCTGCCTCCCCGGAGCACTGCTTTACCGCGTTATATCCGAATTATATCGTGTTATATCGGGTCGTGTTATATTGGGGTAGAGGTGTATCTCTTTCTACTGTATTTTCCACTGCATGCATCCGATGAAGTGGGTTTTAGCCCACGAAAGCTTATGCTCAAATAAATCTGTTAGTCTCTAAGGTGCCACAAGTACTCCTGTTCTTTTTTTTTTTTAAGAGACTCAATTTATTAAGAAGTTTCACACACTGATCAAGCAAACCGGCCGCAGAAATGGCGGTTAAACCTCCTTCCCCCTGATAAAACGACACAAGGACACAGGAGATTTAGGACAGTCACTTCCCGGCTAAGCTTTATATTACCACATAGTGCTCGGTCAAGATTTGTAATGAGCTGCAGCAAAGGGAAGCCCCATCAAACACTGTCTGGAAAGCAGTGTCAGCCAAAGGTTAGCCAGGGAGACAAAGGATCTGACATTTTGATTATGGTTTAGGTATCTGGGACCTCTAGCGAAGCCTTATCTATCTCCATGCCGGGGCCCAGTTACCTACCTCCTCAGGGGAGCTCTCAGAAATACTTGATCATCGGTGGACACAAATAATGTGTAATTGGGTAATTACTTCACTCCTTACTTACACAGTAAAATCGGAAAGACCTTGCAGTAAACACCTGCTAACAATCTCCTAATTACATCTGCCTGCAGATTACCAGCTAATTACATCCAGCGGGGGGCTCCCTAAATAATTCCCATGGAAACTGCAGTTCGGATTAGTGCATGCAGGAATAAACCTGGCCTGTGTTTACTCTATAATAAGACGGGGATTCTGTTATGTAACTTCCCACCACTATCTCACGGACGCTGCGTCTCTCCAAAATCAATTCCCAGCTCGAAATGGCGCGGGAAGGTGGGACGCAGACCTTGCAACGCGGGATTGCATCTTCAGGCCCTCCAACTCAGTGGTGGGGAACTGGCCAGGCAGGGGTCCCATAATAGCTAGCCTAACGTTTCCCTTCAGTAACATCATGCCATTGTTCCTTGTCTCTTGCGTCTTTTGCTTTTGACACAATATGAAGAAACCACATAGGAGGGCAGGTCAGTGTCCGTTTGCTACCTATCCACAGACCCGCAGAGCTGCGCTGGCTGGTTTCTGGTGCCGTCCAAAACAAAGAAAAACAGTGAGCACCACTAGAGAGCTCACACACCAGTTAAAGGGCTATTACCCAGTTCCTGTACACCACGTTTACTATCCCGTGAGGCCGAAATAGTTCTTCCTCCATTTTGGACCTGCCCCCCGCATCCACTGGCGTTTTATCACTGATGTCAAAGGGATCATGCCAAGGCCTTTAATAGGATTTCGAGGGGGGCAATCTTATTACTCCAGCTTCCTTTCTATTGCACATCACTCTCACTTATTGCATCTGGTCTTAGATTGTAAATTCTTCAGGCCTATGCCTGGGTGTTTGGACAGCGCCTTGCAAAATGGGGCCTCGTTCCCACTTGGGCCACATGGCAATGACCCAATAAATAATAATGCAAATCAGCTGCTCATAATTGTCTCCTGTGCCTGGCTCTTCCTTTGCCTGGCCCGTTGGAGCTCGACCGGAGCCCTGGCATGCAGCGTGGCAAACAGTGCAAACGCTGAGCACTGTGGCTAAAAATTAAGATATCTTGGACTTGACTTATGTGTGCTGCATCCTGGGTGGCCAGGAGAGAAGCCGGTTACAGATGTGGAAAATAAATGTCACCTTTCCCCCCCTCTCTTTTCTGCATTTCCATTTCCTGATCCTGTTGGGTTCCCCCCCCCCCCCCCCCATTTATAGAGGAGCTCCCTTCAGCCAACCCCCGCAGATAAACTCTGAGTGTTGCCGACCTCGTGTGACTGAACAGACCAATCTGACTGAGTATGGAGCAGTCCCCAGCTAGATCTTTACTGGTTTCTCTCACAATTAAGGCTGATTGAAAATTTGCCATCAAAATTGGGGTCAGGGGAGGGGGAATGGAAAATGTGGGCTTTTTGACTAAATGAAATGTTTCACAAAAAGTATCGGCTTTCTCTGGAAACTTTTAATTTTTCATTTAAAAACAACCACCCCAAACAGAGCATGCAATAGTAGAAATAGTTCATCCGGAAACGGAAATATTTCAATTTGGAAATGCGGCTGCAGTGACTCCGAGTTGTAGTCCAGGTGCTCCATGAGCCCATTCTCCTCTATGGGTCAGGCTCCAGGGCCAGACTACATCTCCCATGGTGCACCACTAAAACTGATAATTATGGATCGGCTCAGCATAGGTACTGGGTGCTTTCCAGACGCTAATCTTCCAGGAGCTTCTAATTCTGTGCAGAGAACAGCACTAGGTCAGGTGCATGAACTTTTCAAATCCCATCCGGCTAGGTGTTGGAAGGAAGGATGCTCTTGGGTTTAATGTACAAGACGAGGAATCGGGAGATGTAGGTTTCTGTTCCTGGCTCTGCCAGACTTCCCACGTGACCGTAGCCAGGTCACTTAAGATCTTTGTGCCTCAGTTTCCCAATTTATAACTATAATATAATACCTCTCTACCTCTTAGGCATTGGGGTACCATCAGCCTTTGTTATCTATCAAGTGCTTTGAGACCCTCAAAAAGGTGGTACATATTATTTGATCACACCAGAGAAAAGGGAACAATTAGTGGACTTCTGTGTCTTCGCATCTGGGTGGATGGGAGAGCTAAATGGGACTGAGGCCTGGTCTACACTACCCGCCGGAATCGGCGGGTAGAAATCGACCTCTCGGGGATCGATTTATCGCGTCCCGTCAGGACGCGACAATCGATCCCCGAATTGACGCTCTTACTCCACCAGCGAAGGTGGGAGTAAGAGCCGTCGACGGGAAGCCGCGGAGGTCGATTTTGCCGCCGTCCTCACAGCGGGGTAAGTCGGCTGCGATACGTCGAATTCAGCTACGCTATTCGCGTAGCTGAATTTGCGTATCTTAAATCGACACCCCCCTGTAGTGTAGATGTAGCCTGAGTGAAATTGGATCAGACTCTGTTAGGAATACACTGTTAATCCACCCTGCTTTCCACTGAGAAACTAAAATGCCATGTGCTTGCCATAAAGGAGTCATCTGATGATCTCATCACTGCCTCTTTTGGCCTTCCTCAAACTCACATGTACAGCTCGCTACTTGCTACAAGAGCTACTTGGAAAATGGTAAAGACACTCTTTGAAACGTTTAGAAAGAAGTGAACATATTCTGGGGTTCAAAAAAGTCACAAAATTTCCAGTTTCTTTGACAAAAAGCCCCAAACCAGGGGGAGGAGTGGTTAAAATTTTCCGTTTTCACGTTTTTGGTTGAAGAAAATTGGAAATTTTTTTAAAGATATGAAAAATGTTCATCTTGACAAAGTTTTGCCAGGAACAAATGTCACTCGGTTTGAGTTGTTACCCTTGCCCTGGGGTCCAGTGTAAAACCCACGTGGATGCTCTCTGAGGCTGTGACATTGTCCTTTCACTGTCCTTTGAGTGACCAGGGCAATGGGGGGGACAATAATATCGCACAGCAGAGGGCATGCATTACTTTGAGCCGAGCCATGCTCCGCTGTACACTGCTAGGCAGCCAGGCCATTGAGTACTATGGAATTACTTAGACTCCCTCCTTCGTGTTCTTGTAAAGAGCTGCACAAATGAGGCCATTTGCAGTGCGCATCCGGTGTGATTGGTCCTACGAAATCCAGGAATTATGGTGCACATTTTTGAGCACCATCTACTGGCATCTTATCTATTAACCCAGTGGTTCTCAAACTTTTTTTTCGCAGACCACTTGAAAATTGCTGAGGGTCTCGGCGGACCACTTAGTGATCTTCCCAAAAGTTGTTTGGACCGTTAGCTAACTATTGTAAAGCGCTTTGGAGAAAAGCGCTATATTAAAAAAAGCTTAATAATAATTAACGTTTTTTTGTTCTACAAATAAAAGCCCACAACTCATATTTTAATATCAATAGTCTTAACCTTTCTAATGCGATGGATGTGCCCCACCACGGCAGCCCCCAAGCAGGGGCTGGGAAGGAGGGGGGGGGTCTCTCCCCGGCAGCCGCAGCCCTGAAGCTGGGGAAAGTCACCTCTTTCTCTGGCCACCGCAGCACTGCACATCCCAAATTCCCCCCTACCCCCTCTTCTCACCCCACTGCCCCCTCCCACCTACCCCCTATTCCCCCCAAGGCCACCATCTCACCTTACATGTGCGTCTTCTCCAGGGTCCAGGCACCTAATTAGTGAAGCCAGGCCTGTGTGTCTCCACTAATTAGGTGAGTGGCCCTTCATTTTCTCATGTGCGGCCGCCCAGGCACGCACCTTAGAGGGAACTATCCACAGACCACCTGAACGGAGCTCGTGGACCACTGGCGGTCAGTGGACCACAGTTTGAGAACCTCTGTATTAACCCATCTACAGACATAGCGCACTCCCTTAATGGAGACAGCTAATAAAGAATCTACCTCCAGGTTCTCCGCAAGCCCCAGAGCATGCTGGGATAGATCTCTGGGAGTTTGGACTCACTACCCCCGAGCTGGGAAACTTTTTCTGTTCTGTACACGGCGGTTGAACAGCTGCCCTCTTCCTTTGATTGCATTCACTGCGCTCCATCACCTCACCGCGGATTTACAATTGAAATCTTCCAAAGGGCTGTAAGAGACACAAAAGGCAGTGAAATAGCCAGTCTCATCAAAGAGAGGGATGGTGTGTCTGGGGAGTGATGTCGTTTCAAACCGCAAATGTTCCTCAGAAGAAAATAAAACAGGTTTGTTCTATTGTGCGGTGCTCGATAGGGATCTCAGCTTTATTTCACTAGCCAGGATTTCCCTTATCTGCAGCTTCCTTCGATTTCCACAATTGCCACGTAGCACGGGCCTGGGTTCTGTTAAAGCCCATTGGATTCAGAAATAGGTCAGACTGTCCTTAAGGAATGCGAATTATAACACTCTTCGGGCTCCCACACGCCCCGTGGTCCATCCGCTCTGCTGCCCGTGGCACAAAGTGATTTAAAAAAAGGGGGAGGGTAGGGGGGACAGAGAGTGATTACAAAGGTGCAGCGCTGGTGCCGAATGTGCAGATCCAGCACACCACTTAAAACCACCCCCCCACACACACACCTCCCCATCGCCAGTTGCATCCCCTCTGGTGTCAAAAAGGCCTGTCCGCTGTGATAAGGTCTGGCCAAGGGGCTGGCACCTGGGCATAGAGCATAAACACCAGCAGCATGAAATCCCCCTGCTGGTTTCGATTCTTTACTTCGAGAGCTTTGACTGCTCTTTGAGGGCCAACAGAAAGCTTTAGGGGAAAATAATCCCCAGCTAAATCCATCCCCGGTCTAAACCCATTGGCTTCACTCCAGATAAATCTGGCCCTCCAGTTAGAGACCATTCTGCCCACAGATAGTGTGTGCTGGGGTCTCATCTGCCGTCGTCATCCCCTTGAGTTCAGTGGGCTTTGGATCAGGCTGCTGGTTCTTCATCAGGCACATACGTGCAAAAGGATCATGGATGCGTTGGAAGCCACATGCTTATTCCCCCCCCTTGTTTGTGTCATTATTCTCCCAGCCGCGGCTAACCAGGATGTTTGCAACTCGCAATGGAGCGGGTAACCCCTCCCCGCCATAGCAACAGAGCTTGTTTCCATGCAAATGTCCCAAGCAATAGACGGGGAAGAGAAATACATGCTCCAGCCAGAGGGTTTTCCCTACACAGAATGTCTTTCAAGGATTTGAAAGCGGCATCGGCATGCCTCCGATGCACCACTTGATTAGCACGACGGCAGAGCTTTCTCCCAAAGCCAAATCTGGGCTCCACGCTCCCTGAGCTTCCCCTTCCAGCTCATTGCAACGTCTGGTTCCATGGGCTCCCAAAACACGGACAGAGGCTCGCTGGGGCATTTCCCTGGGAAGACAGTGGCGCGACCCATTTAGTGGTGCGTCCGCTGCAGCTGTAACCGCGATTGTCAGGGCTGGGCCTAGGGATTCAGTACAGGGCTTGGTCTGGAATTAGTAACGTGTGCTCGTCGGTAATTGGCCCCGCTGCGCTCTGGATGTTTTCCTTCCTACCTGATGGTGATGCGTGTTAAGATTCTTTCTTGCAATTCCCTTTAATTCCCCTGTCCCCCACCCAGTCTGTGCATTTAAACTCCCTCTTGGTTTTCTCTTAAAATCCTATGTTCGAAAGCACCTGTCTGAAGGGAGCAGGGTGCTTTGCCCCTTTAAGGGCCAGCGGCCTTGGCTGAGCCAGAGCTGTTCCATGATGGACTCAGCTGGGAAGGGGTCAGGTGTCTGCGCTACGGGGCTGACAGCTCAGCGGGGGGGGGCTGCAAGATGCAGACTTGTCCCCCCAAGAGGGCCTGGCCCTGGAGCAGAGGGAGAGGTGCAGAGCAAAAACGCTTGCGTTGGCCAGGAAAACAGCTTTGTTTTGGGTCACTTTGCAAGGTGTGATTTACTCAATCCTGCCCCGAGGGAAGGGCCTGAACGAGATCTGGGGGGGGTGTTCGTCCTTCCCGGGCTGGGGAAACAGCCCGACGGTGAATTTGCGGCTGGATTTCCAAAGGCTCGGCGCTCATGGCCAGGTGTCCAAGAGAGCTCATCTCATTTTGATACCTACATAAATAAAGGCCAGATTTTCCCCAGCACAGGGCCAGATCTTCAACAGAGCCCCACACCCAGCGCGCTGAGCTCCTTGGAAAAGCTGGCCCAGATTTTGATCCATTTTCAATGTGTCGGCAATGGCCATTATCTGTGGGGGGACGACTTGCCTGCTTTGGAGCTACCCTCGTAAAGAACCTTGGCAAGAACCGACAGATTCTGCCGTGCGTTTTTGAGAAGATCTTTATGTACTACGAAGTTCTGGACCCTCACAGAGCTTCCTAGCCTCCTAGTTATTCTTCTTCCACCTGCCTCCTTCGAACCAGGCAGGCAGATAAATGGCTGGAAAGGTCGTTTCATTTCGTTGCCATTTCTGTAAGATCTTTTGGCTCCTCTGAAGTGCAGGGCCATTTTAGTAACTTCCCAAGGTGATGTCCTCAGTCAATTATCCCTGGTGCCCCCAGGGCCTTCTATGGCAAAAGAACAGAGGGGAAATATTCTTCCATTGTGTCCATTATTGGTATTGCAGTCCGGCCTCGGGACCCCAACCTAGATGAGGGTCCCATTGTACTAGGCACTGTGTGGACACAGAATGAGAGAGGCTCTGTCCCAAAGAACGTATGATCAAGACAAAGGAAGGATTGTTATCCGGGTTTCACTAGGGAACGAAGCACAGAGAGATGAGGTGTTTAAACATCTGTGGGCTGTAGGGAGCGGGGTTGGTTGGGTGCGTGCAGCCCCCAATTTCTCATTCAGAAGGCCATGCTCTGCCGCTTCGCTCCGACTCTCCTTTGCTGTCCAACTTCGTTCCAAGAGAAGTAGCCGACTTCGGGGTGACATCCCCAGTCAGAACAACTTCCAGCAGTGGAGCCTGAATGGCTGCCAGGCGGCTGCGGCGCTTGATGCATCTGGGCAGCTCCCTCTCGGTTTGTCAGGAGCCTGAACCCTGGTGGTTGAGGTCAATGAATCAGAAATCCTGCAGGGCTCAGATGCACATGTGCATCCTTCGGGGAATGTTCTCCCCTGTCACGGTCGGTGCTTCCACCTTTTAACGGCTACGGAGGTGACATCTAGCCGCACTTCACGTTTTGGAGCTGAGGTCAGAGGCTGCACTTTCTTTAGCGGCAGACTGGCTTTCTCCAACACGTTCCTCTGATGCAGACTCCAGCATCCTGGTGTTATCTGTGAGCATCACGGCTCCAGGTACTAACACAATATGGACCAGCTGGTCACCTCTTGCATTGGGTTAAGGCATCTGTCTTCATGGCACCACGGAGTTGAGAGATACCGGTGGTAAAGGCAGAAGGGGCACTTGGCTGGAGCTGGAGAACATGCCTAGAATACTGGGGAGTCAAGGGCAGATCGGGGGGAAAGCTGGCAGCTGGCCCAGATGGAGAAGGAATGAGTCTGGGGCATTTACAGCTCTGGGGATGGAAACGGGAGGGAAAAAATGCCACGTGGATAATTTGGGGCTGTGTGGTGACCTTTTGGGCTTATCTGGAGTCTTTGAGGGCCTTGGCACGCATGGTGTTCCCACCAGCTCCCAACTAAGGACAGAGAGTTCGAGACCGAGGCCTAGAACAGCAGGGCGGGTGCGAGATGCGATAGGTGAGCTTTCTGGAATAAGGGGAAGTATCCCGTCCAAGCTTTGCCTTCCCTCTGCCCCCGCAACTGACTCACTGCCAGCAGCACAAAATCCCCCCCTTCCCCCATTTAGACTGGAAAATAAATCACTGAGGTTTGGGCGGGGGAGGTGTGATGGCCTATTGCCGGTCAGGGACAGGGCTGAGGCCCTGCCACGTTGCGGGGGAATCATCACCAGCCCTAATGTGTGTTTGCGCCATGACCGCGTTGCTGATGGCAACTTATTCCACTTCACGCTCGCATCCCTGAGAAACCGGGCTGGGGATCCATGTGCATCCTTGGCACGTAGGGAGAGAAGAGGGTGTGTGTGTGTGTACGTGCCTTAATGCCTATAACTGTGTGTTTGTTGGTCCGCAAACCTCTGTGAGTGTCTGTGTGACGGAGTGAAAGGCGGCTGTGTGTGTTTGTATGTCAGAACGTGTGAGTGACGCATCATTTAAAACCTATTACTGCAGCTAATGCCTGCCTCTCGGGAGCTGTTTCCAAATTTGCTCCTTATCTGCAGGGCACAGATCCAGCTTAGCTCCCTGTGGCTCTCTCCTCAGCCGCATTTTGAACTGCCTCAGCTCTGAGTGGAGCGGGATTACATGGGGGGGGGGGGGGATTCGCCTGGCTGGCTTCACCTGCTGCTTTCACTGGCTTTCCCTCCTCTTCTCCCCACCTGTCTAGTGCCTGGGGTTCTCCCCTTCCAGGGCAGAGAAATTAGGTGGCTTGTCTGGCCCGACGAGGGGAGTGGGATTTAGGAGTTCCTGGGCCGGGCCTGAGTCACTGCTCTCATGCTGGGAGCTGAGACATGCGACCCCTGACAAACAAGGGCTAGATTGTAACTCTGCCAGGGGAGGTGTGCACCTGCACTGCCGCGGCAGCAGACCACCAAGTTAACTGCGATTCGGAGAACCAGCTCTGCCCCTGCTCCCGGCTTGCTCTGGATGAGGAGTCAGGCCCAGATTCTCAAATGAATGGGAGTTAGGCGCCTAAGTGACTTTACCCCTTTCCATGCAGCAGCTCACTCCCCAAGAGCTCCATCCTCTCCTGCTTACCGAGCGGCATCCTAGATCTCCCCAAAGCACAACTGTGATGAGAGCCATATGGTTTTACTGAGCATCAGAAAGAGCAGGGGCAGGGCCCTCCGGGAACGTGGGGAACAGACCAGGGTGGGACCACACATGGCAGAATAAAGGAGGCTGAGCAAATTAGTTAAAAAAAAAAACCCATGGAAGGAAACAGTCACCTTATTCTGAAATTTTGCCATTGAACCTAAGAGCGGCCATACTGGGTCAGACCAATGGTCCATCTAGCCCAGTGTCCTGACTTCCGACAGTGGCTGATGCCAGATGTCCCAGAGGGAATGACCAGAACAGGGCAATTCCTCACTGATCCATCCCCTGTCATCCAGTCCTAGCTTCTGTCAGTCAGAGGCTTAGGGACACCCAGAGCATGGACTTGCATCCCTGACCAACTTGGCTAATAGCCATTGAGGGACCTATTCTCCATGACCTCATCTAGTTCTTTTTTGAACCCAGTTAGACTTTTGGCCTTCACCACATCCCCCCTCCTCCGGTTGACTGTGCATTGTGTGAAGAAATACTTCCTTTTGTTTGTTTTAAACCTGCTGCCTATTAATTTCAGTGGGTGACCCCTGGTTCTTGTGTTATGTGAAGGGATAAATAACACTTCCCTATTCACATTCTCCACACCAGTCATGATTTTATAGAGCTCTATCATATCCCCCCTTAGTCGTCTCTTTTCTAAGATGAACAGTCCCAGTCTTTTAATCTCTCCTCATTTGGAAGCTGTTCCATTCCCTTAATCATTTTTGTTGCCCTTCTCTGCACCTTTTCTAATTCTAATATACATTTTTTGAGCTGGGGCAACCAGAACCTCACGCAGTATTCAAGGTGTGGGTGTACCATGGGCTTATATAGTGGCATTATGATATTTTCTATCTTATTATCTATCCCTTCCATAATAGTTCCTAACATTGTTAGCTTTTTTGACTGCCATTGCACACTGAGCAGATGTTTTCAGAGAACTATCCACAATTACTCCAAAATCTCTTCCTTGAGTGGTAACAGCTGATTTAGGCCCCGTAATTTTGCATGTATAGTTGGGATTATGTTTTCCACTGTGCATTACTTTGCACTTATCAACACTGAATTTCATCTGCCATTTTGTTGCCCAGTTTTGGGAGATCCATTTGTAACTCTTCGTGGTCAGCTCTGGACTGAACTATCTTAAATAATTTTGTATGATCTACAAATGTTGCCACCTCATCGTTCACCCGTTTTCCAGATCATTTATGAACATGTTGAACAGCACTGGTCCCAGTACAGACCCTTGGGGGACCCCACTATTTACCCTGCTCCATTGTGAAAACTGACCATTTATTCCTACCCTTTGTTCCCTATTTTTTAACTAGTCACTGATCAAAAAGAGGACCTTCCCTCTTAACCCATGACTGCTTAATTTGCTTAAGAGCCTTTGGTGAGGGACCTTGTCAAAGGCTTTCTGAAAATTCAAGTACTCTATATCCCCTGGCCTACCCTTATCCACATGTTTGTTGTCCCCCCTCAAAGAATTCTAGTAGATTGGCGAGGCATGATTTCCCTTTACAAAAGCCGTGTTGACTCTTCCCCAACAAATCATGTACATCTACATGTCTGATTATTCTATTCTTCACTATAGTTTCAACCAGTTTGCCTGGTACTGAAGTTAAGCTTACCGGCCTGTGATTGCAAGGATCACCTCTAGAGCCTTTTTAAAAAATCAGTGTTATAATAGCTATCCTCCAGTCATCGGCTGCAGAAGCCAGTTTAAGTGATGTGTTACGCACTGCAGTTGTAGTTCTGCTGTTTCATATCTGAGTTCCTTCAGAACTCTTGGGTGAACACCATCTGGTCCTGGTGATGTATTACTGTTTAATTTATCAATTTGTTCCAAAACCTCCTCTAATGACACCTCAATCTGGGACAGTTCCTCAGATTTGTCACCTAAAAAGAATGGCTCAGGTGTAGGAATCTCCCTCAGATCCTCTGCTGTGGATTCATTTAGCTTCTCTGCACCAGCCTTGTCTTCCTTGAGTGCTCCTTTAGCACCTCGATTGTCCAGTGGCCGCACTGACTGTTTGGCAGGCTTCCTGCTTCTGATGTACTTAAAAATTGCTGTTAGCTTTTGAATCTTTTGCTAGTTGCTTTTCAAATTCTTTTTTGGCCTGCCTAATTATAGTTTTACACTTGATTTGCCAGAATTTATGCTCCTTTCTATTTTCCTCACTAGGATTTGACTTCCAGTTTTTAAAGGATGCTTTTTTGCGTCTAACCGCTGCTTTTACGCCACTGTTCGGCCGTGGTGGCATTTTTTGTTGGTTCTTTAACTGTTTTTTTTTTTTAATTTAAGGTATACATTTCGTTTGAGCCTCTCTTATGGTGTTTTTAAATAGTTTCCATGAAGCTTGCAGGCATTTCACCCTTGTGATTGTTCCTTTTGATTTCCATTTAACTAACTTCCTCATTTTTGTGTTGTTTCACCCTTTTGAGGTTAAATTTTACTGTGGTGGGTTTCTTTGGCATTTCTCCCCTTACAAGGATGTTAAATTTTAATTACATTATGTTCTCAATTACCAAGCGGTTCAGCGACCAGATGCAGTGCTCCGTTTAGGATTAAATCAAGAATTGCCTCTCCCCTTGTGGGTTCCAGGACCAGTTGCTCCAAGAAGCCATCATTAATGGTGTCAAGAACAATGCCTGCTGAGGAGAAAGGGATCAGTCTGGACTAGCCCATCTCCCAGAGACCACAGTTCTGCCATGTGTGTGTGTGTGTGTGTGTGTGTGTACACACACACATGCTATCCCTGCAGGATGGAATCAGACTATGTATGTGCACACAGAGCATAATGGTTCTTTCTACATCAAGGGGAAACACCAAATGTTGCCATTCCGAAACGAGTACCTGAAACAGCTGTTTGGGCAGCTGCCCGGATCCCTTTGTTACTTGTCTGCCTAGCACTGAGCTAAGAGGCTTTGATTTGTGGCCTGACTAGATAGCAGAGAGGATTTACATGATGGGATGAGCCCTGAAAACCCTACATGATGCATCCAGGCCGTGTTTCACATGCTCCCTGTGGCACTGCAGTTCCTCCTGCCTCTTTGGGATCAGCAGGGAGCACTTTGTCTCAGCCCACTGCAGCAGGGGGCTCGGGTAGGGAGGCATTTGCTTGGTTGTTGTGTGTGTAATTTACGTCCCTGGGGGAGCTTCGCATCTGCTTTGCCATGAGCGTTCTGCAGTTTTCCAGTTGGGGTGACTGGTAATATTAGAACCAGTAAAGGAAGATTTTTTTTCCCACCTACAATGCAGTTAACTTGCGGAACTCCCTGCTACATGATGATGAGTCAAATATTGTGACTAGATTTTTTTTTTTGTAAAAGAGCTGGATAACTTTATGGCCAATACTAACATTTGGAGCGATGACTATTAGGTACAGAATAATCACCACTCATGCTTCAAGTCACAAACTGTTTGCGAACAAGGGTCAGGAGGGAATATTGCCCTCACATATAACCTTGCAAAATTGGCCAGGTGCATTGTGGGTTGTTTTTCTCCCAGCTTCCTTGGAAGCCTCATGTGCTGGTTACCTGCCGGGGGAGGGATAACAGAGTAGAGGGACCAGTAACCTAAGAAAGGATGGCACGTCCCATGTACCTATCACCTTGCGGAAGCCAACACAGCCCAGGGTTGCCATCCTGCCTGAGACGCTCCTCTGTCACCTTGCATAATTCATGGTAAACCCAGGCTATCGCTTTGCATATTTCATCGCTGCCCAGGTTGGCCAGCAGGCCTGGGGAAACGCTACCATGCGCCGACACTTGACCCACACTCGTCCTCTGCGGCTCTGACAAAGGAGGAAGGCCGGCAATATTAGTGCTTGGCTGGAGGGGGAAATAGTGGGTGGATGGTTAGTCTGCTTTTCCCTGGGGACATTAATTCACATGGCGGCAGGGAGCTCTGGGCGCCGCGTCCACACAGCTTTTGTACGATCCCATAGGCTTTGGTCTGACTTAGTGAATCCAGCACTGGCCAATGAGGCCAGTCTCTGACCACCTGGAGAGAGGCCTAAAGGGCTCCTTCCATACAGATGGCATTGGTCCACCCCTTAAAAATGGGGAGGGGCCAAAAAAGGAACGGGGATCAAACTGGTTACATAGGAAAAAAAACAACACGGGCAGGGATGGAGCGGGGTCAAAGGTCAGACTGAAGCTGCTTGGTCCCGATTGCACTCATAGCCCCTAAGAATGCATTGAAATCCTTAGGGGCAGGACTCCGCGTATCCCCAGCCGGTAAGGAGCACCCTGGAGTTGTTGGGCTCCGGGCAGGCGTTAGTGGGCGAGGTCCTGAGGCCTGAATTAAGCAGGAGGTCAGACGAGATGATCATATGTCTTCTAATCTATGAACAGGGGCAAGAAAGGAAGATCCACCTTCCAGATCAAACTCAGGAGAGCAGCTCTTCAGAGTCAAACCAATTCACACCTCCCTGGGAATCCCATCCCCGTCCCATGAACCCCGGAGAGCCACTGCAGTGCAGCAGAGGTTTTCCTCTAGACTAGCTCTGATCTTGGGGTACGTGGGCGCTGAAGGATTGCTCCCTGCACACCTGGGAATGGTTCCTTAGGAGGCAGGAGGCTGTTTGCTGCCCTCTTAAATGGGATGCGCCAAAGGTGAGGCCCAGGGTCCACTCAGATGGGGTGGGACTGTAAAAGGAGCCAGGGGAAAGCTCCAAATTGCTGGCCCTTGACATCTTGGCTACTAGATAACCCATGCCCGCTTGGTGTGGTGCTCTGTCCCCCTCTAGTGGCACCTATACCATCTAGAGATTGATGAGACACTGAGCTTCAGAGGTCCCAGGTTCAATCCCCTCCACTGATGACAGGGGTCTGTCGGTGTTACGCTAGCAAGGGTGTGAACTAGGCTGACACCCCCCCCCCCCCGCTCTTTTCAAACAGGACACTATGCAGCTAGTAAATGACTTTGGGTCATATTCGTGCGGGGCCAGCAACTTCAGAGGTTGAAAGCTCCACAGACTTTTACTGGTCCCCTGGGCCACCCCATCCTCACCTGCTTTTCTGATTGAAATAAAGCAGGGTGCTTTATGATGAGCTACAGCCGACAACCATAGCTTGGTATTTCCAGAGCACACGCGTCTCTGCAGCGACATCTCACACCACCACATGAAATGGTAGTCACGTGCTCTTGAAGCACATTGCATGAGTTGTGCTGAAAACTGCCAACTGACTAGGATTCTTTCTGGCTTCTGAACAAGACCCATGTTCCACACCTGGGCACTTTCACCCTGCGGAACCTGAAATGCTTCTCAAAGAGCTGCATATAAAGGAATCCGGCCTCGTGTCATTAAGCTGCAGCTGCCTCTGGCGTGGAGCACGGCAGCTGTTTAACGGCACTCAGCAACGACACACGATGGGACACAACCGATAGTCAAAAACCGGTAATGGCTGACCTTTAGGATTCTTACTTCTAGGTGCCAGATTATGTCAACCCAGTCATCCATCTAGTTCAGTAGCCCGTCTGCAACAGTAACCAGTACTAGATGCTTCAGTGGAAAGATTCAAGGAACCCAGCATCCGGCATGAATGAGGGTTGTAGGATTAGGCCCTTTACTCCAGTTATATAGCTACAGAGTTATCACATGGCTATTGGCAACCTATACAACATAACACTGACTCTCTCAGCCCAGGCTATCAGGATGATACATGTTTGTTTATTTAGCAGAGGCACCATTTGAATCCTGCTTGGCATCATATCGTGCTTTGGATTTAAACACTCAAAAGGCCTTTTTAAGTGGTAGTAAAATATTGGCCGGTGCTCAGTAAAGGATATTCAGAGATGCACACTTTCTTCTGCGCTGCTTAATTTGCTTTATTTTTCCCTCAGGGATTAGCGGTGCCGTTTAATTTGCATTTTGCAGTCCTTTTAACGTTTTAAAAGTGGATTTAACGTCCCTTGGCAAAGCTGGGAAGTTTCCGAGCGCTGACGGGCTGAATTGTAATCCCCAGCTGGCCAGGGGCACCGGAACGGGGGGACAAGGGGGGCATGGTCCCATCACTTTTTACTGGCTGTAAGGGCATCGATAGGGGGAGGGAGGTGTAGAGGAGCAAGTGGGGGGCGGGGTCTTGGGAAAAGGTTGGGGGCAGAGTCACGGTTTGGGCACCAGTGGCTCCCCATCACTTTTAAGGAGCTCCTGATCCCAGCTACCTGGAGATAATTCATTAGGGACAAGCTCCTGCTGAAGTCCTACCTGGGGAGTGCAAAGCAGTCATCAGCTAGTCACGGGGTGGTAGGGAGGATGGGCACTTATGAGCTCATTTTCTCCAGGGTAGTAGCTACCAGAGGCACTGGGCCGGGGGCGGGGGGCAATCTAAGATTGTCACACTGCTGTGTGGGGAGAAGGGGTCATTCGGGGGGGGGGGGAGTCATAGAACCAGAATCCCTCCAGCTCTTTATCAGGACTCGGCCTCCCATCCACTTCCATCCCTGGTACTAGGCAATCAGGAGAGCTGGATTTCTATTCCTGCCATTAACTAGCTGTGTGGCCTGAAGCTGGTAGCACTAGCGGGCTCATAAGCCCCTGCTGTGGACTAGCACCCAGAGGGAGTCAAAAAGCCCCCCCCCCCATGAGTTCCCAGAGCAATGGGATGGAACTATCCGTGTCTGGGGCCTGGGGGTAGCCCACACGTCTGAGCACTTGGGCTGGATCTCGGCAAAGTTCCCCACGGAGTTGGCAGGTTCACTTTGGAGTACTGTTCCCCCGGAGAAGCATCATTCCTTGGGAGTTTAAATCTGGTCCGGACAAAGCGCTGGAAATATTCCGTAGGGAACAATCCCTGGCCTTGGCCAGACATCTAGGCCTTTGTCCACCGCGGCCCGTTCTAAGAATGCGTTTCTCACTCTTTTGTTCTTTCCGTTTGGTCCCCAGACTGGATATTAGGCCCCAGCCCAGACGACGACAGTAACAAGAGCGACGTCAACTGCATCAGCAGCAGCGGGAATGAAATGAGCGAGATCCACGGGCCACACCCGAGAGAGCACCAGCCCCAGGACGTGGTCATCTCCATCAATGAGACTTGCCATCTCCCCCAGCAGACGTGATGAGCTGTCACCGCAAAGAATGCAAAGCATGCTGGGAAAGGCTGGGGGGCAGGCGGCGGCCAGGGGCCGGGGGTGGGGGGAGAGGGTCTCCTTTTTAATCTTTTGTTACAAGTCACTTTAATGCCCCTGCTGTGTGTCTCATCCTGGGATCCCTGAACTAACATTCAGTGAAGGCTAAAGAGGAACGAGCAGCTGACTGAGAACACATGGCATTAACTCATCGCTCCCTAAGGTCTTGTCTAAAGCCAGGGGAAGGCGTGTGGGCAGCAGGGTCTGCTTCAGTGGTGGCTTGGTTCCTGGAGAGAACAAGACCAGGAGCGGGGCCGAGACATGGAAGGCAGCATTCTAACCCCTCCTGCTCTGTCCTGGGTGTCATTCCAGCTGCCATGATACAAAGCCACAGGAAAAGACTGAAAAGAATTGCATGCAAGGGACTAGAAAAGAGCCATGGACCTAGGGAGAAAACAATCCACACCTACGCGTTGCCAAATTTCTAATAAAATGTAACTTACGCTGCTAGACTCCGAGGAGTGACTCTGTGCTCCGAGCTCCTCATTTCTGCTGGGCTGCCTTCCTCCAATTGGTTTACAACCTTTCATTCCTTCTACAGTGAATAGCAAAAACCAGATAAGGAGCTAGGTGAGAGGGGTGATCCTTTGCCTCTGTTTGACGAGATTGAATTGTGCGCATGGGGTGAAGACACTTCAGAAAGCCTTCTCATTTGGAGCCTCTGTTTTTATTTCTGCTCCTCTCCGCTGTGCTTGGATGTCTGCGCTTTCTGAAGCGTGAGCTGGAAAGCAAGAGGTGTCAGAAAGAAAGGGAGCTAGGGGGATCTGTCTTTGCAAGCCAGTTTCACTGGACTTACCTGCTCAGCCCCGCAGAAGGAGACGAGGCCCCGATCTTCTGTATGAAAAAGGGCAGGGTTGGCCTGGTTTCTCTAGGGTGACCTCCTCTCAACCTCCTGCAAGGAGATGATTGCCATGCTGCTAACATCCCTTGTTTCTCCTGCAGGTAGCTTGACATAACCTCTTAATGACTTGCCCATGTGTCTGGTGGGATCGGTCAGTGTCATCACAGGCCATGCCACGAAGGGTCCATGTGGGACCATGCATCACTTAGAACATCGGAAGGAAACATCTCCCATGGCTCTGTGATCCAGAACACACATTGGTTGCGTGAATTTGCTGAAAGGTTCTGGGTTCTCCCCTTCTACCCAACTGACCACCACCACCAAAAGGGAATTCATAAAATCTAAACAGTCCACAAAATAAACCCTACCCCAAAGAGGGAGCAGAGACAGACTCCAGGAAGTCCACTGAGAACTTGGCTATTATTGATTTTGCGTAGCAGGAGCTCAGATACTGGGATGATGGATGGCAGGATAAAACAGGTAGAGAGTGTGGATGGGGATGGATGGGGATGGAAAGGGGCATGGATGGATGGATAGATAGCCAGCTCTGGTGATCAAAGGGCCTCTCTCAATCCACAGAACTGGCACAGCACAGGCTGTCTCAGTGTATGCTTTCTCTATGCAGGGCTTCTTAACCCATGTGCCTCAGTTCTTGACCTCCAGGCGTGAGAGGATTGTTCAGTTTCACTGGTGCAGTGTCTGGCCTTTCTGCTGAGTTGACCACCAAGCCTGCCAAGTGTGGTGGGGTACTTTGGGCTTGAGACACCTGTTCCCTAAAACTGAATCAAAACCCCCAACTTTTTCCCCCTAGTCCTATCGTGCAGCCATCAAATGTAAGAAAGTTTGGTCTCTATTCAGCTGGGTCAGGTTCTAACTATCACCCTAGCTATGAAATACTCCATATATCCCGTCACGCTGAGCAATCCAATCCCTGCACTGTGGGTAGTCATAGAAATGTGGGTAGTCATAGGACTGGAAGATGCCTTGATAGGTCAATTAATCCAGTCCCCTGCACTAAGGCAGGACTAAGTATTATAGACCATCCCTGTCTAACCTGCTCTTAAAAACCCAGTGATGGAGATTCCACAACCTCCCTGGATAATTTGTACTGGAGCTTAACTGCCCTGACAGGAAGTTTTTCCTAATGTCTAATCTAACTCTCCCTTCCTGCAACTTAATCCCATTACTTCTTGTCCTGGCAGTGGAAAAGGAGAACAATTTGTCACCCTCTTCTTTATAACAACCTTTTACGTAGTTGAAGACTGTTATCTCTCAATCCGTCTTCTCTTCTCTAGACTGGACAAACCCATTTTTTTCAGTCTTTCCTTGTAGGTCATGTTTTCTAGACCTTTCATCATTTTGGTTGCTCTGCTCTGGACTTTCTCCAGTTTGTCCATGTCTTTTCTGAAATCTAGTGCCCAGAACTGGACACAATACTCCAGTTGAGGCTTAATCAGCGCGGAGTAGAGCGGAAGAATTACTTCTTGCGTCCTGCTTACAACGCTCCCGCTAACACATCCCAGAATGATGTTTGCTTTTTTTTTTTTTTGCAACAGCGTTACACTGTTGACTCGTATCTAGCTTGTGATCCACTATGACCCCCAGATCCCTTTCCGCAGTACTCCTTCCTAGGCAGTCATTTCCCATTCTGTATGTGTGCAACTGATTGTTCCTTCCTAAGGGGAGTACTTTGCATTTGTCCTTATTAAATTTCATCCTATTTACTTCAGACCATTTCTCCAGTTTGTCAAGAAGATTTTGAATTCTAATCATAGAATATCAGGGTTGGAAGGGACCTCAGGAGGTCATCTAGTCCAACCCCTTGCTCAAAGCAGGACCAATCCCCAGACAGATTTTTGCCCCAGATCCCTAAATGGCCCCCTCAAGGATTGAACTCACAACCCTGAGTTTAGCAGGCCAATGCTCAAACCACTGAGCGATCCCTCTCCCCAGGAGGGATAGCTGTCCTCCAAAGTGCTTGCAACCCCTCCCAGCTTAGTATCGTCCGCAATCTTTATAATGGACACATTCCAGCTGGTACGTTATCAGTTTCACGCCCTATTTAAACAAATGCTTCTAAAATAGTCCCATTAGAAAACAGATTGTCGCTTCCGAGCCATTGAAAAATGAGGAGCTGGTGCAGTGGGGAGGGACCTGGCCTTACAGTGGGTCTGAAACCAGGTCTACTTTACAAACCTACCCACCACCTGGCATGATAGGCCGTCTCTGCTCAGGCCTGGAAGAGCAGGGACGGCTGCAGAGCGGATGGTGTACAGGGAGGGTGTGACGGTGTCCCAGGACTCTGTGCCTAGAAGATTGGGGCTGAGCAGAGCTGGTGGTTTGGAGGGGAAGCGTCCCAGGTCTGGGATGGCAGGAGCGCTGCAGGTCAGAACTGAGGGACATTGGTGCCTCATCGGAAGGAAATGTACAGGCCTCCATTTGTGCCATAGACCAAGCCCTCCTTGCCAGCAGGACGCCGCTGCAGAGGCTGCCCGCACTCTGTCCCAGGGAGTGCCGCGGGTGTCGGAATGACGGCAGACTATGCGACAGAGATACAGCGTTAGCAAAGGGGGCGGGGAGCGTTTTGCCCCGGTCATGACTCAGGCCAGTGATATTCATCCCTCCTCCCTTTTCATGAGCATTAAATTCACACTCACGATTGTGCCAGCCATCCCAGCAGACAATGTGGGAGCGTTTGAGGACGATACGCGATGGCTTCAGCCTTTATCGCCCACATTATCTGCCCTCGCAGGTCTTTCCCGGCACTGATTTCAATGAGTCTGTGATTCAGCCGAGCTCCATGACAAAACGGATGTACTTTTCCTCCTTGGTTAACCAGACGTGGGCTTGTATCTGACGTAATGGGCCAAAGCCACCCCTGGTGCAATGGGAGGAATTGTGCCCTGCTTGTTTGACTTTAGTTGTATGTTTCCCGATGAGACACAAGAGCCTTGGGGCTGCTCTAATTTGCACACAGCTGCAGTGGCCCCCTGGGGGCCATTCTGGCATCTGGGGATCAGCAGAGCACAGCAGCATTCTGGTCACGCCCCTTAAACCCAGGAGGGGTGTATGAAGAAAGCCAGCTATGCCAGCCCCAGCTATGCCAGCGAGTCCTCCAGGTTCGGGGAAATCCAGCTAAACTGGCTTTGCAGCGCAGGGGCAAGGATCTGACCATTTAGGCCTGCGGCATGGGAGGGGCTCAGGCCCCCGCTGTGTTTCCAGAGAGAAAGCTCTCCCTCCGCGCTAAAGCTGGGGCAGGTGGCTGAGGAGGAGGAACGGCAAGCAGACTCTATCCCAGTGACCCGGCTATCTCCGTCCAGGGGGCCCTCCTGCATGGGAGGGTCTGTGGGTGTGGGTTGCTTCCCATCCGATGCACAGCGCCTGTGATCAGCCTGCCCTTGTGTTGCTGTAACTGACTTGCCTTGGAAGTACCTGTTTATTAAACGGAACCTGTAGAAACCATAGTAGATAAGTGTTATTTCCGCAGACCCCGGGAGCTCCCCTAGCACCAGGGCCAATTCCTTCCTCCTGTAAAGAGCAGATGCCCCCTACTTGGTGAGAATTCCCACAGGGCCAGAGAGCTGTTTGCCACGATGCTCGCCTGGCCCCATGCCCCTCTGGCTAGCCAGGTTCTGAGCATTTAAGCAACGGCGCGTGAATGAGTAGCCTGGTTAATTTATCAGTGTATTGCCCAAAGTAACTGGCCTTGCCAATCAGAACCCCTTGGAAAAGCAGGAGGCAGCAGGGAGCATATGCATATGATCTGAAATAGCCCCACACAAAGCCTGCTCTAGGCCTCCTCCCTCTACTGCCTGTGGCACATGGGCTGCAGGGGGCACGTGCAGCCAGCCCCATGGTTGTCTCTGTGCCCCACTGAACTGTATTCCCGGCTCTTCCCGATGCCTGGCCAGAAGTCCCTGTTCGCTGCAGTCCATCACATATTCCACAGTTGTGAGCACAGGAGCTGGATCTACGGCTTCTCGGGGTGCTGCCGCACCCCCTGGCTGGAAGTGGTTTCCATCAGAGACAGGGTTTACAGTTTGGTTCAACGGCTCTCAGCGCCCCCACTATACAAAATTGTTCCAGCCCCCCTGGTTGTGAGGTTACTGGGAGTGCTATTAATAAGCTGTCCCTCTAACTAATGATGATTTATGAAGGGTGAATGCAACCCACTGATCAGTGATGTAGTCCAGAGGATCTGAGTCTGTTACAGCCTTGCTCTTTAGCTCAAACTATAGCAGCTCATGCGTTTGATTCTGGAAGTCCCCAGTCCAATCCCCAGTGTTAGCCAAGATTGGGTCATCTCACACACACAAACAGGTCCAGACAAGAGATGAAACCAAACCAGAACTTCACCCAAAACTTCCACCCCCATCCAAGCTTCTTTGAGGTTTGAAATGGCGTCATTATTATTTTTTTCGCTGCATGCAAACAGTCACGCACCACTGAATTCCCTGGTTCCACATGGAAATACAGCAGCACCAGCTAAACCTGGGGCTGCATGGGGTCACATCAATGCTGGAACCGCAGTTTGAGACTCTCTTATTAGAGATTCTCCGTAGGACTCAATATCTTCATGGAATTTGTGCTCATTTTCCATCGTTCCTGTAGCGCATGAGACAGTTTAATCAATCTCATGTTAAGTCTAGCCCAGCAAAACCCAAACAATAAAAGTCATCTGGCCTCAGGAAGTTGCCAGCCCAGTCTTCAAACCGATGAGGGTGGCCCAGGGGAACCCAGCCGGCACAGCTCACACAGTGAAAGCTGTGTTTAAGTCCACAGGAATTTGGAGAACTAGTGAAACAGTATCCATCAAAAAAATGCCTCCAATTTAGGCCTGTATTTGGTTCATGAATCGCCCCCCGGCCGTACGTGTTTGCTGCCAAGACAGCATGTTTCCTGCTTTGATGGTGAGGATGATCAAGCATGGGAACAAACAACCCAGCGGAGTGGTGGGTTCTCTGTCTCTGGATGTCTTCAGATCAAGACTGGATGCCTTTCTGGAAGAGATGCTGGTACAGACCAGGCTGGTTCCCCCTAATGGATGGTCACCAGCCTGTTGTAATTAGATCCAACCTTTAGATCCCACGTGTCTCCAAGCCAGTTGGGTCTGGGCAGCGTCCAGTCACTGTTTATAGCTCTGGTCCCCGGAGGCTCCCTTCTGGGTGCAAACCCTCAGTCCGACCTCCTCCTTTGGGACTCGGCAGCCCAACTGCCCTAGGCCCTGAATCCAATGCTGAGACACCCCCCCCCCCAAAAAAAAACCCCTCCCCAGTCATGTATGCACACTCCCTCCAGCTCCACCTCTGTGGTTTTCAGTTTTACTCTTCGGGGACATGAGGTAGGTAAAACCAGGCACACCAGCTTTGCACAGGGGTTTCTAAAGATCCTAGTCACTTTCACTCTCAAAACTCCCAGCAGAGTTACAGACCCTCAGGCAGGACAACAAACGCAGGTACGCTCTCCCCCCAAGCCAATGCTTCGTGTCACCTGTCTCCCCTGAGAAACGAAACCAAGAGCAGATCTTACCCTTAAATAAGGTTTCAGTCCCCTCTGTCATGTGACCCACTGAGCAGCTTCGGGGCCTCAGTCCGATGGTGAAAGTCCCAAACTGGGAGAACCCGTTCCCTTTAGCCGGGCCACTCTCATTAGCCAACCCATTGTTCTGACAAGCAACACTGATGACTTTGACAGTAGCTGCTCCAAAGAGGCGTCTGCTGTTCCAATAGGCTGCCTTGGTCTGTCCTTGGCATCTCTAAGCAGTCACAGCTGCCTACCCACTCCAAACGCAAGTCCTGTTGTTACCCGCACACTCTAGGGCACCCACCGTTACCCTTCCATGGGCTCAAGGCGTAACCCGGTTAATATAGGCACCCACCCATACCCCGTTTCCAGAGCTCAGGGTGTAACCTTCTGTGCGTTTGCAGGACCTTTTACCAGTGAAAGAGCCTTACACAGTAATGTCCTTAACCTCTGTCTATTAACAGTTACCAAAACAGAATGTACACGCTAAGCTCACCATTCCCAATAAGGCAGACAAACTTTTCCTGGTGACCATTCGGGATCAGGTCATCCGGGGACTCCAGCATCTGCATGGTGTGGTTGGCAGGGTGTTGAGGTCTGGCAGCTCTGATCTTGGGGCTGTGTCCTGGAGTTGGTTCCAAAGAACTTCCTTTTGGACCCCAGGTTATATTGTGAAACTTGAGTCCTGCTTAGCTACACCTTAACCAATCATTTTACTAAAGTATTACAAAATAATTCTTGGACGAATCCTGACATATTGTGAAATAATTCTTCACCCAGTCATACCCCACAATGTTAAGTTGCTTTAAAACTTGCAAAATGTGTTATGCAACAGACAGAAACAATCAAAGAACCAGACAGAAACCATGCAGATAAACAATGGAGAAGTGGGGACCATAAAGACAAAACAATACAGAAGTGTTGATAAGTGATTCGGTGCCCGACAGAATTCTATCAAACAAAGTTTTCTTTACACATCTTAAGACGTGTTTCCTTATCTGGTGGTGGTGGGGACTGTTAGGACAGGATCGGCTCCTTAACAGCCCGATATGACGTTGTTTTAATATCGTTTAGATCGATGGAATGTGAGGATGGGACTTTCTGCTTCTTGGCTGATGGCTGCTGCTCTCCTAAGGTGACTGCAGAAAAAGGCCTTACACTGTTCTTAAAACCAGTGCTAATGATGGCCAGGGAACTTGTGATGGGGTGAAAACCCCCTGCTGGAGGGTCAGGAGCAACTCTGGGTCTGGGAAGCCCTGCCCTGGCAGGCCGGCTGGGCATGTTCCAGGTGGAGGAAGGACTTACGTTTCTTCAGCACAGCCGGGAGGTGGGCAGAGAGAGGCAGACCTGCGTGCGCTGCTGCAGAGGGACTATGCCAGGAAGGCATTCCAAGAAGGAGATTTGCTGCCCGGGGCTGGGACTCCCTACCCCTCTGAGACCCATGCACCAGGTCTCCGGGGTCAACCGCCCGCCACGATACACCCCAAGGAGAGGGGCGGAGCAGTAGGAAAAAGCCGAGGGGAGAGCATTAGCCAAGCTGCGGGTAGCCGACTCCTGCGCTCAAGAAGGCCCCTCAGTCAGAACCTGGTGGGGTGGGAGCGCCTGGATTCCCCTATCCCATAACTGGTAGATGGGGCTGCCACCAGGCTGCTGGGGGGGTGGGAGGGAGGTAGTCTCACCCCTGCTCACAGAAGGTCACGATTTGATACAGAACATATATCAGTCCATCACAGATGCTTTAGTCAAACACAAGTTACTGGCCTTAACAGAGGGGTGGCTGGGTGAAAGTCTCTTATACAAGAGATCAGACTAGTAGTAGTAGTATGGTAGCATCAAAGAGCCCCTGTTATGGACCAGACCCCATGGTGCTAGTGAGCTAATGATCCTTTCTGGGCTTAAAATGTACGACGCTAATATAGTTAGAATTTGGACAACTGTCAGACCGGAGACGGCGGAAGAACTGTTCACACCAACTATCTTCTAATCAATATTTCCGGCTCACTGCGTGTGATTGGTCCTATGTGCCTAATTATTTGTATCTCTAACTATTATTAGTCATAAACATTTCTATGACAGTAGCAGCTAAAGGCCCCAAAAAATTAAAGTCACTTCCAAGAGGTACAGGACCGAATTTCACCCATCATTGGCCCAGTATCAGATGTGTTCCTCAGGGTCGCAGACATGAATTGTTGGTCAAACATAGAAGAATCCAGACTCACAGCAGCCAAAGAGTCTCCTTCCTCTCGGGAGATGATATTATTATTGCATTGTGTCTAGGAAATCATCAGCTTGGCCCGTTTTCTCTTAGCATGTGCCATCTGGAATCAGACCCGCCCGAGCAATAGGCAGCAGATGGCAAGGGAGACTGGTGCTTTCCTTTGTGCTGACGGTCTCACGTGAAATAAACTCTGGTCCTCCCGCCAAACGGTGATGCCACGACTTACGGATCTGTGCTGACATGACTGCGCAGTTCAGCAAGAGGAGCCGTCGCGTTACCTTTTAAAAAAGAGAGACTTCGAAGAGACACGGTCAAAGAAACTGGTTGTTTTTAAAAATGGCAGGGTGGGAAGGGGTCATCAAACCGAATAGGAAGAGAAATGTTTTAATGATTTTTTTTTTAAAAAGCATCAATAAAAACAGGTGGCTTTTTAAACATTTTGACTTTCCCCGGCAGCACGCGGCACGCGGCTGCTCTGTCATTGTTTCTCTGTGCTAAACACATGTAAGCCAGAAAGTGACATCAACGAGGAGCAACATGAAACTGACCCTTCCAGTTTTGCTAAATGGAAAATGTCCGTCAACTCTTTTGAAAATTATTTCAGCTTTATTAACTTAAAATGCTGTTTATTACTGTCTCTCTCTCTCTCTTTCAGTGCCTAGTTACTGTGATGACAGTGCCTGCGGACAGACCTAGGGCATGTCTAGACTGCAGTCACTAGGTGGGATTGCAGCTTGAGCTTAATCTGGCTAGCTCGGGTCCAGGAGCAATGAAAACCGTGGCAGCATAAGCTCCACTGATGCCTGTCCAAACCCACCCAGAACTGGCAGACCTAGCCAGCGCTGAAGCTCACACTGCTGTATTGTCCCTGCTCCAGGCCCTGAGCTAGCCCAGGTATTAGAGAGACAAGGGGGGGTGAGATAATATCTTTTATTGGGGAAAGAGACAAGCCCTTACCTCCCCCACCTTGTCACTTTAATATCCTGGGCCCAACACGGCCAGGACCACGCTGCCTGCTAGCTCAGATATGTCAGCTCAAGGGGCAGTCACACCCGGTGATTTCTGTGTAGACACACCCATCGTCACACAGACATTTCGAATGCACCCAGCTCTGTAGCATGCCAGCTGTCAAACTCAGGGGTCTTTTCCATGAAAACAACAAGATAATATGTCGGCCAATCAGCGTTAGCAAATGCAGACCACCAAAATCCCAGATCCTCTGAACTCCCTCGCAGCCTTCCCCTTCTGAAAAAAAAAGGGTGGGTCACAACAGGCCTTGCAATGTACTTGCAGGTGAGCAGGCTGGGGTCTTGTCAGAACAAGGATGGCGAGGGGAGGCTACGGCCTCTGCTCGGAAACTCTGCCCTCCCCCAACTGCCACATGCAAGTCGAGGGCCTGCTCACTCAAGCAATTCAGCTGGCACAGTAATAGTAATGCATGTTGTATATTGAATATTAATATTTTAAATCCAAGTTTTGTGTGCACATAGCTGTTGTCCCCTTTAAATATATCCCTGTTGGCTTATAAGTGAAATACAGTCTGTCTACGGTACTTCTGTAGCCCCCCCCCCCCCCCCCCATTACTCTAGACCAGGAGTTTTCAACCTTTTTTCATTTGCCAACCCCTAAAACATTTCGAATGGAGGTGCGGACCCCTTTGGAAATCTTAGACACTGTCTGGGGACCCCCCTGAGGGCCACGGACCCCAGGTTGAAAACCAGTGTTCAGGTTGAATGGAGGTGCGGACCCCAGTGGACCCCTTAGGCATAGTCTGGGGACCCCAGCCTGAAAACCACCGCTCCACCATCCAAGCCTTGCAATCTCCATAAGGCAGGATAGTGCTATTATCCCCATTGTACAGGTGGGGAAATGAGGCCCCAAGCAGGTAAGAGCCAGCTTTTTAAAGGTATTTAGGCACCTAACAATGCAGGTAGACACCCTGGGAGGTTCTCAAAGCACCTTGTAGCCCTCACTACCAGGGCATGCCAAGGTTTTGAACACCGGCCTTCTAGTGTCACCAAACCCAGGGCCATAACCCTAGGCCACCAGGCCATTTGCCACAGGGCAAGAATGAGCAGGGACTTCTTCGACATCGCGTTCTTGCTTAGTGTGCCGGCTCTTCAGGGCAAGCACCGTCTTTCCATGCTGTCTCTATACGGTACTTAGCACAGTGGGCTTCAATCCCTGACTGACTAAGTGCTGCGTATAGAATCATAGAATCTCAGGGTTGGAAGGGACCTCAGGAGGTCATCTAGTCCAACCCCCTGCTCAAAGCAGGACCAATCCCAACTAAATCATCCCAGCCAGGGCTTTGTCAAGCCGGGCCTTAAAAACCTCTAAGGATGGAGATTCCACCACCTCCCTAGGTAACCCATTCCAGTGCTTCACCACCCTCCTAGTGAAATAGTGTTTCCTAATATCCAACCTAGACCTCCCCCACTGCAACTTGAGACCATTACTCCTTGTTCTGTCATCTGCCACCACTGAGAACAGCCGAGCTCCATCCTCTTTGGAACCTCCTTTCAGGTAGTTGAAGGCTGCTATCAAATCCCCCCTCACTCTTCTCTTCTGTAGACTAAATAACCCCAGTTCCCTCAGCCTCTCCTCGTAAGTCATGTGCCCCAGCCCCCTAATCATTTTCGTTGCCCTCCGCTGGACTCTCTCCAATTTGTCCACATCCCTTCTGTAATGGGGGGCCCAAAACTGGACACAATATTCCAGAGGTGGCCTCACCAGTGCCGAATAGAGGGGAATAATCACTTCCGTTACACGAATGCAATATAACAATGATCAATGCCCCCCAACGAAGGAGGCGTGCTAGGACGCTAGCTGCAAGATTTCACCGCTCTCTGGTCCACTGGGTTCTAATCTTATGGCAGGAGGCGCCGTGGGAGGAAAGCTTTTTCTGAACACAGGTTAATGCAGTTACCCAGGATTTGTTTACACGCCAGCTACAAGACACCAAGAAAACAGCCACACGCTTATCATCGTCTCTTCCAGAAACGATCCGTTCTTCTGACAGGAGCCTGTTCACCTTTTTTCCATCCCTTGTGCAAAACAAGTCTCAGGCCTGGGGATCATCTCCTTGGTTTCCTTTGAGCTGCATGTGGCAGCATCGCTTTCATCTTGGAAGAGACGAGACAGATCCTTCTGGGTTCCTAGCAGCAAGGAGGCGCCTGGTGCTTGTTATCCCTCATTAGCATGAAAATTAGATCTCCCATTCACTCCTCCTTGTCACTACTGCCTCCCTAATTGCAGGGGCAAGAGCACCCTCTTCCCCCTTTAAAAGCAGTTATGAAAAATGGAGGTGTCCTTAACCTGCGATATGAGTTTGATGGGGCTTAATGAGGCCCATTAGAAATGGGCACTTGCAGACCCCCACGCTCTGGTAGTGAACAGAGCTTGTCGCAATTACACTGATTCCCACTGATAATTAGCAGTTGTGCCTCTAATAGGTTAACCCCACATGCAGCTTTTTCCTGGGGCTGGCTCAGAGGAGTGCAGGCTGTCTAATCGCAGTGTGCGGACAGCTGCGCTGCTTTCTCAAGGAGTTAAAAAGGGGATTTCCCCACTGGGGAATAAAGAGGCAATTTGCTTTAATGATCCTCTGCTGTTGGAGCAATTTTCCTAGGGACTGGTGGCTGCTCCATCGTTTGGAGTCTTTGAACCGGCACTGGGCGTCTGTCTAAGAGAGATGCTGTCGCTCGCACACAAGTTATGGGCTGGATGAGGAAATCACAGGTTGGAGTTACACATAATCCTCCCTTCGGGCTTTGAAATGCATGAAGCTGTGAAATCCTGCTCTATTTTGCCATTGAGTCCAGCAGGAGCAGAAGCTGGACCACAGGATCCAGGTTCCCAAGAGCTCAACCTGAGGATCCCAGGGAGGGAAGAGCTCCCAGCCCCCTCCCGCCCCCTATCTTTGCAGGCTGCTGAGCCGGAGGTCCCCACGGAGCTGTGCACAGGGGATTCAGCTTCCCCAAATCCTTCCCCTTTGCTCAGTGGGATCCAACCAAGTTCCACTGCCAACACTGACACACACAAACTCCGTCTCCTCCTAAATGCAACTAACCAAAGGGCTAAGGGTTAAGGCAAATCAGACCTGAGGAACTGGGTTTCTCTTTAATTTAAGTAGGTTTTCTCCTGCAACTCTTCACAGGAAGCTGTGAGATTGATCATATGTATATCGGTCAGTTTCCAAAAGTGTCTCCCTATTGTTATTTACAAATGCAGAGCTTTCATCTCTTTCAACAGATCCTATTGAAACCTACCCACCAAAGAAGGCAGCATAGTCCAGTGGATAGGATAGTAGCTTGGGAATGAAGATCTCTATTCTAGTCCCATCCCTTCCACTGGCTTGTGACCTAGGAGGCAATTCATTTCCGCTCTGGCTGTCCTGTCTCTTTAGACTGTGAGCAATTTAGGACAAGCATTGTCTCCTACTGTGTGTTTGTACAGGGCCTCGCTCACTGATGTTCAAGCTGATTGGGGTTTCTAGGCACTGCATTTCACCTGTTAGAAAAGGGGAACTGAAGTCAGGATCTGTGTTTGGTTCTGGCATGGAAGTCACCTAACTTCTCTCTGTTCTCCATAGCGCTACCAGCAGGGGGAGCAGCAGCTGGCTCAAGAACAAGGAGACATCCAATGAAATTGAAAAGTAGCAAATTTGTCAACTGATACAAGGGGGAAAAATGCAAAAGCAGACTGTGGAACTCACTGCCACAGGATGTGGCCTAGGGTGAGAACTTAGAAAGATTTAAGGAGATATGGGATGTTTTATATGTATAATTGGCCAAGTTAATGAGGCCCTTACATTCAAACCTGATGCCATTTCTCTGTCTGTAATGTCAGTGCCACATCAGGTGGGCCCTCACATCAATTCTCCTTTCCCCAAACCCCTCCAACAATTCTATCCTCTCCAGCTCACCAGCACCACCATCCGTTCTAGATGGACCCGGCGTCTGATCTGGTCCGGCGATGCCTATGTTCACATCATCGTGATGCCCAGGAATAAAGCACAAATATTCCGAGACCTACCCAGGTCCTGATTTGAAAGAAACCAGGTCAATTGTCTGAAAAATACAAGCTGATCCCAAAGAGGGTCATGTGGTCCTTTACTCTGGCAGAGGGAGCCAAACAGTTTCCCTGGGCTCGTCCCCTCTTCACTGAATCAATCTGGCCCCTGAAGAAACAAAACCAACTTGACAGACGTACTTGGTAGGTAGATCAGGCCTTGGGCACCCTCTTGTGGCCAGTTGCTACATGTTACTACTCTGCTGGCCCTGGGACTCAGCTTGCTGTGAAATTGAACGCACGCCCGTTTAATTAATTCTCGCTCAGCTCATGTGGGGCAGTGGGCTTTGCTTTGTGCGGGGGGGTCCCTCGGGAAGTGTATATGAGGCACTCCCTATTCCAAGCACATGGTTTGCTAATTTAATTCCCCCCAGGGCCGGAGGAACCTGGGAAGCGGTGAGTCATTTCATAATTGGGAGTCAGTGGCTGAAGGTTAAAGCCACAAGGGGAGAGAAATCCCAGGGATGAGTCACTGCAGGAGCTGGGGAGGGAAGAGCCCCAGTGCGTTATCCAGTCCACCCCCTGCTTCTCTGTGGAAGGCTCCAGGCCGGGACAAAAGGTGGGTGAAGTTGAGATTTCCCCTTTGGAAGTCGATTCCATCCCCTTGTCGACATCACCATTACAATGTAGAGCTGGTGGGAAAGCTTTCGGCAGACTGGTTTTCCGGTGGGAAAATGCGGTTTCATCAACATCAAAACACTGGGCGGGACCGTGGCCGTTTCCACAGACTTTTGCATGGCAAAACGTCGACATGGTTCGGTTTGACCACGTTGAAACATTTCGACCCTTTCAGGTTTTGCTTTGATATTATTTTTATTCTCTCTGCAATCAGATTCCAGGGGTTTCACTCTGTCTGGAGACAGCTGCAAGGGCAGCTGAGAGCCTGGGTTTCACGGGCAGGTACTGTCCCCTTTTTAAGCTCTCAGACATTTTGACTTGATGAAGGACCCCCGTGAGCTCCAGGTGGTTAAACATCCCTGTTGTCAACTGGGCTCTGCTGCGGCAAGGAGGATAGAGCCACAGACCTTTGGCTCCAAACCGCTACCACTTACAGTGAAGGAGGAGCTGTCAGCAGCAGTCAGGCATTTCTGTGCTGTAGGCCTCCTGCCACTAGAGGGGGAGATAATACTCACACAGGTTTTTCCCCAGCCGGCAGGGAGCAGAGGTGTGCACTCATGCATTTGCACATACACGCTAATCACCTTACCAAAGTATGGGGATGAGGCACCTATGTCAGTGTGTGGGATGAGTGCTGCTCTCTAGGCTGTTTGCTATCTTTTTTGCAGTACATTATCTAGCTACTAGGTGTGTCTGGGAGCTAAGTCGCATTCCAGGCAGGGTGTGAAGCCTGGTAAACAAGGAAGACAAAGCTGGGACTCAAGCCGAGTGGAGGCTTATTCATTGGTTTCTTCAATAAACACCTACATGGATCAGTGTCACCACCATAGAAGCAGCAGGAGGCCACAGCTGAGAAGGAACAAATGCCACTTTTTCTTGTGTGACCCCAATCCATTAGTTCCTAGCTGTATTCTTGCACACCCTTCCTCTCACCACATTCCTTCACGTCTAGCAATCCCCAGCATATTATCCCTCTCCAGGCAGCCGATATAATTCCCTTAATCTGCCCTTGAACACATCAGCGGAAGTCACAATACTGAGCACTTAGAGCTTTGCAGCTTCAAAGGGCCTTGCAAAGCCATTAAGCCAGTTGGCCTAGAGACATTTGAAGTAATGAGGCTCTTTCTGCAAACTACAATAGCAGTATCCATATTCCCCGTATTACTGGCACTATAAGACACACGAAACCTTCCACCCAGGTCTTCCTAGTCCTCCTTAAGGTTGTTCTTTAGCTTGTTTCAGGTGGAATAAGTTTGAACAATATATAAATAACTGAATCAATCTCTCTCTGGCCATCAGTGTCTGAACCTTACTGGCCGGTTCCATGACGAATCCTATCCACTACTTCCATTTAATTGTAATGCTTCGGATTCATGCTGCACCTTCCATTTGAGGATCTCAAAGCTCTTTGGCAAGATCGCGAAGTGGTAGCATCCCTGTTTAGTTGGGGAAACTGAGGCAGCGACCATTCTAAGGGCCATACTGGGTACTGTTCCTGTTGCCTCGTCTCAAAAAAGATATATTAGGATTGGAAAAGGTTCAGAGAAGGGCAACAAAAATGATGAGGGGTATGGAACAGCTTCCATATAAGGGGAGATTAAAAAGACTGACACTGTTCAGTATAGAAAAGAGCTGACTAAGGTATGATAGAGCTCTGTAAAATTCATGACTGGTGTGGAGAACGTGAATAGGGAAGTATTTACCCCTTCACAGAACACAAGAACTAGGGGTCACCCAATGAAATTAATGGGCAGCTGATAAACATAAGGCAGTAGTTCTTCACACAACACACGGCCAACCTGTGGAACTCATCGCCAGGGGATGTCGTGAAGGCCAAAAATATAACTGGGTTCAAAAATGAACTACGGTAGATAAGTTCCTGGAGGATACAGCCATCCATGGCTATTGGTCGAGATAGTCAGGGATACAATCCCATGCGCTGGGTGTCCCGAAACCTCTGACTGCCAGAGGCTGGGACTTGACGACAGGGGATGGATCACATGATGATTACCTGTTCTGTTCATTCCCGCGGGGGCACCTGGCATTGGCCACTGTCGGAAGACAGGATACTGGGCTAGATGGACCTTGGTCTGACCTAGTATGGCTGTTCTTCTGTTCTTACATAGCTAGTCAGTGGCAGCATCAGGAATAAGACCCAGGTGTCCTGGTTCCCAGTCCTCTGCTCTAACCACTAGTGGCTTCCATCACTGTTACATCCTTATGCAGCACCGACTTAGCAGGGAGCCTGTCTGACTGGGGGTGGGGCCGGAGCAGGCCTGTCTAGGGGAAGCCAAGTATATCATCCCCTTGACCCGGGCTCTGATCCTTCCTGGGATTTGGCTGCACTCTGGGGCCTGCGAAAAGCCAGAAGGTTCAGAAGCATCATTTGACAACCCCCCGCCCTCCCCAGCAGGGGTGGTATAAAGATACCTAGAGGAGCGGTTCCAGCCGCAGGGAAAGCCCTGTCACAGCAGTGCGGACTCTGCCGGGCAAAGCGCTCGCCTTCCTTGTATCTCAGGGCAGTGCCTGCAGCCTTCCGGAGTGAGGAGCTCAGAACTAGACCCAACACCAACTTGACCCTCCACTCGGTGCCACCTAAGAATCCTGCCTCTCCTCCTCCCTGGGGGTGTGGCTTTGTCAATGACCCCGAAGCAAGAATACATCAACCTCCGCCTGAGTTTCACTGCCCCTAGGCGGGTGTCTCAGCTGGATCTCCCGGTCCTAGGTCCCTACTTCCCTCTTCCTAAGGAGCCACTCCAGTCTCCCGTTAGATCCCTGGGGGAGTTAATAAGAAAGAAGAACATAAGAGCAGCCAGACTGGGTCAGACCAAAGGTCCATCTAGCCCAGTATCCTGTCTTCCGACAGTGGCCAGTGCCAAGTGCCCCAGAGGGAATGAACAGAACAGGGAATCATCCAGTGATCCATCCCCTGTCGCCCATTCCCAGCTTCTAGCCTTCAAAGGCTAGGGACAGCCAGAGCATGGGGTTGCATCCCTGACCATCTTGGCTAATAGCCACTGATGGACCCAGCCTTCTGGAGTGTCCCAGCACCCACTAGCAGCGGGTGAGCGGAAAGGCCCTGCCCTCCCTGGTGCACCGGTGCTGTGTCCATGGGACCAAGCTCAGGGAGAAGAAGGCCAAGATGAAAGGTGCTCCTCTAGGATGGAATAATCTTTGCCACTAGGGGGCAGGCCAGCACCAAGACGCCTTCCTCTGCCTCTGCTGCTGATTCATATCCCTCCCCGTGGTGCTGTCACTTCAGAGAGGGAGCCCCAGGGAGCCAGCCCAGTGCATGGTGCGAGCTGGCCTGCGGCAGGCTAATGGTGCTCTCCCGAGTGTGCACCCACCGCCATAGCTTTCCACCCCAGTTACTGCACCCTCCACAAATCACCCACACCTTGTTCCTCCAGCAAGCCCCGAAACAAGCCCTCTGGCTGAGGCTCCTTCCAGGAAGGGCTCCCGGCTCCCGGCACTGACATGGGCTTGGTGCTGGCCGGGCTCTGGCTAGACAGCGCTGGAGGCAGAAGCGCTGTCACAGGGACCGTGCGGGCGGGGGCTGGGCCTCCTTTCACCACAATGCACCTCTCCACTGGAGGGACCGGCTGTAGGGGGGAGAGAGAAGATGGATCTTTAACTTCGTCTACAGAGACAACGTTGTCTAGAGATTGAAGAGCCTCTCGGGGTAGGCTGGCCACCTCTGAGGTGCAAAACTCCGGGACATCCACCTGCCCCATACACCCCCAGATACCACCTGCCCCCCCCCCCCCCGGGTACTGTCTCCCCATTGCACCCCGGGAGAGGGCACCAGCCCCTGGGGATGCCCCAGGCACCGACCTCGCCAAGCATCACACAGCGCCAGCCGGATCCACCCCACTCCCCCCAGCAGTGACCCTCCTGCAGCTGGTACCTGTGTGGCAGTGACTGGGCACTGCCACCCTGAGCTCCCCCTGCCCTGCTCACTGCTCCCGAACTGCCCCATGGCAGCACTCCGGAGCCAGAGCTCCCTGTTTGCAGGCACACCACTCTGCAGCCATTAGGAGCTGGGGGAGCCCGTGGGTGTGACTGGCAAAACCTGAGGCTTTTAATGTCCCAGGACATGGAGATTTCCCAGGGCAGCTCCCTCAATCAAGGGCCAAGCCTGGGAAAACCTGGGCAGGTGGCAACCTTATCTAGCAGCATCTCAACCTGTAGGAGCAGTGTGGTCTCGTGGGAAGGATGCAGGGGTCTGGGTTCCAGTCCCCACTGGGTGACTTCAGGCATGTCACTTCCCCTTTCTGTGCCTCAGTTTCCCCCGTACCACCCTTTGTCTGCCTTGGCAATTTGGAGTGTCAGTTCTTTGGGCAGGCACTGGCTCTTACTGTCTGTGCAGCACCTAGCACAAGGGGCTGTGATCTTGGGTGAGGCCTCTGGGGGCTACCATGATAATAATCATTGTATTGTAGCCACAACCAGGTTCTGTCGGAGATCAGTGCGCTCGTTAGAAGAAGGTACCCTGAGCAAACCGAGCAGCAAGGCTACTGACGTGCACTCGGTGCCTGGCCCGTCCTCTTCCCCCCGCCAAGGTGCCCAGATAATAAATAAAATGGAAATAAACCCTCTCCAGGCGACCTCGGCAGCACGGCTGAAGCTCAGCTGAGTCAGGGCTCGGCCAGATGGAGGGAAGAACTCTGGCTGGGAGTAACCAGTGGAGTTACGTGGCCTGTCTTTCACTGGGAGTCAGGTGCTTGGCTCCCACAAGGGCCCTTTGAAAAGATATCAGGCAACGGACTGATGCCGGGGCTGCTGCAATCCCTGCAAGCCCTGTGCATCGCCCAGCAGTGGGTCCTGTCCCTGCCGCCGAGGCACCGCCCGTGCCCTTCATGGTGGGTCCTTCCCAGCAGAACTCCATACACCGCTTACTAACCACGGGAGGAGATTTCTTTGTAAGTCCCTCTTTCCTTCCCTAAGCGCCTTAGAGGAGCCTCCGGGGAGAGACGCGGGGGCTTTTTTTAGCAACCTTAATCCAGATTGGCTGCTCTGTTTGCCATCTTCTTCCTGGAGAGCTCTCCACTAAGCCACGCACTGCGGATAAACAGGCAGCCGTTTGGGGGGCTGGGCAGGGTGCCGGATTGGAGCTCCCTTCCCATATCCACGGCCTGCAGCCCCACGCTGAGGTGGACTCTAGCTGGGGGTTTATCTCCGGCACCAATGCTGAGCTTTTCAGAGGCCTCAGCTCTCACTGAGCTCCAGTGCTCACCAACCTTTGTGTGGGCCCGGGAAGATAAATGGTCTCCGTGCCGTGGTGGTGCTGGGGTGTTACCAGGCTGTGCTCATTGAGAACGAAAGAAAGCCCCCTTCCTCGGGGGGAGATGGGTCCTGTCTTCCCACGCAGCTTGTTAAAGGAGGCTGATTGATGAGCGGAGAGAGCTGAAGGGGTTTGCCAATGCCACTCGCACGTTCCGGTGGTGAGACTTATCCTGCTGACCCAGGAGGGCACAGAATCCCCCGGTCAGTCAGTGCATATCGCCGCAGTGAGGTGGTGTCGCAACTCTTTTGCCCCGCTGGGTCGGTGCCCATTCAGTGTGCCAGGCTGCATTCATGGAAACGCCAGCTGCAGTCTCAGCAAATGCAGAGCCAGATCCAGACGGGCGCTCAACACCTGCAAACTCCCTCCCACCCCCCGACATCACTGGCCGCTTGCAACACCATTCAAGATTGAGCCCACAGAAAGTTCCAATCAACAAAGACAGGAAACTCTCACTGTTAGCAGGGATCGAAGCGAGATGAAGGGGAGCAGGGTGTCTAGTCCTTCATGTTCTATAGGGAACCTCCCCAAATTGTGGGAGCAGCCACTTTTGCCTCCCCCAAACTTCTGGCCACCATTGTCTCACTTAAGAATGATAAGCGGAACTGCTTTTCCATACAGTACCTGTGGAACTCATTGCCACATGATATCATTGAGGTTCAGATCTTAGCAGGATTAACACCAAGTTTGGATAGTTATAGGGATAGCCAGGGAAAAAAATAGAAGGATTAAAACCATCTTCAGAGTTCAGGCAGTGATATCAACCTTCATGCTTCAGGGCACCAACCAAACTTTAACCATTGGAGGTCAGGAAGAAATTTCTCCTGGGGGCACGTTAGCTCATCACTGCCTCTGCAGAGTTCTTACACCTTCCTCTGAAGCAGCTGGTGCTGGCCCCTGTTGGAAACTGGACCCTGCACAAGATGGACCATGGATCTGTCCCTGTCTAGCATTTCCTATGTTTCTAATCTGCCCATCACTGTAGTATCTGTGCATCAAACACTCCCAACAAGATTCAGAGCCCATTCTCCACCCTCTGAAGCAAAGTGGTTCTTGAATCACCGCTGCCACCACTCCACCCCTCCCCTCACCCCCAAGGCCCTATGGAGGGGAGCCACTGCTCAAGATGCCAGGAGCCAGCTAACGAGCCAGTTAAAGCGCCCTCCCTTGGGGGGGGATGATCTGGGATTACTGCTACAGGCCTCTTTGGGAAACCCGCCGAGATGTGATCTGGATCGAACCTCTGCCATGCTCCAGAGAGCTCGTGCCCCCCAGAGCAGGGTATAAGAGGCAGTGGACCCTATACAGTTCTGCCCTATGCCACCTCCACAGCAGCCCTGGGCACTGGGGGCATTCCAGGACAGGGCGAGGACAGAGCTGGGGCAGGAGAGGGGGTGGCCAGGGCAGACCTGCACTCACAGGGGGTCAGTTTAGAGCAGCCCTCAGAGGGCCGGGCCGCCCCTGGACTGGAGAGACGCAGGAATGAATCGCTCCCAGTGTCTTGGCCACATACCCCTGGGACAGCAGCCTAAAATCCCCCCTGGCCCTCGCTTGTGGTCCTGCCCCACTGCCCTCCGTGGGCCGTGGCCAGGGTGCAGACGGGCCGCGGGCAAAAAGCGCCCTCCCAGCCATGCCCCCGTTTGGGAGCCCGTAAACCTGTCCCATCCTCAGAGCTGCAGCTGGGGACGGGGAGGGGGATGGCAGATGAGCCGATCAGAGGACCAGAGTGCCTTCCCCATCAGACTGGGAGGCTGGTGGGAGGGTGAAGGGACGCGTCTCTGCCCTGCCCTGCCCTGCCCAGCCTCCCTCCCAGCCTGTGTCTCTCCAACATCCCTCCCCGTGCCCCCAGCCCCTCCTCCGCCCAGCCAGCTCATGGCTCCAAGCCCGTTGACCCATCCCCAGGTGGGCGCATCCCATTGCACAGGGCCCAGGCGGGTGGGTTCTAGGTGATGGGCCAGGCTAGTGCACGGGGGCCCTGACCCTTCCCTGCCTGGTACTTGGGGAGACATTGGCACCTGTTCCAAGTGCCACAGATCGGCTGTTTCCACGCACACCCGGGGTGGCACTTCACTCCCACGTAGCCCTGCAGTAAATGACACCACCAGGTGCAGGGTGAGGAAGATCAGCCACCCTGGGCTGTGTCTCGGGGTGAAGGGTTAGCCCGACTCGTCCTCCTTCCCGGTTGGCCACCACGGGGTGTGGCTAGCAGCCTCTGCTCAAGGGGCTGGAACAGCAGGCTGGGTGACAGGTCAGGAGCAAGGGGCAGCCGCAGAGCCTGGGCTGCCCCAGGCTTAGAAAAGGGGGAGCCAGATACAAATTTTGCAGCTCTGACATTTAGTCAAGATTGAGATACAGCAGCAAAGTGGTGAAAGTGGCAGAAATGGGCGGGGTGGGGGGGCTGTGGGTCAGGATTGAGGGGTGTCGGCTGAGCTGTATGTGGGGAGCCCAGGGCTGGGCTAGCAGGGGGGCTGTGGGTCAGGATTGAGGGGTGTTGGCTGAGCTCTGTGTGGGGAGCCCAGGGCTGGGCTAGCAGGGGGGCTGTGGGTCAGGATTGAGGGGTGTCGGCTGAGCTGTATGTGGGGAGCCCAGGGCTGGGCTAGCAGGGGGGCTGTGGGTCAGGATTGAGGGGTGTCGGCTGAGCTGTATGTGGGGAGCCCAGGGCTGGGCTAGCAGGGGGGCTGTGGGTCAGGATTGAGGGGTGTCGGCTGAGCTCTGTGTGGGGAGCCCAGGGCTGGGCTAGCAGGGGGGCTGTGGGTCAGGATTGAGGGGTGTCGGCTGAGCTGTATGTGGGGAGCCCAGGGCTGGGCTAGCAGGGGGGCTGTGGGTCAGGATTGAGGGGTGTTGGCTGAGCTCTGTGTGGGGAGCCCAGGGCTGGGCTAGCAGGGGGCCATGGGGCAGGACTGAGTGCCAATAATACGAACAAAAGCCCTGCACCCCCACTGCTTGACTCCGTCCCGCACTCTCCGGAGCACTGCACAGTCTCCTGAAGTCTTCTCCAAACCGCAGGCCCCTCTCCCCTCGCCCTCCGAGTGGAAAGTGTTAACCCAATGGGTGGGCTCCCAGAGATCTCCTGTGAACACCAGGAGGAAAACCAATCCCCTTTGGCAGCTGAGGAAGGCTGGCTCCGCAACTTCTGCTGTGAATCTGGCCAGACGCCTGGAGAGGACTTGACCCCCCCAGTACAATTTACTGCCGGAAATGCTGGGAGGCCACGGCACAAGGCCCCGTGGAAATCTCATCATTCGATTCACGTTTGGAAATCCCCTGCCCTCCGGGGGACCAGCAACGCTCCCCTCCCCCCTTTTTGTTTCTGGGTCAGATCCGGCCCAGGTTGACGGGGAAAGCCGGCAGAGCGTGAGGCTTTGGGAATCTCTCGCGCTGCCCTTCGGGTGCAGGGAGCTTTGCCTCTCATCATAACTGGAGTTGGTGGTGGGCCCTTCGTCCTAGAATTAAAATCCCTGGCTTCAGTGTGGATCCAAACCTGGACATGTGCTCTGGCTGAAGGGCAGCCTGCACTGTGTGTTAGGCAGAGAACCCCTGAAGTCTGCCCTGGATACAGCAAGGGAGAGATGCCCCACTGATGTGAACTGGGGTAGCTGCATCGGTGTCAGTGGGCCAGATCCCCCACTGGTGTAGATTGGTGGAGCTCTATGGACTGTCACAGCAGCGGAGAAGCGGGCTTTTTTCACTCAAATCTCTCTCTCTCTCTCTCGTCTCCGCTGCTGCACCTTCCAGCCTGTTTCTTCACAGGGGTCAGTTCCTAGCTCAGCCACGGCCGGTGTGCCAGTCCCGTAGCCTCTGTGCCTCAGTTTCCCCAGCTGTGCAATGGGGAGAATCGTCCAGCCTGGCGGTGGGGCAGCGGGTGAATACAGTAAGATGAGTACTGCGGTAATGCGGGCGGGGGGGGGGGTGGATAAGTACCTAGATCGAGTGGAATTGGGGCCGTTTGCTTTCTGTGTTTTTAAACCTTAGGGAATAGGTGGGAGCCCCCCCTCCCCCCCGCCTCCTCTGCCCCTGGACATCACGAACTCATAGAAAACCAGAGACTAGGGTGGAAACAGCCCCCTTCTCCTCTCCCGGCCCCCGGCAGTTCAATCAGTCCCAGCCCTGGGAGCCCACCTCAGGCAGGGTTTGCCCCTAAATTATCCCCCCCTTTCTGCAAACACAATAACGGGTGCAAATCGTACACGGGGCCGGTGTCCCGCGACCTCAGACTGAGCGACTTGAGCACCCCGCCCCCGGGGCGAAGGGCAATAAAACTGACTGGGCTGGCTCTGCCCCTCTCAGCACATTTTGCATGTCTATTGCTCCTCCTGAGCAAGGGTCTCAAAGCACTTCCCGAGCTCTCATTGACTGAGCCAGCGCATGGGGCGTAGGCATCGTAACACAGCTGTGGCCACCTAGAACTGCAGGGGTGTCACTCTGCAGTGCAGAACGACAGCAGGGTTAGAGCTCATAGCCGCCAGCACCAAAAGCAACCCTTGAGTTAAAAAGAAGCTGTACAGGGCCCATGACACACAGGCGGGTTGTTCTGATACCGTCCAGTAGAGGGCAGGTAGGCACAGATAGACACAACAGCCAGTTCATTGCACCATTGTTGTTATGCTGGGGGCTGGGTGAAACCTCGTTGAATCGGGTGGGTGTAACAGCTGGCCTTCATGGGGGATAAATGGAAGAAGCCGTTAAGCTCCGTTGTTGGAGTAAGATAGCAAAAACACAGGCCACATGCAGGGCCAGTCGAGAGCCGAGCTATGTGGGCGCAGAGGGTTTCACTGGTGGTGGTGGTGGGGGGAGATGAATGCAAACGCAGAGGGCTGAGTATGGCTTTGATGGGGTTGTGCGTGGGTGAGCAGACACGGCACAGACAACATTGGAGCACACAGAGAGAGGGCGGCAGGAAGCCAAGGACAGCCATAGAAGCACTGGGAGTGAGACCCTGGGAGACAGGGAGAGAGCACTTGTTGGGCAGAGTGCTGGCTGAAAGAGGCTTGGGGATGGGGGCACAGAAATGTCTTGCTGTGTTCAGGGAAATGGGACTTTTTTGTATATTCTTGGCAAATAAACAGGATTGCATCAAAGGAATACCTGCCTCCATCATCACTTTCTCCTCCTTCTAATGGAAACAAACCCACAAGACCCCAGATACTGGCTAACCACTTGGGCCAAAAGGGGAGAAATTACTATCTCCATTTTAACAATATGGAAACTGAGGCATAGAGGAAGCTGGGACTGATTCCCAGAGCCACACACAAGCCACCAGACCACCCTTCTGTATGGACACCACAGTCCCCTCTGGGACTGGCACGGCAAAGCTGTCCCTCTCTGGAACGTTTCACAAGCAGAGGCGTATTTTAGAGCCCAGCGAGGGCGGACGTGCAGACAGCAGCTATCTCAGCCTGGGATCATAATCTCCGAGGCCTGCAGTTTGCGTCTGATAAATTGCCAGCTGTGTCTCGGAGCAGCCGAAGAGGGAACGAATCGTGTCCAAATAGCCGTCGGGCGCTAATTGCCCCAATTAGATTTCATCGATGGCTAACGAACACGGCTACACGGCTATCCATCTCCACCGGGGCGAGGAAAGCGCCGAGCAGAGCAAGGCAAAGACACCTACTGTGTTTTCTGTGCCTCTGACTATGTGCTGAGGCTAACAGAGGCTGGCATTGAATCTGTACTATGAGCTCTCAGTGAGAAGCTGGTTCTGTGTCTATTGATTGGTGCCTAAACCCCCCGCCCCCAGGCCTCCTCACTCCAGTGGCGCAGAGGGGGAAAGCAAAATGGGGAGCTTAGATGAGGAGATTGCTTAATGAGCTATCCGCCCCCTCCTCCAGCTGCTCTTGGCCCATCCCCAGAAGTGGACATGCACCCATTTTGCATATGCAAATGAGGCACTGCTCCCTAATTTGCACATGCAAATACAGGGGGGTGCTGGATTCCAAATGACCTGGTGTGCATTGGCCTGGACAGAAATGAGAGAGGGGGGAAGTACCCAAGGTACAATCCAGACTAGTGAGTAGCTGTGTCACCCCTCTAGTTGTGCCCTTACACCACTTCCTGCTGTCGCCTCCAGTCCGGGCTGCTCACAAACAGCCTCCGGCGCGCAGGTCACTCCCAGCTGTGTCTGCATGGGAGCTGCAGCCTGACAGCTTCCCGTTGGTTTTCACCAATGGAGCTTCCCAGACAGAGCCATTCAAACGTGCGGGATTAGATCCATCAATAAAACGCAAAAATAACAGGAGTACTTGTGGCACCTTAGAGACTAACAAATTTATTAGAGCATAAGCTTTCGTGGGCTACAACCCACTTCTTCGGGGGTTGTAGCCCACGAAAGCTTATGCTCTAATAAATTTGTTAGTCTCTAAGGTGCCACAAGTACTCCTGTTATTTTTGCGGATACAGACTAACACGGCTGCTACTCTGAAACCTATCAATAAAACGAGTTTCTTAACTACAGACAGATCAACATAGCGCTGGCTACACCCGGGGGTAAAGGTCAGTATGAATACGTCACGCCAGGGGGTGGATTTTTCACACCCCTGAGTGACGTAGTTAGACCGATATAAGCCTGTAGTGTAGACCGGGCCATAGTCCTCTCCCCCTCTCTAGCTGGGAGCACAGCCACAGGCAGGCTGTGTGGACAGGAACCCCAAGCTGTTTCTTTGCTCAGATGTAGATTTTCTGCCCAGGCCTCTTTTCCAGCCAATGAACAGCCACTTAGCAGGGGATGGCCCATTTGACCTTGCTTACACCTGACTGAGGGGCCCGCTTGCCCTTTGTCTCTGAACAGGGTGACGGATTCGTCCTAAAAGTGGGGAGGAGGGTCACGAGGCCCCGCCCCCTCCATGGCCCTGCCCCTCCTTTTCTCCCTGAGGCCCCGCCCCCCGGCCAAGCTGGAAGCCTTAGGTGGGCCAGGGAGCCCAGGCCCCTTCATGTGCCCGGGATGGGGCGGCTTGAAAGCAGCCGCCCCGGCCCATGTCCCGCCCCCTGGATGCCCCGCCCAGCTCAGGTGAAACATCCGCAGCTCCCCACAGCTGCCCAGGCTCCCCAGGCCTCTCTTACCCGGGCCAGGCTCCAGCTTCCAGCCTGGCCTGGGGGCAGAGGACGGAAGAGGAGGCGCAGGGGGCAGGGCCCGTGGCGAAAAGAGGACAGGACAGGCCCTTCCACTTTCAAACAATCTGTCAA
This sequence comes from Emys orbicularis, assembly GCF_028017835.1. NCBI lineage: Eukaryota > Metazoa > Chordata > Testudines > Emydidae > Emys > Emys orbicularis. Next base: position 5,171,489 of record NC_088690.1, on the reverse strand, counting down.
TTGCAACTTTTTGTAAAAAATCAAATCAAATCACAAAATATTTCAATTTGGGAAATACCACAACGGTATCTCATGGGAGTTGTAGTTCCGATGCCTCATGTTCCCATTCTCCTCTGTAGGCTGGAGTCCCTGGTCAGACTACATCTCCCATGATGCACCCTTTTGATGAGGGGAGGCAATGTCTCATGGGAGTGCCATGGCCATAGTGCATCATGGGAGATGAAGTCTGGCTGGGCAGCCAGGTTTATGGAGGAGAAGAGGGACACAAGGCACCCAAACTACAATTCCCATGAGGCACCATGGTAGCATTTCCAAATTTAAATATTTTGGTTTTCCGACAGTTTAATTAACCTCCCCAATTAATCGGGGGTAGCGCCCTTGTGAAATCTCTTTGCTTAGATAGAGAACCCAGCCCAGATCAGGGCCCCATGGCGCTAGGTGCTGTACAAACACAGAGCCTGCACCCCAAAGAGTTTATATTCTAGTAGACAAAGAGCAAACAGGCACAGCGAGGGTAAATGACTTACCCAAGCTCCTGCAGCAGAGCTGGGGAAAGAACACAGGTCCCGTGACTTCCCGGTCCAGCAACCTACCCACTAGACCACACTCCCTCTCAACCAGCAGGTGCCTGTTTCTTGAAGAGGGCATTATGAGAGACACATGCTCTTCACTGTTTCCCTCCCCTGCACGTTTTCTTCCACCGAATGCAGTGAAATCCCAGCTCTGGCATAGTCCCAGGGCGCCGGATATTGCAAATGAACGGGACCTCTTAGGCTAATTAGTTGGTTTTGAACGCTCCGCATTGCTCACCGGCTGTCCCTTTGCCAAGGGAACGACTCGGAGGCTTGGCTGCCGCTTCTAAGCTGGGCATTCACTTTGCCAACCACATCACAAAAAAGGACTATGCTGGATGAGGCCCAGAATTCCCCTCCCCCGTCCCCTTAATGAGCCCCAAATGTCCATTTCCCTTATTGTCTTTACTGCCATCTCCGGTATTGCCTGTTTGTTGGCTTTGCCGAATGATCCCATAGTGGGTGTTAATAAATCTCTTGTTTGCGGGGAGCTCTGCAGGGAGGAAATGCGGGCACTGGATGGCAGGGGAGTGGGATTAGCTCCGCTAGTGCCTCTGGGCTGATCCGACTGATTCTCATTATTTATTTATTTTAGAGGTGGATCCTCACCATTTCGGGCAACCGTACCTGTCAGCCAGGTGTTTGCTGCCGATCTCCATCCAAGGCAGCATGCAGTAAAGGCAAGCCCAATTGGGAGATCCCAAAATCGTGAGATTGGCTTAGAAATCATGAGATATTTGGAGAGGGTTATTTTTCTTTGCCTTCTGGTTCCTGAGCCTGGAGGGGCATACCCAGGTCACGTCGTCAACCTTTACCTCAGACCGACGAAGACTCGAAACTCCCTTCTCTTAAAGAAACGGAAGCTGAGATTCTCATGGAAGCACATGACTCCAGGAGCTGGGGCTTTAAGAAAAGTACCAAAGTGTCACTGAGAACTGGCAGCTCTGAGCAGGTGCGAGTGCAGGGCGGGGTTTTCTCTGGGAAACCCCATCAGCGAAGGGGCAGGTGATAAAGCAGGTGAAGTTTGCTTTGCTTTGCACCTTCTTTCTCTGCAGATGGGTTCTGCGCTATGATCCCCACCCTCCTGCTCCAACACTGCATATGTGTGACACCCGCATACCAGCTGTGATCGCTTGGGATCTGGCTCCTGGTTTTCCAGCCGGTTCTCACTGATGCTCTTCACGGCCACTTTTCACTGCCCCTCGGCCTATTTTTAACCAGCCCGCTGGAAGGACGGCTGAGAGTTCATTCAAACATTCCAATGCGTCCCAGGAATGCATGCTGCTAATGGTCCCCAGCTGTGACTCCCCCCCCACACTCCCAGTCCTTCCTCAGCCAGAGATTCGCATCGCACTGGGCCACCAGAACTCAGCAAACGCTCATTCCCTGCTAGGCGTTCGTTGGCTGTTCCTATATACCCAGCCTGATCCTTCTGTCTGAACCCACCTGAATGTCCGCCGGGCAAACGTGATCTGAAGGGGCCATGGCAACACACAGATTTGAGTAAAGCAAATGCCGGAGATGTTAAATCAACAAGGGTAAAGAAAATCCCAGCTAGGAAAAGAGGAGCATTCTTTTGGCCAGCAACGCAGGGCTCAGCTGCAGTATGCACGGCAACCTCTCACCCCCGGTGCGGTAGCCCCCTGCTGAAACACCGTGACCCCTGCCTCTGTGCTGCCAATGGAAGTCATCTGTGATAAGCCTGTTGATGAGACACAGGGCAGAATTGATACCAGCTCACTCTCCTACTGCTGTGGAGCCCTGCGGAGTCAACAGGAGTGAAACCTTGTTTATGTCACTAAAGGGAGCAGATAAGAAGAATCCTTTGCTAGCCAGCTACCGTCTCACCAATGTTATGTTCATGGCATAAACAGAAGTTAGATAAAAAAACATAAAATACTCTTGCTGGAAGGTTTCACCAAGATACAACTTTATTTCTGAGCAGCCAAAACAATAACACACAAGCACCCAAAAACAGAGATAGAGAAAACAGGCTGCTCAATTACACAGTGAGGCACATCTCACCCCACTTTACTCTGGGCTGGCTGGCTGCAGATTGACTGCTGCTTGGCCCAGATTGCCAGCTTTCCTACAGAACCCCCTAGCCTGAAAGCAGGATCAGGAAAACCCCTGAGAATTTAAAGCCTGAGCTTACAATTTGAATAGAGTTTTCAATACACCACAGCCAAGATCACGAGGTAGGCCCCACCTCCAAACCATGAAATTGACTTAAAAATCTTGATGATTTTTTTAAAAAATAGATACATTTGGGATCTTTTTATTTCCTTTTGCATTTTGAGCCGTTAGGGTGGACTCAGGTCACATTTTCTCTGTGGCTATGTGGGCTGGTTTTCACAATGGAAGCTAAGAGTCTCACATAATCACATGCCTCCAGGAGCTGGGTCTTTAAGTAAAACCCCCAGTATTGTGAGTCTTTCAATCCCATGGTGAGAGTGGACAACGCTGGAGGCCCCAGACTGGTGTCAATCTACAGGCCTCCATTGAAGTCTATGGAACTAGCTCAGTTTACACCAGTTGAGGATCTGGCCTGCGTGTCTCTGATTTCCAGCCTAGGTTCTCAAGTCCTCTCCCAACACCCCCTGGGAGGCAGGGAAGTTTTATAACTCTTTCTTACAGATGGGAAAACTGAGGCACGGGGCACGTGAATGACCTGCCCAACGTCACCCAAGAATTCTGCAGCAGGGTTTGGAATGGAGCCCCGTCCCAGTCCCATAACTCAAGTTGAACCCAGTCCTAGCTGCTCCCTCGGGGCCTGCTCTATCCCCCCTTGAAGTTCAGGGGCTCTGCGTTTTGAATTCATACAGCTACGGCGAGTAGGAGAATGCCCTTTTCATGGGGCACTTGCCAGACCTGTAGTGGTCCCCCTGTCACATCTGAAGCTACTCTTTGTAAGTCGTTGTCATTTTCCTTTGACTGCTGGAAAAGCTCAGTTGCAGCTCAGGATGTGGTTCTGCACAGCGACAGTGAAAGGGATCAAACAGGAGCTTGTAGAGAGGGTGGGTGGGCTTGTGGTTGAGGCAGCAGCTTGAGATACAGGTGATCGCTGTGTGCCTCAGTTTTCCCGTCTGCAAAATGGGGATAATATTATCGCCCTCGCTACTTCACAGTGGTGTTGTGGGGCTGAATTAATTGTGAATCAGGATGGAAGGTGCTATATAAGGATAATTCCATCCGGGAATAGTGTGGAGGAGACCCAAGCAACGCTAATTAAAACCCTCTGCAGTGCGTTAATGAGCTTTACTGCTTTCTTTAAGGTTCCTGCGCATTAAAAATAGCTGCAGACTTGTGAGCTTGGAACGGTGCGGAACTGGGTCACCATTCATTACAGATCACCGGGGAACACTCGGAGGCGCTTAGCAATCAGTCAAATGCAGCCTCCTCCCTTTTAATTCAGTCGCTTCGTTCCTGGAACTGCCAGAACAGTCGACTTTAACTGGTGGTCATGCCACTGGGGGTGGGCGGGCGGGGAGGGGGGGAATTCATGCAAGGGATATTTCTGGCTACTCAGCCTTTGTCTTTCCAGGGGCAACAGACAGAAATAGATCAGGCTGATCTTGTTTGTTGCAATTAAATAACCAGTTTAATAACAGAAGATGCTCTCCACCAATAACCAGCTCTCTCCTCTTCCCGCCATCTAATGATGACCAATGGAATGGGCTAGCAAGAGCCGGATGAATTATGGGATAGAGCAGGAGGAATCCTGGGAGTTTGACCCTCAGTCCCATATTTCCACTTGCTCACGTCGACTCTTCCTGGCTTTCAGGAGCCGTCCCACAATGCCCCACACTGACAGTACAAGTGACACAAGCGCTCCTGGTGAGGACGCACAGTGCTGACACAAGGAGCAAAGTGTAGACGTGCACAAGCGAGGTAATTACTGCGGCGGCTGGGTGCCGACGTAAGATAGGTCGCCTTGATTTTGTAGCGTAGACACGTCCTTAACTCCTAGATCTTAAGAATGCTATTTTCAGTAGAGCTACAGAACTCCTTCAATATTATCCATCCTGACCATTTCACAAGAACTGACGACCAGTGGGCGATGGGCTCTTGGTAGGGACCTCACATGCCACCCGTTGGTGAATTATTGTGCAGATATCCAGCCCGGGGGATCCCTGGAAAACCCTGGGCACCCCCTGTGCCCACAGCCAGTTGGCACCTGGGTCACAGCTTGCCACCAACCTGGGCTGGATTTGAACTGGCAGCCTAGAAGTAACGTTAGATTCCACCCAAGTCACTCAGCCCCTACCATGGCCTGTCTAACATGACAGCATGGGACTGGCCTCTTGCAAGTGTGCTACACCCGGGTCACGCGAGCCCTCTCGCTGGGAACGTGGCGTGGAGACAGGTGCAGCAGGAGGACTGGCTGCAGAATGGGTTTCCTTTGGCTTTGCTGCCGAACGAAGCCCCACAGAGAAGAGAGCCCCGTGGGAAAGCTACAGCAGCTGCCGCCTTCCCATGGCTGCTGTCCTGGAAGAGGAGATGAGAGGAGCAGCTGAATGTTCCTGGCCGATTGGAGTTGAGGGAGGCCAGGCAGCTGCTGCCGTTTTAATCAACAAGGACAGGACCATTATTATCTCCCCAGCTGCAGGTTCATGTTGCCTCAACAAGCGGGGGGAGGCGGGGTCACTTGGGGTTGGCTCCCCACTAGAGCGTCTTACCTCTGATGAAGCGATTACTAATTAACTCGTGTTAACGAGCACCCTTGTGCGTGCGCGCCCGGAGCCTTTGCAAACGGCTGCCCCCGGATGCCCTGATTTCCCATAAAGACCGTGCTGCTGCGTTCACTGATTGTATTGTCTTTTGCAAGCGCCCAGGCGCTTTGCAGGACGACAAAACCAGCATTCAGCCGGGGGCTCTGGGACTCTGCGGTTGGAGGGTGTGGGCCAACCGTCGGACCCAGAGTAGCTGGGACCAGCTCTGCAGTATGCCATGCTCCGGGTTAGTCTTCCCTACTGCCACTCAGAATGGAACAGCGGCCTCCCTTGCTCTGCATCTACTTAGCTGTTAGTGTCAATCGGGGTTGGGTGTATTTAACACCCAGTGGCTCTTGTGTGACTAGGGTTGACAACTTCCTAATGGCTGGAAACCGGACCTCCAAGGCCCTGCACCCTGCTCTGCCTCTTTCCCCCAAGGCCCCACCTCTTTTCCCAAGGCCCCGCCCATTCTCTGCCTTGTCCACAAAGCCCCGCCGCCGCTCTGCCTCTTTCCCCCAAGGCCCCGCCCCTGCTCCACCTCTTTTCCCAAGGCCCTGCCCATTCTCTGCCTTGTCCCCAAAGCCCCGCCCCTGCTCTGCCTTTCCCCCAAGGCCCCGCCCCTACTCTGCCTTTCCCCCAAGGCCACGCCCCTGCTCCGCCTCTTTCTCCCCTCCCCGATCAAAAAACCTGGACATCAGGGATTGTCTAATGGCGCCCCAACACACAAGCCGAAACCTGGACTGTCCAGGTGAAAACCAGATGGGTGGCGACCCTATCTGTGACATTTGCACAACTGCCTCTCTATTGTTGCTTTAGCGACACACCTACATGTCCCAAAGAGGGTTGCACTAGGCTCAGTGCAAATGCACAGCGAGAGCCAGTCACTGCCCTGAAGAGCCCAAGTGGGCAAAGGAAGCATTCTTATCGCCATTTGACGGGGGGGCGGGGGTAAACTGAGGCAGGGAGTGCTGGAGTGACTCTCCTGCCTCTCGTTAGGGTCAAGAATTGAACCGACATCTCCTGAGGCCCCCTCCAGCTCCTTAGCAAGGCCACCTTCCCTTTCTTCAGTGGGTCTCTCACTCCAATCCCCAGAGCCCTCTCTGGGAGGAAGCTGCGTAGCCCGTATCCTCCCCCTCCATTCTCTGGTTCCTGCACATCTCTGGGAGCTGCTGTCCGCCCCAGGAGCCAGCAAGCAGGCTGGACAGATTGTATTTCACTTGCAGTTCAATGCCTGGATCCAACAGCAGCATCCTCATTAGCCGCATCTGCACATCCTGTGTCCCAGGCAGGGCTTTGTGCTGACCTGCTCTAAGCCTGCCGGGAGTTGCTCTGCGCCTGGAGGAGGAGTCGCTAAAGCCTGGCGTGGCATTTTGGAGCTAGTAGGGATGTCCGTGGACCAGCGGCTGCTCAAGCCCCTGGTTGGGAGGGGTGAAGGGGCCCAGGAAGGAAGTGAGCAGCCAGCCTCTCGCGAAGCAATGGGCACAGGGACCCAGCACATGCAGTGAGCAGGGATGAAAGCCCCCGGGGCGAGATTGGGTGCTACCATCGCACCTGCAGGTCCCAAACGGCGCTGCGCAAGGCGCTGTACAAACATATGGCGAGAGCCAGGCCATGCCCTCGCTCAGGATCGGCAGACTGGGATCAGTCTCTCTCTGGCTATTTTCGCCTGGCCAAGGCCCCAGCCAGTCGGCGCTTCTTGCCGCTTTAGAATTAAAAAGGAAACAAAAGAGCAAAACCCCTTGGAGCTCAGCTGATGAAGGGCCAGATCCTGCCAGCTCGACTCGCTCGGCACAGCCCCTGACTTGCCTAAATGTCTGTGCAGCATGGAGCACACTGGGGCCAGGATCTCACTTGTGCCACAACATTAATAATAGTGGCAATGCCTGGGCATGCCGAGGGCCCGGACACTTGCCTTCTCTGCTGTCTATTGAGTGTGGACAAGGAGACCCATGAGGTTATGCTGACACAGCCCCCGAGGGACCACTGATCGGGCCAGGGAGGAGGTGCAGCTCGTGTTCTTGTGGCTGGTGTCTTTGGGGCGGGCGGGGGATAGGGGGTTCAGGCAAGTGGCTTGGGCCAGTCCCATGCAGGGGGCAGGAGGGGCTTGGATGAGCAGCTGGAGCCAGCCCCATGCCAGGGGGGTGCAGAGGGGAGGCTCAGGCTAGCCCCACATTGTGTCCTGGTTTCCCTATGGCCACCCTAGCCCTGTTGGGAATACGCCAGCGCTACCATCACGCAGCGTTGGCTCTGCATTGCTCTCCTCACAAAGGCCAGGGCCTTCGGCGCGCCCGATCTTCCGGATCATAGCACTGAGGAGGAGGAGGATGGTGCAGGCGCTTTTGTTTCCTCCCCCTTACGAACACGCTACCAGGGAAGGATGCCCCGAGCTGGGGGCACGTGTGGGCAGGGGCAACACAATTCAAAGTCAAACTGGGCAGGTGCTGCCACTTTACGGGCCTCTCCTCTGATTGCTCCCCCTTCCCTCCCCGCTAGTGGAGCAACACCCCAGGTGTTCTCCCTTTTCTTCCCCAGCCGGTGTTCGCCCTCTGAATGGCTCATCAGGGAGGTAGCTTCCAAGTGCCCACTAGAGAGGTACCAGATCAGACTAGCTGGCAGCAATCCGGGCAGCAGAAACCAACGAGTACGAGTTAGCGGAGATGGGGCAGCAGCTTTAACAGCAGGAAAGCTGCTTTCTGGTTAATGCAAAGGAACTGCCGTCAGCAGATACGGGTTCTCCTCTCATCTCTGCCAGAGAGAATTCCTGTAGGATTTCAGGCTAAGCACACCAGCATTGATTTCAAGGGGAACAAGGTGCCTCACTACCTTTGAGGAGCCAGGGGGTCTGTGACTCAGTTTTCCCATCTGGGAAATGGGGAAAATACCTATCAGAGGGGGCATGAGGTGTGATTTATGAAAGTTTCAGGCACTTTGAGCTCCTCAGGTGAAAGCCTCTGTAGAGGGGCTATGTGTTCCGAGGATTTTCAAAGATGGATGGAAACGGGCACTTGAAAAAAGAGTGAAAAGATGTGAAATCTTTCACCAGTGTGTCAGGCCTGAGCATGCACACGCCTCAGCCCCACTGAATTTCAAGTGACTGGAAATCATTTGCAAGGAAGCACATGAGCAATTGAAAAGCCACAACGGGGACATTCCAACGGGAATGGGCTGGGGACATCTCCAAAAATGTCTACTGGCCTCTGCACAAGAACTGGAGCCAGTTGGTCCTGAGTTCTGATCCCACCCCTGGCGATAACTGCTGTTAATAATACTTTTCACTTGAGCAACACTTGTCTAAAGCAGGTGACTAGAATTATTTTACAAATGGTGGGCTAAAGAGTTTAAGTGACTTGGCATAGGGCACACAGTAACTTGGTGTCAGAGAGAGGATTTGCGCTTACATCTCCTAAGCCTCCTGTGCATAAGCAACATTTGCCAGGGGCCCAGTAGGGTCTCAGATCTACTGTCCACATGACTGTGGGAGACTTTAATTATGTCAATTTCCACGGCCCGTTTTACACATGGAAAAACTAAGATAGAGAGAGATGAAGGGACTTGACTGGGAAGCAGTGTGGTCTAGTGGATTGAGGGTCATACTTTACATTTATAAAGGGTTAATAGACATTACAAGCATGTTACAAACTGGAATAGCATGTGGTACGGATTATTATATTCAGACCAGAAGAAAGATTAGAGATGCTTATAAACCATAGTTATAAATTACCTATTGACCTGCTGGACTCTACACCATTGATTAACCATTTCTCAAAACACCTGCTAATCATTTATAAATGGACCCTTGCTATCACGTGTGACCATTTCAGGCATAACTGGGATTCCGAAGGGTTGGCAGGGCTTGGTTCTGCCACTGAGAAGCTCTGATACCACTGAGATGGGCCCAGTGCAAGAACCCGGAGGGAACAGAAATATAACGCTTGTTACCTGCTATAGCAGATGCTACTTAGCCAAATCCCTGGCTTTTCATCAGTAGATCTCAAAGGGCTTAACAAAAGTAAGATGGGGAAACTGAGGCACAGAGCAGGGAAGCAATTTGCCCAAGATCCTCCAGCAAGCCAGGGGCAGAGTTGGGAATAGAATCTCTGTCTCCCGAGTGCTAGTCCAACGCACGATCCACTAGGTTACACTGCTTCTATTAACACCAGAGAGCCGTGGGACCAGCCCCAGAGGAGTTAACAGCCCGCGGTGCGATGGGCATGCCCTCTGGAGTCAGGGATAACCATCTCAGCTCTGTGGAGTTTGCAAAATAGAGTCGTGCAAAAGTGTGTGTGTGGGGGGGGGAACGTCAGACTGCACATGTGACTCACGGGGTCTTTCCAGCCCTCAGCCTAACAACTGGGATGAAGAGCCATGCAGATAAAAGGCATGAGAATAACAGCGTTATGGCCCCCAGACATCTGCTCCTCTCTTCTTGACACAGCCCAGGTCCCGACCGGACTCTCTCCCCGAGAGCAGAGAGAGCAATGGGATGATGCCGACAACCCTGGCTTGTTTTTCGTTTCCGCGGCGCACGTAGAAAGGTGTTGAACAGAGCCAGAGCCCAGCAATTATTGTCCAGAGCGAAGGCCTGGCCAGCAGCCAGCAAGGGCTTCCAGAGAATGTAATCACACAAAGGTGTTCCACTTGGCTGAGCCAGGCCACTGCAGGCTCTATGCGTGGGGAAGCAAACAGGAACAAAAACAACTTCCACTCAGCCAGTAGAGCCAGGGGGGCAGTGCTGCTGCTTCAGGGACTACTAATGCACCCTGGTCCTGGAGGGGTCCCACAAAAATGCTTTCACTGGCACCTGGAGAAAAGGTGATAGCTGCAGCAGGGGGCTCCACTATCCAGAATCACCGCTCTTCTGAAATAAGAGGTGTTTATTAAAAGAAACAGCTACAGCTACAAACAGAGAGGCTTGCACCCAGCTTGAGTTCCAACTTTGTCTCCCTTGTTTACCCGCACCCACAGTCTGCCTGGAACTCTATACTGCACACAGGGACATCTAGTGGCTGAACACTATACGGCAAGTAAACACAGCCTTGTAGTGGTGTCCCCTTTCTCTGCAGGATGATGTGGGAAATTAGGGACTGTGCCTGTTTCATAGAGGGGGTGATTTAAAGAGGCACATTCCCATTGATGCTAATAGAAGTGAGCTCTCGGTGCCACTGAGAATCAAGCCTGCAGAGATAGTCAAGTGTCTGAGAGCCAGGTAAAAAGACCCCGAAGCAGGCCCCTTAATCAGGGGCACCGTGCCAGGTGTGGGAGGAAGAAATACTCAAGGCTGGGGTGGTTTTTCCACGAGCGTGGCTGCCTCTTCAAGAAACAGACATCCAAACCTGAGTAAAGCATGGGGGTTAGGGGGTGAGGTGGAGAGACCACAGCCCAGCTTCCTGGTGGAGCCCACAGAATCTCTCTCCACCACCGTAGCCCAAACACGGGGTCAGGCGACTTTGAGGCTGCCTGTAAGAAAACAAACTTGCTTGGAGCTGGCGGCCCGGAGGCCGGCCGGGGAGAGGGTGCATCTGCAGGACAGATCAGCCCAGAGTGGCAACACAGGGTTTATTCAAGGCAAGGAATACAGAGGGGCTCCCAGGGGAGAGGGAGCTGGCCGGGGAGATAGTGAGAGGGGAAGGAGATAAGTTAGAGAATGGAGGAGGAAGAAATTATAATTAATTATCCTTATGAGCGCTTATTATTAAGTAATTGTTATTAGGTAGGTGAGGGGGCAGGAGACTTTGCTCACAACCAACAGCCCCTTTGTGCCATATGCCCTGTGCTGCCCCCTAATGGGCACCTTGACTCATTGCTGGTAACCTGGGGGAGGCCCCCAGGAATGGCTGAGCATTTCCTATGCCAGGGGCCAGGCCAGCCCAGCCCACAGTCACGCGGCCCCCCCGCATCTGCTGCTGCTGGACGGGCAGCCGGGGAGCCGGGCACCTTGGCATGGGCCACCCGGGCATCGCATGGTTCCTGCCGCCATATGCACAGTGCACACCGTTGGCAGGGGCACCCAGGGCTCAGGCTGCTGGAAGTGGGGCAAGGCCAGGCAGCCCCCCAGGGGTGAGCCATGGGGCAGGAGCCGGCCCCACGCCAGCAGCAAGGCAGAGCAGCGCTGGCCACCCCACTGCCCACTCAGGTTTGACGGCCCCTCCTTCTCCACTTGTAACACCGTGTTACTCTCCACACCGGGAGTCTGCACAAACCCCTCGGCTCAGAGCAGGAGAAGCAGCATCTCCATTGGCAGTAAATAGCTGCCTCCTGGTAGCCCCATCAAACCCAGAGCCCCATTGCGCTAGGTGCTGGAAAAACTCTGCCCCCGATGCTGCCCTTGCCGTGGAGAGCAAGTTGGTTCAGATCATTGTAGTGTATCAAAGCCTGGAGTCCTTCCACAAGACACCGGCAGGTTTGCCGGAGTAATGGGGTTTGGTAAGAGATCTGGCGGAGAAGGTCTGAGACAGGGGTTGTGTAGCTTCTACAGTGTTGCTAATTCCCCTGCATTTATCCTGGTTTTCACCGTTTGGGGAGTTTTTCTGAAAGCCCCACTTCCCGGAGTCCTGGGATAATCTGTGACTCTCCGTTTACATTCCAAATAATACCACCACCATACACAGCTGTCTCTAGTGTCTCACATCAGTAGCTCTCAAAGTGCTTTACAAACGAGGTCAGTGGCATTATCCCCATTTTACAGGTGGGGAAACTGAGGCACAGGGCGGGGACGTGACATCCCAAGGTCACCCGGCAGCCCAGTGCTGAGCTGGGAATGGAACCCGGGTCTCCCTTTTCCCCTATGAAAACAAATAGCACATCTCTAGCCTTAGTGGTTGTGGAAGAGAGCTTGACCCCTAAATGCCCGAAACCCAGAAAGCAACTCAGAGAACCTCACACCCGTTATTTTTTAAACTCTAATTATTTTGGGGGCCTGACTCCAGATTTTTTAGACCTGTGGTGCTGGCTGGACAGTGGATCCAGAGAGAGCCTCGCATTCCGGCGGTTGGTCTGGATTTGACATTCCACAGCTTCTGGGGTGAGCGGGGTTGGGGGGCCAGGGATTGGGTTCACACACAAACATACCTATAGTTACAGAGGGTCCTTGATACCTATAGGTTCTTACCCACGAAAGCTTATGCTCCCAATACTCCTGTTAGTCTTAAAGGTGCCACAGGACCCTCTGTTGCTTTTTACAGATTCAGCCTAACACGGCTACCCCTCTGATACTTGATACCTATAGTTGTCAGCATTGCAAGCCGAAATGGCTAACCATAGCTGAGCCTCTGTCAAGAGGGACTGCTTTGCCTTGAGTCCCTTCCATGGTAGCAGCCCGGCAGTGTGCGGTCACCCTGTGCTCGTGCCAATGGCTCACACAGGCAAGGCGCTTTCTACCATCACTGCATACCACTAAGCTATAAAAAGCTTTATATAAACAGAGAAGGGTGGGGGGGGGGGTCAGAGAGTACACGGAACGAGCAATTGTGAGCTCATTGAGAGGGAATCCAATCTGCTCTTTACAAATATCACACTGAGCAATGTCTCATGCACATGCTTCAGCTACCAGTGACAGATATGTTGCACCGGCCTGCATGGATCCATCATAGGAATCATAGATGGAAAAGATCTTAGGGTATCAAGTCTGGGCTGGGCACAACCCCTTGATGGAGTGAGTATCAGCTATGAAACTGATGCTGCATTGGCGCTTAGCCAAAGGGCGGCCCATCTGCTCTCACAGCAGCAGCAATCTGGAGAAACGCCACTGACTTCCCTGGAATTACTCCGGTTTACCCTACGTTTCATGTACCGCCTGCTGGGTAATACCATGAGCGGACTCCATGCTTGTAAAACTAAACTGCCCCTTTACTAAGAGACCGATTTAAAGAGGCTCTGCGCTTGTAGCTGACATTCCAGCCATGTGCACACAGACCGACTGACTTCCTGGTGTCTCCGCCAGACTCTTCCCTCCTGCAACTTGTGGGATTCAATCCCCACTTGACGCTCTGTATGGGCTTTAGGTCTGGGCATGCTGGAGGAAGGGGAACTATATTCCCACTGACTCCCCACCCCCAACCCGGATCAGGCCTGCAGGGAGGGAGGGGAGAGGAGAGTGAGCGGAGCCCAATATGCCAGCCAGCAGAGCCGATCCCATGCAGGTGTCAGCATGCCCTCATTTGCTTCTGGGGTAGCCAGCCACAAGTCACTACGTCCTCGAGTAAGGGGGAGCAGGGAGGGAATTGGGGCTCCCTGGGTTGTCCTGTGGCAGCTGACTGATGTGCTAGGCCTGGGACTAACAAAAAGGCATGGCAAAAAAAGAGACTGCCCATAGAATATAATGGGGGCAAGGGGAAGTCCACAGATTTCATAGGGAAAATAAGAATATCCATACATTTAATACTGTCTAGACAGTATTTGGTCCTGCCATGAGGGCAGGGGACTGGACTCGATGACCTCTCGAGGTCCCTTCCAGCCCTAGAATCTATGAATCTATGAAAAAATAATTGGAACAATCCTTGATTTGAGGGTTCAAAACCCAGATCTGAATCCCCACTTTTTCAGCATCTGAGCATGTTTGATTTGGCCCATCGTTGAGCGAGATCAGAGAAAATTCGGCTCAGAACCTGCATCTGGGATTCTGGCTGAAGGGTTTGCCTTGGGGCTCACCTGTATCGACGGGGATAGGAATACAGGCGTTTTTCCCCAAAGGCCCGGGCTCCGCAGTGGCTGCATGTCCCTGCTGATATAATTACTGGGGAAACAGTGCCCCCCCCCCCGAGAAATCCCAGGCCAGAGGGGATCCATTCAGGCGGCACAGGAGCTGGCCCCTGGTAGAGTCCACTTTCCTCCCATGAAATGTGAGAGCAAAGCAAAGGGAAATGCTACTGAATCCAGACGGCAGCATTTTACCCCCCTCCTGCCAGCTTTGCCCACCCAGTGAGCAGAGCAGAATGGGGCCAGTGGGCCTGGGCCGAAGGCTGGGAGTGAGCTGTGGCGTTAGGCTGCTAAATTTGCAATGCAGAAACCAGACTTAAGGCAGAGCTCGGGCAGCTAGAGTCAGGTGATCCTGGGGGTGCTCCTAGGCAGCTGGCTCCAGAAGTATTTCCCTAGGTTTGGTTTTGCTCTCACTGTCCTTGAGGATAAACACACATGCACCCCTACCCTACTGCGTGCACAGAGCTGCCATCCGAGCTCATGGCTGCATACACCCATAGACACACATCTACAGTCATAGGCACAGGGTGGGAAGGAAGATAGAATGGACGGGTCACTGGGCTGCAAGAGACGTTGGTTCCATTCCTCATGGAGCCACAGGCTTCCTGTGTGATTTTAGGCAAGGCCTTGGATTGATCCCGTGCCTCAATTTCCCCATCTGTAAAATGGGCTGATGCTTCCAGGGCTAAAATCTACTCGCGATTTCAAGAGCCAATAGGGATGACGGCTGACTAAGCACCCAAGTCTAGATCAGATGCCTTTGCAAAGATTCTCACTTTGCTTTCCTGTCTGTTTAACTCTTGGCACGCTGGCATTTTCCACGCTGTCGGGCAGTAAGGCCCAGCACTCATGGGCCTCGTACTACCTGTGAGGCTCTGTGAGTGCGGCTGCATAGGGGTGTGTCTGTGGCATCCCAGCACCCATCGGCCCCACCCTGCCCTGGCAGATGCCGTTGCTTTGGGCGGGCGTTTCATTCGCTCAGCCTTTGCAGCAGCATTTTCTTGTTCCCGAGATGCAGCAAGCACCGTCTAGCGTCTACCTGCCCTGCTCCAAGACCACAGCCAGCTGCAGCGAGCATCGTCTGTCTTGGGGTGCAGACCCGGGAGCTCCCGGCCGCGCTCACCCTGAGCACCAAGGAGGGGCTGGGCCCCTGGTCAGGCCCAGTCAGCACCAGGGTGGGGGCACCAGGACGTTGTTCCCATTTGCACCCATGCCCCCCCCCCCCCCCGGCACCGCACCAGCTAGCACGGCTTCCTCTACCCCGACGCCACGGCCTCTGTTGGCTGGGCGCAGAGGGGGCCCAGATCTGGGTATGTGTTGGCGGGGTGGGCACGTGGAATGCAGAGCGCGGGGGGCTGGCCAGGCCCAGCCGGTCCGTGGTGGGAGGCCAGCCTGTGTGGATTTAGCATTCCAGCCTCTGCCTTTCTCCTGCTCACTGGCAATTCCTGTTCATCCAATTAGCCAGAGACAAGGCCGGGTCTGTGCAGCGGCTGGGCTAATGACCCCCCATGCACCCCCCAGCCCATCTCTTCAGGGAGAGACCCGCTTGCAAATATGCCTCTCCGCTAAGAACCCCAGACAATAGCCCCTTGTACACACACACACCCCCGGCAGCCACGGAGCCCCAGTGATTTGCCTAATCAACATATTTATGCAAATTAGTCCTCGTTAGGCCCCGTGGGAGGGGAGAGGTTTTTAAGGGCGAAAAGGCCCGGCAAGCCGGGCATGGCACCTCTCCTCTGCCTGCATCCTGGGGTTGACAGCAAACCCATCTGCGGAGGCGATACCGGTTTTCAAGCGCCACCTTGTTCTGTTTCCATGGCGATGCCCGGCGTTCTCCTGGGAGGCTGGCGCGGATGTCACTGCTGGGGGCTTTGCTCCGGGGCGGGTTCATAGAGCAGCCGTTGGCGACTTGAAATGCTGCCCCCGGGGGCCCTCTGCCCCCCACCCCTCCGGGCAGAGCTGGGACGATCCTTTATCGCTAGTGAACTCAGATGCTGAGTAGCTCCTGTCCATCGCTCCGGGGGGACTTGAGCACAAACCAGTGGGGCGGGGGGGTGGGGGGGAACTGGGGATTTTGCAGATAAGTTACGTTAATGTGTGAATTCGCGGCAAGGTGGCAAAGTGCCCCTTGCACGGGATAGTTTGGACTCCCGGAACCGGATTATGCTGGTTCTGAGCCCCCAGGCAGCTCTGCCAATGAATCTCAGTCCTGACCCACAGCCCCCCCCCTTCTATCCCAGCCCTGGGCTCCCCACACAGCTCGGCTGACACCCCTCAATCCTGACCCACAGCCCCCCCCTTCTATCCCAGCCCTGGGCTCCCCACACAGCTCGGCTGACACCCCTCAATCCTGACCCACAGCCCCCCTGCTAGCCCAGCCCTGGGCTCCCCACACAGCTCGGCTGACACCCCTCAATCCTAACCCACAGCCCCCCCCTTCTATCCCAGCCCTGGGCTCCCCACACAGCTCGGCTGACACCCCTCAATCCTGACCCACAGCCCCCCCTCCCCCTTCTATCCCAGCCCTGAGCTCCTCACACTCATCTCTGCCAATGCACCTTGGTCCCGACTTGCAGCATCTGTCACAAATCTAGGTCTGCCCCCCCCCCGCCTGTGCCCATCACAGCCCTGCCAATGACCCTCAGCCCTGACCTCCAGCAGCACCCGGCCCTCCCCGCCCTCCTCGCCCTCCTCCCCCAGCGCTGCCCATAGCCTGCATTTGGCCAATGACATTGGCACGCAGGCACCTGTTCAGTGCCAGGGGGCTGGTTCAGGCCCAGCTCTACAAGAACTAACGGGAGACGTGCTGACCCGCGCAGTGGGAAAGCGCCCCCGGCTCACACCTCTCGGGGGGGGGAGTTCTACCACGTCCCGCAGCCTCCCAGCTCCTCCTGCCATCAGCTCCCGCCTGCGTTTCCCTTGGATCCCCAATGCCGGGCACGCAGCGAGCGCTGCACGTTTGCCATGGCCTCGCCGGGAGCGATTTCAACCACGCCAGGTATGTTGGGTGAGCCCCAGCTGCTTCCTGCGGCCATTCGTGGCCACTGCTGCTTGCAACGTTCCCAGACGCTGGCGCAGCAGAACGTTTACACAACGTTCCAGCTGTGTGTCAGGAGCCGGCGCAGACGGAAGGAGGGGGCTTCACCCCGTAATCTGCTGCGTCAGCAGCCCGCGTGGCATCCGTACACCCCCATGGGGGATGTGCTCTCTCCCTCCCAGCGAGGTCATGAGAACGCTTTCCAGGCGAGGCGAGGGAATGCCGCAGCTGTTTGAGAGAGGGGCTGGATCCCTGTGCGGGGGAAGGAGGCCGGGCCGGTCTCCCCATCCAGGCTTTGGCCTGGTTCACTGTTACTGAACTGGGATTCTGTTTCACGCTGGCCCCCTCCCAGTGCCGCGTGGGTGGAAACAAGGCAAAACCCTCCAAGCAAGTAGCTGATCAGCGAATGAATTGCTTCAATGGCTGCGCTATAGAGGTGACAAATCTTTTTACAAAGATTTGTAAAAAGGGGGGAAGGGATAGCTCAGTGGTTTGAGCATTGGCCTGCTAAACCCAGGGTTGTGAGTTCAATCCTTGAGGGGGCCATTTAGGGAACTGGGGTAAAAATCTGTCTGGGGATTGGTCCTGCTTTGAGCAGGGGGTTGGACTAGATGACCTCCAGAGGTCCCTTCCAATCCTGATATTCTATACAAGGCTGGGAAGTGAAATGCACAAGGGGAATATAAGGAGAGATTCCCCAGGGTGGGTTTAGTGCCTCGTTAAGTGGAAGGCTTTATCACTTTTTGATTAGCCTGGTATTATTATGATCATCACACCGTGGATGAGAGCGATCGAGCTAAAGGCCAAATCCTGCCCGGATATTCACACTGAGCGGGATCTGGCTCTGGTTTAGACAGACAGCACAGTGATGAACCAAGGAAGACAGGGACAAAGGGAAAACTGCTATTTTGAGAGTATTTAGAGCAGTGCTTAATTTGAGCCCCGGCCCCTCTAGGCTTGGCAGATCATAGCCCTGGCACCTCTGGGCTTGGCAGTTCATAGCCGTGGCACCTTTAGCCTTGCCATGTCAGTTATGACTGTAAAAAAATTGCTTGAGCCCTGGCAACTAATTGCTTAAGCCCCGGCACATCTTTCGTTACAAGTTATGCACTGTTTTAGAGACACTATGTATAGTAAAAGTTGAAGCCAGTATCCATTATTCACCTGATTTTGATCCCCCTGTAAATGCCCCAAAACGAACCTGCTCTGTTTGAAATGCCCCCAGGTTGCATCTCGGCCCTAATTAGCATGTTCTTGGAAAGTTTGGGGTAGACTGAAGAATGCGTTGGGAGGAAAAGGAGTCCGGGTTTCCTCTTCCGAAAGGTTCTGAATTCCTTGAGCTAAAGAGACCGTTGAGTGATTGTTCCGTTACAGGATTGAATTGGGGGGGGTTAAACACCTATTTTGAATGACACCGCGGGGCAGATGAGATGGTTTCTCTGGTTAGTGGTCGGTGACACACACAAAGTGTCAAGTGCTCACCAGGGGCCTACCGTCCAAGCTAGGGAAGTTTCACCTGTTAGCTCCTTATCACCTGCTGAGAGGCTCTAGCAGGTAAAGGATCCCTGTCCCAGCAGCCTTCAGGGCATTTCAGTTAGCCACGGGTGAACCTGAGACAGTCAGAGATTCAGTGGAGACGCACGCCCTAACGTCCAGATGTTTCTCTCAACTAGCAGGCTTTGGGGGGGATCTGCAGATCTTATGCAGGAA
Organism: Emys orbicularis; assembly: GCF_028017835.1. Lineage (NCBI taxonomy): Eukaryota > Metazoa > Chordata > Testudines > Emydidae > Emys > Emys orbicularis. Next base: position 5,152,758 of record NC_088690.1, on the reverse strand, counting down.
GATAATTCTGGACCTTCCGGCTAGGACTGAAATAGCACGAGAAGAGCCTCTCTGGTGGGATTTCAGAGCATCTGCTCCAGAGGGAAGGGCTGAAATGTAGGGGACGAGATCAGTTATTGGGAGGGTGGGAAAGGAAATCGGAACTTTCCCAGCCTCGAGAAAAAAAATGCTCAGGGGGAACGTCGGGTTTTATTTCATCCAAGTCGATTCCCCTCCAGGGCCGCTCTGGGCTCTGTGGGAATGGCGCGCTCGGATTTTAAAAAGAAAATGCACACAAATACTTAAATGAATCCAAGCGAGTGGCGCCGCCATTCTGCTTGGGTGGCACCGTGCTCCGGCAGGCGGGGCACGGGACAGCATCTAATCGGAATCCAGGCGCCAATTGACTGCGTGGCTGTCGGCCTCCTCTAAACTAGGGAATGCTGGCAAATAAAAATGCCCGCTTGGGCTGCCCTTTTATTCCAAGATGAAGACAAGCTTCTAGTATTTCTCCCGTCAAATAATTTCCCACATAGCCCTGGTCTTTTCACGTTCGGCTTCCCCTGGAGGGGAATTCCTGGCCTGCAGGGTGAGCTCCCCTGAAAAACATTGAGTTCCTCTCATTCCAAAACCAGCAGCCAGGAGGCTTTTTAAAGGGGGCACCAAACAGCTGTTAGATCGTAACGACTGTCAGATCTACAACACCATGGCAGAGGTCATAACAACGGTCTGTCTCATCGTAAGTACATCTCTGGCCCCCGACGACCACAGTCTCTGGGTGCTTTGCAATCCGGAGGCAGGGCAGTGGTGTCCACCCCATTTTACAGATGGAGAATTGAGGCAAGAGACACTAAGTGACTCACCCAAGGTCACCCAGGAAGATTGTGACACAGCAGTAAATTGAATCCATCTCTCTCACTGGCTAACGCCCTAACCACTGGACCATCCTGCCTCTCATCAGTCACCAGCCCCTTGGCCTGGTGTAGAATCAGTGAGTGCGATTAAAGGCTCCCTTGGCTGTTACCAATTTACAAACCCTCCTCCCCCCCCCCCCCCCCCGCATTTAGTTTTTGGAGCATCTAAGGGTTTTTAATCCTGAAGGAAAATAGGAAATCCTACATAACTCCCCTAGCCTTGACTTCTGCATTGCCATCTGCAAACACTCGTATTTAAAAGCAGGGAGGCGTAATGCAACTCAAGACTGGAATGTATTCTTGGAGAATATGGTTTGCATTTTCCTTGGAACACATTGTGTTTTTATGAACAACTGCTCTTGTGACTGGAAAGAAACCCACCCCCGTCCTTCCGGACTCCAACAGAGAGTACAAATCTGTCAGATAACCCCACAAAAAGGGGTTCTCTCAGTTAGCTATGTCCTCTGTTCTCTCCTTAGACCAGAAATGCTCCTGGGCAGAGCAGGGGTGGGGGAATCACTGCTCTAGAGAGCCATGACCCCTGGCTCTGTTCTCAGAGCAATAGAGTTGCCGTAGGAAAACCACCAGCGTTCTGATTTGTCCCATCTACCAAGGGCTCTACCAAGTCTTCTCCAATAGTTAGGACTCTCTTAACCAGATCCTGTTAGTATCTGAGCACTTCACAATCTTGTAATGCCTGTCAGGACACCCCGGGGGGTAGAGCAGTGCTGTTATCCACATTTTACAGATGGGAAACTGAGGCACAGAGAGACTACGGCCCAGATCCTCAGGTCTCCCATGGAATAGTCTAGTGCTCTAACCACTGAACCGTCCTTCCCCTCTTTGCCCTTTCTCCCCACAGTCCAAAAAGCACCAGCCGTCACCACCAACTCCCCACATCACAGGAGCAACCCAAAGGAACCCATTTTCTAAAAGCTCCCGAGGGCGCTGATTACCTAAGAGATAGCAAAATGCCAATCTGCTTGTGGGGCAAATAACACCGCTAATGTTCCTCTAGACTCTTCGATCTGCCCGCGGACAGAGGGCTAGAATTACATTCATTTTTCCAATCACCATTTCAGAGCTAGAAACAAGAGCTGCTTGGAAAAACTTTGGGGGAACGATCCTGTCGAAACAGAATCGCTTTGCGAAACTGACACCATTTTGCTGAAAGTTCAATTCAGGGGGGGGGGGGGGGATTGGGGGCAAAGGTTTTGACAATGTTGAGACGTCTCGTTTTGACATTTCCGGAACAAAAATGTTTACATGTTTTCCTTTCAAAATGGCTTTTTGTTCCAAATTCTTTTATTTGGTGCTATATGTTCTACTATAACACTTCCCAAAGTTGTAAATTGAAACAAAATGTTTTCATTGTGTCAAAAACAAAACCGTCTGACCTATCCAAAAATAGCTTTTTTCATATATTTCCTTTGCCAAGAATTTCCAAATGTTGGAGGTTGAACTGGAGCGAAGCCAGATTTGGAAATCTCAGCATCTTTTGCAAACTGGAATTTCCATTCACCGTTTCGACTAGAAACGGCCGGAATGCCTTCCAACTAGATCGACTCCAGTCAACGATCATGTATGTTTCCTGGTTACTTAGGGGCAAATGGGAGTTCCCCCCAAACCAGAGGCTCCCCCGCTGTAAACTGATCCACACATTGCTACCAGTCTGGACCCAGCTAGACTTACATGTCAGAATGCAGAGTGAAAGGAAAAGTTACAGCGAGTGGTTGTTACTTCTCTGCTCTGTCATTATGGTGATGAGCACGGTGCAAATACCTAGACACTAGCATAGCTAAGGGAGGGTGCATATCATGTCTGGATGCAGAGGACAGAATGATGCAACAGCGGTCTGTCCCCGCTGCTATGCCATCTGGAACCTGGCTGCTGCGTTAGGAATTTCCGCTGCTCAACTTCCTGGGTCGAAATCTCCCCCTTTGCTGGGGAGGGGATGAAGAAAAGCATGCCAGATTTTGTGTCTGTTTTAGAAGGGTTATTGTTTATTAAGCAGGCTAGTCACGTTGACAGTGGTTTTATTAACAGCATCGGCCAACCCTGCTCCATCCTGCGTTTCCTCCCTCCCCCGGGGTACCAGCTAGCTACCCAGCCTGCAGAGCAGAGTTGCCCGTGTGCTGACATACAACATGACAAAGGAAGGGTTAGTTGGCACAACATCGATAAATAAAGCAGGGGGCCCCCTTCCCCGGTAACAGGCAGCCACTGCTTTCAGGTGCTTAGCTGGTTATACGGGACATGAAGGTAGCTGCGTGTACATGGGACGTTTGGGGATGGCAGCGAACCAGGAGAGGCTGGGAAGGGCAGAGACAGGCATCAGCCTCTTGGGATGGTTCATTACGGAGTCAGTCTTTTCTCTGCCACAGCGCTGGTCCCGGGCATGCGATACAGAAGGCTTCAGGACTGCCGGGTTTTGTCACTGTGGTTTCCCGAGACCAAGGCGGCCTTTCGGTCGCCCATCCCTCTCCCGTGAATTTCAGTTTTGTTCTGCTTTTGGCCAGGCAACGTACGATCCAGCCCCGGGGCTCCAGCCTGGCTGCTGTGGGGAAATAAGCGAGATGCAGATCAGCTGCACGGGGAAGATGCATTTTTTTTTAACCATACACACAAAAACCCAAACCACCACAACTGAAAGTCAGGGCTCGGTAGAGAATGAACGTGAAGAGCGCTATCCAAGGCGCAGCCACTAAATCCTGTCGAGCTCAATGGAAGAGGAGTGAGAATTCCCAGTCATCAGGTGGTACCATCCCGGGCTGAGCACCTTAGGAACCTGGCAGTCCGGGTGCAATACGGGCACTGCCCCTTTATCTGCTTCTGGGGCATGAGGACAGCAGGCCGCCATTGCTTTCACAGATCCATAGGCTGAGCATAAGCAGGTCTCGAGTGCGTTCATCGATCCCACCGCCCTTACACGGGCCAAGGAAGGGAAAATGCTACGTTGGAACCCGCTTCTGCTTTTGCGCCAGGTGCTGAAACGTACCCTGCCGGGATTCCCCTGTCCCTTACGCTTGCAGGGGGGCTGGAACAATTTGTCTAGTGCAGGTGCTGAAAGCCATTGAACCAAACGGTCAACCCCGTATATCATGGAAACCACTTCAAACCAGTTCCAGCACACTTGTGTTTACACTGACTCCCGTGGAAGTGCTCTGGATTTGCAGCAGCATCAGGGAAAGGGAATCAGGCCTGCGGGGTTCTTCTGGACTGCAATTCAGACCGTTGGGATGAACCTCCCAAGCCACGCTCAGCACAGAAAGAGAAGGACAAAGAGCGGATACACCTGGGCAGAGGGTCTTTCTGCCTCGCCGATTGATTTGGTGTTCAGCGCCCGTCTGCACCAGAGGGGAGCTGCAACGGTTGGGCTGGGCTTGAAACAGTCACAAAGAGAGACCTACAGGGGGGTTAGACGGGCTCCTGTCTTCCCATTTGCCTCGCAGGTGTTGGGCTGCCAGGTCCCCAACTCCTGGTTCTCCACCCCCGGGTTACGGTTGGGGCAGGTTTGCATCTCAAGATGGCATGGAAAGCTGTAGGCCAGCCAGTGTCCAGGCTCAACTTCTACCCAACACAGAGAGGCGTTTGGGAGCGTAAAGAGAACTGGTTTTAAATGCAATTCCGATGGAAAGTGCCCACATAAAAAATGGTGCAAGGCAGCTCCTTGGATGGCTTCAGATTCGCCCTGATTGATTTTAATGACAACAAAGTTTTAATCACTTTTCTGCTTTCAGCCCTGGAATAAACCCACCCCGGCTCGGGAAGAACGAGCTGGATTCCATTCCGGCTCACGCATCATCTCACTAAGGTCCAGCTGCACAGTCTTTACCTCCAGGTGTACCAGGGCGAACACCTTAATCGCACCTGCTTACGTCTGCAGTACAACTCGGCTGAGCCAGCCAGACTGGAGGGGAGGGGAAGCTGGACGTACAGATCCCCGGGCAAGGTTGGGGGCTGGGCAGTTACAAATTTGATCTGACCCGATACGCACTGGGGGGAATTCTGTGCTCTACCAAGAGGTGCTGCCCAGAACCTGCCGCTCAGAAGGGTGTTCTGGAGACTTTAGAGCGACCTTTGCACCCCTGATCATAGAATCATAGACTATCAGGGTTGGAAGGGACCTCAGGAGGTCATCTAGTCCAATCCCCTGCTCAAAGCAGGACCAATTCCCAACTAAATCATCCCAGCCAGGGCTTCATCAAGCCTGACCTTAAAAACCTCTAAGGAAGGAGATTCCACCACCTCCCTAGGTAACCCATTCCAGTGCTTCACCACCCTCCTAGTGAAATAGTGTTTCCTAATATCCAACCTAGACCTACCACACTGCAACTTGAGACCATTGCTCCTTGTTCTGTCATCTGCCACCACTGAGAACAGCCGAGCTCCATCCTCTTTGGAACTCCCTTTCAGGTATTGAAGGCTGCTATCAAATCCCCCCTCACTCTTCTCTTCTGCAGACTAAACAATCCCAGTTCCCTCAGCCTCTCCTCATAAGTCATGTGCTCCAGCCCCTCAATCATTTTCGTTGCCCTCCGCTGGACTTTCTCCAATTTGTCCACATCCCTTCTGTAATGTGGGGCCCAAAACTGGACGCAGTACTCCAGATATGGCCTCACCAGTGCCGAATAGAGGGGAATAATCACTTCCCTCGATCTGCTGGCAATGCTCCTACTAATGCAGCCTAATGTGCCGGGCTGCATTAGTATCCTGGACTGGTCTAGGGCCCCTATAACATAGGCAGCCCTGGGGGCCGGTCTAAGTTACAGCAGCCTCCCCAGGCTGCCCCATGGTCTGCAGCACTGCCTAGAATCCACCCCCAAACTCCACCCTGAGCCCCACACCCAGCCTGCCCCCTGCTCCAGGGCTCACAGCAGAGCCCTATGGTTGTTCTCCACAGTGCCTGCCCCCGGGGCAATCCCCACCTGACTGCAACTGGGGCTTTTAGGGGCCCTGGAGGCCACCCCAGCCCTCTCACCTGGTTTCAAGGGGTGGGAGTGGGGGGGGTGAGGATAGGAGCGGGGTGGGGCAGCAGGTGTAGAAAAGGAAAGTGTAGAGGCTCTAGAAACAACCCGGGTGTGTTGGTGAAACAAGGGGCTCGCTCTCTACAACCACTCCGCTGTCCTGGCCCGATCCTCCAGCGACATCCCAGCCCGGCCGTGGCAAAGGCTGTGATGCCCCAAGTGCTAACACGCCCTGCTCCAACAGGCTCTGTTCGGTCGGGCCTCCATGCTCCCAGGGCCGGGTCTCTGTCTGCCTCCTGTGCGGCACCACTGGCACGTCAATAAGCGCCTGCTCCGGCCAGGTAGGTAGCGTATCGGCCCCATTTTGCAGAAGGTAAACTGAGGCACAGCAAAGTTAAGGGGCTCAGCCAGGAATAGACTCATGCTCTAATCACTCCACCACCCTCCCCTCCTTGAACCCAGGGTGACGGCTGACTGCAGGATCGAACCAGCGGAGAAGTGCTCTCTATCCTGCGCTAGCATCTGCACTAATTAAAGGGGGGGTGAGCCCGAAGTGCCTTTATGGGAGGTGCAGCCTTGCTCCTCCTGTTACCTCCCTCGTGTGACCACCCCTCTCCGAGCCCTCGCTATTCAGGATAAGTCCAGCTTCCTGCGGTGCAGCGCCACCGTCCGGCATCGCGCAGGTCCCACGCCGACCCCGAGGGAAATGTGACATTGCAAAGGGGGCGGCGTGGAGCGCTCCGCAGGCTGTTCCCACCGACGCTCATGGGGAATTTCAAGGAAGCCCAAGGCAGCCAGTTTGGTCTCCCGCTCCGTACGCCGAGTGCTCATCTGGGAGGGCGGGCGATTCCATGCAGCCCCTCGCAAGGTGAGTTCCAGGGGCTACAAGAACGTCACGTCGTCCTGCGACTGCACCCAGCGCCAGTGGGCGTCGTACTCCAGGTGGAGTTTGCCGTTGAGCTTGCAGGGCTCAAAGTCTACTTGGCCGTTCCTCCAGGCCGGGCTGCCCTTGCTCAGCCTCTCCCCCGGGGCCTCTTTACTGGCTTCCAAAGCAGGAGCCTGTCTGCCCAAGAAGCCGTTGGCCACCTGGGGCTGCTGAGGGCCAGCGGGCTGCTTCGCTGCTCTGGCTGGATCCCTGGTGCTGTGCTCCTGGGCAGGCCGGGCCGAGGAATGGTCCATCCGGAGCCACTCCTGGTCCGCTTTGCATTTGTCCTGCAGGCTGCCTGGCTTACTGGGCAGACTCCTGTCTGGGTCGCTCCTGGCCCAGTCCTGCTCCAGCCTGGCCGGTGGGATGCCCGGTCTGCCCGGCGTGGAGGACAGGACGGGCTCCATGGCACCATGGCAGTACTCGTCCATCTCGTCAGCCAGCGTGTCCAGGTAGCTGCCGACGGAGATGCTGTCCAGCTTCTCACTGGGGTCCTGCAGGCTGGTCCAGCTGCCCCGGCGCGAGGTCTCCTGGCTCTCCACCAAGCTGTACTGGCTGCTGGCCAAGCTGCTGCAGTGGCTGGTCAGGGTCCCCTTCTCCTCCAGGAGCCACTTCACGGCCTCGATGCCCTCATTCACCACCACCAGCTGCTGCAGGATCTTGACGTCAATGGCTCGCAGGTAGGCCTGGGTGGGGAGACAAAGGGCACACGGGTCAGCCTATTCCCCGGCGTCTCCCCGAGGGCGTTCGCTGGGAGATCCACCCCCTCGCTATGAAATTAGAACAAAGCATTACAGGCCTCCGGATGCTAGGCGGGGATGTGCCCCAGGCAGAGAACAGAAGAGACGGAGGTGCCACCAAAGCCCCTCCAGTGGCAGGGAATGGATTGACAACGTGCCAGCCTTATGGGGGCCCACAGACCCCCCTCCTGACCTTCTCTGCTACCGTCCACTGGGCCCACTCGGCCTCTTGCTCACCTCGGCGTGAGCCGGGTGCCGCTTGACTGGGGCTACACGGCTGTCCAGACAGGGTGAGCACGAGGCGGGGCGGCCCTCGCATCGACCCTGTGTCGAGGGTATCCTCCGTGCCACGCAAGGCACAAGGAAAGACACTTCCTGCCCCTGAGAGCTTATCGACAGAGACGGCCCACCGAAAGCCACTTAGTCCTGCTGTGCCTCAGTTTCCCATCTCTACAAAGGGGATAACAGCATGGCCCTACCTCACAGGGCTGTTGGGGTCGGGGGGGGGAGGGGAACAAATACATCACAAGCTGAGAGGCACTCAGATATGCCGGGGATGGGAGCCATAGATATACAGAGCAGCTAAATCTATCTCCGCCCGCTCCTCTCGAATCCACAGGCAATTCAGCCGCTCCAGCCCCAGCAGAGCTGGCAGGACAGTGCGGAGACTGGCCCAGCCTGTTGGAACTGGCAAGCCCCCAGGAGCCTTGCCAGACCCGGCAGGTTCCTACAAATCATCACCTCCTCTGGCCTCCCTGGACAAGTCTGCTTTGACACTGGAGGGGTCTCCCTCAAAGAGGGGGACGGGGAGTGCTGTAGTGGTTCTTTTCACACCCCAGAGCAGAACTTAGAGCAGCTCAAAGGCTGCTCTAACCTACCCTGGAGGATCTGAGAACATTGGAAGCGCAAGGGGATCATAGAGCCACCCTTCCCCCACCATTCCTACGCTTATGGTTGGGATGGGGTAACAGACAACTGGGCCTTTGGAGGTACTTTTGGATGGGGGCTCGGAGATCAACCAAGGTTTCTTAGCACTGGCCTGGGCCTAGTGAGCTCAAGCCCTTTTCCCCACAATCCCAAAGGGTAGCTGCACCCTGCCTCCTCCTGCTCATCGAATCGCCACCCCTAGGGCCAAATTCGGCTCTGTGACTCTGGTGTAACTGCACCAGGAGTCACTCCAGATTTACCCTGGTGGGACTCAGGCGTATAATTCCGCACAGACATGCTAGGCTCCTGCCTCCCCCGAACCACTCATGACATCCCACATCTCAACTGGGAGAGGGGCGTGGAGTTACGGGCCCGGGAAAGACGCAGCTTGGCGGCCCTGTGTAGCAGGGCGGGTGGGAGGGGAGTGTGGGCTCTCCCCAGCCCAGATGGTCACAGACCAGAAAATAAATGCACGGATGGTCAGCTTCCCTTTGGGTGCAGCTGGAGTTACAAAAGAAAAGCCGGGCGGCGAGGCGGCCTTGCTGACAGATAAATAACTGTGTGCAGTGATGCTGGAGGTAGGGGGGATCGTTTGCATCCCACCCCCACCCAGATCTGGATCAACCCCAGTGGCCAGCTGGCAGGCTCTGCCATCTGGCAGGGAGGGATAGCTCAGTGGTTTGAGCATTGGCCTGCTAAACCCAGGGTTGTGAGCTCAATCCTTGAGGGGGCCACTTAGGGATCTGGGGTAAAAATCTTTCTGGGGATTGGTTCCGCTTTGAGCAGGGGGTTGGACTAGATGACCTCTTGAAGTCCCTTCCAACCCTGATAGTCTATGATTCTATCCCCGGAGCACTACGTGAAACCGCTGGCCCGTCCCCCTTGTCTGACACTGCCCAGCGCCGGACTGGCTTTCCGGGAGATGCGCAGACTGGAGGAGGCGCTCAGAGACTGCAGAGATGGAGGCCGGCGTGGGAGCTAGATGGATAGAGTCAGATGGGTGGCAGACAATTGCACACGGGACCCGCTGCAGCTTTGAGGCCTGGGGCTTGATTCCCCCGCTGCTCTGAGCGTGGAACACGTCCAGCTGATTGAACTGGGAACGCTGGCCCAGCCCAAACCCCTCTTTGGCAGGGGAGAGGCGTCTTCCACAGCAGGCCCCTTCCACTGTTTCTTTGGGCAGCAGCAGCACAGGTGAAAGCAGCACCCCCCCTCCATGGGGCCAGCTAGCCAGGGCACAGAAGGGGGTGAGGGGCGACCCCTGGGTTAATCCTCTGGCGTCAAGTTCTCAAGTTCCCGTCCTTGGGCGACCGGAGACCCCAGTCCCCTAGCAGAGGTGGGGGTGGGGGGGGGCTCATCACTGAAGGGCACTGGGATCACATGCACACCCCAGGCACCATCCCTCCGTGCCCAGGCCCTGGCACGATGGCAGGGTGCTGCCTAGCCCCCGCCAGCTTATTAGCTTTATTTACCTCCTGTCCTCACCCGCCGCAGGAGGGTGCAACGCTTTGGTCACTTCCATGGTCTTGGCTGGTGCAACTGGGCTGTAATGTAACACCAGGAATAGCTTCCTCCAAGCAGCAGGTGGGGGGCATGGGCACGCGTGTCTGTCCCTACCGTCGCCTGCTGGAGGGGACAGCCCTGCTGTGTGTGGGGGAGGGCGGGGGGCGTCTGTCTGTCCCTCCGTCCCTACTGCCCCCTGCTAGAGGGGACAGCCCTGCTGTGTGTGTGTGGGGGGGGGGCACGTTTGTCTGTCTATCCATCCCTACTACCCCCTGCTGGAAAGGACAGCCTGGCTCTGTGGGGGGGGGGGCACGTTTGTCTGTCTATCCGTCCCTACTGCCCCCTGCTGGAAAGGACAGCCTGGCTCGGTGGGGGTGGGGAAGAATGTCTGTCCATCCATACCAACTCCCCCCCCCGGAGGGGATAGCCCTGCTCTGTGTGTGGGTGTGGGGGGGGGGGGGGCGGGGGTGTCTGTCTATCTGTCCCTACTGCCCCCTGCTGGAGTGGACAGCTCTGGTCTGTAGTGGGAAAGGGGGGATGACATTTTAACTAGCTCCTTAAACTTCCAACAGCGTACAGGAGGGAGGCTTGGGGATGGGGGAGCAGAGGTATGACCCAGAGGACGTGACAAGGGCGAGGCGGGGGCTGGGGAGCGCACGCCCTGCTATTTGAAACGGCGTGCTTTGAATCGCTGAGTCGGGCCCGGCCCGCTGCAGTATCAACCGTTGCTAAAACATCTGGTTCGCTAACAGAAATCCCGTCCTGCCAAGACATTCCTGTCCGTACGCGCCGCTCCCTGCCAAACGCGGCTCTGCTTCCCCAGCGTGGGCCGGAAACCCGCAGCCGGGCAAGGGGAGGGGGGGGGGGTTAAAGCAACGCTAGAAGAGGTCTGGGGCGGGGGAGGGCTGATTTCGGAGGTCTGCTTGGAAGATCAAAGCATGCTGGGTGCGGCCAAGCACGGACCAAAGCTGGACACGTCCCGGAGGGGCGTGAGTGCCACGGCAGGAGAGGAATTGTAGCTAAGGATGAAATCAGGCCTGGGCACATATCCTCCCACTGGGACCTAGCACCCCTAAAGCAGTGCTTCTCAACCTCTATCACTGTGGGGTGCGTATGTTACATGGGCTGCAGGTTGAGAACCACAGCGCCCCCCGCAAAGCCCCCCACAGTCCCCTATGCCCAGCACCCCCCCGCAGAGCGGGGCCAGGAGCAGAGGCCTGGGCGTGGGGCCTGGCAGCCGGACCCCGCACCCTGTAGCCAGGCAGCCAGACCCCAAAGCCCACCACGTGGGGCCAGGCAGCCTAAAACCTGGGGGTACTTTAGCACCCCCCAAAAACCCTACTACCCGCTGCCCCCACCCCCTCACTGCCCAGAGCATCCCCCCTCCCCAGAAACCCACTCTCCCGCACCCTGCCCCCTGCTGCACTCACCTGCCCCCTGCTGGCAGGAGCGCTCCAGCAGGCTGCCAGACACTGTCGCCCCCTCAGCCAGCCCCGCCCCCTTTCAGATCACAGTGGCAAATTTTGAATTTTTTTTTAGCACACAGCTGGGCGACAGCTGCGTGCTAATTGGGCCGCCTGCGACCCCAGGCTGAGAACCACTGCCCTAAAGGGCCAGGTGGAAACCCCACCACGCAGACTAAAACTCCCCTCTCCCCTGCTGCCTACCACAAGCTAGACAACGGTGAGGCGAGCGGCGTGCTGGACTGCGGCTAGCCATCATTCCCGTCTCCGGGTCCTTCCCACAGCTACCCGTATCCACCTGTGGCTCTCGGCTTCTCCTTAGATTGTAAGGTCCTTGGGGCAGGGACCGGCTCCTTGGACAGCCCAGGCATGATAATGATCATCGGCGTGTTTGGAACCAGGCCGCACAGGGATTCGGAGAACCGTCTGGAAGGGACAATCCTGCGTTGGGACCGGGCCGATGAGCTAATGCAGGGCTTCCCAAATGCAGCCGTGCACTGGCACAAGATACTCTGTTCCCCTTCAAAGGGAGTGGGGCCCGGGGCCAGCTAACCCCGTTCCACAGTATGGCCCATTTAAGGACACAGGTGCTCAAGGGAGCAGCAGACTAGCTGGGGAATGGGGCCAGGTGTTAATCTGGGAGCTACCTCCGGAGCAGGATAAAACCCAGCAGTTAGGGGCCTCCCAGGAGGCGAGAGAGCGCACCTGGGGGTGGAGAACGACGGGCGGGGGAGCACTGGGCTGGGGAAGCCTGTCTGCATCACTGCACAGCAGCACAAAGCAGGGCCGGGGAATCCCTTGGCCAAGAGGAAGAAGTTGTGAGTCTGGAGACCTGTGGGAAAGCCATTCCCGAGAGGCCAGGGGCCGCGGTGGGACTGCCAGGGCCCCCTGGCTCCGGGGGAAACGGAGAACCTACAGCCTTGGAATGAGGGGGAATTGGAGCTGAAGCTGCCTGGGGACCGGGGAAAGCACCGCCCCCTTCTAGCCTAAACTCCCCACCTCTCAACCCCTCCCCTGAGCCCTCCCTGCCCCATTACACAACACACACACCCCCAGCGCCCTCTGCTCTCCAGCCAGACCCAGCCCTCATTAGATCAGGGGGAGAGGAAATGGTTTTCCCCAAATCACAAAACTTTTGGGACTTCAAAAACTTTCCCGTTCTCCATCGGCACAAACCGGAGCCCTCCGCCCCGAACAGCCAGTCTCCAGGGCAATCACTGGGCTGAGCGAGACCTGGATCGGGCCATTGGCGATTCCTGGGGAGGCCTTTCTCAATCTCGCCTGTCAAAGACGTTCCACTTGGTATGTATAAATATTCACTGGGCAGGGTCTTGAACCTGGCTCGCCCACATCCCAGCTGACTGCCATGGCTAGCAGGCTATGGGGGGGGTTTTACCAGAAACGCCACCCTGGCCCCAAGGAATCTCTCTCAATGCAAGGTTCGCGAAACTGGCACATTCCTGCAAAAAGTTTTGGTTTTTGACAAATCCAAAAAAAGTGGGGTCAAAAAATTCCCAACTCGCCCTAAGCCTCACGTCCTCCAACCCTCCCACCTGCCCACCTCGCTTCTCTTCTCAGTTCCCCCCAGATCCATCTCCACCAGCCCACTTCAAAACATACCGATCTAGGGGTATCCCTGTGGAGGCCTAAAAGAAACAGGCACTAAAAGGAGACGTTTGCATGTTGCCCTTCAGCGATCCATTATTTCAGCAGGTGGGATGTGAGCCAATCAAGTTTGGGAACTGCTGACCTAATGCACCTTTTCCCCCCTCTCTGGGTACATCTACCCTGCAAAGAAAAATCCCATGGCGCCGCGTCTCAGACTTGGGCTCACGGGGCTGCAGGACTTTAAATAGCAGTGTAGACATACCGGCTTAGGCTGGAGCCCGGGCTCCAACACCCTCCCCAGGTTTCAGAGCCCAGGCCGGGATGTCCACACTGCTATTTTTAGCCTGGTAGCTCATGTCCTGAAACTGACCTGGGCTCTGAGACTTGGCACTACAGTGGATTTTCTATCCAGTGTAGACGTACCCGCTGACTCCATGTTTACCATTCCTCCTCCCCCGCTCATTCCTCACTGCCTCCCCACAAGAGCGGCCTAAGACTCATGCCCACACCTGGGACCATAACCCCTGCCCACAAGCCAACTGTGGTCGCATCCTGGCGACAGAGTGACCCCCCTCGTCTCCAGCTGCTGAGTTTAGCCACATGGCTGCTACCCTACTCATGTCAACCTCAGCTCCGGTAAGAGGAGAATAGGGGGCGAGGGGAATCCGGTAGGAAACATCCGGCTAGAGTTTCCTTTCAGCACTCAATACGGCTGGCCTGGGGCTGCACGTTCCAAGCGGTGATGGAGGAGGGGGTGGAATGACTTATCAGTGAGCTTGCGCTTGACCCCCCAGGGCCTGTCTTGATAGACCTCAGCAAGGGGAAGTAACAGATGGAGGAATCAGGGGTAAGGAAACATTGTCCAGGAAGTGTTCACAGGCCTCAGGAAAACACAGAACAAATGGCCTCGCCACATGTCTCCAGCACATTGCACACGACGCCTGTTTTCTTTAAAAGACTCACAGCAGGTGTTCTTTAAAGAGCCGCTGCTGTCATACAGCAGTATTTCCAAAATGCGGGGTGAATGGAGGGCTAGCAGAGGTGGGGAGGGGCACAGATGGACCTCTTCACTGTTCCCCAGAGTCTCCGCTGGTACTTGAAACGCAAAGTCTCTAGCTGCGATGGTGGTGAAGACCACTCTTCCAATGTGAGCCAAGTGTAACCGCTGCAGTGATGTTTGCAGCTAGCCGGACACACTGGCTCCCAGAGGTGTGAACTGCGCCCCGTGCTGGTCCTTTACATGTCAACATTGCTAACGATGTCTCTGCTCATCAGGGCATGCGAGGAAGGGTCAGATGCTGAAGATCTACACCAATCTTTCCCGAAGTGGAGGAGTGTGGTGGCAGGGTTAGGGACTAAATGAATCCCTGTCTTCGAACTTGCCTCTCCAGTTTTGGTTCCAGTTTGGACCAAGCACCAGATTCGATACAGTCTGGATTAAGAGACAGCTGGGATTTTTAGCTTGAAAAGGTGCCAGGCGCTAGTTGATCTGCCAAGATGCCCAGCATTCCAGATCTATTTGCCATAGGTGCCGAACAAGAGCATGTTGATTCTTCGGCCCGGCCCCTGAATCCTTACCCTAATCCAACTCCCCCCTCGGCCCAGCTTTGGTCTCTAACAACCAAGTGAAGCAAAACATCCCCCAGGGGGTTATTTCGAAGTGTGGCAGAATGCTTTTGAACATCAGCTGCCAGGTATCAATAGCTCCTTTGATGAATTCCCAGAGGGGAGGGGGATTAATCTATTGACGTTTTCATCTGTGATTTGGCTGTCACATGATCCATGCAGCGAAGAAATCAAACTAAAGCGCTTGGGAAAACTGAGTATGCACAGAGCCCATGTACACAGTGGATCTCAGCAGATTTAAAAGAAGGGAGTTGACCCTTATATGGATCTGGACAACAGCCACAGTTATATCAGGCAGAATAAAAAATTACAAGGGTCAAGACAGGGCTATAAACCAGTTCCCTGCTTTACTCCAGATTCATTTCCTCTCCTTGTTTCTCAGTACTCTGCCTGTAAAATGGGTATAACAATTGCCCTACCTCACAGGGGGGCTGTGAAGCGAGGTAAGATTCTAGACCTAGATCCTGCAGCAATGGGGAGCTAGGGAAGTACCAAAGGTAGCCAGAATCCCGCTATGTTTATGCATGAGAAACAGGCAATGAAACTAACTGGAAATGAAATGTGAAACTGACCAGTTGGTAAACAGCAGCAATGGTGAAAAATAGGTTTTTAAATAGATCTCCATTCTCATGATCCAAGGCGCCATCAGCAACACAGATGAGGAAATTGGTTTGTAAACATAGCAGGGCTTTTGTTGATGGTGCCTCTTTAAGAGGAACCAGTGGTTTGAAGCAAGCTCAGCGGGCTTTCCCTGCGGTTGGAGGTACTTTGTCACTATCCCCAGCCATGCCCCCTCTGTCAGTGGCAGGGAAAGGACGCTAAATGGGCATGCGTTTTGAGCAGAAGGCTAAAAGCGGTTCAGAGCAGATGCAAAGCAACCAGGACGTGAAGCCAGTCAAATATAACAAAGGTGTGAAAGGTGAAAATATGCGGGTGTTCTCATAGTGCTTAAGATCCCTAGTCTTGCACCAAGATCCTATTGTAGTAGGCACTGTGCAGAACCAGAGATGTCCCTGCCCTGCCGGGGTACCTCGATCACCAGGGCGGTGGGATAGGTCAGTCCATGCAGCACATTCAGTGCTGGGTCTCTCCACCAGCAAGGATGTTTAAATGATACCATAATTCCCGTTACATCCTACCAAGGCAACGAGGGCTCTCCACTGCTAAGCACATTGACACAACTGGCTCCCCCCCATCCCCTCAATCTTCCTACCCCATTTCAAACTCCCCGCTTTGGTTTGCAACTTTAACAAGAAGTGGAGAGCGGCGCTGATGTAGGGTGGCGGATTCTTCACAGCATCAAGGCAAGATGTATTGACTCAGAGTTCCTGCTCTCTTAAAGCAACAGCACGTCTGTCCACCCAAACATAGCATGTGAAAGAGAATCAGTCAAGATCCAACAAACAGGCTCTAAGCATCCCTTGGTACAGCAGGGATGAATTTGGCCCTCTACATAAAAATCCTCCCACGTTACTAATAATACCTTAGATTTTTAAAGCTGAAAGGAGATTGTAAATTTTCCCCTGGGGGTTTCTTTTTAGGTCTCGTGTGCTAGCACAGGACTGAGGAGTTTGGGTTGGAGGCCATTTGGGGGAATGTTTAATACTGATCATTAGCGCTTGGGCCGATTTGGATCCAAATCCCAAGTTTCCCCAGAGATCAATGAAGGGGAGAGGTTTCAAATTCAGGTTTCCAGTTCAAGCTCGCATCTGCTAATATACTAAACATACATCGCTGTTATCGCAAGGCACTTCAGAAACCTGGGGCCAGAAAACTCCCCTCACATGCAGCTGCTTCTGGGGTGGAGAGCGGCAGCCAGACATCTTCCAACAGGAGTATTTCTCCCAGGCAGCACATTTTAATCCCAGGGTTAGTACTTTGGAAGGGAGACCGCTCTGGATGCTGCAGGAAGTGGCTGTGGTAGTGACTCTTTTTCCTTCTATGCGAGTGCTGAGCCGATGCCCTTGCATGGCGGTGGGGGTCAGTGCGTTGTTGGAAATAGCATCTAACCGATGAGATCCTAACCCCTTGTAATCATTAAAGAACTTCCACTAGAGTAAGGGGGTTGGAAATTGGCCGGTTCACGGCACCCAAAGTGGATCATTCACCCTCTCCCTCTCTAACCTCCCCACACCGTTTCGACTGACTACAGTAACCACTCTCGGTCTCCGAAGTCATCCTGTAGCGATGCTGTGAGTCAGTGGCCAGCGGCTGCATGCCAGCTGTTTCCTCTGCCTTTTGCAAGCCTTAGGATTCCGTGCTCAGGACACAGCTGACGATGCGGGAGGTAGAACAGATGCCAGCTCCCCCTTCCCAGAGCTAAGTAGGGTGAGAACATCTATCGACAGCGAAAAGAAGCGACTCAGAAAAGCAGCCGATACGTGGAAGGAGAAAGGTTATTTCCACTAGCCCACTTCTCCGTCCCTAACGACATTTTAAAGATGATTCAGTCTTGACTGTTCTTTTGGGAAGAAAAACCTGCGTACCAAGTTTCGGCTGGATAATAATATTTTGCTCTTCTATGCCCTCTTCTCTTCGAGGATCTCAAAGCACTTTATACTCATGAGCCATGAGATAGGGGAATGTGACTACATCCATATTATAGCAGGGGAAACTGAGTCACAGGCAAGGTGAGAGACTTGTGCCTGAACAATTGGCAAGTGGCAAAGCCGGCAACAGGACCCACAAATCCTCTGCTTTAACACGAGCCACGGGTAGGAGTTGCAGGTGGGGAAACTGAGGCACAGAAAGAGATGAAGTGACTTGTCCAAGAAATTCAGTGGAAGAGCCAGGAAAAGAATCCAGGTCTCCTGAATCCCAGCCCTGTGGTTTATCCACAAGACTTTCCTCCTTCCCAGAGGATAAGTTTTTAAATGGCCATGGTTAGACAGACAGACAGGGAGAGCAGCAATATCTATCTAGAGGCCCCTTTAAAATGTTTTGCTCTTGCGGCCACTCTCCCCAGCCCAATTAAAGTGTTCAGTTACCAACGTACCGATCAAATCAAATGCCATAGAATACGCTGCTGCTGTGAGCTGATCCCCTTACGAAAGGCAGCTCCTACCCGTGCTCACGTCAGTGGCTCAGCTAATCAGAGCAGTTGGTGTTTCCATCCAAACGCCAGAAGGCACTAGTCTAGCTTGGGAGGGGGAGCCTGATCCTGAGAGGTGCTGAGCGCCAACAGAAATCGAGAGCACACAGCTCCGGTCAGGATCAGGCCCTGAGACACAACGGTCATGTGTGACCAGCACAGGCTGGGTGGGCTGGGTAACAACACCCGACCTCCTTCTGCCTTTCTGGGCCTGCAACTAAGCCAAGAGCTGAGAATTGCACCCGGGAGCTGGGAACTCCGGCCTGGGTCTGGCGTCTCCTCTAACATCCCCAGGGTCCGAGCTTAGAACCAGGTTCTCCCCCACCCTAACAGACCTTCCCATTGAGTCTCTAGGGTCTAGAGAGGAGAAGGGCCCAGGCACCCCAGTGATGGGCACAGGAGAAGATCAATGACACACACACACCCCCTCAGGGGGCAGACAGTGGAATTTTTGTCCCCAAACTCCCCGTAGGGCAGAAAAGAGGGGAGGGTATTGCTCTAGGGGGCTGAGAGGCAGAAGAGGAGTGGGGGTGGTTGTGGCCCCCAGGAGCAGAATAAGGGGGAGGCTGTGGCCCCAGGGGGAAGATGGCGGGCTGTGGCCCCAGGGGGGAGAGAGATGGGAAGGGACATTTAGACCCTAGAGGGTGGGGGGAAGAGGTGGGGGGACTGTAGCCCAAGGAGGCAGATGGGGGGGGAATGGGGAGGGAGATTGGGGCCCCAGGGGTGGGGGGGAGGTATGGGGGGGGCTGTAGCCCTGGGGGCAGGAGGGGAAAATGGGAAGGAAGGTTGGCACCCCAGGGGATGGGGAGGGAGATGAGGGACAGGCAGAAGGGAGTTGGGGGCTGTGGCCCCCCAAGGGGCAGGAGGAGGGAATGGGGAGGGAGATTGGGGCCCCGGGGGGGGGGATTTGGGGGCTGTGGCCCCCCAGCGGGCAGGCCAGGAAGGGCCAGTCACACTCACCAGTTCCAGCTTCAGTGCCTTGATCTTCCCGGCCAGTCCCCGGCGCTGTCCCCGGGCCGGGCTCTCCCGGAGAAGCGCGGCGGCCGGGTCCTCCCGGAGCCAGCGCACCAACCCCTCGGGGGCCCGCCGCCCCACCTTGCTCTCCAGCTCCTTCAGGTCGGGGGGCAGCGGCTCGCCGCAGCCCGGCCCCTCCATCCCGTAAGCGGCAGGGCCGAGCGAACCCCCAGCGGGGAGCCCCCCCGGACCCTCCCGGGCTCAGCAGGGGGGCAGCCCCCGGGCGCCCCTCATCGCACCCGGGGGCTCCCCCCAGCTCCTGCCCCCCGACGGCTGGGGCGGCTTTAATGCAGCATCCGCCCCACGCAGGATCCCCCACACACACACACACTGCGGGTGCAAAGGCAGGAGGGGGCCCTGCAGCCGGGCTCCCCGCTCCAGGCAGCTCCCGGGGCGCCCTCGCCCCCGGGCAGATCCAGCCCCGGCCTCGCCTCTTCCACCTGCCCGACTGCAACCAGCCCGACCGCTGCGGAGGGCTCGCTACACGCCCGCGGCCGTAAGGCACCGTGTGCAGGCGCAGCTGCCGTATTTCTCCGAGTGGAGAGCAAGCGAAAAGAGGGGGCGGGGCGGAGCCCGCCGCGGACCAATCCTTGGCGCCGTGGAGGAATGGGGGGAAAGCTAAAGGATGGGGGCACCTCAGAGCTGGCACCTCTTCATCCCCGCGGCCGGGAAGGCTTCACAAAGATCAGGTCTGTTAGCCCCAGCGAGGGAGGGAAATGTTTGCCGGCCTCTTGGGGTATTTGCGTGCCTTGGGACTGGAACTAGGGGGGCTGCCGCACCCCCTGGCTTGAAGTGGTTTCCATCATCTACAGGGTTTACAGTTTGGTTCAGTGGCTCTCGGCACCCCCACTATGCAAATTGTCCCATTACCCCTGTCTGCCAGCCAGAGGAAGGCTGGGCCAATGGGCAGGGCATTCGCCTAGCGCTTGGCAGACCTGGGGTCAAGTCCCTGTTCTATCACCAGCTTCCTGGGTGACCTACGCAAGCTCTGTAGGCGCAGGTCCTCGCAGGTATTGGGCTGGCAGCTGCCCGTCTCAACAGGCAGTGGTGTGGGTGCCACTGCGCCTCCATTACCATGTCCTGCTGCAGCGTCTCCGTCTTGAACAAGTCACACCTGAACTTTCAGCACATACACCTAGGTGGGGAAAAAGAGAGACAGAGGCTCGCCTTAGGACATAAAGACCCCCCTTGGCAGTACCAAGGGCCCCATTTGGAAGCCAGCCCAGCCGCAGGTGATGCCAGAGGGCAGAGCTTTGTCCGCAGCGGATTGGGGTCTGGGTTTTCTCCCCAACCTTCGTTCAGCCAAGAACCAGCTGCAAAGCATCAGTGCCAGCTGGAGTTACGCCTGTGTGGCTGTTGTTGTTCATTCCAGTGTCCCACACGTGGTGAGCGGTGGGGTTCCTGGTTTAGTCACCCCCCGCCTGACCCCTGGCAGATTGTGCTGGGTTACGTTTACCAGTAGCAGTCCTTACATGCCTGGCCTGACCTACGGCCCAAGGTATGTAGGCTCCGAACTTCCATTGATTTGAAGAGCTGCGCCTTAGTCTCTTCTGGTTCCCCCTGTACAGTGGGGATAATCTCACTTCCCTTTGGCACAGGGGTGTTGTAAGGATAAATCCATGGTGATTTAAGTGCCTTGCCCAAGGTCGCCCTGCAAACCAGTGTCAGAGCTGGGGTAGCGCTTAGAAGTCCCTGCCTTGGTGTTGGAACTCCAGGTTTGGAATGTCTCACCATAGGCGATCAGATGGTGTCCAGATCCCACATTTTGGACGAGGCTTTTCCCAGACAACGTTGTTGCCGCTCACAGGATTCCAGGAGGAGACAGAAAATAAAACCCTAAACAGAATAGAAAAGGCAAAAAATGGCCTGGCGTGCACTGAACCCCCTGGGACATGCTTTGGTGCTTAGCAGTTGTGATAGATCCCTTCAAAAGGCAACATGGGGAAGAGATTTCTGAGAGGAGACACTCCCGCTATCTAGCAGAAAAAGGCATAAGACAATCCAATGGCTGGAAACCGAAGCTAGACAAATAATTAGCAATAAATATTAACAGGGAGGGTAATTAACCATTGGAACAATTCACCTAGGGGTGTACTGGATGCTCCATCCCTTCAGATCTTTAAATCAAGACCAGGTGTCTTGCTAAAATTCGTGCTCTAGCTCAATCAAACAATTTGGGCTTGATGCTGCAAGCACTGGATGAAGTTCTCTGGCCTGTCTTATACAGGAGGTCAGAGTAGATGGTCACAATGGTCCTTTCTCACCTTAAAGCCAATGAATGAATCTATGAAATAGCATAGATTGGACAGAGAGGTGCTCTCTCTATCTGGCTGGTGATGCTTTCCCAAACGGTAAGGGGTGCTGTTAGCTTGTGCCAAAATTCCAGGCAGCTAATCCCATTCCAAAACCTGAAGGGTATTTCTAAGTCCCCCCCTTCACCATGCTACCTAAGCATCATATCGATTCTGCCAGGCTAATATTCCCCAACATTCACCTCTCCTGTCCTACACTGCGTTGCTCTGCGCTGATAAACATCCGCCACAGAATAACACACTGAAATCCAGTGCCAAAGTGAACCCTGAGAAGAGATTCTCTATCTATTTGTAAAGGTGCTTTGGGATTCAGTAGTGAATATTGCAGCAGAGATTTGAAGCTGTAAAGCCCTAGGGAAGTCCCGAGCATGGTTATTTGGACAAAAGGCCCCATACAGATGTAGGAAGGATGGTCTTGAGGTTACAGTACAGGCCTGGGTGGGAGGAGATTGTGAGCTTTAGTCCTAAATCTGTTCCAGATCTTCTGTGTGATGTTGGGCAAGCCACGCCCCTTTCTGTGACTCAGTTTCCCCATATGTTCCATGGCAAGAACAAGACTGACCTTCCTCACCGATGTCTCATGAGAACTACCTACCTGCTATTTGCAAAGCCTGCTGAGATCCTCTGACAGACGGTGCTAAATAAGTGCCAAAATCATCCATGTGGCTTTAGTGTAAGGCAGGGGTCCCCAACGTGGTGCCCGCGGGCGCAATGGCGCCCGCCGAGGCATCTAAGTGCGCCCGCTTACTGGCCGGCAGACAAGCATCCACCGAAATGCCGCCGACAAGCAGCGTCATCCAGAGGCGTCGCCGCCGAAATACCGCGCATTTCGGCGGTGACGCCTATTGACATTGCCGCTTGTCGGCGGAATTTCGGCGGATGCTCGTCCTCCGCCACGGTCCTCTGTGGCTCGTCGTCTGGCGCCCGCCAGACGAAAAAGGTTGGGGACCGCTGGTATAAGGCAACCACAATCCTGGACCATTTACATCAACGGGAGTTTTGCCATAGAGTTCAGTTGGTGCAGGATTTGCCTCCAAGTTCATGGGATCAACTGATCCTTGGGCAAGGAGCCAGGAGGCCTTTGTGGCTGGCCCGTAGTCGATTGCTGTGACTAAGTCCTTAGACTTCTCTTGGCCTAAGGGGTTTAACAGTTTTCATTTTGAACCTCGCCTGCACTTTGTGTCTTGATTTATATGCATTTAAAAAACCACTGGGCTGAGGCGGCGTAGCTGCCTTTGTAATGTTGCCCCCGCCCTCCATGTCAGCCTGGGACACTAACAAGTCTAAAATTAGCCTCCAAGAACACCATGTGTGCTTCCGAACTTGAAACAGCTCCCTGAACCCAGAGGACACGCACAGCAAGCGCTGCCGTGGAAGGATACAACAGAGCAGGGGTCTGCCACTCTGTAATCTCCAGAAAAATGATATTAAAATGAGTCTCTTTGGTAGGTAGGAATTGCCAGGCAGGAAGTGCATCAGACCCCTGGACCATCTGGTACAGCAGCCCTGCCTGAGGCAGCGTGGGCTTGAACTCGGGAGACCCATTCAGCCTCCAGACTCCTGTGTGACCTTGGGCGCGTCTTTTCCCTGCTCTGTGCCTCAATTTCTCCTCCCACCTTCGTCTGTCATGTCTGTTGGGAGCAGGGACTGCCTCTCGCTGTGTGTTTGTACAGCACCTAACCCCACATAGGGTGACCAGACAGCAAGTGTGAAAAATCGGGAGGGGGGTGGGGGGTAATAGGAGCCTATGTAAGAAAAAGACCCAAAAACCGGGACTGTCCCTATAAAATCAGGACATCTGGTCACCCTAACCCCACACTTTTATCTTGGTTAGAGCCTCTAGGTGCTACCTTAATACAAGTGATAAATAATAATAAACAATGTTGGGTACTTCAGGGGTCGGTGCAAAACCGCTAAATGCAATTCAGATGATCATGTATTTGTATTTGCCTATGAGCCCCAGGCATGGACCTAGGCACTGTACAAAATATACAATATTCTAGATCTAGGGAATATTTCGTCTTGTTCCCAGATGGAGAACAGTTTATGGGACTGAAGTACATGGGAGTCTTGCTATTGACCTTAATGGGAGTGGTTGGATCAGACCTTCTATCACGAGGTTGGAGTATGGACAGCCCTTTTTATTTTGATAGTAGCTAGTGAACCTGCAGATTCTATTTCTCTCCTTAATTGCCTCTGTAATTTCATGTGGCGCTGAGTTCCACAGGTTAATTGTCCACTGTATAAAAAAAACCATTCTTTATTCTTAGCAGAATGAAAAGCAAATCGGTTTGAGGCAGGTGACAAGTGATTAAAACTCTATACTACACCGGGCTGCAGTTGGAGTGAACTGTCAGGGCTTAGTGCTGGACATTTGGCAGGGGGCTGCTGGGAGGTCAGTGAGGTCCTGGCCTACAGGAGGAGGGAGTCTGAGTTGGCACGCTGACTGGCAGCATGAAGGGTGACATCTGCTCTTGGCACAGGCAGTGCGAGGGGTCTTGTGCTGCTGATCTCCAGGCTGGAGATACCAAATGGATCTTGGTCTCCAGGGTCTGTCACGAGTGCTGAAACAATTTGCTTAAAAACCTGACAGCCTGAATCACAATATTGAGCTTCCCAGGTGAAAAATCAGGCATTTCACATCATCCCCGGCCTCGATGCAGTTACAAGATACTATCACGTCTGAAGGCGCCGGCTTAGCTGGCAGCCCTTCCCAGAACTAAGCCGGTTCTACTAGCTGTGCTCCCTGGCTTCCCACTGAAGTGTTACGAGGCAGAGCCAGTGAGCAAGTTGGCTCACATCACCCACTGCAGCACCAGAACGGCGTAGCACTAAAGTCCCAGGGACGTGACGCTTCCTGAAGGATGCAACTGCCGCCCAGTCCCAGGATTCTCTTTTGATGCGGAGGAAGTTCTGATCAGCTCATTTCTCTCTATTATTCTTCATTATTATTTTTTTTATCGCTCAGCCTTAGCAGAACAAGGCCAGCCTGGCAGGTAACCGCTGATCTTGTGACTGTCTCCTTTCAAGAGGCAAAAATGTGTTCCCACATAGGAACTGGCAGAGTGGATCTGCCCGTGGTTCATCTGGCCCAGTATCTTGTCTCTCTGACAGTGTCCAGCACTGGATGCTTCAGAGAAAGGTTTAAGAACCCTACCATGGACAGATATGAAAGAATTTTCCCCCTCTCCCTTCCCACACACATTAATTATTGTCTTAATCCCTTACAGTTAAAGATTGGATTAAACCCAGCCTGAGGCTTTATATCCCTTCCAAAATTTGAGAGCATTAACTGCT
The DNA here is from genome assembly GCF_028017835.1 of Emys orbicularis. Taxonomy (NCBI): domain Eukaryota; kingdom Metazoa; phylum Chordata; order Testudines; family Emydidae; genus Emys; species Emys orbicularis. The sequence goes on along the minus strand of NC_088690.1, from coordinate 5,128,392 downwards.
ATAACTCTGGATATTCTTGTTAGCCGTACAAATATCCAATCTCTTTTCCAGTCTTCCGAAATGTTTGGCCTCAACAACATCTTGTGGCAATGAGTTCCACAATCTAATTCCACTTTGTGTGAGAATAATAACAATATTTGCATAATAATAATTCACTAATAATTTGCATTTACACAGCACCTGGGGGGTCTTAATGTCTAACCCACTCTGGGCCTCCAGAGCATGAGCATCTACTGCTTGAGCTTAAGGAAACTCTGGTAGCAGTAGTAGACTCTTATCCTTGTACATGGAACACTAGAGGGAGACAAATACCCATGCTCGCCAAGTGTGGGACACATAAAGACTTTACAAGCATTCATTTTAACAAAAGTCCCGGGTGGCAAAGTCAGGATCATTATCCCCATTTTATGATGGGGAAACTGAGGCACGGATAGACTAAATGATTTAACCAAGACCACACTGCAGTTTAATGCCAAGATAGGGATTAAGACATACGATTCCTGATTCCCAGTCCCTTGTTGTTAACATTTCCTTCCTCGACGGAGGCCTCCACAGGGAAGGGGTCGGTCTCACGGATCACTTGGTGTCATTGCTAATTCACGGGGAATGCCATTGGGTCACGGAGGGTGTGATCCTGAAGGACTGGAGTTCAACACCCACAGGAATGATGTGTGTTTGTCGGCTGGCGGCCAGGCGCTAGAGAAGACTCCGATGTTTGATAGAACGCTGGCGGGTGGCTGCACACCCTGTGTGTGCACGTGTGTGGACATGTACGTGTGTTGTGTACCAAATACAGACCTCTTGTGTGGGCTCACAGGCAGCCGGCTCCCTTCCGCCCACTCACTGAGCCAGCAGGAGCCCTGCTAAGCCTGTCTCAGCTGGGAGTCCTTCTTCACTGACTCATCTCTGGGCCTCCGGCAGAACAGCTTTGCCTCTGAACCTGGCATCCCTTCCAGGCTGCTTAAATGACCCAAGGACGTTAAGTTGTCTCCGAGTTGCGAGGAATGCAGTTCTGATTATTCAGCTATCTTTCCCCTCTTGCTTAACACAGTTTAACTCCAGCCAGGGAGGAAGTTCTGGACAGCTACACAGCTTGCTTCCCATTAGCAGCTACCCCCCTTTTCTGGTTCCGTCAAACAAAAGCCAGCTCCGCTTTCCCCAGCCAACCTATGTAACCGCAACAGCTGATCAGTGTCAGCCAGGCCGTCCCGCTGTCACTTATGCCCCCGTAAAGAGATTCTGATCATCATACTTTGAACTTCTGTGGCTTCTGACATGCGCAGCTCTCCGAGTGCTTTACAACCTCATGTGAATTTAGCCTTCCAACAGGGAGGGGCAATTCAGCCAATCTTACAGATGGGGAAACTGAGGCATGGAGATTTGGGAGAGTGGGGGGGGGGGGGTTGAGCCGGATCCTCCATGAGGCAGAGCCGCTTCACTGCACTTTGCTTCAATGGAAGTTGATGGCTGCACAGAATCAGCCCGTTTGGGAGCTGCCCAAGGTTGCACTGAAAGTGACTGGCAGAGCTGCGAAGCAGGGTTGTCTGCAAGCCCTGAGCTCTAACCACTATCCCCTCCTTCCTCACTCAGTGGGCAGGAGGAAATGCAGAGATCTGACAGTAACACCGCAGCCTGGCAAATGGGCCGCCCACCGATGACTGAACGGCACCAGAGGGTTTGCCCTGGTCTTTGCTCCTGCGTGTGCTGTTGTATTACGATGCAACGTTCCGCTCTGCTTTCCCCAATACGAGGGGCCGGGCAGCCCACCACGGGGCATGGAGCAGACACGTTTGGGCTGGGGTCGGGAGGGAGGGAAGTTGTCCTTAGAGAGGCCTCCGTTTCTGAAACGACTCTGCACTAACAAGCTCCCGTCAGGCAGAGATGTGTGTGGCCTAGATCTCTAGAGATGTTAACAGCCACACCTGTACCCATGGCACCAGTGGGGGCACCCCAGGGATTAGCAAATCCACCCCCTGCAAGGCTGTCGACCACAGCTGGCAGCTCCAGGTCACAAGAGAACCCTTCCTCCCTTTTCCCTTCCCCCAGAGCGCTGGAGATTTCACAGACTGCCTGGCCATGAGCGTCATCTCTAGAGGCCCGGTACATACTTGTCCCACCTCGGGCCACTCTCTCAGCTGTTGCCGTTAGATCTTCAGCTGGTGCCAAACAGCGTCACTCCATTGACTTCAGTGGAGCCATGCCAAATGACACCAACTGAGTACTGGACCCTCTGTGCATGGAGGCTATGGGTCTGCTGGAGCCCCTGGCATCACAGTACTGCTGGGATATCGGTGATTCTGTGCTCCTGAGCCTACAGCCATCTATCTAATGTGCGTTTTCATTCTTTGTTGACACTTATTACTGTTTGTAACAGAGGAGCCTTCTCCAAATCCTGACTCACAGACCTGGCCGAATTTGGGGTGGTTGTTGTTTTTTTTGATGAAACAATTTTCCATCCCAAAATGCAGTTTCATCAAAATCGATGCATTTTGCGGGAACGGGTCGATTTTGATGACCTTTTCAACAGGAAAGAGTCAAAAGATTTAGACTTTCTCATTTCAATTAATGGCATTTAGACTTTCGCATGATACTAAACTAGTCATTTTAACATTACATTCGATTTACGATTGTATATCAAATATGTGATGTTTCATATTTGAATATAATATAAAAGGTCAAAAGGAAATGTCTCCACACAATCAAAATGAAAGGTTTAAATGGCTCTGAGTTGGAATTTTTGTTCCGCGGGGAAATTTTGAAATTTCAGCTTGACATTCCAATTTGGAATGAAAATGTTGTCGGAATTTCTGGAGGACGAGAGGTTCTGGTTTGTGACCCGCTCTACTGGTCAATGAATGGCTGGTTTCCAACCCCCTCCACTGAGAAATGATCTAGATCAAAGCATTAAGGAAGACTGGATTATCGATAGGCAGAATTTTGGTATCTAGCCTGGTGTCATGGATTGAGCATGAAGCCAGGAGATTTCAGTCTCTTTGTTTCTGCCTCAGGCTTAGGTTTGCTGTGTGGGCTTGGCCAAATCACTAACAAGCATGTTTTCAAAAACGGTCAACTTAATTTTGGGGGCCCCGCACTGCTTCATTGGGGCACTGATTCTCTGAGGCACTGAGCACCCATGAAGCCAATGGGAGCTGGTGGTTGCTCTGCACCTTTGAAATCCAGGCCACTGATTTAGGATCCTTGCTCCAACTCTGCTGAGTCCGGGGTGAATCCTGGGATGCAGTTGTCAGGAGCTGTCTCTATTTCGGTTGCTCCACAGTCCTATTAAGGAATGTGGAGGGGACCATTCCAAGGCATGACAGACATAATAAAGCCATCATAGTAGTTCATTAGGCCTAGCACTCCTATAGCATGCTTTATAGGTCATTCTCGGCCCATGTCACGTATAGGGAAACTGAGGCACGGGTACAACAAGAGCCAGATTTCTTGTTCAGTGACCAAAGTGCAGAGCTCTTCTGAACATCTGGTCACTTATTGTAGTGCCAACATGGGAGCTGGGCTGTTTTGAAAATCTGGGCCTAAGTGACTCGCCCAAGGCCACACAGTGAGTTGGTGGCAGAGAAAAGAATATTTTGCTATGATGTGTATTACAGTAGCACCTGGAAGGCTCAGCCAAGATCAGGCACCGTACAAGACAGTTACTTATCCAAAGAGTTTACATGTATCAGGGGGTCGCCGTGTTAGTCTGTATCCACAAAAACAACAAGGAGTCCGGTGGCACCTTAAAGACTAACAGATTTATTTGGGCATAAGCTTTCGGTGGGTAAAAAACCCACTTCTTCAGATGCATGGAGTGAAAATTAAATGTACAGGTATAAATATACTGGTACGTGAAGAAAAGGAAATTACCTTGCAAGTGGAGGACAAGGCCAATTCAGTTAGGGTGGATGTGAGGGTGGATGTGGTCCACTCCCAATAACTGATGAGGAGGTGTCAATACCAAGAGAGGGAAAATTCTCTGACATTATAATCAAAGGGGCTGACAAAGGAGGTGCTGTAATCATCATGAACAGGTCGGATTATGAACAGGAGGCTGCCAGGCAACTCTCCACCACCACATTCTACAGGCCACTATCCTGAGCTTTGTCCTCACCCACAACCATTTCAGATTTGGGGACAACTTATACCTTCAAGTCAGCGGCACAGCTTCTGGTGCCTAGACTGTATTTCACTCCAGCACACGCGGGAGCCGTTCGATCCCAGATGCCTGCGAGGTCCCAGCTGGACTTGCAGGGCTGAGCGGATACCGGCTTAGAACCCGCAGCCTGCTTCCCCTTCGGTGTGACATTCACATGAATAGCCACGACAACACTTAATTGTCCTGTGGATTCCCCCTGTGGCTGTTCGGTGGAGTCAGCCTGCTGCTAATCTAGCTAGTGTGAGTCTGGTTCGGCTCAGCTGCTGAAGGGCGCCCAGCTTGACTCCAGGCCAGCTCTGAGCAGAGACGGGAATCGAAGGAGGACCCTGCCCAGCTCTGCCCTGCCACTCCTCTACTCCCTGGCGCCGTGAAAAGGTGGGCCAAGGATCCTGTGTGTGGCCTATGTCTTGATATGGGCACAGGCTGGGCTGCCCTGAGGGAAGGAGGATGAGAGAGAGGGATGGGCAAAAAGAGGGGATGGGTCTCCCATTGACACCCACTCTCCAGCTCCTGGAGTGGGAGACAAGGTGCTGTAGGTGTAAGACTGGCCGAGCGTGCGTCCACTAGAGCAGGGCCGGCTCCAGGCACCAGCTTACCAAGCAGGTGCTTGGGGCGGCCACTTCGGAGAGGGGCGGCACGTCCAGCTGTTCGGCGGCAATTCGGCGGACGTCCCTCACTCCTGCTCGGAGCGAAGGACCTCCCGCCGAATTGCCGCTGCAGATCGTGATTGCGACTTTTGTTTGTTTGTTTTGTTTTGTTTGGCTGCTTGGGGCGGCCAAAACCCTGGAGCCGGCCCTGACTAGAGGATAACATTCTACTACCTACCACCAGCAGGGCTAATGGAGCTCTTCCTTTAGCTCAAGTGGCAGAAGCCCGTGCTGCAGCTCCTGAGTGGAGGCCCTGCAGGTGGCTCACATAGGGAGGTTGTTATATAGGCAGCTGTAAAAACTAGCTGGCTGCAGCAGGAACCTTACTGACCTCTGCAGAAAAACCCAGGCAGACAGTGTCCCAGGTGCTCCTGACTTGCTGTTTCATTGTGCAGAATCCTAGACGTTATCAATGGGAGAAGGCCCCTTAGCTCTGATCTAATTCAGGCCCGGCTGGTGCAGGATCCTCCCTGGCAGTGCAGTGGGCAGGGTGCTAGCATGGGACTGGGAGACTTTGATTCTGTTCCCTGCTCTGCCACAGACTTTCCTGGGTGACCCTGGGCAAGACCCTAAGCCTCTCTGTGCCTCAGTTTCCCCTCTCTAACATGGGGAGAACAGCCCACCCTGCCTCACTGGGGAGTTGTGTGAGAATAAATATCTTATGAGCTGCTCATATAAGCACGTTGGGCGGGGGGGGGGGGGGGGGCTCCCTCAGGCAGACGTCTGGACCTGTACTATTCACACAGGGCATAGAAGAGAAACTGGAGCCCACTGTGAACCCAAAGGTTACTCCGGGCCCGTCCTGAGATCAGAGCATTGCTCTCCCAGCCTATGCTGTCCACAGCCCCCGCACAACCAAAATGCATTAGCCCCCTGCAGCGCGAAGGGCCCAGTGTCTCCCACTGAAAGGGGAAATCCCGTCCCCTCGCCCCCACCCCAGCTCTGGGACAGGCAGAGCAAGCACCAGCCTCCCCGGGGGACGGTCTGTGAACGAGGGAGGAGTGACTCCACCACAAATGGGTTAGAGGAGAGACTGTCAGGATGGAAGCAATGAAAGTCTAACGATGTCCCGTATTTAACGCCCCCATGTCCCAGGGAGGGGGGGGGATTGGATACCCCAGGCTGTGCCACTGTGATCCAAACCCCAGGCAAGCGTGGGCCCCAAGTGTCCTGGCAAACCTTAGAAGCCTGTAACCTGTGCGAAAGCCTGCACTGGCCCCTAGCGGCGCGACCGTGCAATCAGTCCTTCCGGCCAAGCAGCCCTCACTGCTGCTAGCGACGGGTCCCTGCTCTTCTTTCCCTGCAGTTCAGAGGTCTTGGCCGTCTTGACGCAACGTGCAGCCTGGTGGAAGGGAGCTGGGTTGGAGGAGAAAGACATCCCCCCTCCAGCAGCAGCCTTAGGCTTTTCAGGGTCCCAAGCAAGGGAAGCTGCTGGAAATGAGTGGCACCTCCCGTCTGAGAAGATCAGGCAGAGCTTGGATGGCTCGCAGGGTCCACTTCACATCAGCTCTGTTCCCCTCAGTGATGAGGAGGGAGCTATTGCTGCTGGACCATGCCCGGTGCCTGAGGGGTTTCCCTGCTCTGCTGATCTAGGAGTCAAGGCTGGTACGTAGCTGGATCTCTGGGTGCCGGCGGCTTCTGCCAAACAGCCTGGGGCCCTGACACCCATCTGATAAGGTGGAGGCACATGGAAAGCATGCGAGCAGCAGGACACTGGCTGCGAATCAGCGACCATTTCGGATCCCACAGCGGAGGGGAGCAGATGTGCTGAGCGCTGAGCAGCTCCCACGGAGAACAGTGGAGAATCCAGCGCCATCCTCTATTGAGAACAATGCCAAATTCCCCCTCTACCTCCCATCCTTCCACCGAGAACAATGGAGGGTTCCCCCGTCATCAGCCATCGTCCCTCTGAGCACCACAGGAGCTGAATGATTTTGCAACATCTGTGGGCCATAACTCTCCTGCTGCCAGATCTTCCAGCTGCGCTGCTGCCACGTCACAGCTCCAGTGATACTGTGCACGCAGCTGTGCTCTGCCTGCTCCATTCAGCAGCCTAGCGGGTCAGCTCTATGGGGGAGGTGCAGGCATACTCAGCAACCTGCCTGGGCCAGCTTGTTCAGGGGCACTGGAGACATTTGATGGGGGACCATGAAGATCTGTGGTCTAGATATTAGCGCCAACGGGCCGGTCGCGGGTTCAAGTCTCAACCCAGGCACTGAGTGAATTGCATCGACAAACGTTTTAACATGCAGATTGTTGTCTAGATCTACCAGTCAGTGGCCCCTCAGAGAGACTATCTAGCACTCTTCATCCATAGATTCCCCAAGCACTTTGCAAACAAGGCCAGTAACGTTATCTCCATTTTACAGATGGGGAAACTGAGGCACAGAAAGGGGCGGCAACTTGCCCAAAGTCACACGGGCAGTCTGTGGTAGAACCCCACAGTCCCGGGGATTATCTACTAGGCCTCCCTGCCTCCCTGGAACCACTGCCATCCTCTGCGATGTGATTGCAGGGGATTGGAAACCAGTGACCTCCTGCCTTCTAGACCAGGGTGATGCCTCTCGGTCAATGCCATTTATATAGATCCCTTCCACAGGAAGGGTTTTCCTCACTCCCCCCCCATAGCACCACCTCTCCTTTCGAGGGGCGCTCTGGAAGGCTGTCTGTGAGATCCACTGGCAGGGTTAGCAAGGACAAGATCATCCCTGCTCTGCACAGGGAATATTCAGGGAGGTTAAAAATAACCCCAGACTGGGTTAACTTTCCTGTGCGGCAGCCGCCTCCATGCTGGGGGCGGGGTGATCCCAGCCTGGGGGTGTCCCTTACAGAGAGCTACCTGGTCCAGTATGTAGGAGGAGATTTATTGTGGAATGTCAGGTATCTGCTATCTGGTGCGGGGCAGCCAGCCAAGGGGCTGATGAAAAGCTGCAGCAATGTTGCAGTCCTGATCAGGGCCCCGATCCTGCAAACTGCTCTCTGGGGGTCCACAGGGATCCCCCGTTCAGGAGCAGGGCTCGGGATGGCTGGGAATACCAGCCCTCTCACAACGGCAGCAGGGGGTTCAGCCCCCAGAACGCTTTCGATGCCTGCAGAGCAAGTGTTCACACACGTCTAATTTCATTTTCCTTCCTTCGTTCCCGTGCAAAATTTGACGCTTCGGCGTTCAGAGGACAGCGAATTACCGGCGAGCAAAAAAAGTGAGCCCGCAAGTTGTCCTGGGCGAGCCCCCCAAGTATGCCCCCCAGTAGGAGGATCGGGGCCTGAGTCAGTCCCTTGAATGGAAAAGAACATGGATCCCCTAACCCTCTCCGGCCCCAGTCCCGGTTTCAAAATCTCCACCATGCCAGTGCTACCCTCCCATTAAAGGGCCGAGGGGTGGGGAGGAGGCAGTCTTTATGTTGTGACCTTCACCTTCCCAACATCTGGCTTCCCCCATGTGACTGGATACCCCGCCCCCAGTCACCCAAAATAAAGGTAGCAGTCGCCCTTCTAAACATAGCAGATGAGCGCACCGCCCGATCTGGCATGGCTCATTAGTACAGACAGAGCACAGATCTCGGTGAGCTCCCAAAGGCTCCATGCATCCGTTATTTAAAGCGCCCGCATCCAGTTGGCAGCCCACTCTTATCACCAGGCATCTTATAATAACATCGCTAGGATCTATATCGAGCAGACACGGCCTCAGGGGATCTCTTAACCCCTGAGTAATCATCCACTTCTCATGCAAGAACCGAGAAAGATCAGGCTGTACTGTTGCCAGTGGAAATACTCCTCCATAAGCTGGCCTCTCTCTTAAACAGCCATTTTACCGTAGCCACTTTGCTACAACCGTTTTGTTTGACCTCTAGTTGAATACTCTGCACTGTTAGGTGGCTAGGTCTTTTCCTGGTCTGTCAAGACTGGTTTAGCAAGGAAGGAGGGTTTGTGATTAAGGCTTTGGTCTGGTATTCAGAGGATCTAGGTACAGTTCCTGGCTCTGCAACAGACTCACTGTGTGACCTTCAGCAAATCACCGCATCTCTCTGCGCCTCAGTTTCCCCATCTCTCTGCGCCTCAGTTTCCCCAGCTGTGCAATGGAGATAATAATTCTGTCTTGTCAGTTTAGACTGCAAGCTCTTTGGGGCAGAGACTGTCTCATAAGAACAGCCATACTGGGTCAGGCCAGTGGTCCACCTAGCCCAGTGTCCTGTCTTCTGACAGCAGCCAGTGCCAGATGCTTCAGAGGGAATGAACAGAACAGGGCAATTTTGGGTGAGCCATCCCATCATCCAGTCTCAGCTTTTGGAGGTTTAGGGACACCCAGAGCATGGGGCTGGGGCCCTGACCATCATGGCTAATAGCCATTGATGGACTTATTTTCCATGAACTTATCTAGTTAGACTTTTAGCCTTCACAACATCTCCTGGCGAGGAGTTCCACAGGTTGACTGTGCGTTGTGTGAAGAAGTGCTGCCTTTTGTTTGGTTTTTAAACATGCTGCCTCATAATTTCATCGGATAACCCCTGTTTCTTGTGTTATGTGAAGGGGTAAATAACGCTTCCCTATTCACTTTCTCTGCACCACTCATGATTTTATAGACCTCTCTCATATCTCCCCCTTAGTCATCTCTTTTCGAAAGGGAACAATCCCAGTCTTTTTAATCTCTCCTCGTAGGGAAGCTGTTCCATCCTGCTAATCATTTTCATTGCCCTTCTCTGTACCTTTTCCAATATCTTTTTTGAGATGGGGTGACCAGAACTGCACACAGTATTCAAGGTGTGGGCGTGGGCATGCCATGGATTTATATAGTGATATTCTATCTCCTAGAACTGGAAGGGACCTTGAAAGGTCATCGAGTCCAGCCCCCTGCCTTCACTAGCAGGACCAAGTACTGATTTTGCCCCAGATCCCTAAGTGGCCCCCTCAAGGATTGAACTCACAACCCTGGGTTTAGCAGGCCAATGCTCAAACCACTGAGCTATCCCTCCCTCCCATTGATGTTATGATATTTTCTGTTTTATTCTCTAGTGATACAAATAATTACTTGCTATCGGTTTCACTGTGCTTTGTTACCACATACATGGGCACTGTATAAAAATCTAAAATAGATATGACTTTCCTGCTTGAGAGAGAAGAAGACAGAAGAGGACATGGGAATACTGCAAACCCCAATCATTCCAAAATCATGAGTTAGACCCTCCCCCCTCAAAAAAATTCCTAATATTTGCTTAAAAATCATGATTTATTTAAAAGGGTGGGTACTTTTTTTCTTGTCGTTTTCAGGCCCTTATCATGCCCTCAGTTCACATTTTCCAGCTTTATTCTGCAACCACGAGAGAGAAACTTTATTTTCTTAAATGAAAACTGAGATTTTTCACAAACTTACATGACTCCAGGAGCTGGGGCTTGAAGAACCCCTCCCCTCTCCCAATATCTCGAGATTCATGAAAAAAATATCACAAGAGTTAGCAACGCTGCTGGAGGCCTCCTCTGATTTGCTGGGTGAGCTTCAGCCAATTACTCACTACCTCTGCCCCTCAGTTTGCCTCATCTGTTACTAAAACAATAAATAGGGTTATAATGCTACTTCCATACTGGCAGGGCCTTGGACGATAGCTGTGGCCAGAATGCAATGCATTCCCAAGCTACAGGAAAATCTCGGTGGGCAGTACAGGGCTCATGACACACAGCTAGATGAGGCCGAGTCCCTCCCGGGGAGCAGCCCCAGCTCCCACACTGTACTTTTCTTCCTGGCTCAGGGAGGTAATGCTTGCCTCTGTGCTTAGACACTGCACAGGGAGCGAGGCGAGCCACAATTGTCCTGGTCCCTCTCTGCATCTTCTGGGCAGCCTGGTTTGCCCAGGGGCCTGAGCCCCAGGAGGAGGGGGGGGGGCTGCGATCTCCCATCAGCGCCCAGACACTCTGCCCCTGCCCCCCATCCCCAGGGACTCTGCAAAGCCCTCCACAGTGGGGGGGACCTGGCCCCAAGTGGAAGCTGCCGCTGGCTCCGGAGTGGACCCCCCCCAGGCTCCCCTGCCTGTTTCCCCTTTAAGAGCAGGCTGCGAGCTGCATATCCCGCGCCGGAAGCAGACCGGCGCGTCGATTTCAGCCTTTCCCGAACAGCTGCTGCCCCGCGACCGGGGAAAGGGGGCGGCTGCTGCAGGAGGGGGGCAGCTCCGCGGTGCCCAGCGCCCGCCCCTGAGGAGGGGGCCCGGCCTGCAAGGTGCAGCCCCCCCCCTTCCCTACAGCCAGTGAGTCGCTTCCCCGGGGCGCTGCAGAGCAGGGAGACCCCGCCACCCGCCGCGATCCCTGCAGGGGGCCCGGGGCAACAGTGTTGCAAATCCGTGTTCCGCTTCCGCTGGGACAGGTCGCTAAAGGAATGCGGGGGTGATGCATGCAGGGGGAGACCCTCCCCAATTGCTTTCCCCCACTCTCAAGCATGGGGGGGGGGGGGGCTCTGCTAGTCGATTTCCCCCGGAGCTGGTCCCACTCCCCACCCCAGCCTAACTCGCTTAGCATTTAAAACTCCCCTTCCCCCCATCTTCTCCAGCGGTCAGAGCAGCTGCTCAGAGCCCATGCCCCATAGAGATACTTCAGCCTGTCTGCTGGGCGCCCTGCCCCGGGGTGCCGTGTGGCAGCGGGCCCCCCTCTACTATTACACCGTGCGGGGGGGTGACCTTGCGGATGGAGCACTCCCATTGGGCGTGCGGGGCGAGTTGTGGTAAGCGGGGCTGAGATTTGGGGGGTTCTGTGCCCCCTGATCCTGGCTGGTGTGCATGACACCCTGGTGGGTTTAAAGACTCCCCTTGCTTGGCGTGGCTGCTTCCCTGAAATTCTCAGGGAGCCCCTGGAACAGCGCGGGACGGGACGGCACGGCACAAGAGTATCCTCGCCCCCTAGCTAATGAGCCCAGACTAGGGTGTGAGGTGGCAGCAGAGGGTTTCCTGCTGATCAGAGGGCCAGCTCCAGGGCTGCTGTCCGTGCTGCAGACACCTGTTCCATTAGGAACTGGACTGAAGCCACCCGCTCGCTCCACGCAGGTCAGTAAATGGCTCTTGGTCGCTACCAGCCTCTGCCAGACTGTAACTGGTGGCACAGGGACAAAGCTCCTTGCAACCCCTTGAGCCAAGCGTTGCTGCTTGTCAGCCGATCGCAGATGCCCCTCAGCCCTGAAAGAGGGGGTGGGGACGCTCCCGCTGCTGGCAAATTATCACTCCTGATTCTGTGTGCTAGGGGCCCGATTTTCGCATTGACGTTGGCTCGGGGTGACATCTGTCTGCCCTGCAGCCAACTTCCTGCCCTAGGGCTAACTCTGATCCAGAGCACCTGCCCAGTGTCAGGCTGGGAGTGGGTGGATGGGGTTATCCCTTCCTGCTTCAACCACAGGTCTTACTATCTGCTGTCCTGTCGCAGCAGGGACCCTCGAAGGAATGGGACCGGAGCCTACCCCATCCTGACAGCTGCCCCATGCTGCTCCCCTCACCCATTCTCCTCGCCCCGTGATAATGGATGAGTGGAAACCCAACGCTCCAGCCAAACAGTTTGTTCTGCGGAAAAACCGGAGCTGGTACCTCGCCTGGAAGTACAAGCTGATGAATCAGAGAGCTGTCAGGCGGCTATGCCAGGTGAGTTCTCTGGAGGAATGTGACTCATGCCTGGGGGGGGATTAGAGAAGATAAACTCGCAAAGCCCATGGATTATGGAGTCTGTTGGTGGAATCGGCTGCAGCCCCTGTGACCTAACATGGTGGAAGTGAATAAATTGTCCAAGCAGAAGTCACCTGAGTTGCGTTTTACCCTTAAAATGCAGAATGGAAGGAGTCTAACCCTCCTTTAGCTACCGCAAGTGCCAGCAGCCAGTTAAAGATTTGTCTCCTGCAGACAAAGGGGTTTTTACAGACTTCACCCGTGGTTAGATGGTGTTTATTACTGGGACAAGCACAGCTCGGCAGCTGTTAAATAGCATTTCCAGGAGAGGAGGGTGGGCTTGCTTGGTGCCTACTTTTGAGCTCTAGCTCTGGGTTTGACTTCCAGGGGGAAAGGGAAATCCTTGCGAGGCGTCGACTAATATGGCTTCTCCGCTGTGATCTTGGCCGGGGGAACAAGAGCCAGTCAGTGTTTTGTTGTGCGATCCCTCGGCGCTACCAAGAGAGAGGCTCTCGTTCGCCGTGCGGCCGGGGGACGGGGTAGCTCTTTCGTAGCTCAGAGCGGAACATGGTTTTGATTTATTTGTCTGTCTATCTCAGGAGCTGCCCCGTGACCATAGTATCTGAGCATCTTGCAATTACTGTATGTATCCTCCCAACATCCTGGTAATGCACTCTGCGGCGGGGGAGGGGGATCCCAAGTACACACACAAAATGATGGGGTCTAAATTAGCTGTTACTGCTCAGGAAAGAGAGCTTGGAGTCACTGGGGATAGTCTCGGGAAAACATCCGCTCAACGTGCAGCGGCAGTCAAAAAAGGTAACCCCGTTAGGAAAGGGATAGGTAATAAGATAGTAAATATCATAGTGCCACTGTATAAATCCATGGTACGCTCCCATCTTTAATACTGTGTGTCGTTCTAGATGTTCCCATGTCAGAAAAGAGATGTTAGAATTAGAAAAGGTCCAGAGAGAGGCAACAAACACGATGAGGGGATGGACCAGCTTCCATATGAGGAGAGATTAAAATGACTGGGACTTTTCAGCTTGGAAAAGAGATGACTCAGCAGGAGGTGGTCTGATAGAGGGCTATAAAATCATGACTGGTGTGGGGAATGGGAACAGGGAAGTGTTATGTGAGGGAGTAAATAACACAGAACCAGAGGTCAGCCAATGAAATGAATAGGCAGCAGGTTTAAGACAAACCAAAGGAAGGACTGCATCACATCACACAAAAGCAACCTGTGGCACTCGTTGCCCGGGATGCTGTGAAGGCCAAATGTCTAACAAGAATCATAGAATACCAGGGTTGGAAGGGACCTCAGGAGGTCATCTAGTCCAACCGCCTGCTCAAAGCAGGACCAATCCCCAACTAGGTTCATAAAAGATAAGTTCATGGAGCACAGATCCATCAATGGCTATTAGCCAAGATGGTCAGGGATGCAACCCCATGCTCTGGGTTGCCCTAGTCTCTGACTGCCTGATGCTGGGAATGGGCAACAGGAGATGGATCACTGGATGATTCCCTGCTCTGTTCGTTCCCTCTGAAGCACCTGGCAATGGCCGCTGTCGGAAGACAGGATGCTGGGTTAGATGGACCCTTGCTCTGAGCCAGTGCTGTGACTCCACAATGCGGGTGTTGAAAGGCGAAGCCCAGGGTCACACAGGGAGTCTGTGGCAGAGCAGGGGATTGAGCCCAGGGCTCCCAAGTCCTAGGCCAGGGCTGTAACCACTGGACCATCCTGCCTCTGCATGTGCAGAAGCAAATAGTTTAGAGGCCCCGTAATAAAGCACTGGCAAGAGCACGTGTGTGTGTGCACTCTAGAAAGCTGAAGGCCAGATTCTCAGCTGCTGTCAACTGGTGTTGCTCCATTGAAGCCAGTTTGACCCCCACTTAGTGAATTCTGGTTGAGTCCCTTTGGAAGTGACCAGCGGATGGGGATGGACATGCCTGAGGCATGGGGCGGCTGCTTCAGAAACAGCCGTCCAAAGCCGCACAGTTCTGCAGCATGCTGGCCAGCCTGTGTGCGCGTCCTACCGAGACTCGGGACTTAGCTGTGGGAGAGTGATCGGCGAGGGGTGAAGGGAATGAGGCCGTGCCATGGTGGGAAAATTTAAAGGGGGTGTTAACCTATTAATAAAGAATTAATAGTCCCTTGACTTGCCTGTCAGCTTCCATGTGAGGATCTCAAAGCAAGACTAACGCTGATGAACTAAAACTTGGTGAGAGGTGAAGAGAAGAATTTGTTATGAGCTACGCTTTGTACATCAATGTGGCCTGTTCGGTGCTTGAGTGCTGCTGTGATGGGCACTGCTGAAAACCCTACATAGAAAATTAAGCTTTGCCAGCCCCCAGTGCGGTTGGTGTGGGCCCATTTTTCAGATGGAGAAACTGAGGAACAGAGAAAAGAAGTGACTTGTCTGAGATCGCCCAGTGAGTCAGTGGTGGAGTGAGGGACAGAACCCAGATCTCCTGAGTCGATGCCTTAGCTACTCCCGCCACCACCAGCTAAGGATATTTATAGCTTCTATTGATAGGCCATGGCTAATAAACAACCCAGGTACAGGGCCTGGGAGTCTAACGGTGGCTCCTCAGCAGATGGCACCTGGGAAGCTTTACAGCTGCTTCTGTTTGTAGATAAAGCAAATGGCCGGGTATGAACCAATCAGGTTCTAATTGTATTGGACAAGGGTGGGACCTTTTTAAGAAGCACTTTTGTAGTGTGGGGGGGGGGGAAACTAGCTGGATCACTCCTCATTAATGAGCTGGAGGATGGCGTGGACTGCACCCTCAGCAAGTTTGCAGATGACACTAAACTGGGAGGAGTGGTAGATACGCTGGAGGGTAGGGATAGGATACAGAGAGACCTAGACAAGTTAGAGGATTAGGCCAAAAGAAATCTGATGAGGTTCAACAAGGACAAGTGCAGAGTCCTGCACTTAGGACGGAAGAATCCCACGCACTGCTACAGACTAGGGACTGAGTGGCTAGGCAGCAGTTCTGCAGAAAAGGACCTAGGGGTTACAGTGGACGAGAAGCTAGATATGAGTCAACAGTGTGCCCTTGTTGCCGAGAAGGCTAATGGCGTTTTGCCCCTACTTATACAGCGCATTGCCAGCAGATCGAGGAACGTGATCGTTCCCCTCTATTCGGCATTGGTGAGGCCTCATCTGGAGTATTGTGTCCACTTTTGGGCCCCACACTACAAGAAGGATGTAGAAAAATTGGAAAGAGTCCAGCGAAGGGCAACAAAAATAATTAGGGGGCTGGAGCACATGACTTATGAGGAGAGGCTGAGGGAACTGGGATTGTTTAGTCTGCAGAAGAGAAGAATGAGGGGAGATTTGATAGCTGCTTTCAACTACCTGAAAGGGGGTTCCAAAGAGGATGGATCTAGACTGTTCTCAGTGATGGCAGATGACAGAACAAGGAGCAATGGTCTTAAGTTGCAGTGGGGGAGGTCTAGGTTGGATATTAGGAAACACTATTTCACTAGGAGGGTGGTGAAGCACTGGAATGGGTTACCTAGGGAGGTGGTGGAATCTCCGTCCTTAGAGGTTTTTAAGGTCAGGCTTGACAAAGCCCTGGCTGGGATGATTTAGTTGGGGACTGGCCCTGCTTTGAGCAGGGGGTTGGACTAGATGACCTCCTGAGGTCCCTTCCAACCCTGATATTCTATGTCAGAGACCCACAAAGCCTGTGCTGGCTGCTCGCTCTGCATCTCCTTCCCCATCCCATTACCTGTGCATTGTTGACCCTAATTAGGTGGCGCAGCTCTTCTGTTAAACAAGCCCTTTACCCCTGTGTCGGGCAGTACAGATCTGCTCCTGCATCTGTCCCTGCTGTTCAAAAGCAGCACAGCGTTAGGCTGTCCTGATGGATGTAATCAGCGGCCTGTAGCTCTTGAGGTCGATATTCTAGCTCCATGGGCATTGCAACAGAAATCCAGTCATTCAGACCCTTGGATGTGCCTTCTGTCTTGCTGCATGGCCACTAGTCTAGGTAGCCTCGCAGCCGCTCAGCAGGAGAGCGGCATCCTCCCAGCCCATGTGGCCTCCATCAGAGCTCTGTGTGTGTGTGTGTGTGTGTACGTACCTTCATGAGAAGGGAATGTGTTTCTGTCGGCATTAATAACGAAATCTGGGCTGGTGCAGCGAGCTCCCTGGAACAAGCCTGCTCTTGTCAACTCTGGCTACCACCAGCGAGAGGAAAAACTCTGTGCTTCAATGAAAAGCTGGAACAGAAGGGGTAGCTGGGAGGGTGGCTTTCTCTTGCTGGATTGCTCCTCTCCAACAGGCTTAAGCAACTAATTGGCTCTTGTTTTTTATCTGCTGTCTTTCCCCATAGCCTGGCTCCTAGACACAGCTTCACTGATATAATGAGGCAGTTGCTAATAGAAGTCAAGCGGCCATAGACTAGGGGCGAGGCACTGTGGATAGGAGAGGAATGGCTGAGACAAGCTCCCCTGATCTGTAAATAGGGATCTAAAACCCAGCTATTGAAACAGAGCGGCTCCCCCAAATGTGAGACGATGACAAAACTCCAGGCTGGACTGAGGCCATGTGGACCTGCCCCCCATCTGCCGAGTGTGTGATAGACATCTTCGGTGCCCAGTGAGCAAATGGCATTCTCCATGGGTCAGTTTCCAATCTCGCAGTCGTAAATAATCTTGCGCCGGCTGCTTTGGTGGAAGGCTCTCTGAATATTAACTAGAGCTAACGCCGGCACGACGGGCACCAGAGTATGTAGCAGAGTGAAGGAGCCTTGTCTCTTTTGTTGCTATATTCCATTGCTGTGAGGATGAGGATATTGCTTCCACTGGGGATGTGTTCAGGAACTTTAGTGACTTCCAGCTTTGGTGACTCAAAGTATGTATATAGCCCCCATGGCATTTAAACCTGTCCCTACCCCAATTGAGGGGTATCCTCCTCCTTTTACAGATGGGAGGGGCACTAACGTGGTGAGATTCATACTGCGACTTGTCCCAGGTCACGCAGGGACTGTGGCAACACCAGGATTTGAACTCAGATCGCCAGAGCCCCAGTCTGCGTGGTTAGGGCACTGGCCCCCGTCTGTCTCAATTTCAGCCCCAAAAGGTCATTTCTATCTCTTGCTGTATCCTCAGGCCAAAGGTGACTGGGGAAGGATTGCAATTGACACAGAAAGCTCGCCCTTGAAGTTCCAATAGAGACCTCCGTCTCATAGGTCTGCCGTACGCTGGGCTCTTTCATTACAATAGCATCACAGGCAGCCGGGCCGTGTGACGTTCTCTGCAGCGTGCCATGCTCTGTAATGTCATGGAAGCGACTGCATTGCTCTCCTCAGGCAGGCCGAGGAAATAAAATCCTGCACTCCTCTCTTTCCCCCTAGAACTCTGACTGCGCTCATCTGGGTGTGTGAATCGTAAGAGATCGTAATGCAGGGGGAGTTAAGGTTTCCGTCCGAGGTGTAATGCTGAATTTCCTGACATCCACATTCTTCTAATGTGGTTGTTTTTTCCCTCCTCACGCACCCCTGTGAGGCAGGGGTGTTATCCCTATTTTACAGGTGGGGAAACTGAGGCATGGCCAGGCTAAGTGACTAGCCCAAGTCACACAGGAAGTGTGTGGCAAAACTCGGAATTGAGCCTGGGTGTTTCAAGTCCTAGACAAACACCCTAGCCACTGGACCACCCTTTCCTCTGTGTGCTAGGCAAAAACAATGGATATCTGAGATCCTCTGTGAGGATCATATTGTGGTTTATCCTAACACGTTGTCATGTGGCGTGTAACTGGCCCAGAGCTTTTTTGCCTTGCAGATGGGTGCCGTCCTCTTTCTGCTTGTGACTGTGATTGTGAATATTAAGCTGATCCTGGACACTAGAAGAGCTGCCAGCGAAGAGGAGGAGGAGTCTGCCCAGAACTATGGTGAGTCTGAGGGGCCCGGTCAAGGCGGCAGAAGTCAACACATTCCCATGCCACCCTGCCAATGTGTGCGGCCGTGCCGTACCAGAGCTGGTTAGAAAACAGGCTTTGTCAAAACTTTCCATGGGGAAAAAAAATCAACTTTTTTGGCAAACAACATTTAAACCAAAAATATTTTTAGTTGGAAATGCTGCCATGGTGCCTCATGGGAGTTGTATTTCAGGTGCCCTCTGCGTGGCTAGGCTCCTTGTTGGACTACATCTCCCATGGTGCACCATGGTCTCACCTCATGGTGAAGGGCAGCGATTGCATCATCGGGAGTCCCCTGACCCTGGTACATCCTGGGAGATGTAGTTTCGTAGAATCATAGAAGGTTAGGGTTGGAAGAGACCTTAGGAGGTCATCTAGTCCAACCCCCTGCTCAAAGCAGGACCAATCCCCAACTAAATCATCCCAGCCAGGGCTTTATCAAGCTGGGCCTTAAAAACCTCTAAGGATGGAGATTCCACCGCCTCCCTAGGTAACCCATTCCAGTGCTTCACCACCCTCCTAGTGAAATAGTGTTTCCTAATATCCAACCTAGACCTCCCCCACTGCAACTTGAGACCATTGCTCTGTCATCTGCCACCACTGAGAACAGCCGAGCTCCATCCTCTTTGGAACCCCCTTTCAGGTAGTTGAAGGCTGCATCAAATCCCCCCTCTCTCTTCTCTTCTGCAGACTAAACAAGCCCAGTTCCCTCAGCCTCTCCTCGTAAGTCATGTGCCCCAGCCCCCTAATCATTTTCGTTGCCCTCCGCTGGACTCTTTGAATTTTTCCACATCCTTTCTGTAGTGGGGGGGCCCAAAACTGGACACAATACTCCAGGTGTGGCCTCACCAGTGCCAAATAGAGGGGAATAATCACTTCCCTTGATCTGCTGGCAATGCTCCTACTAATGCAGCCCAATATCCCGTTAGCCTTCTTGGCAACAAGGGCACACTGCTGACTCATATCCAGCTTCTCATCCACTGTAATCCCCAGGTCCTTTTCTGCAGAACTGCCGCTCAGTCAGTTGGTCCCCAACCTGTAGCGGTGCATGGGATTCTTCCTTCCTAAGTGCAGGACTCTGCACTTGTCCTTGTTGAACCTCATCAGATTTCTTTTGGCCCAATCCTCCAATTTGTCCAGGTCACTCTGGACCCTATCCCTACCCTCCAGCGTATCTACCTCTCCCCCCAGCTTAGTGTCATCCGCAAACTTGCTGAGGGTGCAATTCATCCCATCATCCAGATCGTTAATGAAGATGTTGAACAAAACCGGCCCCAGGACTGACCCCTGGGGCACTCCACTTGATACCAGCTGCCAACTAGACATCGAGTTTGCCTAGGGAGCCCAGCCCATAGGAGAGAATGGGGATGTGAGGAAACAGGACTACAACTCCCATGAGGTACTATGGCAGTATGTCAAAACTGAAATATTTCAGTTTTCAGGAATTTGGTGGTTTTGATGGAAACACTGAAATCATTTCCAGAAAGCAAGCCGGTTGTTTTTTGTTTTGTTTTTGTTTTTTTTGGAGGGGGGGGGGCGGGGAATTGTGTAACTGAAACCCCCATTTTTCTGCTGGAAAGACAGTTTTTGATGGAAAACTTTTGGCCAGCCCTAGCCATAATGTTGAATGAACCCTCTGCACACTGCTAGAGATAGTACTTCATTCTGGGTCTGCTCCATCCTTTGGCAGCCATTCGTCCGGCTTTAGACCAGACAGCCCCCTCTTTTTGGTGGTTTGTCCTCCGTCTGGTATCGAGCCTAAACCAGACACGGGAGGGTGGAGTGGCGTGCTGTTCAAAATGGCATTCTCTGTGCAGTGTGACATTGTACGCACCATGCGAGCAAGGTCACACCAGCAGGGGTGGGCCCATGCTATTCCCGGAAGTACTGGAATGCGTGGTGTTCTGGGAATGCGTGGATGGCCATCTTATCCATCCTTGACTTCTCTGTTCAGACTGCCAGCCAAGGTGGTTCTGGAGACATGGACTTCTGTCCACCCAGAGCTGAACTGAGACACCAACTGAGGAAGGCCGGGTGGTGCTGGCACTGCCTGCCCCTTCTCCCTTGTCAGGTGGAATTAAAGAGCTGGAAGTCCTCAAGCGCCAGGGGCTGTGTCAGCTGGGCTTGTCGGAAGGATGTTTTTGAACATCCCACCAGATCTGTAAAGAGAGATGCTGCAGCCTGCTGGGAGTGGCAAGAGCGCACGTGTTGTGCTAATAGGTTGGGAATCTCCCCCATCCTCTGAGGGGAACCCGCTGGTCCTCCTGGCACTGAGTCACAACTAAGCAGGTAGGGCTGAGGCTTTGGGCACCCCTCTCTCCTTAGATGAAGGTGTGCAGCATCTGGAGACCCCGCGCCGCCCCACCAGCAGCAGGAAGGTCTTGGACATCGAGGTGTACTCCAGCCGGTCGAAGGTCTACGTGGCTGTGGACGGGACGACGGTGAGTGGCTGGCTGGCACGGGAGGCTGCAGGTTACCCATGTGATCTGAGGGCGGGCGAACCAGCATGGGTAGAACCAGAACAGACCTGATCTCCGTCACCCAGACCTTGAACTGAAGCCCTTCCTGGAGTATAGAGCTCCTCTTTGGAGCAGAATGCAGCCAAGGCCTTTGCCATACTCCACAATTGAATGGCTTGAGTGTAAGCCTGCTTCTGCTCCCATTGAAGTCAATGGCAAAGCTCCTATTGACTCAATGAGCTAGGACCAGACTAAGGCTTAGCGTCTAATTCCCCGCCCTCTCTTTCTTCTGAGGATGGCTTGTGCTGAGTACAATAGCAGCAGGTGTCCCACTGCCGCGAATTGGAGAAACCAGCGAAGGGGCTGGAATTTGAAACTTAGTGAATTCTCCCTCGGTAGGAGCAGCTGTGTGACGAACCCACTGGGGTGGAGGAGTTCCTGGGAAAGAACTGGGGAGGCCTGGCTGATTGCTACAATAACGTTTCCCCCTCCTGCAGGTCTTGGAAGATGAGGCTCGGGAGCAGGGAAGAGGGATCCACATCATTGTGTTAAATCAGGCTACGGTAAATTGCGCCGATGGTCCCTGCGTGTGTTCGTGCGGGGCTGTCTGGCGTTCCTGCCCAGTGACGCTGTCCCTCGTCGAGGGCTAGCTACATGTGTGAAGCCAGTCTTGCATTTCTCTGGGCCGAAGAGAAATCTCTGAACCCCTTCTCTTGCAATGGTCTAAAAGCACTGACTAGCCTCTGCTAGCCCAGCTCACAGAACTGGAGCTGCCTTGGAATGTCCGGCAACAACAGGTGAACCCTTCTGTTAGCTGGATGCTTCAGCCCCATGAGCTGGGTGCCTCAGCCTGGGGAAGTTACAGCCCCAAAGGAAATGCCTTGGGACAGCCCTGGTTGGAAGTAGCTGGAGGTGGGGCCATGGACTTCAGTGGGAGTCATTCCATTGACGTTGTTGGGCTTTGGCTCATGTAGTGCAGACTTAACTCTAGTTTTGGCTTCCCAGAGTGCCAGGATGCAGGGGCAACGGAAGGTCCCTAAAAGTGGGGGGGCCACCTGCACGGGAACCATAGCCCCGCCCCCCCATGCGGCCTCTTCCCCTAAGGCTCTGCCCCCCCCCCACTCCTCTTTTTTTTTTGTTTTTTTTGTTTTTTTGCAATAGTGTAACACTATTGACTCATATTTCGCTTGTGATCCATTATGACCCCCAGTTCCCTTTCCACAGTACACTCCTTCCTAGGCAGTCATTTCCCATTCTGTATGTGCGCAACTGATAGTTCCTTCCGAAGTGGAGTACTTGGCATTTCTCCTTACTGAGTTTCCTCCAGTGAGGAATTTCGGGTGGCGCTCATGCCTGGGGGCCTGGTGTACATGCATCATGCAGGCTGTGCCATGTGTTTGAACATCTACAGGGTCACGTGATGGCCAAGAGGGTGTTCGACACCTACTCACCCCATGAAGACGAAGCCATGGTCCTCTTCCTCAACATGGTCGCTCGTGGTCGCATCCTGATCTTCTCCATTAAGGTAGGTGGGTCCGACGCCGAGGGAGACTGCAGATCAAGTCACTGACCTGAGTCAAGCTCTAGCAAGGCGATGGCTGGCTCTGCTTCCCTGCAGTCTTGTCTCATGAATGTTCTAACGCATGTGCCTGACAGCGAGCCCCATTCTCCTCCGGCTCATTATTTATATTATGGGAACGCCAAGGAATCATACCTTATTTATTACAGTAACACCTAGTAGCCCCAGTGATGGGCCAGGACCCCACTGTGCTGAGCGCTATACAAACGCAGAACAAAAAGACAGGGCCTGCCCCCAAGGAGTTTACAATCTAAGTATAAGACAAGAGGCATCAAACGAATACAGACAGATTGGGAAGCCCAAGGAAACAATGCGGCCGTATGGGTCAGCCTGACAGGCAGTGGTCTCGGCACACCAGCAGCCGAACCGTTGTCAAGATTTTTATAGGCATCCTGGCAAAGGGAAGTTTTGAAGGAGGATCGTGCGTGAGTTTTGCAGATGTTTATGGGGAGCGCCTCCCACATAGCCCTCTCCCTCCCCCACCTGGAGAAAGCACAAGGGTGCTTGTTTGTTTGAAAATACTTAAATGTAACCCCAGGGTACCTCTGTTGAGCAGAATGGGGTTACTCCTGTCTCCCACCAGCGTGAGTGGGAAGAGTGTCTGGATGGGTGTCTTCCTCCCCCATTGTTTTCTGTCACTCCGATGCCGTGTGCTGTTGTGGGTTTGTGCATTTTCTGTCTTGTAAAGCATCCTTCAGCTGCAGCTTCTCTGAAACGCGCTATGTCCAAAACTCCCTGGTGCCCTTATATTTAAACTGTTCCATTTCCTGATTTCTGACTGACACTTGTGTGCGGCGTCACCTGTCTCAGGTGGGAAATAGCTTGGAAGATACGTTCCCCAGAGGAATTAAGATTAACTTTTTTTTAATCCATCATGCAACTTAATATCCCTTGTGACCCAGGGGCAACATCTGTCTTTCTGTCTGATCTTTGCAAGGGCAACGATCCTGAGTCGGAAATGCGTGGCTGCTCTGACCGTCCCGGTGGGTCTGCTTAGTGCCCTCAATCTGCAGGGGGGTGAATCGCCCTGTAGCCGTGCGCATCGGCGAGCTCTGCTGGGGAGTGAGTGGAAGAGGCCTTCCAACAACCAGCTCCGAAACGTGGTTCTCCTGGGCTGAGCCTCCAGTGGGATTTAGAAGGGGGCGATGGGAAGACCACCCTGCTGGCTGCAATGGGAGACCGATCCTGCTGGTTCAGAGCAGGGGAAGGTGCCGCCTCATGATGTGGTCTGTTCTGTTCCAGGACGAAGGCTCCTTCCACCTTAAAGACTCGGCAAAGAGCCTCCTGAAGAGCTTGGGAAGCCAGGTCGCCTCGTCCCTCAGCTGGAGGGACATGTGGAGCTTTGTGGGGAAGAAAGGAGGTGAGAGCCCTGCTCCGGCCGGGCCCAGGGGCTGGGCGGGAGTGGAGGCAGAAGGGATGGACTCTGGCTAAGTGGACGGAAATGGCGTCCCCTCAGCAAGTGGGGGCGGGGGGGTATTCCCACAAACACTGCAAGGTGAAGTCAACTCTGCGCAGACCTTGGCATCTCTTGGCCATGGGGGCCTGCTCCCTGGGTGCAGGTTGAGTGTGGGGGGAGGGAGGCACGTCTCCTTCTCAAGCTCCTGCCATTATTGGAGGGAAGGAGGTACCAGCTGGTCTCTCGGTGATGAGGTGGGTTCTGGCTGGCTCTGTACCGTGGCCAGGGGGACGGGCACCTGAGCGCCGTTCGGCAGCAGCCTGGCTCTGACTGCATGTCTTCCCCCCCCCCCAGGCGAGGTGTACGGCGAGAAGCATTCCAAGTCCCCAGTGCTCTCCACGTGGGGGGACCCCGTCTTGCTGAAAACCGAAGTCCAGCTGACCTCCGTGGAAGGTAGGCCTCAGGGGAGCTCCTGCAGACCAGGGCAGAGAGCAGCTGGGCGGGCAGGCGCCCCTACCCATCGCAGCGCCTCCTCTGGATAAGAGGTGGGAGCTGGGGGAGAGAGACGGACGCTGGGGGGAGACCCCTGATCTGCCTCGGCGCCTGCAGCTGGAACCCCTCTCAAGAAGAGATCAGCCCCTGTTCTCAGTTGGGGGGGAGGAACAGGATTCTGCTGTAAACCTGGTCCCATGGAGATGAGAAATGATTTGGGGGGGCACGCAGTGCAGCCTATTGGATAGGGCTCTTGGCTCAGACCTGGATTCTATTCCTGGCTCTGCCACTGATACTGTGTAAGTCCACTCACCTTTCTGTGCCCCCCACTTTGCAAGCTCTGTGGGGCAGGCGCTGTCTCTCACGGTGGCTGTACAGCGCCTAGCGCAATGGAGCTCTGAGCTCAGCTGTGGCGAGCCCCTCGGCGAGGAATTTGCACTGGAGGGTGATGGGGGGCTGACTTCAGGCTGCATTGTTCTGACAGGGCCGTCTCTGGGGGCTAGGAAGCAGTGGGTTTGTTTGTTTGCTCTTGTCTTTTCTTCCCTTTTTAAAGCTGCTGACCTCATTAATACAGGACTGGGAGTTAAAATGGAGTTGGTGCTTCTATTGTAAATCCGGTGCTCACCCTCTTATTTTCTTAGCAACCCTACAATAACAAACCAGCACGCCTCTGCCAGGAGGAGGGGAGGATATAAAGGAGTAGGTTTCCTTTTCCTGCTTCCAAGGGATTGTTTGTGAATGCCTAGGGTGGGTCTTAAAATAGAAGTTGCAAGACATCTCTCTGGACCATGCCGTTCAGAGCTCACATCCCTTCTGTGCTGATCCAGCTGCCAGGGCCTTCTGTGCCCCTGTAGGGTTTGAGCCCGGGTGCCCACCAGCGAAGGTATCCGCTCGGCCCAGGTGGCCACTGAATTCCTGCCACTAGAGGCAATAAGCCATGGCATGACGGCTGAGGCTGCAGGTGGGGGCAGTGAAGTGGCAGGGCAGGAGGGCTATGCCCTGGGATCCTTGCCCCTGCACAAAGGGGTGAGCTGCCTGCTTCCCTCCCCGGAGCAGTGGTCTCAACTCGGCTGGTCTCCCCTTCTCCCGCAGATGCCGAGTGCCGCTGGCCCGACACAGAGCTGAACCGCCGCCGGCGGAGGTTCTGCACCAAGGTGGAAGGTTACGGCAGCGTCTGCAGCTGCAAAGACCCCACGCCTATCGAGTTCAACCCTGATCCCGTGAGTGCGAGCGGAGGAAGGGGAGCGGGAAGCGGGAAGCTCTTGCCTCCAGCCGAGCGTGAAGCCGCGCGTGGCCCTCACCCGGCGTAACGTCTGCAGGAGGCTTCAATATAGACGGCGCACGGAAGGCTCCAGCTAAAATCACGTCGGCCTGCTTCTGCGCGGCACGCCGCCTCCAGCAGGCTCCCAGAATGCACCTGGCTGCCATAATTCTAGCCCTGCCCGGGAAGGGAAGGATGCTGCAGTGTCTCTCTGCAGCAGCCAGGGATGATTGTAGAGCAGCAGAGTGTAGCTAGGGCATGAGGGTTCGTACACACCAGTGTCTGTCTCTTTGCATCCGTTCCCTGCCTGCTGGCATCTCCAGCCACCTGGCATCCCTCTCAGGCCAGGCTGAGGCCTGGATCAGTCCCGAAGAGAGAACCTTGCCTAAATAATTACCATGTGATTTTATTTATTTGTTTGTTTATTTCCCTGCAGCCCTAGGATTTCTTTAGCTGTCCCCCAGCCAAGTACTGGCCGGGCCTAGCCCTGCCCGGATCCCAGCCTGCCGTGGTGGGGCAGGAGGGCAACTGAAGGTGTCTAAGATAGACAGAATGAGGCCATCCTTCCACCGGGGTTCTCCTTGCGGGCAAAGGGTCTCTGCTCCGTTTCAAGGCTGGATGAGAACAGTGCTGTTCCCTCTCTTGAAATAAAGCCCTGCCCCTAAGGAGAAGGAAGCTGGGTGGTGGAATGACTCCCAGGAGATCGCCTGGCTGCGGGCAGGGCTCCTAAACCTTGCAGACATCACTGGCTCTTCTCAGGGCTGTCCCGGCCTCAGGGCCCGGGGGAGGGCGGGGTGGCCCCTAGTGGCTTCCCAAAGCCCTTATCACAAACATTTTCTCTTCCAGCTCAAGGACAATAAAGTCTTTAATGTGCCTGTGGCTGTCATTGCAGGGAACAGACCCAACTACCTGTACAGGTGAGCGCTGGGCGGGACGCTGCATGGTCCGTGGAGGGATGTCCCGGGGAAAGCACTGGATCTCTGTTGCAGGGACCATAGAAAGCCAAGCTGGGGAAGCCCCGTTAGATCACTCCACCCCCAGCTAGTGCAGATGGAGCACTGGGAACAGCTCTGCTTCTCCGT
The DNA here is from genome assembly GCF_028017835.1 of Emys orbicularis. Taxonomy (NCBI): domain Eukaryota; kingdom Metazoa; phylum Chordata; order Testudines; family Emydidae; genus Emys; species Emys orbicularis. The sequence continues at coordinate 5,101,759 of NC_088690.1, read as the reverse complement.
CCTGGCTCGGAATAACCCGGGCAATGCGGGCGCCCCGTTCTTCTTGGGGAGCCCGCTCTCGGATGTCATTAGCGGGAGGCGTCGCCTGCTAGTCTCCTTTGCTTTCCCAGAACGCTTCGAGGGCGTCTTCCCAGTGGCCGACTCTGGAGTAGCCCAGCCACAAAACCCTGCGGGAGCAGGCAGTGGTGGGGCTCGGAATGCCCCACAGGTGGGTGGCTTGGTCCTGGGGGCAGGTTACTGTGGTGTGTAGTTCTCCATCCCTGCTGGCCAGCTCTGAGTGGTGATAGGCGTTACCCTCTCAGCTTAGCCATGGGAAGGGAGTATGGGGCAATGTCTGGGTTTGCAAGGACCTAACCCCCCCCGCCCCAAAGGGATCTAGGCCTCACTTGAGTGTTGAACCGTCTCCTGCTTCTGTTGCCCACGTTTCATCACTGACTCAGCATGTCGCTGGGTGGCCGTCTCTCACCCGGTGCCCTCCGCAGGAGGAGGGCTGGACACATCCAGGAAAGAGAGCAGGGGCCTGACCCTGGGGTCTAGGAGGGCCCTGCTTTCCCCCTCCATCTGAGAGAGAAGACGCTTGTGCGAGGCCCTTGCACGGCGCCCCCTCTCCCCGTGACCGTGGCGTTCAGTCGTCTGTTAAAGAGACTCCAGACTTTCAAGCCAACACGTTCCCACTCTCTCCTCTCCTGGCCCCCAGGATGCTGCGATCCCTGCTGTCGGCTCAAGGGGTCAACCCCCAGATGATCACAGTCTTTATTGACGGGTATTATGAGGTAAGATCTCCCCCTGCGGCAGGGAGGGGGGCTTCTCACGCTGTCTCTGAACGTGGAGGAGGGGAAGAAGCAGGCAGCTGCTGTCGTCCTTGTCCCCTTCCTGCCCACCCCCCCAGGGCAGCTCCTCGCTGGGTTCTGAAATCCCGCTCGGCTCGTTGGGACGGAGCAATTTCGCGGGTGCGTCTCCCGCTGGGCGTCTTCGTTTTGACGATGGTTAGGCTGCTGGTGTGCTGAGCCGGCTGCGTGTCACGCTGGCCGTTGTCTCTTGTCTCAGGCGTAGATCGGAAGCTCTCTGGGGAAGGGGCCATGTATTTGTTCTGGGTTTTGTACAGCACCTAGCGCGGCAAGGTCCTAGTCCGTGATTGGGGCTCCTGATACGTTATTTTCTGCATCTTTAAAATGCCCGGAGGCTGTAGGGCTAGAACAGAGGGGGCAAGAGGTGTCAGGCACCCTCTGGAGTCCGCATTCTGATCGACCCCTGTCTGCAGCCCCCTCCCACTCTTGCTGAAATAAACTGAATGGTGCTGTCTGGCGTCAGGTGTCCAGGGCGGAGAAGGGCTGCTCAGGGGTGGACTGATGGGGCGCCCCCGATAGTGGCAGAGTTTCGGGCCGTGAAAGAGAACCCAGCGCGCCCTCGAACGGGAAGATCTTTCTCCCTGTTTCCAAGCTGTGAGAAGAGCCAGCGATTCCACAAGGGACTTCACCATGGCCAGTCTGTTTTACATGGAGAGCGGCCATGGGATCTTGTCACAGCTAGGGGGCGGCTTGCACCTCTGTCCCCTTTCTGGTCCCTCTGCGAGCCCCCCCCCCCCCCCCCCCGCCCCAGGGGTTAGGCCTCGTGCCCTTTCCTGTCCTGGGGTAGAATTGCACAGTTCTCCCACGCTTTGACCGAGACCAGGGTACGACACCCCACCTTATACGAGAGTGAAACTTTTTGGATGAATCCTTTATTCGCTGACAAACGCAAGGGTCATTGGACGTGGAACTATTTGCGACTTTGGGTCGAATTTGACATGAACTCACTGAACAAATTTCAGCCCAAAACCTTGGCTCAGGTAGAGTCGCGAGGGCCCGTCCGTGGAGGAGAAGGAGATGGCAGTGGGGCAGTCCTCCCCCTGTAACGTTTAGCCCAGTGGGTGGGCACTCGCCTGAGAAGTGGAAGTGATCCTTGCTCTACTGTGGAGTTATTTATACGCAGCGGCAGTGTTTCATTAGAATTTAAGAGCCCTACCTCCGGGTAACTGATCGCTTGGTGGTTTGACTGCTCACCTGGAAGAGGGGAGATCTGGGTTCAAATCCCTGTTCCGGAGGGGGAATTTGTACCTGGGTCACGTCCCCATTAATCTAACCCTTTAAAAATGTCTGAAAACTAACGCTTTTGTTTGATTCAAACTTATTGCCACCTCTTTTTGCTTCCCTGAAAACTCTGAAAGAGTTCAGACTCAGGTCGGCCCGAACGGACTTTTTTTGTTGGTTGGGTTTTGAACGGCCAGTGATCCACAGGATCAGTTAGTCACCCAGCTCCACTTATTCCCAGGCCTGACTGTTCCTTCGTGCTCCTTCCCTCTGAGATCTGGCGCTAGGCGGTCACCAGCGGCCTGCTGAAATCAAGTGGGTTTATTTAGCAAACGGAGCGAAGTGTTAGAGACCGTGACTAAAACAACAGACCCGTCTGATCTTAGGTTTCACCACGAGCTCCGTTAGACAGGCTTCCTGCTGGTTAGAGGAACAGAACGGACCCAAGAGTTCTTAGGAGCCAGCCTGGTCTCCATTTGCCTTCCGGAGAGCGATTCCCTCCCCAGGGAAACCCCTTTCTCAAAATCCTCTCCCTGCATGAGCCAGACCCCACTTACCATCTGTCCAAGGTACTTCTGTGCTGCTCCCTGAGCCTAGACTGACTCGGGTTTGAGCCCAAGCCCCACTTCTGTCCACACACAGGACCCGGGCCTAGAAACCTGCTGAGGGGGTGGGTCAGAGCCACAGTCCCTCACAGGCTTTGGTCCAAGCCCTGTCGTTTTGCAGCGTGATCGTAGCTCAAGCCGCAGACCCACGTCAGAAGGTCGGTGTAGCGCAGTGTGGACACGTTAACACGGCTGGGAGACCCGGGTGCAGTTATTGTAAACCCAGGGTTACAATGCAGTGAGGACACTCAAGCGTGGGCTTGGCCTCACAAGCCCAGGTCCCACAGACCCGGTTTACAATGCACAATAGACACCCCCTGAATGGCTTTCTTACAGGGCCAGGGGTGAAATCTTCCAATCTCCCCCACGATGGCTGCTCCATTGTCTGGAAATTAGAGCCATTCGGCCTTCATGGTTTTCAGTCCCGGGCCTTGTGTCTGGAGTGCTGAAACTGCTCCCCCGGATCTTGGGATTCCTATACATAGTCCATATTGTAGGGTGCAGCTCCTTGTTCCCCACCAAGCACCCCTATGTCCATCAGACCCCTTCCAATCCGGGCTTGACCTGATGCGCCACTAAGCCAAAATAAACAGCGTAACCACCCCGTGCCCTGCGAATCTGTCTCCAGACTGGAACCTGGGTTAGACTCTCTGACTTGCAGCTGGATGTGACTTTTGAAGCCGTGACACTGCATGGTCCTGGCATTGGAGGGGGAGAGGGGGCAGTGGTCGGACCCGCCACAGCCCCTTAAAACAACCTGCCTTCGGTTGGCCTTTCCCTGTAATCCTCATCTTCTCCCCCGGTCTGTAAGCTGAGGCCTTCCAATGGACAGAGCCAGATGCTGAATGCTCGTGTGGAACATCTCACCTCTTTAGGTCTCCAAGTGCTTCGCTGGTGACTCCGCTTTGCGTTATGTCCCCGTGGTTCGGCTGGGCGGGGGGGCGCCCGAGTTCACACAATGACTGAGCCTGGAGCAGAACCCAGATCTCCCAATTCCCAGGCTGGCACCTGGCTAGCAGTCTAAGGGGCTCAGGACATGCTGTGTCTAGTGGGCATTGATTGCAGACACCGTTATGGGGTCTGGCATGTACTGCAGGGTAGGGGTGGCTATTGTTTTTCCCCCTCCACCAGATCCAGTGTTTCCGTCTCTCCTGTTCATACGGTGCCTCTCGCTGTGATATATAAAATGTCACTCCATTTCGTGCCAGGGGATGATGGAGTGAGATGAACAGAGCTGTTTCTTTGCGAGGAAGAACATGAATTAAACCAGTAGTGGGGGTTTTTGGGGGGGAAGGTGGGAGGAGAATCCTCTTCTTTTAGACACTTGCCACAGTGACTAATGCTCTGTGAGAGCAGCTAATGATAGCTGCATCCCGTTGCCATGGCAGCGGAAGCAAGATCCCTGGCCTATGAGGGAGCAGCATAGACGCTGGGCCTGTTTTCGCAAGTGGCACAGGAGATGCTGAATGCTGTGCTGTCATTTTATTGGGGTGTCCGGGAGAGGATAAACCGTTGGTGCTTGATGCAATCCGAGTTCCCCTCCCCGGTTGCAATAGGGATCTGCGGGTGGGGGAGGGGGGAGGGGGGAGGCTGGACACTGGATGCACAGAGCCTGGGATAACTAAGGGGCTCTCTAATGGGATTACTGCTTATCTAGGGAGGTGACCTTGTTTCATGCTGGATGGTAAAGGAAGCTTCTCTCTGTTGTACACATATAAAACACAGCTGTTTGGAATGCGCTCCCCCCCCCCCCATTCTTTACAGTGCTGTATGCACATGAACAAGGATTAGACGCCTGCATGAGTAAGCATATCTAATGTGCATCTTCAGTTAAACAAGCTGGGTTAACCGTTACAAGGGTTATCAATGCTCATGCTTCAGGGCACAAGCTGATTATCCACGGAGGTCAGGCAGCATGTTTCTGCAGGTCACCATGGCGCAGCACTGCGTAGTTAGGCCCATTATGGGGTGTTTCCCACTCTTGCCTGAAGCGTCAGATGCTGTCAGAGACTTTGCCCCATCTCCTGGCTTGCCAACCCTGCGCACTTGAGAAGGGGCTGAGCGTAGAGGTGTAGACAGACCTGGGGCCTATGCGGTGAGTAAGTCTCGTGTCTCTCTCTTCCAGGAGCCAATGGACGTGGTGGAGTTGTTTGGCCTGAAAGGGATCCAGCACACGCCCATCAGCATTAAAAATGCCCGAGTGTCTCAGGTGAGGGGCCCTTCCTACTTGCCCCCTCTGGCCCCACTTAGGGAAATTCTCCCCCCTCTTCCTGGTGCACCGGGTGCCCTGCACGGACCGGTGGTGGGGCTTGAATCCAGGACCTGGGGGGGTGGCAAACTTACTGACCCTCTGAGCCGCATACGACACTCTTCAGAAGTTCAAGAGCCAGGGCGCAGCTGCCGGGGCTCGGGGCTTCAGCTCTGCTCCTGCTGAAGCCCCAAGACCCCCCTTCCCACTGGGCAGAAGCACCTACCCTACCACCCTGCTGCAAGGAAGGGGTCCCAAGCTCTCCCCCAAGTCTGGTAGGTGGAGAATGGCGGGGGGGGGGGGTTTCCGTGAGCCGCACTTTAACGGTAACCACGGGCTCGTGAGCCACCATTTGGCCACCCCTGATCTAGAGCAATAAACGGAGGAGTTTCCACTGCTTGACTGAAAGGGTGGGTCATGGACCTGGCAGCAGTAGTAGACTCTTACGTGGACTGGATCCATGCTCCCCTACTGACCATTAATCGGTGTCTGGCGGGGATAGAAACCTCGGCGGCAATGTTTGCTAATGCCCGTGTCTCCTCCCGCAGCACTACAAGGCCAGTCTGACCGCAACCTTCAACCTGCACCCGGTGAGCAAGTCCCTCCTCCCCACCTCTCGACCGTCTCTGCTCTCAGCGCCGGGCGGTTCCGCTCCCCGTAACGAGCGCCTGGGGACCCGCTCTGGGAAGGGCTGGGCACTTGCGCATCAGGAGAGAGACGCCCGCGGTGCCTGCTGACAGGAGCAGAAATTCTTATCATGGTGCAGCACCCAGGAGGGTGGCGGGGGAGAAGGAGGGAAACACCCTCAGGGCAGCAGCGTGGGTGCCTTTCTGCTGACTCTGGGAACGCCGAATTCCCTGGTGTCGCTGAACCCGCTTCCCTTATGCCCGTCTCACGGGAGCGATTGCTGCGAAATGAAGCCCTCTGGGAAGCGAAATGGCTGCCTCTGAGGTAGCATCCGTGGCCAAGCACCAAGTTGGGTTTGAGTCAAGACGGGCCTGGTGCGAATGACGTCGACGAGGCTTGTTGGGGCCGAGCGCTGAGGATCGCATAGACAAGGGGATGCCGTGAGATGTCTGTAGTCTGTCCTTAGTCACAGAATCATAGAATCTCAGGGTTGGAAGGGACCTCAGGAGATCCTGTAGTCCAACCCCCTGCTCAAAGCAGGACCAATCCCCAACTAAAGCATACCAGCCAGGGCTTTGTCAAAACCAGGAGTTTCCACTGCTTGAATGAATAGTCCCCTTTGTCCTGCTGACATCTCTCGTTTCCCTCCCAGGATGCCAAGTTTGCTGTGGTGCTGGAAGAAGACTTGGACATCTCCATCGACTTCTTCAGGTGAGGCTCGGAACGTGCTGACATCGGGCCTTGTCGCCTAGGAGGCCCAGTCATGTCTGTCTGTCTTGCCAGACCAGAAATGAGTGGCTCTTCGCTCTACTAGTGTACCACGGTCTGCAGGACGGTCCCGGGAGACGTGGGAGCATCCCACTGATGCTGGGATGGGGGTGACCCCATTATCCACAAGCAAACTCTTGATTACAAAGAGGGCATGTGTCAGAACCTCCATCCCTCCTTGGTTTTTAGCTGCTAGACAGCTTCCTGGATGGTGAGGGGTCAGTGCCGCTAGAACTCCTTGCTCTTCTGTTGACTTACTGGGAGTTGAGGCAGGGACATCACTGGAACTTGTCATGCCTCTGTTTTGCCCATCTGTAAAATGGGCTCGGTACTCGCAGTACCTACCTCAAAGCGGGGCCCGGCAGCTTAATATATGAGCATTTGAGGCTGGTTCTGGGAGCCGTGGAGGGCAGGTGCCGGCAGAGGAATTACTACAGGGACTAGCAATAACTTGGGCCAGATCCTCCGCTGATGTAAGCGGTTGTAGCGCCATTGGAGTCAGCAAGGCTACACTGATTTACATCAGTGGAGGATCTGGCCCACTGTCGTTTGAGCTCCTTTGCTGAACCCTGATCGCTGGGTCAAAGGCTACTTTAAGTGACTTCCCGCAGGTGGTAAAATGCTTTGAGCATCCTCTGGCCCCAGCTGACCCACATTTTGCCCTGCGCTGAGGCTGGTAACTGTCCCTCTCCTCCGTCCCCTGCCTTAATTTCTCCCCAGCATCCTCTCTGGCTGCGAGGGTGGGAGCTGCCTGCCTAGTGCCTCCAGCACGGATGGGCATTTCCTAGGCGTCTCCGTTATCTCCTCTGCCCAGCTGGAGGACGGAGGGGCTTATTTAGGATCGAGGTGCTGTGTCCCGTAGCAGTGGGTGGGAGAGCATCCTTTTCCAGGGCGAGCCGGGCACCCGGGGGCGCAGCCGGTCCTGTCTCTAATCTGCCTCGTTTCTAGCTTCCTGAGTCAGTCGATCTATTTACTGGAGGAGGACGACAGCCTGTACTGCATCTCGGCTTGGAACGATCAGGTAGGCTCATGGATCCTCGCTTCTCCCATCTCTGTAACCCCACAGCAAGACCCGCTTCTATGCTCCATCCCCTCCAGGCGCTGGTTCCTTCTGCCCGTCTGGCGGGGATTGCTGCCTCCGGCTCCGTTCGCAGCACGCTCTTCCCTCTGCAAAGGCCGCTGTGGGGGCCCCAGAAATTCAAGTGGTACAGAGGCGTACCACGTGAGCTGGGGAGATGCTGGGCGGCCCCGCTGCAGCCGCTGGCCCCAGCGCAGAGTCTGCGCCACGCTCAACCCCCGTTGGGTTGGAGAGCAAGACCATCCTGCGCCCGTCCCAGGCGTTACGACCTGGCCCCTGGGGGTTTGGTCCATCCATCCCTCCATCCCTCCACACATGGAGACAGAGTTGCAGACGGGCCAAACCTGAGTGGGGCTGCGACCCACCCTCCCCTCCGCCCAGGCGCCAGGCCGCAATGCCGCTCGGTTAGGGGGCCCAGGGCCAATGTGCGTCTGGCTGCATGCACTGCTGGAGAAGACCTTCTCAGCCCACTCAGTCTGCCCTTCCCCCCCCCCCCCCCCCCAAGATACTGAGGTGCCTGGAATTGACCCTACAGAACTCAGTATGGAGCTGTTCTCTACTCCAATGTTAGAACCCTTCCCCCCCCCCCACCCCCAAAATCTGTGCTAACGTGGGAACCTGTCCCTTGACTCCACCCACCCTGTGCACCGTTCGGTGGGGCTTGCTCCTCGCACGTTTACCATCCCGGCCCCTCTGAGTGAGGCCTTGGAGTAGCAGGAAGAGGTGCGGTACTGGTGGGAAGGTTTCTGGGGGTGAACAGAGGAGGAGAAGGGGGAAATAAAAAGGGAAGGAGAGGGCGGGGGAGGGGAAGCCAAATGTGGTGGGCAGGAGTGGGGGATGTGTGTGTGAAGGGGGGAGGGGGAGTGAAGGGGTTCAGGGTGAGTGGGGCAGGCAGGTGTTGATCCCTTCCAGAGGCTGGTGAGGAAGCCCCCGCCCAAAGGAAGGGGGAAGCACTGGGAATAGCGCCTCCTCCTGGCATACCTACACTCCCGTGGCCCCCTTCGGCGTCCTGGCGAGGGCGCGCTGAACGCTGCCCTCTGGCTCCCCAGGGCTACGAGCACACGGCCGAGGACCCCTCGCTCCTGTACCGCGTCGAGACCATGCCCGGCCTGGGCTGGGTGCTGAGCAAAAGCCTCTACAAGGACGAACTGGAGCCGAAATGGCCAACCCCCGAGAAGGTGAGTGCCCTCTGCTCTCCCTGGTAGGAGCCCTGGCACACCTGTTGCTGCGGGTATGGGGCGAGGGGGGAGCTGTGAGGCTTGGTGGGCAGCCAGTGGAGGAACTGCCTTGAAGCATCCGGGCTGTGGGCGCCTGCAAGTGATGAATGTTGCTCTTCGCATTTTAGATACAGGGATGGCGTCCACATTCCAAGCCCCCGGATCTGAGCGGTTATCAACCCCGCTGGCCACAGAGCCTGGGTAAAGCCAATGCTCTGTCCATCTGTGCCAGCCATCTGGCTGAGAAGCCCTACAATAACAAACACCGGGGGGTGCCGCGTGGGCTCCGGCCATAACAAATGGCAGCCTGCGTGCAGCATCCAGTCTCCACGAGCAACCTGCAATAACCACCCTAACGTGCGTGCACACGCTTGGAGGCGTGGAGGTCGGGGAGGGAGGCTTTGTATTTCCATCTCCGGGGGCTAAGGGGCTCTTTTAAGGAACAGCGTGATCCGCGACAGGCGCCCAGTGCAGGAGCCAGGTTCCCCCTCTAAAGCAGCATCCTCTCCCCTCTCCAGCTGTGGGACTGGGACATGTGGATGCGGATGCCGGAGCAGCGGAAAGGCCGGGAATGCATCATCCCTGACGTCTCGCGCTCGTACCACTTCGGCATCGTGGGGCTCAACATGAATGGCTACTTCCACGTGAGTGAGGCCGGGGGGGGGGGGCGGGCCGGTAGACAGGCTCCCCTCCCTGCTCCGAGGTGCAGAGGCTGCCCACTGGGCATTGCCGTGGGCTGTTAGCTGACCTCCACGCGCACCCTGTGGCCTCGCTGGGCTCGCGAGGTGCATCGGCCGGGGAAGGGGCGTGAGCCAGAGCGTTGCTGTGGCTCCAAAGGACGGACCCGGCGTGCTAGATGAGCGGTGATCCTCTGACAAGTCATTTTCTGCGCTTGGTTCCCAGGAAGCCTATTTCAAGAAGCACAAATTCAACACCGTCCCGAACGTGCAGCTCAAAAACGTGGAGAGGTGAGTGCCAGCCCGCTGCGAAGGAACCACTGGAGGTTGCCCAGAGCCTGCTGCATAAAGGGCTGTCTCTTGTATCTCGTAATTCTAACCCACCCTGCCGCAGCTCCCCGTTCCAGCTCCGAGCTCCCCCTTCCCCTCCACTGCATGTAGCTCTGCCGGGGCCCCCCTGTTCTTAATGGACGTGCCCCACAGCTGTTCCAGTAGCTTTCCATCCTCCCGAGCAGAAAGCGTGATTGATTTGGGGATGAGACCCAAGGTGCATTGGATCAGATGCCCACTTGCATATGTCACTTACTCCAAAGCGCCAGGGGGCTGAACGCTTGGTGCGGGAACCATGCCACCGGCACTCGCTGTTCTCCCCTGTTTGGGGACATTGGACCTGGCTGGGAGATGAAGTGTGTTGCCATCTCGCTGAACCTCCCTCCTCATTCGCTGGCCCTTGACGCTCTGTCTTTCCCATGCAGCCTAAAGAAGGACGCCTACGAGATTGAAATTCACCGGCTCCTGGGGTAAGTGTGTTCTGCATCCCATGGCCTGAAAGATGAGGGCTGAAACAGGGCCTGCCAGTGCTTTGGGATTCACAGGGGTATGTCGAATGCCATCCTCTTGGAGAGACATTCCCTCTGGGGCACCTGGCATTGGCCACTGTCGGCAGACAGGATACTGGGCTAGATGGACCCTTGGTCTGACCTAGTAGGGACATTCTTCTGTTCTTATGAGGGATGGATGGTCATAAGGTGGTCCAAGCCTTTCCTCCGGCAGGCCGGCGTCGGCTGAGACCCCATGTGTATCGCATGCCAGGGGGTGGGTGGGCGCCCTTGGTTGCCCACTCACCAGCCCTGTGCCCCATTTCAGCGAGGCTGCAGTTCTGGATCACAGCAAGAACCCATGCGAGGACTCCTTCCTGCCCGACACCGAGGGCAAGACCTACGTGATGTACATCAGGATGGAGCAGGAAGCCGACTTCACCACCTGGACTCAACTCGCCAAGGTGACTCCCTGCCCGGTCCCCGTGTAACTCTAGCCCCCTCCCTCCCTTCCCCCCCCCCCCCCAGATTCACTTGGGCCCGAGCCTTAAACTTGGCTCCAGCCTGCGCAGTGGGGCCGACTGTGCACCAAAGATACCAGAGCACGTGTGGTCAGGTCCCTTGGAGGAGGCAGCTTTCTGGGCTGGCTCGTGCATTAGGAGCCGGGGTTACTTGCTGGCTGCCGAGGGGAAGGGGAGGGAGCATGCGGCTCTCCCCAAGCAGCCGTGGGAGGAGGAGTGGGATTTGCAGCGTGGTCAGCGTTTCCATCGCTCCGCCGAGCAGATCTGCAGCCGCAGGCGGAGCGTGGCAGGGTGGGCCGCGGTACGTGCCCTCAGCTCTCTGTCCGCCGCTCCCCTCCTAGTGCCTCCACGTCTGGGACCTGGACGTCCGCGGGAACCACAAAGGCTTGTGGCGTCTCTTCCGCAAGAAGAACCACGTCCTGGTGGTGGGCGTGCCCGCCTCCCCCTACTCGTGAGTATGGCCACGCCCCCCTGGGGGCGGGGGAGGGGGCGCAAGATCCCTGCAGCGCCCCATGAAAGCGCCGGGCTAGCGGGCTTCCCTCCTGCACCCACAGCTGGGTCCTCTCGGAAAGAAAACCCTGGTGGGTCCCTGCCTGGGGAGAGGGGAAAACCCCCTCCAACCTCTTAGAGCCGAAGGCTCCGTATTAACCCCATAAATACCACTCTTGAGCAGAGTCCCAACTGCTCCCTGTGGTTACAGGGATCTGCCCCTTTCTCCCCTGGCGCGGCCTGGGCCTGTACAGCACCCGGCGCGGCCTGGGCCTGTACAGCACCCGGCGCGGGAGGGTCCCACTTGAAGCCCCTCAAGCGCTCCCGTGTCTGACCAGCTGCTCCTGGCTGGTCCCTGCAGGTCGAAGAAGCCCTCCGCAGTGACCCCGATCTACATGGAGCCCCCCGCCAAGGAAGAGGTGGCCGGGCAGGTGGCAGCGGCAGAGCAGACGTGAGCCGGAGAGGTCTCCACGGCACCACCGCACACAGAGAAGAGAGGGGGCAGCGCTTGGGAGAGGCTGGGTACTTCCAGTGCGGGTGGGGTAGGGACTCCGCTATGCCCCAGGATGGGCATGTGCTCCCCAGATGGAAAACGGGACACAGGATCCCGCCCCTGCCTGGGGACTGGCTGCCGTCGCTCTGGGACCCCGCAGCGCTGCCCTGTAGGATGTGACACCCGCCCACCCACATGGGCTCTCTTTTTAACACTGACTCTTTACTAACTTTGCCGCCCTCCTTAGGAGGCGGCATTTTAAATGCACCGGCTCCTTTGAGGCCCTCTCTGCCCCACGGCGGGATGGCAGGGGAATTTTGTAGCCCAGGAAGTGCTGATGCCCTCGGCCTGGATTTTATTTATTAACTCTTGTGTGGCTGGCTCGGCCTGGGCCGGGCTCTTCCATCCGACGGCTCCGCCCTGGGCCGGCGGTACCCTGGGAGTCTGAGCCAAGGTGGGTGAAACGCCTTGTCCTCTGCCTGGTTTGTGGGGCAGAGAAGGGACGTGGTACGGCCCAGCTCTAGAGAGGTTTGGGGATGGCACTGGTGAAAGGCATCCGGAGGAACAAGGATCGGGGGAAATGTGGCCTGTCTCTTTAAATGGAATTCTCTTCCCCTCCCCCCCCCCCACGGATCAGTGGATGGCACCACGTGAGAGACCCGGCTTCAAGGCGTCCCCGCCCAGCCACCGATGTCGTGACTCTTCCCAGTGCAAGCTCATGCGTGGCAGCCAGTGAGCGACACGGATTAGCCTCCCACTGGCCGTGGTGCCAGAGCGGAGAGATGGGAGCCAGCTGGGGTGGGGAGGTGGGGGGGGAGAAAGAGCCTTGCAGAGCGGGCGCTGCCCTGGTGTGTGGAGAACAGCCCCTGCCCGTGCGTGGGCCCATCGGGTGCTGCCCAAAGCTTAAAGGGAAGACGGCAGCAAGGGGGCTGGGAACCCGGCAACTCCACCGCAGAGAGCTGCTGCGGCAGGCTCCTGTGTGCCGGAGGGGGCCGCGGCCTGCTGTGATCACTGCTGGTTCCCGGTGGTACTCGCCCACCCTGCCGGGCACCCTCAGGCCCCCTGCGCTGAGCGGGGTTGGGCTGGCTCTGAGGAGCGGTCATGGGATGCCGCTCGCAGGGAGGCCGGGGTCTGTGCTCTCGGGGTGGGGGCGGCTGTCCCCTCCGGCTCTGAGCCCTGCCAGCTGATTGAAGGTACGGAAAAGACGGACATTCAGGGACGAGGAGGGTTTGGGGTTCCCCTCCCCACTGCCTGTGCCTTAGCTGAGGTCCCACAGGGTGGGGTGGGATGAGTGACCCCAGCCTGTAGATTCCCCCTAGCTGTAGCCAGCGGGAGCTGGGAGCGGCCCAGCAAGCGACGCCCCCCGGTGCCAGTTTGATCTGAGTCCTGTAGGTCCCCGTCCTGGGGTCGATGCCTATATAGAGATGATTTTTAATTCCCTTCCTGCCGATCAGATTTGCAGGAGCTGGGTAACTTGTGAGCTCTGGCTCCGCTCCTTGGGGCGGGGGAGCTGGGAAAGGCCCCACCCTGGGAACTCTGCTTTGAATTGGTTCAAGCTCTGGTTCCATGTTGGGGACAGGCAGCGCCATGCTTGGATCAGGCACCCCCCAGCCCCTGCCCACTATGGGATCGTACCCTCAGCACTTCAATTCCCCGGGCTGGGTTCCAGACCCATAGCTAACGAGACAGTGCACTTATTGATGGCGGACGTGGAGGCAGATGGCTGTGAGCAGAGCGCCAATGCACTATAATTTGGGACGAGGGGAGCAGGGGACTCTGGAATGAGACCTGTAGGATATTGGTTTGTTGCAGCCCAGGCATGCAGGGAGAAGGGCCAAGACCAAGTGCCTAACTTCCAATGGGAGTTAGGCACCTCAATAATCTTGAGGTCTGGACCAGAGTCCTTGCCCGCTGTTTGGCCCATGCTATGCAAGTTGGCAACTAGCGGATCTGGCGTCCGCCTTGCTCGCAACTGGCCGTCTTGGCTGCAAGGGCAAGGGTCGAATGGGGCAAGCCCGTGGGGCATTCGTGCTGCCGCTGTTTGTGGAAGATTCTGCTCTCTTCTCCAGCCTGCCGTTCGCCACGCATCTCCCTCGCCGCTGCCGCGGTTCCCCAGGTACGTTGGGACGGTCCCTGGCTGGGGCTGTCCACATTCTGTGGCACCGGTGAAGGGGGAGGAGCGTCAAAGGGGCCTGATGATTTTAAAGGCATGTGTGGCGAAAACGAGCGATCATTCGGAGTAGGATCGAAACCCACCCCGGATGAGCCTCCGATCCCCAGGCAGTCTCCTGCGCAGAACGCTACATTAACTTATTTATTTATTCGACTGGAGGGATGAGGTTTTGAAACAGGAAGGAGCCTGGGGTCCTCTTTTGGGATTGCTGTCAGAGGGGTTTCCCACGAAGCAGATGTTGGGGCGTTGCATTGTTCCATTCGGTTCTCCCTCGGCCAGTTGACTTTGGCAGGGTTATGATGGCTTGTGGTGCTTCTCTTTTCACCCTCAAAATATACAGCAGTACCTCACTGGGTTAAACTCGGAAGCCCAAGCACAGGTGATGGGGGATTTTCGCAAACTCTTAAGGAAATGCGCACACACAATTGACCCAGCGAATGTACCGCGAGTGCTGACTGCTCCTTTGCTGTGCCGTAGCGAATGTTCTGTAGCGTGCTTTGCCAAGACCGGAAAGGACCCCCTAGAAATGTGAGATCGTGTGACAGCGCTGTCTCTGCTGCTGGGTCTCCGAGAAGTGGTGGGGGCTACTGCGGCTCTCCTGTCCTGGTGGTGTGCAGTGACCGTTCTGAACCCTGGAGTGATGCTTGAAGGCTGGGTGTGTCCTTCTCTTCTCTCTAAGAACCCCATTTCCCCCCACCCCTCCTTCTTGCCTTTTGCAGGCAAACTTTTAAATAAAGACCCTCGTTTTACAATCGCTTGCGGGTTTTGGCGCTGAACTGCTGCTAATTCCACTCTTGTTTTGTAATCGGTTTAAACCTGTGGAGCGGAGGAGCTGGGAGAAGGCAACCTAAGCTGGTTCTTTGTACACTGAAATAATGTGACTTGATTGCTGGTGTCTCCTGGTGTGTGGTTTTTTTTTGTTTTTCCCCTCTTACTACCTGGTATCGTCCGGGGGAATCCTCCTCTAATCAATCTTTCTCTAGCCGGCTCCTCTGTTCTAACCAATGGCGTTGCAGTACACAGAATGGGATGGAAAGGCCCCATTGACTTCATTTGATAGTGTTTGTCCTGCCCCATTGAAGCCAATGTACTGTTGCCTTCAGTTGTAACAGGATTTGACTCTGGAAAGGGGTCGCAATGTGTCTGGCTCTGCAGCGCCTCAATAGGGCAAACTTTTCTTACCCTCCTGCCTTGAAAACTATCAGCTTTGTGCTGTCAACCTCTTTTTTTGTTGTTGTTTTTGCCTCTCTCTCCCGACTGCCCCAGTCCATCCGGCTTGGTCTGAGGGGCTGGCCGGCCCTGGCTTGCCCAGCTGCAGGTGCTGCGTGCAATGGGGTGGCAGAACAGGGGCTGTGTGAGGGATTGGCGCTTTCTGAATCCGATTTCTTTTTTTTTTCAAAATAAATATTGCAGTCCTGTTTACCCTTGTGTCTTTCGCCTCCATCTCCGTGGGGGTGCTTGTCGGGTTCTCTGCATGACACCGTCTGGTCTCAACCTATCGCTGATCTGGAGGCCACCGGGAGAGAAAAGGGGATGGGGGCAGCTGCGTGCCCTTGCTGGTCAGGGCTTTCCTAGGCTCTGAGATGCTTCCTAGGCAGCAGGGGGAAGAGAAGTGGATCCAGACTGACTGGTGAAGAAGATGGCTCTTTTGGATGAAACGGATGGATCAAGCCCACCAGGGTTGGCCCTGTGTGGGAGGGGTGAAAGAATGTCCCAGCCAAACTTTTGTTGTTGTGGGGGGGGGTGTTTGTTTTTTAAGACTATACCCTTATTGTTACTGGTCCAGGATGTGGGTGCGTTGAAAGAGGACGATAGGATGCTCTGGTGGGCCTGGGGCAAAGGCTAAGAGGATTCGTTATAGGAGGAGACCCTCACACCCCTTTTAGGTAATCTCTTCTGTAATCACCCCCCCACACAAACACACACATGTGCAATGGGTGGGGGGGTCCTTGTACCCTTCCATTAACTTCTCCCAGCTCCCCTGGGAAGGAGGGCAGCGTTGTCTCCGTTTTAGGACTGGGGAGCAGAGATGCAGCGAGAGCCAGCAACTTGCCGAAGGTTCACACGCAGCAGGGATCAAAGGTGGGTCGCCCAAGTCCCAGTTGAGGCACTGAACCGAAAGGCCACCCTTCCTCCTTCAGAAGCATCCTGCTTAGATCAGTAATTCCCATGTGTGACAAAATGCATCCCGTGTATATCTGACTGCCCTAGGGGGAGATCCTGAATGGATCTCCAAAGTATGCCATACTAATCTGAAGGGGTCGGCTTTCCTATATGAACAGTCTAAATCCCTGCAGCTTAAGCAAAGGGCATGTGATCCAGAGGAAGAAATGGGGCCTGGTCATGTTGCCCTGTATTTTCTTTGGTGGCTATTGCGTGGGGGAAGGGGAGGGGTACACCCCCTCTTCTAACCCAAGAGGGTGTCTCCATCTGAAGAGACCCCGCTACCGGTAGCGGTTAGCGTCTCGTGTTGGCTTGGCTCTTCTCTTTCCGCTCTCTGCAGGCCGGACACCGCCCGGCTCTGAGACTTTACAGCGGTGGAATTGCTTAAGAAGAACTTGGCAGCCTTCCCCCAGGGAATTTCTGGGCAGCTCTGCGGAACGTCTTCTGCAGGGCTTCCCAGGAACCGCCATGTACAGCAGCGCCAAACCGGAGACGGCTGCAGGGTCAGGATCTCAGCTTCCCCACGGGCACATGGGGGGAGCTCAGCGGGGCAATGGGCTTCAATGGACTCTTGAAAACGACGTGATTCTTCTTGAGAGCCTCAGACCACCTTCCTGGTTAATCCCCCTGAAAGCTAGCACGGCAGGGACGGCGTGTGGATGGGGCCAACAATAGACTCTGCTCTTTTAAAGGCAGGAGAGTAACTCAGCTGTCAGGGTCGTTGCCTCAGTGTGGGTCTTGGCCACGGCTGGGGGCCTCTGGACTTAGGCTGTGAACCAAGAGATGCCCCATGCGTCTGACAAAGTGACTGTTCACCCAAGAAAGCTCATGCTCCAATACTTCTGTTAGTCCAGGGGTAGGCAACCTATGGCACGTGAGCTGATTTTCAGTGGCACTCACACTGCCCAGGTCCTGGCCACCGATCCAGGGCCTCTGCATTTTAATTTAATTTTAAATGAAGCTTCTTAAACATTTTAAAAACCTTATTTACTTTACCTACAACAATCGTTTAGTTCTATATTATAGACACATAGAGACCTTCTACAAACATTAAAATGTATGACTGGCACGCGAGACCTTAAATCAGAGTGACTAAATGAAGACTCGGCACACGGCTTCTGAAAGGTGGCCGACCCCTGTGTTAGTCTATAGGGTGCCACAGGACTCTTCGTCGCTTTTTCCAGACATGTTTGTCCCTCTGTCCTAACCAGAGGAAGCCACCAGAGGTCCTCCGAGCCCTGTCGAGTCTGGGCGTGGCCCGCAGCCTGATTTCGTGTGGGGGTGGTTGGGCTTTGTTGTTCCTGGAGGGTGGTTTTTCTTTTCCCATCCTACGTGGTTTGTTTTCCCTTACGGTGAAACTAACCACTCAGCCGCACAGTCACAGGTTTGTCACAGGGCTACGGCGTGAGGTCATCTCTCCCGCCGCCCCCGGGTCTCCAGGCGCTGGAAACCACCAAGCACATGCGGGCGGCTGCCTCTGAAGCAGGGCATGGCTCTGGCTGCAGGAGGGAGAAGAGGCAGCTGTTGCTGAACGCTGAATTTCTCCATGGTGCAGGTCTCCGATTGTATTGGCCCGAAGCCGTGGCCTCCCCGGCTGCTACATCGCACACTGTGGCGATGCGGGTTGTGGATCCTTCTGCTTGATGTGACGGAGACTCTCCAGTAGCTGCTAACAGCATCGGGTCTAGGTCTAGGGCACAGTCAAAACAGTCCTGAGCCCCTCCAGCAGGGGGCAGGTGTCCACCTGCCAGCACTAGGGAACCCACTGCAGTAAGAGACAGGTGCAGCCCTCTGATCCAACCCTCTCCCTTCACTTGTAACGGTGGGAGGAGTCCGCTTTGGGATTGTTTCAGGCTGAGGTTCTGCCTATAATTGGCTTTTATTTTCTTCCTTTCAGCACCTGTTTTGAGTTGAGGGGCCAGTGCATCCCTTCTCCCCCCCCCCTTCAAGGTTGCCCACTTTTGGGGCCAGCGCCTATGTCTTCTTCGAGGGGTTCATACAGCACCTAGCGTAACAAGGCCTTGAGCCCAGGGCGACAGGGTGCTGCACATTACCAGAGTCAGCGTGGCCAAGGCCAGTGACTTTTATCACACAGCTTGTGATGGTTTTTGGTGACTGAGTTTTTCTTCCACCATGAGAATCCAAGTGCTCGTCTTTGTTGTTTGTTTCTTTTAAAAGTGTCCAGCCCTTGCCTCTGGGGAGAAAAGCTTGCAGATGATCCAAGTCCCACCTCAAGGGGCAGAAGCAAATAAAAAGAACCCCATTTAAGGGGGGGGGGGGAGGAAATCTCATGTCTTTTAAGCCAGTCTCATGCCTTGGAGGCCCAGGCGCTGACTTTTGGTTTTGCTGACGGGTGCTCCTCTCTGCCCCCTCCCCTTTGTGTGAGCAGTGGGCAGGGCCTTGGGGGGGAGGAGCCAATAGGGGTGGGGCCTCAGCCGAACAATGGCTTCACAGCATGCTCCCTCGGGCACCCTAGCAGAGCCCCACTCCGTGACGGCACCGGGGCACACAGTGCTCGCGGCGGGAGAGGGAGGCCTTGTCTACACTGAAGCCTTAACCAAGTCGTGGGCAGGAGACCAAATTACAAGAGACTTGGCCCTGATCTATTACAACACAGCTTCCCTGGGGCGGGGGGATGAGCCCTGGAGCCAGGCACTGATTGGGCCGGGCCAAAGCTTTAGCCTGGGTTTGGAAACCACTTAGATCCTGCCTCGTTGTCTATGCGTTAAATGCACTGTAACCAAGTCCCGGGGTGCGCTTGTTGCTGTCGAGCAGAGCAGACCTTAGCGGGTGAGCTCCACTCCGCCCCGTTGCGTGCGTCAGCAGCTGGGGGCCTGGTTGGCTGTGCAGTGGGTGTGTACGCAGCAGGGTTAGCCGTTGGTTAGCCTCCGCAGTTACCCCAAACTTGAGCTGGTCAGAAGCTGCCCGTCCTGGTCCGCAGGAAGTTCCAACATTTCAGGAAACACTTAGTTCTGGAAGGGACTGAAAATAAAGGTCCCCCCTGGAATAGGAATGACCAAGTTTTGAAGGGGAACCTGGGCAGCAGGGAGCTGAGGCTTTCAGGTCCCCGGTGGCCCGTCCGGCAGGCTGCCTGGGAGCCACGCTGATGTGAGAGCGCCAGGCAGGTTTCCCTCAGAAACCCCTGGGCCACCAGAGTTCCGTCGAAAACGTGTCCGGATTCCGTTGGCACGTGGTTGCAGTCGGCAGGCTCCCGCTCGAGGCTTTGATTGCAGGGAACTCTCATTTTCCAACAAGAAAAACCGTTCCCCTGGGGACCTTCCAACCGACTCTGCTTATCCGGCATGGCGGGGCCAGCAGCCTCCGCTGCCATCGTGTTACCTGCTATCCAGCTGCCAACTCTTATTTTGCTGTCTGGACCGAACTCCCTGATGGAGCCCGGTTGCTCCTAACCCGATACCTTTGTGGTAGGCAGAGCCGTCCCGTCCATAGGATGAACCGGGGCAACCGCCCTCGGCCCCGTGCTTCAGGGGGACGTGGGGTCCAGGGCGGCCTGGGCTGGGGGGATAGTGGGGGGCCTGGTGACAACAGCAGCAAGTGACCCTGCTCTAGCCTGCCCCAGTAAGCTCTGCCCCACCAGCTCCCGGCATCGCTCGGGGGAGGGGGCGGAAGCCGGAAAGAGGCGGGGCGGGGACTTGGGGGAAGGGGTGGAGTGGGGGTGGGGCCTGGGGCAGAGAGGGGGGTTGTCCCGGGCCTGCCCCCCTGTCCCCAGGGACGGCCCTGGCGGTAGGACATCCCAGGGTGGGTTGCCCTCCGTACAGCGGCTGCCCCTTGGCTGGTGTGTGCTGGGAGCGCTGTATCCTTCCGCAGACGCGCTGTGCGACAGCCGCTCTGGTTTTCCCACAGTGCACTACTGCAAATGCAGCTCGCCAGCGGAGTCGGCGCGGTGACACGTTTGCGTTGTGAACAAGCTGCACCATGAAGGCCCCAAGCCAGCTGTGTTTGGAACCAGAGGCGTGAGCTGCTCTTTCAGTACTGGGGGAGGAAGGGGGGAGGTACTGGCTGTCTCATTACTACAGAGCATTGTCCTCCACCCCCGCAAGCCAACCCTGTTCACATCCTGTTCGCTGTGTGTGCTGAGTTACCACAAAGCAAAGGTGTGCATCTCACTGGAAAATGTCTCCGGCTGAGCACCAGCCCCTGCTGAGGTGTGAACTCACTTTCCCATGCGACCCGGGGTTCCCCTCCAGGCCAGGGGTGAGCGCTCCTTTCTGTGACGCTCAGAGCCAAGCAGGGCCCCTGTTAAATGCTGACTTTAGGGAGAGACGGGACATTAAATGCAACCTCTCCTCCCCCCCCCCCCCAAATCTTTGTGACGCATACCACCGTGCAGACTGACGCTACGCCTGGCAAAACCCAGTGGCATTTGCCCTTGACTTCAGTCGGAGCAAAAGAGGTTTGCATCGTCGAAGCGCCAATTAAACTGATTAGCAGCGGCCTTTAAACCCCTTTAATTTCGCTTCCGCCCTCCTGGCCAGCAGGTGTGGTTCTATATAACAAATTGCTTCACCCAGGGCTGACATGCAACCAGCTCTGGGGAGGAGAGCGGTGGCCACATAGCAGCTTCGTGCAGCATGATAAAGAAGTGCACCAAGAGCTGAAGTGTAGATGCCTGGATCCCAGGAGCCCCCAAGGGGCTTGTTGCCTCTCTTGCTTCCTGTGCCTCCGATAGGATGGTGTTGAGTGCACCAGGTCTTGTCTACTCAAGGATTTTCGCCAGTGGTAACTGCAGCAGTGCTGAAAACGCCGCTATAGCCAGGACCTCCCAGGCAGTACTGCCCCCCCGGTGGATCTACCCCCTGGTTGAGTCTCCATAAAACATCCTGGACGAGGTATAACCAGGCCAGTCTTGGGTTCGCTCTCTGGTCTTTACCATCTCCTAGGAGCTTCCCCATCAGCCCCTGGCCCTGTCCGCACAGTGCAGAGGGAAAGATGGTGGCTTTGTCTCTGGGGAGGGCTGGGAACTGTATGTTTCGTTTTGACCATGTTTAAAACTGCAGCCAAAGCTCTCTGGGTGCTCTCCAACCATTCCTTCTCTCCCAGCCCCCGGCTTCCCCCTGGGACCACACCGCCCTCTGCTGGGCCAGTCCTTCAGGGCAGAAGCTGTGGAGAACAATCGCACCTGGGAATCGGTGCACGGTACAAACCAGACATGCATTTTGCAACCGAATCCAGGGACGGTTGTGGGGGCCAGAGCTCATTGCCCCCGAGAGGAGGAGAGTTCAGGAAACCTGTCCTGCTTTTGGCCCCTTTCTCCATGGAACATCTTGGGCCCCTGGGTAAGCCCCACAACAGCCCGAGAGCAACCCTGCCTGGCCCTAGGGCGATGCACATGCAGCTTAACGGCTCTTCGTCAGGGCTAGCGTCTGCGGGGTCTAGCGAAAGCGTTTGTAGGGCTGCCATCGCTGCAGTATCGGGTCAGTCAGGTTGGCACAAAGCCCACCCTGCTCTTCCTCTGCCGGTGCAAGTGGTGGTAGAGCCGCAGCAGCAGCGTGGCCTGGGCAGCATGGGGACAGGGTCCTAGAGTCCTCCAGACAACGCATCGCCCAGGGCTGGTTTCTCTAGAGCTGTGCAGGGCGAGGCGGTGGCCGTCCGCCTCTGCTAGGAAAAGGGACCCGGCGCTGGGTCAGCGCCCAGCTCCAGGGTCTCTGCTTGTAGCTTTGTCGCTGCCCTGGCCTGGAGCGGGAGCCCCTCTCCCACGCCTCCGCCGCTTGGCAGGGGCCACTCAGAGCTGGGCATAGGCTTCAGGAGCTGGGGCGCAGAACATCAAAGGTCTGTCAGGCTCCTAACCCCCTTGGGAGCAAGGCACCTAAATCACTTTGTGACGCTAGCCCTGGGGGCTTGTTTCAGGTGCACGTATGGGCGCTATGTCATCTGTGATGCTCCGGTCCAGGCCGGGAGTGGCCGGTAGGATCTCATGGTGCTGCAGGTGCCTGCCATCGCTCCCTGGGGACTTCAGAAGGGAACTGTGTCCAGCCCCACCCCGGCCCCACTGCGAGAGCATTTCCCTCGGGCGCGGAGGATTCCCGCATGTGTTTAAATGTTTCCAACACGCTCTCTCCCCCTGCTTTGAATTTTAAATCTCTCGGTCAGATCATGGGAGCTGGGGGCAGCCCTGAACCCCGTTCTCAGACCTTCAGCTGGGCCTGTCTTTCGGGACGAGCCAGGAAATACTGGCTAACTGCTCCCCTGACCTTGCAGCCTTTCAAAAAACCACCCACCAGCGGGGCCGCCTTCCTGTCTGGGACACGCTTTCGGCTCTCAGCCCCTCAGCTGCTGCTGAGCGTGCTGGCCCCAGCCCCTGGGAATGCATCAGCCCTGGCCTGGGGTACCATTCTCCCGCTAGCCTCCGGCCTGGGTCCCGGCTGCCCTGACCTTGCGCTGATTCCGGCATGCTGTTGTGCGAGTCAGCCGCTCAAGCGGGGCGGGGTGGCCCCGGCAATGAAAGGGTTAAAGGCACCAACCAGCCGGACGCGTAACCAACGCTGGAGCCTGGTCTCTGCTGTGAGATTGTTACTACTTTATCTTCAGGACAGTAGCAGCCAGGAACCCTAATCAAGGCCCCAGCGTGCAAGGCGCTGTACAGACAACTAACGGAGGGGGTGATCCCTGCTCCCGAGAGCTCACCAGCTAGCTGATCGGAGAGAGGAGAATTCCCCCTCCTACCAGCGCCTGTGACGATTTGTAGCTACAAAAACAGTGCCCTTCCCTCTCCCTTCACGGATCACTGGCAACACACAACGGGGCTGGGAGCGGATCCTGGCGGATGGGAGTGGTTTCTGGCTGCCTTCGGGACCAATGTCCTTGTCCCTTTGGCTTCACCACTTGGAGTCACAAAATCCCCTCTGTTATGTACATCGGCCAAACTGGACAGTCCCTACGTAAAAGGATAAATGGACACAAATCAGATATTAGGAATGACAATATACAAAAACCTGTAGGAGAACACTTCAACTTCCCTGGCCACACAATAGCAGATTTAAAGGTAGCCATCCTGCAGCAAAAAAAAACTTCAGGACCAGACTTCAAAGAGAAACTGCTGAGCTTCAGTTCATCTGCAAATCTGACACCATCAGCTCAGGATTAAACAAAGACTGTGAATAGCTAGCCAACTACAAAAGCAGTTTCTCCTCCCTTGGTGTTCACACCTCAACTGCTAGAAGAGGGCCTCATCCTCCCTGATTGAACTAACCTCGTTATCGCTAGACTGATTCTTGCCTGCATATTTATACCTGCCTCTGGAAATTTCCACCACATGCGTCCGAAGAAGTGGGTATTCACCCACGAAAGCTCATGCTCCAATACGTCTGTTAGTCTATAAGGTGCCACAGGACTCTTTGCCGCTTTTAAAAATCCCCCTTGTTTTCCTTGCCCTCCACGGCAGCTCGTGGGTATGGCCAGGGATGGGATGGGGTGATCGGAGCTCTGGGACCCTGCCAGGTGCAAGGTGCTGGGTAGGGGCTTTCCCACCGTTCACCCTTCAACAAGGAAATAAAACTCCCTTGGCTGGATTTGCTCGATTGCTTTCGTGTGGGATTGAAGACGGTGAGGGCGAGCTGGTGTTTTTTTTTTCCCCCCACACTCAGTTATTTTCCCTTTGAAGGCAAGCGCTTATCGCGTCCGCATTAACCAGTAACTACTGCAAACAGCCATTAGGGAGAGGCGCAGTGAGGAGGGAGATAAGGGCAGAAATTCAAGGGCGGCAGCGCAGGAATCAGGGACTCCGCGCCATTTCCGAGCGAAGCTGCGATAAGATTGTGGACAGCGGGTGAAGGACGCGGCGGCTGCGTTGGGAAGCGTTCCGCACCGCGCAAATATTACGCTGCGGTTCCGGCCGCAGAGGGAACGCTAGCCGTGGGCTGAGCCGCCGTTGGCGCCCACCGGGGGGCAGTGTAATGAGAATCCGTCCCCCCATGCAGACAGGCTCTCCCCAGCCCCTCCACTCCCCACCTGTGCTAGTCTTAATGGGACGTCCGCACCTGCTGCAGGCATCCCCCACTAGAGGACGACCGTCACAAACCCGCGACGCTGATGTTCTATCCAGCAGGGGGCAGCGGTGCCCGTTCGTCATGGCATGGGGCACCAGAGGGATGCTTGTGAAGGAGCGTAGCCAAGACTGGGCGTATCTGAGAGCTGACCACGATACTGTTGAAATGGCCGGACCCCAGGCAGGTCCCTTGCATCCATTCGGCAATGGAGGAAAGCTGCTGAAAACGGGAAAACTGCCCTCCTCCCGAAAACGGCCACTGTTCCTGGCTGCTCCCGTCACCGTCTCAGCACAGGCATCCAGGGTTGGGTTGGCCATAGGGCCCTATTTATGGCCTCGCTAGAGAAGGACCAGGTTGCACTGGAGGAGGAAGGATGCAGCCCAGCGGCTCCAGCCCACGTTATACTTGTTCTTGGAATAAATAGGGCTTGAGATCATAGAAACATAGGGGCTGGAAGGGACCTTGAGAGGTCGTGAAGTCCAGCTCTCTGCATTGAGGCAGGAGCAAATAAACCTAGAGCAGGGGTGGCCAACCTGCGGCTCCGGAGCCACAGGCGGCTCTTCAGAAGTTAATATGCGGCTCCTTGTACAGGCACCGACTCCGGGGCTGGAGCTACAGGCGCCAACTTTCCAATGTGCCAGGGGGTGCTCACTGCTCAGCCCCTGGCTCTGCCACAGGCCCTGCCCCCACTCCACCCCTTCCCGCCCCCTCCCCTCAGCCTGCCATGCCCTCGCTCCTCCCCCCTCCCTCCGAGAGCCTCCTGCACGCCACAAAACAGCTGATCGGGAGGGAGGGGGGGCGCTGATCGGCCGGGCTGCCGGTGGGTGGGAGGTGCTGGGAGCTGGTGGGGGGCTGCTGATGTATTACTGTGGCTCTTTGGCAATGTACATTGGTAAATTCTGGCTCCTTCTCAGGCTCAGGTTGGCCACCCCTGACCTAGACCATCCCTGGCAGGTGTTTGTCCAACCTGTTCCTCAATCCTCCAATGACAGGGATTCCCCGTGACCCATTCCAGAGCTTAACTAGCCTGGAATCAGGAAGGTTTTTTTCTACTATCTGACCTAAATCTCCCTTGCCACAAACTAAGCTGCCGCCTCCTTGTCCGACTCTTGGTGGACATGGCAAACAGTGGCTCACTATCCTCTTTATAACACTCGTCAGCCTGGCACTGCATTCCCTGGGAAAGAAAACGCTCGTGGCGAAGGCGTTGGAAAAGTTCCACTACCCGAAGGACATTAGTTCTGATGGCTTGGAGCGAAAGGCACCAAGTACTTGTGTTTTGCAGGACATGCTCTGTAACAAGGACACATGACCTGCCTCTGTGGCACCTTGTTAATCACCTGGCATAATGTCAAGACTATGTGTCTAGATCATTGACCGAGGGCTCCTTCAACCCAAAGCCAATGTATTTTTCTGTGTCTCGTTTAACTGAAGCTTCCTGCAAGGTGGGCAGTGTTCCTGGCTCTCTTGGTTGCCAGGGTTTCCACAAAAGGGGTGTGGTTTTCCATTGTATAGACTGCTCCTGCTAAACTACTGATCGTGCCAAACTGGAATGCAGCAATTTCTTGCTCTTCCTATAAGGCTGTTTGTGGGAGCAATGTGATTTCTGTGGTGACTTAAATCCCAGTTAGGCTCTTGAAACCCAGATCCACAAAGGTATTTAGGCACCTAATTCCCACTGGTTTAAATGGAAATTAGGAGCCTAAGTACCTTAGGCCTGGTCAGACAGTTTTTGTACCGGTATAATTATGTTGTTAGGAGTGTGATTTTTTTTTTTTTTTTAAATGATATTGTACTGGTCATTTTGCTTTGCCGACCGGGGGGCCTTTTCAGAACATCCAGTGGCCAATTCGATGCCTTTCATTACGCACGTAGCAGGGGAGACGGCGAGCAGGCTGGTCTCTCTTCGAATAGCGACGCTGGCCCTGGTCCATTCCGCAGTGGAATACTGTGCCCCAGTTGGAGCCACCGAAATTAACGCATCATTAGCAGCACTCTCCCATCAATGTCACCTCTGTGGCTGTTGGTACCGGCTACCAGCGCACCAGGAAATATCCCGGCGAGGTGCTGCGACAGATAAAGATCCTGGAAAATACCACACTACTGTACCACAAAGGCCTAGTACGCCCTCCTCGTCACCGACTAAAATCAAGAAAACCTCACTGGTCTCATGCCACAGCCCGCCTTGCAGACAATAAGGACGTTTGCAGCAGACGGTCTGAAGCCTGGGCAGTTGCTGGCGTACCAAACAAAAATCTCATCGACATCCCAACTGTGCAAGTGCCCGGTTTCTGCTCTCCACAGCGCACGTGGACCCGTCTCCGCCCCCGACGTGCGAGAGGAACAGACCTACTGCACAGAGGGAATTGCCGAACTGCCACTGTGGTGTGGTGCAAACTGTCGGACGCATCACGGCCGATTGCCCGCTCTCTGCTCCTCCTGGAGGTGTTGCAGCCATTCACATGGCTACCCCCTCTGCTCAGGACTGGATAAGAGACTTTAAGATCCAACTGTAGTCACACTGTTGTTTTCACTGTTCCACTGTCTCCACATGAAAGAAGATGATGCTGGTACAACCCCGAGAGTGGATGCAGTTATATGAGTATAAAGGTGCTTTATAAATTATTTGTCTTCCCATAGAGGAATAGGCTATCCTGGATTAATCCTCTTTATACCAGTATAACTGCCTCCACGTGGGGGTGGTGACTTGCACCACTTGATACGATCTGGTGCAGTTAAAGTAGTACAGCTTGGGTGTGTAGACAAGCCCTGAGTCGCTTTTGAAAGTAGGACATGGGTGCCTAAATCTGTTAGGCACTGTTGACCTGTTACCGGAGCTCAGTGGCTCTCAACCTTTCCAGACGCCCCCTTTCCGGAGTCTGATCTGTCTTGCGTACCCCAAGTTTCACCTCACTTAAAAATGACTTGCTTAGAAAATCAGACCTAAAAATACAGACGTGGCCCAGCACCCTGTTCCTGAAAAATGGCCAACTTTCTCCTTTTTACCATATCATTAACAAGTCAATTGATTGGAATATGAATATTGTGCGTACATTTCAGTGTGACACTTGAGCTATTTTTCACTTGTGAGCCTTGTCTGAAGCCCCAGGCGCCGGGGCTGAAGCATGTAACTTAGCTTTGTGGGGCCCCCGGTGGCGTGTGACCCCGGGGCAGTTGTCCTGCTTGCTACCCCCAAATGCCGGCCCTGCACTTGTGATCCCCCTAAACCCATCCCATGACCTCCCTGGGGGCTGCAACCCGCAGGTTGAGAAACACTGATCTAGATGAGTTGTGTACCCCCCCTGGATACCTGTGCGTACCCCAGGGGTACGCGTACTCCTGCTTGAGACCCACTGCCCTAGGTCACCAGCCCAGCTCCTTGGACGTTGGTGGGACTTTAATCTCAGGTGCTAATTTCTATAGTCGTGGTCATATTAAAGTTAGTCATAGTCTTTTCCATTAACTTTTTGGTGAAGAATGGCCTTTCCTTCCCCAAACAAGGGCCCGTGTGATGACTGATTAGTCAAGGTCAGTAAGGCATCATTGCATTTCTCCATTTGAAGCCCCCCAAGGCCCCGAATAGCTAGAGGGTGAACAAGATTTCCTCCGTTATCTATGGGTAAACCCAGAGTGTTTTCATATCAACGATGCCATGTTGTCTGATGCATAGGCGTACGCACAGGGTGTGCCCAGGCACACTCTAATGCAGGGGTGGGCAAATGGCTCCACTCCCTGGCGTGGCAAGCTGCAGGGTCCGCGCTCCCGGGCCTGAGTCCCCGGCCGAACGCTGCAATCCGCTGGTCCCTCCCCCGCCTTCCCCCCTCCCCTGGAGCCATGCCGCCGCACACTCAGCGCTCTGGGGGCCGGGGCCGCGCACTCCCGTGGGGCAGCGTTTGGCTCCGCGGTGAGGCAGACATGCTCCCCTGGAGCCGTGCCGCCACACGTAGCGCTCTGGGGGCCGGGGCTCCGCGGGGAGTCAGACATGCTCCCCGCTCCCCACGAGCCATGCCGCCGCACGCTCAGCGCTCTGGGGGTCGGGGCCGCGCACTCCCGTGGGGCAGCGTTTGGCTCCGCGGGGAGGCTAGAAGCCTCATCTCATGGTAAGGGGTCCGGGGCCAGGGGGTTGGATAAGGGGTGGGGGCAGTCAGGGGACAGGGTGGGTTGGATAGGGGGTGGGATCCCGGGGGGGGTGGTTAGGGGTGGGGGGTCTCTGGAGGGAGCAGTCAGGGAGCAGGGGGGATTGGATGGGGCACGGGAGTCCCAGGGTCTCTCAGGGGGCGGGGGGTGGATAGGGGTCAGGGCAGTCAGGGGACAGGGAGCAAGGAGGGTCCTGGGGGGGCAGTTAGTGGGGGGGGTCTCTGGAGGGGGTGGTCAGGGGACAAGGAGCTGGGGGGGTTGGATGAGTCAGGAGTTCTGGGGGGGGCTGTCAGGAGGCAGGGGTGTGGAGAGGGGTTGGGGGAGGCAGGGAGCGGGGGGGTTGTATGGGTTGGGAGTTCTGGGGGTCCTGTCAGGGGGTGGGGAGCAGTTGGATAGGCATGGGAGTCCCGGGAGTCTGTCTGGGGGCGGGGGTGTGGATAAGGGTCGGGGCAGTCAGGGGACAGGTAGGGGGTAGGGTCCTAGGGGGGCAGTCAGGGGACAAGGAGCAGGGAGGCTTAGGTTGGGGGTGGAGTCCTGGGGGGGCAGTTAGGGGCAGGGGTCCCAGGAGGGGTTAGTCAGGGGACAAGGAGCAGGGGGGGTTGGGGGTTCTGAGGGGGGAAGTCAGGGGGCGGGAAGTAGGAGGGAGTGGATGGGGGCGGGACTAGGGCGGGGCTCCCTGGGTGCACACCCTAATGAAATGGGCTGCGCACGCCTATGGTCTGATGCCTGTATCTTGTGCGGCTAGGGATGGAGGCAGCGTTGCTGTGTTACACCAGGCTGTTGGTTTGATGAGTTCATCATTTCCAGGAGTCCTTTATCCCCTTCTGTCTAGTCTGTTGGGTTTTCATTGTGTAATGTTACCAAGGAGCACCTGACTGGCTCAACTAGTTTTCGTGCCAAGTTCTTGGAGTTTGTTGATTTCCAAACAAAGAGTGGGAGAGAAACTTTTGCTTAAAACTCTCTTCAACCTGACCATGACCTTTGCTGAGGAGAGGAAAATGTTTCACAGCCGTATTGATTCTTTATTTGTTTGGTGGCGGCTTTTGCGCTGCCTGGTTCTGGAGAAGACCGTCGATTCCCGAGGGAGAAGAGGGGCTCACGGATAAGGCACTGGGTCAGGACTCAGGAGATTTGGGTTTAATTCCTGTCTCCTCCACAAACACCTTGGGCAAGTCGCTCTATCTGCCTCGTCTGTTACGTGGGGGTCGCAGTCCTTCCTTTTTCTCTGTTGCCTATTTAGGGCTCTTTGTGGGAGGGACTGTCTTGTACTATGTCTATGTACAGCGCCTAGCACAATGAGACCCCATCTCGTCCGAGGATGCTAGATGCTACTGTGTTAAAAAAACTAAGGTGGGAAGGCCTCCATTGACTATCCAGTTCACCCTGCCTGTAGCCAGTTCAAGATTGTTCCCTACAACCCATTCTCTAGTGCAGTGGTTCTCAACCTGAGGGTCGGGACCCCAAAGTGGGTCGTGAGCCCATTTTAATGGGGTCGCCAGGGCTGGCTTAGATTTGCTGTGGCCCAGGGCCAAAGCCCAAGTCCGAGGGCTTCAGCCCTGGGCGGCAGGGCTCAGGTTACAGGCCCCCTGCCTGGGGCTGCAGCCATTGGGCTTCGGCTTTCACCCACCGGTCTGGGGCAGTGGGGCTTTGGCTCCCCCCCTCTCCGGGGTGGCGGGGCTTGGGCCGGCTCAGGCTTCAGTCCCCCCTCCTGGGGGCCTGTAGTAATTTTTGTTGTCAGAAGGGGGTCATGGTGCACTGAAGTTTGAGAACCCCTGCTCTAGTGATTCATCCCAGGTCATTTGCAATATCCCAGATGGTAAGATTTTTGCTGCTTCCTTTTGGGGGACCATTGCATGGATTTATCCATCTCACTGCCAGGAAGTTATAGCTGACTTTCTCAAGGACGTCTTCATTCCATCCCATTGCTCCTACCACAGGAATCGCCCTAAGTAATTCCTCTCTCCCTTAGGTGTCCACAGCTTGCAGTTCTTTGCACGACTTCCATCCTGCATAGCCCTTTTCATCCTTCTCCATCCGTCAGTGATCCTTGGCCTCCGGTCATTTTTGTTCTATGTCTCTGAGCTTGTGTAACCTCTACACACCTCCTGGGTGTGGTGCTGTGTCCACTCTAGCGGCACCGAGGCCACTTCGAGATGAATGACTCTGCTACAGCCGTAGCTAAGGGCCATGTGGCTTTTAGCTCATGCAGTAGAGGCTCATGCGTTTAGCTCCAGAGGTCCTAGGTTCAGTTCTGCCCGCCGACGACCGGGGTCTGTCGGTGTTACGCTCACTCCAGTTTCTCTCTATCTTTCTGTTACAGCGGATGTGCCAGGACGCCATGGGAATGGCTGTTGTTGCCATGAAAAGTACCGGGAACCTCTCTACAAAAGTTGGCCGTCGCGGGTTTTCCAGCATGATTTTTAGCCTCCAGAGGTTCGTAGCAGATTTGCCGATTTTAAGGGGCCTTTACGATCATCTCCTCTGACCTCCCTCGAACAGGTCGTACCACCTCACCCAATAACTCCCGCATCAATCCCATCACTTCTGAGTGCGCGAGAGCAGAGTTCTTCGCAAGGTATCCGATCTCAGAGACTGCACCTGATAGAGAATCTACCACCTCCCTCTGTACGTTCACACCTAGCAATGATCCTTCTTATACCCACTGTCACTACTTCGCTTTCTGAGTGCTGACCATGTGCTTGGCGCTGTACGGCAATGGAGAAGACCTGCTCCTTGATCCAAAGAGTACATCAGCTAAGAACTTTCTGTCTAAGGCTTTGTCTACATGGGAGAATTTGTTTTCAGTATATCCTAAAGTGTGAATTTAAACCAATATAGTTATATTGATAGGATCCCTGTGTGGACAGTCTTAATCCAGTATAAAGGTTTTTTTTGGTTGGTTTCTGTCACTTGGGAAAAGAGTTTTAACCTAAACTGGAAAAAATCACTTTATACCAGAATAAAATTGAGGTGTGGGTGTTAACCCTCCAGGATTGGAGTCTCCAGGAAATAAAGATTGTCATGTGATGAAACCTCCCGGAATACATCCAACCAAAATTGGCAACCCTAGGGTAGGGTGTTACGCAGATCCAAATTCCAAAGCAAGAAGGATTTCTGGAGGCGTCACTCAAGCTTGATCAATATCTTGTAAATTAACGTGGCTGTGACTGTCAACCTACCGAGAGGTCCAAGTTGAAGATCGCATGTAGATTATGGGCCTGAGCGACAGGCAGGGTGCTGGTGTTGTCTGCAGTGATCAAGAAGTGAGGTAGCGAGGAGCGTTCGCGGGGACAATTAGGAGCTCTGTTTGAACCATATTTAGCTTGAGCTGCGGGCTAGGCAGCCGCGAGGAGATGTCAGAGAGACAGGAGGAGATTTTAGCTTGGGCAGAAGGAAGCAGGTCTGGAGCAGAGAGGTAGAACTGTGAGTTGTCAGCACAACGATGGGAGTTAAACGTGTGGTTGTGGAGAGATTGCCCAGCAATAACTGTCTGTCTTTTGCGAGTATTACACGAAGAAAGGACTAATTAAATGGCGTTGGTTCCATAGCTCTGCATACACAGCTCGCCTTGTTGTCATGACACTTTGCTTTCCTGCCGCAGTAGAAGAAATGTATTTATTTGTACTCCCGTATGCAGCACAGAGCGGGCATGAATTAATGTACAATCTAATTAGTCCAGATCTGTGGTGTTTATAGCTATTGCACTTTGCGATTGTAATATACAACCTGGGTAGCATTTATTAGTAACTTTCCTGGTTTAAATATAAACCTAGCATACCGAATACTACCTCATGCGTGAGGCATTTGGAACAACAGTCGTGGGCAGGACATTACATTATCACCACAGAAAATCACACCAGGATTATGAAGCCCAACAGAAAGTTTTCGTGCAGTTATGTTTAATGCATTGTTGTGTAAGTTTTTCGGGGTACATGGACCTTGCAGAGCTCTGGGTTACCAATGACCGTCGTGAGCCTTAGCTAACGGGGAGCCAAGTGGAGCAATAGATGAGACGGTTAAATAACGTGTGTGATGGGCACTAGTGAAATACCTTGCACGGATTAGATGGGCTTGGCTTTCACCTGGAGAGTTCTGAATTCATTGCTGACTTAGACCACAGGTAGAAATGAGGCTGATCTGCACTCAGGCCCCCGGGGGGGTTGACGGGCAGCCGGTGCAGAAGAAAGCCCTAGGGCGGAACAGCAAGAGATACTGCAGATCGGAATCGAAGTGCGTCGTGAGAACTATAGGGGGCGCTCTGTGGGAGCGGAGAGCTGAGCGGCATTGGCACAGATGTGGGGGGGTCAAGAAATGGATGAAAGGGGGTGAAGCAGATCAGGATCGAGGCGCACCGTAGAAGGGTGTGGAGCTCAGGATGGGAGTAGCCCAGGGAGACGGATTGGCAGAGTTGAGAGGGGGCAGCGCCCCCTGACGTCAATGGGAATCTATCTGCTGATGTCAGTAGGCGCTGGGTGTTTACACTCTGTGACGCCAGCCCAGATCTTTCAGCAGCAGCCTCTTTCCCCCAGCCTCCCTTCCAGGAAATAAGGGCTGGGGGAAAGCACTGAGGCTTTCGCAAGCTGAACATGGGCCTTGTTGTCATTCAAGCTTAGAGCCCAGTTCTGTTTGGGTTTTCTCCCAAGCCCTGTCGTCACTTGGGCAAACCACTCATTGGAGGCAATGGGCATTTTGCCTGGGTGAAGCGAGACACAGACCAAAGGGAGCCAGATGTTTTCTTACACGTACACAGTGCACAAAACCTGAGAAATGCCCCTCGCTAATAACTGAACATTAAGGCTGGGAATTTAAGCCACTCACAGTCAGGAAGTCCCAATCTATGGGTCTTACATTGAGCATCACGTGAGTACTCATCTGTAGCATCCTGTACTTCCTGGCTAGATGGTGGTAGATGTTCGCAGCTGTAATGTAAGGGCGTAGTTAAAGGGATTGAGAGAGGAAGGATGGGGCAGTGGTTAGTGCTCTGGTCCAGACTTTCTGTGTGACTTAGGTATGTCTACATGAAAAACTTAAGTCAACCTACTTTAGGCTTCCAGCCAGGAGCGGGGTCCAGCCGCCCAGCTCTCCAGAGGAGTGCATGGCAGCTGGGCTCTAGCTGTCCAGCTTACTCGTCAATTTCGGAGCCATTAAATTGACCACCGAGCTAACAGCGGCTGTAAGTAAGACTGTGTCTACACAGTCACTGCGTCACGCTAACCACACCAGCAGAAGCTTTCTGCCTCTGGGGGAGGCGGAGTTCTGTCGGTGTTGTAGGGCACTTACATCGGCGGGACAAGGCTGTAGTGTGTGCGCTGACATAATTAGGTTGATGAAAGATGCTTTACGTCGACCTGTGTAGTGTAGACCTAAGCTCCCTGGAAGGTGCGCACCTGCGCGGCCCACAGGAGGCCACCAAGGGCCGCGCACCTAAATCCCCCAGCCCCGGAGCTGCTGTGGCGGAGAGAGGCGCCTCTCCCTCCGGCCCTGGCCCCGGCCCCAGCCCCGGAGCTGCTGTGGCGGAGAGAGGCGCCTCTCCCCACGGCCCTGGCCCCGGCCCCAGCCCCGGAGCTGCTGTGGCGGGGAAAGGCGCCTCTCCCTCCGGCCCCGGCCCCGGAGCTGCTGTGGTGGAGAAAGGCGCCACTGGCCCCGGCACCAGCCCCAGTCCCAGCCCCACCACGGCAGGGAGAGGCAACTCTCTCCCAGGCCAGGTGCTGCTGTGGGGAGAGAGGACTGGGAGGAGTTCCTTTCTCCCCGCTGCAGCCCCAGGGCAGCCTGCATCCCAAGCCCCTCATCCCTGGCCCCACCTCAGAGCCCGCACCCCCAGCCGGAGCCCTCATCCCCCCACACACACTCCAACCCTCTGCCCCAGCTCTGAGCCCCCTCCTACACCCTGACCCCCTCATCCCCAGCCCCACCCCAGAGCCCGCACCCCTAGCCGGAGCCCTCTTCCCCCCCCCCCCCCGCACTCCAACCCTCTGCCCCAGCCCTGAGCCCCCTCCCGCACCCTGAACCCATCGGCCCCACCCCCGCCACACATCACCTCCATATTGGTGCACTTAACAAAATTCATTCCGCACATGGAGGGGAAAAATGAGAGGGAACATTGGTGTGGACCAGGCCTTAGTCTCTCTGTGCCTGAGTTCCCCAGCTGTACAAGGGGGACAATAGCATTGCCCTCCTCCCAAGGGTGTTGTGAGGATAAATACATTAAAGACAGGGAGGTGCTCTGACACTGCATACGTGGAGGCCAGGTATGTCCCTAAGCGGGATGGATGGGAGCGGGGGAGCGAACCACACTTGGAGCTTCTTGACTTCGTTATGGTTTTTAACTCTCTGCCGTAATGTCATTTCTTTGCATTTCATTGCCTGGCCTTATTTATACGGATGCCAATGAGATCGCTTAGCATTTATGGAGAGCTTTTCAGCTGTGGGTCTCAAGAGTGCTTTTCAAAGGGGGGGGTCAAATGTTATTATACCCAATCGCAGACGGGGCCCAAGATTTTAAAAAGTGACTAGTGAGTCTGCGTGCCTCCATTTGAGGGGTGCTTAAAACACCTTAAAGGGGCTGATTGGCAGAAAGGGCCGAGCACCCATCCTCTGGAAGTCAGACCCTTTTAAAGGGGCTCACGTTGGGCACCCAAAATCAGTTTGGGGTTGGAAGCTCTTTGGGCTGTTTTACTAGAGGGGAAGTTTTCAAAAGCACTTGAGTCCCATTGAAAAGTGGAGGGGCTTGTGGTCTTAAACGCCTGAGGTGCTTTTGAACATCTTCCCCTAAGTGTGCGTACAGCACCTGGCACAGTGGGGGCCCAGCTGGGTTGGCCTCTAAGGTGCTACTGAATTCTAAGTGTCCACTGCTCATTGAAAACCTTGGCCTGGGGAAATGAGCCGAAGCAAGACTATTAGCTTTGCAATGCACTATCCCTAGCTCGGCACCAAAGCACTCAATAAAGGTAGGTCTCACGCCCATTTCAGAGGCTGTGAACCTGAGATCCGTAGGTGTTAAGTGACTTGTTCAAGGTCACACACCATGAGTCAGCAGAAGAGCTATAAATAGCATCTTGGTCTGCTGACGGTCCGTCCCATTGGACCCTGCTGCCGTCAATGTCAGTGTGAACTCACTACCGGAGCACCCCTGAAAACAGTCTATAAATACCAGTGGTTTTGCCTGTTGTTGTTATGGACCCGTGTTTGTCGCAGAGCTATTAAACGGGGCTTTATCAGATTGCAAACATTTGCTAAGCCGTACCTTTCTTGGGCACGGCCCCACTCTCGCTGCTAACTTCCAGAGAAACGCTGATAAGCGCATGACCCCCAGGGCATAATAACCTCTTCAAAAGCCAGGCTTTTCTACAGAGAGTGACGCGCTGGGAGGCTAGGACTTGATCAAACAGGCCCCGTGGTCTGAAAGGGGCTGCAGAAGGGATTTAAGGTGAATGCTCCATACCCCCGAAATAGGGGTGGATAAAAGATGGGGACAAATTGGAGAGAGTCCAGAGGAGAGCCCCCCCAAAATGATCAAAGGGTTAGAAAACCTGACCTAGGAGGAAAGGTTAAAAAACTGGACATGTTTAGTCTTGAGAACAGAAGACTGAGGGGGGACCTGCGAACAGTCTCCAAATATGTTCCAGGCTCTTATAAAGAGCCGGGGATGAGTTGTTCTCCAGCTCCACTGAAAGTAGGACAAAGAGCAATGGGCTTAATCTGCAGCAAGGGAAATTTAGGTTAGCTATCAGGGAAATCTTTCTAACTCTAAGGATAGTGAAGCTCTGGAACAGACTACCAAGGGAGGTTGGAATCCCCGTCATTGGAGGTTTCTAAGAACAGGTTGGACAAACACCTGTCCGGGCTGGTCTAGATTTACTCGGTCCTGCCTCGGCACAGGGAGCTGGACGCGATGACTTCTTAAGGCCCCTTCCAGCCCTGCATTTCGATGATTTGATTCTGCTATTCCCATAGGACGGTGGTAGGATTTCCATACTGGGATGCCCTTACTCACATCAAGGTTCTCTTCCCCAATTAGCTGGGACCTTACATAAAAATCCAGGAAGGGCAGGTTGATCATGACCCCCAGGCCCTTGTTCTTGACTCCCTGTGGGTCATGATGCCCACGCTGAGAACCGCACCTTAGGTCATGTACATGGAGGATGTTGGCATGTGACTAATACTGTTTGGAAACACCATTGATATGATGTTTGTACTGGTTGGGTTGAAGAAAAAAAGGAGCTCTAAGAATGTTAAATTTGTGAGGGCTGTTTTGACAATGAATGTTAATGGATTTGTCACCAACCCTGGGTCAGACTGGAAAGGGGCCAGTAAGAGCAGTTTGTGGGGATTTATTCTGGGGGTTGATTAATAATAATCTGAGCACTTCTGGTCCCTGCAGTGGGGTTGTGACTGCCCAGGACTTCAAGAATCAAACCCTTTTGCTAGTAAGACGTCTTCAGTGTCAAGGGGAAGTCCGTTTTCCCTCTGAGAATAGCAATTTTCATCCACAGATCTCCAAGCACCCAGCGAAGGCTGGTTGAAAAATGTGAATTCTTTTCACTGGAAAACTTTGAAAGGTTTTCGCTTCATTGGGAATTGCCCCTTAAATCATCTGAATTCCCCCCCCCCCTCAAATAAGGGTGAAAGGCGGAGGGGTAACCACCCACCCCAGAATATTTTTGTCTTGATCCCATTTGGTTCAAATCGAAATGAAAATGAGGCATTTCAAATTCTTTCCCTGAACCCCGGAGAATTTTGAACAATGAAAACAGTGTTCACCAAACATTTTGTATAGCTTGAAAAGATGGGTGGGGTTTTTTTTGGTCAAACTTTTTTGGGACCAGTTTTATTATAAACACACTTCTCCCCATTTCACAGATGGGTAAACTGCCTTCTTGTCCCTGCCTTCTAGTCATGAGGATGGTGTGAGGAATTCTCTCCCCAGAGGGTTTACCAAAGCATTTCCTTCCTGCATGCAGATCACAACTAGCTGCCATATTACTCAAAGTCCATGCCGTCATTGTTGCTAAATCGTGGAAAAGCCCCAG
Source organism: Emys orbicularis (assembly GCF_028017835.1). Lineage (NCBI taxonomy): Eukaryota > Metazoa > Chordata > Testudines > Emydidae > Emys > Emys orbicularis. Next base: position 5,064,641 of record NC_088690.1, on the reverse strand, counting down.
CTCAGCCTTGCCCCGTCTTCAAACAGATGAGTACAACCTGGGTTTGCCAACAGCTGTGGAAGCTCGGATGCCTTGTTTGTACAGTAAGAGGACAAGACAGGCCTAAAGTGCAATCTGACCATCTCTGTCGTTCTAAGGCTGTAAGGAGCATTGGAAATGAAGCACCTGCAGTGGCGTGATGGCAGGTCAAATAGATTCGTGTAGCTAATGTGAGGGTTATGGAGGCATTGTGATAATGGGCATGTTGCAGTCAGGGCCCCGTTGTGGTAGGTGCTGTACAGACATGGTATGAGCCAGACCCTGCCTCCAAGAATTCAGGGCTAGATCCACAAAGGGGACTTAGCCTCAGTATTGCAGCACCTGCTGTCTGGGAGTCCTGCCGCCCAGTGGAACTGCAGCCACGAGGTAGACACCTCAGCTCCTGTATAATGTGTGGGGAGAGTTAGGGGGCCTATGAATGGGACCTACGAAAAGCCAGACCATTGAGTGGGGAGCCACCTAAGCTAGCCAGTTGGAAATGCAGAGAAGAGGGGTGTGGTCTAACCTTCCCCCTCAAAAGGCAGGAGACGCCTCCCTCTGCCCCAGAGATAGCTGCCAAAGGCAGGGCAGCCCTTTCTTGCCAAAAACCGGAGGCAGTGGCGGTTTTATCCCCTCTCGCCCAGTGGTTAGAGCATTCAGCTGCGACTGAGCGTGGGGTTCAGTTCCCCACACTGCCTGATCTGCGGCAGGGACTTGAGACAGACCCACCCCAGAATACCCAGTGGCGTGGCTGCTCAGCTGGGAGAACGTGGGTTCAGGTCCCTGCTCTGAATCAGGCAAGGTGGGCATTTGAGCTGGGCTCCCGCACATCCCAGGTGAGGGCTCTACCGGAGGGGCTAGAGAGTATGAAGCCTGATATTACGCGTGAAGCCTGATCTGCTAGACAGCCGCTGAGCACGCCCACTGGCTTGGGCCCTGGAGTAGAGTGGAGCTGGTGGGGGACCACTGACTTTTCAGGCTCCTGCCCTGGGCTCAGGGGACTACGATGGTTTTGAGCATGCCCAGCAGCAGCAGAAATGTAAATGCTTTGGCTGCTTCACTGCTGGAAGCTTGGGCATCAAGAGAATTTAGGTGGCAGCTGAGGAGGGAGGGTTGAGGATCTAAATTTTGAACGTAGGCACCTAATGGAGCAATTATATGGCCAAATCCCTCTGCAGATCTAGCCCGTGCAGTCTGAAGGCAGTAAAGGGTGAGAGAAGGGAAAGATTCTGAGCCCCATTTTACAGATGGGAAACTGAGGCACAGAGATTAAAATGACTTGCCCCAGTTTATGCAGGAATTTGAGAGTCTTGCATTTAAAAGGCACAGTAGGCTGTGTGTGTGTGTGTGTGTGAGAGAGAGAGAGAGAGAGAGAGAGAGAAATTTCATCTCTCTCCCTCTTCCCACTCCCACTCCATTGCTTGAATTTCTCACTAAGATGCTGGTGAAAAAAGCAAACAGGCTGAGTGGCAGAAAGAATCTGCTGACGACCAGCCCTAGCAAGTTGTTGTACCAATGCAGGGAATTTAATGAGCGCTGGGAGGACCTGCTCTGATTTCCACCTTGCTCGCGTGTGGTTTCTTCCTTGTTGTTGGAGGTAATTGGAGTTTAGACCTCGCCCACCCGCAAGGGGGAAGGGACCCGTATCCCCCCCTCCCCCGAGCCCTGAACCAGCCCAACCCCACCGGCCACCGCCGATAACGAGAGTGAGCCGGTGGGACCTCGCCCACCCGCAAGGGGAAAGGGGCCTATATACCCCCCCCCCCCGATGGGCCTTATCCCTTGAGCCCTGAACCCACCCAACCTCACCGGCCACCGCCAATGCCAAGAGTGAGCCGGGGAGACCTCACCCACCCACAAGGGGGAAGGGACCTATTAACCCCTCCCCCCCGCTGGGCCTCTTTCGCTGAACCCCGAACCTACCCAACCTAACTGAATCCCACCACGTGAGGGTCGCCCCATCACCATTACCCAGCCCACCTACTCGTACCCATGACTATTTGTACCCCCTATGCGGATGATTGACCCTCACCGCTTACCAACTGTGTCTTGATCTCGCCCACCGCTTACCCCCCCCATTGGAGACATCACAGTCTGTATGTATTATGTGTGCTGCCAACCCTGACATAACAACATCCCCCCCATACTCTGTATGTTCCCCCAATGACCGACAACTGACTCTTCAAATCTTTTGTACCGTTTATTTCTAAATATTCTCTAATAAAAATTTAAATGTTGCCTCTGATGCTTCCCTTTCTCATGAAAAGGTCTCTAATCCAATACCTGAGCCTCACCCACCCAATGTGAAATATGAAAATAAAGAGCTAAAGCATTATTGAGTTCTTTTTAGGTACATAACTCTAGCAAAAACTTGGTTAATCTCTTTCTTCTTTCAATTTCCAGGCAAGTTGATGTTTGATTTGTATCATGTAACAGCAGTATTTCATGCTCACCTATTAAAGCAAAGGCAATATTAAAATCACACTTAATTAGGACTAAAGTAAAATATTTCCCCCTAGTCTATTTACTCTACTAGAAGATCAAGTGTAGGTAGTCTCTTGGTCTATCCAAGGCCGTGATCAAGTGTCTTGATATTTTTGGTCTTTTGGTTTCGAGATGAAAACCTTACCTTTGTTTCTGGGACCTTATGTTTCTGTTGGTGGTGGCATTGGCTTGGCCAAGATCTCTGTCTGCCCTTTTCAGCTTAGGGTGACTAGTTTGGTGAGTCACAAATTAGTTCAACATTTGATCTCTAACTCAGCTTCACTCCAGGTAATTCATTTACAAAATATTCTAATTTACAGTCATTGACGTAAACACTGGAGCAGCAATTGCTACCACAGGTATGTATCTTTTTCCTATTAACAGGCAAAGCATCTCGTGCGTATTTGAATATACAAATATCCACAACTAGGTCAATTCTCCCATTTCACCTGTAGGTGGCACCTCTGATTTTTTTTCATTGGCTCTCTTAAGTATAAAACCTGTTGAGTGCAATGTTAGGGTTCAAATATCCCCTTACTTGGTGGGCTTATTTGCATATTAGCAACCAGCGTGCTTCTGTATCACACAAATACTACAAACCAGTGCAGGTGTCTGATTTCTAGCATCCAACAGAAAAGCTTGAGAATGCAGGTCATTGTGTAGTGAGTTGTTTTGAATTTTGCAGCGTGACGGGAAGTGTGTAAATTGGGCTAATAGTTTTAAGTTCCCTGACTGTGGGTGAAAAGTCCCTTAGACAACACCGTCAATTTAGGCAGGGTGGCGTGAATATGAAATCAGGAGGGGGTTCAGCTGTTCCACCGGTCAAATCTAGATAGACTTCTAGGTTTATGTCTCCAGCCCCATTGCACGGTAAGGCAAATTTATGGTGTCTTATCAGGGTTTTGCTTTGGTCACTGCTTGGATGGGGATAAGCACCGTTCCTTGTGTGTGTTAGTGTTGAATCTACTCTCCGGGGGGGCTGTGGAGCTGGAGGAAAGAGAAGGGGTAAAGCAAAGGCCCTGAGCCCCAGATTGCAGCGTCCATGTGGCATTAAGTAGCCCTGTCCTATTCCCATGCTAATCTCTCTCTCCCCCGGGCAGGGAATTGCTGGCTGCAGTATGATGAAACAACCAACCTTCCCCCACATCAACGGACCAGGAAATCTCTACACAAATAAGCCAGCGTTGGTTTCCTCTTCCTTTCACCCACGGCAATAAGGAAGAGATTCTGTTTGCTATCACATGCCCCAGGGCCCTTTCGCCCCCGCCCCAGTGACACCGTGACCCGCTCCACGTGGGCCAATACACTGGGAATAACCATCCAAGCTACTGCTGTCACTTCCTCTCGCCACTTCTCCCGGTGGTGCAACCCACAGATCTGGGGCTGCCTTCTGGCCCTGTGGCATGAGTCAGCAGCCGGAGGTTGCAGCCACATATTGGGGGGCGGGGGATGGGCTCGTGCCTCGTCAGGCCAATGAACTCGGGATTCAGTACCCCTCTTGCTGAGCTATGTGTCTCCTTCGCCAGTGCAGCCACTGAGGAGTGTGATGGATGGCTAGGCGTAAAGAGATCACTGAGGTCATTGAAAAATGTTTGAAGGAGAAAGTAGTTAAGGACATTGAGGTCAATGGTAATTGGGACAAAATACAACAGGGTTTTACAAAAGGTAGATCGTGCCAAACCAACCTGATCTCCTTCTTTGAGAAGGTAACATTTAGGCACCCAATGGTCCCTTCTGACCTTAAAGTCTATGAGTCTCCTAGGACTCCGTGCAGCTGTCCGTGTGGACAGAACTCAGATCCTGCTGCTCCAAAAGGGTGTGGCTCCTATCACTTGACCTAATGGAGATTCTCTAGTTACGTTTGACAGTGGGGGGTCTATCACTCACAGTTGAGATGTTCTAAGCACATCCCATAGAGGGCAGTGTTGCACAGACACCCAGGTCATTACACTCGCTATCAGCAGGTCAAAAGTGGAGGGGAAAAGGCAGTCCTGTGACATGACTAAGGTCCTGACGCAAAGACACAGGAAAGCCATGGCCTTGACATCAGAACCTCGAGATAAGCAGGGCCCAGAAAGGAAATAAAAAATGCATTAGTGAGATCACAGTGATTTCTGTGAAACAGCAATCTACAAAGCACCAGGAAAGAACAATCTTGTTATAATGATACTGTTGTGCCTCTGGAACTGGTTTGGGTGTGGATAAGGGCACTGTATAAACAGTGTAATTGTAGCCGGATCAGCTAGGGCCTGGCCCTAGGACAGGAGCCAGTGAATGCTGCCACGTTTGTATTTCGGCTTTGTTCTCACTTCTCAGTCGCATGAACCACATTCTGGGGCATGGTGGGTTTTATTGGTGAATTGAGGGAGAAGAGGGGTGTCGTATTGCCACCCTTAGCGTTCAAAAATAGTGAACTGGGCCCCTAAAAATCCCAACATTGGCTTAAAAATAATGAGATTTTTTACAAGAATAGATTTTGTATTCCTTTTATTTGCCTTCCGAGCCTGTAAGGGGCGTTAGGGGCACGTTTGCAAGCTTTTCTCCCAAATCATGAGGGCTAGAAACTCAACTCCTTGTAAAGAGATTGACGCTGAGAGTCCCATGTAATCTCTTGCCTCCAGAAGCTGGGGCTTTAAGAACAAAACACCAACTATCGTGAGACTTGTGATAAAATCACGAGAGTTGGGCACATCGGGGGGTGGGGGGGGGGGCTCCAGAAAGATCGTCCATGCTGAGCTCCTTCCTAGCAAATCTGTTTCATGCCGTCATAGATGGTAGGGTTAGGAAACCCCTGTTTGGATCCATTTTTGTCTACAATCCATTCGCCAGGACCTCGGCTAGTCCCGCTTTGAATGTACTGTGGTCCTTTAGGGAGGGAGAACTGAGGCAGAGCCCCAGAGCCTCAAAGCTATTTGAAATCACCATGAGTTAGGTGCGTAAATACCTTTGACCACCTGGACCACAGTGAGGAAGTGATGAGACTTGAACGTAGCTGAGTCAACAATGCGAAGCAGTTGTGAAAAAGGCTAATATCTCTCTGTGACGCAGTAGGGAGCGGGGCGGATTGACCTGGGAATGTCCTCTAGTTTTGCTGGGACTGTCTGCATGGGGGATGGGAGAGCAGGGGATGACTTTATTTGAGGGACGATACCTGAGCCTGTAACCTGAGCTGGGAGGGGGGTGGACCCAGGTGACACCTTTGCCTGGGAAACTGGACAAAGGCGGGGGGAGGAGCCGGGGGGAGGAGGAGAGAGACGGCTGCAGTGGAGTTTCAGTCTTGGGCTGGCTGGGGAATCGTAGGGAACCCTGAGGTTGGGATCTAAGTTCCCTACTCCCCAGAAGGACCCGGCTGAGGGGTCCTGTTTATGCCCACGAGCTCTGGTTTGGACTGTGTTCCTGTCAGCTAATAAACCTTCGGTTCTACTGCCTGGCTGAGAATCACGGTGAATCGCAGGAAGCCGGGGGTGCAGGGCCTTGTCTCCCCCCCAACTCCGTGACACACTCTGGGGTGTGTTAACAGTTGTGATGTGTGTAAAACACAGGGGGTAATTGTCCCACTCTACTCAGCACTGGCGAGGCCTTAGCCGGAGTTCTGTGTCTAATTCTGGGGGCACCACACAGGAAAGATGTAGACAAATTGGACAGAGTCCACAGGAGAGCAACAAACCATGATCAAAGGGTTAGAAAAGCTGACCTATGGGGAAAGGTTGAAAAGATTGGGCACGTGTAGTCTTGAGAAAAGAAGACGGGGGGGACAACCTGAAAACAGTCTTCAAATATGTTAAGGGCTGTTAGAAAGAGGATGGTGATCAATTGTTCTCCATGTCCACTGAAGGTAGGACAAGAAGTAACAGGCTTCATCTGCAGCAAGGGAGATTCAGGTTAGATATTAGGAAAACGTTCTAACTCTAAGGGTGGTTAAGCTCTGGAACAGGCTACCAAAGGAGGTTGGAATCCCCGTCACTGGAGGTTTTTAAGATGAGGTTGGACAAACACCTGTCAGGGATGGTCTAGGTTTCCTTGGTCCTGCTACAGCGCAGGGAGCTGGACTGGATGACTTCTCAAGGTCCCTTCCAGTCCGGCACTTCTATGATTCGCTCTTTTAAAATGGAGATGATGATGCCTACATCAGAGGGGTGTTAGCGTTGGGTGCTTTGAGACCCTTGGATAAAGGCGCTGGAGAACACATGCCATTACTGTTGTGTAGGCATAGCTTGAGCTCCATCCCCAGATCTGCATATTCCCGTAACTTCTACAGGGTCAGATGTTCCGCCCTGAACTATCTGGCTATAAATGTCAAACTGGCGAACGCTGCGAAAAACGGCCTGTCGCTGGTTTCCTCTTCTGCTGCTCACCAAGACCAGGAAGTGCAGAGACACAGGGGCTAGGCGAAAGAACCAAAGTAATCATAAACTGGAGGTTTGGGTGGTGGATGGGGTTGGTTCTTCCTTGATTTGCCCTTCCTTACCCTCAGTGGTGTGGACATTCTTAGTTAGGCATTGCACCTCTGGTGTGGAGTTTAGCTCACACCTCAAAGCAGATGTGATTTTTCTAATTGGAAACGTGACCCTTTAACAGAGCTAATGTTGGGCAAGTTGCTTCCCCACTCTGTGCCTCAGTTTCCCCTCCAACGCTTTGTCTTGGCCATGTAGCAGCTCAGCTCCTTGAAGTGGTGTGAACTAGCGGACAGCAAACTGGCTTGGGACTTGAGAGATCTAGGCTCTAGTCCCTCCTTGGGCATGTTGCTTTACTTCCCCGTGCCTCAGTTTCCCCATCTGTAATATGGGGATAATGATTCTGATCTCCTTTGTAAACTGCTTTGAGATCTGCTGATGAAAAGTGCTAGATACAGATATCTGAAGAAGTGAGGTTCTTACCCACGAAAGCTTGTGCTCCAATACTTCTGTTAGTCTTAAAGGTGCCACAGGACCCTCTGTTGCTTTTTACAGATTCAGACTAACACGGCTACCCCTCTGATACTAGATACAGATAGGAATTATGATTTCAGCTGACGTCAGCTGCAGGAGCAGGAATGTTCTGCCTTGCTTAAGAATCCCACTAGCACTGTCCCCCTCTGGGATTTGGAGTGGCGACACGCTCAGCTGGTCACATGCCAGCGGCTGCTGTTTGCTGTGCTAAACAGTGCGCTCGGGGCTGTACATCAAAGGGGAAAATGCACTCTCCCCCCCACGGTTCTTCCTGCTGAATATAGCTAGAAATCATGACATCATCCACACAAACTCTCACTGGCGGAACCTAGGGCAGGGCCCTGTCACCTGGCAACTTTCTGAGACTGGATTAACCCTTTCAGGAGTGTTGTGGGCTGTGTGTACTGCTCCAAGCGTAGGCTGGTCTCCCTGTTCTGGTTAGCAGCTCCCTGCACAGGAGGATTTATGGGCGGGCGGGTCAGTACTTGCTGTCCCACTGCAAGGATCAGTTCTCCGCAGCACGGCGGACCCTGGTTTTTCCCTGGAGCTGTACGTACTGTACAGGGGCACGTTGCTAGAACAATGCAACAGGCAACGTCAGGACACACCTGGCTGCAGCTGGGTAGCGAAGGAACCCAAACCAAACAGGTCTGAATATAGGCTGCTAGCATTCCAACCACCCACTCTGCCACTAATGAGCAACTCGGGATCCCTGGCCTCACGCCACTCCTCGCCTTGGCCTGCCCAGCGCGCTGAGCTCGAGCTGGTTGAAATCTGGGCTTTCCGTCACGCAAGAAAAATCCTGCCTTTTTAAACCTTGGTTTTGTCCCTAATCGGGATGAAAAGTTGAAAGCTCAGAATTGTCAGATAAGGAAATATTCCAGAAATGCTACAGCACTGGGCTGGGACTCAGGAGATGTGGGGTCTAGTCCCGACCTTGAGCAAGTCACCGCCCCGCGCCTCAGTTTCCCCATCAGCAAAATGGGGGTAATGCTCCTTTGTAAAGCGCTCTGAGATCTACTGCTGAGTAGTGCCATAGAGGAGCTAAGTAGTGTAAAGTCGAAAGGCTTTCTTTCAACAGTGATATTAATTAATTATATTCCAGTAATAATATTATTGAGTCAAAACGATAAAGGTGAAACAAGGCGTGTAGATCATTTCCAGCGAAAATGTTGACCAGGTTGATATGTTTTCATTTTGCCAAATCAGCATTTTTCCTTTGGGAATCTGCTTTTCTGGGACATCTTTGCCCCACTGTAGTGTAACACCGACAACCTTGTCGGCGGGCAGGATCGAACCTGGGGCCTCTGGAGTTTAGTGCATGAGCCTCTACTTTACTGCATGAGCAAAAAGCCATATGGCTCTTAGTTAAGGCTGTAGAGCAGACTCATTAATCTCTCTCTCTAAGTGGTCTCAGCGCCACGAGATGGGACAGAGCACCACCCCCACGAGGTGTGTGGGTCACATAGCGCTCGCCGGGAATTCACGGCCAACACTAGGTGCAGCAGCCCAACAGCTCCGTCGTTTCTTCGGTGGCCCGGAGGAAGCAGTTCTGATGCCCCGTCCGCTTCCTTTCCCAGCTTTCTGCCCTCTCTGGGCTGCGCCCGTTCTGCCCGGGGCCGTCGGTTGCAGTGAAGGAGGGTGTGACAGACTGGCAGCATCCTGGCCAAACCTTATGGAGTTCAGAGGCACTGTACTGAACTAAGTTAAACCGGATTGAATTTGGTTTAATACCTTTGGGGACCATTGTATTCAAAATGCAGGGGTGTAGGCGTGACTGGGGAATTGTCTGTAACTCCTCTAGGAGGAGGGGGATGCTAAATTCTCAGCCCTTTGAAGCCACCCCCTGGCAAGCTTTGCATATACCAGTTCAAACTGGAGTCTCCAGGGCCAACAGAAAGGCGAGGGTTTGGGCCAAAAAGGCTGGTTTGAAACAGGCTCAAGGCCGTCTTCCTGATCCAAGGAACAGCCAAGACCTCTGGTCCATGTGTATGGGGAGACTTTGGCAAACCAGTAAAGTGCCTGAAACCACTATGGCTTATTGTTAAAGGCAGCCTTCCTGATAAGAATTGTGTTGAAGTTGCTGATACAGACATTTAAAAAGAGCAGGATGTACCCCAGGAATGTCTATTGGGGTCTAAAGGCTGCAAACTCTTGAGAAACCCACACCTGGTTAATCAATAATCAGAAGGAGCCTCTTGCTTGCCCATTGGAACTGCTTGCTTAACAAGGTTTCTTTAAGGGACATGTCATTCTATTACTAATGTATAAATAAGAGGAAAAAGCTTGAGATAGTTGGACTCGTTTGGGGACTCTTTTGGACTCTTTTTGGACTCTCCCTCTGGATACATCTTGTGGTCCCCACCGGCAGACGGAAGATTTGGCCACCGGAAGCCTGCCGCTGTGTCACTCGAAAGCCACACTCAGCTTTGGTAATTATCAAGGGTTGGGGGTGTTTTATTAACCTGCTGCGGACGTGTGTAAGTGCTTGAGACTAAGTAAAGTTTAGCTTTAAGTGAAAGCACTCTTGTGTTGTCCTGTTTGTGCCAGCCATCTATCGGTCGGACGGCCGTGTCTCCCCTGATTTATTTCCTGATACCTCCTCGCACAGAGTAAAAGTTACCAAGAGCTTTGGGTTGAAAGAACCCCAGGTAACACATGGACAGGACCTCAGGGCTCCAGTCTTGGGCTGGGATATCACAGTATACTCAGGGGACTGGACAGCCCGGAGAAGGGAGAGAGATTCTTGTGTGTCTCCACCCAAGAGGGTTAATGGCCGGGGCAGACAGAAGCCTGAGGACAGGTGCTTGTGGTACCACCGAGGGAGAATACGGGGGCACTTGACCTGAACTGAACCAGAGGGACTCAGTCATTCTCCAGTAAACAGAAAGAAAGAGACGGACAGCGGAAGGCGGAAGAAACCGATTGAGTCAGGAAATCGCAGCCACAACGCAGCGTCTCTGCTGCCAGCCCAGCTGGTGTCGGTGTCACTACAGTCAGAGAGGGGCAGTTTTTTTGCAGACGCATGTAGTGAATGGGCATTGTGGTCCCTCCGTAGTCTTCTCCTCCTCCAGCCTGGGAACAAATACCTGCCCAGTCCCCCTGGAATCTGCTCCCTTGTATAGTCTGAGCCATTACCTTACATGTCTAAGGCACTTCTCTGAGTCCTCCCAAATGTTCAGCCGCCCTTGCCACACCCCAGGAGGTCAGTAGCCTTGTGCCTAGTTTTCAGATGGGAAAACTGAGGCACAGACTTTTGTTCCTGGCCGTATAACGGGTCAGTGGCAAAACCAGGACTAGAACCCTAGATGCTGTACTTCCTCTCGGTGGCTTTAACCAAGATCTGCCCCTGTAGGAAAATGGGCCGGTAAGCCCACAAGCCCCCATAATAAATCCCTCTCCCTCGCGGTAAGTGTTAGGGTGGTGGATGTGTAGCATATGGGCTAGCTGGTATGTGCACTGCCCCGTTCTAGTGGACCGAATCTCCCCCTTATGCCTCACCTTCTGAACAGAGGCTATGCACTACTCCAGCTGGCACAGATTTTCCTTTCGCCCGGGTAGCCAATAGCTCGGTGCCCCCATCCCCACGCCCATGCCAGCTCGCAGCAATGAAATCTTGTGTCGCCACAGAATCATTATGTTGTGAAGAGAGGCAGATGCCCGTGCACTGCCAGGAGCTACTGGAAGCACTGAATGCACCATCCCCATCACCTGGAAAGAGAAAGGGAACTCTCTTCCGTGGAGCATTTTGATCATTTGAAATTCCGATTCGGAATGACACCCCCGCCAACTCCCCGATATTTCAGACTGCTCCATGAAAGCCCTGGGGACCCCAGCTGTCAAGGCTCCTTCCCCACTTTGAACTTTAGGGTACAGATGTGGGGGCCTGCATGAAAACTTCTAAGCTTAACTACCAGCTTAGATCTGGTCCGCTGCCACCATCCCAAAGCTAATTCCCTTCCCTGGGAAGCCTTGAGAAACTCTTCACCAATTCCCTGGTGAATACAGATCCAAACCCCTTGGATCTTAAAACAAGGAGAAATTAACCATCCCCCCTCCTTCCTCCCACCAACTCCTGGTGGATCAAGATCCAACCCCCTTGGATCTAAAAACAAGGAAAAATCAATCAGGTTCTTAAAAAGAAGGCTTTTAATTAAAGAAAAAGGTAAAAATCATCTCTGTAAAATCAGGATGGAAAATAACTTTACAGGGTAATCAAACTTAAAGAGCTCAGAGGACCCCCCTCTAGCCTTAGGTTCAAAGTACAGCAAACAGAGATAAACACTCTAGTAAAAGGTACATTTACAAGTTGAGAAAACAAAGGTAAACTAACACGCCTTGCCTGGCTGTCTACTTACAAGTTTGAAATATGAGAGACTTGTTCAGAAAGATGTGGAGAGCCTGGATTGATGTCTGGTCCCTCTCAGTCCCAAGAGCGAACCACCCCCAAAACAAAGAGCACAAACAAAAGCCTTCCCCCCCCCCAAGATTTGAAAGTATCTTGTCCCCTTATTGGTCCTTTGGGTCAGGTGTCAGCCAGGTTACCCGAGCTTCTTAACCCTTTACAGGTAAAAGGATTTTGGAGTCTCTGGCCAGGAGGGATTTTATAGTATTGTACACAGGAGCGCTGTTACCATTCCCTTTATAGTTATGACCCCAGCTCTAGGGCAGTGCAGACGGCTGGCTGCTTCAGAGATGTGGATCCTGGAAGCACCCTATGGTCCTTGGCTCCAGGCCAGTCCAGCTGGGCTGCAGACCCTGGAAGTCTGGGTCCCCCAGCAGCCTGCCAGGCAGCTGCCAAGGAGCCGGGCGGGCGAGGCAGGTTTTGAAAGCTGCCAGGCGGGCCGGGCTGCATCAGAATCCTGCCTGGTTTCGGGAGGAACGTCATCAAAATCGAACCATCTCCTCGGGCTGTTCCCTTTAGCCAAATCGGTGAATTCGGAGGAAAACCGGTTTTGTTGGGACTTTTCCAACCTGCTCCGGTTATTTGTATCCCACCTGAGATCAGGGCCCCATTGTGCTAGGGGCTGTACACAATTCCTGCTGCCCCACCAGCAGCTGCCATTCCCCAAACTCAGCACCAAATTCTTTAGAATAAGAGCAATGAGTTTATCTGCATCGCATCGAGATAAAGGCAGTAGATGGCTTGTGTCATCTCTTTCCTGTCTATAAAGATAAAGAATAGGCCAGAATTTGCCTCTGTGTATATCAGCCGTAGCTGGATGAGTTTACTGGCGTGAGATAGAACATTTCAGCCGGATAAGGGCAGTGCAAACTCTGGTGTTAGCTCACCCCCCTCCCTCTTAGCATGCATTGGCCTTATTAACCCCTGGAATGCTGGCGTGGTCTGCTGACACGCTCGCTGATGCCCAGACGGAGTGATTTACGCGTGGCCAACCCTGGGAATCTCGTGCTCACAACAGACAGCAGAGCAGAGCGTTCACACCTGGGGGAGCATAAGGTGGTGATAGCTAAACTGAAGAGGCTTGATTGTCCGGTGGTGCTGAATTCCCCAGGGTCTCATTGACCCTTCGAAGCCAGTGGAGGCTAAGAGCACTCGGTAGCTCTAAAAAAATCAAGTTAGTAATAACACACAGCTCTTCGAATGGTGCTTTTCACCAGTAGATCTCAAAGCACTTTACAGAGGAGGGCAGTATCATGAGCCTCATTTTACAGATGGGGAAACTGAGGCACGGGGTGTCGACGGGACTTGCCCAACTTCACGCAGCAGGCCAGTGGCCAAGCCAGGAATAGAACCCAGATCTCCTGGTTCCCAGTCCAGTGCTCCATCCCCTAAATAAACATGAATAACTCTCGCTATCGCCATGGCATGGAGAGGGTTTACAGCAAAGTCCCTGCCAGGAGGAGCCAGGTGCTCTACACACCAAGCAGTGCGCTTACATGCTGGGGTTTAGTAGGGGGTAGCCAGGCAAACCATCCCTCCTCCAGGACAGCTGCAGCCCCTGGACCCCAGCGTCCATCTCTGGTCTGTATCGGCTGCCTATTGTCTAGTGGTCATGTGCATCTAGTGGCATTTAAATCCCAGGCTGCATGAGACCCGGACTGGGTGCTTGGGTGGTGACCGGTGGCACCTGAGCTCAGATCAGCTGACTGGCCATCCCCCAAGCCGCCAGGTGCTCTGGGGCAGGTGGGCAAGGCTGCCCTGTTTTCGGCCTGCATGCAGGGAAGGAGCTGGGGTGAATGGTGCGTTTGCAGGCTGATCCTTGGCGCCCCTAAAGTGCTTGGCTTCAACCCAGTATTTCAGTGGCTGGGCCAAGCATGTTCCAGCCCCCAACTGTTTATATGACCCCCCTCCCCGCCCCCGATCTCCTAGCTGGCTGTAGGTGCCAGAAGGGAGGGGTGGATGGGCACTGGGGTTTCCACCGCTGCCTTAACCAAATCAGCCGGAGGGAGCACATTTGCAAGGCAAATGGGCCATTGCTTTATGGGGTACCTGCACGCAGCCTCGCACCACTGCCCTGCGCCGAGCCTGGCGCGGGTGGCAGGGGCTATTGTGAAAGCAGGGCTTGTCTGCCACCCTCTTTGCTTTTAAACACGGTTGAGGCCAGGGCGGGCACCGCACGAGACTTGAACCGGCGGCCGGAGTGAAGGCGTTAAACCGCTTCTGGGAAGCCCGAGCTCCCGCCCTCCCCTTGAAGGCCCTTCGCTGCTTCGCGCCCCTGGCAATCTGATCCGCCCCTCTCTGATCCGCCAACGCCCCCCGGCCTGCCCTCTGCTTCCCCCAGCACCATCACGCTTTCACCCCTGCTGCCACCGACCCATGGCGCGCCAGCCTGTCCTTCCAGCTCCCACAGCAGCTGGGATCTTCCTGGGTTCTGTCTCTCTCTTCACTGGGGTAGGGGGCAGTTGCCTCTACCACCCCCCTTTTCCCCACTCACCACCCCTTCCCGAGGGCCCGCGTTGGAGTGTATTGCCGCTCACCATAGGAGCATGGGTCTGACATTGCACGGTGTCTGCCCAGCTGGTCTACAGCCACCTGCCTCCTGTTTGTCCAGTATGTACCCCTTTGCATGGCTAAGTGAAAGACAGCCCCTGATTGGAGCTTAGGACGGGCTGGTACAGCGCCTAGCACAACAGCCCGTAGGGGCTAATAGCAGCGGTAGTCAGGCCTGGCTTATTGGTTTGCCCCAGGCTCCTACAGACGCACAGGAAAGTGGACAGCTGGCATGCAAACAGGAAGGATGGCCAAGTCATTAAGACATTTGCCTAAGCCTTAGGAGACTGAGGTGGGAGCCCCTGCTCTGCCACAGATTTCCTCCATGAGCGTAGGCAACTCACTTAATGTCTCCGTGCCTCAGTTTCCCCAGCTGTACAAGGGGGATGGGGGCCAGCAAAGTACCGAGGCTGGCTAGTTGATGCAGCACGACAGCACCCCGCGGTCGAGTCCTTGGTTAAAGAGTTTATTGGAACATCTTGTGCGCAAACCTTCATTCCACATTCAGAAAATAATTTACACTTGAGATTATAAATTAATTGGGGGGGGGAGTTTCTTCACAGTGTAAAAATATACAGGACAGACTCAGTCTAGTGAGCTCCCAGCATTGCATTGTGCCTTCTAACCCAGCCCCACGCCTTCAAGTGGGAGGGTGCGGAAGCTGAAGAGAGGAGGGTGGCCCGGGAGAGAGGTGAAGGGAGAGAGACAGGGAAAAAGTCAAGGCCAGAGCAGCCCGAGGCCCTTTCCCTTGGCCTACCCGCTTCCCTCTGGCCTACATGCTTAAAGCAAGAAGGAAGTGATGGCCCATTTTAGCTTGGCTGGATGTTCTCTCCCACTCCAGGAGGTCTAAGCCTTCTCCACTAATCTAGACTCTTACGGCAGTTGCTCTCTGTCAGTTAGCCGTAGCTTCAGCGTAGTCACTGGAAGACTCTTGGTTCACCGGGTAGAATCTAACCCTGCGCACTTAGACTGGGGCAGAGGATTTTGTGAACCAGGAGGGCTGGGAAAACAAGCACAAGCAGCCGTCTGGGCTGGTCATCTCCTAGCAAGATCTCCCTATCTCCCCACAGCTAGCTAGGATCACATAGCCCACGGAGGGGACGGAGCGGCATCCGTAGCCCCCGTCAGTCTTTGGCACAGTAGCTCCGGCATGAAACGGAAGCTCTTTCCCCTTCGGAAGTGATTGTATGTACACATTATCGATACGTCACACTAGGTAATATATATATATATATACACACACACACACACACACAAACAAACACACACTCTACAGCTGTCAGCTCGGGAGATCCTTTAAAAACTAATCACAGTGCATAGGACAGAGAGTGTGTTGGGCCCAAGAAATGTTTGATTCTCAAGATAGAGGCAAGACTGTATCGTTCGTCCTCTTCCGCCCAGGGGAACAGGACTCGCCGCCTTCTCCAGGCCTCACTTCTTATCCAGCTGGCAGTACAGGTACATAGATACCACCATGGCTGCGATCTAAAGAGAGGTCAGTAGGTTAGATATCTCCTGCTGCCCAGGGAGGCCTTTTCTTCTTTCTCCTCATTGGCGAGACGCAGCCTCTAGATCACGCAACTGTAACCCAGTCTTGTGCCCCAGTCTATAGAGGAGATGGGTCTGTTGTGGCTTTCCGATGGCCAGCCTGGCCCTTTAACTCAAGCTTGTGTATCTGGAGGTCCCGGGTTCGATCTGTGGGGATGGCCAAGATGGCGCGGCTCTGCCACCCAGCTGCCATCGTCCTCCCTCTCCTGTTGCTTCCCCCACACGAACGCTGGGGTCGGTTTGGGAAGCGGGCACTGAGGGTCAAGGCCGGGCGCAGGCGGAGGTTCAGGCTGCCTCGGTGGTTCCCATCCACCCCCGCTGAGCTGCTACCGCTGCAGCGGGCGAGCACCTTGGTGCCATGTCCTCAAGTAGCTGCCGCCACCTTTATTTCTGCCCATTCTTTCCCCCGGCCTCCCCACCTCCTCTTGTTTTGTGGCTCCCCCTCCGTAATCCCAACTCAAGCGCCGGGCTCCGGGGTGCCCGGGCTGGGGTTGGAGCCATTGGTGGTCACAGACGCTCTGACAGCTTGGCTGGGCACCCCGGGAGCAGAGGAGACAAGCCTGAGCCTGCAGCCCAGGAGGAGGAGAGCTCAGAAGTGGAGTCAGTGACTCTAGACTCTCCCCTACTGGACGTGCCCCTTGTTTGGAGCAGTGGAGGGGAGACAGTGGGACGGCAGCCGAGCAGACCTACGTGCCCACCTAGGGTGACCAGATGTCCCGATTCTCTAGGGACTGTCCCGATTTGGGGGTCTTTTTCTTATATAGGCTCCTATTACCCCCCACCCCCTGTCCTGATTTTTCACACCCTGCCCAGTTTCTACAGCCAGGAGCCAGCGTGGGGACTTACCTCTAGTGCACAGATCCCTGCCGCCACGCCCCCCACCACGCCCGCGTTCTTGCGAATGTCGCTCAGCAGCTGCTTGAAGCAACCCTAGGGGGAAATGGAAACCAGCTCGGTTAGAAAGAGCCGGAGCCAAGCAAGCGATGGAAGCTGGTTGGAGCAAGGCGGCTGATGCCCAGTCAGCGGAAGGACGCAGCTCCCCCTTCAGTCCCCCTGCTGGGTTTGCCGGCACCGAGCGACTTGCTGAGTGCTTCTGAAGGGAGTCCCATGGTGAGCGCTGACTCTGCTGTTTGAGAAGGGCGGGAGTGTGCCCGGCTGTGCCCTGGCGGTATAGACCAAGCAGGACACCCGTAGTATACGGGCACTTCAGGGATCAGTAAGGCTCAGGTCAGCTTCCCAACACCCAGGAGGACCCCAATATTAACAGGGTTCAGGAAGTCAGGCCAATTTGAGGGGTCTTGATTTGGGCACAGCCTCCCCTCCCCACCCTCCCACTCCCAAATTAAAAGCACCCAGTCTTGGCCACTTCCACTAGATGTCCAAAAATGCACCGGATGGTAATCGCAACAGGGGTTCTGTTCCGCAGCTGAGAATAACTCCAAGCAGAAAGGTCTGTGCTCATGCAATGGGTTAAGTAGGATTTGTACGTCCTACATGAATATAACGCATAGCGCTGGGTCAGCTACTTTTGTTTCACGTGATCTATAGAGTCTAGTTACTAAGACAATCACTAAGAGGGTCAAACAGCGATAGGTTTGAACGCCATATATTGTGTGCATGTGATGGTTTGAAAGGGGACTCAGCTTCGGAGGAGATTTGGGCCTTGTTTCTGGACCAATGTAATATGCACATTAAATACATTTGTACTCCCAGTGCATTCATAATGGCCTGGACTGTTGCTTCTACACACAACTCCCTCCCACCCATCCCTGGGGAGGTCTTCCGTGACCCTATTATTTTTCTGCCAAGTGTCTAAAGAACCTTCGTATAAAGAGAATAACCTATTAGAATCTAGACAAAATCCCCTAGACCAGGCCAGAGTTATCTGCAGGGTCAGCCTTGCTCATGTGTACCACCTACAGGCCTCCAAGCCCTTCGCAAGACGTGTCCTCATCCCCACACTTACAGGTAGGGAAGGGACATAGAGTGGGCAAGTGACTTGGCCAAGGTTGTAGAGCAAGTCAGTTGCAGAGATGGGAACAGAAGATAAGCTCAGGCCCCCCGTGCAGTACAAACCTGCTCCTCCTCTGCCTTACGCCAAACTTCTGTGATTCACAAACTAGTCCCACCTCCCTCTCCGATGGGAAGGGGACAACCCCAGACACTTCAAGAGCAGATGTCAGAGAAGGACAGTGGCCCAGTTTCCACAGCAAACCCACGCCCTTCTAGCCGTGCGGGGTCCTGCAGCCATAAGACACAAGCTGCTGTGTCTCCATACCTCTACGTTGCTGCTGTGTGCAGCTGTCGCATTGCACGGGATGCTGACGGGGTTGCAGCAGAACGCTGGGTACGTGTTGTTGTGTTCCTTGTAGTAGTAAGAGTCAGTGAAGTCTGTGTAGTTCGTCAAGCCGCAGCATTTCACCTGGGAGAAGGAGGCAGAGGAGTGAGAGCAAGGAACAGAACGTGCCCAGCGCCATCACGTCCCAACCAGAGACCTCAAAAAGCTCCACGGACAGATTACAAACCGGTTAATCTCGGGGCCTGTCTCAATCCTACAGAGGTGGATGAAGCCGTCTGGGGCGACGGTACAGCCAGTTAGGACAGGATTGGAAGCAATGAGGGATAATGCATCCAGCCGAAATGGGGAGGAAGGCAGAATGTCGTTCCCCAAGCTGGAGCTGGGCCAGGATTCGGGGTCCAACCCCGACTCTTGAGAGAAGAGGGCCCTTTGACGACCACAACTTGTCAGAGGCAACTGCAGTCTTGTGCATTTTGTCCCAGTGGCCACGACTACCTGATGGGCGGCGGTCTGTGTTGCCGCAGAGGGGAGCGGGGTTGGTTCCAGACACTTGTACCTCGTGTGCATTTGAAGTTATGTCCCCCATCACCCATAGCCCAGGAGGGGACATTCAGTGGATGGGCTCAGATGGGAGCTCTTCCGTCCATCGGCAGCCGAAGAGCGGTAGACACAGGGTCTAGAGGGTGATCAGAATGAAGGGGGCTGGGGCCGGCGCGTTTGCTCCTAGCTCAGACTCGAGTGTCAGCTGAGGCGTGTTGACTTTCTGCTTCTCGAACATGCAGTCGAGTGGCTCACTCGGGAGCTGTGCTCGCCGAGCGGGCAGAGAAGATCTGTCCCGGGCAGGCAACCCCGGGAGGAGCCAAATCCCAGCAATCAGGCTCCGGGCAGCTCTTTACAAGGCCCAAGTGTCCAAGGCAAAGTCTATTGCCCCATCCCCGGAAAGCCCCCCTCAATCTCTAACCAAGAGGCCGTTCTCGAGAGAGGTCGCTTGTAAATAAACAGAGGGTTTGTGGCTGGAGGCCCGCGCAGGCCGGCTCACCGTACTCATGGTGGTGTTCCAGATCTCCGTGACTTGAGGAACCTTCCCGTACTGATTCTTCAGCGTCGGAGTCACCGTTGATTCCAGGATGGTCTCCGCCTAGAAGAGAGTTCAGATGCCATCACAGCGGGCATTAGCCCAACGGCCTTGCGCGCACTCGGGGAGAGGCCAAGGCTTAATGGGGTTCTTGGAGAATCCTACAGGCCAGCGTCCAGGTACACCGGCAACCTCTGCATGTGAGAGGGGGGCTGCCCGGGGGAGTTTGCTGTGCCGGCCCCTTTCCCCAGGAATGGACTCGCTGTGGGACAGGTCGAAGAGTTCCCCAGTTGCGTAAGACGCGTGAGGTCTGTAAGCAGGAAGTGAGAACAGGAACGACCGTCCCCGAGCGGGTCTGACACCACCCTGGCCTACGGCACAGGACGTTCCCGGCAGCAGCTCAGGATTGCTGCCACACAGAGCGGGCCGGAGCTGTCATCTACTCTGCCACCGCCTGCGGCGTTCGCTTTTCCGCCTCCGTTTCACTTCCCAGGGCTCACGCTGCAGCGTGCATGCTACTGACACTGCGGGGGATGGGGGGTGTGAATAGACTAAATCCACATCCCCCCTCCAGCCCCTCACCCCCCATACAACACTGGGCAGCCTCGCCCCCCCACCCAGACAGGGCTGCGTCGCACCAGGCCTTGCGACTGCGTGCCAGGCCATTTTCCGTGCAGGACTGAGAGACTAATTGCCGAGAGAGACTAGCCCCAGGGGTAGGGCATTCCCGCTTCCCTCCTGCCCCACTAACACTGTGAGTGAGGCCAGACCCTCAGCACCTATCAGGGAGGACCGATCTCAGCTCCTCTGGCATCCCCCTTAGCGCAAGGCCTAGAGTAAAGTCCTCCCAGGAACGGGCAAAGGAGACAGAGGTTGCATTAGCCCAGCCGAGCAATCTGTCCCTCCCACCCCTCTCTGACTTACGAGAGACGTGTAGACCAGCGCCACCACCGCAGCAGCGATCTCAGCAATGAAGATGATCAGCACGATCGAGAAGAACTAGAGGAGACACAACGCGGAGGTCTCAGACGGGACAGAGTCCAAGCCCATCTAGCTGGGGCTGGCCACAGCGCTGCCAGCTTCCTGTGGTGGTTAGCAGGGCTGGGTGCAGCCCCGGGGAGAAACTTGGGGGAGGCCAAGCTGGCTTCAGCTAGTTCACAAGTGGGTGAGGAAAGGGGCGAGAGATTGTTACTATGGGGATCTCCCACGGCTTGGGCGAGACAGGGTTTACTATCAAGCAGGGAAGCGTGGGATTTTGAGGGGGCCACTCAATATTCAGACATGTATTGAGTGGCCTCATCCTGGGATCAAATCTACCCCGTTTCAAGGCAGCAGCTGTGTCCCCCGCATGTCCAGACTGAGATTGCAAATGCAGACCACTGGCCTGACAGACCCCACCTCCCTCCTGGAGGTACAAAGCCCACTTCTTCCACCATCCTACCCCACGTGCAGCTCGACAAGCGGGCTAGGCAGACCGAGCGAGCGCGGATTCCTGTCGCCCGGAGCTGGAGATTTACCATGATCAGGAGGCATTTGCTCTCTTTCTGGGCCCCGCAGCATCCCAGGAAGCCAAGCACCACCAGGATGGCGCCGATGACGATGAGGAAGTAGCTCACGTTCACAAACGGCAAGTTGCTGGACGAGCCAAATATGCTGGAGAACGAGCTCCCGTCCACGGCGACCCAGATCCCGACACCCAGGAGCGTCCCTCCGCCAAGCTAGAAGGCAAGAGAGAGGCGCGTGTTATTTCAGAGGTGGCTTGGAAAGGACTAAGGGACGTGGTGTCTGGAGCCAGCACCTTATTGACGGGAGCTAGAAAGGCAAGACCATCTTCTCCTTTCACTTCTAGTTGTGAACGTTCTGCTCTCACGCTAACTGCGACGTTCCTTCCCCTCTAGCTCACGGGGTAGTCTGCCCTCCCCAGCACGCAGTGGTGACCCAGGGCTGGCCCTTTCGCGAAACAGAGGAAGGGCTCCTGGAGCAGATTAGAGGTCCCTTGATTTGGGGGATAATCTCGGGTGAGTTAGCAAGAGTGAAAAGCAGTGCCATCCAGCTCCCCTAGAGCAACCATAAGCTGCCCATGAAACATGGACAATCCGTAACAGGGCGCGGCCCTGACCACTGTCTCTATAGAGACAGATCGTGTTGTCGATTCACCCAAGTGCACAGGGGAGGGGTTCACGGTAGGCAAGGGAGCTGGTGTGATTTGTTTTGGCTCAGAGGCGGGGCTAAGGGCACTGTGATTTGCACAAGAGAGATTCGGAGACCCCCTGATTAGGCTGGGAACAGCTGCTCAGTCACTGGCCCGGGCTGTTTCTGGAACGGGGAGACCCAGGAAAGCTCTGACACGGCACGCGGGTCTCGGGGAACTTCCTGATTTCTACTAGGGTTACCATATTTAAAAAATAAAAAAAGAGGACACTCCACGGGGCCCTGGCCCCGCCCCTTTCCCACCCCCGGCCCCGCCCCAACTCCGCCCATTCCCTGCCCATTCCCCAAAGTCCCCGCCCTAACTCCCCCTCCTCCCTCCCAGCCACGCGAAAAGGGCTGCCCAAGCGCTACCGGCCTCATGGTTTGCCGGGCAGCCCCCAGACCCTGCGCCCCCGGCCGGCGCTTCCCCAACGCAGCTGGAGCCCGGGAGGGGAAGCGCCCAGCCGGGGGCGCAGGGTCTAGAGGCTGCCCGGCAAATCTGTGAAGCCGGTAGCACTCGGGCTTCGGGCAGCCCCCATGCCTCCGGACCCTGCGCCCCCAGCCGGGCACTTCCCCTCCCGGGCTCCAGCTGCTCTGCTCCGGCGGCGCAGGGTCCGGAGGCACGGGGGGCTGCCCGAAGCCGGTAGCGCTGGCTCGGGCAGCTTAGCTCTTAAGCAGAGCCGAAGTCTGAGTCAGGGGAGGAGCAGAGCAGCCGCGGGAGAGGAAGTGCCCGGCCGGTATTTTTCCCGGACATGTTCCACTTTTTGGCAATTCCCCCCGGACGGGGGTTTGATTGCCGAAAAGCCGGACATGTCCGGGAAACAACGGACATATGGTAACCCTATTTCTACCCCAGGGTCAGTCATTTCCTCTGATTAATGCCTGGCACTGGCTGAGGAGATTATAACCTTCTGCTTTCCCGGACAGGTCTTTGTCCTTGCATTCCAGCAAGGGGTGGGGCAGATAAACCCTGATGCTGGCGGGGCGGGAAGGAGAGCCCGGCCACTGCACCAGCCTCACCCACTCCAGTCAGCTCTTTGCGTCGGCTGGGGTCATTACAGTCAACACATGGTGAAGGGCCCCTCACGCCGGAGGGAAAGGGTCTGAAGTCAGTGCCTGACCCCGGAAGAGCGATCGGTACCCAAGTGTGCCACCGATGTTTGCTCTCCCCCCCACCCCCCGTATACCCCATCACCATCTCGCCCCCTCCCCATCCACCTGGCTACCTCCCTCTCCTCATTTAAATTCCTCCCCGAGTCTCCAATGCCACCCTCGGGTGAGTCATTTGCCAGAAGCCCCTGCCAAGCCATTCCTCCCTCTCCTAGACTAAGGTCAGAAGGGACCGTCACAATCATCTCGTTTGATCTCCTGCACATCACAGACCACAGAACCTCACCCGCCCACTCCTGAAATAGACGCTGTACTTCTGGCTGAGTTACTGACGTCCTCAAATCATGGTTTAAAGACTAAGTTATAGGGAATCCACCATTGACAATAGTTTAAACCTGCCAGTGACCAGTGCCCCATGCTGCAGAGGAAGGCGAAACCCCCCAGGGTCTCTGCTAGTCTGACCCAGGGGGAAATTCCTTCCCGACCCCAAATATAGTGATCAGTTAGACCCTGAGCATGTGGGCAAGACCCAGCAGCCAGACACCTGGGAAAGAATTCTCTGTAGTAACACAGAGCCCTCCCCATCTAGTGTCCCATCACCAGCCATTGGAGATATTTGCTGCTAGCAGTCGCAGATCGATGACATGCCATTGTAGGAAGTGTCATCATACCATCCCCTCCATACACTTATCCAGCTCAGTCTTGAAGCCAGTTAGGTGTTCTATCCCCCCAGCTCCCCCTCGCCTTTCAGAACCGGGACCATCAGAGCAGAGACATCTCCACAAGCACCACCACACGGCAGGTCAGATCACCCTGGAGGAGTGGAATCCCCGTCCCCGCATCGGCGTCCAAGTGAACGAGCGTTCTGGAGCCTCCTGTGTTTTACAGCCATCTTAGGACCTGACTAGCCACAGGCTTCAGCAGAGGTCGGGCCCGCCTCGGCTTCAGCACAAGCCAGGAGGAGACCACCTGCATGTCCTCATTCGGAGGCGCTGCCCCTTGGGATCAGACAAGCTTCCCCCTGTGAGGGTCCGTGTAGGGAGACAAGGACCTCAGCCCGTCTCTGAGGGCCGCAGCAAGAGCGGTTGGGAGAAGAAAGGAAGAATCATGCGGGCCAAAGAGCTTTCCCAGGCTGATCATTCCAGCTACATTGGACTAGCGGGGACCCAGGCAGCCAGCCTCCCTATCTGTACCTCCTAGCCAAGCCCAGGGGGAGAAATACACTGAAGAGAACTATTTCCCTCTGGCTGGGAGAACTGCTTCTCCTGTGGGACGCCGCAGGAGCCGAGCCGCTCCGTCCTCGCCCCAGCGCCACAGAGACAGCTCTGCCTTTGAACACATGCCACTGAGCGAGAACAGACGGCCTTGTCCACCGGGCGAATGAAGCCGTGTCCTTTGGGGCAGCGGAAAACCAAGTCACCAGAGAAGTCGCTCGTCACCTCCATTATAACCCCCCACAGCTGAGCTTTTCTCATTGGATCCAGAGCAGAGGAGGATGGAGAAACCCTCCATCAGAGCCACCTGGGAGGAACCTGAGAGGAGCAGACCTGTCAGCCCGTCGGGGGGGAAAGAGACAGAGCCATTATTATTGCATTTCCCTGCCAGTCTCAATGCTGCCTTGGTTTCGGAGCCGCTAGCCCCACCCTCCAGGATTTCGACTTGACGCTATTCATGGTCAGGTGCCCCGGGAACGTGGGGGGAAAACAATCAGTAATTGGAAAGATGGCAGCAGATCTCAGTAGATCCTCAGCGCCAGTGGGGGCAGAGAGCTACAAACCAGAGCTGGCTGGGAAAAGAACAGGATTCCTTCCCACCCCACCCCTCTGCCGAAAATGTAGACAAAACAAAAGAGGGGGTTTTCTGATGGCTCTGCCCTGCCCCCCCACCCCACCCCACCCCCGGACAGCAGATGCTTCCTCTGGATTTTCAATTAAAGGAGAATTTTCCATTAAAAAAAAAAAAAAGGTTTTGATGGAAGATTTCTGGCCGGCCCTATTACAACCCCCCACCTGGCAAAGTGAGAGAGACAGAGCGTCTCCTGTCCGGCCCAGGAGTCCGCCTGTTGACAGGGAGAGGCCGGAGGGGGAAAGAAGAGAGGGCAGGGCCTTCAGCCCTGCTTTCTCATCCTCCCCAAGTATAACTCGGTGCAGTTCTAATCCTGCCAGCCTTGGATGCCACCCTCATGAATCGAGGCAATGGACGAGCCCCAAGTCGGAGGGATCAGAACAGAGCGAAACTGCAGACAACCTTCTAGCCAGCATGGGTCCCACCAGCCCTGGTCCCTGAGCAGCTGTGCTGCCATGTATCCCCGTGGCTTTCCAGGGTACTCCACGCAGACGGCAGGGCCAGGAGCCGAGCACAGAGGCCCTGAGGGCTCGTATTGTACCGAGGGAGTGAAAGAGACAGAGAAAATAAAACACGCTTCTACGGTGGTGGAGCTCCCGGGGACCAGATAGATTTCCATCAGCAAGGTGGCCTGGCTGGATACAGGTTGCAAAGGAGTAAGAGCTTTTGGATGGATCCTGGTGTCACTGCCCCTCCCCCCCACTCTCCTTCCAATGCCACGGGTGCGATTGTCGCCTACGGCGTGGGAGGAGAACAATCAGTGACCGTCGGAGACAGTCTCAGTCCGGAGCCATCATTGGAGTCCCCCGGCAATCCTGGCGGCATGGCCTTATTCAAAGCGAATCCAGGTACTGGGAACAGGTGCACCATGGCGCGGGCTGCAGAATCCATCAACCGCCTCCGTTTCCTGGAACCGCTCCAGCAGGACGTCTTGTTCTGGCCAACTCTGGGGTGGGGCTCTTAGGGAAAGGGGGCTGGTTATAGCCTGCCCGCGCCCTGGAGAGGACCCTACTGGAGGAGTGGCTTACATTTCCTATGCGGCTAGCTGTCCAATGTAGGTGATTGCCTGAGGGTCTGGTCTACTGGTTGCAGAGGGCAATACGCTCCAGCGTAGAAACAGAATGCTTACAGTCTGACACGATCTATCAGCGTCACAGCCCTACAGCCACCACAAGAGCTTCGGAGCAAGCCAGTTTGCCAAGCAAGCCTAGACTGAAACGCGATCACCTTGGCTGGGACCCTTTAAAACTTAAACCCAGCGTTATACAGTATTGTCAACCCCCAGCGTTCAGAGACCACGAGCCAGGCCTACCGCCTGTACTCTAATTAACTCATTAAAACTAGCCGTGCCGATGCTACAGGGCGGGCTGCGTCCGCGCTGCAACATGCTCGCTGCTATTCTAGCCAGCTCGCTAGGGTGCGGCTGGCATGAGTGCGTCCACACGAGATGCCACTCACCGCCCTGCCCGCTGGGCAGACACACACAATTCATACAAAGGAGCACTCCGAGAAAGGGACTCTGGAAAGCATTGCAAACCGCTGGTCCGGCAGAGTCCCAGCCCAGCCCTGCCATAGGTTTCATGAGAGGCAGTCACAGTTCCCCGGGGCCAGCAGAGAACAAGGGCAGGTTCATTCTTTTTTTTAAATAATCCGAGCCACGGTTTCTGGACATTTGCTGGCAGTGAAATCTAGCTCCCGCAACGAAGAGAAACAGCCTGAAACGCGGCCGGTACTTACAAATATGGCCAGGTTAAACAAGATCATCATAACCTTGAGGAAACTGAAGCAGCCCATCTTTGCTCCTGAAAAGAAAACGGAGAGATTAGCACAGCCCAAATAAATGGGCTAGTCTCTAAGGTGCCACAAGGACTCCTCCTTCTTTTTGCTGATACAGACTAACACAGCTGCCACTCTGAAACCTCGGTGGGAGAAGTTTTAGGGCAGACCAGTGCCTCACCCAGCAGTGAGCCCCCCTTCCGGGGGGCTTTTCAACACTAGGGAAGACGCAAACGGCTCCCCTCTGCGGCAGAGAGAAAGAGGAAGCCGAGGCAAATCAATTTCTCTTTGACTGTTGCTCAAAGAGTCCGAGGGAAGTTTCCCAGTCCGGCTGCAGCAGCTCTCAAAGCCCCTAGCCCCACTCCCTTCTCAGGGCTTCCCCCTCCCAGGGGCAAAGAGCTGAACCTCACTGCGAATCAAGCCCCCCACCTGCAGAAGGAGGGGTCACACCAGGAATGCAGGGCTCACCTTAGTGATCAAATCCAGAGGGGGGGGGGAAATAAAATCCAAAGCAGCCTCGAGAACCCAACCCAGGCAATGCTCCTGTAGTGCTGGGAGTCTGTCCTACCTGACCCAGACCCAACCCTGTTTTCCTTTAACCAGGTGCTGTGCCCAGCTTCTTAAGGGAGCCTAAGTGGCAGTTGTCTCCTCCAATCAGAAACTTCCCCCTTCCAGCCCAATCAAATCCCTTAGGGGATGGTCCACTCCTCACAAACTTTTTTTTTTTAGTAGGTTACAGGGGTAGTTGAAGGATTCTCTTTAGTCCTTGCTGGCCCCTAGCGGCTGCAGGGAGATATTGCTTCCTGCTCGTGGCACCTTAGAGACTAACAAAGTTATTTGGGCAGAACCTTTCGTGGGCTAAAACCCACTTCATCGGATGCATGCAGTGGAAGATACAGTAGGAAGATATATATATACACAGAGAACATGAAAAAATGGGTGTTGCCATACCAACTGTAACGAGAGTAATTAATTAAGGTGAGCTATTAGGTGAGCTATTATCAGCAGGAGAAAAAAAACTTTTGCAGTGATAATCAGGATGACCCATTTCCAACCGTTGACAAGAAGGTGTGAGTAACAGCGGGGGGGGGGAAATTAGCATGGAGAAAACAGTTTTACTTTGTGTAATGACCCATCCACTCCCAGTCTTTATTCAAGCCTAATTTAATGGTGTCCAGTTTGCAAATTCATTCCAGTTCTGCAGTTTCTCGTTGGAGTCTGGTTTTGAAGGTTTTTTTGTTGGGGTATTGCGACGTTGCGATCTGTCATTGAGTGACCGGCGAGGTTGAAGTGTTTGGGCCCAGATCCTCTAGGGGGTTTTAGGTTTGATCCCTTTCAGCATCTGGGCCACAGAGCTGGGGTTAGAGGGCCTGGTTTTCTGCTGCCCACTGTAATTCCTGAAGCTTTGCTAGCGGCGGCAGGATGATGGGAGTTGTGTTGCGTTCAGCCCAGGAGCCCCCACCCGTCGTTTGACTGCAAATGTGTAAGCGTCGTTTTCAAATCGACAGCGGTTTGCGGGGCGGCGTGTGTGATGTAGACTGCGTGTTGCCGTGTGCATGCCTGTGAGAGTGTGAGAGGGCGTGTTTGCACGATTGTCTGCAGGAGCTTGCATGGGTCCCCAGGCACGCGTGTCGTGTGTGCAGGGTCATGCGTGTGCGTGCGTATGTAACCCACATGCTTGCGTTGCAGTGGTGTAAAACAGCAGTTCTCAAATGTTAACAACCCCAGGACCTCCATTTTGACCCCCAAGTCCCCCCCCCCCGCTCAGCCCCAGGCCCCGCCCACATTCCCCCCTGCCCCTCCTTTTCCACACCTCTTTCCACCCCCTCCTCTGAGCACGCCCCATCCCCGATCCTCCCCCTCCCTCCCAGTGCCTCCTGCACGCTGCTAAACAGCTGTTCCCCGGTGTGCAGGAGGCGCTGGGAGGGAGGGGGAGGAGTTGATCAGCATGGCCCGTGGACCCCCTGGAGTACCCTCGCAGACCCCACTTTGAGAAACGCTGGAGTAAAGTAAAGGAAGAACCTGTGGAGAGGACACACAAGTCATGTTTTGGGGAGTCTGGCTCAAATCCTCCAAGGTATTGAGCTGCCTAAATACCGTTCACGTTCTGGGAGTGTGTCCCTTCAGGGTGGCTCTGCTGGATTCAGAGATCCTAGATTTCAAGGCCAGAAGGGACCACTGTGATCAGCTAGTCTGACCTCCTGTAGAACGCAGGCCAGAGACCTGCCCCAAACAACTCCCAGAGCAGAGCTTTTAGAGAACCATCCAATCTTGATTGAAAAAATGGTCAGTGATGGAGAATCCACCACGGCCCTGGCTAAATTGTTCCAATGGCTAATTACTCTCTCCCCTAAGAATTTACACCATATTTCCATCTGAATTTGTCTCGCTTCAGCTTTCAGTCGCAGGATCGTGGATGGGCCAGTGTCATCCAGAAACTGGGGTCAGGGGGAGGCACTAGCTATACTAATTAGCTACTTGGGTGATTTCCATTGTGGGCAAGCAGGCTGGCAGGACGCACCCAGAGTCACTCCTGGAGAGTGGAGCCCATGGAAACCCAAGTTTATAAATAGGAATGGGAGCCAGACTGGATGAGTCAGCCGTGGAGCAGCGCAAGCCCCGGATGGCTCTGCTGTATGGGCCGTGTTCCTAGGACTTTGCCAGCTTGTTGGATCTAGCCTGCCGGCTCCCTCAGCCCACCAGAGAAGAGGCCTGGAATTGCTTCAGCCTGTGCACATTGCAGATTGTCATTGCCAGAGCAGTTTGCAGGAGACGGTGGGACTATTGCATGAATGTGCCCTGCAGAGGGGGCTGTTACCAGCTCTGCCCGTTACTTTGGGGTACACTCATTTATTAGGGTTACTCTTCTGGGGGGAAGTCGGTACTTCTATCAATGTACTGCTTGTGTCACTTGTGTTCCCACACGGAGCTCTGCTTCTCCCTACTGCAGGGTCCCTCCCAATGGAGCTGTCTGCTGGACCTAGGTTCCCCAGGGCTGGGTTCCTCCAGCCCCAGAATCAGACGCACACACATTAACAGAGCGCGTCTGAGCGGACCGAGTCAATCAGCACTCCCAAGCTGACCCCTTATACGCCCCTGGACTCAGCAGACTGGGTCGAGCAGCACTTCCAAGCTGTCACCCTCCTATGCCCCAGGTTCAGCACATCCCTATCCCCAGTATCACGTTACAATTGTTCTGGCAGTAACCCACTGGATGAGCAAACCCCACAGGATTTTTGGATCTTTAGCTTAGGTACGAGGAGCGTTGCTGCAGAGCAAATGGGGAAGCCAAAAACACAAAAGAGAGAGAGAGAGAGAGAGGGAGGAAAGCAACCAGCTTAATCATGAAAGTTATTTATTGCCAGGTAATAACAATACAAGGGGAGCCAAACAAACAAAACAGTGATAATATTAAATCTAACTTACATTTGATTATAAAAGTGAGGTTTAGAAAACTAGAACTGATCACACAAGTCAGGGTCAGAAGGCTACACTGAGAGAGAGAGAGAGAGAGAGAGATCTGGGTTCCCACCACTCCGTGAAGTGGGTCCTGGGTTCTGGGTCTGGTTCTGCTCAATATCTTCAGCAATGATTTAGCTAATGGCATAGAGAGTACACTTATCACGTTTGCGGACGATACCAAGCAGGGAGGAGTTGCAAGTGCTTTGGAGGAGAGGATTAAAATTCAAAATGATCTGGACAAACTGGAAAAATGGTCTGAAGTAAATAGGATGAAATTCAATAAGGACAAATGCAAAGTACTCCACTTAGGAAGGAACAATCAGTTGCACACGTACAAAATGGGAAATCACTGCCTAGGAAGGAGTACAGCGGAAAGGGATCTGAGGGTCATAGTGGATCACAAGCGAAATATGAGTCAACAGTGTAACACTGTTGCAAAAAAAGCAAACATCATTCTGGGATGTATTAGCAGGAGTATTGTAAGCAAGACACAAGAAGTAATTCTTCCACTCTACTCCGCGCTGATTGGCTGTAGCTGGAGTATTGTGTCCAGTTCTGGGTGCCACATTTCAGGAAAGATGTGGACAAATTGGAGAAAGTCCAGAGAAGAGCAACAAAAATGGATAAAAGGTCTAGAAAACATGACCTACGAGGGAAGATTGAAAAAATTGGGTTTGTTTAGTCTGGAGAAGAGAAGACTGAGAGGGGACATGATAACAGTTTTCAAGTACATAAAAGATTGTTACAAGGAGGAGGGAGAAAAATTGTTGTTCTTAACCTCTGAGGCTAGGACAAGAAGCAATGGGCTTAAATTGCAGCAAGGGCAGGTTAGGTTGGACATTAGGAAAAACTTCCTAACTATCAGAGTGGTTAAGCACTGGAATAAATTGCCTAGGGAGGTTGTGGAATCTCCATCATTGGAGATTTTTAAAAGCAGGTTAGACAAACACCTGTCGGGAATGGTCTAGATAATACTTAGTCCTGCCTTGAGTGCAGGGGACTGGACTAGATGACCTCTCAAGGTCGCTTCCAGGTCTATGATTCTATGAAGCTTGAATCGATCGAGGGTCCCAGGTGGTGGTGGTAGCTGAGGGTCTGGAGGGCTGGAGACAGGCAGAGCCCCCAGCACGATCAGTCAGGAGAAGATGAAGTCCCAGTGGAACTGATGCAGATTTTGGACTCAGGCATCAGAGCTCTTACTTGAGGGTGGGTAGGGGGTTTTGTAGGGAAACAACAATGGTTCAAGGGAGAACACTAGATTTATTTATGGGTAAACTGATGGCTCAAGGGAGGATACCAAAGTTGTTTTGTTCAGGCTAGGCAACGGGAACTGCTCATTCCCGGCTATGGGCGGTGTTCCTTCCAGGGAGCTCACAATGCAGGTAGGCAGCTTCAGGATTGTGGATACCAATGAAGGATTTATTACTAGAATTGGTCTGATAACTGCTGAGCTGGGTGTGTGCAGGTGTGAGTTCATTAACATCTGGAGCAGAGAGCCCCCATGATGCACTGCTTCCCTGCTTTTCTAGTCCCAGAGTTCCCTGCGGTTCTTGCCTTGGAATCTCTGTTCTCCATTCTGTATGCTAATGGGGATGCCTCCCTGTCCCATCCTTGATGCAAATGAGGCTAGGGGAGTTTCCTTAAACCTGTCCCCCTTGTCCAGAGGGGTCTAGGTGTCTCCCCCACGGCCTTTCCATTGCTTTTTGTAAGTCTTTCTTCTGATCGGCTTTGGTTCAAGCAGAGGCTGGGGTGGGGAAGGTCTTCCGGGAGTCAGACAGGCTGGGTACTGCGCCCTGGTTCCCCAAGAACACAGAGCTGATGGGGAACCGGGTGGACGCCATTCCACAGATGGAGAAGGGGTAGTCGCCCCAGAGAGGAGCCCCAGGGGAGCGTACGTGCATGTGTAGAATTGATATGCCGCATTTGAACTTGTGGCAGGAACAAGAACTAAAACATGGGGGCACCCCTCCCCCCCGAAGCTGTTGTCTTTCCACAGCTGTTATTGACAATATTCAGCTAAGCTCAGCCCCTGGGAGACAGTCCCAGGTCTCCCAAATCCTAGACTAGGGAGGATGGGGGAGGAGATTTGGGAGGATCCCAGCTGATCGTTCCCTCTCCCACCAAAAGGACTTAAAATTCTTTTGTACTTAAAAATTGCCTTCTGGTGGTAAAAGCGCTACCTGAATTGTACCACTAGGTGGTGCTCTGGTACCACATTCGAGGGCTTGGGGGGTCCCATAGGTCACAGATAGAGGGGACTGGGACAGCTGGCTACAGCCCAGAGGTTGCTGCAGTGGAACCATGGCAGGGCAAACAGTCCAGGCCCCAGTGGTTGAGAGCCCTTCTTCTCAGGCAGGGAGCTGCAGCCAGCCATGGGATTAACCCCATATCTACCCAGGAAACTCTGAGCCGATGGAATGGGGGACATCTGGGGGGAGAGCTGAGCATGCCAAGGAGCCAAACCCAAGGGCGCGCTGCAGCCTCGAGGCATCTTATCACGGCTGAAGCTGGCTTGTGGCTGCATGGCTCTAACACACAAGAACGAGCTGCCTAGGGCACCGCTGGATGGAATCAGAACTGCTCGACTGTGTCTCATGGGCCCTGTACTTCGGATGGAGATTCTCCTTCAGCTCAAGTGGTGAGGTCCCATCCTTTTGGAAGAGTCAAAGGGCAGGGGGTTGGACTAGATGACCTCCTGAGGTCCCTTCCAACCCTGCTATTCTATGATTCAGGCAGGGTTCTGCAGGTCTAATTCTAGACCCCCTGGAAGACAAGAGGAAAACCGATACGTTCAAACTGTCTGTCTGTCTGTCTGTAAGCCCCAGGGGTGGAGAATTTAGAGAGGTGGAACTCTGCTCCCTCTCTAGGGGAGAAGGTGAAAAGCCAGCCCAGGCCAGCTTCATTTACATGAATTATAATGTTGCTTACCCATCATTCCACCTGCTGGAGTTTGTTGCTTTAGCTGGAATTTGTTTTGATGCTATAAATAATAATCAATTATTCATATACCCCTGCCAGGGCACGGGAATTGTGCTGGGCATGGCCGGGAGAGAGTGGTCACCCTGACTTCACAGGCAGGGGTACCGAACTGCAAGCACAAGAGCAATGGGGTGGAAGGGTTGTGTTCTTGAACGCTAGCAGTAGGAGGAGGGAGTCTTTCCAAGGGGTCTGCTTTGCTCTGAGCTTGTTGTGCTACAAGCAGTGAATCTGAGGGGTAGTGAGTGATACAGGTACCGAGCTGCCTTTGCAGGTGGCCCTGGCTAGTTGTGATGTCACAGTGACCTACATGGTGGGGCTGAGCTGACCTCAGAGCACCCTGACCCATGAGGCAGGTGGAAGCAGAGCAGGTATCACTGAAGGGGAGCCCCATGTGGGAGCAGGGCCAGGTGGTGGGGCTGTCCTCTCCTGACCAGAGGAAACCCACCGAGGAGAACTAGGGACCGGACTCCATGGCTGGGGTTTGCCTTGGGACCTTCAGGCCTAGGAATCAACTCCCCATTCATCATTCTCAGCGAGCCATTCGCAGGGCCGGCTCCAGGCACCAGCAAAGGAAGTAGGTGCTTGGGGCGGCCAATGGAAAGGGGCGGCACGTACGGGACTTCTGCGGCAATTCGGCGGCGGGTCCCTCAGTCCCTCCGAGAGGGAAGGACCCGCCACCGAAGAATGAAGCGGCGTGGTAGAGCTGCCGCCGAAGTGCCACTGATCACGGCTTTATCTTGGGAAGGTTGGGCACGTGGGTTTCGGCTGGATCCTTTCCTTGTGGGGATGTTTGTACCCATTTACAGACCATCATCTCCTTGGGGTCTCTGCGCAGCGCTCGCCCCAGATCCGGTCTCCGGGGACCGGCCCTTGCTCCGCTGGGCCTGTAGCCTCCCTTAACGGCCGGCTCTGCCCATGTTGGCCTGTAATGCCCACCGCACAGAGCCAGCCGCTGCACAAGCCCTGGGAACTACATCATGAGAGAGCATCTTGTGCTGGGCTTGTTTCCCCCACCTCCTGCTCACAGCTGGACCCAGTTCTTCCACAGCAGGACATCAGCACCCCCTACTGGTGTCCACGGGAATTGCTCAGCTCCTGCCAGGGGAGAACAGCACTCCTGGATTTATCTCGAGTGTCTAATCTCTTCTTGCTCGTTGGACTTAACCCCATGGGGCATGTTGGTGTCACCCCGGTGTGTTAGCAGCACAGACCCTTCAACATCTCCCAGGGACTGTCAGCGGGTTACTGCTTGGGATATCAATCCAGAGCCACTGCACGGACAGGCTCGAGCCAGGAGAAACAGGTGCCGTGAGGCCTAGCTTATAAGGCCTAGAAAGGGACCACTGTGCAGTCCGTCCTCCTGTATAATGGGCCCGTGGGACTTCCCTGAACGAATTCCTGTTTGAACTAGACAAATGGGTTGGGTCTTAAAAGGTGATTTACGGTGCCTGTGCATTCGCGGCTGGCGTTGCAATCAGAGGCCGACCCTGAGGGCTCTCTAGAGGAAGGAGCAGGAGGCGGCGGCCTGGTGGAGCAGGCACTGATCGTGTTTGCAGATGGTGGCAGCGGTGGGTGTGTGGCAGACTCACAGAGGATAGTGGGAGAATAGACCTGGGGCAGGGAGACTCAAATAATCAAATCAAATTCATTGAATTAAAAATAATAATTGGATCGAATCTAATGGGGGAAATGCCAAATGATCCATCCGGGGGCGGGGGAGACTGTACCATCTCGGAGTCGTCAGAACAACTGGGGCACTGCCCTGTTCATTTCTAGGGGAACTGTGCACTCAAATGCCCCAAATCACCCCACTGAGCATGACCAGGCCTTCAGGTGCTACTGCTATAGTCATAGTGCGTTGCAATTATGGCCACGAGCCCCAGTCTTGGACCGAGACCCTATGGTGCTAGGCGCTGTACAAACAAAAAGAGAGTCCCTGCCCCCAAGATCTCCCAATAAGTCATTCATGGGTGAGACGTGGAAGTGTCTTGCTTGTTTTAAGGCTTTTAGCCTTGCAAGAAAGCTCCCACCAGGGGCAGCATAACCATAAACTCGCCAGCGGGTCTGATTTCATCCAGCAGCCGGCAGCGGCTCCCAGTCCCACGGGCCAGGTTCCTACTGTGCTTTTTATTCAGTAGCCAGCTGACGTGTCCGCGCCCTGCCAACGTCCTGGGATCACACCATCCTGGGGGTGGCCAAGGAAGACCAGGCCCGGGAAAGGAAGGGTACACTTATTCAAGATGGAGGGAGGAGGGAGAAACCCCCCATCAGAGTAAAAATGTCCCAGTGGCTGCGTTTCATGCTCCTGCCATGTGTCTTTTCAGCCCCCCTTTAATGTGGCCGGCAGAGCGTCTGATGTGGTTTCCGGAGCTTTGACACAAACCCGACTCCACACGGGCTGGCTGCGCATGGATCTGCCGAGGGAAGCTGTGTCGGTCAGGAACGAACCCGCCGGCGCTCAGATAGGCCAAGACAAGCTGAGCCCTTCTAGGTAGGACAATCAACCAGTTCAAGAAAGGCATCTTTGGGGCTTTCGCTTGAGCCGTATGTCACTTAGGCTTGGGGGGGGGGGGGGGGTTCCGCATCGTTCGCTCTGGCTGCACAGGTGTGAGTGGGAACGGGATGGCTGTGGATCCGGTTTGGCAATCTCACAATGAATCCTGTTATAACGGCCTCCCATTCTCCCACAGCACCGGGGCACAGAACGCAGGGCCTTCGGTGCTCTTTCCTGGGCCGCTGGTGGCAGGGGCACCGGAACGGGGGCTCAGGGGACTATGCCCCCCCCACACACACTTTTTACCAGACGTAAAGGCGAGCGATGGGGGGGGGGGCGGAGAGGAGCGAGTGGGGGGGAGGGTTTGGGGGGAAGAGGCAGCGTGGGATTGGGGCCTTGGGAGAAGATGCAGTGTGGGGACGGGGTCTTGGGGAGAAGATGCGGTGGGGGGAACTCGGGGGGTGTGTGTGATGCAGGGGCCGGGGCCACGGTTCAGGTGCCTGTGGGCCCCTCCACACTTTTAGGGTGCTTCCGCTGCTCCTGGCCAGTGGCACTGGTCTGCCAGCTGCGGCCATGCGATCGCATCACCGCTGTCATTAGAGAGGAATGGTGGTCTGGTAGGTGAGGCACCGGATTGGGCCTTAAAAGATCTAGGTTGTGCTGCCATCTCCGGCTAGTCGCCTCTTCTGTCCAGGCTTCCCCGTACAATTGTAGTTTCTGATGGCTCCCAGACTCTGTCTCGTCTATTTACATGGTCAGTTCTTTGGGGCACAGTTTGTCTCTCACTGTCCAATGTCTGGCCTTCAGCCCTCTAGCTCAGGGGTTTTCAGCCTTTTTTCATTTGCAGACCCCGAAAACATTTTGAATGGAGGTGCGGACCCCTTTGGAAATCTTAGCCATAGTCTGTGAACCCCCAGGGGTCCGTGGACCACCGATTGAAAATTACCGCTCTAAGTGCTATTGTGCTAACGTTATCTGACTTTGTCCAGCAGAGGGCAGCAGTGCGCACTTACCCCAGCGGGGTCATTAACAGCCGTATAAACAACACCAGCAGCTCCCCCTTGTGGTTGATGCAGTGGAGATGTGTGAAAAAACTCTCAGCTGCTGCCCAAAAGGCAGGAGATAACCACATGGGCCAGGCTGTAGAAAGGCACAGGGTCGGTGGGTAATTCTGGATTTTTTGTCCAACAGGGCAGATTTGCACTGGGGGAAGTGGTATAATACAGATAATAAATCATATTAACATGCAAACCCCTGAACAGATCCCATTCTACAAACCTCATGTGACAGGCCAGGCATGTGGCTTAAGGGGCTGAGTGTGTGGTAGGAATCTCTAGGCTGGTAGAAACGGCAGGGTCTCCCTGCTGAGCAATGCAATCTCAGCTCTGGTACATGAACACCCGGTAGATTCAGACCCAGTTCTCCTTCTCCCAGAGACTCACTGACCCCGTGAGCTCCCAGGATGCCCTGCTGGTTGCAGCCAGGACCCTGATGCTCTGATGGGCGCCCACAGCTACCTGTGGTGCACAAGGACTGGTACT
Organism: Emys orbicularis; assembly: GCF_028017835.1. Classification (NCBI taxonomy): domain Eukaryota; kingdom Metazoa; phylum Chordata; order Testudines; family Emydidae; genus Emys; species Emys orbicularis. Next base: position 5,027,937 of record NC_088690.1, on the reverse strand, counting down.
CTGGCCCATGAGCATCACCTCCCTCCATGACCCTGCAGATCATTCGTGTGCTTTGATTCAGTCCTTGATCAGCCCCTGCACCTCCCCGTTTGAGGGGAGGTCTGTTGTCCAGGTGGGGAAACTGAGGCACTGAGCAGTGGCGTGAGCTGCCCATGGTCACACAGGGAGCCCAGCCTGTCTGCTCTAAAGAAGCTGGGTGTTGGCAGTGGTGATTCAGGTGCCAGGGCAGCTTGTGAAAACTCGGTGCCCATCCACAAACGTGCCCCGAGCGTTTCACAAACGGCAGCACTGAGCACGTCTCAGAAAGGCCTCGGTCCGCAGGGCTCCGTTTTAAAGGGGGGGGGGGCAGGTGTTGCAGCTGCCCCCCCAGTGCCGTCCTCACCGGGGCTGTCATGGGCACCGGCGTGGGAGCTGCACGGCCAGCTGCAGAGCAGGGACAGGCCCTTTGCAACTGGGCTGATGTCTTAAAAACACCCTTTAAAAACCCAATCTTTGCTGTTCTGTAAGCTGAGCGCCACCCCCAGCATTCCTGCTGCCTGCAAGCTGGGGAGTCCTGCCCACCCCACAAGCCCAAAGTAGGGTTGCCAGGTGTCTGGTTTTTGATTGGCACACCCGGTCGAAAAGGGACCCTCGCGGCTCCAATCAGCACCAGACTGGGCCATTAAAATCCGGTTGGCGGGGGCTGGCAGGCTCTCCACCTGGCTCCACGCGGCTCCCCGGAAGCAGCATCATGTCCCTCAGCCAATGGGAGATGCGGGGGCGGTGCCTACTGGCGGAGGCGGCGTGCAGAGCCGCCTGGCCGTGCCTCCGCCTTGGAGCCGAGGGACACGTTGCAGCTTCCGGGGAGCTGCCCGAGGTGAATGCCACCCGGAGCCTACACCCTAAAACTCCTCCCGCACCCCAACCCCCTGCCTCAGCCTAGAGCCCCTTCCTGCACCCCAAACCCCTCATCGGCCCCACCCCAGAGCCCGCACCCCCAGCTGATGCCCTCACCCCGTCCCGTACACCAATCCTCTGCCCCAGCTCGGTTGAAAATGAGTGAGTGAGGATGTAAGCAGGGTCTGAATGAATGCTTCCCTGACACAAGCTGGGAGGGGACGAGACTATAGGTGTGTTTATGTAAAAACAGTTTGTTCCTAGTCTGTTTACATATTCATCATTGACAGTTGTGTCAAAGGATCAACTTTGGCTGGTGTTGGGTACAAATCACCTTAGTACTGAATGCCGGGGTAGTGAAATACGGTTACCCATGTTGTCATTATTGTAGGAATACAGGAAAGCAGGACTGTGCTTACCCTGTCCCGAATGATGGGGGCCACCCTCAGTTGAAAGAACATTGATGAGCAGAGGTTTGAATGTCAGAGCCCTGTGAATGTAAGTGGGGTGGGGACAGTAGTTCTAGTGTACTGCTCTCGGCTCTTTGAGCTCTGGTCAAGTGTAGGTAGTCTCTTGGTCTATCCAAGGCCGTGATCAAGTGTCTTGATGTTTTGGTCTTTGGTCTCGAGATGAAAACCTTGCCTTTGTTTCTGGGACCTTGAAGTGAAAAAATTCTCTAAGTTAGGTAGCTGCACAACCTCTTTTGGAGTTCTTTCTAGACTGGTTTAGCCTGTTCTTCCCCAGTGTTTAAAGAAGAGACTTAAATAGGGTCTGTAAGGAGCCTCTTTTGTTATTTTAATTGCTCAATCAGAGTTGAAACCAGTTGTGGTAGGACTGTTTTTACCCTTCCTGCTGGGAGTTTAAAATCAGTGAGAGCTGAAATCACTTGAGATGGGGCAGTGTTTCTGCCTAGCCTGCAAAAGAGCTGAAAATCACTGAGAGAGGGATGTGTAGAGGTCACAGCAGAGAGGCAGAAGGTGACTGACAGCCAGCAGGGTGGTGGCGAAGAGGCTGTGACGAGCGGCCAGCAGGGTGGCTGGTGAAGGGGCGCTGTGAGTGGGGTTGCGAATAAGATGCCTCTTTACCCGCCCCCCAGGGTGGGAGGTGCACTCTGCAGCTGCTCCTCTGAACTCTGGGGCTGCGCTGACCAAGGACAGCAACTGTGAGTGGGGTTCGGAGAAGGGTCGGGCATGTGAAAGAGACTTTTGGGTTGCTGGGCTTAAGACCCCGAGGGGAAAAAGACACTGCCCAACCTACTTGGGGGTGGGTCTTTTACTCAAGGGTTATGTTTATGAACCCTGTTTGTGGTGTTTTCCCAAATTAACGCCGAGTTACTTCCCTCCTTTTATTAAAAGTGTCTTTTCTCCACTGGAACTCTGTGCTTGCGAGTGGGGCAGTATTGCCTCTCAGAGGCGCCCAGGGGTGGTGTGTAATTTTTCCAGGTTCCTGGGTGGGGGCTCGAGCCGGTTCTGTGTTGGATCGACGGAAAGGAACCCCTAGATATTGAATCTGGCCCTGGTTGCTGCTGGCTCCATCTGGCAGAAGGGTTACAAGGGAGAGTGGGGGAGAGCAAGTGACAGAAGGAGGGGGGATGGAGTGAGTGGAGGGCAGAGCCTCGGAGAAGGGGCGGGGCCTCGGGAAGGGGGCGGGGCAAGGATGTTTGGTTTTGTGTAATTTTAGAAGGTTGGCAACCCTACCTAGGCTGATCCCCTCTCCGCTCCTAGCAATGGGACTAGGGAGGAGACGCTGCTCCCAGCCGAGTCCCTGCTCTTGCTGAGTCACAGGGCCACTGCAGTACCCCTGGTGCAAGGTCACACCTCTGCTCCGGCGGGATCCAGCTTCCCCGGCTGGGCACCGACAGGAGCAGAAGGCCGCTGCCATCTCTGTATGGCATTAATTCACAGATCAGAGGCTCCCGGCCCACAGCTCGTTGGCTCTATGCACTGCAGGCTCGGGGCGGGGGACACACGAGGACTGTGCCCTCTCCCTGCCGCTCGCCGCCTCCTCTAGCCCGCTGCTCCAGGCTCTGCCTGCCTTGCTCTGGCCCTATGACAGGGGTATCCCTTTCCCGAGGGAGGTTCTGGGGCCGCTCGCTGTGCCCCATGGTCCTGGCAGGCCGGGAATGTGTCACCAATTCAGGCCCCCAGCAGCTGGTCCCTGGGAGAAGTTGGCGTCGATTTCTGCTGCTAGGCCAGTGGATTTAGTTGGGCGTCAAAAGGAATGTCGGCACCTGACCCCCAGTGGGCGTTAGACACCCAAGCCCTTTCACAATCTCACCCACAGGCCTTGGCTTTAGGCTTCTAGTGCAGGCAGTCCCAGGTTGTGTCCTGGCTGACCCTCATCCGAGGTGTATCACTCACAGACCAAGCCTGGGACTGGGAGGAAGTTTCCAGCAGCCAGGACACCCTTCTCCTGCCCCTCCCTTCGACGTGTTTCCTCACAGTGAGGACTCTAGCCCCGGATCTAACTGCTAAACCAGGCCCCCAGCGATCCTGGAGGGGCAGGAGGGGGGCTGGATTCTGAACGCTGCCGCAGTACTGTCCCCTCCCCATACACACCTGGCGCATGCTGTGTTGGGCCAAGCCGACCCACGCTCAGCCCGTGTCACTCCTGGGCATGGGATGCCTGGCTGGCGCGCTCCTAGATTTGTGAGCGCGGCTTTTTAAAGGCAGCTGGTCACCCAGATCTGTAGGACCCCAGAATTCCAGCATGGCCTGGCGCTGCCAGACTGAGCCATTGGGAAAAGAATTAGCTGCTCCCCTCCAGCCTTGGCTCTCTCTCCAAGGAGCTGGATTGGGAGGGAGGGAGAGGAGAAGACAAGACACTTTGCCCAGCCAAGCCTTCTGGAGAGGACACCGAGTCCCATGGTTAAAATACCGTATATATTCGCATATGAGACGCAGCCAAAATTTCCCGATCGTTCTCTGAGAAGGGGAGGCACGTGCTTGGATCCGCCTAGTGGGTCGATGACCGTAATTCACTCACTGCTGCAAATGGTGGGAGAGACAAGGAGGCGCAGCAGGGCTGGGGGAGCTCAGAAAACCCATAGGATGCTGGAGGGGGCTGAGGACTTTAGGGGGGTGAGGGGCAGGTCCTATATTAGGTCACTATTCAACATCACTAAATGACCTGCTTGGCTATGGGGTACCCTAGCCCTAGGTCTCCTGGGACCCAAGGACTGGGAATTGCCAATCTCCTGGCAGTTGGGTTTCTCTGATAGTGAGGATGATGCGTGAGCCAGATGCGTGAGCCAGGGGAAACTTAAAAGAGCCAGGTGAGTCCGGCTGGGCAGTGGAGAAGGGGGAGTTTCCTGTCCTGTTTCTTCTGTGACAGGGGTTAAATATACACCAAAGTAGGCAGCTTTGCAAAGGAGGCAGGCTCATTAAAGGCCAGCACGGACTGACCCCGGCCCCGGCCCCGGCCTTTCTGACGGGCAGCCCCACACAGCTGGGATACCTCCCTGTAGGGTTAGCTAAGCCAGCCGCAAGCAGATGTATTTCTGAAGTGCTTACTCTTCGGCCTACCTCCCGGAAAGATAAATTAGTGCATGCAGCTAAAGGAGCATTTTCCTTATGTGGGAAGCTGTACCAGTGGCCGAGCAACCAGAATGCCTCTGAATTCTCTGGAGGGAAAAATCCTGCTAGCTGGGTCTGTCGATCTGCTCCGCCCCATGTGCTAATTAGATTTACAGACGGCAACCACTAATGAGCTGAAACCGTCTGCTCGTAATCAGAGGCCGGGAAGATGTTAGGTAACACATTGTATTTATAGAGGCTGGATGGATTGATGTAGTCGAGACCTGTGGCGGAAGCTGCTCCTGTCGGGGAGCTGCCAGTCCGGCGTGGGCACAGACGGGGTTCCCCTTCCTGCTGGTAGGTTGGGCTTACGTCGCTTGTTCTGCTTTGGGGGATGATCAGTTGTATCGCCCATTGCTTGACCACACTTCAGTTTGTTTTGAAATCTAGACAAGAGACCAAATAACCAGAATCAGGCAGGTTTATTACTCTGAGCCATTCACAATACAGGTTCAATGCTCCAATCTCCAGGAAGCCGTCTCGTGCGAGCGTTGTTACGTTCACCTTATGCACAAGGTGTGCTCCCAAAGGTACACCCCTACTGCTGTCTTTTCAGACCCGACTTGTTTGCAAGTGAAAGGTACCATGTACATCATCGGAAACGAGATTTAACCAATCCACTCTCAACCTTGTTTTTCTGGTACACGGTGGTCCCGTTTCTCTCTTTGTTCTGAGCACATCCGTTCCAGGTGACAAAGGGCGTGAAGGCACCTCCGAGGTCTGTAGCAGGGTAGAACGTTAATATATCTTGTCCTTTTCCTTTGGGACATTCCAGTATTAGCCTGTGAGAATAACTCCCAGCTGTCGCTATGGTAAAACACTGACATGTCCTGATCCTGACAGTTTTCCTATTTGCTTAAGCCAAACTTATTTCAGCTAATGCCAGGGGTTATCGGATACTTGATGTGAGTGGACAGAATTGTGGGACGAGAATAATACATTCAGCGAACAACAAGGAGTCTGGTGGCACCTTAAAGACTAACAGATTTATTTGGGCATAAGCTTTCGTGGGTAAAAACCTCACTTCTTTGACATTCAGCGAACGTAACTTCCCAACGCTTGTATTAATACTATGCCTAACATATGTGTGTTGGCTAACAGTGGGATTCTTGATGTGCTGGGCCTTTACATGGAGGTGGTCTCCTGCCATCTTGTGTCTCCTGGTCCACTGTGCTCTCTCCCAGGGAAACCTTAGCTTTGTTGTTCCTGCCATACAATCTCCAGGCCATTCCCACTGAGAGTCGGTTGTGGCTCTCTGTGTAGGGGGGAAAACTTCACCCACAATCGAGTGATAGTCACAAGAATCTTGCCCTCCTGAACAAGGGATTCTTAGTGTCCTATAGTGCAAAGGGGCCATCGAGCTCGCATAGCTTGTCCCAAGCTGCTACATCCGGCTATTATAATTATTATGGTAGCACCTAATCATGTCTCACACTGTGGCTTAGTGGTTAGAGCACTGGATTGGGACAATCTGAATTCACATCCTGGCTCTGCCACTGGCCTGCCTTGGGCAAGTCACTTCACCGCTCTAGGCCTCAGTTTCCCCATCTGTAAAATGGAGATAATGATACTGACATCCTCTGACAAGCGCTTTGAGATCTACTGATAAAAAGGCTATAGAAGAATATATTGTGCTGGGTGCTGTGCAAACACATTACAAAGCCAGGCCCTGCCCCCAAAGAGTTTAGTCTACACTACAGGCTTCTCTACAGGGCAACAATCAGGAAAATCAATCCGAATGAACGAAAGGTGTGAATTTAAAGTGGAATTCACTTTGGCAGTGAATTCAGCTACATCAGATTAAGGTCACTTGAATTCTGGCATCCGCACAGGGGTTGAATGCAGCTGAACTAATCCGCTTTAAAAGTTCATTTGGATTAATTTGCCAGTGAGTGACAATGGGCAAACAGGGCTCAAGATAACAGCAAGCCCATGCTGATGAGAGTAATAAGCAACACTCCAGCTGCTGAGCCATTGTTAAATGGCAACTTCTTCTCTGAACGCTTTCTATTTACACAGCAGCTATAGACCTGGGCTTAACAGAATCCACCCAGGCTGTACGGGGATGAATTTAAATCAGCACATGGGGAAGAGACATAAATTAGAGTCCCTGCTGGGGCTGGCAGTGAAATCTCATCATTCAAGGGGGTGCTGGCAGTTGAGAATTATGAGGCTTCCAGGTAATGATGATAACCTAATACCAGCATCTTCCGTGGCAGTGTGGAAAATGGGAAAGGAAGAAGCAGGAGGCGCTGTAGGGGTCATTTCTTCACGAGCTCCCTCTCCTCACTCGAACTTAAGCCAGCAGACTCGGTTGTTGCTGATCCAGTTCTAGCATGGCTTGTCTTAGCAGCATGATCAGGAGTCCCATGCTAGCTAGAACGTGCTAGATTTGTACATACAGGGGTGTCTACAACAGACCCACCCCCCAAAAAAATTCCCTCCTGCTCTATGGAATCACAGTTGTCTTAAACAGGAGGAATTTATTAAAGAAAACAGCGACAACTACAGACACAAATAGGCTTCTACACAGCTTGAGCTCCAGCTCTGTCTCCCTTGTTTACCAGTATCCATTTCCATCTGGAAGTCAAGACAGCACACAGGACTGAATGTTATACTGCAAGTAAATATCATTACAGCTTCACTGGTGGGAGTGCTACTATAGACAAGCCGGGATAGGTTTCGAGAGAGAGGTTTTCCTACTACTAGATGTTTTCCAGTCACGTTTACCTGCCAATTTGTCCCCCTATTTCCCTTCTCTGAGGTCATTTCAAGCTCGAGGGATAAGACTTTCAAATCATTCCCGCTTGTTTTGGATTTGGACCAGCGAGAGTTAGGAGAAGTGAGGGTCTATTGTTGACATCCGCTATTTATTTTTCTGGGCTTTCTAGTGGGCTGATAAGCTGCCTGGGAACGGACCCTTTCTCCATGGCGCATAAAGGTGTGTAGCGTGGTTACCAGTTGAAGAAGAATGGAAAACATCTGAATTATTCACATACCCGAGATTATCTTTTGCCAGCCCTTTTTAAACGTCTCAGCAGTCCTCCGGCCATGGCCGCATAAGCATCACGCTGTGCTAACTGGGGCTGCCAGTCCCTGGAAAGAAAGAAGCGTTGTGAGTGAATGCTGTCGAATGTCTCTCTTCCAACCTTCAGAGAGTCCCCGCTGATGGGCTATGCAATGGGCGAGCTCTCTTGGGAGCCAGAAATCTCACCAGCCTCCGTCCAAGGTGGGTGGGGATACGCAGTCCGGCTCTCTGCATGCAAACGTCAGGGATGCGAGGGCAGGGCAATGGATGCCAGGGTCCTCCCGAGTGCCGGAGTGGATGGAATTTAGCTGTGAGCCAGGGCTCGGCCCAGTGCAGGGCCCGAGGGGGTTCTGGGCTTTGCCAGGGCCAGGTTGCATTAACTGGAGTCTGGCTCTCCACAGCCCTTATGGGCCATTCCAGAAACTGGGATTAGCTGGAGAGCAGGAAGGTGCTGCTTTGGGGAGTGGCCCAGAGCCAGCTGATTGCGCACTGAAAGCATCCATTCTCTGCCTTTGTCCCAGCAGCCGCTGGGTGTGTGATATTGGGGACACTGCCTTTAAGGGCTGAGCGTCCCAGACGGACAGTCGGTGGCTCTGTGTATTTGGCCGCCCCAAGCACGGCAGTCAGGTGGCTTTCGGTGGCGCGCCTGCGGGAGGTCCGCTGGTAACGCGGATTCGGCGGCATGCCCGCGGGAGGTCCGCCGGTCCCGCGCCTTCGGCGTCCCCGCCGCCGAATTGCCGCCGAAGCCGCGGGACCGGCGAAGGCAGCCTGACTGCCGCCCTCACGGCGACTGGCAGGCCGCCCCCCGCGGCTTGCCGCCCCGGGCACGCGTTTGGTGCGCTGGTGCCTGGAGCCGCCCCTGCGGAGAGTGAGGGCCAGACAGTGTGAAGCATCTGAACCTTTCAGGCCAGAGCGCAGCTGCAACGGTGGGAAACTCTTGCAGGATTTGCCAGTTGCAGACAAGGCCAGAGTGGTAAATGCGTCTGGCCTAGTTATTCCCACTGCTTTGCTAATGAGCTGCTTTCTGATCAGCAAATGCTTCCATCAGGGGATCTGAGCGGGGCTGTTGATTATACACTAAACAGAGCATGTGAATAATCCGAATTGCCTCATTTCAGAGCCTGCGTGCTCGGTGAATTCATTAGCTTGCGCTCAGTCTGTTTTGCCTCCCGTGTTGAAGCAGTAGCTGCAGGGGCTGTGCATCCTCGTGTGTGGATGTGACAGCAGCACAACGAACGCTGTGTTGCCTCTCAGCGTTCGGAGGGAGAAGGAGAGACCCGAAAGCCCTCCGCAGGCGATGCCCCGTGTGATTTCAGTTCTGAGAGGGCGTGTTTGATGCAAACCATGCCTGGCACGGCACAGAGAAGCAAATGTGAATGCGTCCTCAGTGCTAGCAGATGCTGCTCTCTGCCAGCCAAACACAGACAAGGGGACTCAGCCCATCTCCTGGTTGAAACATGCTTTATAAAAGCCTCCATGTATCGACTGTCCTGCATTGTTGGCTTGGTACGGCTGGGGTATATAGGGCGTCCAGTGCTGCCCACCCCAAACATTCACACACCCTGAGTCAGGCCTCCCTATCAGGAGACTGGCTGAAAAATCATGAGATTTTGAAACATAATCAGTGTTAGGTTCTTCCCCATCCCCTCGCCCCCTTCTGGTTTCAGAGCTGTTAGGTCACATTTTCAGGGGGGTTTTTTGGCAACCATGAGGGCTAGAATCTACTTTAAAAACCCCATGAAATCACAGGACTCCAGGATCTGGAGCTTTAGGAAAAACACCAAATATCACCAGATTCCTGCTAAAATCACAAAAGCTGGCAACACTGGGCCTCTGCTGTGTCCTGGGTTCCCGAGAGAGCCTTAAACCAAGGCATTGAGAGGCCAGATTTGTTACGGTGAGACTGCTTTAAAGAGGCCCTACAATCGGTGTAAGGGTAACCCACCGGTATGTGTGTTGTGTGTCGTCCTCTGCACCTGATCTAGAGAGGAAATGAGTTTGCTACAACCACCTGTCACAGAGCCTTGGGTCTTTGTAGCAGCTCTTGCTTTTAACTCCCTAGTTCAAGCGGGGGTGCTTCAGCTAAGAGTGTGGTTGTCAAATCAGACAACTACCCCTGGGGTAGGGCAGGCAAAGCCACCACTGCCAAAGCTTCTGGGGTAGGGGTAGCAGGAGATGTGCCCAGGGTGTTATTGCATCCTGGTGATGCTACGTCCCTGCCCTGCAGGGATGTACGTTTAGGCAGCCAGACACAGACCACATGCGCCTACGTAACTGCTGGATAAGGGAGACGCATGCTCATAAGGCGCACCAGGCATGGGCTGCAATGGGTTTGCATCCATCATGCACTGACTAACGCACGCGCTCACACAAACAGAAGGTTATTTGAAGAGAAGCGCTTAAATGCCGCCGATAACTGGTGTGATGCAAACAGTCTGCCCCGCTCTGCGTGGGAGGTATCCGCCGGCTAGCTGCAGACAAGACTCTCGCGGCTGGGTTCTGCCAGGGTGGTTTAGAGACACTCACAGGCTGGTGTGATGATGCAGCATCATTAACTTCTCCTCCAGCAGGGGGCAGCCTGAGCGGCTCTGGCCCCGAAATGGGTAGGCCTAGGCTGTTCAGGAGACGTGCTGAGTCAGGACGTCCCTTCCAGACCCCCAGCTCTCCTGTAGAGCCCCGTCTGTAAACTAAAGCTGGTCCTTTCCCGCTGGAATCCTGAGCGTAGGGGTTGTAGCAACACCACCTGCCCTCCCTGGAGTCAGCCTGTCTCCCTGGGATACAGGAGCCCAGACTCGCTCATCGAGGTGTAACTTGCATGCTCCTCTGCCACAGGGAATTTGCCGCAAAAGCAGGAGCTGGTGCTAGCGGAGAGGCAGGACCCCAGGCCCTGGTATTAGCCAAGAGGATCGATGCATGATCGGGCAAGGCAGTGACCCACGTGCAAGTGACTCAGCTTGCACATGCTCTCGTGCGACTTCTGGTGAGTTTTGCCGTGCCTGGCTCCGTTCACTGTGATTCACGCTGCCGGGGCCTAGCAGTGAAGCACAGGGCAGCTCCCGGGCAGCTGCAATCCAGGCTAGACCGGCACCAGCCCACCCAGCGCCATGGGGTCCTGGCTGGTGAATGTGGCGCCTGTGAAATTTACTACTACATGGTGCATTCTGACTGACCCCTCCCCCACCAGTCAGACAGGCAGGAACCCCCCACTTCACCGCTTTCTCCCAGGACTCAGAACCCAACACGTAAGAACGGCCACACTGGGCCAGACCACGGGTCCATCTAGCCCAGTGTCCTGTCTTCCGACAGTGGCCAATGCCAGGTGCCCCAGAGCGAATGAACAGAATAGATGATCATCCAGTGATCCATTCCCAGCCGCTGGCAAACAGAGGTTAGGGACACTTCAGAACATGGCTTTGCATCCCCGCCCGTCCTGGCTAATAGCCATTGATGGGCCTATCCTCCATGAACTTATCTAGCCATTTTTTTGAATCCTGTTATAATTAGGGTGACCAGACAAGAACTGTGAAAAAACGGGACAGGGGGTGGGGGGTGATAGGCACCTATATAAGAAAAAGTCCCCCCAAACGGGACTGTCCCTTTAAAAACGGGACATCTGGTCACCCTAGTTATAATCTTGGCCTTCACAACATCTTCTGGCAAGGAGTTCCCGTGGCTATGCACCAAGGTGCCCTGTGCGACGCAGTGATATCCCGCGCAGCGGGCACGAGTGCCGCAGCTGATCTCCTCCACCTTCCGAGCAAATCTCCTTCCCAGCCGGGCAAGTGTAAAATGCAGCGTCTCTCTAGGGAGATGAAGCCAAGATGGTCCAGGTAGGGTCTGGGAGCCAAAGCATGACCTGGGTGCGACCGCTGCAAAACACGGTTGCCTGTATCCTGCAGCGGCTAATCCAGACAGATTAATACACCGTCTAGCCTGTCTGCGGTGGCTGCCAGCACTTGCTCCTGCTACACATGCTGACCTTTGTGTTGCTAAGCTTAGCTGGGATACGCTGCAACAGAGGTTGGCAACTGCCGCATTGCTCCTCGGAGCTGGTTAACTCCTCCGGGCTCTCGCCCAAAGGCTGGGAAAGATGTATGTGCTTTGGATTTGTATTGAGTACCCTTCTTTCTGGGAGGGAGGGGAACCCGCTCAACACCGCTCTGAGCACTGACCACCTGGTGGCGCTAGAGAGAAATGCATGCTGTGCTTTCCTCCACCAGGGAGAGGCGCTAAAGTTGGCTCGCCACGAGAGCTGGTCAGAAATTGGGTGTCTTTTCCTTGCAGAAAATTTCAGTTTTTCACAAATATTTGAATACTGAAATATTTCAGTCAGAAACTCAAAAAAAAATTTGATTTGGAAAAGCTGCTGCGGTGCCTCATGGGAGTTGTAGTTTGGGTGCCATAAGCACTCATTCTCCTCCATAGGTTGGGCTCTCTGGTTGGACTACATTTCCCATGATGCATCATGTCTCCCTTCTTGGAGGGGGGAGGCAGCCCATCACAGGAGAACCTGGCCATAGTGCATCGTGGGAGTTGTAGTCTGGCCCATAAAGGCAAATGGGGACCTGAGGCAACTAAATGATGACTTGTGAAGCAATGCAACAGTGCCACAGTTACAGGGTGAGCTGAGCTTTAGACCCTGTTTTGTTCCCCCTTGAGTGCACCTCTCTAGGGACAGGGTTCACTGCCATCACCCCTCTCTGGGTGCAACCACATGGTCCTACCCCTCTTAAGCTAGATCTCAATCTGCAGCCCCCCCCCCCCCCCCCCCCAGTTATCAACCACGATAACACAACAGGCCCAACGTAGGTCTGTGTTTGTCTGTGCACGCGGGAGTTTGCTGGGGCATCTTCTTTGCAGCAGCGCCTGCAAAGCCTGCATTCTCCCCTCTCTCTTCATTAAGACCCACATCCAGACCATCTGTAACTGCCCGAGCCTGGGGATTTAAGGCACTTGCATGGTACCACTAGAAGGGCAACTAGGGTTGCCCCTTCTCCAGGTTTTCCCAGATTCATTCCTTTTTTGAGGTAGCTGTCCTGAGAAATCTGAAAGGTGCTCAGGCCGCACTGCCAGCTGTTCAGTTTTATGGGCTCAGGATCATCCCAGATATCCTGGGCTTTTTGTACCCCAGAGATGGCAAGCCTAGGGGCAGCTATCAAACCCAATTAGGGCTAATGAGGGGGAAATCGCAGGAGGTCCATGTGGCATATTGAAAAATTGTGATCAGTCACTTTAAATTCGCTGGGGCTTTCCTGGTCCTGGTTGCAGGCTCGGCGGCTCTGTAAGGAAGCGTGCGATCTGGGCCTGTTCTGCAGCCAGCCCGCCCAGAGTAAAGTGGGGTGAGTTGTGCCATCTGCCTTAGGGAGCAGCCTGCTTTGTCTCTCTGTTTTGGGGTTCTCATGTATTATCATGCTGAATGCTAAGAAATACAGTTGCGTTATGTTGCAACCTTCCACCAAGAGTACTGCTGTTATCTAACATCTCTGTGCGTATGCTGTGAGCATACCAGTTCTGAGGTCCAGTCTGGACACACACGTATGGTGGCTTATACAATCCTTCTCTTAGCTACAGCCCCGAGGCTATGGTTGGAGCCATGCTGTGGGACCCCTGTAGGGCTGCCTGAGTGGATCCGACTGCAGGAGTGGAGCCAATCAGAGCTGCCAGAGAGGCAGCGCAGTCTAGTGGATCGAGCATGGATTTAGGGACTGGGCTATCTTGGGCTCTACCTCTCCTTGTGTCACTTCGGGTTCTGTGTTCGAATCTGGGTGCCTAAAGTGAGTAATTTAATTCCATGATTAGGCACATCCAGAGCAGCAGAGCATCCGCCGGCTCCCAAAGGAGGCGCTGGGGTCACACAGAGGGGAGGAGGCCGTACGGCGAGGGTAGAATTGAATGTGTAACCCACATACCTCCTGAGTGTGGTGTTCTGTCCCCTCCAGTGGCACCGAGACCACTTAGAGATTAATGAGTCTGGTACAGACTTAGCTAAGAGCCAGTTGGCTTTCAGTTTATGCAGTAGAGGCTCATGCACTAAGCTCCAGAGGCCCCAGGTTCAATCCTGCCCGCCGACCGTTACAAATGCACTATCCATGTGGAATAGGCACAATAACCCAGATGCTCAAAGATATTTAGGCGCCTACCTGACATTGCTTTGAATGGGATTTAGATGCCTCAATACTTTCGAGCATCAGACCGGTTATTAGGCCGCTGTCTGTTCATTATAGTCGGTAAGGTTTTGTGCCTCTCTCTGCACTGCGTGATAAACCTGCACCTTGGGGTGGCTTCTCTTATTCGGCAGTGTGGAGTCCAGCACAGATTCCAAAGGAGACATATGCTAATTACCAGCAGGGCGCTGACCCTTGCACTGTCGGGGGGATGGACTCGCTAGATGTCTATGAGGGGGAGGGATAGCTCAGTGGTTTGAGCATTGGCCTGCTAAACCCAGGGTTGTGAGTTCAATCCTTGAGGGGGCCACTTAGGGATCTGGGGCAAAATTTAGTACTTGGTCCTGCTAGTGAAGGCAGGGGGCTGGACTTGATGACCTTTCAAGGTCCCTTCCAGTTCTAGGAGATAGGATATCTCCATTAATTTATTTATTTTTTATTTATTAAAATCCTGTATGTGGGAACTTTGATGATGCTAGAGGGACAGAATGGTGACCAGAATAAAATCCCAATGCAACATTTGTGCCATTTAAAGGGCCCTTCAAATAGTTTTGAAGCCAAATTATATTTAATCAAAGAAAAAGAAGGCAGGAAGATTTAAATTCAACAGTGCTAGGCCATGGATATGCGAGTCGGACTAGATTCTCCTATAACGCTGCTGTAACCCACTGATTTCAATGGAATTACTCCTGAGTTACACGAATATGAGCAATGTAGAATCAGGCCCAAGGCCAGCTAGTGTCCAAGATGTGAGAAGTAGGGAGGAAAAAATCCATGGTGGGGAAAGTGGTTTTTAAAAATTCTTTGTTGTAATGATCTGAAATCTTATTATTAACAAACAGAGGGCCCCATCCCGAGCTTGGGAAAATGAGCGTGGCACCATTCCAGCCAGTGGAGCTCGCCTGCTTCACACCAGCCGAGGATCTGCCCATTCATTAAAAAAAAAAATATTAATCTTGATGGTGCCCCGTGAAATGTTGTAATAGCGGCAGGTTCCGGTCCCAGCCAAAGCTCTGAACCGGGCGTATTTGCACCGATTCATTTCTTTTCCTTGCAAGCTCACGGCAAAGCGTGTCACTGTTAACTCAGCGGCTGGCCGGCTGCCAGCATCCCGGCCAGATGCGGTTACCTTGGACGCTGCTTCCTCAAGAATGCGACACCTGTTGAATTAATTAATGCAGGCTGAAGGGGGCAGCGAAGTGGCATCCGTCCTGGGGGAGCCTGGGGCTGTATCAGTCTGAATCACGCTGGGGTTATGGAAGAACGGCGCAGGGATGTGTCTCGAGTTCACAGCGGGCCCGTTGTGTAAGTCGCATTGGCTGGTGGTGTTTTGGTGGGGGGTTGTTCTTCAAGCCGGGCCAGGGCTGTGAAAGGTGGCTCTTTCCAGACCCAGTAATCCATCTTGCTGGGGTCGGATCTGGTCTTGGCTCACAGGCTCAGCCAGGTCAGGCCTGGCCAGTGCTTGAAGACTGAAAAACTGGGGTCTTTTGGGACTCAGCAGCGATTTTATGAGGTGGCTGCCTCGTCTCTGAGTCAGTGCTGGGGGCGCTGTGCCGTGGGAGGCACCATCGTTCGAACGAGACGGGCAACACAGTGGCAGACCGACCACGAGTGTTCAGAGGCCTCATGGCGCTTCCGCTGGAGTAGGGGGTTGGGTGGTTTTTTAGCCCCACTTGTCGTGACTGTATCTCAGCGCAGGTAGTAATGACATTCTGCCTCGCCACGTTCTGCTCCAGCTGGGTACCGTGTTTCCAAGGCACAAATAGCAATCAGTCCCGGTGTCTTTACCAGTGGTGCCAACTCGTGGGATTTCATTGCGAGTCTCCTGATATTGGGGGCTTTTCTTAAAGCCCCAGCTCCTGGAGTCAAGTGATTGCAAAGGAGTCTCAGCTCTCGTTTAAAGAAAAAGTACGTCTCAAAGTCTCATGATTGCAGAGAAAAACTTGAAAACATGAACCATAGAGACGCCGACCCTGGAAGACAGACAAAGGGGACACAGAAGTCAATGTTTTAAAAAAATCTCATGATTTTTCGACCAACTCATGATTTTTGAACTCTCGGGGTTGGCAACACAGCTTCCAGTGGACTTCAGGTGCCTGCCCCTTCTGCTTTTGCCCGTCTTCCCCCATAGTATTCTGGAAGAAGCGCATGGCCTAGCACCATCTTCTGACCCCCCTGCAGGTATGTAACAGGAAGTAGGTTGCAGAGACATTGAGACAGAGAGTGAAATTCTGAATCTGGTTCCATCATGTTGATGTAATTGTTAAATAAAAGCAACCTACTGAGACTCTCTGCTTCACTTCTTCTCCAGAACGCTAGGGGAATGTTGCTGAATGTTCTAACGTGCCCATGCTACATCCCAGAGCTAGCTGCATTTCAGCCATGGGCAAACAATTCCTCCCTATACGCTCTTTGGGATGAAGGTAATCTCACCGAGAGGCTGCCCTTAGGAATGACCAAATCTGGCTTGTACCATGTAATGCTGATTTGGCCCCTAGAAAACCAGGGCCCTCTCAGTGACAAAGAGGAGTATATTCTGGAGCTGCCATGCTGGGGTGGAATGCATTTGATGAAGGTCTGGGAAGCATCTGTAGGATGAAGGGCATCAGAAAGTAGGAAGACCCAGAGAGGCCTTTCTACCAAAGTCTCATCACAGGTAGATTTGCAGCATGAGAGAAGCAGCAAACTGGCGAGGCGTGTATTATACGGGGAGTTGAACATGAATGAAACTGACTGAGGCAGGTAACTATTGGGCCTTCCAGCAGGGTGGAGGGACGGAGCAGCTGGCTCCAGGCTGGTGTTCCAGACTGAGGATGCCAGCTCAGACCTGTACAGCAGGGCTGCAGAAGCTGCCTTCTGCCCATGTCACTCCCTGGTTTAGACCTATGCTCCGAAGGTCAGATCGGGGAGATGAGCTATCGTCACCTGTATGTCTAGAAGCCCTAAACAAGATCAGGGCCCCATTGTGCTGGGTGCTGCCCAAACCCATAGCAGGAAGAGAGCCCCTGCCCCGAAGAGCTTCCAATCGAAGCAGACAAAGAGCGGGACAAAGGCAGTATTTCCCAGATGGAGAATGAACGCTGTGTCTACCCTAGAAACGCTACAGTGGCAGTGCTGCCGCTGTCGCGTAGGCACCAACTCCAGCGGTGGAAGGGCTTTGCCCATTACGGCAGTAAATCCCTCTCTCCGAGCGGAGGTAACTCGTCAATGGAAAAAATCTACACCAGGGTGGCTTCGCTACATCGGTCACCGGTGTGAATTTTTCACACACCTGACCTACCTTTCCAGTATAGACCAGCCCTGAGGGGTGCTGCAATTAAGTGAGTTGGGCAAGGTCACGCAGGGAGTCTGTAGCAGAGCAGGGCCTTGCACCCAAATCTCCTGCATCTCAACCTATCGCTGTCATGGCAAGATTTGCTCTGTTTTTAAGCTTCCCTGTTACTGATTGCAGCAGCAGTAACCATCATTTGAGTTGGGGGCTCTGCTGCCAAAGCAGGGCCGGCTCCAGGCACCAGCTTAACAAGCAGGTGCTTGGGGCGGCCAAGGGAGAGGGGCGGCACCTGCGGCAATTCGGGGGCGGCAGGTCCCTCACTCCCTCTAGGAGCGAAGGACCTGCCGCTGAACTGCCACCGCCGATCGCGGCTTTTTTTCCCCCCAATTGCCACCCCCGATCGCGATCGCGGCTTTTTTTTTTTTTTTTTTTTGCTTGGGGCGGCAGAAAAGCTGGAGCCGGCCCTGTGCCAAAGGACTTAGTTTCCCTGGTGGGTCCCGCCCAACAAGGCAGTGTCTTACGTGTGTGGAGCACACGCCAGGAGTGAGCGGAAACCAGTGAAAAGAGTTAAACCTAAAAACAATCCAGGGCACTTCCAAGTGATCAAACCCTTTCTTCCCTCTCCAGTAAGCTCAGAAGCAGAAGGCCAGGGAATCAGCCACTAGACCTCTGATCTGCAGTTCCCAACTCAACTCAGAGCAGGGCAAGAATGTTGCTGATGCACCCAGCTGCCAGGCTGCGCAGACCTGGTCCTTCCATGCTCCTGAAGGAGACAAACAAGTGAGCTGGGGGCAGCTACGTTTATAAGCCTGGCTAGTTGCGGCCGGATCTGCAGGAGATGAAATGCAAGCAGCCGTGTCCAGAGGGCACCATGCCACATATTGTCAAAACATGCCAGAGACTCTCTGCCCATGGGCGGGCGGCAGAGCGGTTTCAGGAAAGAATCCCAGCCATGTTTGCTAATGGCAGGGTGTGGTGTGGCTGAGCTCTGTAAGTCAGCGGCTGGGCTCCAGCCCAGAGGTGGCTGCATTTCAGTGGCAGGTTTGAGAGTGGGGCATATGGGAGGCTGGGAATCATCCTACCCCTCCTGAAGCTAATAGCACAACTTTCCTTCACTTCAGTGGGAGCCTCAAGTCTGCCCCTTGGGATCCCGCAGAACAGAAGGTGCTCTGCCACTGCAAGGAATTACAGTAACAACCATGGGGCCAATGCTGGGACAAACTGAGCAGCTACAACTCCCAGGCAAGTCAATGGGAGCTGCAGGTGCTCAGGCAGGGCCCCATCCTGCCAGGTGCTGAGTACCCTCAAGCGCTCAGCATGTCTTGGGACTTGACTCAATAGCATCAGTTGCAGCGCCTCGATTTCTTGGGGCCGGTTCTACACCAGCATAGCTTAGAGCAGTCTAGAGGCTGCTCTAAAGTACACCTGCTGGTAATGGCCTCAAGGGGCCACCCACCAGATAAGGATTGCTGGAGCACCGTAGAACTCCAGCCCTGCCAGATCTCCTACCCTGAGGCAATGGGGCCAGGGTGTGTCATAGGAACAGGGTACATCATCTCTGTGCCAGCCGGGGACGCCCTGCACCCTGGAGAGAATTGAGGGTTGGGAGTCCTGCTCTCCCTACATCCTCCAGGACGGTGCTGACTGCACTGCCACCCCACGAGCCCTCTGCTGCTAGGCTAGGGCTCCTCTCCAGTACAGAACTGACCCGTGATCTTCCAGGGCTCTGCTGCTTCGAAACCCGGCTGTGACAGCAAGAGCGCTACGCGGCCATGCCACTTCCAGCTTGTCTCCCACTGCCCTCTGAGGAGCACTCAGCCGGGCAGGGTCTATTTCCCTCCCCTAATAGAAGCCTTGTTTCTCTAATGGCTGTGTGTAATTACAACGAGGCCTTGGCAATTACTAACCAGCAAGCCGGTCATTTGCTACACGGCTAATTTCATAGCGATTATGCCTGACATCCTTCCTCCGTGCGGTTAGGCCAGACTTGGCTACTCTGTGTTTGCTGGACAAGGCGGGATGTAAATACAAAGTCCCGTTCGTCTGGGGGTCTGGATTGCGAGATGTGCCATTGGCTGGCGAAGGAGATGATCTTTGTGTCCCAGCAGGGCAGCAGGACGATTACTTCATCTGGGCCAAGGGATGGGAGATCCTCTGATGAAAGGCATGTGCCAGTGCATCACGGTGTTACCGTCGGAGACACGCCTTGTGCAAGAACTGACTGGTGAATTGTGGCTCAGCCTGAGGTCATACCCAGTTAGGCTCTTAACTCCTATTGATTTCAGTTGCTCGCCCAGGACTCAATTTTGATGGAACTCCAGAGCCTAAATACCTTTCAGGGTCTGGGCCCGGGTCTCTGTGACTCAGTTCACCATCCATAAAATGGGGATAACAACACTGTCCTGCCACACAGGCAAGTGTTTGGGTTAGGAAAACAACGAGGAGTCCGGTGGCACCTTTAGCTTACGCCTAAATAAATCTGTTAGTCTTTAAGGTGCCACCGGACTCCTCGTTGTTTTTGTGGATACAGACTAACACGGCTACCCCCTGATGTTTGGGTTAGGGTGACCTGACGTCCTGGTATTAGGGGCTTTGTCTTATACAGGCAACTGTACCCCCTTATCCCTGAAAAAAGTGTCCCGATTTTTCACCCTTGCTATCTGGTCACCCTAATCAGGACCCAACCCCAGTTTGGTGATCACATCTTCTGCAACGGACACGTTTTGCCTACCTAACAATTAGGTCGCCCAATCAGGGAGCAGAAATAATACCATGTGACTTGCTGTGGGCAACCAATCACCGTGGCTTAGCTATTGAGTCCTGAACATCTGCCACTAGCGGTAGGTGTGAATGAATTGCCTAGGTGCGTTTGAGCGTATGCGGAGCCCACAGCGGGCAGGAGTGAGGAGAAACCATATATATGCTCTGAGATTGTGTGCTTGGAGGCAGACATGTGGGTTGGTGCCTGGGTCTGAGTGGACGTATGAGTTTGCTTGTGTCTTCTGTACACAGGGCAACCTTTTTGGGTTAACAGACCTGCTTGCAGAAATTTGCAATGATCCTGCACTGCTGACCAATGCATCAGACATCTGGCATTGGGGCTGGTTCCTACCATGGGAGTAGCGCTCGTAGCGTACTAGTTGTGGAATAAACTTCTATTCAATAGCTTGTGATTGTTTTCAAATAAAATATTCGGCAAGTATTTTTCAATGGAGTCCCCTGGTGAGATGATCAGTGGTGGATCTCGCTGCAGGGGTGAGCACATCTGTGTTGCATAATTCGCAGCAATGGCTCAGCCGCTGTGGGACTGTGCTGTGCTCAGACTAATAGCTTGCGTAGGGTGGGTATTTTTTTTTTAACCAGGGGCCAAATCCTGCTCTCATTTACTCCAGTAAAACTCCAGACTAACTCTTCTGGAGTTATTGGACGTACAGCAGGATTTATAGCAGGGTAACCAAGGGCAGAACCGGGGGACTTGTACCACCAGCAGCCAGATGCGCCGGCTGGTGCCATCTGTTGAACGCAGTAACTAAGGTTGAGCAAGAACTTGTCCCAGTATTTCATTCCAGACCCTCACGTCTCCTGCATTTTAGCAGCTGGAGCCCCAACAGGGGACCTGACTGTGCTAATTGTCTGTCATATGTTGAGGTCCTTCACCCGTTTCAGTCTGGCTTTCACCCTGGAGACAGGCAGCTACAGACTTCCTCCTTCCCACTCCCAGTTGGCTCCTTCCCCTGCTTGCTCTCTGTGGCCTTTGACACTAGAGACTACTCCATCCTCCTGGGCCTGCCTCTTCAGGTCACCTGTCACCTCTGCTCACCTGGGATGGTTCCTCTCCAGGTTGCTCTCCTTACTCTCTGGTGAAGGTGCCCCCTTTTACACGGACACTATCTGCTCTTCTCCCAATCCGATCCAAACCCAGGCCCCCATCTTCTGTCTGTCGCCCCTTTCCGGCTCATCTTGAGCCAGATTCTGTCCTCAGGCTGGTGCACGCAAGAGCAGAATTTAGCCCGTTGTCTGTAACCTCAACATCCTCCGTGAGACCTTTACGCCCCTTCTCTCCCATCTCTGCCCCTTTTGCTACACCCCGCATCTCTGCGTCTAGAACTGTCATCAGCCTGACGCGTCTCCCCGGCACTAAAGTCAGTTTTAACCCCACCCCCACCAACGTGTTCTGAGCCCCCCTGGAAATTTCAGGCTGTGTCAGTTCACGTGACATTGTGTCCCGGAGGCTGTTTTTCGCAGGAAACCGAGGTGACCAGGGAAAGAGGCGATGCACGGGACCATGAGAAAATGACGAGCACAGCCACTTGCACTCGTGAGCAGCGCTGCAGGGGGGTCTGTACAGAGCCGGCTCGCTTGCAATCCGCTTTGTGGTTCACGATTCTTAGTAGCAACGGCACCCAGAGCCCCGTGGTGCTAGGTGCTGGATAGGCACCTCGTTAGCTCCGGGACTGTCTCCGGACCAAGGTGAGGAGGGGACGTGACTTCCCCAAGGTCACCCAGCAGGGCGGTAGCAAAGCCTAGCATAAGCCCCAGTCCTGTATCCTATGCACCGGACCACTCTGACAGCATCTGCCATGAAGACTCAGGGAGGGAGAAGGAATTTCGGGGTGGGAGAGTAGAGGGTGGCCAAAGGGGACACCCGCAGGGGAATATACAGAGGGGATCATTCTCCCTTCATCCAGCTAGTTCCATCGCTGATAAGAATAAGAGCCAACGCTTTTGGCGTGCTTCTGATAAGCGGATTTACTCTCCCCCCCCCCTGATCCCCACTCCACAGCGTGCATGCAAAGGCCCAGGACTGGCTCTTGATGCTGTCGGGACTCCCTACGCGGCCAGCATTCCACACACAAGGAGCGAACATCTGTTCCCTTTTTATCCTGTGCAACTGTCAGGCAAACCTCACCGCACAACAGAGGGAGGACGCGTCCGCTGGCGAGCGACTGCTTGCAGGCCATGCACAGCTCAGCAGGGAGAGGAAAGTACACAAACGCAGCATAAATAACATCCGCGTGGCCAGTTTCAGCCAGAGATGGTCTCGGTTTCCCTGAGACTAAGAGCAGAATCTGGTGCCACATCATTTAAGGGAGTTTGGAAATACTGTGAGAGCTGTTGGCTTGGAAGGGGCCTGTCCAACATAAAATGCGGGTGGCAGGAGATGTGTTGCCTCCCTCAAGCATGATATCAATGCACTGACCTTCAAAATGCCAAGCAGAGGTGGTTACTTGTGTTTTACAGATGGGGAAACTGAGGCACAGACACTAACACAGCATGATCGAGCAGAAGCAGGCCCTTTCCTAGTCCCCAGCCCTAACCATTAGATTGCAGTGTAGTATTCAAGCTATGGCTATCTTTTATAACCCACTGCTTGTAGTTATGCGATAGCTAGGCTTTTAGATGAGAAGTTATTATATTAGTCAGTCACATGCACTTATTCAAGGGGACGTGGCCAGAGAACCAGCATCCAGAGATCAGGTGAATCCAGCATAAGAAACACCACACAGCATTCCCCTTTGTAAAGGCCTTTCCCATGCCACAAACACCTCCAAATAAAAACTGTAACAAGCCAAGGGGGGGGGGGGGGAAAGACTTTTTTTTTTTAACCCCCAAAAGAAAAGTGCTAAAGAGCTCCTGAAATCCATTAGAGGCTTTACTATTGATTTGCTGTAGAACATGCCCAGAACAGCACAAAGTGCTAAAATAAATACACCACCAGTACACTCTTAGGGGTCCCTTTCTTCAAGGAATCTACGTTCCTAATAACTAGCCCATCTGCAGAGTCAACCTTTTATAGGAACTTTTTTCCCAGCATGCCTTTCTGGGCGTTGCCCTTTAAATTGGGCAGAGCCAGGCAGCTGTGGCCTAAGGGGCCACCTTAGAGCAGGCTGTATCTTCTCCTCTCTAGGCTGGGTAAGTCCTGTTATGGTTTCCCTTTCTGGCTGAGGCTCATTTCCACACAGAAGGCTGATGCCGGGATGGACTTGCTTATTGTTACCCTGGGGTTTCAGGCTTTGAACTGGAGCAAGTGAAAGTTGTTGTTGATGGATGATGGCTTTTGCAGTTGTAACCCACACACCTCCTGGGTGTGGTGTTCTGCCCCATCTAGTTTGACCACTTAGAGAGAGAGAGAGATTAACGAGTCTGCTTTAGGGGGGTTCCCCCCCCCCCAAGGGAAAGAAAAAAGGAAGGGAATAAAAACCAAAGCTTTGAGTCAATGAAAATTCCAACTGTGACAAATTTCAGAAGAAATGAAAAGTGCTGGTTTCTTTTTAATTTTGTAAGGGAAAGCATGGACTGTTTTTCATCCAGTCCAGGGGTGGCCAAACCTGAGCCTGAGAAGGAGCCAGAATTTACCAATGTACATTGCCAAAGAGCCACAATAATACGTCAGTAGCCCCCCATCAGCCCCTCTCCCTCCCCCACTCTTAGGGCCTCCCGCCAACTGGCAGCCCGGCTGATCAACGTCTCCCTGCACCTCCCAATTAGCTGTTTCGTGGCGTGCAGGAGGCTCTGGGTGGGGGGTGGGGGGGAGAAGCGAGGGCACTGCAGGCTCAGGGGAGGGGGCGGGAAGGGGTGGAGTGGGGGCAGGGCCTGTGGCAGAGCCAGGGGTTGAGCAATGAGCACCCCCCGGCACATTGGAAAGTTGGCGCCTGTAGCTCCAGCCCCGGAGTCGGTGCCTGTACAAGGAGCCGCATATTAACTTCTGAAGAGCCGCCTGTGACTCCGGAGCCGCAGGTTGGCCACCCCGATCCAGTCCTACTTACTCCATGTATGTTTTCAATCCAGGCATGGTAACTCCATTGTATTTCGGCTGTGTTGATTCTCTGCTGCGTCTGGTTTTAACTCCTGGGAAGCCCAGGGACTAGCCAGCACCCCCCCGCCCCAGGCCATGGCTCTGAGAATAGAGCGACTGGGTTGCAGGAGGCTGACGCTCAGTGGTGCCCGTGCCCGGCTTTGGCTGCCCCCTCAGGTGCAAGGAAGGAGCCCAGGGGCTCACGTGATGGCAGCAGATGGCTCAGATTCAGTGCTGCCAGGAGCTACATGGGGCAGCTTGGGTTCAGTGAGCCGCTTGCTGAGTTCAGGGAGAGACCCCAAGGAGCGGAAAGCCAGGCAGCAGAAGCTGTTGGCCGTAGACACAGTCTTGTGAGCTCCTGAGGCAGGCAGTGGGAGAGATCTTCAGTGGGTCCAGAGAGGGGCGGGGCAGAGACCCTCCATAACAGCCAGAGGGGCATGATACCAAAAGCCCCAGCTGGGCCAGATTTTTTTTTTGAGGAAGTGGGGAAACTGAGGCCTGGTCTACATCAGCCTAATACTGAGTGAAGCTCTGGCGAGGCGGGTAGGCAGCCATTTGTGGGGTTTTAAGACCGACGGTCCTTTCTGGTGTGGAGTGACAGCAGTCCGGATCTCATACAACCAGACTTGGGTTTGTCCAGTCCCACATAGGCGGGACAAAATTTAGAAGCATGCCGGTGCGGGCAGGGCCACACATTCTTCCAAATGGCATCCCCCGCATGGCACGCAGAATTGAGACCCAGCAATAGGGTTGCCAACAGTCTAACCACACAAGCCCAAACACCCTTGCCCTGCCCCTGCCCTGAGGCCCCACCCCTTCTCTGAGGCCCTGCCCCATTCACTCCCTCCTCCCTCCCTCTGTCGCTTGATCTCCCCCATGCTCACTCACTTTCACCGGGTTAGGGTGTAGGAGGGGGTGCAGGGTGCGGGCTCTGGGAGGGAGTTTGGGTGCAGAAGGGGGCTCTGGGCTGGGGCAGGGGTGAGGGGTGTGGTCTCTGGTTGGCGGCGCAGTGGGGCTATGGCAAGCTCCCTGCCTGCCCTGGCCCCGTGCTACTCCCAGAAGTGGCCAGCATGTCCGGCAGCGGCTTCTGCTGGGGGAGGGGCAGGTACCGCCCCCGCAGCTCCCATTGGCCACAGTTCTCGACCAACAGGAGCTGCGGAGTTGGTGCACAGGGTGCAGGCAGTGCAGAGAGACACACACACCCCCAGCGGCCGTAGGAACGTGCCAGGCGCTTCCGGGAGCGGCGCAGAGCCAGGGCAGGCAGGGAGCCTGCCTTAGCCCTGCTGTGCCGCCGGACTTTTAGTGGCCTCAAATCTCCCGGTTTGGCTTCAGTAGCCTCTGGGAGATAGAGCCCAATTCCGGGAGACTCCCCTCTGAGGATTGTCCTGGAGTCTCCAGGAATTAGAGATGAATCTTTAATTAAAGATTGTCATGTGATGAAATGTCCAAGAATATATCCAACCAAAATTGGCAGCCCTCCCACATAGAGAACTAAGCTCGCAAACTCCCGGCTCCACCTCACGGCGGGATGGTGAGCGATCGGCCAGGGAAAGGCCCCTCTCAAGCCAGGTTTTGACACAAAACCAGACTCAAGTGAGAATCCATTGTCCAGCATAGGAAAAGACAAATACTGGGCCCAGTTAGCGTTAATGGAAAGACATTGAGACACCGGAGAATTCCCCCCCTCTGAATAACCACGAGTCACCATGTTGAAAGCATTTGAAAAAGATTTGAATAGGTGTAGTTTGACGTCTGTATTTGGGGAGGGGTAGCTCTGGTCAGGCCAATGGGGCCATGCATAGGGGGCAAATTCTGCACCACCCCAAGGCTTGCTGTTTGGGGGGGGCAACGCCCCCCGCCCTCCCAAAACTACGCCCGGACTTGAAACTGAAGTTTTCATCCAGAAACTGAGCAACAGCGTCTAAGCGGGAAGCGGTCTGTGACGGACTGGATCCCCACTACAGTTAGGGGGTACACTGAGAAACTGCTCAGAGGCAAGGGGTCGCTTGTATTAGCAAAGGGATTTCTAGCTAACATGGAAGAGTAAAGCCTGAGGTTGTCTCTCGTCCGGGTTCACTCTCCCTTCCTGTTTCTTCTTCGAATCTCTGGCTTGTCTAGGAAATGAACAGTTTGTTCATTTTTACCCCAAGCAGATCTCTGGGGTGGAGCGTGTGTACCAGAGTCAGCTGATAACTGGGGTGGCTGGTGACGAATCAGAGGGGAGAAGTGGGAGCGTCTGGGAGATAAGAACTCGGGGAGGCTGGATTTGGGGTGACAGGACGGGAGGATTCAGGACTCTGGGCCGAAGCTGCGCAGCATAAAGGCACTCAGGGTTACAGGGCGGGCGGGGACAGAACCCCTTACTGGCCTGGGTGATCCCCCCAACGTCCTACTGAGCATGGCAGGGCCTCATTCAGGATGGGATCTGGGGCTGTCATCCCATGCTGTGTCCTGGAAGCAATTCTGCTTCTGTAGCCAGGTCACCAGCGAGCAGTTATCCCCTAGGAAAGAAACTGACCCAGAAAGGCAAAGATGATTGTTCCTATCGCTGCAGTGCCCAGAGACCCCTCTCAGGATCAGGGGCCAGTTGTTGCAGGTGCTGGCAGTGGGGACTGTGCCCCAAATATCAGGGCTCTCCCTATAAAATCAGGACATCTGGTCACCCTAGACGTAACCGCTGTGGTCTTGCTTGTTGAGCGCAGCTCTTTACATTTCCAGGGTTCTGTTCCTAGGGGAAGACGCTGCGACTGGGGAAAGCAGGCTGGACGCAGCGTGTTTCAGAGTCGATGCTCGCCCACGCCCTGCATGCGCACATGGAGAGTTGACGTTGGTTTTTTTTTTCTTGTTTTGTTGTTCCTGTTAGACGTGAGGCTTAAAGTACAGGGCGGCTCTTTGTACGTGGGACAGTGAAGTGGTGATCTCCCCAGCACAAGAGCTGGTGTGGTTAGAGCTGCTCGGAAAGTTTGCAGTGAAACTTGTGGGTGACGAAAAATATGCCTGGACCCGTTCTGAAAAATGTCATTTTCACTTAGGACATAGGCAGTGGGTGACTCTTTTGTTTGGGGGGGCTTATGCGAGCACCAGGGGAGGGGGTGGAGAGGAACAATAGGCGGGTTGGGGGGCCTTAGGACTAGAGGGCAGAGATGAGGAGTGGAGCGGCAGATGGGCGGTCTCGGGGGAAGAGACGGAGTGGGGGATGGGAGAGAGGGCAGGGCCTATGGGGGGAGGTGGAGTGGAGCCGCAGAGGCGGCGCATGGGTGGAGCCACAGTCCGGATGCCGGTTGTCAGTCCCACTTCTAAGGACCTGCTGGCGGCGGCCCTCCAAAGAGAGGTGACCCGCGACGCATCCGCCATTCCTTGCCCCCTGCATGGCCGGCCTTTTCAAGCCTCTTCCACGCACCCCACACGGTTTTGAACGTTTTCAGAGCGCAACGGTTCAATGATTTGGTCTGAAATGACTTTTCCAAAAAAACAAAACAAATTCACTGTTTTTGCCCCAGCTTTTTATTTTAAAAAATGTCAAACTCTGTGAAAAATTTTGATTGTTTTCTAAACAAAACATTTTGATTGACCTCAAATGGTTTTGTTTTTCCCCGACATTTCGTTTGGTGGGAAATGTTGAGGTTTGGGTCTAGTTTTGGAATGGAAAAAATTTCAAACTCATGGAAACGCCAGATCTCCCCTCTCCCCCGCTCTAGTGATGGCCCACAAATACCGTAGGATCTCAACAGGAGTCGATGCGCCATTCAGAGAAACATCATTTGGGAGCGTTAGTCACATCTCTTGAGGCTCCATAAATGGCTTAATCATGAATCCTTCTATCTATTGTATGTATCTGGCCCCTCCATTACTGGGCGTCTAAGCGCTTCACAGTCTTTGTTTTATTTATGACATGGCCCAACCCTTGTTTGGGAGCTAGCGAACAGGAGCATCGAACAGGAGTTTTGCTAGGGAGTTCTCCAGCTGAAGGGGGAGTGACTACGTGACCTTTGGCATGAGTTTGTTGTCTGTAGTGTGCTTGCTGCCTGAATGAAGTATATATATATATATATATATATATATATATATATATATATATATATATATATATATATATAGACTATATATAGACTATATATAGAGAGAGATAGATGAGTTCATGGAGGATAGGTCCATCAGTGGCTGTTAGCCAAGATGGTCAGGGATGCAACCCCATGCTCTGGGTTGCCCTAGCCGCTGACTGCCAAGAAGCTGGGAATGGGCGACAAGGAATGGATCACTGGATGATTCCCTGTTCTGTTCATTCCCTCTGGGGCACCTGGTATTGGCCGCTGTCAAAAGACAGGATACTGGGCTAGATGGACCCTTGGTCTGACCCAGGTTGCCCGTTCTTATGTTCCCCCTGTATTTTTCAGATCAGTATATTTTGCACATTGCTGTGGATGGGCGGACGAGCGTTCAGGAATTTAATGTGTGGCAGGTAAAAGTGCGATGATCCCCAGAGGAGAAACTGAGTCGCAGAGCGATGAAGTGACTTGCCCAAGGTCCCCCATGGAGTGTGTGGCAGAGCAGGGAATTGACTCCCAATCTCTGGCATGCCGAGCTAGTGCCGTAAGCACTGGACCAGCCTTGCTTTTCGTTCCTGAGACCAACCCAGCCTGTCTCCCACCCTAAACTGCCCCCGCTCCTCTGTGCGCTGCATGGGGGTGTCTTGAGCCTGGCGAAGGGCCGTGCACACCTGACTTCCCACCTGGCCCTGTCAAACCCAGGGCTGGCCCTGAGCAGCCGGCAGAGGTAATAAAACCAAATGCCCCACCATCACCTGACCCATCCTCCTCTTGCCCGCTTTCTCCCCCCGCTGCCTGTAGCTCCTCTCCCAGGAGCAAAGCACCCAGTCTCCTTTGCGAGCAATGGAGCAGCCACTGGCACGGATCCCAGCAACATCAGCCCAGTTCAGTTCACTCGAGCTGTCATGTAAGTTGCCGCATCTTGATTCTGTGCTGTGTCGGGTTAAGGGGGGGGGGGGGGGGGGGATTTTCTGTCCCGGGACTTGGACGGTCTGACAACAGCCACGCAGAGGGGAAATCGAGGCCCATCCTGGTGCTTGTCAACATGTCATCATACAGATACCGCAGCCAGTTAAGCCATCAAAGCGGGGTTTGATTCACAGAGGGGTTCCAGGCAGCAGTCGCTGCAGGGGAAAGAAAGAAACACAAGTGTAGGGCTTTGCCTTTGTATTAAAGCCATTTTCTTCTTAAAATGCTTTAAACAAAATCTAAATATAGCTGCTTCAGAACCCAAGCTCTACTGAGCAGGACAAAAGCAGGGTCTGTCTCTGGATCCTAGGGCAAGGATAAAATCAAAGCCGCCCCCGATGTGAACAGGCAGGATAATTCAGCCCCCAGTAGCTGCTATCAGCTGAGACGTGTCACCGGCAGTGCCTTAAAATCCATCAAAGGCCCCATTGGTGTCAGTACGGAATGAAACGCAGGCAGCTCCGGATCCGCTGCCTGTCAGATAAAGATCAAAGCTGCCATCCGCCCCACGCCGGAAAGCAATATCTGTTTTGTCAAATGTTGGAATCCTTAGGAAAAAAATTCGACACTGATTTACATCCCCCGGCTGTGACGGGGTAAAGCCCGCGTGGAATTTGGCCCCTGCAGGCCATCAGATTCTGGGATGCTCACCTGCCCAGGCAGGTAGAGGGAGCAGTGTGCAAAATATACCAAGCTGGTCTCAGAAACTCATAGCATTGAACTACAGCAAATGGGCCAAGTCCGCCCCGGTGTAACTTCATTGATTAGTGGTTCCTAGGGCAGAAGAAGAGAAGGCAGCAGCCATCAAGCCATTGGATGGCTGGTGAGTCACAGATATTTTTAAGGCCGGATGGGACTGTTTTGCTAATCTAGTTTGACCAGCTGCATATGCAGGCCAGAGAACTTCCCCAGTGATTCCTGCATCAAGCCCATAACTTGTGGTTGAGCTAGAGTGTTTCTTTTAGAAGGGAATCCAGTCCTGATTTAAAGCCTGCAAGGGACGGAGAACCTGCCACAGCCCTAGGCCGTTCCACTGTTGATTTACTCTCCCTGTTGAAAACCGGTGCTTTATTTCTAGTCGGAAGCTTCGGTCTCCAGCCACGAGATCCCGTTCTGGCTCCGTCTGCTGGATGGAAGAGCCTTCGGTTATCAGCAATCTCCCCTCTGAGTAGCTACCTATAGGACGTGATCAAGTCACCTCGGGATCCAGTCGGATGCATGCACATGTGGGCAGATACAGAGGCAGGTTAGACGGCTCGTGATCCACTGATGCGTTCTTGCACAGACAGGAGGATGCCCCAGCTTGCCTTTGAATTTTAAATGTAGTGAGTTCAAGTGATAGAGCAGCTACAGCTTGGGGACAGCTGCTTCCTTTCCTTGCCTGGGAGCTGCTCAGCTGCTCCTGAAGCTTCAGGCTTATAGGGCAAGGAAACAGGCCCATCTGGCTGTCCCTTAGTGTCAGGGTGAACTGCACCTCTGTCCCTTCCCTAGTCTCTGAGTCTAGCGCCAGCTTCTGTGAAAGCTCTGTCTCCGGCACGCAGACTCCCCCACTGGTTCTGCCCTACGGCAGCTGTGAACAGAGTGAGTAGACAGCCTCCTTAAACCAAAGTATCATTTAACCTTAACTGGAGGGACAAAGTATAGGAGAAAAAGGAGTTTAAAACCGCAATCTATGCACATCTGTCTTACCCAGAGCCCTACCACACCTGATTTGTGCCTAGGATGGCCTCACTAGTTTGGATGCTGTGTCAGGCTGAACAGCTTCTCAGCCACGCCTGCGTCCCCCAAGAGAGGCTTTTGATCTAGTCAGAGTCCTTTTTTCTCTCAGTTCACCAGCTATTAGGCCCTGCTAGTCCAGAACCAGCATGGTGGGCTCCACGGGAGGTCGGGCCAGTCTGTCCAGACCCACTGCTCTCCCGTAGTCTGGAAACAACCCCCAAGTGTTTGCTGAGGGCTGTCTAGTTTAACTGTTGTTTTACCTCCCTGTTTGTTACCCAACAGCCCAGTTGATTGACTGACCCCCATCAAACATCCCCATAACCCGATCGCATAGAGAGCAGCCACGTGTCCATCACATTGAATCTGGAGCAGGGGCGGCAGTAGGTTAGGGGTTTGTTACAGGAGTGGGTGGGTGAGATTCTGTGGCCTGCGTTGTGCAGGAGGTCAGACTAGATGATCATAATGGTCCCTTCTGACCTTAAAGTCTATGAGTCTGAGTCTATGAGATGGAGCAAGCCACCGGTCCTCCCCCCAGATAGGAGACTACTGTTTCAGACCTCTGCTTCTGGTTAGAACCCCCCATGTCACCCCCCTCCTTGGTATTAACACCTTTCCCATAGGTGGTCCCTGTAGCCAAGCTATAACTGTGCCCCCAGCTATTCCCAGGCGACTCGTGGCACAGCACACATGGGTACGACCCTCCCACACTGGGCCAGATTTCCCAGTGCCCGGCACCCCACATGTGAGCGCTCTTAGAAATCTGGCTCTCTGGCTTTGAATGCCCGAATATTGGACTCTTGTGTTCGATGGGCATCCGGCCGTTGCATCTGACCCCATTTGACCCAGGCTGTTCAGTTCCTTGGTGCTCTCTGCACCAATCAACGGTGTCTATAATGAAGACCATGACTGCGCCGTGTCAAGCTTTGCGAAGCGCCCAGACACCACGGTGATGGGCACAACAGAAGCGCTGCTTATAACACAGAAGAATCCTTCCAGCTTAGGGTGACCAGATGTCCCGATTTTATAGGGACAGTCCCGATTTTGGGGTCTTTTTCTTATAGAGGCTCCTATTACCCCCCCACCCCCTGTCCTGATTTTTCACATTTGCCGTCCGATCCCCCAGACTCCAGCTCCTTAATGGCGGCTCTTCTCTGAATCCAGTGACAGGCGTGAAAGTTGGGTCTTCTCTCTAGCGGGCGTACTCAGGCAGCTCGGTGACTGCAGCGTCTAATGCAGCGGCTGTTCCCAGCCACTCTCAGCTACGTTGCCAGGGCTAGGGGGAGGACGCTATGAGCCATGGCTTAGGGATTAATTACCAGAGTAATTATGAGTTAAAACGGTGACAGCCTGCCCGTGACAAGAGGCGAAAAGCTCAGTGGTGACTGCCGCACTAATCCCCTAGGGCTGCTCGTGCGAAGAGCTGGTTTGTCAAGGTAGATTTCTTGCTGCTCTCATTTCTAGTTTATATGGCAAAGGTCAGCTCTCATTAGGGTGACCAGATGTCCTGATTTTATAGGGACAGTCCCAATATTTGGAGCTTTTTTTTTTATATGGGCTCCTATTACCCCCACACCCCCATCCCGATTTTTCACACTTGCTGTCTGGTCATCCTAACTCTCGTGGGGGAAACGCTGGACGTTACCACCTGTGGCATTATAGGGTATGCCCACGCAGCAGATAAACACCCGTGGCCAGCCTACGTCGGTTGACGCAGGCTTGCAGGGTTCGGGCTGCGGGGCTGTTTAACTGTGGTGTAGTTCCTCGGGTTGGAGCCCGCGCTTTGAGACTCCGCGAGGGGGGAGGGTTGACACAGCTGTAGTGATCAGGGCAGGCAGGCCATTTCTCTGGTTTTAAGACGGACAGTCTTGGTTTTGTGGTGTTTGACCGCTGTCCGGTACTGATATAAAGTCAAAGTTCTCCGCAAGCCTTATCTAGCCAATCACCCCTGGGAGGGAGGGAGTTATTATCCCTGGGGGCGGGAAACTGAGGCACAGAGTGGTGGAGTGACTCACTCAAGGTTAGAGAGGGGCCTTAGCACCAGAGAGCGAGAGACGCTGAGAGCACAGCGACCCCAGGGACCAGGAGATGAGACAGGGGCCAGCTGTACCTTCTCGCAGCTCTGCCGTCTACAACAGCAGCCGTATAAAGGGGGCCCTGGTGTGAGGCCATGCTCTGTGGAACGGGAAGGATGCAGGCAGCAACTGTTGTCGTGTGAAGTTGCAGCTGCAGGGCCCAAGCCCATCCTCCATTTTGGGAGGCAGAGCGGAGTGGGGCAGGCTGGCGTGTGCCTGCCCCATATTGAACCCAAAGAGTGGGATTGTTCAATCCCAACTGGCCTGGCCCTGAGGAGAAAAACCATCACACCATAGTGTGGAGAGGGGGACAGAATCTGCACCCACTGGCAAAACCAAAAGTCAGCACCTGCGTACTACGGAGATGAGCGTGGTATAAGACCCTGCGTAGAATGGAATTGGTCCAGCGTTTGTGTGTCTCTGTGCATGCGTGCTGGCTGCGTTGGGTGGGCACAAGATGGAGATGGAGGTGCTTACTGAAGGGAATCTGAGCAGAAGAAACAAGTTTTGCATTTTGCTCTCCAGGCGAGACCTGTGGCCGTTGTCATCTCTTGATCGGGTGAGCTCTAGAGTCTAGCTCCAGCTGCTCTGAGAAGCTCTGTCTCTGGCACTCAGGAGAATGCCCCACTGTTGGAGGTCCAGAAGGACGTAGCTATCGTGGGAGGTCCTGATGGCCGGGTCAGAGGTGCCTCTCGGGTAGGCAGGGCCAATCCCAGAGGGCCGTGAGTATTGGGACTGAAGCTATGAACTAGCCTCTGTATTCAATGGGCAACTTGTACCAAGAGCAGGGCCTCCGGGTGAGGAGTTCATGGTGCCCAGTGTTCCTAAGTAGATGGGGCCGATGTGTTTTTGTACCAAAGCACAGATGTTAAGTGACTTGCTCAAGGCCATGCAGAACTGTGGTTGAAAGAACCCAGGAGTCCTACCTCCCAGTCTCATCTCTATCCCACCAGACAATGGTAGGTCTTGAAACATTGGTTGAGGAGCCAGCGTCCCACTTCCTAATTAAATTAAAGAGCACTACTGGGCTGGAGCATTATGGCCTTTGACCTGACACTTCCTTCCCCTGGTCCTGTATGAATAACCCAGACCAGGTGACTGGGGCTAGAGTATAGCATCTTCTTAGCCAGTGCTTCTCAAAGTCGGGC
This sequence comes from Emys orbicularis, assembly GCF_028017835.1. NCBI lineage: Eukaryota > Metazoa > Chordata > Testudines > Emydidae > Emys > Emys orbicularis. The sequence goes on along the minus strand of NC_088690.1, from coordinate 4,994,273 downwards.
CGCCGCTTGTTCAGGGAAAGCCCCTGGCAGTCCGGGCTGGTTTATTTACCTGGTTTATATCCCATTGGCCTGGAGCAGCAAACTGTGACCAGTGGGAGCTGCGATCGGCCGAACCTGCGGACGTGGCAGGTAAACAAACCAGCCCGGCCCGCCAGGGGCTTTCCCTGAACAAGCGGCGGCCCAACTTTGAGAAGCACTGTTCTTAGCAGTTCTCCTGTGTGTTTGCCCCTTTAGTAGGGGCCTCTGTCTGCTCATTCAGAGTCTGGAGTTGAGTGCACAGGACACGTCTGACTTGGAAGATGATCAGCTGAAAGCTAAATGCTGGCGCGATCAATAGAGTCCTCTTAGCCGCCAAAGCAATGTGAGAGCGCATATTGATTTTTGGACTGAGGACTGCAAACGGAGTCTTTCCAGAGAAAGTTAGGAGCTACTTCCAACTTGATCAGCTGTTTGCATGACTGTCAGAGGTAGTAGGGCTGTTCTGTGGGGAACAGTGTGTGCTGCATGTGAACACAATCCACAAAGAACAGGAAATATTGCACAACTTTCAATACAGATCCCAGAAACTGTCTGCTTTGCTTTCCACTGACTTCTAGGTATCTTCTGCCTCCTGGAGTGGAGTGTATGTAGCTGTTAGAAGACTTGGGTTTTTTCCATACTGTACCTTAAAATTTCTACATCTGCCCAGCGGTGGGGCAGCTGCCATTTTGTGAGGCAGGGTTGGTGCAGCATGTTAAAAGAGAACACGCACTGTGCTCTCTCCTGAAGAATGGGCTTTGTTGGTTCTTGGTCTTTTCCCTGAATCTGAAATGTCCTCTCCACTGATGTATATGGCTGCTCTTGCATCTGTCAAACATATCACAGAGGGTTCCCAAAGCAATTCCTAGCATCACACCTGCTGCCCCAAAAGAAGAGCGAGAGAAGAACAACTCTCAGATGCTGGCGATGAGCTCAGTCTAGTTCCCAGCATAGTGCTGATGACTAGAAGCTCTAATCCTGAATCCATCACCGACACCAATCCTTAGAGACCTTGTAATCTAAGTTATGTCTTAACGTCTGTGTACTGCCGCTTTTCCCTTTTGTAAATGGTTTGCTTAGCTCTCTCAGAAGATTGATCACCTTGTGATTGCTACTATGTATTTATTATTTACCTGGTCATGGACCAGCACGCTCCCTGTGTGAGGTGCCATACAAGCACAGAACAAAAAAAGTCCCTCTCCCACAGAGATGAGGGATAGGGTAGGGATTGACTGGGACAGGCCTTGAGCGTGAAGACAAGCAGCTTATATTTGCTGTGATAGAGAAGGGGAGCCAGTGGAGGGATTCAAAGAAAAGGGTTACGTGGTCCAAGCAACAGGCTAGGGAAATGAGCTTAGCAGCGGCATTGTGCATGGAAGTTGGAGCGTTCTCCCGACCCCACACCAGGTCACATCCCTGGACCCACAACATCACTGGGGCCCCCACATCAGTTCTGCTCCCCAAAGCACTCACACGTACATTCTCCCCCTCGCCAAATATCCATTCTCCCCACACGCACACATCTCCAACACCCTGGTGTGCCCCCCATATCAAATTCTGTCCCTTAGCCCCTCCCCAGCAATTCAGCCCACATCTCAGTTCTGCCCGCTAGCCCCCCAGAACATCCGTCCTGTAGCCTCCCTCTTTCCTGGGAGGTGCTGAGCCCTCTGCAGTCCAGCAGGCCGTTCCCCAAGTCCCCGGAGACCTTTACCGGGCTCCGTGAATGAATTTCTGCCTCTGACTCGGGGAGGGGTCGCCTGTCCGCAACGAGAGCTGTCCACTCTGCAGCTCACCTCTGCTTGGGGACTGCAGGTCCTGACACATGCGGTTGCTATGATACAACGAATGTTCCCGCGGAGCTGCGAGATTTGTGCAATTCCAGCTCATTGTGGCCAACTCTGCTCGGCGGCAAACAGGAATAAACATCTCTGCCGGCCAAACGTGGGCTGGTCTGCTCAGCGCCAAGCTTGGTGCCTTCACTGGGCCCCGGAAAGCCTCGTGACAGAGCCATGCTGAGCTCAAAAAACCCTCTCGTCTCAAGGAGGCCCAACTACGGAACTGCAGGTCCAGCCCCATCCCGTGAGACATCGAGACGGGTCAGAAGATCCCAGCTCACCGGTTCCCCAATGCAAGCAGTGACTTGAAACGTGTTCCGTACGCTGTTTCAAGATGATACTTTGGCCCTGTCTGCTGGCGCGCCACTACTGCTTCTCGGCAATGAGGACGATTTTTCTTTCCCCGACCCGCCGCTCTGTACTCCTTTCACGCTTTCTTTCACCTCCCGCAGAACCACATCTCTGGCCTTGGCTCCTTTTCCTAGTACCTTGACGTTAACGACCCAGTCACTGGGGGAAACGCAGCAAGGGGAAGGCTGAATTCTGGGCTGCTTCCAAGCGTTAAGCTACATAGGGCGGCGTAGTGGGTAGGAAAGTGGCCTGGGGCAGGAGCGGTGGAAGATCCCTAAAAGTGGGAAGGCCACCTGACCCTTGGCCCTGCCCCTTCCCATGAGGCTCCACCCCCATGCCGCCTCTTCCCCCCAAGACTCTGCCCTCCACTTGCTCCTCTCCACTCCCTCTCCCCCGTTGCTCGCCCTTACAGCCAGTAAAAAGTGATGGGGCCATGGGCCCCTACTTCCCCGGTTCTGATGCCCCTGGCCTGGGGCACCTAGCAGTGGGACCCTGCTCTCCATTGTGGCTTCAAGGCACTAACTGTAACACAAGTAATACATACTTACTTTGTATAGAGACAAGGTGCGGGAGGTCATCCCTTTCATTGGACCAACTTCTGTTGGAGACAGAGACACGCTTTCAATGTCTATTTCTTTATATGTATTCTAGGTGCACTGTGCCACCCTTCTGGGCAGCTGCATCTGTATTTCCCCCTTGTGGCCCACCAGGGGCTCCCACTCTTAGGATCCTGCCTCCCCCAGCCATCCCCTCCCTTGGGTGGAGTCATAAATCTTTCTCCCTTCTGACCGGAGTCTTTCCAGGCTGCGCAGTTTCCTGCCAACGCCGTGAGTTCCCCAGCAAAACAGACTGCCTCCGCCAGCCTGCTTTGCTTTCTCCTCGGAGCCTGGAAATCGCGTAATTGCCCACCGTTGCGTTCCCACACAGCCCTTTCTAAGGCCACATCTACACTACCATTTATGCCGGCAAAACGTATGTCGCTCAGGGGTGTGGAAAAAACACTCCCCCGAGCGACATACCTTTCGCCAGCATAGGTGCTTGTGTGCACAACGCTGTGTCGGCAGGAGAAGCTCTGTAAGCCCACTAGTGTAGAGATGGCCTAAGCAAGCCCATTTATTCTTAAGGTAAAAGCGCTACAGAGAAAACACACTAAAACAATAAAAGAACCTTCACGCATGCTACTAAGCTTACCAGGGTTTGCCCCAGCTCCAGCAAGGGCTCCGGCTGGAGATACATCCTTCCCACCCCACCGAGGGCGTTCTCTGTGCTCAGAAGTTCCTCACAGCTGTTCGCTCAGAACCAGCACACCCGTGAATCTGTTAGTCGCTTCTTTATAGGCCTTTTGATCCTGGGAATAGGTAATTCCTAGACCTAGGGTCCCTCCCCAGGGCAGAGCTTGAAGAGATCAGTTCTGGAGGTGGGTTCATTCTTGTCTTAGCCCATCGGCTAAAAGAGCCCTTTGAAGCTCATAACACTTCTCTCCCAGACAAGTGACCTACAATTCCCCCCGTCACACACGGACATTTTACATTTGAATACAATGAGCTCCCAAGGGACTTGAACGGAATTCGGTACGGTTTGTCCGGGGTCTCACATTGTACAGACACGTAGTATGCAGACAGTCAACACACTGGCCCTATGCATTAATAGCACAAGGAGCTGACTATTTGAATTTGTGGGGTCGTGGTTCCTTTCTCCAACCTTTGATTGAGCTCTGCTGCCGAAATACGCCAGGCCTTTCGGCTATATATAGCCCTGGTGTTAGCACTAAACGGTCCTTTTCTGGTCACCCCCTACCGTGCAGTGCCAATGCTGTCGCTTTGGCCGGCCGGGACCCCCGCACAGCAGGAATTGCATCATCTTTGCCGTGCAGAAGAGCCCTCCTGGCTTGCCAGCTCGGTCCGATGCAGAGAGGTGAGGCCGTCGCCCCGTCTGCACGGGTCTAGCGCTTCTGCGTGAAACTAACCCAGCGGCGTGCACACCCAGTGCCTTTGTAGCACCGGTTTAAACCCACTGACCCCGCAGTGGTGTCGTGGGAGCAGAGCGCTGCTTGGAGGCCTGCTCGCCCCCTGCAGTTCAGGGGATAGCCTGCATTTCTGGTTGGGTTTTTCCATGGGGGGAAGGGCATGCCCAGCCATTGCATCTTGCTGCCCCTCCGCCCCAGCTCCTGCAATGAGCTCCCACCCGACTGTATCCGTTTCACTGGCGTCTTCCTCCCAATTCTGACTGACAGGCGTTCTGGAAGCACTATTAAACCTCCTGCCCCAGGGCTTCAGCTGCCCTGTAGCTATTAGGGATCAGAATCAGACTGGTATGGGGGGCTGGATTATCCCACATCTGCCTGCTGTGGGGTTCTCAAACCTTCTGAAGCCCACGGTATTGGCCTCTGTGAGATGGATACGAGGCTAAATGGACCTTAGGTCTGACCCAGTCTGGCCATTCCCATGTCCCACGCTGCGGGCAGGAGGAGCAGAGAAGCGATCTGTAGAGTAGATGGTGACGTGGAAGCAGCAGGATCTTACGCAAGACATGAATTAGGGGCAGGGCGGGGTGCAGCATCGTTCCCTGCTAGGGATGAGCCATAGCTGCCAGCCACCCGGCATGCATGCAGTCCTCATGGACTTCTACGCACGTTTCCATCTGTCTTAACTCCAGAACTTGAGCCCAGCACTGTTCTCTGCCACCTGCACTGGTCCCCCAGCCACCTTCATTGCTTATCCTACGCCCTTTGGTAGGATGGGGCCTGTCCTAGAGCCCTGCTTCTGATGCCCAGTGCTTGGCACAGGCATTTACATAATGTGTCATGAATCAGAGTGCCCATTAAGCATCACTGTGCCCTGTTAGACTACCACGATGGCAGTGATAAGGGGGAGGGACAGAAAAGCCTTGTCTGCTCTGAGTTCTCTTAAATGTTTCTGTCGTGCCACTATTATGGTGCAGTTGTACTTGTGGTGGGAGAGGTGGGATTGCTGATGGGGCCAGTGCACTTTCCAAGGTGCTCCCAGCAGGGTTAGAGGGCACAGTGATAAAAATGCTGGTGTCTCAGCCACCGTTAGAGCCCCCACTGTCGCTGCCACCAGTGGAGGTGCGCTGTTGGTAGTGCCACGGTGGGAAAGTGCCGGGTAGACACAGCCAAACTCCGGGTGTAGCCCAGGTCTGGTGAAACTTGCTATAGCTGTGAAGGGTTCAGATTCCTAGTGGATATTTGCCTACAGCACCAGTCCCCTGCTGCGTGAACAGCACAGAACTGGAGCAGGAGGAAGTGGCGTGGGTCAGGTGTGCAGGGCACTGGCCAAATTCCCTGGAGACACCCAGGGAGGGAATAGCATAGGGGGCTGTGGACTGGGATTGATGGGCATCAGCAGAGTTGGGGGGGAGCCAGGGCTGGTAAAGGGAGGGTGTGTGTGTGTGTGTGTGTGTGTGTGTGTGTGTGTGTGTGTGTGTGTGTGTGTGTGTGTAAGAGAGAGATGGGCTGTGGGTTGGCACTGAGAGGCACCGGCAGAGCACTGCATGTGGTGGTGGAGCCCAGGGCTGGACTAGTGGGGTGGGGGAGCTGTGGGTCAGGATTGAGGGGCATTGGCAGAGATGGGAAGGCAGGACTGGAATAGTAGGGGGCTGTGGGTTGGGAGTGAGGGGCATCAAACAGTGCTCTGTGTGAGGACCCAGGGTTGGGATAGCAGGGGCTGTGGGTCAGGAGTGAGGGGCATTGGCACAGCTGTGTGTGTGGGAGGAGCCCAGGGCTGGAACAGCACAGGTTGGCATTGAGGGGCATTGGCAGGGCTGGGGTGGGGGTGGAGAAATCCCATGGATGGGATAGCAGAGGGCCCCTGGCTGGCACAGAAGGAGCGGCTGAAGGTCAGCTGCAGGGGCATTGGTGGAATTCTTGGCCACGCTGCCCCTCATTCCAGGCCACGCCGGGAGCCCTTCACTTCCCTGAGTGCCGGCTCCACCTGCCATTTGCTTTTGAAAGTGGCAACTCCACCAGTGATCTCCAGGAGCGAGCCCCTCAGCTGGGCAGTGCCGGCACCCGTTCCTTGCCATGATGGCAAACTCCATGGCTCTCAGAGCTGCACCTTTGCCGCCGGCTCAGCCGGCGAAAGATCCCACGGCCTCTGAGAGCAGCCCCTGGTCTGGTGAGGACGCTGCCCCGCAAGCAGGTGGCTGGTTCCTGAGGCTCCCCCGCTGCTGGTCTGGCTCAAAGCTGTCCTGCTGTCCTGCTGCTCCACCCAAGTATGAGCATAAGAACGGCCATACTGGATCAGACCAAAGGTCCATCTAGCCCAGTATCCTGTCTACCAACAGTGGCCAATGCCAGGTGCCCCAGGGGGAATGAACAGAACAGGGAATCATCCAGTGATCCATCCCCTGTCGCCCATTCCCAGCTTCTGGCAAACAGAGGCTAGGGACACCATCCCTGCCCATCCTGATGACAGGAGTGGCTGGGTGAGGTTTTGTGGCCTGTGTTGTGCAGGAGGTCAGACTAGATGATCACAATGGTCCCTTCTGGCCTTAAAGTCTAAGTGTAGACAAGCCCCTGGTCGGTTATAATTTGTGCATCTCCCTTCTCTGGGGCACTCAGAATGTCCTGTGTCGAGCCGGATTCTGGTGGCTTGTTCTAGACAACTTTCATTTTGTTAGCACTGAGTTTTTCACTCCCGGTAAAGGAGAATGAGCTCTGGCAGCAGCTGCTTTACCGCCGGTGCTTCCTGCCTGGAGGGAGCTTATTCCACTGCTGCCTTAGCCTGTGATCCTCCTCACTGTTGGTCCCACCCAGCAGGGTTGATTCTCCACATGGGCTCCCCGATCGCCCCAGGAAAGGCTCACCCTGGCTGCCATGGGAGACTGACCACATCTGAGTGACTCGCCCTTTGCAGCCTCCTGGGAAGCCATAGGGGGAGGGATGGCAAAAAGCTGAAGAGGGGGAAACGCAGCCTGGGAGAAATGAAAACCCAGAATCCTTTGAACCCGTTGCTCCGGCATGAATTTAAAACTGGCCGCTGCAGGTACATGAGCAGATCTGGGGATGGGAGCCCAAGAAGGCACCAGATGGTGCTGTAGTTGCTGATTGAACCAATACTGTGCCCCTATACATCAGCTTTCCCTTGGGGGGGACACTCAGGGCCTGATCCAGAGCCCATTGAAGTCAACGGGAGTCGTTCTGTTGATATAAACAGGGATTGGATAAAGCCCTCGACTGCAGGGTGAACATGCCTCTGGATAACGTCTGGCAGAGAATACACACATGACTCCTACCCCCAGTTAATGGAGCTGGGTCTTCGGTGCAAGCGGCAGGGCTAGTGCTTTTGGTGCTGAATTTTCAGTGAGCCTTCTGGGCAGATTTTGTGACCTTGCCAGCACCATCTAATCAACTTCCTTGGTGACACCGACAGCAACGGTCTGTCTCGAGTCATGCACAGCCAAACGACCCAGAGGAGGATAGTCAGAGAAGCTCTCAACGCACATGGGACCATATCTCTGATGGCAGCATGCTCGGATTTCAGGAATTGAGGACCATCTTCCAGTTTCTTACCAGAACCACGATCGATCGTCTCATTCAGTTCAGCAAAATTTGCAAGCAACGCGAGCCGTGCGGCAATCCAGCACAGGGGCGTAACCAGCATTAGATGTCTACACAATCGGTGGTATTGGTACTGTTCCAGTAGGTCGCGTGGAAACTAGTATCCTGAAGCCAGGCTTGATGGCAGCATTTGCCCTGTCAGCGTTACAACTGAAGTAAAATCTGTTGGGATGCATCATGAATAAGGGCCCTACCAAATTCACCATCTATTCTGGTCAATTTCACAGCCCTAGGATTTGAAAATTAGTCAATTTCACGTTTTCAGAGGTTGATGTCTGAAATTTCAGGGTGTTGTAACCATGGGGGTCCTGACCCAAAAGGAATTGGGGGGGGGGTGCAAAGCTGTTGTAGGGGGGTTGTGGGAGTGCCACCCTCACTCCCTCACTTCTGTGCTGCCTTTAGACCCACCTCTGGATACCTCCCACTGCTGCAGGAAGTTCCTGATCATCTCCTCCCCCGAGCAGCCGTGCAGGGGAAGAGCAAGTCTTGTCCCTCCCCAGCCTGGCTGGGACTAGCAGTTAGGAGCCCCCGGCTGGGGGTAGTAGAGTGTAGTAACTTATTCCATTCAGACAGCTGGTCCTCCTGACACCCACTCCGCTGCTTTGAAAACAAAACCAATTTCCCATGATGCGCCGAGAGATGGTGGAGGCATCTGGAAGAGGAGAGGGGGGCTGTGAGGCGGCAGGATTGAAGGAACCTGGCAGCAGGAGAGAGTGGGTGTGAGGATGTGAGTGGGTAGAAGTGAAATCAGGAGCTCATTCCAGATGTGGAGGCAGGTGTGTGGATGTTGGGGGTGGGGGGGGGTGTCAGGGGGCTACCATGCAGGTCCGAAAGCTAAAATCTCACCCCTTGTAATGATGCTGCCTTTGGTAGGACACAACTGAGAGTATCAATACAGGACAAATTGCTTAGAGCAGGGCAGTTACAGCCCAAAGCTAGGTGTCCTTTAAGATTAAGGCACGCCAAACCAGCCAAACAGAGAGGACTTTGGTTTTACCCCACTGGCTAACCACAAGTCACACAAGCAATTCCCTTAGACACTCCAGTTTCCCAGTATCACCACCAGTGCCACTCGTTATGGGCATGACTGGTTATGAAAACCGATACCCCAGTAAAAGAAAAAAGTTCTCCTGATCCCAAAGGACCAAGTCCCAGACTCAGGTCAAATGATAACTTAGATCTTACCCAGAACACACACTTACAGCCAATTCTTATTAACTAAACTAAAATTTATTAAAAAAGAAGAGAGAGTTGGTTGAAAGATCAATATACATACCGACTTGAGTTCAATTTCTTGAGATCCAGATACATAGCAGAGATGGTGAGTTTGTAGTTGCCAAAAGTTCTTTTAGATATAGTCCATAGGTTATAGTCCAATGTCCATATTCAGGGTGACTCTAATCAGTGACTGGGGATCTCAATTCTTATGGCTCAGGGTTTCCCCTTCTTAAAACCCAAAGCAGATCTGAGGTGAAGCAGGATCGTGTCCCAGGGTTTTTATACATTTCCAGCAGCCTCTTGGCCTGAGAAAACAATAGGTTTAACTTTCTGTCTCCCAAACATTATGGCAATTAGCATAGGGTAATTTATCCATTAAATAGTTCAGATACAGGTTACCACAAGCTTCAAAGAGACAGAGAGACAATAATACTATTTCACTCAAGTGTCTTCCTAAATGTTAATATTCCTTTTTTGATCTTTGAATCAAAGCTATAGCAATAGACAAGACTTGTTTGCTTACATCACAAGACCTGAGCAAACAGCTCCCCTTCTACCTCTAACAATGCAGGCTTGTATTTCTAAGCTCTATTCATTTACAGATCTTCCTAACAAGTCTTTAAAGTTTGGCCATGGGTCAGGTCAGTCTGTGAGTTAATTTACTCTTTCTGGCCCTGTGTCACCTTTCAATGAGAGATTATATTACACTCCTAAGGTCACACCCCTCTAAAATGATCAGCTGAGAGACAGCAGCCTCCGCTTGGCACCTGATTTTCCGTTGTGCAGCCCCCCTGTACGAACGCTGCCACATCCGAATGGAAGTGTTTCACACCCGCTTAGCGCAGGTGTGAACGGCTGCACAAGACACAGGGCAAGGGCGGGAAAGGAGCTGTCTCTGTCTGCAGCCACGGTCTCACCGGAGAAGCTGCTCATGTCTGTAATGCAAGCGAGACGACTGGTTCCTCCTGGAACACCTGAGCAGCTGCAGCTCACTGAAATATTCCCCCCTGCATAGCTCATAGAAAGCTGCAGGCGGCAAGGATCTCTCGGGTGACAGACGCATGAAGCTTCTTTCTGCTAGACACAGGGGTGGGGGATACCCACCTCCAACCCTCCACTGTCACCCCCACCTGAAATCCAGAGATCTGAGCCGATTACTCTGTTAATTCATCCTAGCAGCTCCCTGACAAGTGAATCACCTCAGCAGCGCCATAGGACTATGAAATCCTGCCGTGCCTTTCATCCTAATTTCCAGAAGCAGAGAGGCGACGGCCCAGGCATTTCCATAAATTACAGTCAGAAGCAGAGAGACTTATTTGCTCGGCATTGCCATGGAAAGCGTGATAGCTCCCGAATTCATATAGGAACATCGAGGCTAGAAAATGGGGGAAAATAGCCCCCTCCCCTGTGACTAACTGCCAGCGTTAGGGGCTTTTGGAAGAGGCCTATGTGTGGGTATTATGGGTCCGGTGGTTCTTTTTGCAGGAGAGTCATGGGCTACCCGCTGCTCTCCTGGCCAGATCCCAGCATGGTTCCCGGTTTGATCCATTCCCCCTGCGCTGCCAGCTGTGCGTCGTTCAACGTGGCTGGGCAGCTGCCATGCTCCACCCCAGCTACGGTGGCATGTCGGTGGGTAGAGACAGCTTGGAAAGCCCTGCTCCAGGAGGAGAGGTGCTGTCCAAATGCGATAGGGGTCCAGTCTTTGGGTGGGGTGCTAGGGAGGAAAACGAACGGGCCCCTGCCTCAGCTTTTGTTCACCCAGAAAGGCAGGGCTGGGCTCGCTGTTCTGCCCTGCCTGGGTCAGGGAGGTGGGGGTAGCAGCCCTGGGGGGGGCTTGAGGTTTCTCTGGGCTGCTTCTCCCTCCCACCTGCTCCTCCCCCTTTCCTTGCCAAGCTGAGGGCCTACTTCCCCGTCTCTGTTTCTTTAGATAGGGAGGTCTGGGGGTTCTCCCGCTTTGCTGGCCCTGGCTCCAGCAGGGTGGGGGGCAACCGTCAGCAGGACCGCATAGCCCCTGGCATTGGGGGGGGGGGCAGCCTTAGAGAGTGGAGGAGCTGAGAGGCCCCGGGGGGAGTGTGGGTCATGTTTTGGTGACTGGACCCCTCCCCGCCTCCCACCCGTTGGACTCTGCAGGTGGGCGTGACAGCGGCACGTGACACTAACGAGCTGTTTGCCTACTGCCCGATCTGGCAGCCCCGTGGAATGGCAGGGCCCTGCCCCTCAGGCACACATACAGGAGCTGGGCCTCACAGGGGCATGGTCGCATGACCCATCTGTGCCTGTCACGAGCTTCACAAGGACAGTGGGGTTCACACCTCCTGCCCCCAAAGCACTGGCCTCTCCCTCATGAGCTCAAGGAGAATCCCCTTTAGCTGTTAGCAGGATAGGATCTATGACACGCGGCTGCTCCACTCTCGTTCCGTCTGTCCGAAAGCAGCGGTGCCCACTATGCTGTGTGAAGCAGTTCGTTGGAAGGCCTGCTGGCGCGAGCTGTAACTCCTTAGCTTGGCAAAGGTCTCGGAGACCCTGGGGTGGAATTCACGAGAGGCATGTGTCTGCTCCTGTGTCTATTCAGCCTTTGGACGGGAACATCCCGGGGGGCGTTGCAAAAGTTACAGCCACGGGATTCTGACGCGGCTTCTCTCCGGCTTGCAAGCCGGCAGGAGGCAGGGGAGATGCCTTTGAAGGGAGGTTGCTTGTTTCCTTGCCCCGGGTGCGTTTCGTCTCTCCAAACACCTGCCTCTGTTGGCGTCTTCCAAGCATCTAGCTGCCAGCCTGTTTGCTTGGTAGCCGTGTCAATTTGTGAGCCCGCTCTGTGCCCAGCCGCAGGGTCACGGCAGCCCAATGTGAACCAGCGGCGGGTTTGGTGCGGTAGCATCCGCCAGGCCAATGCCACTGTCTCAGCTGGGCTCCTCCTTGCTGACCCCGCGCTCCCAGGGGGGCAGCAAGAGATCTGGGCGGCTTTGCTCCCTCCTCCCCTCCTGTGAGCAACGGGGATGGCTCGTCTGCTTCCGTCCGCCTCCCTGCAACACCCGGCCTGGAGCCCGGAGAGGAGACCCTGCTGCAGACCACCCCACCCCCAGGCCTGGGAAAGAGAGGGAAGAACCCCAGGGGCTGCAGGGGCAGCAGAGCTGAGGCTGGGGGGGCAGAATCGATCGGGGGACAGGACTGATTTGGGGATTGGGTGCAGACTTAAGTGCTGGGCCGGGAGATGGGCAAATATTGGGGTGATTGACCCCCCCCACTTATTTTGTGCCCCTTTAAGTGCTGGGTGTGGGGGGATGTCAGGGAGCCTGTGACCCTGGTTTATGTTGGCTTCAGCCACAGCATGAGTTAGAGCAGCTATGTAGCATCCCTCGCTTGTTAGCAGCCACGTGCCATCCTGAACAGGGCTGAAAGAGGGAACTGGTTGCGGTGTGTGGAGGTCCTGTTTTCTGTGTACTGTGCCTTTAAAGGGAGAGGAGCCCCCGCCTGGGGGCCGGCCGCTGAGGCTGCTGCCATTTTGTGTCTCAGAGTTTGCAGAAGGTTGCGGTGAGTTACACACTGCGCTCTCTCTGGATCAGAGACTTACTCCTCAGTCTGGAAGGGGCCTCCCTCGCCATGGCAATGCCTGCTCTGCTCTTTGCAGGCGGGAGAAAGGAGCCCAGTGAATTAGCTGTGTCCAGATTGCAGTTTTCATTTCCAGTCCTTAAATTCCCAAAGGGACGAGAGCAGGGTGACAGCTCCGCTCGATGGTCTGAGGCAGGCTCGGCAGCGTCCAGATGCAACACGCGCTGGGTGCAAGCCAGCCGCTCCAGCTGTGCTCTCCCAGAAGCCCATCTGAAGCTCAGTGAGGCTGGAGAAGATCCCAGATGGTTTGCTTACCACACGGACTGCCTGTTCCTTGGAGAGCTGCAGCTGTAGGTTCGTAGTGCTCCTCTGATCCTGCAGGCTGCTGGAGCCAGGGCCGGCTCCAGGCACCAGCCGACCAAGCACGTGCTTGGGGCAGCACCTTGGAAGGGGCGGCCAATCTTGGGGTGGCGGGGGGCGCTCAGGTTTTTTTGGTTCGGTGGGGTTTTTTTGGGCTCAAGGTTTTTTGTTTGTTTGTTTTTGTTTCAGCAGCGCGGCACTGGGGGGGGGGCGGGGGCTGGCACGGCGTGGTGCTCGGGGTTTGGGTGGCCCGGCGAGGCCCGGCACTCTGGGGGGTGGGAGGCTGGGGTTTGGGCGGCCTGGGGTTTGGGCGGCCCGGCGCTGGGGGGGGGGACGGGGGTTTGGGCGGCCCAGCGCAGCGCATGGGGGGAGGCGGGGGTTTGGGCGGCGCGGCGCTGTGTGGGGGGGTGTTACGGCAGAGGGGTGCTCTTTTTTTTTTTGCCTGGGGCGGCAAAAAAGTGAGCCAGCCCTGGCTGGAGCAAAGGCAAACGATGCTGATTTGAGACAGCCCAGCGTGCTGTATTGAATTTTCTGCTGGGTAGTGCAAAGAGCAGGCCGGTTTCCACTTTGCCCTGGACAGTGAGACCAGGTCCAGTGTAAATCCCACAAAACTGGATATGATCTAGCAACAAGGGTAGCAGAATCCCAGATAGTCCATGGTCCCAAATGACTTGGGACCATGCAACCCTGCAACCAGCTGTATGTAATGAACATGCCTGAGGTTTCGCTGAATTATCAAAAGCTTTCATAAGTTCCCCCGTGATTGCTCTCTGGCCCCTGTTGGTTCCCAGGGTCAAGTCTTGAAGCCTGATGTCCCTTTTAACTGGAGTTACTCAGCAAAGGGACTCGGACGGTTCTGTTCTATATTTAATCTCTGATTTTCTGTCAAAGGGCCTCAGTTAAAAAGTCAAAGCTATTTTTTTCCCCAGCTGTCCCTACTGCAAACTCCCCTCCCCGGCTCTGCAATCCCAGCTGGGCTCGTCCAACCTCTCGCACTCTCCATAGCAATAAAGGATCTGGTCAGTGGAAGGTTTTGTGGCTGGGGTAGCAGCCCCCGGCTTGCTCTCCCAGCGCTGTATCACTTCCGCAGGGCTAGCTCTGTGTCACTGCAGAGAAGCGACTCCGGGCCCACGGGGAAGCGCACACTGTCTAAGGTGATGCTGTAGATTTTATTCACATAGGGTTTTTGTTTTTTTTTAACTCTAACTGCGCTTCAATGCATTTGTGCTAATGGCACCCCCCAGACGTCCTAGAACAAGGCTGTACGTGGGCTCCTGGAAATAAACCAAGGCGCTTGGCGGAGGTGTGACGGCCGCACCTGTAGGCAGACGCGTGAGCCAGCAGTGATGTGACTAGCTCCAGTAACGATCGCAGCGATGCTGCGGCAGAACGGGCCGGCCACTCAAGAACACAGCCAGGGTCCTGGGGGGGCTTGTCCAGCCCGGGCTGCTGCAGCTCGACGACTCTTGGTACCCACGCTCGTTAGATCAGTGCTAGCTCAGGGTGTCCCGCTTGCATGGTAGATCTACGCCGACCTGCAGTTTAGGCCCTCGCACCTTAGCAATCAGTGTGGTGAAGCGGTGGGATTTGGTGGTTAGGGCATGGGACTGGGAGTCGGGAGACCTGGGCTCTGTTCGTGGCTCCGCCAGTGATCTGCTGGGTGACCTTGGGCAAGTCACTCCCCCCCCCAAACACCGTGTGCCTCAGTTTCCCTTCCCTACCCTTTGTCTTGGCTACTTAGCCCCTAAGCTCTTCAGAGGCCGGAACTGCTTCTCGCTGTGTCTGGACAGAGGCTGCTGGGATGCAAATAATTATAACCTAGGCCCTGATCCTCCATCTGTCTATCTCAGGTACTGACCTAGCCGATCGCCACGGTGTCTGAGCAACATACAACCTGTAGTGCCTTTATCCTCACCCCCCACCCCGGCAGGCAGGGCTGGGCTCTTATCCCATTGCACAGATGGAGACCTGAGGCCCAGAGAGACAGAGGCTGGATCATGCTGCATCCCGGCGCTGGCAGCATGCAGGGCACCCGTAGCTACGTGCCGGCGACTGCCCTGAAACGCTACATGTCAGTGGGGGGAGGCAGCGGGGCGCTGTAGCCAGGGGAGGCGCTGCTCGGGCCGCATGGAGCGCATCCCCTAGGGGCTCGGGCATGGCTCGGCTCGCCTGCCTCTCACCCTCTACGCTGCTGTTTATACCCAGGCTTGGGGGGCGTGCAGCGTCTGTACTCCACACGCCACGGTAAGGGGCAGACCGTGTAGACCAGAGGTCCCCAGACTGTGGGTTGAGCCCCCCTAGGGGCGCAGAGGAACATTCTGAGGGGCTGTGGCAGGGCTCGGGCCAGCCCCCACGGGGGGAGAGGGGAGGGAGCGCCACCCGGCCCTGCTCCCGCTCCCAGCTATGCTCCGGCCCGGCCCCCCACCTGTGGCCCCTGGCTGCAGCTCCATTCCCGGCCCCACTCGTGGCCCTAGACTTCCCCCCAGCTGTGGCCCCAGCCTCAGTCCGCTTACCCCCATCCACATCTCCCCGCCCCTCCCGGAGCCGGAGCCGCAGCCCGGCCCTAGCTCGAGGGGAGGGACATGGACGGGGTGGAGGGACGCGACCCTGAGAAGTTTGAGGACCACTGATGTAGCCCTACCCTAGGGTCACACTGGATGCCTGGGGCTGAGGAGAGAATTAAACCCGGGTCCGCCAAGTCCTGGGCTAGCGGGTCTAACCCCTGGGCCAGCCTTCCTCTCAACCAGTTCGGCACAGGGAGCCCGACAGGGCTAGCACGTTTCCCCCTGGAGCTGGACCCAACCCCCGTGGCTGTTTCCTTAGGACTAGCGTTAGTTATATAACGTGCCGCCCTCGCTCCGGTGCACACGCTGCTCCAGGGACTCTCTCTAATGTGCCGTGGCAGCAGCCTGGGATTCCAACGGGCACATGACACATTTATGGCACGGGGCGCCGGGGCAGGCTTTGCACGCACAGATCTCAGCATGGAGGGGAGGGGGGGACGCCTGGCAGGTGGCTGGCAGCCCGTCCTGCCCGGCCTTAACTCAGGGCAGGGGATGGGTCCCTGGCTCTGGGCTGTCCTCTCCCAGGAGACCAATGCAGCGGGTTCAGGCTCACAGCGATTCCTTGTCATCTGGCTTGTGGGGAGCAGTAGATTAGGTGAGGGGGGCAGGGCTGGCCATAACTAGAAAGCGGGTACTTCTACAGTCTACCCCTTTCCTCCCTGGGCAGGGCAGGGCAGGCTAGTGGACGGGGCACTGGGTTGGGATTCAGGAGACCTGGGGGCTAGCCCCAGCTCTGCCACAGACCTGCTGGGTCTGTCTCTGTGACGGTTTCCCCTCCCGCCCTGGGTCCATCCAGCGGGCGCTCTTGGGAGCGGCTCTGTCTCTTGGCATGCATTTGCACCAGGGGGCTGTGACCCAGACCATAATTAGTGCTTGGACGCGGGGGCTGGAATTCCTACAGCTCGTTAGCTTTTCATCCCTCCCCTGTGGGTACCCAGCACCGTTCCATTGACGAGGTCGCTTGGGTGAGAGGCCAGATGGGGGTGTTAAACACCCAGTTCTCCCTTTTCAACCTTTGTTTTGCCCTTTAATTCTGGCCCTTCCCTGGCGCTCAGCTGCTCTGTTTACGCCGAGTTCTGCTGCTGTTTCCGAGGCCACGTCAATACGTGCAGCGCTGCACAGCCGGACCGATCCAGCTGTGCCGGTGAGGCGTGTCTGGTGAAGCCACTCTGTGCCGGCAGGAGAGAGCTCTCCCGTCAGCAGAAAGAAACCCACTTCTGCGAGCGGCAGAAGCTACGTCGGCGGGAGAAGCTCTCCCACCAACATAGCGCTGTGCACACCGGTTCTTATGCCGGTGTAACTTATGTCGCTCCGGGGGTGGAATATTCACGCCCACGAGTGACATACGTTTTGCCAACATAGGCTGTAGTGTAGACATCGTCTCAGTTTCATAGTTTTTAAGGCTAGGCGGGACCATCGGATCCTCTGCTCTGACTTTACGTATAAACCGAAGCCAGAGAACTGCATCCTGGCGCTCCTGCCTTGAGCCCAGTAACGTGTGTTTGGCTAACGCAGATCTTCCAGAAAGGCACCCGGTCTTGATTTGAAGATTTCAAGAGCTGGCGAATCCACCACTTCCCTTGGCAGTTCGTTCCAGTGCTTAATCATCCTCGCAGTTAAAAATTCGCACATCACTTTGGCTCTTGTCTGCCTTTCTCTGCTGTAGGAAAGAGCCCTTTAGTACCTGATGTTTTCTCCCCATGAAGGTACTTAGACACCATAATCAAGCCACCTCTCAGGCTTTTTGATCAACTAAACAGATTAATCCTTTCTGTCTCTCGCTGTCAGGTATTTTCTCCAGCTCTTGGATAATTTTTCTGGCTCTTTTCTGCACCTGCTCCAGTTTTCAACGACCTTTAAAACATGCAGCCACCCGCACTGGACTCAGAATTCCAGGCTCGGTCTCACCAGTGTTGTAGACGGAGGTGAAATCACCTCGTTTCTCTGACTCACTGCGCCCAGACGCACGAAACTGCCGGTCACTGATTCCATAGATTAGCTTGAATTCTTTCTGTAACTTCATGGACACATTCCGATTCCTCCTTGGCCCTTTTAAACTCTCTGTTTCGGGTTGAAATCACGTTGTCAGTGCGCCACTGAAGCGAAAGACGGCGCAGCAGGGGTTAAACAACCCTTGGGCTCATTTCTGTGCTCTGATGTTTAATAATCTTTCCATCTCTATTTGGAGTAAACAGAGACAGTCGAGCGGGCGGTACATAGAACTGTAGGCATGGAAACCCCCACTGCAGTCACAGGGCACTGCTCGTTTGGTTGAATGACTCTGGCTTCGCTTTACCATCTGCCTGTCGAGGGTATTTATCTGTCCGCCGGTTCCCGTAGGGTCCGAGCACTGGGCGATCTTGAGCGTGTTCCCTGTCGCACAATCCCGGGCGGTAGGGAAGGGCTGTTCGCCCCGTTTGCAGATGGGGATCCGAGGCCCAGAGAGGCTGAGGGCCAGATTTACAAAGGTATTCAGGAGCCTAGCAAATGCAGATAGGCGCCTAGTGGGGTTTGCGGAAGTGTCTAAGTAGGTTAGGTGCCTAACTCCCATTGGAAGTCAGTGGCAGGTAGGCACCGAACCCACGTCAGTGCTTGTTATGAAATCCCACTAGGAGCCTAAATACCTTTGAAAATCTGAGTTGCCAAGGTCCTGCACGGAGCTGGACCCAGCTTGCCAGAGTCCAAGTTACCAGCTGGGACCCCCCTGCTCCCCCATGACGAGCTAGTCCCGGGGTGGGAGCTAGGATCTCCGAGAGGCAGCCAATGGGAGGTTTGCTTTCCTGCCGACAGGCAGGCCACCTCTTCTTGAATCAGCCCCGTGTTTTCTTGTAGCAACTGGACAAACGTACAGACTTGAGAGAGTTCATCATTTATTACAGGGCCGCCCTGCATCCTTCACACACGTCACCGGCACAAATCCAGCTTGCTCCGGCTTCCCACGGCCAAACATCCCCCAGCGCGATAAAGACGATGCGGCCCCACTCCGCCATCCCCTTTGCAAAGGGGCACTGAAAGGATCCAGCCAATTATTAACCCCCACCAGGCTTAACACAACACTGCCCGTTGCAACTTCTGTTACCCTCAGGTCTGTGGTGCCCACCAGCGCAAGCTCCTGGAACATCTCCAGGGTGCTAAGGAACTGCCATGCTGGGTGACTTCCTAACCGATCCCCGAGGAGGATGCAGAAGAGGAAGGGGAGAAGAGGCTGATGCAGTCACATCTGCACCTCTGCCGCAGGCCATGTGCTTGGGCTAGGATAGGCAGGCGTCAACTGTAAGATCTTGGGCCATGAGCCTTTGAGAGCATCAGTCTCATAGGGCTCTAAGAGGAAGGATGGCCCAGTGGTTAGAGCACTAGCCTCGCTCTCGGGAGTTCTGGGTTCAGTTCTTCACTCTGGATGACCTTAGGCAAGTCACTCATCTCTCTCTGCCTCAGTTTCCCTTCTGTAACATGGGGATAATCCGTACCCTTTGGGGATGTTGGGAGACCAAAGATTGTGATGCATTCAGGCCCTATGGCAATGGGCGTCACGTAAGAATTGCAGTGCTTACAGGGAGCAGTAAGGACCTGTGACAGATCTTATCCTTTTCCCCATCACTGGCGTATCATCCCCAGCTGCTGGAATTGGTGGCACAAGACTCTCAGCTTTCATTTGAAAGAAAACCGTTTTCTAGCCCACGTGGTTGCAGAGAAAACCTTGAGAACATGATTCCGGTGCGGCTCCAACACCGGAAGGCGAAGAGAAAGATCCCCTACGTTTATTGTGGTTTTAAATCTCAATCTCATGATTTTCTGGGGCCTGACTCGAGATTTTTTACTTCTTTGGGGCTGGCAACACCCCAAAGCCCACCACCCATGTATCCAGAAGCATCTGAGGAAAAGGTGGTCCCAACAGACACGTACTTTGCCTGTATGGGCTAAAGGAAATGAGACTAGCCAGTGTCCCTGGAGAGAGCACAGTGTGGGAGACTCATGCTAACAGTGGCCATTTTGAATGGATTCATGGGACATGCCCATGCAGACAGGCTGCGGGGCCGGAGACAGCATTGGGTTTCCATAGCCAGGTACAGCGCAAGAGTTGCCTGCTGGGTTCATGGCACTTGAGCTGTGGGCGAGGGGCTCTGGTTCATTGGGGTTCCCACACCCCCCTGAGTTCAGGCCCTGAGACGGCTGCTCTGATAGGCTGAGTGCTGCTGCTTTCCCGCAGGCCGGAGAAACTGCCTCCAAGTGGCTCTGCCGGAGTCCCATGCCCAGAGACCTATCTCAGGATTCGACACGAATCCCTGGGTGCTGTAGCTGGTTTCCTTCCATCTCTTGTGGGGATTTGCCCCAGTGTAGAGACTGGGTGTGGGGACGCCAGCAGCGACTGCTCGCTGTATTACACAGTCCAGGAGCTCTCACCCGTTAAGCCACCCAAGGGTGCTGCGAGGGTGAATTCAGGTTTGGGCGCAGTTCGAGACCCACGGAAGGAAGGCACTACAGAAATGCAAAGCCCACTCCTAGCTAGGTCTCCGCAGTTGTCCCTGTTGTGCCTGGGGGCTTCACAGAGGGGGCAGCAAAATCCAGTCCCTCTCCCCCGCGGCTGAGCTACAGAAGAACCCCCATTCGAGTTAGCAGAATAGGGCCTATGGCCCAGAGCAGATAGACTCATCAGCTATACACACTATTAATGCTGAGGGCAGGTCAGAGGCCAGGAAGGAGGAAGAATGCTCTGTAGATATTTCTGCAGGACGGAAATTGTAAGAGTTAATTAACTAAACAGAAGGCTAGGAATAAAAACCAGGCGGACAAGCAGCAGCCCCCCAGCCTTTGCAGGAGACTTCTTTGTTGGCATAGAGCTTGACAAAGCCCTGGCTGGGATGATTTAGTTGGGGATTGGTCCTGCTTTGAGCAGGGGGTTGGACTAGATGACCTCCTGAGGTCCCTTCCAACGCTGAGATTCTAGGATTCATTGCAGCAGGTCCTAGGCCATGCCCTCTTTGGGCAGATCACCGCTGGCACAGGTTGGTACAGCCTTTTCCAGAAGCCTGGCACAAAGCAAACCCCCGCCTTAAGGGAACACAAAGGGCACCTTTGTGTGTCTGCTCACGAGCTCCGGCTCAGGATCTGGCCCCAAGACTCCATGGGCCAGTTACTTCTCAGCCTCTAGGTTGAGGGTGACAATGTGGGGCCCAACTGTGGGGTTTGTTTTCATGGCATGGCCACTAGGAATGAGACTGAGACCCCCCCCCCCCCAATTCATTCCACAAACAGCCCAAGCAGATGGCAGTGATTGTCAGCCACTGGGGCCCCCGAGGCGAAAGGCTCCGACCCACGGAGGCACCCAGTCCACGTGAGAGAGGCTCCCACGGCGAGACACAGCACAACCTCCGATATAGCGCACCCAACGAATCGTTCACTGGCGACATCCCAGGACTCCCTCCCTCCTTGCCCTGGGATCACGTCAGCCCTGGCGAATCGGAGCCCATTATAATAACGACGCCACTTAACGTGAGTCATTTCTCCTGGCAAACTCGGCGAGGAAGCCGGCTCCCCGGAGGGCTGCGTTGCGCTGCTGAAAATAAGCACCCGCAGGCACCCGGATGAAATGCGTCACCAGGCCCAGCTCTAAGCCGAGGGGGGGCCGGGAAAGCGCTCCGAGATGCGGCGCTCCCATGTCCGTGTGAACTCTAGCAGTCCGGCAGCGTGGGTGCAGAAAGTCATCTAAACTGCAGAAGGGAATGGGGAGAGGAGGGGCGGGCAGATCTCAGATACATCCCCCTCCACCCAGCCCTCTGCAACATCCACTCAAGTTCCTAGCCCAGAGCGTCCCATCCTTCGTTTAGGGCCATTAGAATAGCAAAGCCGAGCCGCTTAGGTGCAAAGCCTGAATTCACGGCCCACGCAGGGTGTGACGAAGTGGGACTGTTCTTAATGTTTTCCTCAGTTTCCCCTATGCAGTTCTTAAGTCTCTAGGTGGTGGGATAAGGGTGTATGGTTGCTGCAGAGCAAAGGGCCAGTGTACATAAATGCCCGACACTCTGTCTCCTAGCAACTGATGGCCTGGGCCCCTCCTCTGCAAAGGTGCCAACTGAAGGTGTTGGAGACAAAGGGATCAGGTGACCTCCGGGCCTGGGAAAGAGAC
Source organism: Emys orbicularis (assembly GCF_028017835.1). Lineage (NCBI taxonomy): Eukaryota > Metazoa > Chordata > Testudines > Emydidae > Emys > Emys orbicularis. The sequence goes on along the minus strand of NC_088690.1, from coordinate 4,972,679 downwards.
AAAGCCCAGAGAAGGAGGGGCTGGACAGGAGTTTGAAGTTAGCTGGGGACTGGAAGGGAGGGCAGACGAGGGTCTGCCTCCCTGGGCCCCAGAATGGACCCGGCGGAGGGGTCCTGTTCGCTGGACCTACAAGCTCTGTTTTAGACCGTGTTCCTGTCGTCTAATAAACCTCTGTTTTACTGGCTGGCTGAGAGTCACGTCTGACTGCGAAGTGGGGGGTGCAGAACCCTTTGGCTTCCCCAGGACCCCACCTGGGCGGACTCGCTGTGGGAAGCGCATGGAGGGGCATATGCTGAATGCTCCCAGGAGAGACCCAGGAGGTGAAGCCGTGTGAGCTTCTTGCCCTGAAGACGGTCTGCTCCGAGGGAGAGGAGGCTCCCCAAAGTCCTGCCTGGCTTTGTGGGGAGCAGTTCCAGAGCATCGCCTGGGGCCTCCGTGACACAGGGTGTCTAGAGTGTGCAGCAAAGCAGGTATACGCACTAGACGGGGCAAGCAAGACATGTCTCCTGGCAGCCATGTGGATTTGTCCTTCCCTAATCAATGCGGCTGTTTGAGGGGGAAGGTCCGGCTCAGCACAAGGCGGGAGTGAGGACAGACACTGCATGCGCCCGTCGCACAGGTATTAATAGCAGCCTAGATGGGGAGGCGTTGCTTAGGCGAGTAGAGCCAGGCCAGAATGCTAGGGCGTGTCCTGTACACAGCTCTGGGGATGCCCAAGCAATGCTGGCTGTGTCAGTGGCGCTATTTGCACGAGAACCTGTGACAAAGGGCTTTTGGGGGGGCCTAGACGTAACTCTCAGAGGTGTTGGGAGAGACGATGCAGAGCCCAGCCTAGGGTCTGGGCCCAGGGATGGTAAGGTCGACGGATGGGTGCTTGCTATGCTGTGCTCCTGCCTTGCTTTAAGTGGGCTGGTTTGGCTCACTGGATTCACCACTGGTCACAGCCCCCGAAGGGAAGAATCCACACGTCCCAAGGCCAGCCGGACCTGCTGGGGAAGCGTGGTCGATCCACGGGGGGCAGTAGCACAGGATTGGGTCTAAGGGTGGAGAATTGCAGGGGGAAGTAAAGGCACAAGGCCGGAGACCCGGGGTGGGGGGGGGGTAGAGGTGCTGCTAGCCCTGTAACCAGGACAATGTGCATTCGGGCCCTGTTACCCAGGGTGCCCGGAGCAATGGATAATTATACCTACCCCACTGCTCCTTCCCTCTCCCCTATGCAACCCCCTTTCCTGCCCCAAAGGGCTCAGGAAAGATACAACCCAGCGTAGAAGTGAAGGGGTTTGGTCCAGTTTTGCCAACCTCAGGTGGTTGAAAATGGTGAGTCAGGCCCCTGAAATCATGGGATTTTCGTTTTAAAGTAATAAATGTTTGAGTCTCGGGTGTTAGAGCCATTAGGAGTCACATGGTCCAGCTCTTGTGTCAGCTGGAGAGAAGGTTAGAAACTCTTTTTAAAATGAGAGCTGAGATTCTCAATCACCTGAGTCCAGGAGCTGGGGCTTTAAGAAAACTTCCACTAGCCCGAGACTCGGGATAAAATCACCGCAGTTGGCAGCACTTGTTCCTCTATCTTTTTAAGGGTTACTTAACAGAGGGGCATGGTCTTGGTGTATTTACATTATTTATGACTCCAGTATTGACCCTTCGCCTCTGATCAGCCTGTGCTAATCTCTCCACCTCTCTCCCCACCCTCGCTACTGGTTGGCAATGTTGAAACTGGCCCCGTCAGCATTCCTGCCTGTATTTGTAGGGTCTGATAGGCAGTGGGCGTTAGGGCATGAATTCGGCAAAGCCCTGAAGGACACGTTTCAGAACATGCCTAGATCCCATTGACTTTGATTGCACTTAAGCGTGTGCTTAAAGTTAAGCATGTTTAAGTACTTTGCTGATCAGGGCCTTGATATAAACACACGGCACAGGGGTACAACCCAGGTATCTGGTGAACGAGGGCTCAACTCTGCCTCGGTTTCCCCCGCCTGTTTCACGTGTGCTGTAAATTGGTTGCTTAGGAAGCAAAGTGAGTGATGTCTGAGGCTTGGGGTGTTTCCCACACTCCCCTCTTTTGCATCTGCATAGGCTCATGTGCCCAGCCGAGATTTCTGCCTCCCATTTGGCCCTGCTCCCTGAAGTACTGCTATAGCAGGGCAGAGCAGTGGTGTGTCTCCTTGGCTAGCTGCTGCCTGCTCGCGGACTCAGCCCTTACTGATGGCATGGGGAGAGCTTTCTGCTGCAGTGATGCTGCAATTTTTGGTTTCCCGCCTCTCCCTCCCAACCCAGGCAGGCTGCGGGGCCCGCTGAGGTGAGTCAAGGGGTGGAGGTGGCGCTCCGTCCCCACGCCCTGTCGCCTGGGGCTGAAGCCTGGTCCTTGGCAGACCCCCTGAAACCTCCTCGCGGCCCCCCAGGGAGCCACAGAGCCCCGGTCGAGAACCAGTGCCTTAGTTAACCAATCATTAGCTTGAACCTAGCCAGCACCGGTAACAATAGTAATGAAGACGCACTGGTGGGCATCCCAAGTACATAGCTGGGTTTGTACCGGGATGGCTAGGCCGTGCTCAGGCTCATGTCACCGCATCCCTACTACTCTAGGTTACAGCTCCCGCAGGGATGTGCCCACCTGGGCTGGAGCCACTGCTTAAACCGTGGTGTAGATGCAGCCAGAGTGAAAGTGCCCAGTGGGGGCAGAGGGGTGATTTGGGGGGTGAGGGGCAATAAAATGACTGGCGTTTGGCAGGAGTCCCAGCCCTACGCTTGCCTAGTTATAACACGCCTCAGAGAAAGGTCCAGCAGCCAGAGCACTGAATGGGACTCAGGACGCCTGGGTTCTATTCTGCATAGGTTCTCACGCCACCCTCGTTGCTGGGGTATCCGAGCACCTTCCAGTCGTACACTGAGCCACCTGACTAGCATCTGTCATGTGGCTGTGCCGCTAAACCTCGCACGAGGCACGTCCTTGCCCCAAGCCTCAGTTTCCCCTGCCACCCTTGGTCGGTCTCGTCTGTTCACACTGTATGCTCTTAGGGGCGGGGACTGCCTCTGACCATGTCTGTGGACAGTGCCTGGCACAACGGGGCCCTGATCTCAGGTTTGAAGGAGGGTTTCAGACCCGCCTCCTCCCCCCCCCCCCCCCGAGCTTTCCCTGCATGGCGTACTGTAGTTCAGGCCCGTGGGCTGCCCACACCTCTCTGATCACCGTGACTTCTCCTCTCAGATGGTGACCACAAGAACCCACCAGCTATCGGCCCGTGCAGGCGTGACCCGGTGGAACCTGGCTAAACTCAACCATCTTGTTGTGGCTTTGTTTCTGAGCCCGGTGGCCTTATGGTGTTGTTGCCACCGGGGTGCTGAGACAACCAGATCCTGCTTCTTTTCAGGACCGGGCCCCGAAAGGGTCGGGCGTGTGTGTGTGGTGGGGAGAGGATTTCCAAAATAAAACTCCTTGGATAAGAGACAACGAAATGCAGTGGCCATCCCCTGGGAGAGCCCGCAGCTCAGCCCGGCCCAGCTGGGATTAGCTCCCAGTGCTATTCCAGAGCAGCCCCAGGGAAGCAATTCATCTAACGGGATTTGGGTAATCCCCCGCTAATCCCCTCCCCTACCCCATCTACCTGTGCCTGACCCTTCTCTCTGGGTCAGCTCCTTTCGCTTCAGCTCCCCTCCCACTCCGGGGTCATTTTTCTCTCCTCCTTTCCCCTCTCCCTTCCTCCCCTCGATGTAGCTTTCCCTCCCCTCCCTCGGACTTGTCTATTTTTACCCTCCAACTGGGCCTAAGGCTCCTCCTCAAATCCTGAGCCAGGCCGTGCCCGCCTGCTTTTCACGTCCTCCTCACTTTTACACTCTCTCTCTCTCTGTGTGCGGCTCATTCCCTCTCTCCTTCCCAGGCTCCCTCCCCACGCCCGGCTCCCTTCTGCTGCAGCAGCGAGGGGACCTATATATCCGAGCCAGCGAGGAGGTGTGTCTACTGACATCACCCTATAAATACGGTGCAGCAGTGCCGGAGCGTAAAGGGGGTCTGAGGGCGGGGGGGTGGGGGAGCGGGAGCACTGCACGAAGGACCTTGCCTGGGAATCTCTTCCCCCAGAAAGGGGAGGCTGGGGGCGCGGGCAGAGACTTGGCAGCTTCCCAGGCACATCTTTCCCTGCTCTCCCCGGCTGGCAGGGAGCCCCGGGCAGCTGCAGGCGGCAGACGGAGCCGGGACACGCCTGGCACCGAATGGTAAGAGGCATGCACTTTTTCAGGAGTTGCGGCCCCACGGCTAAGTTGTTGCAGCCGGACACAGGCTGCGCTGGTGGAGGCATGCCTGTGGCATGGCTAGGCGAGGGTAGGAAGCCGATCTCTGTGTGTGTGTGTGTGTGTGTGTGTGTTCGAGGTGGGGGGGGAAGCCGCCGCCTCTCCATGTGGCTAGCTATTTTCTGCTCTTAAGAGCTGTGCACATTGGTGGTGGTGGGCAGCAGAGGAGAGGGGAGACGAATGACTGACTGTCTCTCACAGACGGGCTTTGCTCCGAAATGCCTGGGCTGTAGCCGGATGCTGCGTGGAATCGCTTCGCTTTGACTTGACGTGGGTTGAGTGTTCCCCGGGCAGTTGTCTCCCTGAAGTGATTTTTGAAATGTACCCCCCCTCTTCAAAAAAAATTCCCCATCTCTGCGTATTTAACCAGATCCTGGCACGGCACTTCGGCAGCCCTCTGGAGGAGTGTTGTGCGCAGGGAGAGGCGTATTAACGACTGTCCTATGGAGAGAGGGCACCGTGCCCAATCTCTCCTCCTTTGCAGCCGCTTGTCCCCGCTTTTCTTGCCTGCGGTGCCTCATCCCTGCGGACGTGGGACCTGGCTGAGACGCCCGTGCCTCCCGCGGTCCCGGCGTGGCGTTTTGGGTGGGAAGCCGGGCTCCGTTGGTGCCTCGAGATGACGATGATTTAAGCATTAATACGCTGTCTCTCTCTCTCTCCCGCAGGGACGGACGGGGCAGGCGGTCGCTGAGAGGACGGGATCCCAAGCAGCGTTGTCCGGGAAGACGGAGAGCGTCTGGGCTGGTGGGCGTAGCGGGAAACGTTTGATTGCACCCGAGCTGGGGGAGAGACGGGCGAGCGCAATCTGCTCCCTGCGCACAGAGCTGGCAGCGGGTGGCACCGGGATTATTATGGATGGCTGGGCTGACAGCTGCATGCTCTTGACCCCTCAGGGCTGCCTCTGATCCCCGCGCTCCCGGAGTGGGAGGCTGGCAGCCGGAGCTGCGACTCTGGGGGTGCCCAGGGGGAGAGTTAGACATTCTAGGCACAGCTCTACCGACCTCCTCTCTTCGCCCCCCACAACCCACCTCTGATCCCAGCCCACCGCCCTCTCTCAGCCCCTCCCAATGCCTGCTGGGCCTGGCGGAGAGCACGTGGCGTGCGAGTGACCCCTTGCTGCCAGCTTCCCGCCATGGCCTCGTCGGACGGGCTGCAGTACCGCGCGCTCTACGAGTATAAGAAGGGCCGGGAGGAGGACCTGGCGCTGTGCCCCGGGGACCTGGTCACCGTCAGCAAGGCGGGACTGCTGGGCGCTGCCGACTACAAGGAGGGGGACGAGAGGAGCCCCAAGGGCTGGCTGAACGGCTTCAATGAGCGCACCAAGGAGCGGGGCGACTTCCCGGGCACCTACGTGGAGTACCTGGGCCCTGTGAGGATTGTGCCCGCCGGTCTCAAGGCTCGGCCCAGGCCTGTGCCCCCCACCCCCACCAGCCAGCTGTGGGGTGAGTACCAGCTGGGGATGGGGAGGGGGGCGTGTGTGTGATGAGTGCGCTCCCCTCCCCCCGGATAACGGCCTCTCAAAACTCCTTAGAGCAGGGGGCGGCTGTTGTGGGGAGCCACCCACGAGGCCCTGGGCTAAGGTGAGCCGGCCTGCCCTGAGAGCCCATCTCCCAGGGAACGCGAGGACCCCCTGCCCAGACACCCCTTCCTCTTCGGGGGCAGCCAGCTCCCACGGTCTCCACGTGGGGGGGGTCAGACAGCTGGGCCCCAAGCCCCGTGGGCTCTGTGGGGCAAAACGGGCCCCTGCCCCCAGAAAGCGGTCGCTAGGCAAGCCGTCAAGCACGCCTCCGGAGGGGGGAGAGGGGAGCGGGGTGGGGTACGTGCCTCCAAGACGCCTCCTCCAAGCCCGGGTTTGCAAGTAGAAAGCGGGGGCCGGCTGGACATGTGGCTCTGGGTGGTTGAGCCCAACGGGGCACGTGGCTCCTAACCAGCAGCGGAGGCTCAGGGGCGAGTCGGAGCGACGGGAGCCGGCTGGGAGCACGCTGTGCCGGGGTGGGGTGGGGGTGGCATTCGCCTGGAGTCCTGCCTGGGGTCCCACAGTCAAGGTCTGTTAGAGGCCTCGATCCTGATCGCGTGCTGACTCTCTACGGGGTAGGACTCTGCTGGCCTCAGTGGTGTCGCTCCTGACTTACACCGGCCCGCCTGAGATCCAGTTCGGGCAGGGTTGGCTCGTGGAGCAAGCTGGCATTGGGCCACTGGCTGGTGTCACGGGTGACTTTGACTAACCACCAAAGCTGGGGCAGGATGGCGCTGCTAGCTCCGCTGTGGACACCCGGTTGTGTGGTATTTGCCAGGTAGTCCTGCCTCCCGATCCTCGCCAGAAGAGACTGGGGCTTCCTTGACACCGGGGGAATTAAGTCCTCCAGGGCCCTCTGGATGCTTGGGCTGCAGTTTTCCTCTGGGAAGCGGGGTTACCTCTGCGGGGGGGATGAGGGATGGCAGACTCGAGAGCTCCCTCAGTGTCCCAGTGGAGACACACGCCAGCCCCAGAGGTCAGATCAGCTCAACGTTTGAGGGGCTTGGATCTGGGAGGGGGGACGCGGTCGGTTTTGTTCCGAGCGTGTTGCAACGTATGCACCGAGCCCGTCGCTCCTCTGAGCCAGGCTGGCCAGCGAATCGAAGGCTGAATGAATGGGATCATTTAGCATGCGTTGTACAGCTCAGTGGAGCGTGTCCGGATTTGTACCAGTGACCAACAGAAACTGGCAGCACGGCGAGCGATCCCAGGAGCCAGGAGCTAAGCGCCCCTCCACTTCTGCAGGCAATCGGGTGCAAGAGCTGGTAGGGAGGCAGGGGAGAAAAGGTCCCATAGCATGCTACCCTGGGGAGCCAATAGACAGACCGAATGCCCAGCTCTCAGCGAGGCAACTGGTGCAGTGGGTCGGACAGGGCATGCAGTGTAATGCTGTCACCTTGGTAAAGCTCTTTGAGATCTATAGCTGGAAAGTGCTGGGTAAGAGCTAGTTATTGCAGCTGTGGGGGAGCACAGAAAGGAACGTCAGGAGCTGTACGGTCTTAACCGATATGCCCCTATGAGAGGTGTGGCTGTAGAGATGTAGGATTTCCTTTCAAGGACCCACCGATGGCAGAGGGAAGACGGTGTGTTTCTCCCTAGCTTAGAGTTTTCACTGTCACTTGCTCTTTCCTTTCCCCCTCTTTTCAGCCTGCCAAAGTGACTTCCAAACTGGTTTCTGGTGTAATTAGTTGTGTAACTGATCTGTCCTGCCTTCATTTCCTGTGTCTTGCAACTTTAAATCTGAATCAGCTCCATGCAGATTGTTACAGAGGTGCGGGTACACACTGTGCTCTCACCGGAAGGCTTTATATTCGTTCTTTCTTGATCGGTTGCTAATCAGTTGCTAATCAAAACTCATTCTGACTTGGAAATACATGGCTGCTCTTGGTGTATGGAGAACCCATAAATCCTGAACGTAAGGTCAAAGGAAGCTGTAGCAAGACTCTTGTCTCTTTTCACGGAGTCCCTTAAAAACAGGAGGACGTTTCTAGCTAGGGTGCTTGCTGAGTCGCAAATGTGTAAATATTTGTAGAGACTGCCAACTGATTCTTCAGCAGTGAAGTCCGATGCCTCTGTTTGTTGCACAACATGGGTGGATTCTCAGGTGGAATGTTCTTGGGTCAGGTTTCTGCATTAGCAGTGTCCTTCTCTGTGTTGTATTTGAATGAGGATGCCCAGAGTATATGGCCTGATTCTGCCCACGCTTGGGCCCGGATAAGTCAGGAGTCACTCTGGAGAAGTCAATGCAGTTCCGTAGCCTGAGAGGAGAACTCAGTCTGTTGGGGAAGAAAATTTGATGTGGTGTTGTTACTGCAGCTTGATCATTGCTATGTGTTAGAGACCCCATTTGGCTGCCCAGAGGAGAGGGGAAGGGATGGAGAGGAAGGCTGTGTAAACATAGCACCAGTGTTGCAGGCAGATCAGGGTGTCAGACCGGCTGGGATTTTTTTTCCCCAAAGCCAAGCAGTTTTATAAATCTGTTTAGGTTGCAGGGTCTCACTGCTGCAATGGTTCAAGGCATGAAATCTCTGGCTAACGTCGCATCACTCTGACTTTCAGATTATGCGACTGTTTTTGTTGGAGGGAGGACGGGTTAAGGCAGTGGCTTTCAACCTTTCCAGACGACTGTACCCCTGTCAGGAGTCTGATTTGTCTTGTGTACCCCCAAGTTTCACCTCACTTAGGCTGACCAGACAGCAAGTGTGAAAAATCAGGACGGGGGTGGGGGGTAATAGGAGCCTATACAAGAAAAAGACCCAAAAATCAGGACTGTCCCTATAAAATCGGGACATCTGGTCACCCTAACCTCACTTACGACTTGCTTACAAAATCAGACCTAAAAATACAAACACGTCACAGCAACACTGTTCCTGAACAATTGCTGACTTCCTCACTTTTACTATATAATTATAAAATAAATCAGTTGGAATATACGTATTGTACTTACATTTCAGTGTATCATATATAGAGCAGTATAAACAAGTCAGTGTCTGTATGAAATTTTAGTTTGTACTGACATCGCTAGTGCTTTTCATGTGGCCTGTTGTAAAACTAGGCAAATATCTAGATGAGTTGTTGTACCCCCTGGAAGACCTATGCGGACCCCAGGGATGTGCAAACCACTGGGTTAAGGCACTAAGCTGGGACTCAGGACACCTGGGTTCAATTCCCTGCTCTGCCACAGACTCCCTTTGTGACCTTGGCCATGTCACTGAGCCTCTCTGTGCCTCAGTTTCCCATCTGCAAAATGGGGAATAACAATCCCCCCTTGGTCTGCCTTGTCTATGACTATAAGCGTAACACCAGCCGACCCTGCTCATCGGTGGGCGGGATCGAACCTGGGACCTCTGAAGCTTAGTGTATGAGTCTCTACTGCATGAGCTAAAAGGCACCTAGATTATCTAAAGGGGGACGTCTTCAAACTTAGGTGTCTAAACTGAGGCACTTAACTCGGGGGGCCACTTACCTCCATATTTAGGCACCTGACTGAAGAGGCCCTGCCTGTCAGAGGGGCCCAGCACACGCAGCCCCCACTGACTTAATCTTTAAAAAACGCCGAGTACAGCTCGAATGTGGGTGAGCCAAAACCTCTGCTTGATCGCAACACGTCGGCAGTTACATAATGCACCCAAGCAAAAAGGACCAGGCTGGTTCATTCTCCTCTCTGCCAGGACGTGATAAAGGAGAAATCTCTCTCCGGGCATAAGGTCGGTCCGCTTCCTGGCTGGGATCTGTGCTGGGGTTTATTCCGATCGACACAGCGTGACCTACCCAAGGCTGAACTCTCCCAAGGACCGGCTTAGTATCTCCAACCCTCTGGCGTCTGTCTGCCTGGCTGGTGTCTCATGCGGGGATTTCGAACTAGGTTAACAAAAGGGCTTGTGTAGTTTTGAAGCGTGCTGGAGCATTAAGCAGTTTTGCTGATTGGAATGTCGGTTTCCTTCCTTCCTTGCCACCTCCCTGAGCTCAATGAGCGAGCCCCGTGTTCAGAGGGCCGGGCACAGCATTGCAAAGTCGCGGGGGTGGCTGGGAGCAAGGGGTGGTAGCAATGCCCCATATGGCGCTGCAGGATCATGCCATGCCTGAGATGCCCACAGAGAACGTGATTGGTTTAAAGGAGGATTAGCCTCCGAGGAGTGACATGAAGGGGCGTCCTCATTAGCGTTTTCTATTCCTGACTATTAATGCTGCAAACTCCACCTGGGACTGGCAAACCCACTTGGCTCGCCGCAGCCGCAGTGAAACTTCGGCGATAGGAACTGAGCCGGCCGTTCTGTTGGCGATGCACCGGGCGCAGCACGGAATCCAGCTCGCTCTCCCGGAGCAGGCTGGGCTGTGCAGGAGCGAAGGGCCAAATTCAGCCGCGCCCTGCCTCCTCGCAGCCATTTACCCCATGCAAAGCCAGTAAAGCCGCTACCGAACCAGCGTGGCAGCGTTTTGCACCTACTTTGCAGCCACGTAAGCAGCCACACCCAGGGCCGGGCAGTGGCGGATTGAGCCCAGTTTGCACGCTGACACAGGGAGCCGTGTTTGTAGAGCTGGCCGCTCGCTCTTTATTTTTAAAGCGATCGCTGTTAACTAGGGTGACCAGACAGCAAGTGTGAAAAATCGGGATGGGACTGGGGGGTAATAGGAGCCTATATAAGAAAAAGACCCAAAAATCGGGACTGTCCCTATAAAATCGGGATATCCGGTCACCCTACCGTTAACCCAAAGACTCAGCCGGACCCGGAAGTGGCTGCAGAGGGAATTGCCCTAAATTAATGTTTGACAGGTCGCCATCAATCAGGGCTACATTCCAGCCTGTTTCTGTGGGATTTCTACCCACTCCCCCAAGAATACAGTTCTCCTAACCTCCAAAGGCAACTCCTGTAGGGTTCCCAAATACACATCGCTAGCCAGCGACTGTTACAAATACCGAGACTTCTTAAAAGATGACGGACAGCACGCTGGGTTGACAGGCCTGTCAGAGGATGAAAGTCCTCTCTCCATACGTCACCGCAGCACCTGAGCATCTCATGATCCTTACCAGTGTCATCCTGGCAACACCCCTGTGAAGTGGGGAAGGGCTATGGCCCGTCTCCCTTCCTCAGATGCCTGATCTGAGGCATGTAGAGTGTCCTCCTGACGTTGCATCATCATAACGCGTGCGTTGGGACATTGCATCAAGAGGCAGCCGATATGACATTGCAACTCTCTGTCCTCGCCAAGTGGGCAGCGTCAGGACCTGCACAAGGATTTTCTGTGGCCAGCTCCATCCTGGTGCGGTATCTGCCCCCCTCCTTCCTGGCTGTTCAGAGGGAAGGGTGTCTAGTGACTCTCCTCTCCCCCTACCATCCCTGGCATTTTTACCATGCTGCCATGCCAGTCGCCCTTGGCAGAGATCTAGGTAAAGCAAGCAGCGCGCCGAGCTAGCCTGCATGCTCCAAGCACTGCGCGTGACTCTAGATCCATAGGAGGGGTGTTGCTGCCTTGTTCGGTGTCATTCCATGTTGTACAGTGGGCTGCCTTTCATATGGAAAGGGCGGTACGGAATCACAAGGCGTGTCCTGGGTCAGCAAGTGCTGGGCCAGCGCAGAGCTGTTACTGACAGAACAAGGAGCAATGGCCTCAAGTTGCAGTGGGGGAGGTTTAGGTTGGATATTAGCACAAACTTTTTCACTAGGAGGGTGGTGAAGCACTGGAATGGGTTACCTAGCGAGGTGGTGGAATCTCCTTCGTTAGAGGTTTTTAAGGTCAGGCTTGACAAAGCCCTGGCTGGGATGATTTAGTTGGGGATTGGTCCTGCTTTGAGCAGGGGGTTGGACTAGATGACCTCCTGAGGTCCCTTCCAGCCCTGATACTCTATGATTCTAAAGCTGTTTGTGCCACACCTGCCTTCATTATGCCCTGCTGTGCTCCGCGCTCTGTCATCTGAAGGACGGGTTTATTCAGTGAACGCGAGCAGATCATGGTTCTCTGAAATGCCTTGCTGAACTTCTGTCAACAATCCTCGGCTTGAGGATCACAGGTGAAGAGCTCCACGTGCATCTGCCATCTTTGAGCTGGGCTGGGCGGTTTTCATCTTCTGGGGAAGGATCAATCCAAAGGGGCAGGGATGCCACTCACCACAAATATTCACAGTGAGAATGTTTGTGGCGTTTGACCATCGCCAATTCTCCCTAGTGACTTGATCCACGTTTGAACCCAGGCCCCTAGACGTGAAAGGCTCATAGTTAAGGCTACGTTTTAGTCACGGGTATTTTTAGTAAAAGTCATGGACAGGTCACGGGCTTTAAACAAAAATTCACGGCCCCGTGACCTGTCCATGACTTTTACTATATACTCCCGTGTGACCGGGATCCCAGGGGGGCCAACTGAGGTCACTCAATTAGGGTGAACTGCAAAGAATGGGGCAGACAATCCACAAAGCTGGTGGATATTCCAATACTTAGATTTACCAAGCCAGCATAAAACAGCTTCCTTATTACCTCACTGATTACTCAGAAGTCCAAACAACGCAGTTTCCTTAAAGCGATCCAGCCTCAGGCCTCCGTCCAGGTACCCACGTCAAATATGATGAGGATTACTGAAAATCTTATTCATCGTGTAAGAAAGTTCTACCAATCCCAAAGGATCTGACACATTGCCGCCCAGGTTAATGAATGTTGTTAGTAGCTACCGGTGACATTCCATTCCTAATTGAGCTTTAAGATGGGCATTGACTGGGGCTGGAAATTACATGGTGGAAATGAGCATGTAACACTGGCTACATTTGAGTGTCTCCTGCTAATGCCCGGTCTGCATCGAGAAGAGTCTGCTGCCGGTGTCTACTAGAGGGAGCCCTTTAGATCAGGGGTCCTCACTCAACCTTTTTCTTTCTGAGGCTCCCCCCCATCCCCCCGCAACATGCTATAAAAACTCCACGGCAACCCTGTGCCACAATAACTGGTTTTCTGCATATAAAAGCCAGGGCTGGTGTTAGGGGGCAGCAAGCAGGGCAATTGTCTGGGGCCCCACGCCACAGGGGCCCCCATGAAGCTACATTACTCAGGCTTCAGCTTCAGCCCCGGGTGGCGGGGCTCAGGGGCCCGGGCTTCAGCCCCATACAATGGGGCTTTGGCTTTCTGCCCTGGGCCCCAGCAAGTCTAATGCTGGCCCTGCTTGGCGGCCCCCCTTGGGGGCCCTGGACCCCTGGTTGAGAACCACTGCTTTAGACCAAGCAGCTGGGAAAATCCTCTTGGTGCGGTAGCTCCAGGGCTGTATCCCAGCTGCAGACCTATGCCCAGAGCTGTGAGGTTCTTACCAACCGCTCTGGGGCTCGTTCCCTCCGCCGAAGCTTCCTTTGTCCTTGCTGCTGGCAGTTGTCTGAGTTTCACTTCATTAGGTGTAATTGGGTTTTCTCACTCCTGGCTGGACAAACACGAGAACTTACTTCACTGCATGACAATTTATCAGAGGGTGCTTGGTAATGAGGGCCGCTGACCTTCAACTGGGGAAAGGAAGAGGAGAAAATGGGCTGCACACGCAGAATTTTAAACAGCGTTTGTTTCCCTCATGCCCATCCTGAAAGTGAATTCACAATCCCAGTACCTGCCAGGACTCGAGGGGCTTTGTTTTTCCTGCAGCAGCTGTTGGTGTGGCTGCTGACTGGGAAAATGCTTTGCTTTCAGTGCTTGAATTCCGGTCTGGGAAGGTAAGTCAAGGAGGGTGATTTTCTAAAACCCTTTGCTTGCCAGCGTGTGTGAGTGACAGGCTGACGCACCGGGGATCGAACCAGGGATCTCCAGACTAAAAGCGGGAGCTAAAGATCTGTCGCTGCGGCTGTAACAGAATCGTGTTGTCTGCGGAGTGGGCACACAGAGGGGCCCTGTAACGCTGGCCAGTGGGGTACACGTCTGCAGTTAATTTTTTATGCTGCATGTACTTAGGGGACCAGCTGGTTCCATAGAGTGGAATTGCCAGAGGAAGTATTTCATCAGTGTCACCAGCTTTGAATTTGACTGCAGTTGGCAGCGGCTCAGAGCTGTTACCATCCACAACTGGCCACCTTGCTGAAAGGCGAAGGGCTGCTCGGGCCCATGAGACCAGACGCCTCTCAGCCGAGGTGGCCCTTCGGGTTGTGGTGGTGGCAAAGGGAGGAACCCGGGTTTGTCTCCTCGCACTGGACATTACCTGCCCCCCCCAGCTCCAGGGACGAGTGAACTCATTGAAAAACTAAGGCCCAGCTTTTGATCTGCATGGGAGTCGCTCTGGATTAATCGCAGGAGGAATGAGATCAGAAGCTAGCCCAGAACGTCTGCACGTACCTTCTGCTAACGACTTTCTGGTCCTCGAGACCTCTTATCCCAGGTTTTCAGGAAGCTCTTCCGTTTGCCATCGACGGTTGCGCAGTAGGAGTACAGTTTGCTTTGCCGAACACCCAGCCAATGATCTGTGTTGCCCCTTGGCTCCCCCGGAAGGCGGGGGTAGGACCTGAAATAGGCTGGGTCAGAGGGGTCTTTATTTAACAAAGCTCATGTCTGACCGGAGACAGACTAAAGCTGTTGCAGCATCCATAGCGTTGTGCGTACTACCATTACATGTTCGTAAAGCGCTTCGGTGATGAAAGGCGGTTGTGTACATTAGTGCAGGGGGTCAGGTGGGGACCAGCTGTAATACCCCCCCACCCCTACTCCCCTGAGCAAGTCCCCTCAAAGTGACTATTGCACATATAGTATGTGTGTATTTGCCCAGAGTGGACCATGCATATACGGACCTATTGTGTTTATGATTGCCCGGGGAAGTGTAAAACACACAGCCACGCTAAAAAAGTATCCAGGATGTCTAAGAAATAATGCCTAGATTTTATATGCCATGTTTAGCCTTTAATTGATGTGAACTTAGAGCTGACAGAACTTAGTTCTGCCCGAAAATTAAATCTTCCCAGCAGGTTTGCCTACATTTATTTTTTGTAGGTGGGTGTGTTACTCTGCGCCCTGTGCGACAAGCTTGGGTCCAGTCTAATGTGAGCGTTGGCCTGGGGCGAGGTTAATCGAAGACCATGGGAAGATCCTCCTTTGTCTGTTGTTTATTTGTATTAGAGTAGGACCGACAGGGCCCCGTTGGGCTAGGTGCTGCGTAAACACATTGCAGGCTCTTTGGGGCACGGATTGCTATTACTGTCTACACGGACAGGGCAGAGAGATGAAGTGACAGTCATCTGCTGAGTGTATGTTGGCCTGGAAAATGCTGAGTCTAAGCTCAACTCCTCAACTGGTGTGAGTCCACCTAGTCTGCCGATCAGTGGAGTCCGGCTGAGGATCGGACCCTGATCCCCCTTTTGTGCGCATTAACTGGGAACAGTTGTCCGGTGGGTCTCTGCCTTTTTTGCACCAGGGGGATTCTTCTCCCATCTAGCATGAACTCCCCTTCCTTTTTATAACGTGGGATGGGCTGGATTCCTGTGCTTGACCCTGAGGCTGGGAACCAGGGGCATACACCATCGCCGCTAAGCTATGGCAAGAGGCGTTTGTGTGTAACCCACCATTTGCTGTGGACGGCTAGACCCTACGGATCTAAGCACAAATCAGGGCCGGCACTGGGCACAGGCACAGGGGTGAGGATCAGGGCCAGGTACGGGCACAGGGGTGAGGATCAGGGCCGGGCATGGGCACGGGGGTGAGGATCGGGGCCAGGCATCGGGGACGGGCGCGGGGGGTGACGATCGGGGCCAGGCACTGGGGACGGGCGCGGGGTGAGGATCGGGGCCACGCACTGGGGACGAGTGTGAGGATCAGGGCCAGGCACCAGGGACGGGTGTGAGGATCGGGGTCAGGCACCGGGGACAGGCGTGGGGGTGAGGATCGGGGTCAGGCACTGGGGACGAGTGTGAGGATCAGGGACGGGCGTGAGGATCGGGGTCAGGCACCGGGGACGGGCGTGGGGGTGAGGATCGGGGTCAGGCACCGGGGACGGGCAGGGGGGTGAGGATCGGGGACGGGCGTGGGGGTGAGGATCGGGGTCAGGCACCGGGGACGGGCAGGGGGGTGAGGATCGGGGCTGAGCAGCAAGCGTCTCTGGAAGAGTCAGGGATGGAGGCGGGGAGGGGAACGCAGTACTTTGCAGCGCTCAGCGCCGGTGATGTTGCAAGCTGACTTTGTGGCAGTCTCTGAGGGAGGCTGCTAAGGTGGATGTCCTTGGAGTTGAGTTCCCGCATCTCGTAAGCGCACGAGGCGTTGAAATGCCGGCTGGTCTCCTGCAGTGGCTCCTCCCCCTGCCCTTCTGGGAGAGGACACGGCACATCCGAGATCTCCCCAAGCACTGCCCTGCATTTGTGCCCTGAGTTGGCCTGATCCCAGTACCGTGGAGAGGTGCAGGCGGGTAAAAGATGAGGCAGTTAAATACTAAGCCACGTCGCCTCCTCTCACCTGGCTTTGCTCACCTTGCCTTCTGCCGCTGTGCAGACTCGGCTGTGAATTCTGGAGGCATCCCCCTTAAATGACCATGAGCCCTGGTGTATTCACTCTGCAGCCCACTAGCTTTTCTCCCACCCACCCCTTCGGCCCTTCTGTTTGGATCTCACTTGTGATCGGCTTGAGGAGTGGAACTGGAGGAGCGGGGGCCAGGTTTCGGGGGGATCTAGAGCGGTCTGACACCAGGGGGCTTGGGAATGCAAGGCCAGGTCAGGCAGGGGGCTTCTTGCCCATTAACCCTAGAGCCTCAGCAGATAACGCTGGCCTCTCGGCTCGCTCAGCAAAGCTCTCTCTGCTACAACTCTGCCGGCCTCCCACAGCGCTCAATGGCAAATGAAAAAACTGGGTTCCCCTATGACCGACGGGCCGTCCATCCATCTGTTGGATACTGCCAGCATCTTTGCTCTCCTTCTGGGGTGGGCGAAGGGACCTATTACTCTGAGCAAGCTCATTTCACTGCCACACCTGCAGCTCCTTCGCTCCACGCTGCAGCCTCTGCATCCTCCATGCCTAGGGTTGCCAACTTTCTAGTCACACAAAACCGAACACCCTAGCCCCGCCCCTGCCCTGATGCCCCGCCCCTGCCCCAAGGCCCTGCCCTGAGGCCCCGTCCCTGCTCACCATATGCCCCCTCCCTTGGTGGCTCACTCTCCGCCACCCTCACTCACTTTCACTGGGCTGGGGCAGGGGGTTGGGGTGTGGGAGGGGGTGATGGATCCAGCTGGGGGTGCGAGCTCTGGGGTGGGGCTGGGGATGAGGGATTGGGGGTCCAGGAGGGGGCTCCAGGCTGGGGTTGGAGATGAGAGTTTTGGAATGCGGGAGGGGGCTGCGGGTTGGGGTGCGGGAGGGGGTGAGGGCTCTGGGGTGGGGCTGGGGATGAAGGGTTCAGGGTTGCAGTGCGGGGGGGTACGAGCTCTGGGCTGGGGCCGGGGATGAGGGACTTGGGGTGCAGGAGGGTGCTCTGGGTTTGGGGGGGCTCAGGGTTGGGGTGTGGGCTTACCTTGGGTGGCTCCCGGTCAGTGGGGCGGGGCTAAGGCAGGCTGCTTGCCCGTCCTGGCACCGCGCTGGGCGCCGGACGCAGCCAGGTCCTTGTCACAACCCGCACCGTGCGCGTCGAGGGCTGTCTTTCTAGTTACCGGTTTGCCTTCCTGTTTCTCAGCAGCCCTGTAGCCAGCCAGCAAACATCCCGATAACCCGGTCCCATGCAGCGTTCAGAGGTGGTCCTAAAGCAGCCCCAGGTCTGTCCCAGGTACTCCGCCACACCTCTGCCTCCCAGTCCATTCACCAGCTGTCTGCAGCCAGATCCCCCACCAGTCCATCCTACTGCCCCCTGCCTATGTCCACCGACTAAGGCTTCTGGTTTAAGTTCAGGCTGTGGGAAAGGCGGCTGTCTGGACTTCTTGTTGCTCACGCTGATGAAGGGTATTTGCAGCCAGGAGGTAGAGGAAGATGGGGAATGATTCCGCCCGGCACACAGTAGCAGTGAGTTTGTTGCTCTGCCTTGGTGTTTCTAGCCGACGTTGCATGCGTTGTGCTCCTGCCGTTCGACTGGCTACGCTACAGTACGTGGCCTGGGATCGTCCTCATCTGCTAAGCAGGGACAGGGTAATAAGCGATCCACAAAACACAGAGGACGAGCCCCAAAGAGCTTGCACTGTAGGAGGCTGGTAAATAAACAGGCCCCGGCGAGCGACCCCCAGCAATCAAGTCACATGAAGAGCTGTTTTGATCTTGGATTTCTTTAAGGATTTCTGTAGCTAGCTAGTTTCCTTGCTGAATCCACCCCTGAATGAAATACCTCCAGGCCAGGGTTGACTTCCAGTGGCAGAGAAGGCTCTGTGCTTAACACGCGCGTGTGCACACACACGTGTGCCATTGCCTTTCAAACAATAACAACAGCCGGAGCACAGAGCTACCTCCTGGGCTGCAGTGAGGAAAACGTTGCTCCCGCTTCCCACTGCGTCCCTTTCCTCCCTCCCAGTCGGCCGCGCTGGTTCTCCAACGTGTGACGGCTTTTGGTGAATGATGCTCTCCCCTACTTATGCCAGTCTGTCTAAGGCTGTTTGTCTTATTAATATTGTTTGCTTTAGTGGCCAGGAGCAACATAGAGACAGGGGACCTACCCTTCGCTTTTCCTTTTTGCAGAGCGATACCGTTAATATCTTGGGAAGCGGCATGGCTTAGTTCAGCAGTTCTCAAACTTTAGCAACCTGGGGACCCCCATTTTGGTTTTAAAAAATGTCGCGGACCCTCCAGGCCCCCCTGCTCAGCACCAGCCCCCGCCCCCCACTCCACCTCTTTCCACGCCTGCAGCCTTGCCCACAGCCAGAGCTTAAACCAGAAGCCTTAATCGGTGGACATAGGCCGGGGGGCAGTAGGCTGGACAGGTGGGGGTTCTGGCTGCAGACAGCTGGTGAATGGCAGCTCCCTCCTCTCCACTTGCTGAGCTAATAAAGTCACATGGAACCTTAACGACCCTATTTGCATGATGTGGCAATAGGGGACAGTCAAAATTTAAAAGGCGATCCGAAGCAATCAAGGTAGCAACAAAAAGTTCCAGCGGGGGGAAAGGCTGCTGTTCGGACTTGTTGTTGGTCATTGACTGGGTCATTCTATTGGTCCCAGTGCAAACTACAGGCTGGGGGGAGGCAGTGGATGGGAGGGAAGGGCCGACAGTGACCTATATAAACAGAAGAGAGGAAGCGCTGTCTTCCCTGAATCCTGGATAAGATTCCCGCCTTGCCTTCCAAACCGTTGCAGGTTCCCGAGCCCTTTTCCCCCTTGACCTGTCTCGGGCCGTCTTGCTTGGTGTTGTGGTGGTCTCGAGTGATGGGTGCAGCTGCTGGGTGGATGGGAGCTTTGTGGGGGAGCGGTACTGGGGAGATGCACCGCGGAGGCCAGCTGCAAGGGGTCTGGCTTGGAGTGCCCCAATAGCGGGGACTGGGTGGTGGTGGGGGCTTTGGGGAAGGTCCCAATGGAGATGAAGGGTTCTTGATCTCCAGTCCGTCTTGGAAAGAGAAGACGCTGCCTCCTGCGAGAACTGCGCAGAGCGGCTTTGCTGCCTCAACTTCCCAGAGACTTTACCATGGAAAATGCAGTTCAATCCTCATTGAGTTTCCTTCCTCCCATTTTAACCAGACATGGTGGGAACCTGGGACCTTAGGCACAAACCCTCTGTCACCTGAGGTGAGGGAATAGCTCAGCTCAACTCCACTGAGGGAGTGGCAGTAGTAGGTTGTTATCCTCTCTGCTCGGGGATACGGCACACAATACATTTGGGGTATCCCACCCCCCTCTTTGCAATGCAGTAGCTAGAGTTTGCCTTTGGTAGTAGTTCATCACTGGACTCCTGGTGGACTCTCCAGGGCAGAGGCCACCTGTACATTGCGTGCATACAGCTCCTAGCACAATGGGGTCCTAATCCCAGACTGGAGCCTCTAAGTGCTACACTAATGCAAACAGTAATTCTCGTCTCTTCTCATATATTTACCCCAGCTGCTGAAAAGTACTGTTCTCTGCAGACGGGGGTAGAGAACAAGCTTAGGTTGACACAGCACCTTTCACCCCGGCATGCGTTATGGACAGATTGTGCGTGTGTACGCGGCTTCCCCCCTGCTTAAGTGCAGCTGCTTCTGGGGTGAAGCACAGCAAGTTTCCTAGGACACCACAATGCTGCATACAAAGAACGCCTCCAATTGAAACAATAGGTCAGGGGGGTGTAACCCCCAAGTTGGACAAGACACCAGGGCTGGCTAAGGCGCCTTTTCTTGCAAATTACCATGGGAATCAGCAAAGGCTCATGCAGTTGGGCGTGTCTGCGTTATTCAAAATGCCAGCTCTTCCAGCAGCGTCAATAGCATCCGGGAGGGAAGCACACCCCCTGAATCACTACTTTCTCTAGATGTTTCCCAGCCAGGTACTAACCCGGCAGACGCCTGCTTAGCTTGAGAGAATGGTCCCATTGTTTGATGTGTGAGAGATGCAGTGGGGCAAGCCAGCCTTGCTTTCATTCAATCCAATGAGTTCTGCTGCTGCATCAGGTGGCCAGTGGAAACCTGCTGCTCTCTGTTCAGCTGCAGACAACTCCCCCAGCCGACCCCTCCCGTCATCAGTGGGAAATGATGGCTGTCGCAGAGTGGCAGTTTGTTTCTTTCTAGCAGAATGACTAGCAGGTGACGGTAGCGGTCTGGCTGGCTCCCCAGCTCTGCCCCTCAGCAGGCCGGTAACGTCAGGAGATGGATTTTCTTCCAGGCAGTGTGCTGCAATGGGTAGAGCGGGCGCCCAGGACGTACGAGACCTTGGTTTTATTCCCGGCCCTGCCACTGCCTTGCTGTGTGCCCCTGAGTAAATCACTTTGCCACTCTGTACCTCTGTTTCCCTTCCCATACTTTGCACGTCCTGCCTATTTAGATTGTAATCTCTTTGGCACTGGGACTGTGCCTCGCTGTGGGTCTGTCCAGTGCCTGGCACGCTGGGCCTGTGATCCCAGCTGCGTCTCCCCGGCGTGACCCTGATTCCGCTACTAATATCTAGTGAAAGCGTTGAACAGAAGGAGAGCTGTGACGTGTGGATGAGACAGAAACCTCTGCTAAACAGCCCTGCAGGGGAGAGGTGGAGAAGCCGGCTGGGGAGATAGAGGAATGAAAAGAGAGCGGCTTGCTGGAAAGACTGGAGATCCCTGAGGCCGCGTTTTAATCACATGGAATCATACCTTGAAACCTGACATTTGGAGCTGGGGAGTGGGAGCCCTTTTAAACATCAGCAGAGCGGAACAGCTGCCTCCGGGGACATTCAGTGATTCAAGAGGAACGTAGTTTAAAACTTCCTTCTAGTGCACGCTCTCCTAGCACTGCTGAGGTTCCTACCAGCCCCTTGGCTCTTTTTTCTGGCACTTCCTTCAAACTTTGCCTGTAGTGAAAGTCAAAACAATAAAATATGATTATGACTCAGTATATTTAATGTCCTCTCTTTATCCACTCAGCCTCAGGCCAGATGGTGGAGCCTGTCTGTACGCTAAGGCCAAACACCTCTTGACTTCAAGGAGAGTTTGGAGTGAGGGTTTGATCTCCTTCGCCATTTGTTCGTGGAGAGTTGTACCTGCTTCTGCCTGCCCATAACTTCCCAGGACACAGAAATACTCGCCACTCTGTGGCCCATTTTATCTATTTACCCATTTATAGGCAACTGGAGTTTGCGGTTGGACCCTTTTTATAATGGGAGGCTCATTCTCAGCTGGATGCATTCTTCTCCCTGGCCTCTGCAAATATTGTGTGGTGTTACTGTGTGCTGCTGTCATGTTCCACCCCAGAGGTGGCTGCATTCCAGTGGCGGGCAAAGTGATTTCTGTGTGTTGAGTCTTGATTCTGACTTGCTCTGGTCACTCTTACACAGATTCAACTCCATTGACACCAGGAGCTACTCCTGACTCACGGGTGGGGTGGGGTGGGGGGGAGTCAGTGAAACTGGAAGGAGCCCTATGCTTTGGAAAGCACTTTGGAATCCAAGGTAGGCAAGAGTGGTTGCCTTTAGAATGTCAACATTTTGCCAACATCTAGCAGCATCTCAGATTCCACTGTGTTTGCTATGACCCTATATTTAGCATAGGAGGTAAGAGCAGTACCTAAAATACCAGAGCATGGGAATTGTGGGTAAATGTTGAATTTTTAATGGCAACCACTGTACAGTCATCAGCTTATCATGCCGGTCAGTGTTATCTCACTGCTGCCTTGTATTTCATCCCATCTGTTGTAGCCACCTTTTGCCCTTTGTCTTAAACTTGGATTGTCAGCTCTTCGGCACAGGGGCTCTCTTTCTGTTCTGTCTTTGTGAAGTACCTCATGTCCTGGCCTCTACAGGCAGCCACAATACAAATAAATACAAATAATGTAGAAATAGAAAATATTTTTCTATGACAGAACATGTTTCCTGTTCCAAATCAACCCCTCCTTGGAAAAACTGTCTCCTGCCCAGATCTCCGGTATGTGGCCAGTGAAATCAAGATAACAAATGGGATGTGCAGGCCACTACAGGGCGAGCTGAGGACAGAACCCCAGGCCTGTGTCTCCAAGGGGTGATCCCAGTGCTTAATTTGTAATGAAAGAGGTTTCAGGGCTCAAGCAATTTTTTTTACATTCATAACTGATGCAGCAAGCCCAGAGATGCCAGGACTCTGAACTGCCAAGCTCAGAGGTGCCGGGGCTATGAACTGCCAAGCCTAGAAGTGCGGGGGTCAGCCCTGACAAGCCCTGGCCCAGATGAAGCACTGGGTGATCCTGCCCCACTGAGGGCACTGGGAGTTTTGCTGTTATCAGTGGGAGGCAGGGTCAGACCTTGGATGGGAGGAAGGCTGGGGACCTGTCTCTGCCGTGTTGGCTGAAATGTGTAATCGTTCTGCGGACGGGGGGGTTGATTCTAAACTGAGCAGGGCCATGTGCTCACCAGATGGGGTGTTGCCTCCTTCCTTGCCTCAGAAAGAGGTTTTTTTCCCTTTGCTCCTGTCCCATCCTGCTTCCGTGTCATCCTTATGCCGTGATCCCCCCCATCCCGTGCCCGGATATCCTCGCTTCCAAGGCCTGTGCTCTGTGGGGGTCCTTCCACAGCCGGGTGCTCCCGCCCTCCCTTACTTCTCTGCCCCTCATTGCTGTTTGCATAACCTACCCGAGGCGGATGGTTCCAGCCTCCAGACAGCATCTGCTTCGTAGATCACTTTGCTCCAGGTAGTTTCTTTTGCCTGCCTGCCGCGAGCGGGGCAGAAGACGGTTGTATCGCACCCTCCCCTTGACTGGTTTCTGAGTGAACGGTGCAGTTCTGACCAGGTACCTCTGGATCTCATCAAATTGGCAGAGGAGAAGGCAATGATTTATAGTTCTGTGCTGGAGAGTGCTACTTCCACCCGTCTGGCTACGGTCCAGCATGGTTTCACGTTGCAGCTGCTGGCAGGAGGTGTGCCAGGCGGGCATCTATCAAGAGGGCTGGAATTGGAATGGGCTCAAACTTAGACTGCGCCTTTCCTTGTGGATCTGTTGGACCGGGGGATAGGCTCGCAAGAGGAGTCCATGAAGCCCCGTTACTTAGGACATCTCTCCACGGACAAAGCTAGGATTCAATCCCGGTCAAGCCAAGCCCCAGGGTTCTTGTCAACAATGTTCGAGGCCCGAAGACCTCCAGGAAGTTGAGTTGTTTTGCCTTCCTTAACAAGGCGTGTCATGGTTTGTGACATAATGGACTGTCTCTACAACACCACCGAAATTCCGCTGCAACACAAATTCGGTGTCCGGTACGAAACCGGGTGAGAAGGCTCCATTGCCTTTGTAGTAAATCAAACCCGGGTTGATGTTGAGCGGGGTCCGAGACAAGATAATTATTTGTCACTTTCTCTGCGTCCTCTACCGTAAATCCCTCATTGGATTGAAACATATTCCGGAACTAATCGGCGTGGGTGAAGGAGGAATCCCTATCTAGATGAAGTTTGGTCTAAGGTTTGGGGGTTAAATCAGGGGTTGGGTTTGGATTCAGTGGCACTGAAATCTCAGGAGTTGCTTTCATGAGAGTTTTTTTGGGGGAGGGGATATCCTGAGATCAGCTGCTCATGCCAGATTTCCACCATCTTGGACCACATCTCGTGACCGTCCGCTTCATCCAGACTGGAACCAGAGAGCAAAGCCCAAAAGACAAGGGGCAGTTTCGGGTGCACAGATCCAAATCTGTAACCTCTTACTGCCGGAAGGAGTTTTGAATACACAGTTCTGCTCTGGCCTGGTCTCTAACAGAAGTGTCTTTTCCATCTCTGATTGCAATGATTCTGTGAGGGACTGCAGGAGGTGCACAGTCACCAGTGGGGCTGCCTATTGGTTAGGCAGGGATTTGGTTGGGCACCTCCCCTTTGAAAGCATAGTCCGGTCCTTCAGTGCCCCGCCCCAAGGATTTCCAGTCCTCCCCTTTAGCACAGAGACTTCGTTGGGGTTGGGTCCATGAACAGTCAAGGCCTTTTCCAGCAGATCTCTCCCCTAGATGAAGACTCCCAGGGTGTAATGTCCTCTCAGAGTGGGTAGGGGAGCCCGGGCCCACCAGGCTCCAGTCCAGGGCCCAAAGGTGGGCAATTACACTCAACAATTGGTGTACTAAGCCACTACCCTCCCCTGGACCACTTCCTACCCCAGTCCCCATTTGTTTCCTGGAGTAACTGGCTCTAATCAAGTCTCTGGCCTGCAGTCTCAGTCCCCTCCCTCTCCACCATGGGTTTGCACAGGCCTGTGTTGCCAGGTCCCAGGCCATGAGCTCCCGGGTAGGGTTT
Source organism: Emys orbicularis (assembly GCF_028017835.1). Classification (NCBI taxonomy): domain Eukaryota; kingdom Metazoa; phylum Chordata; order Testudines; family Emydidae; genus Emys; species Emys orbicularis. The sequence continues at coordinate 4,948,153 of NC_088690.1, read as the reverse complement.
TCCCTTCAGAGCTCAGAGCAGCCCTCTGCTCCCTTCCCCCGCCTGCCTCTGAACCGCTCCACTCCCCTTTTAAAGCCCTGCCTCCAGCTTGTGCAGGCTGTGCTGGGGCCGCCTGGGCCCAGAGCTGCTCCTTAACCCCTTGCTCTCCAGTGTGGGGTTTGGACACCCCATCACACAGACTCAACCCCAAGGGCTTCCCAGTTGCTCTGATCAAGGCTGCCAGGATCTGGGGAGCCATTGTTTCAGTCAAGTGGTCTTTCAAAGGCGCCCTGCAAGGTACTTTTTAAAAACAGAATAGGACCCCTGCCCTCTATTTGACTCGTTTATGATTTGTAGATTTTCCTTAAATATATCAGGCAGATGAAATATATCCAGTCTCCCCAGGGTCTGGTGGAGGTCTCTGAGGATGTATGTCACATACGCTTGCATCTTAACTGAAGAGGTTTCCAAACTTTAACAAAGATACCGATTCTCCAAAATGGGTGTTGGTTTTTAGGGTTAAATAGGTCTGAACAAAGGGGTTTTAAAGACTGACTAAAAGCCCTTAAAGCCCTTCTCATTTGCTCACCTCTCCTTCTCTTCTTGGCTTATGTGCCGTCAACCTTCCACTAATTCTCCAGTGATTATAGAACAGGGGTGGAAAAACTACAGTCCACGGGCTGCATCCGGCCCATCAGACCTTTCAGTCTGGCCCTCAAGCTCTCGCTGGGGAGCGGGGTCGGAGGCTTTCACCACTCCATGCAGCTCCCAGAAGCAACGGCATGTCCCCGCTCCGGCTCCTACATGTAGGGACAGCCAGGGGGCTCTGCACACTGCCTCCACCCCAAGCACCGGCTCTGCAGCTCTCATTGGCCTGAGAGCTGCAGAGGCGGCGCCTGCGGGTGGGGCAGCGTGCAGAGCCGCCTGGCCGCGCCTCTGCATAGGAGCTGGAGGGGGGACATGTCGCTGCTTCTGGGAGCTGCTTGAGATGAGCCCTGCACCCCTGAGTGCCCCCCACGCCCCAACCCCCTGCCCCAGCCCTGATCCCCCTCTCACCCTCCGAACCCCTCGGTCCCAGACTGGAGCACCCTCCTGCACCCCAAACTCCTCACCCCCAGCCCCACCCCAGAGCCCGCACCCCCAGCCAGAGCCCTCACCCCCTCCCACACCCCAACCCCCAATTTCATGTGCATTCATGGCCCACCAGACAATTTCCACACCCAGATGTGGCCCTCAGGCCAAAAAGTTTGCCCACCCCTGTTATAGAGGCTAGATAGGACTTGGATTCCTTATGTATGAAACCGAGCATTTAACAGCGACGACAGAAAAAGAGAAAGAAACCTTCAAAACCCCACAACCCTTTCAGACCTTCTCAATAGACCATGGGGAAGCGATAAGGAAAAGCACAAGCAAATTGTTTCCCCCTTTGCTCGTCACTTTTAAGCACATCCCTTCCCTGCCCCGAGGAAGGGAGGAGAAATTGTTGATCAGTTTCCCATTGAGATGCCGCCGTCAATAGTGAGTTTCTCTGTGCTTTGAGCATGTTTTTGTACTCTTTTGACATATCAAAGAAATCCAAAGGCAGGGGGGAAAAAAACCACCTGCATGCTGCAGCTTTTAATATAATCGGATCAGCACAAATGCTGCGTGGAGGGTTGCTTTTCATTATTTGTAAGAACCCCCCCCCCCACACACACACACACACAACCCTTTAATAACTGGCAAATCATTGTCGGCCAAAAAAAAATCCGCATGTGCTCCCCCTGAGGCAGCCACGCGATGACTTGATGTGAGCTTTGTTTCCAGTTGTATTTAGCTGGCGTTAGCAATGGTTAGTTCCCGGGTGCTGGAGGGCCTCTTTGCACCGCTGGGACGTGACAGAGTGGGTGAGTGGCTAAGACCCTGCCCTGGGAGATACCAGGAGACCTGGGTTTCTATTCCTGGCTCTACCACTGACCTGCTTTGTGATCTTGGGGGCGTCACTTCAGCTCTCTGTGCCTGTTTCCCCTCCCACCTTGTCTGCCTGTCTATCAGGTTTTATACCAGCACCCAGCCTGCAGTATCTGGGTGCCTCCCATGTAAAACTGATAGCAATAGTGAAATCCTGATGGATTTCATGGAGTCTCTGGCCCTTGACATGCGAAAGACTCAGCGTGGGGTAGATTGGGGTGTTGCTGGGGTTTTTTCAGCGTTCTTAACTTTTTTTGATTTGTCTTTGGCGAGGGTTGATTTGCTCCCAGGGGGCTGTGTGGGTTGCAGGGGGGGGTTCTGGGTAGAAGGGGTATCAGTGTCACGTGTGGCGTTCATACAGCAGAAAGACCTTTTTGAAGAGAATGGTTTGGCAGCATCCCTTAAAAAGGTCCAAAGCTCAATTTGCCCCAACTCCTCTGTAAGTTTATTCTGTAGCCAGATCCCCTGGACTGAGACTGCTTTGTCCATTCAGAGCCTAAGCTGTTTGGGGCAAAGGCTGTCTCTGTACAGCACCTGACACCAGTTGGAGTCTCTAGCTGCTGTTGCAATAATGGATACAGAGGTCTTATTTAGCCACAGACTGGTTACAACGTACACAGCCTCCGTCCAGATCAGTTGGAGCCCATCGAGTGTTTCATTCGCCAGAAACCATTTAGTGCCTGGTGCCCCAGAGCTCAACCTTGAAACGCTCCCGTGATGGGCACCTTAGACGTGTGTAGGGGTAATAAATAGAGCTTCCGAAACTCGGGATCTCCAGCTCGTGAGAGATTTTGACATTTGGTTTTGTTCAAATTTGGAACAAGCCCAAATTTTTCAAACTTTCTCACTAACTGGAACCCGCCCGCCACCCCCCATTTTGTTTTGGATACACCGACATGTGGTGATTCCCAAACCAAATCTGCTCCCCAGAGGCAGGGGCTGAGTGAAATTGATATTTTTGTCAGTTTCACCATGAAAATGACCAGCACTTCAATGTCCCTTTCACTCAGCAGCTGTGGGTGTCCCCCAGGTCTGTGGTTCAGGGCAGCTCCATCATGCAGACAGCCCTGGGGATGGAGACACCAGGGCTTCCAGACTCCTGGGCCAGCTGCTTCCCTGGGCTGCCCTGACTCAAGCTGGGGTTCTCAGGACTTCCGGGCTCCCTGCTACAGAGCCCCCAGTCAGAGTTGGGGCTTCCAGCTCTGCAGCAGGGAGCCTGAAAACCCTGGAAGTCCTGGCATGGTGGGGCTGCCCCAAAGCTACGCACTTTGGAAGCCAGGGGTTCTTGCCCCAGGCAGACTGTACTGGGGGTCCCCAGCAGCCCACCAGGCGAGCAGGGCTGGCAGGGATCCAGGCAGGGTTCTGCTGGAACCCTGTCTCTGATATGGTGAGAGTTCATCAAATCCAACTTGCTTTAGTGAGATATTTTGTTAGATGAACCGGCATTTTCCCGGTGAAACTGTTTTCATCAGGAAAATTTCTGACCAGCTCTGCAAATAAAGCCTATGATTTGCAGGTGATTGCGCTGGTGTCAGGGTTTCGACTTGCCCTTGAAACGCTTGCACTGCCCAGATGCTGTTGGATCAGAGAGAAAAATTCTCCCCTGGGCTTCTCCGGGAATGTGCTGGAGTTGCTGAATGTCCGCTGAAATATGGACTCCACCTGCCGGGCCACATTCCCAGGCCGAGCAGCATGTACATCCCTCTGCTATCAGATCTCTCTGCAGAGAAGGGCAGGCAGGGCCCGGTGACTCAGTCTTGGCCGTGACCTCGCTCCCACAGTCCTTATGCTGCGTGCGAAAGCGGCTGGGCTCCAGGATGAGTGTGAGCCGTGTGTCCACGGGGATGTGTGTAAGATGTAGTCGTTAGTGCTGTAATAATAAGTCTTGAGCCTCGTGGGTCCACACAGTCCCTGGGCATGTCAGAGCAGGCGTGGGAATGAGGTGCTTAGCTTCAGGCTTCCTGTTTTGGGCTCTCTCCTGCGTTTACACCGGAGTAACCTGGAGCTATAGAGCAGTGACTCTGTAATGCAGCCCCCGTTTCTTCTGCAGCGGCTCTGAGACCAGCACCGAGCTACCACAGTCCTTGGCTGTATAAAGAGGGGACTCTCGAACAGGTGTAGGGAGGCGGTGTGATCTCTGGGTGGGGGCACTGATGAGACGGCTGCTGCAATGCTGTGTGTGATCGCGGACTTCAGAAGCGTGTTGGGAAATTGGGAGAGGGTTCGGTGAAGAACCACAAGGCAGATTGGAGCCTCGTTCTGGAGACTCAAGCAGCTCAATCTACTTAGAAATTCAAGAGGATGTTAAGGGGCAGTTTGATCACCATCTGTAAACACCTGCGTTGGCAGAAGAGATCTGATAGGAGAAGGCTCTTTAATCTAGCAGGCAAAGATGTATAGAGTCCTTTGGCTGGAAGCTGAAACCAATAAAATTCAGACTGGAAATGAGCTGTACATTTCTAACAATGAGGGTAAGGAATCCTGCAAACAGCTGAGCTGGGGCGGATTATCCTTCATTTGGAGTCTTTAAATTAAGACTCCAATGTCTTTCTAGAAGTTCTGCTCTAGCTCTACCGGAAGTTATGGGGTTGGCTGTGGGAAATGCTGGGGACGTTCTCAGGCAGGAGGTTGTACTAGATGGTCATAACCATCTCTTCTGCCTGGAAACCTCGGAGATCTATTCGAGTGGCTGTCATCTCGGAAAGGCGGCCGGTGAGCTTGGAAATGGAAAGGCGCATGGCGTGTAGCCCATGTTTGCTGAGTGGAGTAATGAGGGCAAGAAACCTAATTGGTTTGAAGTTGTAGTTTGGTAAATTTATGAATGGGATGGCCTGTGACCACAGAGGCTGGACTTGATGACCCAGGAGGTACTTTCCCGTCCTATATTCTTATGTGTCACGTTGCCCTCTAGTGGCTGCTCCATGTGAAGGGAGAGCAGCCTACTACTGCTAACAGAGTTATTCCTTTAGCTCACGTGGTAGCAGCTTGTGTCACGATGGCAAAGGGTCTGAGTTCAGACACTGCCAATGACCCATGCAAGGGGTCGTTACATAAGCAGAAGACTCTCTCTCCAGGCAATCAAGCTGTTGGACTCTCTGTGTAGGCGAGAGTTTCATACCCCACACATTGTAAGCTGGCCTGACGAAGAAGGTGTCAGCTGCCTCCAGGACAAAGCCCCCCCCCCTTCTCTGCCAGCCATGTCCAGGCTGGTGATGGGATCCAGACACTGCATTCGGGGCTGGACCTTCCAAGTTCGGGGGTTTGTATCCAGGGGGTTGGGTCTGCCTCCGGGGAACTAGTCCCCTATTCTGTTAACACCATTGTCCTTCCTGTGTCCTGACACAGAGCGGGAGTGAGGGGAATAAACAGCTGATCCTGAGCAGCTGGAATCTGCCTTTGGAAGGCTCTGCTATCTTGGCTACCTCTCTGCTCAGATTCCCTTGGCCTTGGTTTTTAATTGAAACCAGCCTGCCCTAAATCACGTTCTTTCTATCAAGCCCTCGGCGTTCCTCTGGCAGGGATGCAGCTGTTATCTGTTTCTCTCCCCTCTCCTGGACCTTCCTGTCATCCTTCGATAAATCCAGAGTCCTCCCCCACTCCGGCTTTCCCAGCGCCGCTGCCCTTTCTGAGCTAGCCTCCCGGTTCAGCTCCTCCCTGTCCAGCCATCTCCCCCGGAGCTGTGGGCAGTCCCACTCCTAAGCCGGCTGGATTGGGATGGCAAAGGGTCGCTTGCTGTCCCTGCAGTGTCCCGGCTCCTGGCTGTCCACGGCGCTTGCCTCCTAAGCGTGGATTCTCCCGTATGGTCATTTCACGGCAGTGAACGTTGTTAGGAACATTCGGGCTTTATTTAACTGGTGAGGGAACCTGGGTGCTCATAAAAGCGAGGGACTTCCTTGAGCTGAGCGTAGTTCAAACAGCTGCTCCCTGGCCTTCCCTGTCTTCACTCTGCCCGTGCCCCTCAATCCTGCCCGGCACCACCCATTGCTTACCGTCTTCATCAGGCTGCCAGTGCACCCCAGTTCTTACCGGCAGCATTTCCTCAGATTCCAGTCCTGGGCTCCCCAACCCAGCTCTGCTGTTCCCCTCAAGCTTGACCCCAAGCCCCCCCGGCTCTTCCAGTCCTGAACAACCCCCTCCCAGAGACCTCTACTGAGGCACCTGCGTCCTGAACTGCGCCAGACTTTACCGTTCTGAACAGGCCTTGCCAATCCGCCGTCCTGGGCAAAACGTCCGTTTGGCGTTAAAACTAGGCACACCCCCCCCTTGTGATCTACCAAGGATTAGAACTTGGGGGGTGCATGAATGCACTGAGTTTCTCTGTCATTTACCCTCCACCCCTCCCTTGCAGCAGTGGGAATTGCCGTATTTATGTCTCCATTCCTGGAAGCGCTCTGGCTGATTGCTCATGGGAATACTGATTAGCTAGTGCATTGATGTCCATCCGGGAAGCCCCGCCTTCATAGGGCGGTACTTCCTCCTGTGACTTTATGGGACAGCAGGTTAGTTTTCCTGTGACCGGGCAGGTAGCTTCACGTTGGTGACGGGTGTTGCGATTGTGACCCTGTCCCACAACCCTTCGTGCTACTGGGCAGATTCTCAATACACTGAAATGCAGCTGTAATACGTAGGCCTATGTGCGTGTGATTGTGTCTCCCTCCAGTGGCTGGTCCCTGCTACAAAAGCCTGCTGCTTTCTCACAGGGGAGGTGCATTCTGTTGGGTGCCGTTACTGAGGAAACTTGGGAGCAGCGCTAGCATGTGTATGTCTACCCGAGCTGGGACTCGCGCCTTCCTGCTGCTGTGTAGACATACCCTTAGTCTCCTTGTGCCTCAGTTCCCCATCTGTACAATGGGTTCATAGCACTCCCCTGCCTCACAGGGGTCTTGTGAGGCTAAATACATTAAAGAACATGAGGTGCTCAGATACTATGGTGACGGGCCAGATAATGACCTTAGATCGATAGAAAAATTGGGGAAAGGCTTAGAAAACTTGATTGGCCAGATTCTGATGTAAATCCAGAGTAATTCCACTAACTACAACAGAGTTTCTTTGAATGGCAGAAGTGTAACAGAGATCAGAGCCTGGCCCAGAACTAGTAGGAGTGATTTCATTCATTTGTTTTGATTTCTATGAAATTTTTAAAAAAATAAATTTAAAAAAACCCCCAGCAGTACTGGGAAACCAAACTCCAGATGGGTACCGTGCGTGGGACCCCAGAAGTGAAACTGACAAGAAATGAAGGATGAAAGTGACCGAGACTGTTGCTGAGTGAAATGCAGAAAGTTAACAAACCGTGTAGACAGTGCTTTAAAGATTCTTTATATCCGAAGTGTCCCTCAGGCCTTGTCTACAAACAAAAGTTGTGTAGACTTTAACTGTGGTGATGGATGAATGTATCTACAGCAAACTACAAACTCCATTTTGTGCCGTGTGCATCATTTTGAGGGTAGGACTGTGCTGTGCCTACAACTTGTTCTTTACGCTCCACCTTGTGCTGACCTTATCTGGGCTGTGTCTGGGGAAATTCTTGCAGAAGGCGAGCAAGGCAGAGCAATCAAGGGTCGTTAATCCGGAGTGTCTCCCATTCCAATGTAAGCGCCTTAAGACAATGAGCTAGATGCCCCCCAGCCCAGTTCAATCAGCTGGGCTTGTAACCAAGCAACAGATCACCTGAGGAGGATCTGAAGTCACTGAGGAGAGTCTCCTGACCAGAGCAGGGAGGCAGCAGGGCAGGCAGGCCCCGAACAGACCCAGCTGGGCAGGAAGAGAACAGGAATCCTGGGCCCCCAGAAAAGACACTGACCAAATCCTCAACAGATTGGAGTGATGAGGAAATTGAGGCAGGGATTTGCAGGCAGGTCTAGTTGTTTTCCCCTAGATTGGTCTATTTTAGTGTTGTCTGAGTAAGTGCGTGCGTGTGCATGCGTGTGTGTGTGTGTCACTTGCTTACACTGTCACATAGTCCCTGAAGAGGGAAACAGGAAACCAGCGAGCCCACAGCTACTGGGGAGGCCTGGGAGAGCCGGTGCTAGTTTCAGGGCCTAGGTAATAGGACTGCGGCGTCCCCTCTGCCAAGAGGGGTGGCAGCGGCAGGGTCTGCACCTGATGTGCCTGCCTAGAGACTCAGCACCGAAGTGACGGGCCTAGATCCATAAAAGGACGTAGGTGCCTAACTCCAAAATGTATGTATGAGAGTGTTAAAACCCCTGCCCAGCTGCCACCTA